>NW_028270146.1:26364051-27614051 GCF_037043375.1 Chiloscyllium plagiosum
TACATTGCACAGGGCATGCATTAGGCAAGATCAATGTTAGCAAGATCAGCATTATTTGAGGTTATACTGTTCATTAATCAGTCTAATAATGGTCAGAAAGAAGCTTTTCCTGAACCTGCTGGTTCATGTGTTCAGGCTTCTGTACCTACTGCCTGATGGAAGAGGAGATCATTACTGTAGTGTGATGGGTCTTTGAGGATGTTGGCAGCTATTCCATGGCAGTGAGCCATGTAAGTAGAATCCATGGATGGGAGTTTGGCTTCTGTGATGGCCGAGGATGCACACATCCTCTTCTGTAGTCTCATATGTCCTGGGCCGAGCAGTTGCCATACCAGGCTGTAATGCACCCAGATAATATGCTTTCAATGGTGCCTCTGTAGAAGTTGTTGAAGGTCGTTATGGACATGCCAAATGTCCTGAGCCGTCTGAAGAAGAAGAGGCATTATTATGCCCTCTTGATTGTCGCATCTGCATGGGAAATCCAGGGCAGCTATCGGTTATTGTTACTCCACCCTCTCAACTTCAGTTCCGTTGATGAAAACAGGGACATGTTCTCCTCCTTTGTTCCTGAAGTCACTGAGTAGTTCTTTCGTTTTGCCAACGTTGAGAGAGATGTTGTTATCATTGCATCATGTCTCAAGCAGTCGTCATATTCCTGGTGCTCACACTGTTCTAATGTCCCATTATTTTCTTTATCTTTAAGTACTTGTCTAACATTTTCTGAAAAATGAGTCTACATCAAAGATAAGTAAATTATTTCACTTGTAACACATTATACCTGGGATAGGGTAGAAGTCACTGCTTTCAACTTAAAGAACAAGGAGAAGAACAAAGAAAATTTACAGCCCAGGAACAGACCCTTCGGCCCTCCAAGCCTGAGCCGATCCAAATGTACTGTCTAAACCTGTCGGTCAATTCCTAAGCATTTGGATCCCTCTGCTCCCCACCTACTCATGCATCTGTACAGATGCATCTTACATTAATCTACAGTGCCTGCCTCTACCACCTCTGCTGGCAACGCGTTCCAAATGCCCACCACCCTCTGTGTGAAGTACTTGCCACGTGTATCCCCCTTAAACTTTCCACCTCTCACCTTGAAAGTGTGACCTCTCGTTATTGAATCCTTCACTCTGAGAAAAAGTTTGCCTCTATCCATCCTGTCTATACCCTTCATGATTTTGTAAACCTCAATCAGGTCTCCCCTCAATCTCCTTTTGTCTCGTGAAAATAAACCTAACCTACTCAACCTCTCTTCATAACTAGCACCTTCTATACCAGGCAATATCCTCGTAAACCTTCTCTGCACCCTCTCCAAAGCGTCCACATCCTTTTGATAATGTGACAACCAGAACTGTACACAGTATTCTAAATGAGGCCAAACCAATGTCTTGTACAATGTTAACATGACTTGCTAGCTCTTATACTCAATACCCCGTCTAATGAAGGCAAACATACTATATGCCTTCTTGACCACTCTATCCACCTTTGCAGCAACCTTCAGGGTACAATGGACCTGCATTTCCAGATCTCTCTGCCTATCAACTTTTCCCAAGACTCTCCCATTCATGGTATAATTTGCTCGAGAATTAGACTTGCCTAAATGCATCACCTCACATTTGTCTGAATTGAAAGACATCTGCCATTTTTCCGCCCAACTCTCCAGTCTATCTATATCCTCCTGTATTCTCTGACAGTCCCTCTAGAATGCAAATCTTTGTGTCATCTGCAAACTTGCTGATCATACCAACAGTGCCCTCTTCCAGATCATTTATGTATATTACAAACAACGGTGGAGCTAATACTGACCCCTGTGGAACACCACTGGTCACCTTTCTCCATTTCAAGAAACTCCCTTCAGCTACTACTCTCTGTCTCCTGTTGCTCAACCAGTTCTTTATCCACCTAGCTAGAACACCCTGCACACCATGTGACTTCACTTTCTCCATTAGTCTACAATGCGGAACCTTATCAAACACCTTACTAAAGTCCATGTATATGACATCAACAGCTCTTCCTTCATCTAACAGCTTGGTCACTTCCTCAAAGAACTCAATTAAGTTGGTAAGGCAAGATCTTCCCCGCACAAAACCATGTTGCCTATCACTGATAAGCTCATTATTTTCTAAATATAAATAGATCCTATTTCTTCGAACCCTCTCCAGCAACTTCCCCACCACCGACGTCAGGCTCACTGGTCTGTAGTTACCCGGAATATCCCTACTACCCTTCTTATACACGGGGACAACATGAGCAACCCTCCAGTCCTCCGGTACCTCACCTGTGTTTAAGGATGCCACAAAGATATCTGTCAGGGCCCCAGCTATTTCCTCTCTCACCTCCCTCAGCAACCTGGGGATTTGTCCACCTTAATGACCTCTAGCATACCCAACACATCTTCCCTACTTATGCCAGCGTGATCCAGACTAATCAAACTTCTATCTCTAATCTCAAGATTCATCATGTTCCTCTCCTCAGTGAATACTGATGCAAAGTAATCATTCAGAATCTCACCCATTCTCTCAGGTTCGGCACACAGCCTTCCTTCATTATCTTTTAGTGGACCAATCCTTTCTCTAGTTACCCGCTTGCTTCTGATATAAGAATAAAATGCTTTGGGGTTTTCCTTAATTCTGCTTGCTAAAGCTATTTCATGACCCCTTTTAGCACGCTTGATTCCTTGTTTAAGATTTGCCCTACTCTTCCGATATTCCTCCAGGGCTTGTTCTGTTCTTAGCTGCCTAGACCTTACGTATGCTTCCCTTTTCCTCTTGGCTAGTCGTACAATTTCTTCTGTCATCCATGGTTCACGAATCTTGTCCTTCCTATCATTTGCCTTCAAAGGGACATGCCTATCCTGCACTACCATTAACCTATCTTTGAAAGCCTCCTACATCTCAATTGTGGACTTCCCTTCAAATAGCTGTGTCCAACCCACATTTCCCAGCTGCTGCCTAATTTTGATATAATTGGCCTTGGCCCAGTTTAGTCCTCTTCCCTTAGGACCACTCTCTTCTTTATCTACGAGTATTCTAAAACTTACAGAATTGTGGTTACTGTTCCCAAAGAAGTCCCCCACCACAACTTCTACCACTTGTCCTGGCTCGTTCCCCAGTACCAGGTCCAAAATGGCCCCTTCCCTCGTCGGACTATTGACATACTGTTCTAGAAAACTCTCCTAGACGCTTTGTACAAATTCTACTCCATCCAGACCTCTGACGCTAAGTGTATCCCAGTTAATGTTGGGAAAATTAAAATTTCCCATCACCACTACCCTACTCCCTCTACATCTATTCGTAATCTGTTTAAAGACAGCATTCAACCAAAGAGCTTGAATAAAATTGGAGTCAATGAGAACCAATAGGAAATTTTCTGCTGGTGGAATCATATCAAAAGAAGTTGTCTTTGGTTTTTGGAGGTCAATCATCCCAGCCCTAGGACATTACTGCAAAAGTTCCTCAAAGCAGTGTCATGGGCCCAACCACCTTCAACTACTTCATCAATTAACTTTCCTCTGTCATAAGATCAGAAGTGGGGATGTTTGCTGATGACTGCACAATGTTTAGCACCACTTATGACTCCTCAGATACTGAAGCAATCCATTTTTACGATCTGGACAATAGCTAGACTTGAGTTGATAGGTGGCAATTGACAAGGGCAAGAGAATGCATGAGAGTATCACCACCTCCAAGTTCCTCTCCAAGTCATACATCATCCTGACTGGAATCTCAGGTACATTCTTTCGCTATTGTTGGGTCACAATTCTGGAACCACTTCCCTCACAACACTGTGGGAGTACCTACACCACAAGAACTGCAGTAGTTGAAGATGACAGCTCATCACCACCTTCTCCAGGGCAATTGTTGGTGTAGCCAGTGATGTCTACTTCCCATGAATGAATAATAAAAATCTTATTCACCATTATAGCTATTTTGTTCAGTAGAGGGTGTTCTCGTGTATGTTTAACACAGCACAAGAATATTTACAAACCATTATATATAATTATAATGAAAAGGAGCAATGGCATGCCCTGTATTTGTTTTCAAAAATAAAACAAAATTCTGAGGACACTTTTAAAATATATGTACTTTGCAAAGGGACCCAGTTCTGCAATTGATATTACACCATCATAAGGAAATTGCATGAAAGCCAATATATATTAATGTAATGCAAAGTGCTTCTTATGTAATGCTTCTAATTGATTACCTGAAACTACCAACCATGCACACTTCACCCAACTAATCTATTGTTAAAATAGTCACTTCAGGTATGACCCAAGTCTGAAAGGGCATGTATAATTGCAATGCTGTGTGTTTTTCACTGCTAAAGTGCACATAGCACAGAAATTGTACCCACCCCATTATATGTTCATGAAATCCATTTGATGACACTGTATTTAGGAAATGAAAAACTTTATCCCATCAATGCAAGTAAATATTAATGTAAGATTTACAGCTTTTTTTGTTAGTCATCAAACTCTTGATTATATAAAGAGCAGTATTTTCTCATTAGCTGATTGAGCAGAACTATAGTTTGATTATTTTCCCCTGCAGCCTATTGAATAGCAGGATGAAAGGATGCTGCTGCTTTCACAGGATAACTATTATTGGTAGCAAAATGGATTGCTTGGCAAATGTTAACAATGGTAAGTGCTGCTAATCTGTGACTATAAAAATATATGTCTCTGTAACTTGGATCAGATGAAGTTCAGCAGCAAAGAAATTTGAGCCCACTCTTTCATGAGAGGGTGACCTTGTCAAAGTCAAAGGCCAGCACATTAAATGCTTAGACCTGACTGTCTACTTCCTCTACAACTTGGCTTTTATTTGTATGTCTGGTCAATGTCTGACCCACAAGGTTAGAAAGTCTAGAAAAGAGAACAAAGGATTTTTGCATTACATAGCTACTGGCTGTTAAGAAGAGGCCAAGTTTAATTAAATTTGATGGCAATCTTTGTTTGTTCATTGGCTACTGCAGCAAACAGCTGTTAAATGTGCTAAGCCCTAAGCCAGTCAAGCCAAGGCTTTAATGGAATAGTTGGACCAATCTGATAGGTCATCGTACCGTGAGAACAGAGGCATATTCAGTGTTCGCAGATGTCCATAAGGCCCAGGTGACTTGAAATTCAATGCATGTATCTGCTAACAATGGACTGAATGCTAATTGAGCAGCTACAGAGGATTAGTGTAGCCCTGGAGCAATCCCACTATCAATGGTGGTATCTTATAACCATGATGGGACTCAGCTGCCTCTCCTTTGGCAAGGGCTGCATATGAACACTGTTCTTATTGAAAAATTCTTGCCCAAATATTTGAGAGTAGACGAAACTGTATATAATAACCTGCGCACTGCAACTAACAATTCGAGGGCAAATGCCTTCAAAATTGCAGAAAATAGATATGACTTTAACCTCTGGCTGTGAGAAAAGTTATTCTTCTGAATTAAATCATAGAATCGTAAAATGATACAGCACAAAAGAATATGGCCATTTGACCCATTGTGCCTGTGTCAGCTCTTTAAAAGTGTTATCCAATTAGTCCCACTCCTGTGCTCTGCATCTGCATCATTTCAGCCAAGTGTGGTCCAGATCACAGAAACACACTGCTGAAAAGTATTTCCTTATGTCTGAATGAGGTCTTCTGCCAATGCTTCTAGTTATAAACCCTCTTGTCACTGAAAACTGGTTATGCCGATTTGCTGTATCAGAATCATTGAGGTTTTTTTTTAATACTTCCACAAAACCTCCCCAAAAACATTCACTATTCTGAGGAGAAGCACTCCAGTGTCATACAAAGCTTCACCCTAGTGCCATTCTCAGTGCACTCTGCAAGACCTTGCCATCCGAACTGAAATGTAATACAGGTTGTACTTGTCTAACTCAGCACTCTTGGAGTCTGGCAACCTCTGTGGTCCAACATGTTCTGCCATCATGAATCCTGCAGTACCTCCAGCTTTCTTAAGAACCTGCAGTGCTTCCAGTTTTCTGGCATTGTGATCGCAATCACAAATGAGTGTGATTGTCCACGTTGGAAATTCTGAGTCACTGGTCATGAGTTCTATAGGTCCTTATGTGACTGTCTGATTCGATCTCAGAACTTGCATCTCCAATCATACCATCGGCAGAGTTTTCTGGGATGTAGAATTGGTTCTTGGCCTTGAGATCATTGACATTCCTTTCTCCTGGTCCTTTTCCTTTTCCAGATTTGTTCTATCTTTTTTCTTTTCTGGGATTATATTGACAGGTAAAGGGATCATCTGTATTCTCTAAACTAATTGCTTTTCATCTCACTTTACATTGCACAGCACCTTTCAAATGTGTTTGAAAACTCCCATAATGATGCTCATTGATGATTGGATGTAGGTTTGCCCGCTGAGCTGAATGGTTCATTTCCAGATGCTTCGTCACCCTACTTGGTAAAATCTTCAGTGGGCCTCTGGGCGAAGCACTGCTGATGATTCATGCTTTCCATTTATATGTTTGGGTTTCTTTGGGCTGGTGATATCATTTCCTGTGGTAATGCCATTTCCTGTTCCTTTTCTCAGGAGGTGATAGATGGGGTCTAACTTGATGTTTTTGTTGGTGAAGTTCCGGTTGGAATGCCATGCTTCTAGGAATTTTCATGCGTGTCTCTGTTTGGCTTGTCCTAGGATGGATGTGTTGTTCCAGTCGAAGTGGTGTCCTTCCTCATCCGTATGTAAGGATACTAGTGAGAGAGGGTCATGTCGTTTTGTGGCTAGTTGATATTCATGTATCCTGGTGGCTAGTTTTCTGCCTGTTTGTCCAATGTAGTGTTTGTTACAGTTCTTGCACGGTATTTTGTAAATTTTTGATTGTTGTTTGTATTGGGTCTTTCAACTTCAACTGCTGTTTCCGTTTGTTGGTGAGTTTGTGGGCTACCATGATGCCAAGGTGTCTGAGTAGTCTGGCAGTCATTTCCGAGATGTCTTTGACATAGGGGAGAGTGGCTAGGGTTTCTGGACATGTTTTGTCTGCTTGTTTGGGTTTATTGCTGAGAAATCGGCAGATTGTGTTCATTGGGTACCCATTCTTTTTGAATACACGGTATAGGTGATTTTCCTGTGCTTTGCATTGCAGTGTGTGTTGGTCAATGTTCTGATGCAGATTCATTTGTGGATATTGGGATGATTTCTTCTGTAGTTCAATATTTGGTCCATATGTGTTGTTTTTCTGTAGACGCTGGTTTGAAGTTCCCCATTGGCTGTTCGCTCTACTGTGACATCTAGGAATGGCAGGTGGTTTTTGTTTTCCACCTCATTAGTGAATTTTATTCACTAAGTACTAAAAACTCACTCACTGATGACTTCCTAGCAATCTCTATGAGTCTGGCAACAGCCTGATCTCACGGCTGCTGGATTACAGAGAGACCACCTATACCCAGAAATGGCCACAGTACTCCAACTGGGATCTGACCAATGTTTTATAATGTTTATTCCCCTTTACCATTGGATACTGTTGGAGGGTGTGTACCCAACAGGGAAAAGCTGCAGCGGCCAGGTCTCTGGCACTGAGCCTGGCTCTGTTGATCAGAAGGGAAGGGGGATAATAGGAGAGCGATAATAATAAGAGATTCAATGGTTTGAGGAACAGGCAGGAGATTCTGTGGTCGTGAGTGAGACTCCCGGAAGGTCAGGGATGTCTTGGGTCAGGTCTACAGGATTCTTAAGAGGGAGGGTGAGCAGCCAGACATTGTGGTACCAATGACATAGCCAGGAAAAGGGATGAGGGCCTGAAAAATGAATATAGGGTGTTAGGTTGGAAACTAAAAGGAAGGATGAACAGAGTAGTAATCTCAAGATTGCTACCAGTGCCACAGGTTAGTAAGGCAAGGAAAAGAACGTGGGTGCAGCTGAACTCGTGGCTGCAGAGCTGGTGTAGGAGGGAGGTCTTCAGATATGTGGATCATTGGGATACCTTCTGGGGAAGGTGGGACCTGTACAAGGAGGACGGGTTGCACCTGAACTGGAGGGGCACCAATATCCTGGGCAGGAGGTTTGCTAGAGCTCTTCGGGAGGGGTTAAACTATTTTGACCGGGGGAATGGGAACTGGAGTTATGAATCAGAGGATGGAGTAGCGAGTGAACATCCAGATGCAGCATGCAGACAGTCTGTGAGGAAGCATAGATAGTTAATAAGGCAAAGTTGCAGTCAGTGTGATGGTTTCAAATGTGTCTATTTTAACCCAAAAGAAGTGTCAGCAATAAGGGTGATGAACTTAGAGCATGGACCAGTACTTGGAACTATGATGTTGTAGCCATTACGGAGACTTGGATATCACAGAGGCAGGAACAGTTGTTAGGTGTTCCGGGGGTTAGATGTTTCAAATGGAATAGGGAAGGAGCTAAAAGAGCTGGGGGAGTGGCACTGTTAATCAGGGATAGTCTCACAGCTGCAGAAACGGCGATCGTCAAGGAGGATTTGGCTACACAGTCAATATGGGTGGAAGGTCAGAAACAGGAATGGAGCAGTCACTTTATTGGAAGTTTTAGATAGACTTCACAAGAGCAACAGAGACACAGAGGAGCAGACTGGAAGGCAGATTTTGGAAAGGTGCAAAGGTAACAGGGTTGTTGTCATGGGCGACTTAAACTTCCGTAATATTGATTGGAACCTCTTCAGTTTTAATAGTTTGGATGGAGCAGATTTTGTCAGGTGTATCCAGGAAGGATTCCTGACTCAATATGTAGATAGGCCGACTAGAGAGGAGGTCATATTGGATTTGGTGCTTAGCAACGAGCCAAGTCAGGTGTCAGATAGAGTCATGGAGTCATAGAGATGCACAGCATCGAAACAGACCCTTCGGTCCAACCCATCCATGCCGACCAGATATCCCAACCCAATCTAGTCCCACCTGCCAGCACCCGGCCCATATCCTCCAAACCCTTCCTATTCATATATACATCCAAATGCTTCTTAAGTGTTGCAATTGTACCAGCCTCCACCACATCCTCTGGCAGCTCATTCCATACATATACCACCCTCTGCGTGAAAAAGTTGCCCCTTAGGTCTCTTTTATATCTTTACCCTCTCACCCTAACCTATGTCGTTTAGTTCTGGACTCAGCGACACCAGGGAAAAGACTTTGTCCATTTATCCTATCATGCTCCTCATAATTTTGTAAACCTCTATAAGGTCACCCCTCAGCCTCCGATGCTCCAGGGAAAACAGCCACAACCTGTTCAGCCTCTCTCTCTATAGCTCAGATCCTCCAACCCTGGCAGCATCCTTTTAAATCTTTTCTGAACCCTTTCAAGGTTCACAACATCTTTCCAATAGGAAGGAGACCAGAATTGCACGCAATATTCCAACAGTGGCCTAACCAATGTCCTGTATAGCCTCAACATGACCTCCCAACTCCTGTACTCAATACTCTGACTAATAAAGGAAAGCATACCAAACGCCTCCTTCACTATCCTATCTACCTACGACTCCACTTTCAAGGAGCTATGAACCTGCACTCCAAGGTCTCTTTGCTCAGCAACACTCCCTAGGACCTTACCATTAAGTGTATAAGTCTTGCTAAGATTTGCTTTCCCAAAATGCAGCACCTCGCATTTATCTGAATTCAACTCCATCTGCTACTTCTCAGCCTATTGGCCCATCTGGTCCAGATCCTGTTGTAATCTGAGGTAACCCTCTTCGCTGTCCACTACACCTCCAATTTTGGTGTCATCTGCAAACTGACTAACTGTACCTCTTATGCTCGCATCCAAATCATTTATGTAAATGACTAAAAGTAGAGGACCCAGCACCGATCCTTGTGGCACTCCACTGGTCACAGGCCTCCAGTCTGAAAAACAACCCTCCACCACCACCCTCTGTCTTCTACCTTTGAGCCAGTTCTCTATCCAAATGGCTACTTCTCCCTGTATTCCATGTGATCTAACCTTGCTAATCAGTCTCCCATGGGGAACCTTGTCGAATGCCTTACTGAAGTCCATATAGATCACATCTACTGCCCTGCCCTCATCAATCTTCTTAGTTCCTTCTTCAAAAAACTCAATCAAGTTTGTGAGACATGATTTCCCATGCACAAAGCCATGTTGACTATCCCGAATTCAACACGCGGCGTGACATTGAACAATTCTTCCGCCGCCTTCGCCTCCGCGCCTATTTCTTTAACCAAGACTCCCGCCCACCCTCTGACGATCCCTTCTCCCGCCTCCAACACACCCCATCCACCTGGACACCCCGTGCTGGCCTCCTACCTGCCCTCGACCTGTTCATATCCAACTGCCGCCGCGATATTAACCGCCACCTGAACTCCCCCACCCCTCTCACCCACTCCAACCTCTCACCTTCGGAACGCGCAGCCCTCCACTCCCTCCGTTGCAACCCCAACCTCACTATCAAACCAGCAGACAAGGGAGGCGCGGTAGTAGTTTGGCGCACCGACCTCTACACCGCTGAGGCCAAACGCCAGCTCGCAGATACCTCCTCCTACTGCCCCCTTGACCATGACCCCACCCCCCACCACCAAACCATCATCTCCCAGACCGTCCATAACCTCATCACCTCGGGGGATCTCCCATCCACCGCCTCCAACCTCATAGTCCCACAACCCCGCACCTCCCGCTTCTACCTCCTGCCCAAAATCCACAAACCTGACTGCCCCGGCCGACCCATTGTCTCCGCCTGCTCCTGCCCCACCGAACTCATCTCCGCCTACCTTGACACCGTCCTGTCCCCCTTAGTCCAAGAACTCCCCACCTACGTTCGGGACACCACCCACGCCCTCCACCTGCTCCATGATTTTCGCTTCCCCGGTCCCCAACGCCTTATTTTCACCATGGACATCCAGTCCCTGTACACCTCCATCCCCCATCACGAAGGACTCAAAGCCCTCCGCTTCTTCCTTTCCCGCCGTACCGACCAGTACCCTTCCACTGACACCCTCCTTCGACTGACTGAACTGGTCCTCACCCTGAACAACTTCTCTTTCCAATCCTCCCACTTCCTCCAAACGAAAGGAGTAGCCATGGGCACCCGCATGGGCCCCAGCTATGCCTGCCTCTTCGTAGGATATGTGGAACAATCCATCTTCCGCAACTACACTGGCCCCACCCCCCACCTTTTCCTCCGCTACATCGATGACTGTATCGGCGCCGCCTCGTGCTCCCACGAGGAGGTGGAACAGTTCATCCACTTCACCAACACCTTCCACCCCGACCTCAAATTCACCTGGACAGTCTCAGATTCCTCCCTCCCCTTCCTCGACCTTTCTATTTCCATCTCAGGCGACCGGATCAACACGGACATCTACTACAAACCGACCGACTCCCACAGCTACCTGGACTACACCTCCTCCCATCCTGCCCCCTGCAAAAACGCCATCCCATTCTCCCAATTCCTTCGACTCTGCCGCATCTGCTCCCAGGAGGACCAGTTCCAAAAACGCACATCCCAGATGGCCTCCTTCTTCAAGGACCGCAATTTCCCCCCCGACGTGATCGACGATGCCCTGCACCGCATCTCTTCCACTTCCCGATCCTCCGCCCTTGAACCCCGCCCCTCCAACCGCCACCAGGACAGAACCCCACTGGTCCTCACCTACCACCCCACTAAACTCCATGTACAGCGCATCATCCGCCGTCATTTCCGCCACCTCCAAACGGACCCCACCACCAAGGATATATTTCCCTCCCCTCCCCTATCAGCATTCCGTAAAGACCACTCCCTCCGTGACTCCCTCGTCAGATCCACACCCCCCACCAACCCAACCTCCACTCCCGGCACCTTCCCCTGCAACCGCAGGAGGTGCAAGACTTGCGCCCACACCTCCCCTCTCACCTCCCTCCAAGGCCCCAAAGGAAACTTTCATATCCGCCACAGATTCACCTGTACCTCCACACATATCATCTATTGCATCCTCTGTACCCGATGTGGCCTCCTCTATATTGGGGAGACAGGCCGCCTACTTGCGGAGCGTTTCAGAATACACCTCTGGGACACCCGGACCAACCAACCCAACCACCCTGTAGCTCAACATTTCAATTCCCCCTCCCACTCCACCAAGGATATGCAGGTCTTTGGACTCCTCCATCGTCAGACCACAGCGAAACGACGGTTGGAGGAAGAACGCCTCATCTTCCGGCTAGGAACCCTCCAACCACAAGGGATGAACTCGGATTTCACCAGTTTCCTCATTTCCCCTCCCCCCAGCCTGTCTCAGTCAAATCCATCAAATTCAGCACCGCCTCCCTAACCTGCAATCTTCTTCTCGACCTCTCCGCCCCCACCCCAATCTGTCCTATCACCCTCACCTTGACCTTTTTCCACCTATCACATTTCCGACGCCCCTCCCCCAAGTCCCTCCTCCCTATCTTTTATCTTAGCCTGCTGGACAAACTTTCCTCATTCCTGAAGAAGGGCTAATGCCCGAAACGTCGATTCTCCTGTTCCCTAGATGCTGCCTGACCTGCTGCGCTTCTCCAGCAACACATTTCCATATCCCGAATCAGACCTTGCCTTTCCAAATACATGTACATCCTGTCCCTCAGGATTCCCTCCAACAACTTGCCCACCACTGAGGTCAGGCTCACCAGTCTATAGTTCCCTGGCTTGTCTTTACCGCCCTTCTTAAACAGTAGCACCACATTCGCCAAACTCCAGTCTTCCGGCACCTCACCTGTGACTATCGATGATACAAATATCTCAGCAAGAGGCCCAGCAATCACTTATCCACCTTCCCACTGAGTTCTCGGGTACAATTGATCAGGTCCTGAGGATTTATCCACCTTTAACCGTTTCAAGACATCCAGCGCTTCCTCCTCTGTAATCTGGACACTTTGCAAGATGTCACCATCTATTTCCCTACAGTCTATATCTTCTATATCTTTTTGCTGATCTTTGAGGGGCCCTATTCTCTCTCTAGTTACCCTTTTGTCCTTAATATATTTGTACAAACCCTTTGGATTCTCCTTAATTCTATTTGCCAAAGCTATCTCATGTCCCCATGTTGCCCTCCTGATTTCTCTCTTAAGTATACTCCTACTTTCTTTATACTCTTCTAAGGATTCACTCGATCTATCCTGTCTATATCTGACATATGCTTCCTTCTTTTTCTTAAACAAACCCTCAATTTCTTTAGTCATCCAGCATTCCTTATACCTACCAGCCTTCCCTTTCACCCTGACAGGAATATACTTTCTCTGGATTCTTGTTATCTCATTTCTGAAGGCTTCCCATTTTCCAGCCGTCCCTTTACTTGTGAACATCTGCCTCCAATCATCTTTCGAAAGTTCTTGCCTAATACTGTCAAAATTGGCCTTTCTCCAATTTAGAACTTTAACTTTTCGATCTAGTCTATCCTTTTCCATCACTATTTTGGGGTTGATTTGGGGTTGTTTTCATTGGAGAAAAGAAGGTTTAGGGGTGACTTGATAGAGGTGTACAAGATGATTAGGGTTTAGATAGGGTTGACCGTGAGAACCTTTTTCCACATATGGAGTCAGCTATTACGAGGGGCCATAGCTTTAAATTAAGGGGTGGTAGGTACAGGGCAGATGTTAGGGGTAGGTTCTTTACTCAGCGAGTCGTGAGTTCATGGAATGCCCTGCCAGTAGCAGTGGTGGACTCTCCCTCTTTATGGGCATTTAAGTGGGCATTGGATAGGCATATGGAGGATAGTGGGCTAGTGTAGGTTAGGTAGGCTTGGATCGGCGCAACATCGAGGGCCAAAGGGCCTGTACTGCGCTGTATTCTTCTATGTTCTATGTTCTATGTTCTATTTTAAAACGAATAGAATTATGGTCACTGGCCCCAAAGTGCTCCCCCACTGACACCTCAGTCACCTGCTCTGCCTTATTTCCCAAGAGTAGGTCAAGTTTTGCACCTTCTCTAGTAGGTACATCCACATACTGAATCAGAAAATTGTCTTGTACATATTTAAGAAATTCCTCTCCATCTAAACCTTTAACACTGTGGCAATCCCAGTCGATGTTTGGAAAGTTAAAATCCCCTACCATAACCATCCTATTATTCTTACAGATAGCTGAGATTTCCTTACAAGTTTGTTTTTCAATTTCCCTCTGACTATTGGGGGATCTATAATATAATCCCAATAAGGTGATCATCCCTTTCTTATTTCTCAGTTCCACCCAAATGTACTTTCGGGAATATCCTCCCTCAGCACAGCTGTAATGCTATTCCTTATCAAAAATGCCACTCCCCCTCCTCTCTTGCCTCCCTTTCTATCCTTCCTGTACCATTTGTATCCTGGAACATTAAGCCCATCCCTGAGCCATGTTTCTGTAATTGCTATGATATCCCAGTCCCATGTTTCTAACCATGCCCTGAGTTCATCTGCCTCCCCTGTTAGGCCCCTTTTCATTGAAATAAATCTCTTGGTTGGAGAACGTTTTGGTAATAGTGATCACAACTCCCTGACTTTTACAATAGTCAAGGAGAGGGATAAGAGCAGACAGTATGGGAAAGAATTTAGTTGGGAGGGTGGATTACAATGCTATTTAGGCAGGAACTGTGGAGCATAAATTGGAGGCAGATATTCTCAGGGAAATGCACGACAGAAATGTGAAGGTTGTTGAGGGAGTACTTGCTGCAAGTGCTGGATAAGTTTGTCCCTCTGAGGCAAGGAAGGGGTGGTAGGGTGAAGAATTCTTGGATGGCATGAAGGAGATGTGGAACACCTAGTCAAGAGGAAGAAGGAAGGTAACTAAAGGTTGAGGAAGCAAGTATCAGACAGAACCTTAGGGGATTACAAGGTAGCCAGGAAGGAACTGAAGAATGGATTTAGGAGAGCTAGAAGGGGGCATGAGAAAGCTTTAGTGGATAGGATTAAGAAAAACCCTAAGGTGTTCTACACTTATGTGAGGAACAAGAGGATGGCCAGAGTGAGGGTAGGGCTGATCAGGGTTAGTAGAGGGAACTTGCGCCTGGAGTTGGAGAAGGTAGAGGAGGTCCCTAATGAATACTTTGCTTTAGTATTCTTGGCTGAGGGGGACTTTGACATATTTGAGGACAGCTAGAAACAGACTGATATGCTAGAACAGTTTGATGTTAGGAAAGAGAATATGCTGAAACTTTTGAAAAACATAATGGTAGACAAATTCCCTGGGCCAGATGGGATATACCCTGGGTTACTATAGGAAGTGAGGGAAGAGATTGCTGTGCCTTTGGCGATGATCTTTGCATCCTCACTGTCCATTGGAGTAGTGCCAGATGGTTGGAGGGTGGCAAATGTTATTCCCTTGTTCAAGAAAGGGAATAAGAATAATCCTGGGAATTACAGACCAGTCAGTCTTACATCAGCAGTGGGTAAAGTATTGGAGAGGATTCTAAAAGGCAGAATTTATGATTACTTGGAAAACTATAGTTGATTGAGATAGTCTTTATGGCTTTATGAGGGGCAGGTCATGCCTCACAAGTCTTATTGAATTCTTTGAGGATGTGACAAAACATATTGTAGAGCAGTGAATGTGGTGTACATGGATCTTAGCAAGGCGTTTGATAAGGACCCCTTTCAGAAAGTAAGAAGGCATGAGATACAGGGAAATTTGGCTGCCTGGATACAGAATTGCCTGGCCCATAGAAGACAGAGGGTGATTGGAGATGAAAAGTATTCAGCCTGGTGCTTGGTGACCAGTGGTGTTCTCCAGGGATCCGTTCTGGGACTTCTGCTCTTTGTGATTTTTATAAATGACTTGGATGAGAAAGTGGAAGGGTGGGTGAATACATTTTCCAATGACACAAAGGTTGGTGGAGTGGTGGATAGTGTGGAAGGCTGTTGTAGGTTGCAATGAGACATTGATAGGATGCAGAACTGGGCTGATAAGAGGCATTTGGATTCAACCTGGAAAAGTGTGAAGTGATTCACTTTGGAAGGTTGAATTTGAATGCAGAATACTGGCTTAAAGGCAGGATCCTTGGCAGTGTGGAGGAACTGAGGGATCTTGGGGTCCATGTCCATAGATCCCTCAAAGTTGCCACCCAGGTTGATAGGGTTGTAAAGAAGGCATATAGTGTCTTGACTTTAATTAGTGGGGGATTGAGTTTAAGAGCCGCGACTGTGTTCAGTTCTGGTCGCCTCATTAAAGGAAGAATGTGGAAGCTTTAGATACAGTGCAGAGGAGATTTACCAGGATGCTGCCTGGACAGGAGGGCATGTCTTATGAAGAAAAGTTGAGGGAACTAAGGCTTTTCTCATTGAAGCAAAGAAGGATGAGAGGTGACTTGATAGAGGTATATAGAATGATGAGAGGCTTAGAAAAGTGGATATCTGAGGCTTTTTCCCAGGACGGAAATGGCTATTATGAGGAGGCATAATTTTCTGGTGATAAGAGGAAGGTTTAGGGGACATGTCCAGGGTAGGTTCTTTACACAGAGAGCGGTGGGTGTGTGGAATGCATTGCCAGCAGTGGTAGTAAAGTCAGATATATTAGGGATATTTAAGTGACTCTTGGATAGGCACATGGATGATAGTAAAATGTAAGATATGTAGGTTAGTTTGATCTTCGAGTCGGATTAAAGGTTAGAACACAGTCAAGGACTGAAGGGCCTGTACTGTACTGTGCTGTACTGTTCTATATTCTATGTTTACTTGCTCTTGTATTAAAATATACAAAAATTGGAATGTGCCATTATTTGACCACAGTGCTATCCATGCACAGCTTGTCCATGTCAGTTCCTCTCGAAATGGGCAGTCTGTAAAGTTGGCACTGCCACTTTACTGTTTTGACAGTACTGCTGAACAAAGCATCTCCCACGTTGACCTTCCAGGTAGTCTACTATCTTTCCTGAAGAAGGGCCTGTGCCCGAAACGTCGAATCTCCTGTTCCCTTGATGCTGCCTGACCTGCTGTGCTGTTCCAGCAATAAAGTTTCAACAGTCTACTATCAATGTCAAAGAGCATGAACAAGACTGGCAGATGATAACTTGAGCTGCAGACCCAGACAAACTGAGACTGAGGACCCTTTTTTTTGTTGTTTTTGTGTGCGCATAACCTCTGCCCTTTCCTGTGGTATGAAACAATGTTCTTTGCCAGATTCAGAAACTCATTGCAACACCTCCAAACCCAATCCAACCCACCTTTGGACACTTTACAATTGTAGATTCCTGACACATTCAGAAATAATAGTGGAGTATCGACCTTGCAGTCAGATTTTCCCATTGCAGGTGGGAATTAGGAGGCAGGATTACTTCTACAATACATTCCCGCCTTCATCTCCTGTGTGAGGGGTGAAGGATAGAAATCAGAATCACAGAATGAACGAGTTGACCAAAACTCTGACTCATGATCAGAGAATGGAACATGTTATCTGTAATTGCTGGGGAAAAAAAATAACTAGTTTTGTTGAAGCCACTCAGAGGGTGCTGCTTTCAAGCCTGAAAGACTAATTTGCTTCTCACATAAATGAGTAATCTGGTATATGAATTTCAGTGACGGTGTGATGCCAGTCAATTGGGGCATGCATCTCAAAGACTGGCTGATCATACTGCACAGTATCTGCCTGTAACTGTTCACAACATGCCATGTGCTGACCATACTCAATCAGCCCATGCTTGCAGAACCAACAACACAATGTCCAACGTAAATGTGACTCCACACTTTGACAGCATATGCTGGATAATCTTGAATATACAAGAAATTAAATTGGCAACTAATGCAAGTTTTCTAGTCTGGCTCTGAGTGTAAACTGGAAGGAGATATGGACTTGTCTCTGACCTTGCAGTTCTACACAGCTTGTGAGATTGAAAATTTAAGATAAAGAGGTTGTTGGATAAACTTGCACCCGATGCCCAAGAGTGAGATGGTATGACTGAGGCACTCTTGGAAAGCACAGCATTGCGGCATGGTCACTACAGTCAGATGCAGAAGAATAGGGACCAGTCATCTCCAAATCCAGGCCTACAATCTGCACCAGTCATGATCAGCCACATGGGCAATTGTAAGTTTCAATTGTAATTCATAAAGATTCTAACACTTTGTTGATTTATTAAATTAATGATTTATAGGTTGAGTTGAACCCTGTTTGAGATGTGCATATTGTTCTTGTAATTCATGGGTCTATGAATCTCAGTGAGATGGAAGGGAACATAATCTTTTGCAAGTGAAGCACAATTTTTGTGGGGCCGAGGATATGTGAGTGTTTGTGTCTGTATGTGCATGTGTGTGCCTGTGTGCATATGTATCTGTGTGTGTGTATGTGTGTGTGTCTGTGTGTCTGTCCGTGTGTGCATATGTGTGTGTGCGTGTGTGTGTGCATATGTATGTATGTGTTTCTGTGTCCGAGTGTGTCTGTGTCCGTGTGTGTGTGTGTGTCTGTGTGTGTGTCTGTGTATGTGTCTGATGCTCTAAAAATAACAGGACGATCTTCACAATGCACATGATGAGCTGCAATATGAGCTAAGCTAGGGAAAGGTTGATTAATAAAGTTTTGCACCTGCTATGTTATTTCTTTTTGTCCAAAATTTCATTTTATTGCACTAAATAAAACACTTTTAGCACTGTCACCCCGGCATGCCCCAACTCAGTGCTGTTCAGTCTCACATAGCTCCACATTGCATTCAGTACTGGAATTGAGAGGTCATGTTGTGGCTGTACAGGACACACTTTAGGCCACTTTTGGAATACTGTGTGCAATTCTGGTCTCCATCCTATAGGAATGATGTTGCAAAACTTGAAAGGGTTCAGAAAAGACTTACAAGGATGTTGCCAGGGTTGGAGAGTTTGACTACAGGGAGAGGCTGAATAGACTGGGGCTGTTTTCCCTGGAGCATCAGAGGCTGAGGGGTGACCTTATAGAGGTTTATAAAATCAAGTGGGGCATGGATAGGGTAAGTAGACAAGGTCTTTTCCCTGGGGTAGGGGAATCCAAAACATAGGTTTAAAGTGAAAGGGGAAAGATTTCAAAGGGATCTAATGGACAAGTTTTTCATGCAAACGGTGGTGCATGTATGGAATGAGTTGCCAGAGGTAGTGGTGGAGGCTGGTACATTTACAACATTTAAAAGACATCCAGATGGTTATATGAATAGGAAGGGTTTGGAGGGATATGGGTGAAGTGCTGGCAAATGGGACGAGATTAGGTTAGGATATCTGGTCGACATGGGTGAGTTGGACCGAAGGGTCTTTTTCGGTGCTGTACATCTCTATGACTCTATGACTCTAAATGGCCTCCCATCCCACAAACATTTTAGCAAATGAGAAGGTTAGCTCTTAATGAGTTCTCAGTTAATTAGTTGTTAATGTAACAGCTCCCCCCACCACACCACAGCATCATTTAGCCTCCCTCTTCTTCAGACAGACAGTGCACTGCAGGGCATCAGTGCCATTTAGTCTTTGCCATCCACCCTCTAATCTGATATGAAAACTGAAATTGCTGGAGAAACTCAGCAGGTCTGGCAGCATCTGTGGAGAGAGA
Source organism: Chiloscyllium plagiosum (assembly GCF_037043375.1). NCBI lineage: Eukaryota > Metazoa > Chordata > Chondrichthyes > Orectolobiformes > Hemiscylliidae > Chiloscyllium > Chiloscyllium plagiosum. The sequence goes on from NW_028270146.1 coordinate 26,383,450, forward strand.
GAAAAATAGAGTTAATGCTTTGAGTCCAGTGACTCTTCTTCAGAACAGTTCTGCCATGACTCAAGATGGAAAAATCCCACCCTTGTGGGTGATGTGTAAATTTGTTGCATGGACCTACAGATTCTGATTTAGTAAGCAAGCATCACATCAGCCTGTGAGTTTTTAATGTCACAGTGCCACACATTCAGTACTTATAGAGGATAGATGTGTAAGCTGGATGGGCAGGAGGACCTTTTACTATGCTATAGGTCTTTATGAATGTGACACTTTTCTCAAGGATGATCAGCCTCAGCAGCACTATCTCTGCTAAAGCTATTAATTTACACTTTGTGTCCCATACTTCAACTATTGAATCTTCTTCGCTATTTTAAATATGGTGTTCTTGCCTTGTCTTGCTATATTCAGAGAATACATTGCCTACACCCTTGCATCTCTGTTCATGCATCCTTTTTAAAATTATAACATTTAGTTTTTGTTGCCTCTTCTCATTTTGTATACCAAAATGAATCATTGTCACACTTTTCTGCTCAACGTTTTATCTACGAATGGTTTCAATCCTGACGTCCTGCATTCTGTTACTTTCATTCTCACAGGTTACTGCACTTCAGTTTTCTGTCATTTGACAACTTTGAGTTTACATCCTATATATCCAAAGCTAGGTAAGGGAGAACAATATTCCTAGTATTGATTTCTGGGACAATAACTGTATACTTCTTTGTACTTTAAAATGCATCCAGTCACCACTACTCTGTTTTCTGTGCCTGAGCCAATTTTGTTTCCATGCTGGCACAGCCCACAGATTCCATGCACCAAAGTTTTACGAACAAACCTATTATGTAGTACTTTATGAAATGCCTTTACAAGTCCAATATGATTTTTCTGTGTATCCAACTTGAAATGTTAGCTTCTTCACAAGCCCTTTTTGTGCAGTGCTTATCAACGAAGTAGGCTAAATAGTCAGAAATAAGTGTATAAATTCACACAACACCAGGTTATAGTCCAACAGGTTTATTTGGAAGCACTAACTTTCAGAGCACTACTTCTTCATCAGGTGGATCAACTTATGGTTGGAAGCATGTGGGGAGACCAAGACCGCAATTCTAAATTGACTACAGGAGCAGAGAGACCTGAGCATATGTCTACATAAATCAGTAAGGGTGGTAGGAAAGGCTAAGAGTGCGACTTATCAATGGTACAATATCTTAGACTTTAGTAATGGTAGTATAGAATACAAACAGTAGGAGGTTATGTTCAATCAGGAGAAAGCACTGAAAATATTTTAAAAACGGTTTCAAACACAAGAAATTTCAGTAGATAGATCTGAGAAGTTATGATTATATTCCTTGGAACAGAGAAGATCAAGGAGGAACTTGATGGAGATATTCAAAGCCATGAGTGACTGGACAGATTAGACAGATAAAAATCTCCCATTGGTGAAAGGATGGAGAGTAATAGGGCACAAAATAAAACAATTGACAGGAAGGGCAATACTTCAATGAGTGAAAACATTGACACACGAGTTTTGTGATCTGGAATGCACTGAGAATGTGATTCAATCAAAGCATTATAGAGGGGATTTGATTAATATCTGAGAAGGCAGACTGCACAGTGTTTTGGGAGAAGGCCAGGGCCTTGCACTAGATTCCTGATGAAGGGCATTTCCCCGAAACATTGATACTCCTGCTCCTCGGATGCTGCCTGACCTGCTGTTCTTTTCCAGCACTATACTCTCGACTCTGATCTCCAGCATCTGCAGTCCTCACTTTGGACTACGTAAGTTACTCCTATGGAAATGCAAAAACTGGCCAAATGACCTCCTTCTGCACTGCATCCATTCTGAGAACACAAGCGTAACTACCATTTAATCAGAAGGCGATGTGGGCTAAAATCACAATAATAGATTATTGATCCTGAATCCCATTATCTGATTTAATGCCTATCAATTTTTTGGGCTGGGACTCTTTTAAAAAGGGACGCGCTTAAAAACACTGACTTGAAGTGGCCAAAAGCATCACCTAACCCATAGGTTGACCAAATTTCCTGAAGGTAATATGGACTCAACAAAAGACAGCCTAATCCAATTTAATATTTTCCCCAAGGGTCAATGAGACTGGTTAATCAGGTTCCTATGGAAAATGTGAGCTGGCTATCATCCCCTAATAGGTTTACACCAATATGAGAATTTTTGAATGTTGGAGATGGGGCCTTGCCTACAATTGTGAAGCCTCAAAAGTTAACCTTTGTTGACATGGAATGTACAAACAAGCTACCATTTCAACTGATGCCATACTGCCAGAACAGAGGAGATAGTCTTCTGGCTATAGAATTGAGGCAGTAAGGAGATCTCTCTTTCTGTCTCTCTCTGTGTCTCTCGTCTTCTCTCTCTCTGTCTCTCTTACTCTCTTTCAAGAAGAAGAACCTGGTGATAAAATTGAAGAAAAAAATCTGGATACTGTAAATTTAAAACAAACTGCAATGTTTACTTCTGACAGTCTATCAAACTGTAATGTCAGGCTAAACTTATGCCTTAAAGACATTCAAAGGACCCTAATTGGTATGCTTTTCAAAAATCTTTCTTTTGTTTTCGATAACATTCCTTAATACCTCAATACATTGGTGTACATCTGTCTGAGAGTACCCAAAGATCATATGTTTGATGTCATGCCTGTATTATTTTGCTCAGGGTTAACAAGAAACAAACCTGTTCTCTAATTAATTCAAGAAAACCTTACAATTAGTTCTTTATTTTGACAGAGGTGAGCCGCATTCAGCCAAGGTAAGAGTTCAAGTTTACTTTTTAAAAGAAGAAACTTAAACGATTTTCTACTTAGGTTAAGTCTAGAGTAAAACATCCGTTTAATAAGAGTATGGCAGGGGAACTCAGTCCCATGTGATGAACAGTCTACACTACATGGGATGGTGTAGATGCTCCTGGCAGTCTAGATGATGACATCTGCAGGAATTGTCATCAGTTTGATCAGCTTCAGCACTAGGTTCCCATGCGTGAGCATCAGATGGAGGCACAGCAATGCATCTGAGTGGCAGACCGCTACATGGAGAGCACATTTTTTGATGTGATTACCCCACAATAAAGGATTTAGAGAAGGAATGGGTGCTTGCGAGTCCGAAGAAGGGAGGCAGGTACGGAGTCAGGAATTTGACAGTTGTCTCTAACTTGGCAGACAAGGGGAAATTAATGCAGCTCTTTACAGACAGGAACCTGGTGGGCCTGGTGGATGGGCGGTGCTGAGAAAGAGGGTTCATCATTCCTTCAGGGCCAGCAATGGAGGCCACAGCACTAGACCCTGCCTTCCTCATTTGAGGTAGTCCTTGGAGTCAGTGTAGTCTTGACTGTATGCACCTCACTTCCCGTTCAACAGGACCTCCAGAGTCAATTGAGGGGCAAATGTTTCACACAGAAGATAGTTTGCATGTAGAATGAACTTCCTGACAAAGTGGCAGATGTGGACACAAATGCTACATTTAAAAAACATTCAGATAAGTACTTGAGTAAGAAAGGTTTTGGAGAGATATGGGCCAGGAGCAGGTAGATGGGACTGCTTTAGTTTGGGCTGGTTGGACCAAAGGGTCTGTTCCTATGCTGTATGACTCTATGACTGCGTATTGTAGGGTAGTTAACTGTGTTTCGCAGGAGGAATTCTCATGTCTTCTCCCTGAATTTCCTGGAACAGGTTCCAAACTGTATGATGCCTTTCTGATATTGACTCCTGATATTTCTGGAAACATCCCTAATTCCCATGTTGCCCTGTGCCTTTATGTAAAAGTATTCTGAAAGCTCAAGAAGGACTAAAAGGAAATGTTGGCAGCATGCATCAAATCAGAAAGTATCCCATATCTAGCATTCTGAAAGTAGGACAAATTCTCCCCATTGCCTGTCCACCATCTACATGTCAGAAGTCTGGAGTGTGATAGAATACTGTCCACTTGCCTGTATGGGTGAAGTTCTAACAATACCTTTAAAGTTTGAAACTATCCAGGACAAAGCTTGATTGGCACCACATCCACGATCATGCACTCTCTCCACCACCAATGCTCACTAACAACAGTGAGTACCATTGCCAAGATACATTTTTTAAAAAATCACTCACATGATGTGTGTGTCACTAGCTAGGCCAGCACTCAATACCCACCCCTAATTGCTCAGAGGCAGCTAAGAGTCAACGCATTGTTGTGGGTCTGGAGTCACACGTAGGCCAGAGCAGGTGAGGATTTCTGAAGGTTGCTAGTGAGCCAGATGGGTTTTTCTGAGAATTGACAATAGTTTCATGATCATCAGCAGATTCTTAATTCCAGATTTTTAAAAAATTAATTCAAATTCCATCATCTGCCATGGCAGGATTCAAACCCGGGTCCCCAAATATTAAATGAGCTTCTGGATTAATAGTCTAGCCATAATACCAGCTGCCATTGCCTCCCCGTTTAGTGGTATACATTGTAGTAACTCACCATGGTTCTTCCAATAGCGCCTTCCAAACCTATAACCTCTATTGCATAGAAATCAAAGGCAGCAGGTAAATGGAAACATGACAACTTGCAAGTTCCCCTCACACACCATTTTACCCTGGAGCGATATTGCCTTACCTTTACTATTGCTGGATCAAAATCCTAGAACTCCCTTCCTAACAGCACTGTGAGTGTTCCTACACCCCAATGACTGTAGTTATCCAGGAAGGCACCTGTCTGTTCCCTACGACAGGGCAATTAGATAATGGGCAATAAATGCTGGCCTGGGCAGCAAAGGGCAGCATGACTGTTTTTCAATTCTGAGATGTAAGCTGTTGTCACATCTTGTATCACTAAGATATTTCCCATATTCTACTCCCTATCTAAGAAGTCTTCTTCGTTATTATTTTTCTCGGTGGATAATAAATGATACAGTGCAAAACTGCCAAACTGATCTGCAGTAACACCAGTGCTGTGTCTACACGATTTTGAGATCATGTTTTTGGAACATGAATACCATATTGGCAATCTCAGTACTTAGATAGCTGAGTACAAATGAAGGGAGTGGAACAATGTTGCTTTGAAGTGATAGCAAGTATAAAGTTGAATGAGTTCTGTAAACCCCATACTCAGCTAAATTCCAGTGGGATCAGTGAGCACTGTTAATGAGTCAATGGCTTAGACATCAGTATTTTTACTAACAAAACAATTGAAATGTGTGGCATCTTCTCACATCTGGACAGACACGACTAGTTGCCAATAATTAAGTAATGTAGCACATTCAGAATGGTCCTGTAAAAAACAAAAGAACTGCCAATGCGAGAATTCAGAAACAAAATCAGAAATTGCTGGAAAATCTCAGTAGGTCTGGCAGCATCTGTGAAGAGAAATGAAAGTTAACTTTTCAGGTTTGGTGACACTTCCTCAGAACTGTTCTGAAATGTTAACTTTGATTTGAGTTCACAGATGCTGCCAGGTCTGCTGAGTTTTTTCCAACAGCCTCTGTTTTTGTTTCAGAATGGTCCTGTACTCAGGCTTATATGGTGGGTCCTCTTTCCTATAGATGTGGGTCCTTTTTCACTATAGATATACTCCTCGTCTTTTCCATTCAGGTGATAATTTGATGTTCTAGACTTCCTGAGCATTTTTAATTAAACTGTGTTTTCATCCCACTGAATTGAATAAAAATCCCAACACTTCCATTTATTCAAAGTAACATTCACATCACTACACAACTGCCAGGGAATGACCATCTCCATTAAGAGAAATTTGAACCACTGCTCTTGACATTCAATGTCAGTACCAATATTGAATCCTCCATTATCAACATCCTGAAGGTCACCATTGATCAGAAAGTCAACTGGATTTGCTGTATAAATACAATGGCTACAAGAGCAGTTCAGAGGCTAGGACTACTGGGGTGAGCAAGGTGAAGGCAAAGTTGCTGTCATCCTACAAGTTCATAAGGCTGTTCCCCTCAATGGAAAGAGATAATTGATTGTGGTTTAACCTGAAGGCCACAACCTATCAGGTAAGGGGAGAGGTTGGGAAGAAGAGTCCTACATGGTAACCTTGGCTATTGTGGGAACTCAACTCCTGATTCCTCAAAGCTTGTTCACCATCTAGAAGGCACAAGTCAGGAGTGTAATGAAATACTTCTCACTTGGCTAAATAAGTCAGTTCCAACAACACACATGAAGCTTGATACCATCCAAGACAAAGCAGCCCATTGATTGACACCATCAACAAAGCTCCAGTGCCTCCACTATGCTCAGTGGCAGTCGTGTGTAATGTCAGGATGCACTTCAGAAATTCGCCAGATCCCAGACAGCACCTTTCAAATTCATGATCACTTCCATGTAGAAAGACAAGGGCAGCAGATACTTGGAAATACCACAGCATGCAAGTTCCTCTCCAAGCAACTCAACATCCTGACTTGGAAATATCTTCCATTCTTTCACTGTTGCTGGGTCAATATCCTGGGAAGTCTCTCCCAAACAGCATTGTGGGTCTACTTACAGCAGGTGGACTGCAGCGGTTTAAAAAGGCGGCTCACCACCATCTTGTCAAGGGCACTGAGAGATGTGCATTAAGTGCTAGCCCATCCAATGATGCCTACATCACATGAGTGAATAAAAGAAACACTGTTACTTAGCATATTCTTTCCAAGTTAAGCTGACACTTCCCATTTCATTTTCACAGTTTCAGTTTTCATCATTTTTCATTAATTAATACTTTTGGCTTCAAATCTGAAATAGAATTCCTGCATCTCCAATGTTGAGTATGTCTACAAAACGCCTGATGATCCTTTCAGTGCCAAATACTTCTCCTCACATTCATTTGAAACTCATTAAAGCACTACTAATCCAGAGTTAAACATAACTCCCTCATGTGGCAATGTTCTTCTAAAACCTCACTTATTCTTTTCTCAACATATTAAGTTATCTTTTCTTTTTCTCCATTATCATCATGACAAAGGACAGGGTTTCTCTGAATTTCTCCTGAGCTTCAAAGGAACTGGCAAATGTGCACTTTTACTGCTAATGGGAATCCCTAACACCCCAATAAACCAAACTAAAGGGCCTGACTCTAAAACTGTGGACGCCCCTCCCTCCTCTATTTTTTTGTTTATTCTGACTTATTGGTGTGGATAGCAAACTGCCAATACATCCTTTGCAAAAGGGACAAATGGATCCACTAGAAGAACAGGCATGGGATGAGGGTAATCCCTTTGCAGATGTACCATCAGGAGTATTTGATTTGATTTGAATTGACACATGCACCTTAGGACAGTGAAAAGTTTTTGTTTTATGTGCAGTACTGGCAATCATACCATACAAAGTGCAAAGGTAATAGAACAGAGCAAGGAGTACAATGTTACGGCTGCAGAGAAGGTGCACAAACAGCGAGATCAACATTAAGTTTAAAAGTTGAGCAATCCATTTAGAAGTCTTATAACAATGGGGAAGAAGCTGTTCTTGAATCTATTTGAATGTTTATACAAACCTTTATATTTTTTGCCCGACAGAAGAGGGTGGAAGAGAGTATAACCAGGGTGGGAAGGGTCTTTGATTTTGTTGGTTGCTTTCCTGAGACAGCAGTAAGTATAGATGGAGTCAATGGATAGAAGATTGGTTTGTGTGATGGACTGGGCTGTGTTCACGATGCTCTGCAGTCTCTTGTGGTCTTGAGAAGAGCGGCTGCTAAACCACACTGTGATGCATCCAGATAGGATGCTTTCGATGATGCATTTATTAAAAATTGTCCCTGTGGTCAGATCAAATTTCCTTAGCCCTCCAGAGGAAATAGAGATGTTGTTGTGCTTTCCTCACCATTGTGCCAACATGGCTAGCCCATGAAGTGATCATCACTTCCAGGAACTCTAAACTCTCACCGATCTCCATTTCAGCACCATTGATGCAGCCAGAGCTAGGCCTTCCCCTCTAATTCTTGAAGTCAATAACTAGCTCTTTCATTTTTCTGACATTAATGGTGAGATTGTTTTCTTTACTCCGCTAAGCACTCAATCTCTTTTCCTTTATTCTGTCTCGTTGTTTGCAATCAGCCCTTCAATGGTGGTGTCATCAGCAAACTTGCAAATGGAGTTGGGGCAGAATTTGGCCACATACATAGAACATAGAACATAGAAGAATACAGCGCAGTACAGGCCCTTCGGCCCTCGATGTTGCACTGATCCAAGCCCACCTAACCTACACTAGCCCACTATCCTCCATATGCCTATCCAATGCCCGCTTAAATGCCCATAATGAGGGAGAGTCCACCACTGCTACTGGCAGGGCATTCCATGAACTCACGACTCGCTGAGTAAAGAACCTACCACTAACATCTGTCCTATACCTACCCCCCCCTTAATTTAAAGCTATGCCCCCTTGTAATAGCTGACTCCATACGTGGAAAAAGATTCTCACTGTCAACCCTATCTAAACCCCTAATCATCTTGTACACCACTATCAAGTCACCCCTAAACCTTCTTTTCTCCGATGAAAACAACCCCAAGTGCCTCAGCCTTTCCTCATATGATCTTCCTACCATACCAGGTAACATCCTGGTAAACCTCCTCTGCACCCGTTCCAGTGCCTCCACATCCTTCCTATAGTATGGCGACCAAAACTGCACACAATACTCCAGATGTGGCCGCACCAGAGTCTTATACAACTGCAACATGACCTCAGGACTCCGGAACTCAATTCCTCTACCGATAAAAGCCAGTACGCCATATGCCTTCTTCACCACACTATTTACCTGGGTGGCAACTTTCAAAGATCTGTGTACATGGACACCAAGATCCCTCTGCTCATCCACACTACCAAGTATCCGACCATTAGCCCAGTACCCCATACCTGTGAGTGTATGAGGAGTATAGTCAGGGACTGAGTCCACAGAATTGTGGGACACTGGTGTTGAAGAGGATAAGGGAGACATTTAACTGAAGAAAATATACTAGGTAAAAATAAGGAATTGTAGATGCTGGAAACCAGATTCTAGATTAGAGTGGTGCTGGAAAAGCACAGCCGTTCAGGCAGCATCTGAGGAGCAGGAAAATTGACCTGTTGGGCAAAAGCCCTTTATTCCAGGAAAGATGGGCATGATTTGAAGGTGCCGGTGTTGGGCTGGGGTGTACCAAGTTAAAAAAAGGTGACATCAGGTTATAGTCCAACAGGTTTATTTGGAAGCACTAGCTTTCGGAGTGCTGTTCCTTCAGCAGGTGGTTGTGACACAGAATAAGGTCGCAAGACACAGAATTTATAGCAAAAGTAATAGAGTGTAGCTGGGGTTGTTGCTCTTCAAGAAGATAAGGTTGAAAGAAGATTTAATAAATAACTGTGATGGGTCTAAATGCAGAGAGGACTGTTTGCATTGACAGAAGGGTCGGGAAGAAAAAGAAACTGTTGAGAGGTGAGTAGTGAAAGAAATAATGGTGTCATGAGGAAGCATCTTTCTTCAACACCTTTACTTGAGGCTGAGGGAGGCAGGGCTTTCAAAATGGAGGAAGTAATAGTATGAAAAAGTGTGGGGAAGAGGAAATAGCTGAATTGTTCCTGTAGTGGGCCAGCAAGGACACAAGAGGACAATAGTCTCCTTCAGGACATAATCATTCTTTTAATTGTAGTAAAATTTTAAACTAGGTTGCTGTGCAGAAAGAATAAAGTCTGATTTGTGATGAAGGTAGTTTTCAGAAAGTAGATCCTTGTGCCTTTTGATTAGTAAGCCAGATGAAGAATTAGAACAAATCATTTTATAGCTTTAAGCTTCGGTCAATTCTTTTCTTCTTTTTTAATTGGCAGATTGGAATTGACGCTAAGCAGAAGGCAGGGTTAGAATTTCCAATTCATTCATTTTCTCTCATAAACACTTGCATTTTTTAAAAGTCTCTGCTTTGTTCTCCATATGAGAACATTTAGTGTTAAGCTCCTGTTGAGTGCAATGTCAGAAAAAAATTATCGCAAAACTGCCTCAATGTAAATCCCATAAATGTAATATGCACTGTGAAAATGGAGCTGATAAATAGATTCAATGTAACTTTCTAAACTTTAATGTGATGGGAACAGGTTAAAAAAGCAATGAATCTGTTTTGTAAAATGTAGAATGGATATCAGAAATAAAAACAGAAAATGCTGCAGGTATTCAGGTCTGTGCAGAGAGAAACAGACCTCGTGTTACATATCATCAAACTACCATCAAAACTGGAAAAAAAGGTTGGTGGTGTAAGAGATCTACTGAGACAGGGAAAGGAGGAGTGGACAGCACAGAACAAAAGAGAAGGTCTGTAATAGGCTGAAAAATAGGAGCTATTCAAAAGAGGTGAGGTGGTAAAGTGTGCTATACCATGAAGAATCAAAAACTGGATCCTGTGAAGATGTAAATGGGAACTAGCTGAATCATTATCAAAAGTAGATGTGCAGAAAGTAATGGAGAGAAAAAATGCTCTGAAATTTTGAACACTGTTTTAAAGCTGATTTGCTCTAAAAACATAATTCAAAAATGAGGGGCTGTTACTTGAGCTTACAATAAACTATGTGTAAATTAGCTGTCAGATGTCCTAAATACACTGGTAACTCCTTTACAAAAGGGCATTATTGACTCCAGCATACTAGACGATGTCCTGAGGTTGCTATATGAATGCAAGTGGTTTGATTTTGCTCTGTGACCTTTGATTAAATTGAAGTTTCTAAGGCTAGTGTTGGGGCAATAAGGGTCGGTCCAGTGTTCAATCACTTGAGGCAAACGTGGGTACTGCAGTGGGTCCTACTCCTGATGAAGGGCTCCTACCCAAAATGTCCATTTTACTGCTCCTCGGATGCTGCCTGACTTGCTGTGCTTTTCCAGCATTACTGTAATCTGAGTTCAATCACTTCTAATTTTGATCCAAGCTCTTTGCTCAAGTTGCAACTGATGCAATATTGCAATTGGTATGTCAAGTACCCATGACACTGGGTCTACAAAGTTATTGCAATTTTTGACACATTAATTAAGGAGAGACGTAGGAAAAATGGATGTGGTCTTTCTGCACTGTAACTTGAATTGGAATCCATATGATTCTGGAAAAAGTGTTATAAAGCCATAAAATATAATTTTAACTGGAAAAAAGATATTCATTATTCCAATTTGTGAGTGTAGACAATATAGATCTTTGTTCAATTTGTTTAAACGCTTTCATACCCATCCTCACTTGCAAACATTCCAAGCAACAACCTGACATAGTGTAATAATAGTGTCATTAATAGTTTAAACTAAATCCTTTAGCTCGCAAAAGGTTAATGTCTCAAAACTGGCTAATAAATGGGTATGAAACAATGAAAAAGATACTGCTTGGAGGCAAAATATGGGGGATGATGAAACATAAAGGCATATAAAGGAGACAATCTACTTGCTAAAGGCTGACCAAGCATTCTGACTGATAGAGTCCTCTTAATTGCTAATAATTCTACCTTCCTTCATTATATCTTACACCTTTGCCCTCTGATTCAATTACCAGTTACTGAGAAGTAAGAGAAAGACAATCGGTTTGCCATAATCTGACCATTGTTTAGTCTAGAGCTGTCACATGACCGAACATATCTGTATGACCATTTTACTGACCTAAACTCTGCTGCTAAATTGACTTCATCTGTTTATTCTTGGGACTATTCAACAAAGTGACCTTGAAAATAATGTGCAGCCTTGCTAGTTAGTCTCTCATGTTATAAAGCGTACATTTCAAACTTTAAAGGGCTCTGCTTTTCTTTCCCACCAACAGGATAACTGCTGTTTTTAGAAGAACGAGAAGCAATGGCAATTTGACCTGCTACTGTTTCAGAAGAAGTAGTGCTAAACCAGGAAGGAAATTGATTCTGAGGGAATTTGGTACCCTCAATGGGAGGAAGCCCCCACCTTTGCGAGCTGCTGGCCAACCTTCCTGTTCAAGCAACAGCAGAACTGAGTACTTGGCTCAGGTAGGACTGTAAGCACCTCTAAATAGAACACCGATAATGACCAGACCAGGACTTTTGGCTAAAGATTAATTGCTTTTCTGAGATATTGGGCAGGTTCATTTTGAAGGCCAGGGAAGGCAGAAAGAAAGGTGATGGTGGAGTGGGGTTGGGGGGAGGGGTCAATAATCAAAGGCTGGGCTGGGTGTGGTGGGAGACATGAGGTCCTTTCATGGTTTTGAGGAGAAAAGGTCCTTCTGACTCTCTCACACACACATGCACACACTTACACACATACACTCACAAGAACACACACACACATTCACACAGATGCACACATGTGCACACGCATGCGTAAACATTAATGCATACATGCATGTGAATACACACACTCACACACACATGCATACACAAAAACGTGCACACACTCATACCATTCTTAAAGTTGTACCAGTCTTCCTCTATTTTACCGCCTGTATTTTGTATTCCTAGTTGATGGTGAAAGAAAATATCATCATTGCAGCTCATTTCAAACTAACTAAAACTGACAAGTGAAATCAAAAAGACAAAGCCTTCTTATGCCTGTTTGAACTGGCTAGTTCATTGGTTCCATTTAAATGAGGCGGTGTCCTTTAAAAATGTTGCATTGATTTTGCTGCAAGCACAGGTAGATATTATTTCATTTCTAGTTGTCTGGCATCCAAAGGTGGCCACAACAGAGAATCGCAGCTGCCAGACTCCTGGGTGTGTTCGATCAGCTGTTTTGTAGCATTGACTCTTGGTTTCTTTTGGGGGTCAAAGGTGTTTTTCTTCACCTTTGCCTTTGGGGGTGACTTTTAAGGATGGTCTTGGTGACTCCATTAATGGGGGTGAGCATGTGCTGTGAGCTGATGCTGTGGCTTCAAGAATTGACCAACTTATCTGTCACAGTCTCCATCATTCTTCTGTGAACAGATGTTTAGCCTCTAAGTGACTGTTTCCAGGTTAGTTAGTCCTCTGTCCTCCTGAGGGCACTGTCACTGCCCCTTCATGTTGTTAGAGTCATAGGGTTTTACAGCACGTAAACAGACTGTTCTGTCTAACTCGTCCATGCCGACCAGACACCCTAAATTAATCCTGTCCTATTTGCCAGCAGTTGGTCCATATTCCTCCAAACCATTCCCATTCATGCACCCACTCAGGTGCCTTTTAAATGTTGCGGACTTCTGCATTATGTCCCTACCTCTGAGCCAGGGGTTCAAGTTCCGCTAACTTCTGATGTATGGAATAACATCTCTGAACAGGTTGATCAGAAAATACCTATTTAACCTTCGACAAAAAAATATGAAGAGGCATTGCCCCTTTACGTTCAACACCAGGGAGGTACGGCTGCCAATTTCCCATTCAGAATGTGAATGTTGTTAATGAATGCTGCAAATCTGGAATTAAAATAAAGTGGTGAAAGTATGCAGTAGCTCCTTCTGAAAGTTGACAGGGTCCAACAAAGGTGCTTATAGACGGGAATCATTGGCCCCAGCTTTCTCTTTCTGTGTGCTGATGAGCCTGTTGTGTACTTCCTTCCCATTTCTGTTCTTAATTCATATTCAGAGTACCATCCTTTTCCCCCTCTGATAGTGAGTTCAATGCTTTCTGGCGATGGCTGCCATTTTCTTGCTTCATTTTGCTGTTCCATGCCAATTATAAAAAATATATAAATCAGGAGGACCAGGTTCAGCATTTACAATGTGAGACCCCGAACTGCAAAATAAATGCATCCTCTTCTCCATTCCTCTACCCACCATTTCTAGAAGAAAACAACACAATTATTTTTTAAAAATTCCGTTCTGTCTGCAGCATTATCAATTCATAATATTGGGTTTTGGCTGGCAGTGCAATCTGAGACCCTCAGAGTCATTACAAGGAAGATTAATTCCTAGCATGTTTGTAAATATAATTTGTTCCTCCCAGTCCGAAGGCCTGAGTTAAGCACTTTAGGTATCGGGCTGCTGAGCTAACATCTGTCAGAGACCAGGGAGCTCAACGCAGGGAGTGAACCAAACCATTGGACTCCATGCATGGTGGTTAATTGCAGTCTTGGCAGGTAGCTAGGTTTACAAATCTTTTGTAGAAACTAATATCTCTGCTCCACACCATTTTCCTCTGAGCATACCTATTAACAGCTCAGAGGCCATCTGAGTTTCCTTTTCAAGTTTTGCCACTAGCTGTGCAGCTTGTGTGGCTCCTACAAGATGTTGCTAGAAAATTGCTGCTGGCAAAACAGTTCATGCGAAGCAAGAAAATACTTAATTTTTTTTCATATTTGTTAAAAATTGAACATTTTACCTGCTGTCGTGACTCAGCCTGAAAGCAGAACGGGAAGTAGAATTAATAATCGGCATTTTATACCCACATCCAGCCTGAAACATTCCTCAGCAACTGATTTTGCTTGCCTACCCTTCTGTCCCAAATCTGACTTCAATTTCCCTTTCTCCTGAACTCTGTCTCATCCCAGAGTACAGTCAGTGGTGCCTCGACACATGATCCGAACTGTGTTTCTCAAATGGAATTCTGAATTAAATTGCCACCTTTAGAGTAACAAGTCTCGGTGCCTCAGTGAGGCTAACAAAGCAGGGTTGAATTTTTCTGTGTTTGATAACATATGCTTAATGATTGATGCTGACTGTCTTCGATTATTCAGGCCTGGCTGTGGACTCATGGCAAAGTAAACAAATTGTCAGAGGAGCGGGAGAACTGAAGCAGGGAGCAGACGCAGGTGGTTCTCCTACAGCGCGGTAGTTGCATTCCCTTGCAATGTTGTGTTATAGAAAATCATGCAATAGAAATAATGAGGCCCATGGGAAAAACAGGGTTTGGGGTAAATCACCAAAAATATCAGTAAAAACTGAAACAAAGATAGTAGTTAGCTTGACATAAATGATAGCAAAATTTAAATAAATTTTTAAATCCTATGTTTCAATGAAATAATGCAGTAAATTTAATACTTTAAGAGGTTTCAGAACCTGCTGAGTTACAGTACAGAACTGTTTTAAGATGGGATGAGAGTTATCATCAGCGTCATCATTACTTTCAAAACAACAGGACCTAACATCACTGAGTACTGCACTGTACGTTTCTGGAAACTCTTTACCAGAAAGCACGAGAGCCGACTGACCACGTGATGTCAATATGGAGTCCAGTCCTCTGCGCACCCCAACACCTAGTGCCAGGGATGGGATTGCACCATAACTAATAATAGATTGCTTCATAAAAAGAAGGGTCAGCAATTCACAAATCACATGACAGGCAAATCAAGTTTACAAAACGTGTGCTAATATTAAAGCTCTGTCAATTGAACCTGTCACCCATAGAGAAAGTTGTCTCACCTCTGAATTGCTGTGAGATGTACGGACTATTCAACAGTCTCTATTAGAGGGCTAATGCAGAAGGGAATACCAAGTTTGCAAATGGCAAGCAAAGATTTGCAGAAATCAGCAGGGACTTGAAATTCCATCCAGCGGCGGAGACTGTTTCAGAAATAATAGATGCACAGAGCTTAATATTGGACTTCACCCCACCCTAGAAAGTTCATTCTTTTACCTCAGAACAAGGTTCATCATGTCAACTGATAAATCCACAAAAATAGACTGGGCCATTGTGAGGCAACAATTAATTGAACGGATGGCAAAGAATGCACTGATAATCTTAGGAAGATGGCAGTGAATGGTAAGGAGTTCATGGCAGAAGTTATTCAGCTTAGCTTCGGGGATTGAACTTGATGCGATATCCTTTGAGAGCACTGGAGAAGGAGGTTGAGGTTACTGATCTGGTAGAGTCAGTGATAGGCATTACAATGAGTACAGTGAAGGATACCAAAGGCAAAACTGAGGGAGGTTGTATGTTCATCAAGAGGAGACTCAAGCATAGGACAGAAACTAGATGCTGTACAATGAACAGCTCAACTCTTCATACCTGATCAGTTACCTGCAAACATGAAATGGGAGCGTTTTTAAACTTATTCTCCTGTGTGAGATTGGTGCTTCTGGCAAGACCAAGATGTTATCCATCTCTATTCACTCTTGAATTGAGTGGGTTTGCCAAGTTATTTCAGTGGCAAGTTTAGAATCAAACATATTGTTGCTCTGGAGTTTCAAGACTATATTAGAATGGCAGGTTTTCTGCCCTGAAGGAATGCTGTGAGATATTCACTGCTCATCCAACAACATAACCACCCTCAAGGAATTCCATCCAGCCAGGACTACTTATTGGACCAACAGTATTGCCTTCGCACTCAACATCAACCTTCCATTAGTGGTGCTTTGTGACTGCAGTAGCTGCTATGTGCATGAAGTTCTGTCATAACAGAACAGACAACTTTGCAAGTATCCCATTACTTTGACCACCAAGGAGGACTAGACCAGCAATGTGAGGGGAAAACCATTAGCCTCAGACTCTCCTTGCCCCATCCTGATTTAGCCATATACTTCATCATTGCTAAAATTCTCTATGCTTTATCATTTTGTGGCTACTATGGTCAAAAAGACTGCCATGTTTAAGGAGCTGGCCCAGCAGCAGCTTCCCAAGGCAATTAGTGGTGGGTAATAAATACGACTTTGCTTTAATTATTGACATCTGCAGAACAAATAAATACATTATTAAAAGGAAAGATAGTTTTGTGGAATTATTTCAACAACTGTGAGCTACACTACTTTTTGAAATTAATTATAGAATCATAGAAGGTTAAAATCGGCTCATGCCCGAAACGTCGATTCTCCTGCTCCTTGGATGCTGCCTGACCTACTGCGCTTTTCCAGCAACACATTTTCAGCTATAGAATCATAGAGTTATACAGCATGGAAACAGAGCCTTTGGCTCTATTCAACCATGCTGACCACATCTCCTAACCAAACTAGTCCCATTTGCAAGCTTTTGGCCCATATCCCTCAGTACCATACCTATCTATGGTAATTGTCCAAATGTCTTTTGAATGTTGTAATTGTACCTGCCTCGACCACTTCCTTTGACAACTCGTTCCATAAATGCACGCCACCCTCTGCGTAAAAAAGTTGCTCCTTAGGTCCCTTTTAAATCTTTCCCTTCTCACCTTAGTTTTAGACTGTCCTGCCCTCGGAAAAAGACCAGTGCTATTCAATGTCCCTCATGGTTTTATGAACTTCTATAAGGTCACCCCTCAAGCTTCTAGGCTCCAGGGAAAGAAAGTCCCAGCATATCCAGCCTCTCCTTACAACTCAAACCTTGCAGTCTGGGTAACGTCCTTGTAAATCTTTTTGCAGCACTTCTGGACATATCCAAAAGTTTAACTTCAAACTGCTCATTGTTTCAGTCAATTAAATGAATCCATGCTAAAGTTGGTTACTAAACTCTTCCTTGCCAAGTTACAAACTTGTGATGTGTTAAACAAAACGTCCTGCTTGTTTCTGATCCATAGTTTCAGAAATGCTGGGCTTTAAACCTCCGCTTCAGCTTGCTATTTCCCCTCCTGAAGAAGGGACTGGGTGCAAGGTTATGGCTGTACAAGCATAGGAGTGGGATTTCTCCCCTCAATCACTGTTTCAACATCAAATACAAAAGGCAAACACCTCACATGCCTGTCACACTTGGAGCATCACATTTTGAGGTGTCAAAAGACGGTAAATAAGGCTGTGATTTCAAGCTGGTTTCCTCTGACTTGTAGCCAAAAATTTACAAGCACCTGCCCATCTGAAAAATTCCCTTATCAATGGCAATTACCCTCTAATTGACCTCTCATTAAACCTATTTTAAACACAGCTCCACATTACACAATGTAAAACTCCTGTTGATTTATCTAGCCATACTGTGCTGGAGGAGATCAACCCATAATAAAATTCATATTAATGTGTATCCAATATGCTAAAGCTGTCCTCTGCTTTGTAAAATCACTTTTTAGAAAGTTCTGGTAAATCAACCATGCCTTTATCCTCATTTCTTTAATATATGCATGAAGAGGGTGTCTTGTCTTGTACCAGGTAATTCATTAGGATGGCTATCGAGAGTGCAAGTTTTATCTATTCAATATTTGTTATAGTTTCTCTTAAGTATACTACATAATGGGCCCTATATTCAGAGGAGTAGTAATTTTACCACCTAAATTACACTTTCCTATCATTTTTCTATGGCTAAGCAGATACTGCATCATTCTCATTGTTAATGAATTCCAATTGTTCTATAAATCCCCACAGTTTGATATGCAGCTGAAGTTATATGGCAGATTTGTGACCAAATATTTCTCTTATAAAGTAGTAATATTAAACTGTATTCAAAAAAAGCCTTAATTGCACACATTCAGTGCTCAAAAAAACTGATTTAGCATCATCACTGGCCTTAATCTAGTTTATTATACCCTTTAATTTTTGGCTTTGTTGGTAATTTATTGCATAGGTGGTAATGTATAATACTTGTGATTAATTCACCACCCACAACTCAACTTCAGAGCAATAATGGTTAACGTACATTTAAGGTTCAAAGCACAATTTGCAGCGAGTATTTCTGCAGAAGGACATCTCTGTTCCCTTTTCCATTCTGATTGAGTCACATGTGGGATCATTTTTTTGACACCATTTTGTTTTTCTGTAAGTCTTATCTTGTCTTATTGTTTCGCTGAGTTACACAGAATGTGAGTGGAGGTGGTCAAGGACATAAAGACACGTTGATGCGGTAAGACAAAGAGAGGGACACTGCATATTGCAGTAGGTTATACAGACAGGGACCAAGAGTTACATGAAGATTGGTATGTGGAGGAAGGCAGATAAAGGGCAGAAACATAAATAATGTTACTAGTTAGAGGGTGCAGAGATGGGTTGAAAGGGAAGGAGAAAAAGAGACAGAAGAACAAGGATTCTAAAGAAAGCAAATCAACACAGAAAGCGACAGACACCAAGGATAGGGATGGGCATAGACATCAGGACATTGAAAAATGCAGAGTTCAATTCAATGCTGGTGTTGAAATAGGTAAGCATGGCAACTATGATAGAAACAAACAGATCTCGGGTCAAATGCAACACAAGGATTTTGGACATGATTTGATGATTAGTTTAGAGAAAAGAGAAATGCCAAACAGGGCCATAAAAGGTGTGGAGAGGCACATATAGGAAACAAAAGACAATGAGAGACAATTCAGATAGTTACACACTGTAGGTCAGAAAAATGGAGTGGAAATCATATCAGTCTTGCATGGCATTCATCTGCTACTTGAAAGATTTCAGGCCATTCCATCTGCCTACGTGTGGCATCGGTACAGGTAACCTTTGATCTTGTCAGGATATTTATTGTCTGGAGACTGGCACCCTTTATGCATGTGTCAATGTGTATGTAAGTCTGCTGGTGAAATAAAAACAGCACTGAATCTATAGATTCTACTAGCACCAGCGTTTCAGCTTATGCTACTTTTTAAAGGTACTTTAAACCACCCTTCTTATTTTCTTGGTTTCCCAGGAAATGGACAACACTTATTATTCTTTCCTGTCAAGATGATGATAAACCCTGCTGTATTTGAATAGCCACTCAGAAGATTAACAGTAAAGTATCACTAAAATGGATTAGCTTTATATCTTCTGCGTTACCTAAGGCTGGAAACTTGAGTATGCATTTTTCTGAACTTAATTTCTTTAATGTTTTATTTGCTGTCAAGTCTTTCTCAAAAGAAGCATGCTTCATCATCATACTAGGCTGCAAAACATCATTATTGCATTGAGCCTAGTCTGATTGCACAACCAATTTAACCAAACTTCTCAATTGATTGGTTTCTTCCCTGGATGGGGGATCATTTTTCATTGATGACTTGGCCATCAGGATATTATTAACTTTTCCAAGTCAGAATGTTGATCTAAAGTCACTCCTGACTTATTCTGCTTCATACCTCAACCTAAACAACACCTGACTTTTAATCCTAAATTTCCTCTTTCTTTTCTTGATCATATATTGCTCAAAGTCTGTCGAAACTTCTCATAAAAAAGTCATGACGTGGATCATAAAAGCGCCTGTTAGTTTCTCTTTGTAGAACACTACTGATTGTGCTTTGAATTGAATACAAACTACTTTCAGCAAGATGGACTGAACTGAGAATATCATATTCTTGTGACATCAATCATAGAATCCCTACAGTGTGGAAGCAGGCCATTTGGCCCATCAAGTCTACACCAACCCTCTGAACAGCATCCCTGTAACCCTGCATTTTCTATGGCCAATCCACCTAACCTGCACATCTTTGGACTGTGAGAGGAAACTAGAGCACCTGAGGAAACCCAAGCAGACATGGAGAGAATGTGCAAACTCCACAAAGATTATCAGCCGTGGCTGGAATTGAACCTGGGTCCCTAATGCTGTGAGGCAGTAGTGCTAACCACTGAGCCACCGTGCTAACCCTTTATAGGTTCAACTCGTAAACCTACATATTTCTCCTTTAGGAAGGTCATAGTCCATGCCAATATATCTATTATATTTTTCCATTGATCACAGAGTCAAAGAGTCCCACAGCATAGAAACAGATGCTTCAGTCCAACTAGCCCACAGTGATCATGTTCCCATACTGAACTAGCCCTACTTGCTTGTGTTTGGCCCATATCTCTTCAAATCTTTCCTATTTATGCACTTATCCAAATGTCTTTCAAATATTGTAACTGTATCGACATTGATCACTTCCTCCAGCAGTAAACAAGTTACCTCTCATGTCCTTTTTAAAACTTTCTCCTCTCACTTTAAAAATATGTCTCCTACCTTTGAATTCCCTTGCTATTCACCTTATCTATGCTCCTCATGATTTATTAAGCATCTATAAGGTTACCCCTCAACCTTCTATGCTCCAGTGAAAAAGTCCCCACCTATCCAGTCTATCGTTATAACTCAAACTCTCTATGCCCAGTAATATGTTGGCAAATCTTTTCTGAACCCTTTTCAATTTAGTTATGTCTTTCCTATAGCAGATGAGCAGAACTGCACAAAGCACTCCAATGTCCTGTACAACCTCAACATGACATCCCAACTCCTATACTCAGAGGTATGAGCATGAAGGCAAGCGTGCCAAACACCTTCTTAAACACTCTGTCTATTTGTGATGCAAATTTCAAAGAATTATGTACCTGAACCCCAAGGTCTCTCTGTTCTACAACATTACCCAGGGCCCTACTAATAATTGTATGTCACTTTCTTGTTTGTTGACCAAAATACAATACAAGGCATTTATCCAAATTAACCTCCATATGCCGCTCCTCAGCCTATTGACCCAATTACAGTCATAGAGTCATAGAGATGTACAGCATGGAAGCAGACTCTTTGGTCCAACTCGTCCATGACGACCTAACCTAATCTAGTCCCATTTGCCAGCATGTGGGCCATATCCCTCTAAACACTTCTTCATCATATACTCATCCGGATGCCTTTTAAATGCTGTAATTGTACCAGCCTCCACCACTTCCTCTGGCGGCTCATTCTATACACGCATCACTCTTTGCGTGAAAAGGTTGCCCCTTTGGTCCCTTTTAAATTTTTCCCCTCTCACCCTAAATATATGCCCTCTAGTTCTGGACTCCCCCACCCCAGGGAAAAGACCTTGTCCCTCATGCCCTCCCTGGAATTTGACTTATTTATAAACCTCTATAAGGTCACCTCTCAGCATCTGATGGTCCAGGGAAAACAGCCCCAGCCTATTCAGCCTCTCCCAGTAGCTCAAATCCTCCAACCCTGCAACATCCTTGTAAATCTTAATTTATCAAGGTCGCTTTGTGATTCCAGATGACCTTTTTCACTGTCCACTATACGACTAATTTTGCTGTCATCTGTAAACTCACTAACCATGGCTCCTATATTCTCATCAAATTTGTTTATATAAATGACAAACAAAAGTGGACCCAGTACCAATCTCTGTGGACCCAGTACCAATCTCTGTGGACCCAGTACCAATCTCTGTGGACCCAGTACCAATCAATAAAGGTCAACATCACAAAACTTCAGTGGGAATTTGCATCCCAGCATTTTACATTGCATTTCAGACACTTAGCTAACAACTAATTAAAATTTCAATCTTCTGTCTGAAAAAAAACATAATTTCTAATCTCTTTTAGGCAACCATTGTCTGTGACCAACACCAACTCAGATCTAAATCTGTGGGGGAGGTAGAACTCAAGACATTTTTCTCCTAGTAGATTGTGTTTATTGACTACTCAGTCATCCGACTCTTCCCACACCCAATACCATCTATTCCCTCTTGATATTTATAGTCATTAAGTCTATAACTCAGGGAACATAGTCTAAGAATTAGAGCCAGATCGTTCAGGAGAGATGTTAGGAAACATCTCTACACAGAACGGTAAGTAGATGTTTGGAACTCTCTTCCATAAACAGCTGTGGATGTTGGATCAGCTGTTAATTTTAAATCTGAGATAGATAATATTTTTGCTCAGCAAAGCTGTTAAAGGATATGGGGCAAAGGCAGATATATGGATTTAGTTCACGGATCCGCCATGATCTTATTGAATGGTAGAACAGATTCAAGAGGCTGAATGGCCTAGTCCTGTTCTTATGTTTCTATGTAATAATCAATTAATTCCAGCCAGTAGCATCAACTGTTCTATACTGGCAATGTAGTAGGTATCATAATGGGAACATCTTGGAAGTCAATTAGAGACAACTGAACTGGAAAATTGGTGCTGGTCAAACACTAGCTAAGACTAATAGCTGGTCACTGTCCAGCAAGCCTCTATCATGGTGCTCATTCTACCCTGAAAGGAGATCAGGCTTGGATCCAAGGCTGGGCCCAAATATGGATCCCAATTTCACTGCTCCAATGACATTTATGCTGAATTCTTTATAATTAGAGAAGCCAAGGATGAAGAAGTACCTGAGGTGTGATTTCTCTCCTCTGCTGCTCTCCTCCTTCTGATATTACATGCCATTTTGGGACAGGTGGAGGTTTTGTCTTAAATAGATACCAATGCAAATCCAAAATGCTGAACTGGAATTTGACTTATTTCAGTATTCCAAGAAATTGTGTCTCTTTGGTATCTTTGTGGGAGACTCAGAGTTTGGAACATTAAATTATAATCTCTCTGATCTGGTTTAAATCTCGTCTGGACTGATGCGATCAAGGCTTGGCCTGGCTCTTCAATTTATGTTGAACTTGTTTCAACCATGCTCCATGTTGATTTTGGATGTGGTGAGTTCTTTTTCATTTTGCAAACTAGCATGGGAACTGGGAAATTGTTAGAATGACCCAGAAGATTTCTGCTGAGAGTTGGCACTTTTTGAATGAGACATATTGCTGAGAGAGAGGAGAGGGAGAGAGCCTCATTCTGCATTTTACCAACTTATACTTGATCTGGGAATGCGTGATGCTGATAACGTGTCCAAAATGAAAAGCATTTTATTGTTTGATACTTGACATACCTTCATGAACATAACATGAAAGAAGGAAAAGTTAAACTAAGCCAGAGAGCTTTTTAAATGTTTACATTGGATGTAGAACGTAGAATACTGAACATAGAAGAGTACAGCAGAGTATAGGCCCTTCAGCCCTCGATGTTGTGCTGACCTTTTATCCTACTCTATGATCAGACTAACCTACATACCCTTCACATCCATGTGTCTATCCAAGAATCAAGAATTGCTTAAATGTCCCTAATGTATTTGTCTCTACTATCACTGCTGGCAGTACATTCTATGCACCACCACTCTCTGCGTCAAGAAGCTACCTCTGATATCTCCCCTAAACTTTCCTCCACTCATTTAAAAAAGTATGTTCCCTCATGATAGATATTTATACCATGGGAAAAAGTCTCTGGCTATCTACTCTATTTATGCCTCTCATCATCTTGTACACCTCTATCAAGTCATGTCTCATCCTTCTTGAGATGAGAAAAGCCCTAGCTCCCTCAGCCTTTCTTCATAAGACATGCCCTCCAGTCCAAGCAGCATCCTGGTAAGTCCCCTCTGCATCCTCCCGAAAGCATCCACATCCTTCTTATAATGAGGCGACCAGAACTGAATACATTATTCCAAGTGTGGTCAAACCAGGACTCTTTAGAGCTGCAGCATAACCTTGCGGCTCTTAAACTTAATCCCCCGCTAATGAAAGCCAACACACCATATGCTTTCTTAACAACCCTATCAACTTGGGTGGCAATTTTGAAGGATCAATGGACGAGGACCCCTCTGTTTATCCACACTGCCAAGAATCCTGCCTTTAACCCTGAATTCTACATTCAAATTCGACTTTCCAAAGTGAATCTCTTCACACTTTTCCAGGTTGAACTTCAGCGTTTGCTGCCCATCTCTAATTGTCCCTGAGAAGTGATGGCGAGCAGTCTACTTGAACTACTGCACTGCCATTCAATAAGATTACAGCTGATCTGCTCTGAATCTCAACTCCACACTCCTGTCTGCTACACATCACCCTTGACTCCTTTTCCTTTTCTATCTAATTCAGTCTTGAATGAAATCAATGACCCAAACTTTACTGCTTTCTGAGGAAGAGAATCGTACAGAGTAGCAACCACAGTCCTACCTTCTGGAACAGTAAGAATCTGGGGAAGGAGGCCATTCAGCCCATCAAATCCACATTAATCCTCCCAATACCACAGCTAATCCACCTAGCATACTCATCTTTGGACAAAAGCCAGTGCAAACTCCACACAGGCAGTCACTAGAGGTTGGACTTGAACCCAGATCCCCAGTACAGCGAGACAGTAGTGCTAACCACTGTGCCACCATGTCTCCCACAAGGCTAAGCTGTAAATTTATGGAACCAAGTTCATAATGCATAATCATTATTCACTTCTATTTAGAGTGGGATCCTATCCTCTCTGGAGGATAAATTAGTTTAAACCGGACACATTTTGATGCAGGTTTAACAAAAGCACAGTAAACAACAGAAAACACTTTTGGAATGGAAGCACTGGGGAGATCTTGACTTTGTGAGATTACATAAATTGGCTAATACTGAAACAGTGAGATGGTAGGCTGTTGACACCTCAACAGTGAAAATAAAAATCTGGTGAGTTATAAAACAGGTTGCCCACTCACTATTACCAGAATCACGCAGTCAAAACCTACGCCATTCTGCTTAAAAGTGAAGTATATTTTAAGAAATCACACACAATTCTCAATGCTTTCAACGAAGCCAATAAGTGAGCATTGTGTTTTAAGATTAAAGACTGCAACGTCTTGCTATCGTACGGTAGTTAGTGGGACGAACATTCATGTTAAAAAGAAATTGCCCTTATCCCAGGTCAAACAATTCTTGACAGGAATTGAAAGAAGACGCGGACAGTGAGTCACCCCCTCCCTGGGGGCTAGAGTTTAGCAGTTGAAGGTTGCTGGTGTAGGTGAAGGTCAGCTGCCCATGCTCTCACACAGGAAATGATGCATTCATTCATAGGAAAATCTGAAGCCATTGAGGGACAGAACAAGAAAGATAGCAATTTTATTGACTTTACTGAGATCTTTGTTTCAAGACAGATTTAGACTTGTTTTTACTTTCTTTCACAATATTTACTGAAGAGAGAGTAATGCATTTATAGATATGCACTTATAATGGTATGCCTTGATAAGTCGATTCTAGAAAATCACATGCAGTGTTTGAAATGCAAAAATAAAATTGGTCCAGTTGCAACACTTCAGATCAGCACATTTGTTGTCATAGTAACAGACACAATCAGCTTGTGACCTTTGAGACCAAATGGGTAAAGATTGGATGGATGGCCAAGCAAGTAAAATGAAGGGGTCGGATGAAAGACTGTGTGTGATATGGATCTCAGGCACTCCAGCATTCAGCACACAGGCTAAAGTATCACATCCAAGAACAGACCGATCAATGCAGGCTTTTTACTGCTTCAAAGAGATCTCATTAATGCTTGAAAGGTGCCTGCACTTGTGCCCTGGCGACCTATGGGGAACAGTCTTAGCAAGCATCTAGTTCAATATTTATGCAGTGGAACAAGAGATGCTCGGATCTTCAAGAAGTACGGCAAGTTTCTGTAAAGTCAGACATACAAAATGAGAGAAAATAAAAACAATAATCCAAGATTGCGTGAAATTCTAGTTACAATTGTGTTATAAGAAGATGGCATTTGAGGTGTGTTAACTCACTGAGGTTTCCTGGCATAAAGGTATTGTGACCAGGTTTGAGAAGGCATTACACAAGAGGAGATGATATGATTAGATTCAA
Organism: Chiloscyllium plagiosum; assembly: GCF_037043375.1. NCBI lineage: Eukaryota > Metazoa > Chordata > Chondrichthyes > Orectolobiformes > Hemiscylliidae > Chiloscyllium > Chiloscyllium plagiosum. The sequence goes on from NW_028270146.1 coordinate 26,409,517, forward strand.
TGCCCTGCTGTGAATTTCGATAATTCGGACCATGCACTACATGTGTCCTTTAGAAGGACAACATACGATATCACAGTAACATACAAAGACAACTTTAAAGATTTCATCATCAGTTCACTTTACAACTTCAACCTGACTTTTCAACTTACAAGTTATTTTCACAGCAATGGACTAAAACAGAAATAAACCTGATAAGTCACTCTATAATTGAATGCATATTTTTAACAAACACAGAAAATGCTGGAGAAACTCAGAAAGTCCGAAGGCATCTGCGGAGATAGAAGCAGAATTAATGTTTCAATGCAATATGACTCTTCTTCAGAATGTAAACATTTTTAAGATTGAGAAATACTCTGGCAGATCTCAGATATTACTGAAAATTTGTTTGCCAAATTTTCATTTTTTGTTTGAGGAAGTGAAGAGCTCAACATCACAATGTTACAATTATATTGAGGGTGGTACCTCACTATTTGTTACTTTCTTTGCAGGCTCGTTGACTCAAGCAGATCTGCCCCCTTAAGCAATTCCATTCCTTACAAAAGGTGAGTCATTGTCTTGGGTTCAGAACTTGTCCTAATTCTCTGGTCCCAACCGAAGCAGGAAATCATTGCGTGAAAAGGTGGCAGATGTGGAAACTACCATTACATTTAAAAAACAGTGAACAAACATTTGAGCGGCTTTGCCTTTGTGTGACTAAAACTTGAAAGTAGAATTAGACCAGATAGCACTTTCTCAACAGTGAGACATGATAGGGCAAACATACTATCAAATTTGCCATGTTTCTGTGCTTCTATCACCAATGCCTTTGGGAATCAAAACAGTGTAAATGGGTAAAAGTATATATTTAAATTGTTTCTCCAAGGGTTATGTTAATTGTTCACTGAAGTTCTTCCAGGTAATTTTAACAACTTCCATATAAATGCATGACCACACTGTCTCAATGTCATGATTTGGAGATGCCGGTGTTGGACTGGGGTGTACAAAGTTAAAAATCACACAACACCAGGTTATAGTCCAACAGGTTTAATTGGAAGCACAAGCTTTCAGAGCGCTGCTCCTTCATCAGGTGGTTGTGGAGTAAACAATTGTAAGACACAGAATTTATAGTAAACGTTTACAGTGTGAGGTAACTGAAATTATACATTAAAAATAATTGTGTTATTTTTAACCTTGTCTCAATGTGTTGGTCTTTATCACTGGTTCCTGGTGTTCAGTTATGTATGGCTGCTCTTTTCTTCTATTTTTTTAGTTTCATCCTGTGTACCATGTGTGTTATTTTTTGATATGATACTCTTTTATTTTGTCTGTGTCATTATTTTACATTTCTGCTCTTTCTCTTGCTATCTGCAGCTTATTGACAATTACTTATGGTCAGCTAAATTGAGCAATTCTGAGTCCAAGGAAGGCAATTTGAAAATCAAGGCATTGTGTCATCAGGAACTAATGCAGCAACAGTGGACTGCTTCAGCTGGTGTGAAGGAGGTAAGAAGGAAACCGTTGCTCTGAATTAAGATGATGTTGATGAAAATTTATAAGAAAAAGTCAGCATGGTGTCCAGTCCAGTCTGGGGATATGAACAGATAACAATGTAAAGTTTTGATGCTTAACACCCATTAAGAAGCCCAAACCAGATGGCGGTACATTTAATTTCTTCTTTTGTTAATGAACATACACATTGTCCAGGACAATGTTAAAGATGAGAAAGAAATTCTGCAATAGTTCCCCAGGTTGCCATTGCAACCCAGCTGGAACGCTGTTGGGAGTCCTTGATGGCACAGTACAAATGGTTGGTTTGAGTTACTCATGCTTTTTCTTTGATGATTCTACCAAAGTTACACTCTGAGAGTGCGTGGACATTTGCAGAATATTCAGGTGCTGATCTCTAGCTTTTCAATCTCATCTTTGTTGTATTTGGAGATCTTTAGGAGGCTTGCAGCATAACCTGCAAGAAAGTAATGTTAGACTTGAAATAAAAAACAGCAGCAGATACAGATTTCCTCTGTGTGTGAATTCTCTGGGGCTGTCGCTGTAAGAGAACCTGTGCAGCAGCAGGAAGAGCATGTGAAAATGTAATGAATATTGACAACACATTCCACATTGTAATGTAATATTAGTAAACTGGAAAGTCTATACAACATTAACCCAATGTCATCAATGACCAGGGTAAGATTGTTCAGTTCTCAGGTACTGGTATCACATTGCTAAAAAAAACATCAACAACTTATAAAAAGCCACCAAAGGTTTTCAGGACGTAGCAAGTCTCAAAACTTTGCAATCCAATTGTCTTCCTCCCAAACAACACTCTTTTTTAATCGAATATGGGTTGAAATCACACTGTACACATTAGTAATGAATGTGTTAATATGCTGATATCAAATTCCTCTGTCTGCTATCTTAATGAGGTTTTAAACTGAATGGTTTATGCCAATTGTTGAGGCATTGTACTAAGGCACATGAGCAATGTAGCATGCTGTTTCCTAATATCAAGCAGCCTGAAGTTAACTCTGTGCATTTTATTTTTACAGGCATTGAATTTCTCAGCAGAACTTTCCAAAATTTTAATCACTAGAGGTTATGTTGTAGAGTAGGATTTTATTTCATCCTCTAAGAGATGGAAGTGATAAAATGAGTGCGAAACACATGTCTTCTGGCAGTTCATAGAAGAATAGAAATTTACATTGGAACTTTCCTCTGGGCTTCTTGTGGTCGGGTGCCAGAGTCAGCAAATTTGTCAGAGGATTGTTGGAAATCCCTATGGCCTGGAAGGGATTTTAACACTATCCACCCAAGGGAAACCTAGGCTACTTACCTGTCAGAGAGGTGCCTGGATCCCACATAAATTAAAATAATTTAACCTTGAGCCTTTCTTAGTTTTCATAACCTCTATTATTAGTGGAACTGAGGTAGCCCCCTCTTAATAAATATATGTGAATGATTTAGCCTACAGGCACCTATCTTTCGAAAGCATGGACATGTGAGATTGGAAAAGTCTCAACTGTGCACAGCTCTTCCATTATTTACCTCAATTTTGCAACAACAGAAGTTTTACAGTATATTATTTTAGGTTCTGAAGTAACAAAATCAATCTGGAGGACAATAGTAAATAGACATGTTATGGTGTGGGGTTGTTAAATGCAACTTCAAACGCATTTAGGAAGAGTATCACATCATCAGCATTTCCACAGCAAGGCATGGATTGCTGTAAATTCATCAAGCCTCAGAACTAAGCCAACTTATCATATATCAGAGTGGAGGAATAGCAGTTTTAAATACCCTGCCATTTCCAAATGACTCATTATGAGTTTAATAGAAGGACTTTCACACAATATCTGTCGGCTGGCCTGGAGCTGCTAGTGAAGACTATAGTGTTTGAAATATTACAATCATTGGGAGCCTAATCACATTTATTATTTTTTCCTTTTTGATGAGACTTAAATGAGCTGCATGTTCTATTTCTATTTAATGAAATGCAAATCAGGCTTTGTTCATTCCTCAAAAAAGCATACTTGAATTAATTGAGACAAATCACAAATCCAACCAACAGCACTTCCCTTAGCCGAGTCAATCTTTCCTGAGAGATCCTCTCTCCTCTTCCCATTTTGTTCTCTCTGAGAGTCAGCAAACTACAGGTAGGCTGTCCATCATGCCTATCATCATACCAGGCCTTTCCAAGGTTTTGACATCAGGCTGCAACTGAATGGAAACCCATTTACTGCCTTACCTGAGTAGATGTGTGCACTTCGTACATGTTTTGTACAAAAGATTTTTTTTAACATTTCTCTCGAATATTGCTGGAAAATAAACATTTTTTCTGAAGCTTTTGTCTTGTTGCACTCGTGAGAAGCAATGGAAAAAATGACAAATTTCTAATGATCGCGATAATTTACAGCATAGGAAGAAAAGTATCCTGTCATCATGTCATTGGATGCTTCAAGAAAAAGTGCAAGGCACAAACATAATCCTTCTATGGATGTAGGTTTGCTCAGTGAGCTGGAAGGTTCATCTTCAGGCATTTCGTCGCCATTTTAGGTAACATCATCAGTGAGAGCCTCAGGAGCTTCATCCAGGGGCTCACTAAAGATGTCACCTAGTATAGTAACGAAACATCTGAAAATGAACCTTCCAGCTTTGCGAGCAAACTTACATCCAGAACCTGAACCTGAGCTACAAATCTTCTCAAAACTCGTGATTAGTCTTTCTATTTCCATGCAATGTGTCCACGTGTAGGAATATATGTCCCTTCTATTAAATGTAAATGAACCATGTTACAACCTTGACTGGTTGTTAACAAATCTGAAATTGGTTGATAACAAGTACTATTCCTAAAGTATGTATTTTTAATTAACTATTCAGATGTATTACAACACACCTTTGGCGCAGGTGAGATTTGAACCCAGGTTTTCTGGTCCAGAGGTAGGGACATTTCCACTCCATAATAATGACCATCTAGTATTACTGTTAACAACACTAACAACTGAAATTAACTGGACTTATAGCTCCCATTGTTATCATGACAACGACTTGGCCGTTGAGAGTGGTCATGCCAACCACTCAGGAATCCTTTGCTCCTTAGTATATATTGTTGTGATTGTTTAAACATTGGCATTCTTATGTTTGTCCTGAAGAGTGCAAGCAAAATATCTCTCTTTTCAGCAGTAATCAAAACTTATTCATGAGCTCAAAAATGGAGGGATTACTCGACTCAACCAATACCAATTTCAGTAGGGGATCACTAAGATCACTGTTACAGCTAATAAGCAAATGTTTTCTATTATGTCCTGTGAACAAGAGAGGCATTTTTAATTTTTAAAGAGTCTTGATTGTTCAGAAATATCACTGCTTGCACATGACATCATCTTAACATATATAACGTGCTTGCTTCGCCACAACTAATTGATGTTCATTTTGAGTGTCTCAGCTCCTTCGACTTGAAATCATTTTCTTCTGAACACAATTTCCACTGTAGTGTTTTGGTACAGAGCTATCATCATTGATATGATTTAGAAAGTTCAACATTGCATCATTATTATTTCCTAAGAAATTCTGCTGTACAAGCTATACAAAAAGAGATGGACTGCCAGATTACCATAACTCAGATATTTATCACCTACTTGGACACGAGAGGTTAGACACCTTTGTTCACCATGAGTTAAAAGAAAACAGGTTATTATTTATTTTAATCACATATTTTAACCTGGTTTCTTGTTCTGTTTCCAGTGATTCAGCTTGTCTTCTTGCTGGCTATTGGCAAGAAATTAAAGCTGTGACATTCAAAACATGTCCTCCTACACATACATGTGGCTAATTTCTTGTAAAAACATTTGGCATGTCTGAAGCAAATAAAAATCCATACTTAGTCAACTCAAACCTTTAACATTTGTCCAAAACATATGAAATAGGAGGACGTGTGGGCCCTGCTCAGCTATTCAACAAGATTGTGATTTTGAATGTCAACCTTACTCTCTTTTCTAACCTCTGCATCACATGATTCTCTTAGAGTCCAAAAGTCCATTGATCACAGCCTTGTATATATTTGCTGACTGAGAAGGCACAATGCTCTAGGGGAATTCCAAGCTATCATAACCTTCTGAGTTAAGAAGTTTCTGTCATTCAAGTTTAGAAAATATACGTAGAAATTTGTCCCAATGGGACATTGTAGATATTTTGATGGAATGAGATTCATAGAACATAGAACATAGAACATAGAAGAATACAGCGCAGTACAGGCCCTTGGGCCCTCGATGTTGCGCCGATCCAAGCCCACCTAAACTACACTAACCCACTATCCTCCATATACCTATCCAATGCCCTCTTAAATGCCCATAAAGAGGGAGAGTCCACCACTGTTACTGGCAGGGCATTCCATGAACTAACGACTCGCTGAGTGAAGAACCTACCCCTAACATCAGTCCTATATCTACCCCCCCTTAATTTAAAGCTATGCCCCCTTGTAATACCCGACTCAATACGCGGGAAAAGGTTCATACTGTCGACCCTATCTAACCCCCTAATCATCTTGTACACCTCAATCAAGTCACCCCTAAACCTTCTTTTCTCTAGTGAAAACAGCCCCAAGTGCCTCAGTCTTTCCTCATACGATTTTCCTTCCATACCAGGCAACATCCTGGTAAACCTCCTCTGCACCCGTTCCAATGCCTCCACATCCTTCCTATAGTATGGCGACCAAAACTGCACACAATATTCCAGATGCGGCCGTACCAGAGTCTTATACAACTGCATCATGACCTCAGGACTCCGGAACTCAATTCCTCTACCAATAAAAGCCAGTACGCCATATGCCTTCCTCACCGCACTATTTACCTGGGTGGCAACTTTCAGAGATCTGTGTACATGGACACCAAGATCCCTCTGCTCATCCACACTACCAAGTATCCGACCATTAGCCCAGTACCCCATCTTTTTGTTATTCTTCCCAAAGTGAATCACCTCGCACTTAGCTACATTGAATTCCATCTGCCACCTTTCTGCCCAGCTCTGCAGCTTCTCTATATCCTGCTGTAACCTGCCACATGCTTCCTCACTGTCAACAACTCCTCCGACTTTCGTATCATCCGCAAACTTGCTCACCCAACCTTCTAACCCCTCTTCCAGGTCATTTATAAAAATGACAAACAGCAATGGTCCCAAAACAGATCCTTGCGGAACACCGCTAGTGACGGCACTCCATGAAGAAACTTTGCCATCAACTACTACCCTCTGTCTTCTTCCATCCAGCCAATTCCTAATCCAAACCTCCAACTCACCCTCAATGCCATATCTCCGTATTTTCTGCAGTAGCCTACCATGGGGAACCTTATCAAACGCCTTACTAAAATCCATATATACCACATCTACCGCTTTCCCCTCATCAACCTCCTTCGTCACCTTTTCAAAGAATTCAATAAGGTTTGTGAGGCACGACTTGCCCTTCACAAAACCATGCTGACTATCCTTGATCACATTATTCCTATCCAGATGTGCATAAATCCTATCCCTTACAAAAATCCATATATACCACATCTACCGCTTTCCCCTCATCAACCTCCTTCGTCATGTAAAACATGACGATGTAATGGACCATATGAGAATGAGAGAGAAGACACCAATCCAGCATGAGCATGTGAAGCGAAAGTGTATTTAATAGCCAACAATGCACAGATTTTAATAATGGAGTGTTATATCACATGAGGAGTTGAAGAGACTTGCTTAGAGATAAGGAGACAACAGCATCAGGAACAGTGTGTGTGTGTGTGTGTGTGCAGATAGCCAAAGACCAATATATTCTAATTTAGTAATTGAGCAGAGAACTGAAAAGGACCATTATTCTATGCAACTTAATACGTGTTGAATTGTCAAGTGCTTTTTTTGAGACTGGGGATGGGGGCATACATGGAGGTACTACTAGGGTGTTGTAAGAAGTGTGGATTGAAACTATCTTTAGAATGAGCCTGACCCCTGCAGGATCCTTTCACTGAGATGAACTGCAATGTATATAAGTCCTCCAATGTTCCGTTCCCTGGTTTTGTCTTTCCTTCACAATGATGAATGCAAAGAACTCAAGAGAAACCAAACCCTCTTAACCACACACTGAAAGTTATTTTTTGCATATCTGATTTTTAGGGGATTTCTGTGTATGTCAAAACATTTTAGCGAATGTTATAGACATCTGTTCTCTCACACACTTGTTTTATCTGTCCAATCTGTTTGGTCGTTGACCTCAAACTAGGCAAACAGTCCCTCGCAGCCCTTCATATGTAATTTGGAGTTTGTTGAACAATGAGATATTCCAAAGGCTGATAGCATACATTTATCTTTCCTTTTCTAGTGAGTGAAGCCTTCACCTATTTAATCTCGAACCAAATTGGTCACTGAGTTTTGATTATATTAGAATTTTGTGTGCACTTAGGAAGAAACAAAATACTTCAGAGAGATGGAACTATCTATCAATTTTCTTTGAACTTCCTACTGTTTAAAATCAACTTTTCCTCCATATTTCTTCTCTCAGATATTTTAGTCAAGAGTAGCATGGGCTGCAGAATAAATCTATGCAAATGCAGAAACACAGATCAACCCTAATCTAACTGAATGGTGGAAGGGGTTCACTAGCTGAATGACTGCCCTCTGTTTCTATATAACATGAATAAAAGTCTCAATACTCTTCTCAATAACTAAGTTTGATTTAGATTTGGTTAGAGAGACACACACTGTTTAAACTATGGAGCCCCAGTAAGATTTTGAGTGACTTTGGGAGAATATGGAAGGTTTATTAGATTAGGCTGATATTTACTGGATGAAATTCAGTGTAATAAAAAGTGAGTCGATATATTGTGGGAGTAAGAAGATGGAGACTATTGAGAGCAAATTTTGCAATTCCTTCATGTCCTTCTATGCAGCCGGTTTGTATCAGAAAAATGTTAAATAAATCAGATCTACATAAGATCAAGTTACATAAATTCTGACAATTGTTAATGTAATAAATTAAGTAACTAACTTGTAATTATTTATTGCAATAAGTGTATTTACAATGTAATAACTTTTGAATATTTAGTAATTTATTTGCAATAAATTCAGAATTTTATTATTGACAAATAAATAAATAGTTGTATTTATTGAATTTAAATCAATAAAGCAACAAAAGTCCATGGAAGTTTTACAAATTAAAGAAGCAATGAGGTTCTGATAAATTTGTTGGAGACAAGACTTATGCCACAGTTGGAGTGTTTGTGTGTTGTTTTGGGTGCTCCATTTTGAAAAGATTAATAAAGCTATGGAGGAAATACAATGCAGATTCACCAGGATGTAGCCAGGGATGAGGCAATGATAAGTGAAGAACATGGACGGTTTCACAAGAGAATAAGGAAGTATAATTTCCTTTGGTGAAGAGTCAATAGTGACAGAGTGTGAATTTTAAGATGTCAGTAAGGTATTCAGCAGAAGATCTTAGGACAAAAAAATGTTAGAGCATGTAACACTATGCCACAGTAAGTATTTGAACTAGAGACCATTGCTGAATTGGAGACCTGTAAAAGAAAGAATTTCTGTACACTGGAATCAGCAAATGATACAAGGTAACTGTGAGAAGACAGGGTAGTGAGGTAAGATTTGGACTGCTCTAACAGAAAGTGCACACAGGTACAATGGGATGAAGGACTTATTTCATCACTCCAAGCTCTGCGCATTTCTTTACAAAATGGGCCCACTCAGGCTACTTCACATCAAAAAGCATTTATCATCTGTTCTTACCTTCTGATGGTATTTACAGATTGCTATAGTACCCCTTCTTAGTTAGCAAACCTCCTACTTTTTTATACTTAGTAAATGTTGCTAATTGCTTCTCATACCCAGTGTTTGTACCTGGATCAGCCTTTTGGCAAACTTTTACCAGATATTGGCTAGTGTCATTTTCATGATGGGTTTCTCTCTGTGATGCCTTGTGAGTTTTTTTGCCTCATTAACTAAGTCCCCAATGATGTCTCGGAAGGGGCCAGTAGAGCTCAATGCAGCTGTCAATTTGATGATTCAATGACCATTGGGATAAGATGGCCACCAGCTACCTCAGATCACAGTTCAGACTCCAGCAGTTGGCATAGTCCAGTCACTGTGTCCCAGTATAGCTTCCATCTGTGACAACACAGTGTCTCACTCTGGACAAGAAGGCAGATTATTACCTGAATGGAGATAAATTGAGGTGCAACGAGCCCTGGATGTCCTTGCACACAAGTAGCTGAAGGTAAGCACACAGGTGCAAGAAGTGGTGAAGAAGGCAAATGGTATTTAGCCTTCATAGTGAGAGGATTCAAATACAGGAGCAGAAATGGCATGCTGTGTTAGTACAGGATTTTGGTGAGACTGTGCTTTGGTCTCCTTATCTGAGGAAAGATTTTCTGGCTGTGAAGGGAAGGCAATGAAGGTTTACCATACTGATTCCTTGGATGGCTGGACCTAGGTAGGAAGAGAGGCAAGTTTGATTTTGGACTATATTCACTTAGGATCTTATAGAAACCTATGAAATTCTAATAGGATTAGACAGTTAAATCAGGAAGATTGTTTCTGATGTCCAGGGATTCCAGAACAATGGATCATAGTTTAAGGTTACAGGATTAGTCACTTAGTACTGAGATGAAGAACAATATCTTCATCCAGAAAGTAGTGAATCTGGGGAACTGTTCAACAGAGAAAGCAGTTGAGGTCAAATATTATCAAGATGGAGTTAGATATCGTTCTTTGGACGAAAAGGATCAAAGGATCAGGGGAGAAAGTGGGAACAGGGGACTGGTCAGTCAACATCATATTAAATAGCAAAGTAGACCTGAGGGCCAAATAGCCAACACCTATTCCTATTTTCTTAGATTCTGTGTTTCATCTGGAGAAAGTGGCATTCAGACCTTTAGATCCTTCCTGTACCCTGTGCATTCTGAGAAGCCTTTCAGCTACAACCTCCTCACAGGAAGACTGAACTGTATCTGTGGGAAGTTGGTGCTGGTCCTGGTCTTGCTGGTGTCTGTGTCCCTCCTCCATTTCTCTGGGCCTTTGTTCCATCACAACCTTGCTGTTGTCTGGCCCATCGGTGATACTTGTAATGATCCTGTGTGGGGAGCAGAAGAAACAGAGCAGGTTGTTAGTAAAGGGAGCAATCCACATTTGCATCAACACAAATGACAATTTAACTTACTCCTCTCCGTGTGCCATGGAGCACTCTGACAAGACTGTGTGGACAAGACTGACAAGACTCTGGCTGCTTCTGTGTGGAACCTCGTTGTTGCACTTTATTCTGATGAATGCCAGTGATGCTTCAAAGCAACTGTAGGAGATTGTGAGTACTGACTCCTTGTGCTTCCAGCCCCACAACACCCAAGAAAGGCACCATTGCAAAACAAAAGAGCATGTTGCAAAATATGTACAATCCAAGATGATAGGAGATCAGTCCTGTGTCTCTGCACAGCCTATGCAACGTTGGTTATCTTCATGGTTTCTGGTTCATGGGTGAGACTTTAAAGACCAGCCAAGGTCTTTTCACAAAGCTGACTATCTTCAATCTGCAATAACCAATGATGATGTGCAGCTTGCTTGTGGCCAGGATTTGCTCCCCATGCAGTTGGACAATGCTTGTAATTCACTTACACCATGATATGATGGCAAAGAACTTCAGCCTGCAGTCTGCAGATACATGTTTGATGTTATAATGCCCTTCAAGGGCCTCCTGTTGCTCAGAAATGGAGCCTACATGCTAAAGATGAATACTGACTTGACCTAGTCTAGGTCTGGCCATAGCTATTTTCTATTCTTTTTACCCATTTAGGAATTGACAGATTGTGGAATGCAATCTGGATTTGCTCAGCATGGTAAGTTGCAGTTTCAGTCTGCCAATCAAGCCATCCCGTCCATCCCCAACACTCCCTGAGCCCCATCATTGCACTTTTGTCCTGCCTATCATCGTTGCCCCACAGATGTCCATTGAAGCCATGGTGGTGATGGCCAAAACACCCCTCCTGCAGCATCCCACATACCCTCATGGACTACTGGCCCTTCCCACCCCAGCACTCCTTCCTCCCCCATGTGTTGACCTGCCCAGATTCACCCATCTTGCCCCCTCTGCATCCCAGGTCGTTGTCTCCAATTCCCAGCCTTGAATTCTCACACTTCCCTATCACAGAAATGTCCCCTCTTGAGCCTTCACCTTTGCCTCCCCCCATCTCCAACAAACTGGGACAGACAGCCTCGCCCGGTGACTGGTCAGCCCCTTGACCCCATTTTCTGCAGCTCCACAAATTCCTTGAGTCATCACACAAGGCCTGCAAGAGTAGCCATCACTCCCTCTCCTGACTGCAGTGAGACAGATCCTTGACTCTGACCTTACATCCTCTCCTAATTTTCGTTTCACTTCGCAGATCTTTGAGCTCCACATGAGGCAGCAGCTTCAGAACCAGAAGTCAAGCTGTCCTGTGCTGACTGTCTGAGCCATGCAGCTTAGAGGGAACTTTGGCCCTGACTGCCCTTAGCAGCCAGATGACCATGCCCAAGCCCCTGCACTGAGAGTCAGATGCCCATGATAGTTGTACTGGGATCCCCAGACTCACAACAATACTCTTGACTTGACTGAGGATTCCTTCACTTGGAATTTAAGGAGTGACCACTTTTTGGAAGCATATGCCACGCGTTGGCTGCCGAGAATCCTGGGGCATGTTGTCGTTGTGAGATCGAGCACTATGCTGTACAGTAATATGTTCACCCCCTTGACTAATGGCTGCTGGTATGTGTGCATGCTGAACAGCAAGGCAAAGCAGAAGGACTGTAAACATTTTAAGGTGTGACTGAACAGATAAAGCAGCAGAAAGCAAGACAAGGTAGCGCAGGGGAACTGTGAGCAACAAAGCAGGCACAAAGCAAGTGAGTGCTAAGAGAGTGTGTGAGCAGACTTGGTCCAATCCTTGAGCTGGGTACTTGTCCCTGCACACCAAGTGTCCTTGTAGCAGCAATGTTGGATTATAGTGCAGAAGTGTACGATTAGTGAATCCAAACTGTGCCACGCTGATGTGATAGAATTTTACCCGTCCTGTGCAACGTTGTCTGTGGCTGCTAGTAGAGGGTGCCATGGGATGTTGATACTTTAACAATGATCTTCTGACTTAAATGTAGGATTATCTCCACTGAAGTACAGCTAACACTCAGCAAATATCAGAAGGAACAGGTCTCCTTACACCACAACTTCATGCACAGTTGGTTTTCTCCGGGATCAGGCAAAAGTGAGTACTGCAGATGCTGGAAATCAGAGTCTAGATTAGAGTGGTGCTGGTAAAGCACAGCAGGTCTGGCAGCATCCGAGAAGTAGGAAAATCAACGTTTCGGACAAAAGCCCGTCATCAGGAATGGAGGCATCAGGCATACTCCCACTAGTGGGAAGACACCAAGATTCATGGCAACATTGACAGGTAAATATTTTAAAAGATACCTATGATGGCACTTACCTCTATATGTGAATTGGATCCACTTGAATCACATCTGCATCATGTCTGGTCAGTGTTGGATTGTACTCCAAGGAATTTCAAACCTCATTTCCAATGCATATCCTTTTTTCTGTAAAAACATTATCTTTTTAAAGAAATTTTATCAAATTGGCTGAAGGCAATTTTCTGTCACCAAATCTATACTGGGTATGCTTCATTATGTTATCATTCATGTAATTCTTAATTCTAGAACTGTAGTACAGAAGATGACTAAAATACTAACTTTTTATCTAATTTACTTTTCCATCTTGTTTTCAAGGTGTTGAATTAACAACCCTTCAGTCCCATCAGGAATGCTACATCCTGTTTTGGATATGACATCATTTTATAATCTTGGTCTTCATGCAATAATGTGGTTGGTTTAATATAAAGATAGAATTTCGCTTATTTTCAAACTGGAAAATAAAAGCCAAGAGATTAGCAAGTCAGTGGCCTGCTCAACCATGAGAGAGAATTGACTGGAAAATTATTCCCAAAGGTTAGAGTGGGAAAATTTGGTGCATCAACATTAAGATGGTCCAATTTGACTGAATAGTCTGTTTCTATACTTAACATTCAATATGTGTAAACAGAGGTTGAGCTTTGACATGTGGATCTGTGTTTTGCATGAATTTCTTAGAAATCCAAAAGCAATGGTCAACTCTCATCAGCCAATGTCAAATGCACAGTGGCTTTCATAACTTAATATGTAAAAATTTATTTCGTTGCAATAGTGCAGGAAGCCTGCCCTAATCCCAGCATTAACCATCAACAGCTGACCTCCATTTACTGCCCCCAACGTAGACCTCCCCAGAGACCAAAGCACAGCTCCATCCACTTGTAGGATTAACAGCTGCATGGGAGACTGGGCATTTGTAGAGCATTGAAGTACTCACTGTAACTCTCTCCCTTATCTAAGGCTCATTATGTGGAATAAGGTCTGTGGCAACATTGGTTTAACAAGCATGTGCATTTTATCACTGTTAAATAAACTGTGGCCGCAAACATTCCGACGCCAGTTAAATTATAGGTTTGTTTTAAGATGAATGCCTGTTTCTGTCTTTCCTTTTTTCTTCTAAACATGGCCATAATTTCCATTCAGTAAATGAAATCTGTGCGGCCTAGTGTGGGAAAATGATTCAGTCAAGCTAATGTGGCAATTCAGTATGGCAGCTATTATCACTTTTGCTTGAAGGCAAGTTCTAATTCCTCTAGCCACTAACCACAGCTATTTTGAAGGTTTTGTATGCCCTACTTATTCATATATGCACATTTAACTGTTGTGGTTGTGACAGTTTGTGTATTGGGTACTCTTAGTAAAAATAAAGTCCTGCATAATCTGTCAGAAAAGATTTTGTAATCGTTTGACCATCCTGGAGGTTAACTCTTCATGTTGCTGGATTAGAGTGCTTTAGAACACAACATAAAATGGCTGCTGTTAGGCCTAACCTTAACATCTATTCCATTACATAACCTTCCCTTGATTTAAGGCCTCAGGTGGGCTGATGATGTTTATTTGATTTTAGGTTTGGAGACGGTACTGAAAGATTTATGGAGAAGTCCAGGCTTGGCAATAGATTAGGGACAGGTTGCTGGGAGTAAAATACTTCTTATTTGGTTAGGGAATACTGCACCAATTTAAACTAATATGAAGAGTGACTCTACAAATATACATATTGATCCAAAGTGAAAGGATGCTTTTGACACCTCTAGCTTACATTCAAGATCTCATTATCACATGGTGCTAATGACCTTTGCTTTTCTCCTCTTCTGTAAACTCTCCCTTTGTAGCTTAAACCTGGAAATTATAATGTGGGATATTATCATACAAACACTTAATGTGTTAATCAACTTCCTTTGTCCACATGTTTAACGGATGGTTTAAGCCATTTAAACGTGTTAATGCCTCATTAAAATAACAGATAGGGGAATTTGATGCAGAAGCATTCAGAGCTCCTCTGATAATATTGCACAACATCCTTAAGTCATAAAATGATTCTTGATGCTTTTCTTTGGCGTGCCTCCAATCTTTCAGTGTCCTTCTAATATTCCTGAAATTAGCCACAACTGATTAAATGTGGTCAGTGTGCAAGGTTTCACCAACTCCATAGATTTCTGTGCTCTTGGATCAACCAATATTTTCACACTGTCTGTTTGTGCAATGTGATTGTGAATTATTCCAAGGTCCAGAACTATGTGCTGAGGGATGCACCAAATCTTGGGTTTAGATGCTGCCAAGGGACAGTAGGGAAAGACCACTGCCTGAGGTCCTCCTACTAAGTTGAATGGGGGTCCATTCAATTATCAGGCCCTCCCAGTGCCTTGATTACATCTAAATATCGTCTTGTTCAAGTAAGAGATGTCTTTGATTTGTTTGAATAGAATCAACCTCCAATATTTGTGTGTATCCTTGGTATGTTACTATACAGAATTGAACTGCGTTTGTGACTATAATATAAAACATACACACACACAAATATGTATATAGTATATTTTTATTTCAAACATATACTATATATAGTATATGTTATTTACTAAAGAAATGGCACCACAAGGATATTGAACACTATGACTGTTACAAGTCTAATAAATCTGCCTGATAATATCCTGGTAAAGTAAGTATCTCTAAAATAAAAATGTACATACAGTGTGATTTAAGGCCATTCATTTTGTCTATCTTTTCCCATTATTGCCACTTGCCTACGTTCCCTTTGATGCTTACTAATTTGAATTATTTATGTCTTAATTATTACATTAGTTTCTATGAAACTTTTCATTATTTGTTTTTGATACTTTGAATCAATCTGTTTGGATGTGTTATACCACACCTCTGGATAAGTTGGGTCTTGACCTCAGTCCATTCTGGCCCAGAGATAGAGTTACTAATTTAACCAATCTGTTATGACACATTTCTGCAACTATCATATGCTGAGGTGGGGCTCAAACCTGAACCTTCTGGCTTAGAGGTAGGGACAATATCAATGCTCAGGACCTTCTCTTATTGTCTGTATTATGTTTAATTAATAGTCATCATTCCACTTACATCATTCCTACCATGCTGCCTTTGCTTCCCATCCTCGGTCCCACATGATTCAGCATCTATTCCATTTTGAGACTGAACATTGGAATCTGATCATTTTATTGGGTGACCAACTCAAATGGTAAAGTACTTTAAGTGTTCACTTTTGAAGGAACGAGTGCTCAATGAAATAACTTATCATTGCAGTAAATCTGCACTGATTTAAAATAAGGTCGTCTTGAACATATCCCAGTCTGCAATTAGCCTTTTTTGATGAATTCACACTCGAGTACTTTAACTGAATACTCAACATATACTCAGCATATTAAAAGTGTAACAACAAGGAAATAACATATAATGTGTTGTACTGATCCTATCTATTATGTAGTTTTTCTGTCATACCCACAATGATCCTTGTGTGTCTCAACTTGAAGCCAAGATATCGAGCTGCTAAGGATATATTGCCATTTGGTGTTTTGGCGCTGATGTGACAAAAGTTCCAATGGTTTTTACAACAGAATTTACTGCTGTTGAAATTAAATTGGATTAATGCATATGCTTGCGATTCTTTGTGGGATTTTCAGCTGGGACCCAAGTATATCAAACCTTAATGAGATTTAAGGAGCGAACTCTGTTAAACTACAACAGAAGAATGGTCAAGTGTCTTAAAGGAATCATTTTTGAAAACTGCAAAATTCATCAGGCAGGTGGCTCTTTTGCCACCAACTACTTTTTAAAATAGAAAGTGCCTTATTGGTACAGTATATCAGCCTCACAAGTCATTTCTGGGTACAATGGCTCTGCACACAACACATGATGAAAAATGTTGCAAGGTTGAAGTGCAATTGGTGGGAGTGAGGATTCAAAGAGCTTTCCAGAAATAGGTAGTGCATTGTAAAACACATTGTAATGATATTATTCTATCATGAAGCCATGCTTTGCATATTCCTTAATATTTTTGCTCCAATTACTCCAAACACTTAGCAATGTATGAGTGAAGACAATTTCGTCATCAGTAAAAAGGAACATTTTTATATTTACTAATTTTGTGAAAGTTTTGCAATATTCATTAAGGACAAACACCCTGTTGCCGTCATTGACTCAAAATTCCATGAAACTCCATGAGGCCGATATCCCGGCTGGATGAACTGACCAGATTTGGCAGTGCCCTGTTAAACTTTGTGAAAACCGAAAGAAGTGCAGAAGCTGTAAATCAGAAACAAAAACAGAACTTGCCAGAAAAGCTCAGCAGGCCTGGCAGCATCTGTGCAGAGAAATCAGAGTTGATGTTTCAGATCTGAATGACCCTTCTTCACAGCTGCCAGCTTTGAGGAAGGGTCACCTGACCCAAAACATTTACAGATGCTGCCAGAGCTACAGAGCTTTTCCAGCACCCTGTGTTTTTGCAGTTAAACTTTGTGAAGTTAAAAAATCACACAATACCGGGTTATAATCCAACAAGTTTATTTGGAATCACTAGCTTTCAAAGCACTGCTTCTTCATCAGGTGGCTGACAACCACCTAATGAAGAAGCAGCACTTTGAAAGCTAGTGATTCCAAATAAACTTGTTGGATTATAACCTGGTATTGTGTGATTTTTCACTTTGTCCGCCCCAGTCCAACACTGGCATCTCCACATCAATGCTTTGTGAAGTTAGTTTGAACATTGTGTAATGAAAGAACATCCACCTACTTCGCTCTCTTTGTAAAATAGCCAAAACACGTTCTCCTTTTTGGATAATAAAATAAAACAAAGAACTGCAGATGCTGAAGATCTGAAACAAAATCAGAAATTGCTGGAGAAACTCTGCAAGTGTGGCAGCATCTGTGGAGAGAGAAAGCAGAGTTAACGTTTTGAGTCCAGTTCTGAAGAAGGTCAATGGATTGAAACACAAACTCTGCTTTCTCTCTACAGATGTTGCCAGACCTGCTGAGTTTCTCCAGCAATTTTTGATTTTGTTTTTCCTTTTTGGGAGTTCACTGCGATATATTTCAAATACCTAGTTTGTTTCGGAGCAATGGAGAGATGGCATAAATATGAAACAAGTTTACCCATGTTGTTTAAAATATCTCCGCAATTATGATTGCCTATTCCAAGCTTTTCCCAGCTCTAGCTTCTAACAGATTCTGTGTGGTTTGTGTTTACTTTGCTCTGAATCTGCCTTATCAAAATTATCAAAAATCAAACATACTGGCAATGGATCAGTTCCCAAATTCACACCATCAAGCATGAGAATAAAAGCAAAGCACTGCAAATGCTGGAGGCCAGCATTCCCTCTCATCTTTTTCCCCAGCTGCATAGATCTCTATATATGGCAGCGACTTCCAGACTTGGGGCTGACTGCTGTGCGTGGTACCTTGGCGCGACTGCACAAATGCGCAGCCGCATAGCTTAGAGAGAAGACTGAAGACTGGCAATAAAAGCAGAAATTGATGGAGAAACTCAGCAAGTTCTGGTAGAGCCTGTGGAGGATGAAACAGAGTTAATGTTTCAAGACCAATTTAACTTCTTCAGGCAAGATCAAACACTCCGTTCATCCTTTTCTGTCTGTGCATTTGTTTGTCATCTTCATCTATCCATCCGCCATTGTCACTCATTCATTATGCAAGCCAGCTCACTGACATACCCATAATTCAGCATCTCGTTAATTCCCTCTATGTCTTTTTCTTCCATGCTTGTGGGAAAACAGAGGATAGAATAAAAGGTAGAGCCAGAGAATCAGGTGTAACCCAAAAGCCATTTCTTAATTGTCAGCTGTAGAGAAGGAGGCCGATGTGGGTTTTGCTTTGAGCAGGATATTGTATCTAGTGCAGCTTACAGTATTGAAGAATCCAGCAGATGTTTCTTTTAGCTGTTATCTGCAAATGCTATGTTTGCAGGCATATACGTATCTGGGCTCACATTAAACTATTAGGTTGTAAAGAATAGCATACTTCTATTAACATGCTTCAAGTTGTCCTTGGATAAGATGGAGGATGAGACCTTCATACCACCAAATTACATGCTATGATATAGTGCTGATATCATAAGCATGCCTCTTAAAGATATTTAAACATACAGAATGTGAGACCTAACACAAAGTCATCAGAAGAAGTTTTGAGGAAGGGTAGGTAGACCTGAAAATTTAAAGCTGATTTCTCTCTACAGATGTTGCCAAACCTGCTGAGAATTTCCAGCAATTTCTGTTTATACTTTAGATTTCCAGCATCTGCCATTTTTTTCGTTTTTTTTGACTATTATTGGAGTGTTCTTTGTTGCTTTCTTCATGTGTGACTCCGATGCAGTATATTGGTCTCAGCTGGCTTCTGTTCCTTTGCAGTGTAGCACCATGCCTTGGGATGGGATGATTGCATGGTTTAGAAACCTATGCTAATATTCAAATATTTGCTTTAGTTTCTCAAGATTGTTTTTCTCACCCAATGTAGCATTTTGGTAGGTGTTGATCTGCTTGTTTATGATGTGTCTCTTTCACTCCCCTCTGACTTTGAGGAAGAATGTCCAGTCTCTTGGAATGATGAGACAATTGGATGATGAGCAAAGCCATTCATGCTTACCTCGTATGCGTAGTTTGTGTGTGGAGACTGCTGTGTTGGTAAATTGAGGAACAATGGGAAATTTGGTGAGTAATAGGAACGTAAGAACAGGAGGAGGCCATTCAGCCTTCAAGCTGGTTCTGCCTTTTAATGAGATCATGCCTGGTCTGTGACCTAACTACATATATCTGCCTTTGGTTCTTTTCCCTAAATACCTTAGTTTTTAAAAATATCCAGCTCAGGCTTTAAACTATCAATTGATCTAGCATCAACTTCCATTTGTGGAAGCAAGTTCCAAATCTCTATCACCTCTTATTTGTAGAAATGCTTTCTAACGTCTCTGAAGAACGGTCTGGCCTTAACTTTTAGACCATGTCCCCTTGTTCTAGAATTTCCTCCATTGCTTATTTTGATTTACCCTTTTATTCCTCATTAGTGTCTTGAAGATTCCATCAGATCACGCCTTACCCTTCTAAATTCTGGAGGACACCAACCTAATTTGTATACTCTCTGCTCATTACTTAACCCCCGAAGTCCAGGCATTTATTTTGTTTACCCATGGTTATACTCCCTCCAAGGCCTGTAAATCCTTCCTTAGATGTTATGCCCACAACTGCTTACAGTACTCCAAGTAGGGTCTAAGCAGGGTTTTGTATAACTGCAGCATAACTTCTGCACCCATCCTTTCCTGTCCTCTTGATATGAAGACTAGCATTCCATTAGCTTTGCTGATTATTTTCTGCACCAGTTGCTGGCATTTTAAAGATCGATGCACCTGAACTCTCAAATCTGTTTGGACAGTTACTGAAGTTAACTTCATATCATCTAGAAAGTACTCTGATCTATCCCTTTTCAGTGCAAATTGGGTAACCACAAACTTGCTCACACTGAACTCCATCTGTTACAGTTTTGCCCATTCACTGAGCCTATTGATATCCCTTCATAACTTTATACTACCATCTACACTGTATACAATGCTGTCTAACTTTGAATAATTCATCACAAGCAGGTACTGTGAATAAATCTGTTGACATTTTCATCCAAGGAATGGATGGAATCTGATCTGGATGCAGAGGCTGTCCCAATAATGGGGTTAATGTACTTTCCTTGTCATGTGTTTTGAGCATGCTCACTCATCCCTGGCCAGTACACAGATTCAGCGTTTGATATTCATGTGTCCCTGCTGTAACAAGAATACGATATCTTGGCATAATTCTTTCAGTATGAGGACTTGTTTCCCTTGAAAATAAGTTGTTGAGCTGTACTATGGTTGTCTCTATGTGGGCTAAATTTATTTTATTATTTTATGGGATATGAGCAATGCTGACTAGGCCATTACTTATTGCCCATCCGTAATTCACTTTGAGAAGGTGGTGGTGAGCTGGCTTCTTGAACCATTGGTTAATTTGATGTAGGCACCCCCACAAAGCTTATAGATAGGCACCCACACAAACCCTGAGATAAGAAGTTCCAGAATTTGAACCGATGGAAGTGAGGCAATGTGAAGTATTTTGAATTCAGGATGGTGAAGGGCTTGGAGGGGTACTTGCAGGTGGTAATCCTCCCAAATATCTATTGCTCTTGCCCTTTTAGATTGCTTGTTTGATTGGAAGTTGCTGTCTAAGGAACATTCTGTGAGACTGCTTTTCCGAATTTGGCACTAGTTCTGACGTGTTGGTCAGAATGTATTTGCAGGTTTTACAGAGCTGTGATTGCTACTGGTATTTCTGGTGCCTAGGTCAATTTTAGATTGTTCTTCTGATTTCACTTCTATATCAATGATATTTCCATTTTTTTCTTAATCAGAAGGTTTTTCCTTAGGTATTTAGTTGGTATGGAAGTAGTGACTAACTCAAAGAGCATCTCTCTCTGAAAGGTCCTCTTCAGAAAAATTACACTTCTGCTCTTTACTGCAGTATTTTTTGGTAAATTAGTCAACCAGTTCTTGGAGTTGCTTCTTACATCTCAATGAGTTGAAGTCTTTTAATGCTGAAGTTAATTCTTAGCTTTGAGAAGACCTTTGAGAACTTACAAGATCTTCAGTGGACCTTCCTGATTGTCTGTGAGGAGATCAGGTGTTTTAGTTTTATGACACCCCATTTACCAATCGGAAGTAAGATATTTAAAGCTCTTTGGTCAGGACTATCTTGAAATGTAAAATAGAATTGCATCCATTTTTTGAATAAGATGTCACAAAGCTGGACCTTTTTTTCTAAAAGCTGATGCCTTCCTCAACTATACTGTGACCTTGGTTTTTCTTCAGAGGGGTTGTAAACATCTCTCGGTGCTGGTTAGACTGGTTTGTTACAGAGATTAAAGGATATCGAGAAGCCTTTTTCTTTATATGTAAACAGATGAGATTTCAGGCCAAAGTGGTCATGTTTTAGAAGTGACTTGTATATTGAAAGGGGAGTGGTCAGCTCTCTAGCTGAGCAGTTCAGTTCCATCCAGAACTGGTTAGGAATTCAACGGTGAACTGTATGGAAACTCTCTTACTTTCTGTCCTTGTAACTTCACCTTGAAAGTATCTGTTCCATTTTTTGCTGTGTTTTAGGTGATTTGCTTATTGGGACTGTTGTGTATGTTTGGAACAGCATAATTAAGTCCAGTTTGGATAGATTGAGTTCTGGATTAGTGGTACTGGAAAAGCACACCAGTTCAGGCAGCATCCGAGGAGCAGTAAAATCGAAGTTTCGGGCAGGAATACGTTTCATCAGGAATACAGTTCTGTTGGGGTTCTTTATTCTGTTCTTTGTATTTCATTGTGTAATTTTGTGAATAAATGTTTTGTCTGTTTTAAAACCTGATAGTCAACCTGGCTAGCTCACTTCAGGTAACTTTCTGAAACAAATTGCAAAGTTATGGTCTGGGTTGCCTGCTGAAGAATGTTTTGAGTGGTCTGGCCTAGTTCATAACAAAATGTATTTCAGTAAAGATGTCATTGGTGACTCAATTGATATTTAAGGGTTTGCCTTCCATTTCTCTTTGCAGGTCTTCACTTTCTTTTAGCAGAGTGCAGCCAAGTGTCTATTGCTTTCTTCTACAGGTTTTGTTATGTCCTTCTTTTTATCCTCCTTTCCTCCATTGGTTTTTCTTTATTTTTCATTGGCCATTGCTCACTTAGTCTGGCTTTTGTCCATTTAAAATGGCACATTTAAGAGTCATGGTTGCAGAATTTTCCCTATAGGTCTGGTTCATGGTCTTCCTTTAACATTTTGCAACTGTAATTTCTTTGTGGGAATGCCATCAGGGTCATTTAACTGACAATTGAGAAAGGCTCTCTGGCTTTGTGTCTTTAAAGAGCCAAAGTTAGATTGCTGATTGCTTTTAGTTTTGCTTGTATTTGTAACTTCAGCCTTCTATTTTTAAGTAAAGGACCTCTTAGAAACTTCCTCTGTCTTGAACTATCTTAAATTTTTCTCAAGAATTTAGCTTGATCTTTTGGCTAGTCAATGATCATCTGCATATTTGTGTGGCAGGGAATACTCACAGAAATTAATACTGTTGATTTAATTTTCTAATGTCCAAAACTGTTGTTTACTTGATCTTTAATTGGTTTTCCAAATATTTACTGCAAAGAACTTGAAGTCTAAAGTTTATATAAGACTGTCTCTCTTAATCATTGTGGCAATACTTACGTTTTTCCACAAAATGTAAGAAACTAAACATTGATTTTCTAGTAATGAAGAATCTAACAGATGTTTATTATAGCTAACTGCTGCAGGCAAACACAGGTATCTGAGTGTCTGGGCTCACAATAAGCTACCAGGTTAAAAAGAACAGCATATATAGAATAGAATAGAATAGAATAGAATAGCAACCCTACAGCGTGGAAACAGCCCTTTGGCCCAACAAGTCCACATCGACCCTCTGATAAGTAACCCACCCAGACCCATTCTCCTACTACTTTACATTTTATCCATGACTAATGCACCTAACATACACATCCCTGAACACTATGGGCAATTTAGCATGGCCAATTCGCTTCACCTGCATATCTTTGGATCTAGTTATATGTTATGATTCAAATGTTCCAGGTAAGATGAAGTGTGAGATCTTTATACATTGGTGTCATATGCTACGACACTGTGATAATATTATGAATATCTTCTTTAAAGATAAACTGACATACTTATTATGAGATAAACTGACATACTACTGTGCGACATAACATAACAAAGGCCTTTAAGCCAAGTGGTGTTTTAGCATGACTGATTATCAGAGACAGAAGAGAGGCTTTCTGGTGACAGAATGAGTTATAAGTCAACCAGAAGGAATACATCAGTCTCTCCTGCTAACTTTGTGATGTTGCACATTTTATTCTTCTATCTATTGCAGATGTACAAATCATACAAGAAGGATTTCAAAAACAATAATGTGAATTCCCTAGTTGAAGATAATTGTGAGTATTGGAAGGCTCTATAAACATGTCTGACCTGTCCAGTCGTGGCTCTGTTCTCTGTACAGAGTAAGTTGGATTACACATCACATCCTAACTTGTGGAGTATTGTGGTCAGCAGTTAAATTATGTCTCTTTAAGGTACATCACAACATCCCCCATATTTTTCAACATCAAATATCTATCCTTAAAGGGTCAAAAGCAATTTACATTGTACAAAAAAAAATGTATTGCATTTTATTACACAAAGCAATGAATCACTGAACATACCAGAAATTTACTTATGGATGGAATCTTATAGCAAAATGGGATTTGGTGAAATTTGTGGCAGAAACAATGAAGAGTCTGTTGAGATGAGCAATTCATTGAATCCTTTAGATATGTTTCATCAACTTGTACATATATGTTATGGCACACATCTGGAGAAGCCAGGCCTCCTGGCTCAAAGGTATAGACAGTACCTTGCACCAGCCCTTTCCATCTGAGCTTTTATGTTTTTCAGAAGCAGTGTGGGAATTTCTTGCTGGGAAATAGAGAGTTTCCAATTCAGGGGGAATCATTACCTGTTAAACACTTTGTTAGTAGTACAAGTCAGCTTAATAACATGCAGCCGTAGGTCCAAGAAACAGCTGTAGTCTGAACAGAGTGATCTTCTGCCTTCCAACAAAGGGTCAGAAATTTGGTGTTTGGCAGGACTAGCCGGAATATCAATGGCACTGTTCAGTCTCTCAGTTCTGTGGCGCTTGTGTTTTGTAGCTCCTCCTTCCTTCCCAGGTTTTCCATGAGTTCTCAAATAAGAACAAAATACTGTGGAAATCCAGCACTAACATAGAGAATACTGGAGGAACTCATCAGCTCTGAAAGCACCTGTGGAGAAAGAAACAGAGTCAATGTTTCAAGGCCAGTATGACTCTTTTTCAGAACTGAAAGGTGTTGGAAAACAGGTTCTGTCAAGAATATAAAAAAAGTTCCCAACCTTTTACTGAACCAGAGATATCCCGGGCTCAAAACATTATTTCTATTTCTTTGCCAGACCTGCTGAGTTTCCCCAGTGTTCTCTGTGTTTATTTCCACAAGTTCTGCCTACAAAGTTGTTTTTTATCCTTCACGGATAGAGAACTTGCCCCTTTTCTGTGTCTCTGAAGCATTCTCTTCCGTGTCCCCTTCTTTCAACAAGTTATTTGCATGGAGAGCAGATTACAGGGAAATAGTGAGTGAGAACAGCTACTGAGAAGTTTAAGTTTGGTTAATGCAGGTCACATGCAGAAAGAACGATTGAGGTACTTTCCCTTTGCAGGCTGGATATCTCTGCTCTATTAGTCAAGAGTGTGGTCCTGGAAAAACACAATGATTCAGGCAGCGTCCGAGGAGAAGGAGAATCAATGGTAATCAATGGTAACATTTCAACAGAGATGAGGAGATGAGGGAAAATTCTGCTCACCCCTCTGGATTTTATGCCACTCCTGCCTTGGGATAGAAAAGCTCTGGTTAATAATGTAAACGCCCCTCATGAGTTTCATAAAATCTGAAAAGGACACTATTAGGACATGAGTGCAAAGAGATTCCTGCAGTTTTAATCTCTGAAGACAGATTGTCTTAGATTTCCATTCAATTAAGTGTTCACTTGACTCAGTGAAAAAGCTGAGGACACTGTCCATGCATTAGACTGTGGTCCGTACTGAAGGCCGAAAGCTCATTTTTTCAAGATTGGCTAAAAATGAACAATATTGAAAATTTTGACATGGTGCAGAATCTCATTGCCAGTCTAATATCTCAAAATTCACAATTCTTTCTGCAAAAATGAAATTATCCTCAGAATGAATGCTGATATTAATACTATCACTAAAGCACTCCAGGCGTCAAGTCATGAATGCAATTAACTGTGTGGCAGCAAGTAAAGAGTAATGAAACAGAGCCTAAACATTTTCACACTGCCATGGCAAACTCTGTGTTTACTGAAATGAAAACAGAAATTGCTGGAGAAGGTCTGACACCATCATTGGAGAGAAAGTGGAGTTAATGTTTTGGGTCCAGTGACCCTTCTTCAGAACCAGATTGTGTTCATCAGATTCTCACACTGGGCAATAGGTTCCTTTCCCTCAGTGAAGCATTAAACATCAGCACAAACCAGTTGGACCACAAAGCCAGTCCTTATGCGATAACATGTACTGTTATGTCCTGTGCGCTTCAACATTTGGTGCAGTTTTTGGGATCAATTTTAACTTAACCCTCTTGTTAAAAGTCAGAAAGAGTGGAATATAATGATGGGTTTGCAACCTGGTCAAATTGCATTAAATGTGATAAATATTGGAGGGGGTGTGAAACAGTTACTCTACCTGATCCCATGGGATTCCTGTCCTGCAAGTTAGGTCAAAATAACAACCACAATAAGATCACTTTAATATTGCTGTCCTTTGTCAATTCACCACATACTACGTGGGACTGTTGGACACAGATTGGATTAGAAGACATGGAAAGAGCCAAGTATTTTGACGAGTTGACAAATCCCTCTCCTGCTACTGAATCTAAATGGTTCGAATTTAGCACACAAACTCTGCAGGCAGTTGAATGACTGGTAGAAGATGTCCTTAAAATATCCAGCATGTCTGTTAGAACCTGAATGAGAAGTATTGTTTCATGTTTCATGTGAGATTGTTCACAAGCAGAATTCTGGATAATGCTGCTTTGGCATATTTAAGATGGCTCCAAAGGGACAGGGTTTTTTGAGAATTGGAAGATTTTCAATGGGGTGTTGCTGTTTTCAGTGTTTATTTCATGTTCGTTTAATCCTTCAGGTAATGAATTATAAGAATTCACCCTCCAGAGATTCTTTGTAAGCATGGTGAATACAAAGGTTGGTTTTCCATTCTGTGTTTTCACTCCTGTTTGTTTATGCATACAAATTAAAACAGAGAAAATTAAAATAACATAAATTTGATGCTTCACTAGCTTATGCTATCTGTTCCAAAACAATAAACTATCTTTAGTCAGGAGGGCAAAAAGGGGACATGAGATAGCTTTGGCAAATAGAATTAAGGAGAATCCAAAGAGTTTTTACAAGTACATTAAGGACAAAAGGGTAACTAGGGAGAGAATAGGGCCCCTCAAAGATCAGCAAAACGGCCTTTGTGTGGAGCCGCAGAAAATGGGGGAGATACTAAATGAGTATTTTGCATCAGTATTTACTGTGGAAAAGGATATGGAAGATATAGACTGTAGGGAAATCGATGGTGACATCTTGCAAAATGTCCATATTACAGATCAGGAAGTGGTGGATATCTTGAAAAGCATAAAAGTGGATAAATCCCCAGGACCTGATCAGGTATACCCGAGAACTCTATGGGAAGCTAGAGAAGTGATTGCTGGGCCTCTTGCTGAGATATTTGTATCATCGATAATCACAGGTGAGGTGCCGGAAGACTGGAGGTTGGCAAACGTGGTGCCACTGTTTAAGAAGGGTGGTAAGGACAAGCCAGGGAACTATAGACCAGTGAGCCTGACGTTGGTAGCCTGACCTCGGTGGTCGGCAAGTTGTTGGAGGGAATCCTGAGGGACAGGATGTACATGTATTTGGAAATGCACGGACTGATTAGGGATAGTCAACATGGTTTTGTGCATGGAAAATCATGTCTCACAAACTTGAGTTTTTTGAAGAAGTAACAAAGAGGATTGATGAGGGCAGAGCAGTAGATGTGATCTATATGGACTTCAGTAAGGCGTTCAACAAGGTTCCCCATGGGAGACTTATTAGCAAGGTTAGATCTCACAGAATACAGGGAGAACAAGCCATTTGGATAGAGAACTGACTCAAAGGTAGAGGACAGAGGGTGGTGGTGGACGGTTGTTTTTCAGACTGGAGGCCTGTGACCCAGTGAAGTGCTTCAAGGATCGGTGCTGGTTCCTCTACTTTTTGTCATTTACATAAATGATTTGGACGTGAGCATAAGAAGTACAGTTAGTAAGTTTGCAGATGACACCAAAATTGGAGGTGTAGTGGACAGCAAAGAGGGTTACCTCAGATTACAACAGGATCTTGACCAGATGGGCCAATGGGCTGAGAAGTGGCAGATGGAGTTTAATTCAGATAAATGCGAGGTGCTGCATTTTGGGAAAGCAAACTTAGCAGAACTCATACACTTAATGGTAAGGTCCTATAGAGTGTTGCTGAACAAAGAGACATTGGAATGCAGGTTCATAGCTCCTTGAAAGTGGAGTTGTAGGTAGATAGGATAGTGAAGAAGGTGTTTGGTAAGCTTTCCTTTATTGATCAGAGTATTGAGTACAGGAATTGGGAGGTCATATTGTGGCTCTACAGGATATTGGTTAGGCCACTGTTGGAATACTGCATGCAATTCTGGTCTCCTTCCTATCGGAAAGATGTTGTGAAACTTGAAAGGGTTCAGAAAAGATTTACAAGGATGTTGTCAGGGTTGGAGGATTTGAGCTATAGAGAGAGACTGAACAGGCTGGGGCTGTTTTCCCTGGAGTGTCGGAGGCTGAGGGGTGACGTTATAGAGGTTTACAAAATTATGAGGGGCATGGATAGGGTAAATAGGCAAAGTCTTTTCCCTGGGGTTGGGGAGTCCAGAACTAGAGGGCATAGGTTTAGGGTGAGAGGGGAAAGATATAAATGAGACCTATGGGGCACCTTTTTCACACAGAGGGTGGTATGTGTATGGAATGAGCTGCCAGAGGAAGTGGTGGAGGCTGGTACAATTGCAACATTTAAAGGGCATTTGGATGGGTATATGAATAGGAAGGGTTTGGAGGGATATGGGCCAGATGCTGGCAGGTGGGACTAGATTGGGTTGGGATATCTGGTTGGCATGGACGGGTTGCACCGAAGGGTCTGTTTCCATACTGTACATCTCTATGACTCTATGACTCTAAGTCCTTTGCAATTCCTTTTGCGTCATGCATCCAAAATGGAAAGTTTTGTGAGACTGCACCCTTCTTGGGTGGCTCCATTGATCCTGGCCAGTAGGGGAAAGCTACATTCCTGTGCTGCATGAATCAGGAGTGTGTCATCCAATGCATTTACTCTCATGAATATTCAGGCCCCCAACTCATTATTTTTCAGTTAGTAGCTCTGTTCAATTAGAAGCAAACTATGAATGCACGTTTCGAACCAATAGCTTTTATGCTACCTCTGCTATGAGGCAAAACCATTCAGGACCACACCTTGCCTGGTAATTTGGCTGATACAGAAAGGAACATCGCACCAAATGTTCAAAAATTTCATTCCTGGGAAATTTTATCCTGTGGGCCCCTTTGGTGTAACATTAGTACTGCCTCTTTGCTGCTGAATTTTATTTATTTTGTGTTTAGTTCTTACACTGTTTGTGAAATGCTTATAATTTAATTCTCAGCTTTGGTTAAGGGCAAGTACCTGAAAAATCATGGAAAGAAATAATGTACATTTGTTTAACACCTTTAGGGACATCAGTTTAAGGTCAGAGGGGAAAGAATAAAAGGGAACCTGAGGGGCAATGTTTTTAGACAGAGGGTGGTACGTATATGGAAAAAGGTGCCAGCAGAAATGGTTGAGGCAGGTACATTAACAACATTTTAGAGGTGTTTGGAAAAATACATGGATAGGGAATGTTTAGAAGGAGATGGGTCTTGTGCAGGGAAATGGTTAATGGACATTTTGGTCGGCATGGACCAATTTGGACCAATGACTCCATGCTGCAGGACTCTGATTCTTTCGGAAGCATGGAAGGTACCAAATAGTTTTGCATTTAATAAAGTGTTTCGAAGCCAGTGTTGCTTTGCAGGCAATTCTTTTAAGGGTTTACAAATGCTGTCTAGCCTGCCATGCATTTCTAGAATTTGATTTCAGATTCTCAGCATTTGCAGTTTATCACACAGAAGAGCGGGGTGTGAACCAAAGGCCATTCAGGCATATAAGTGGCAGCCATGAATGAGGTCATCAGTGGTGGTTGTCCCACCTATCTACAGGCACTGGCCAATTACAGGCTGCCAGCATCAGCAGGTGTTGTGATTTCTGGCATATCTGTTTGATAATGGCCACAAGAGGAGTGTTGGCATCTTTCAGTGGCCCCCATCCTCCTGACACCAAGACATCTGATTGGAGTGCATGGTTTGAGTGAATCTACTCCCTGGGAGACCACTAGCAAATCCCATTGGGTTTACTGGGCAACCTTTCAAGGGCATGGGAAACTGCATTGCCTCAGTTTAATCCCTGAATCACTGCTAAATTTCAGTCTACTCAGGGCTAATGGGTGTCAATTGATGAGCCTGCTTTGACACGCTGCCTCTGGCAGCTAGGAATCCTGTGTCCTCTTTCCACTTTTAACCCAATTCGAAAAATTTTGCCACGGCCAGGAGAAGGAGATTCGACCTCCCTGTGATTACAATCTGAGGAATTATGCACCCCTCCACCGTGGGATGCAGAGAAGGAGGCAATTCAGCCAATTGTGCTAATGCTGGCCCTTTTGAAAGAGCAATCATGGTTAATCCCACAACTCCATTTTTTTTATCTGTAACACTGCAACTATCTCATTCTTAACCGTACAATGCCATTTAAAGCTATTTACAACTGGCAGTCTTCAGTTGCTGATGGGATTGGGAAGGGTTAAGGGTATAAGTAAAAAATTGTTTTCTCTGGATGGCCTCTGATGGCTCACTTAAAAGCACGTGCGGGATGGCAAGAGTGGAGCACCTGTTTTGCCTTTAGTTAGGAGACCTTTAAACTCCCTGAGATGCTTTGCTAATGGACTAGAAAGGGTAGGAATGCAATTTTCAGGGATGAGATCAATGAACCCAAACCCTATTGATGCCAAGTTGTCAAATTCAAAACTGGAAGAATTAAAGTTGAAATGTTTCAGGGGCAGGAGCATCTCACATCTGATCCATGTATTTTGCTGCACTATTGACCCTCTTAGTCAGATCTGCTCGGTGAGATTGTTGGTCCTCTTAGCTTTGATCTACCCACCTCTGCAAAGCATTTGCTGCTTGCATTCAGCAGGTAACCCTTGTAGATCCACAGTGGTGCATAACCAGGGTTTTAGTTCCAGTAGCTCTAGCAGTTTCTCTAGCATTCTCGGTGTACCTTTCTGATTCACTGGATTGATCCTTAAGGTGGATTGTTCAATGATGGGAGGCTGGGTAAATTGGGCCTAGGTTTAGCATCGTCTACTCTTGCTCCTACATTCTATGTTCTCATCGTCTTAAGTTGATGTTATAAGATCAAAGACTTTAAAAGTTGCCATTGTTATATGTTGCCACGCTTCCAATTTAATTCTGCATGCTATAATCGTATTTTAAAATTTATAAATGAATTAGTCAAGATCCCATTTGATAAGAGTATCATGCAGTTTGGAGAATAGATTAATAACCCATTCCAGACAGCCTTTCTCCCTGAGTGGACTGAGCTAACAATCCACATCATCCTACTGAGCAGTCTCTATGTACACCAAGTACAAATGTGGCTGCTCCTCCCACTGAATTTGTATCGAATTTCTCAAGAATAAGTACAAATGAGAAAAACAAACATCAGAAAACAGTATACTCAGTGTAATTGTGAATTAGGGGAAGCATAAGTCTGTACTTGAGACGATGTACAATTATTTCTACTGGAAGACCTGTCATTCACCAAAGTAAAATAAATCCCTTCTGTGATATGATTTTGTATACATATTTTGTTGAGCAAGTTATTGGGTTAAGGTGACATTTCTGCTATTTAGAGATTGTGCCATATTAATTCTCTGAGACAGCCTTTCTAACCTAACACCTCAGCCAGGTTGATCCACAAACTTCAGGGATGGTTGACCAACTTGTCCAGAACTTTAATGGGCTAGAACTGTCCTTATGAACCAGGATCATGAATCTTGAGTGTGCAGTGGATTACGTTGGTGACCAATCTTCTGAAGTAATTCAAGAAATGAGCTTACCACCAATTTTCCAAGTGTAATTAGGGATATACAACAAATGCTGACCCTACTAGAAAATGCTCACAGCATATGATCGAATAAAAACAAGAGTCCATTCTGAGATCCATGAGCTCAGAATACTTCATTTCCCTTCTTGAGTTCATGAACAGCCTAATCACACTTCCTTAATGGGACCACTCGACACAGTGCCAAGCACTTCCTTTTATTTGATTCTAGTTAGGAGGAGCAGCAATGTTCCCATTTCATTTCTAAGGATGGGTCATTCATCAATTCATTAAACTCTCCTCTCTTCTGTCAGATGTGGATGGACATGCAGTATATTTCCAATAGTCCTTCAATTGTCAAATCAAATTTCTACTGATTTCACTTGTTGCTTTAATGTTAAAAAAGGTGTTTTGAAATGACCTTCTTCTCTCCACCAACACCCTTCAATCTGTTACTAAAACAAGAACTTGGTTTTCTAAACTATAATCATGCACACTTGTTCATGTGCTAGTCCATACTGTATTATTTCAGAAAATAATAAATGCAGCAATTCCCACTGGTGGCAATAAGTGACTGGAACTTTCAGAAATGCAAAAGACCCAGAAATCAGGAGCTCATGGGCATACGTGCACAGTGATGGTTTTTTTTGTGTGTGTGCAATTGACAGAATATCCAGATCTAAGAATTCCTTTTAAGATATTCTGGTATTCCTCAAGAGTAAAGAATCCTTCATACCACATGTTTATCAGATGGAGATTAATAAGTATGTGGCAATGATTATGAGCTAGTAATTCAATAGGATGATCGTAGGCTTGAATACCTTCTGAAGCTTAAGACCATCACCTGACACTGTGTGCTATATACAATGGAATAAATATTTCAAATGCTTTTCTGCTTATTTTTTAAAACAACAAAAGAGACAAAAATTGTCCAGTCAATAATCAAAGTGAAAAAATGGTGTGAGTACAAATCAAAAGTAATGACCCAGAGAAAGCACGCATTTAAACTTCATAGTGAGAGAAATAGAGAAAGGGGGAGAGAGGGAAATAGAGTGGAAGAAAATAAGAGATGAAAGTGTTGTATTTATGTCAAGACTTTCACAACCTCAGGACGTTTTAAACATCCAATTAATTACTTTTCAAATGCTCTCAATGAGTTTTGAAGGCAGTTGATACAAAGAGGAGACACAGAAAAGAAATTTTTGAAAATTTGACGAGAGAAAAGGACATAATGGAAGGAGAGGAACAAAGAGAAATAGTGAGCTAAAGGAATAAAATACTGACTGTTATTGCCTTGACTCTTACTGCATATTCAACAGAACACCTGCTAGGCTTAAAATATTATCGCTAACCATCGCTACCACAATGACAGCGGTTTAATCTTTCGTGCTTGATTTTCTCAGATGGACTGTCCAACCTTGACAATTCAACCTTGAATTTTTTCAAGGAGGAACCCAATCAGGTTTGAGTGTGCTTGGGGAAAGTCTCTCTGAACTCCTTTCAGCTGCACCGATTAGTTTTGTGGTATTCAAAACAGCTTTTCAGTTCTGATTCAGACTTCAGAGCCAGTTGCACTTTGCTGGATCCCACTGACATCCTCCCTGCTGCACAGGGTAACCAGACAGGTAGACAAACGCAGTCTTCTACATACAAAACCATAAAGTTTGAAACAAACGAGAAATTTAGGAGTCTAATCGCTCTGACAGGCAACTGACTGAGTTGTACTAATGTTTTACAAGCTGATATAATATCCATTCATGGTGACATTTAACATACATTCTCAAATCTTGGAGAGCAGGAAGAAACTCAGCTGATTTTTTTTTCACAAGAAATATCCAGAAACATGTAAGCACGACCCTCTTAGGTGAAGCAGAAGGTGTAACATTGAATTGCGAACTGATACTTGATCAGTACTAAATGGTTTTGAAGTGGGTGTTGGAAGGCTGCATTTTTACATTAAGCTTTGAAGTTGGGAACATCCTTTCATTTTAGCCACCTCAGTGTAGACCAGATAGGCGCTAATATACACTGCAATGTGAATTCTGTAGTGGACTAAGCCAGACCACCCAAAGCATTCTTATGCAGGCAGCTCCAGATCATAGCTTTCCAATTTGTTTTGGTAAGTGTACAGTGAAAATTACCCAGAGTAAAATAGCTAGGTTGGCTACTAGATTTTAAAACAGACAAAAATTTATTCACAAAATTACACAATGAAACACAAAGAACAGAATAAAGAACACTGACAGAACTCAACTTATCCAACAAGACTTAATTATGCTATTCCGAATATACAGAACAGTCCCAATAGGCAAACTCCCTTTAAAACCCAGTATAAATGGAACATATGCTTACAAGGTAAAATTGAAGGGCAGAAAAGAGAGAGAGAGAGAGAGCTTCCAAATGGCTACCTGTTGAACTCCTCCCAGTTCAAGACTGAACTAAAAACTGCTCAGCTCAACTAGAGAGCTGACCACTCCCCTTTCTTTATACAGGTCACTTCCAAAAGTATGACCATTTTGGCCTGAAGGCTCATCTGTTTACATATAAACAAAAGGCCTCTCAAAATCCTTTTCATCTCTGTGCCAAACCAGACTGATCAGAGCCTCTGGAAAAAGATTTATTACTCCTCTGGAAAAAGATCAAGGACAGGGTATCTTGAGCCAAGGAACTGCTTTTATTTAAAAAAAAAAGGGACTAGCTGTGTGATAACTCCAGTAGAGGATTATTTCACTGGCAATGAACACAAAAGGAATCAATTCATAAGTTTGTTGTCTCCCAGCAAGAGCTGGCAAATGTGAAGATTTTTCTTTCAAAGTCTCTCAGATACCAAGTCAGGTGTGCCTCAGTGTGCTATGTGGGCAAGAGGAAACAGCAACAACAAAACATGTCCATTTCAGGTTCTAATTCTCTCCCCCAACCCCACCGTGAATCTGCAAGAATGATATGAGGCTGTCGCAATCCAGCTCACCCTGAACAATAATTTGTTTTATAGTTGCTGTTTCTATCGGCAGATTTGGGGTAATATCCAACCTCATCATTTCAACAGATTGTTATCGAGTCATAGAATCATACAGAATGGAAACAGACCCTAATGTCTAACTCATCAGACACGAACAGACATCCCAATCTGACCTAGTCCTATTTGCCAGCATCTGGCCCCTTCCTATTCATACACCCATCCAGATCCCTTTTAAATGTTGTAATTGTACCAGCCTACAACACTTCATCTGGTAGCTCATTCCAAACATGCACCACCTTTAACATGAAAAATTTACCCCACAGGTCCTTTTTAAATTTTTCCCCTCTCACCTTAAACTTATGCCCTCTAGTTTTGGACTCCCACACCCCAGGAAATTAATCTATCCATGGATAGCTATTCACCCTATCTATGTCCTTCATGATTTTATAAACCTCTAGAAGGTCACCCCTCAGCCTCTGATGCTCCAGGCAAAAAAACCCCAGCCTCTTCAGCCTTTCCCTATAACTCAAACCCTCCAGTCCTGGCAATATCCTTGTGAATCTTTTCTATATCCTCTCAAGTTTAACAACATCCTTCCAATAGAAGGGTGACAATGTCCTGTACAGCCACAACATGACATCCCAACTCCTATAGTAAAAAGACAGGTCCTTAAAATACCTGAGGATTGAAGACGTTATGTTATATGACTAGTTGCTACCTGCCAAACAGGAAAAGATCCATTTCTTCCCATTCTCTGTTTCTGCACTGTCAATCAGTTGTCAATCCATACTAATTTATTATTACCTCCGATACCGTGAGCTTTAATTTTGCCCACTCATCACTTATGTGGGACCTTATTAAAAGCCTTCTTCAAATCCAGAACATCATAGAATTCCCAGAATGCAGAGGCAGGCCATTCAGCCCATTTTGCTTGCACCAATTCTCTGAACAGCAGCTCATCCAGACCCATGTCTCCCCCGAAATCCTGCATTCCCCATGGCTAATCCACTGAACTTAGACACTATGGTCAATTTGGCCTGGTCAAACCACTTGACCGGCACATCTTTCGACTGTGGGATGAAACCTGAGCAAACCCATGCAGACACAGGGAGAATGTACAAACATCACACAAACAGTCACTCGAGGGTGGAATCGAACCCAAGTTCCTAGTGCTGTGGGCAGTAGTGCTAACCACTGGACCACTGTGCTGACCTTCATAGCCACTGGTTCTCCCTTGTCAGTTCTATTAGTCACATTCTCTAAAACCCCAGTATGCTATGTGGTCAAGAGAATGAGCAAGAAGTTTGCAAATGGAGTTTACTGTGAAAAAAAATGTGAAATTATTCATTTTGGAAGGGAGAGTATTATTTAAATGGAGTCAAACTGAAGAAAGCTGCCACACAAAGGGACTTAGGAGTAATCGTGTCTGAACACAAGGCTAGCTCACAGCTTCAGCAGGTAGGAATGCTCATGGAATGTTGACCCATATTTCAAGGGATTTGGAGTAAAAGGGTTGAGGAGTCATACTGCAACTGTACAACGTACTGGCATGACCACATCTGGAATACTGTGAACAGTTTTCGTCCCCTATTTTAGGAAAGATATCATTTCACTGGAGGCAGTTCAGAGAAGGTTCACTTGGATAGTCCCCAGTGTGGAGGGATTGTCTTATGGCTAAACAGGTTGGGACTCTACTCACTGAAGTTCAGAAGAATGAGAGATGATCTCATCTAAACATATCAGATTCTTAAGGCACTTGACGGGTAAATGCTAAGAGGATATTTTTCCTTATAGGAGAGTCTAGGGTCAGAAGCCATTGTCTCAGAATAAAGAGGTGCCAGTTTAAGACTGAGATGAGGAGGCATTTCTTCTCTCAAAGAATTGAGAGCCTTTGAATCTCCTTTACACAGTGAGCTGGAGGCATAGAGCCCTTATGTATATTTAAGGCTGAGATAGATAGATTCTTAGTCAGTAAGGTAATTACGGTGAAAATTTAGGAAAGTAGATGTGAGGAATGTTAGATCAGCCATGATCCTATGAATGGCACAGGAAGCTTGAGGGGCCAAATGGTCTACTCCTATTTCTAATGATTTTATTAGTTAAGCATGATTTTTCTTTCGTAAGCATATGCTGATTTTGTCTAAGCCTGTTAATGCTTTCCAAGTGTTCTGTTATCATGTCTTTTATAATAGACTCTTACATCTTAACCATGACTGATGTTAAGCTAACCAGTCTGCAATTCTCTGTTTTTATCTCGCCCTCCTTTCTTAAATAATAGGGCTACATTTGCCACCTCCAAACCGTACGAAATCGTTCAGTATCTATAGAATTAGAGAAGATGACCAGCAATGAATCGAATATTTCCAGGCCACTTCCTTCAGTGGATGTAGATTATCAAGCCTTGGGGATTTGTCAGCCTTTAACCCTATTAATTTCTCTTGCACATTTTTTTAACTAATACGGATTTTCTTCAATTTCTTCCTCTCACTACTCCCTTAGATGCTTAACATTTCGGAGAAGTTATCTATGTCTTCTTTTATGAAAACAGAACCAAAATATGTATTTAATGCTTCAATTCAATTCTAATTCCCTTATGTCTGACTGTGAGAGACCTATTTTTGTCTTTGCTAATCTTTCTTCTTCACATATTTATAGAAAATCTTACAGTCAGTTTCCAAGCTCCCTGCAAGTTTACTCTCATACTTTACTTTCTCCAGCCTGATCAATCTTTTTGTTCTATCTTGCTAAATTCTAAACCGGTCTCAGGTTTGCTGCTTTTGCTGGCAATTTTATGTTTCCCCTTTTGATCTAATGCCATCCAAAATTTATTTTCTAAGCGATGGTTGAGTCAGCTTTCTGTTTCATTTTTGTGCCAGACAGAAATTAATAATTGCAATTCATTCATACATCCCTTAAATATTATTCATTGCCTATACACTGCCAACCCTTTTAGTAACCTTTCCTAATCGATATTACCAACTTCATAGAATCGTAGAATACCTACAGTATGGAAGCAGGCGATTCGGCCCATCAAGTTCACCAACCCTCTGAACAGCATCCCACCTAATCCCTGTAACCCTGCATTTCCCTTGGCTAATCCATCTGGCATGCACACTATGGACAATTTAGCATGGCCAATCCATATCTTTGAACTGAGGGAGGAAACCAGAGCACCAGGCGGAAACCCACACAGACATGAGGAGAACCTGCAAACGCCTCAATAAACAGTTGAGGGTGGAATCAAACTCGGGCCCCTAGTACTGTGCTAACCACTAAGCCACCGTACTGCCCACTTGCACCTCATACCCTTGTGGTTCTCTTTATTTACATTCAGGATCCTACTTACGGAATCAATTTCTTCATTCTCCATCTTATTAAGCAAGTTTATCATTTACAGTGCTCTTCACAACGCACCCTGCACAACAAAATTGTAAATTTTGAAACATTGTAAAAAATATACTTGGTACTAAATCAGTGATAATCTGTCGGTTGCCAGTTAAAGAATTATACTAATTCATTGTTGAACTGACCACTCACTGGTATTCTTAAACGTGAGCTATTTGCTTACAGTGCCTTGAGTTTAAAGAAAAGGGATAACTTTGCATACTCAAGTGCAATATATGAATACTTTATACAAGTATGGTTACATACTTGTGATCCTTTACTGATTAAGGAAAAGAAATTTAATGCAGAAACTGTTCTCCAAATTATTAGTTCCGTAATTCAGTAAGCTGTTTTACAAAGAGAATGTCTTGTAGCTGTAGGATGCATAACAAGAGGTCCATGTTCATATTATCCACAACTTGCACGTCAGTTTAGACAGGCAAATGGAGGTGATGTGGGCTTAGCAAAGGTGCATGAGTCAAGGGTATCACAGCATGTTGAATATCTGTGGAAATGTTGACTGAAATGGTGCAGAGTACCTTCTCCACTAGAATGCTGAGGTGTTGCAGGTACACCTCTCCTTGACAGTGCTCATCTGCTGCCTTCTATTGCCTGTCACCCCATTCTGCAAAGTACAGGGAAGAGTGACAGTCATTGCACCTCTCCTCTGTACCATCTCCCATGCAAATGTTTCCAGTACTACATGAAATTGTCTTAAAATTTAAAAAGAGAGCAGTGGTGCAGGATAGCTAATAAAATGGTAGAAAATTGATCTTGAAATTAAATTGACAAGAAATATGGAAACTAAAAACAAGAGCTTCTATACGTATATAAACAGAATAGTTAAAGTAAGTGTGGCACACTTGAAGGAGCAACTGGTGAATTGATAATATGAAACAAGGAAATTGTAGATCACTTTTATGGAATGGTACAGTGGCTCAGTGGTTAGCACTGCTGCCTCACAAGCGCCATGGACCTGAGTTTGATTCCAGTTTTAGATGACTGTCTGTGTGGAGTTTGCACACTCTCCCTTTGTCTGCATGGGTTTCCTCTGGATACTCCGGTTTCCTCCCACAATCCAAAGATATGCAGGCTAGGTGAATTCGCCTTGCCAAATTGCCCATAGTGTTCAGGGATGTACAGGCTAGGTGCATGAGTCACAGGTAAATATTGGGGAATGGGTTTGAGTAAGATACTCTTTGCAGGGTCAATGTAGACTTGTTGGGCTGAAGGGCCTGTTTCCACACAGTAGGGATTCTAATTCTAAACATAAAACTAATATTTTACATTGATCTTCATGGTAGTGAACACAACAGACATCCCAAGGTTATCAGATAAACAAGGTACTGGTGAGAAGACAGATCTCATAACGATCCCTTTCAAGAGAGGCAAATTATTTGATAATTAGTGGGACCAAAGATAGACAACTTGTTAGGTCAGCCTGCAAATAAGGGTTTTAAAGGAAGTGGCTGCAGAGATAGTGGAGGTATTGATAGAAATATTCCAGAACAAATTGGATTATAGGGTTCCAAGGGATTGGAAAACTGTGCGATTCCCCTGTACAAGAAGGGAGGCAGACAGAAAGCAGAGAACTGCAGACTAATTAGCCTAACATCTGTAGTTAGGAAAGTGCTAGAGTTCAATATTAAGCAAAAAATAGAAAGGTTTAATGCAATCAAACAGAGTCAACAAGGTTTAGCGAAAGGGAGACGATGCTTGACAAATTTATTAGAGATCTTCAAGGACAATTAAGGAAGGATAGCAAACACTGGAATTACCAATGAAGCCCACATCTCATTAAGGAAATGAAAACAAAGCTGTGGATTCTCTGATTCCCATAAGTCATGCTGCCTATGATTTTATTTCTTGATCCATTTTATGTGTAACATGCATTAATCTTCATTTGTTTTGCCTGGATATTAATGCACTTTTTGAATAAATTACTTCATGTTCATCCTACTTACTTCTACCACCTTGGCTCTTTTCTATTATTGTGTGGGATAGTTAGAATGTGTTTGGTCAGAGTGCATCTTGCACCCATTATAGGTCAATTGGTAACATATTCCTTCTGATCTTTTAAATAATCCATTTAATCAGATTTTCCTTTTAATTTTGTGTGTTTTGGAATCTGTGAGTCAATCAGCAGTGTTAGTCCTTGTCACCACAATTACAGGGTTCAAATGAGTTGGTGGGTCTGATGCACAATTCTCCCTCCAGGCTAATGATAGTTATAAAGTTTTCTTTACTCTGTCAGCAGTCTGCTGAATCCATTCTCATCTTGCATTGGTCACCCGAACAACCTTCTATTTTTACTTTTTGGTCTCCTTTCATTTTTCCATGATTAAAATCAGGGCGATTCAGTCTGCAATTGAAACGTATGTGAATCCCCCCCCCCCACACACCCCCTCCACCCACTCAGTTATATCCCTGTCATTTACTGGCTTAGACCTCAGTGATCTGAGGATAAGAAGGGGAAAAAAATCATCTGCGTGTACAGACACCACTGTTCACAGATGGAATAGCAAAGACTGGTGTATTCTCCTATCAATCATGTCTCCTATCAAACAGGAAATTTGGCACATCTGTAAAGACTCTTGCCAGTTTTTATAGATGCGTCATTGAAAGTATTCTATCCGGAAGCAACTGCTTCGCCCAGGACTGTAAGAAACTATGGAGAGTTGTGAACACAGCCCTATCCATCATATCGGTAAAAACAATGACTGCAGATGCTGGAAACCAGAGTCTAGACTCGAGTGGTGCTGGAAAAGCACAGCAGTTCAGGCAGCATCCGAGGAGCAGTAAAATCGATGTTTCGGGCAAAAGCCCTTCATCAGGAATACAGGCAGAGAGCCTGAAGGGTGGAGAGATAAGTGAGAGGAGGGTGGGAGTGGGGAGAAAGTAGCATAGAGTACGATAGGATTTTACTGCTCCTCGGATGCTGCCTGAACTGCTGTGCTTTTCCAGCATCACTCTAATCGCGACCCTGATCCATCATATCACCAGCATTCCATCCATTGACTCCATCTACACTTTTCGCTGCTTTGGGAAGGCAGCCAACATCATCAAAGATCTCTTCCGCCCTGTTATAATCACTTCCAACCTCTTCCGTCAGGAAGAACATACAATAGCTTAAGCAAATAAACCAACAGATTCAAGAAAAGCTGTTATTTGCCTTCTGAATGGACCGCTCAAATTTTAAATTTAATGTTGACCTCGTACTTTGTGTTCCTTCTCTGCAGTCGTGACTTTGGAGACCTCGCTCTGTTCCCTAATGCACTTTGTTCAGTATGATCTGCCTGTACTGCATGCAGAACAAAATTTTCATTGTACCTAGGTACATGTGGCAATAACAAATCAAATCAAAGAATATCAAGAAATTTGCAGACCATAATATTGGAAGTGACTGTGTTTCATGTTCTGTACCTAACCAAACACTCCTCTAGCCAGACAGTCATTTCTGCAGCATTGACTGGATTTGGGCATGGAGGCCATATGGTGTTCCTGGTGCAGCAAACTCAGAGAATTGCCTGGGAAATTGAAAATCCTGATCAACAATGCCCCTAATCTGGAAACTTTCAAAAGAAGCCCCTTAAAACCAGACAATCCAAGAGGTTCCAAACTCATATCAGCTTCAAACTTATCTTGGCATCACCCTTTTGTCCTGTCCCACCTGTCCATCTTCCTTTCCACCTACTGGCTCCACACTCCCCAGCAACCTATCACTTTTACTCCCAATCTGCATCCACCTATCACCTACTCAGCTATCTTCCCCCCAGCCCAACCTCCACCCCCAATCCCCTATTTATCTCTCAGTCCCCTTCCCTCTCTAAATTCCTGATGAAGAGCTTATGCCCAAAATGTTGACTCTGCTGCTCCTCAGATGCTGTCTGACCTGCTGTGCTTTTCTAGCACCACACTTTTCGACTCTGACTCTCCAACATCTGCAACCTCACTTTCTCCTGATCGTTATCTAGTAAAGTTTAGTGCACTTAAAAGCTACTCTAACTCCTGCATTGCAATTAATCTGGACCCATGACTAACAACTGCCAACAGACACCAACATCAACCCCACCCCTGAGCATAGTCCCCCATTACTTGGCCATCCCTACCTGCTGGCTCCTATACCTCATGCTAACCTGTTATCCCTACGCCCAACACAACACCATCCCTGTCTTAAAATGACCATTACATCCATACCCAACACTTGGATCCAATTGGATATCCTTCTATCACCCCAGATCCTCTTTCCTGACCTGACCACAACACCACTCAATCTAACATGATGCCCAAAGACACAAACTGCTCACAACATGATCCAGTACTGC
This sequence comes from Chiloscyllium plagiosum, assembly GCF_037043375.1. NCBI lineage: Eukaryota > Metazoa > Chordata > Chondrichthyes > Orectolobiformes > Hemiscylliidae > Chiloscyllium > Chiloscyllium plagiosum. The sequence goes on from NW_028270146.1 coordinate 26,452,020, forward strand.
CATAGCTGCCCAACCCAACACACATCCACAGTCTGAAACCACCTACTTAACTCAATATGTGCTCTGATATACACAAGCACTCAGCCATAGCTGGCATCTTGCCCTCTTACCCATTTACCAAATTGCACCCTCACCCACATCGCACCTATCCCCTCACCCACCAGGCACTCTACTCTCTCACCCACTTGCTCCATGCTTCCCCAGCGACCTATCACTTTTGCTCCCTACCTGCATCCACCTATCACCTACCCAGCTATCGCCCCCAACCCAATCTCCATCCCCAACCCCCATTTATCTCTCAGTCTCCTTCCCCCTCCAAATTCCTGATGAAGGGCTTATCCCCTTCCCCACCTGAGAACAAGCTTTTCACCCACCGGGCATCCTATGCTCTCAACCAGCTGCCACATTACTATTTTCCCTACCCACTTACCATCTCCCTTTCCTTTTTCTGAGCAACTTTCTAAGTGGCTCTGGGCTCTTTAAACAATATAACTACTGCTGCTGCGCTGAGCAGATTTCTCCATAGTTTCCTCCTATAGGCTCAACCGGGACTGGCCAGAATTGGAATTCTGACCAGAAAAATAGGTAATAGGTAAGCAGGTGCTCTTCAAAAGGATTATTGTGGGTTGAATATGTTCCAATGGAAATGCGAAAATCAGCGTGTCTGTACCTATCTGCATAGAGTCATAGAGCCATAGAGATGTACAGCATGGAAACAGACCCTTCAATCCAAATCATTCATGCTGACCAGATATCCTAAATTAATCTAGATATCCTAAATTAACCATTTGCCAAGATTTTGCCCATATCCCTCCAAACCCTTCTTATTCATATACCCATCCAGATGCCTTTTAACTGTTGTAATTGTACCAGCCTCCACCACTTCTTCTGGCAGCTAATTCCATACGTGCACCAACCTCTGCCTGAAAAGATTGCCCTATAGGTCTCTTTTAAATCTTTCCCCTTTCACCTTTAACCTATGTCCTCTGGTTCTGGATTCTGCCACCCTTAGAAAAAGGCCTTGGCTTTTCACCCTATTCATGCATCTCCTGTTCACCCATCAGCCTCCAGGGAAAATAGCCCCAACATATTCAGCCTCTCCCTTTCGCTCAAACCCTCCAATCCTGATGTTGCTGGAGAAATCACTAGTCCAGGAAGAGACAGTGTTGCAGTGTTCCTCAAGTGTAAGTTTGAAGTTGATAGAGGTTCATTTTAATTAGCATCTGGCAAAGAGATTCGCTTAGCATTGGCTAATTGCTGGCATATCCTGCTCCTTGCCATAGACCGACCCCCAACCCATCCAGCTCATTGATTGATACAGTGATGTTAATAAACACAGAGTAATAATTAGCCTGTCTTCCTGTTCAACTTTCTCTGCGTCTTACTGGGAAGCATATATGTTGATGGACAGGATTGTGATTGACTTAGACACTCCCATGAATGAACAGCATGCCAAGAATCATTAGCAAAGTTTTCACTGACATGTCACAGAAATATAGATAACTCTACAGATGTAGATTCAGTCCAATCTTTCAAAAACGAGACCATTTGATTTTTTTTGCTCAGTCACAGTGCCAAGGCAGGTAAAGGAAATTAAGATGCAGCTCTGTCATGATTCCATTGAATGGCAGAACTGGTATGAGGAGCTGAATAGTGTCCACCTGTTTCTTCATCCCATGGCCTCAGGCATTGGTCAGGATTTCCTGGAAAAGCAGGTGTAGACCATTACCTGATTGTCAGAACATTTGCTCCTCTGATCCTTGGGGTCAAAATCTCGGAATTCCCTCCTAGCAACATTGTAGGTCATCCACAGTAGTTGGATTGCAGCAGTTCAAGAAGTCAGTTCACCACCATCTCAGAGGTAGCAAGGGCTGGGTGGTAAATGCTGGCCCTGCTAATGGTGTCCAAATACACTGAATAAACAAAATTTACAGTAAATGCCAAGGCACGACTTAAGAAGCGTTCATGGCTCAGTAAACATAACTATCTTAACAACAAAATTCAACTGCAGATTTCTTTCTATGAATGGGGTCAATAGAATGGTTTGTATTCACGAGTGAATGGAATAAAGAAAAGATTTGCTATCTTGCTGGTTGTCAGCGATTAGTCCCTGCTATTGTCTCTTTCATTTCGTCATGTGAAATACAGGAAAGAATAATAATTGCTCGATCCTAATTGGCCATGACAAGATGCCAGTGCATTGTGATCTTGTATCATTGAAAACTAATATGGTGTAGGGATGTCCAGGATGCTGTTAGAGATGCAGGATGTCAACTCTGTGAAAGTGAATGAATGGCAATGTCAGAATGGTGCATAACTGGAGAGGAACTTGCTAATGGTGGCCTTCCCATGGATCTACTGCCTTTATTGTTCCTGACATTGGAAGTCATACATTTGTACGGTACTATTGCAAAAACCTTAACCTGCACACTGGATTTTAGATTCTGTGTTCCCGCCCATTCCAACCTGTTTCGCACAACAGACTTACCATCAGAATCAGCATGATGCATGCAGGATCCTTATTCAAATAAATCTGTTTTTACTTACTATTCTTAATTTCTTTGTCGGCTTGTTTATTTTTTAGCAGGCACTTATTTACAGTGGTGGACTATTTTTGCTAATTTTCTTATTAATCTTGTAATTATATTTTAGTACGGTCACCTGATCCACAATGTGCCAGTCTGTGTGGTGTTTAGTATCTGAGGACGAGAAGAAAGTGAGGACTACAGATGCTGGAGATCAGAGTTGAGAGCGTGTTGCTGGGAAAGCACAGCAGGTCAGGCAGCATCTGAGGAGCAGGAGAATTGATGTTTCGGGCATAAGCACTTCATCAGGAACAATGCTTGTGGGCTAGAGCTGAGAGGTAAATGGGAGGCGGGTGGGTAACTGAGAAAGCTATAGGTGGATGAAGGTGTAGGAGAAGGTGATGGTCAGAGAGGGGAGTGATGAATAGGTCTTGAGAGTGGTGCCGATTTGGAGGCTTGGGACTGGGATAATGTGGAGGGAGGGGAAATGTGGAAGCTGTTAAAATCCACATTTATCCCATGTAGTTGCGGGGTCCCAAGGTGGAATGTGAGGCATTCTTCCTTCAGGCGCCGGGTGGTAACGCATTGGCAGTGGAGGAGGCCCAGGACCTGCATGTCCTTGATGGAGTGGGAGGGGGAATTGAAGTGTTCAACCAACCCCACCGCCCCGTGGCTGAACACTTCAACTCCCCCTCCCACTCCATCAAGGACATGAAGTTCCTGGGCCTCCTCCATCGCTAAAATGTTACCACCCAATATCTAGAGGAAGAATGCCTCACATTCCGCCTTGGAACCCTGCAACCACACGGGATAAATGTGGATTTCAACAGCTTCCTCATTTCCTCTCCCTTCATATTATTCATGTATTGAGCACGGTGTATAACTGTTCAATATCGCCCAAATGAATGTGCTCTGCCATCAGTTCCAATACTTCTGTGTTTCATTTTAATTCCCTATTCATGCTTTTCAAAAAATGTTAGAGAACATTTTTGTTCCTCTTCAAATTTTTTCTCACTCTCTCTTTCTCTGCTCAAAGCAGATTTCTTAACTCACTGACTGCGACAAATTTGGGAGATTCTAATTTTCATGTTTTCCCCTTCTGGGTGGCTTTGTGACTCATGCAACATTTTAGAATCATAATATATTCCTTTCATACAGACTTAGAGTGAACAGTAGAAAAAAAACTCTGTTCCATGCACAGAAATATCAAAACTGCTAAACAGAAAAAGGCTAATGTCTGTTTAATTTGAATTTTACATTCAGAGCCCTTACAGCATACTGTATTAATGGAGCTGTTGTCTAAATATAGGATCAATCTCTATAATAGGTACACCCAGAAATGACAGACAGAAAGCCCCATGGGTGGAGAGCTTTGGGAACCATAGGCTTAAAATCACCTCTTTCTCCCAAATATGTTACATTTTCCAAGTCTCTTATATCCTGTCACAAGTTACTTACATACTGTATATCCCATAGTATAACTTTCTGAAAGAAATCTGGCTAAGTTACATTTGAGTGAATCATTGCTCTCTATTTCCATAGACCTGTTAGGATGTCTGCTCCATTGCTTGACCACTTAATCACCAAAATAATGGATGTCATTTGGTATACTCCCAGGAGAATGCTATGAGGAGGTTGGAAAGTCAGGAGATTGAGAATGCATCGTTTTCCTACTTGAAAATCAAGGATGGAATTTTGCCTTGAACTCTTGGAGACCCCAAATGGCTTTGAGAAAGGCAAACCAAGAGGTGATAATTCTGCAGCAGGTAACTTCATTCCTGGTCTACCAAAGCCTGTCCACTATCTACAAGGTAAAATTAGAAGTGTGAAGGAATATATTCCACGTGCCTGAATGGTTGCACTTCCCACAGCAGTTCAAAAAGGCAGACCACTACTAGATTCTCAAGGGCAATTAGGGACTAGTAATAAATATTGGTCTAGCCAGTGATACCCACCCTCCCTGAAGAAATGTATCCCAATGTTCCCAAATCTCTTTAATAACTTCCCAGAGCTTTAACCATATTTGGAGAAAGTGAGGACTGCAGATGCTGGAGATCAGAGCTGAAAAATGTGTTGCTGGAACAGCGTAGCAGGTCAGGCAGCATCCAAGGAGCAGGAGAATCGACGTTTTGGGCATAAGCCCATCTTCAGGAAATGCCCGAAACGTCGATTCTCCTGCTCCTTGGATGCTGCCTGACCTGCTGCGCTTTTCCAGCAGCACATTTTTCAGCTTTAACCATATTTGTGAGCAAAGACATGATTCTCCAACATCCTGAATCACATCGGCCAAGTTTTTTGTTCAAAGAGGAATAACATCTGCCTCTCTCCATTTTACAAGCACCCTTCCAGTAGTCAGTAATTTCTGAAAGATTTGTCTTTGGATTCCTGCAATTTCCTCACTTGTTTCCTTAAGGATCCTTGGATGGATCTTATCTGGCTCCTGAGGTTTATTTACCTTAAGTTTCCACAGCTGGTTGACAACTCTGCTGGTGGTAAAACTAACATTGTCAGAACTTACCTCTCTAACACCTTCTAGTTTTCCTTCAAGATCAAGTGCAAAACCTGTAACGTCCCAAGTAAATACCTCTTTAGCTGCATCATAAATAAGCCACAGTTTCATTTAGAATCAGAACAATTTCCAGTTTAAATCAGATTCATGTTTTAAAATCAGAAATATTTTACTATTAAACTGGAAAATTGTGATTCCAAATCAAATGTATTTTTGTCAATGAAATAATCTACACTTTTAAGTATGAAACAGAAACAGAGAATTCTGGAGAATCTCCGCAGTTCTGACGGAGTCTGTGGAGAGAGAAACAGAGTTACATTTGGGATCGGATGGCTCTTCTTCAGAATTTCATTGTAACTTAGATGATTTTCAGTAACAAATCTGGGACATTTGGATTCTGAGTTATGTACAGTTTCATATTAAAATTCATTCGAAATTGAACATATTTTAATTCAAAATTAAAATTCATTAAAATAACACTTTTATGTTATATAAATCTGGTAACTCAGAATTCAATTGACATTCCAAACTATAAAACAATGAGAGTTACAGTTAAAAGGAAATAAACCAAGGTTCTCTTTATTCATCTCTGGACTCTCTCCTCATTAATGTCATTTAAATTCTCATCAATATAGAGAAGGTATTTCCACTTGTGGGAAAGTCTAAAAGCAGGGGCTATAAATGTGTGATAATCATTTATAAATCCATTGAGGAATTCAGGAGAAACTTCTTTACACACCGCACTGTTGTAATGTGGAAATCGTGATCAGTTGGAATAGTTCAGGCAAATTGCATTGATGCATTTAAGAAAAAAAACTAGATCTGTTCATGAGGGAGAATGCAATAAAGGTATATTAATACAGTGAATGGGAATATTATGGATTCATTTGTATGCTGGCATAGAACTGTTGGTCTATTTCTGTGGTGTAAATTTGCTCTGTTTTTAAACAGCAATGGCCCCATCTCATTTGTCAGTGGTGATGGTTGAATCCAACCTGAAATCCCTCCAGAGGAGCACCCATGATTATTCTAGTGATTAACCCTGAGAAATATCGGGAGAAAAGGGAAACTGGATGGTGTGATAGGTTAGCACCTCTACCTTCTGCTCTGAAAATACAGCTTGTATCCATTGTTTTTTCATCTCTCCCATGAAAGGATCTCCTAAACAGTTGGTGATAAATATTCAGAGGTTGCCCTTACTTCAGCACAGATATTACTTTGTTGGCAAGCTCATCTAGCGAAAACATAAGGATGACTGGGAAACATCGCAAGGTACAATAGAAGTTATCCAACTGAGGTTAGGTTTAAGCAACATGTTGAGGAAAAGTAGTGAGTGCTTTATTCTGCATCTAACAATTTAGGTGATTTGATGTGGACACTGGTTGCCTAGAAAGGTAAGACCTTTATCAAGGTTCTCTCAACCAACTGCAATCTTGGACAATATTTCACAATTTCTCTTATTCAGACAAAGTTGGCAGTCACTTTACGCACAATAATAAAAAACATATGGCAATGAGACAAAAATGAGCAATTGGTTTAAGTTTTTTTCTGGTTTATTGTTGATTGCTGATTGGTCAGGACACAAAGAAAATCTCATTCTTCAATTAGTTGCGTGGGGCCTTTTGAACTCTACCTTAAGCAGCAGAGACTGATGAAGCCTAAATTTAGAGCCTTATCCAAAGACTGGCCCACTTGATAATGCAAATTCCAGTGGATTGCCAATTTAGATTGGAAAAGTAGTGAATCCATACATCTCTCACTGGAGACAAGACTTCCACCCAGTGAACTCAGCTAAAACATTCCTTAGGACTGAATTCCCTCACCTAGATAAGCAAACACCTTCAGCAATTCAAAAAAATCCATTAATTTAACAAACAACTTGCTATTTTCAAGGGCCCAGTAAGCAAAGAAAAGTCTAACATCCTGGATTCAAGAGAAAAATATACAATACAGAAAATTCCTCAGCAAAGATTGAATTCTCAGAGCAGACACTCCTCAGATACTAGAGTCAAGAGTGTGTTGCTGGGAAAGCACAGCAGGTCAGGCAGCATCTGAGGAGCAGGAGAATCAATGTTTCCGGCATGAGCCCTTCATCAGGAATGAGGCATGTGGGCTGGGGCTGAGAGATAAATGGGAGGGGTTTGGGGTGGGTAGCTGAGAAAGCAATAGGTGGATGAAGGTGAGGGAGAAGGTGATAGGTCAGAGAGAGGAGTGATGGACAGGTCTGGAGGGCAGTTCCGAGTTGAAGTTTCTCACAGCTATTGAGTTGATTTACTTGATGTATTATTAATCAAAATCAGAATAACTCTGACATACGTATAAAAGAAAGTTTAAAATTTCCAATTATCTTGGAAAGCAGTAAGTCAAATAGAGACTTCAGAGACGAGAAATTGGGTGAATGGGAAAATAACGAACTGGAGTTGAGGAGTAAAGATTGATGCATTCAGAAAGAATGGAATTGAATGTCTGGAAACTGAAAGTGGAAATGAGATTGAGGAACCATGGATTGAGTATGGGAAAATGAACCAGATGGCTTGAGGATTTACAAATTGAGAAAGAGTAATACAGAAGTGAAGGTTGAAGAACAAGTATTGAAGGAACACAAATTAAAATGAGAAAATTCAAGAATGTAAGAGATAAACAAATAAGCTGAAGATGATGGAGTTTTCAAAAAATCAAGATTGAATGCTCAAAGATTGAGAGAATTTGAAATATGAGGAGAGATATTGAGAAAAAAAGTGTGAGAGAGAGAGATCATATCAGAGCTGAGTGCAGGGAATGAGGACAATGGATTTGTGAAAGAAATTACTTTTAAAAAACTGAATTTCAAAACACGAACACTGCAAAAATGGTTGTGTCACTGGGTTAGTGATTTTTGGGGAATTAAATAAATATGCATTAAAGTAAAATGATCTGTAGATTCAAAATGCAAATAAGACAGGTGATACAAATGTCACTATAATGTTATGTTAACCATTTAGAATGACAGTTACGTTTTAAGCACTCCATTGACGAAACTGAAAAGAAAAACTGAAATACCAGTTGATAAATGGAACCAGGATTTCCTTAGGCTTTTGCAAGTTTAAAATAGGGGGAAATGAAATGCAGCTGTAAAATGGAAACCACCTTGATTTGTTTACATTTTCTCCAGAATTTACTCCACTTATTTTCCAGGGTTTTCAAATTAATGCAGTCACTGCCAAGAGGAAGGATTGTGACGAACAACTATCGGACACCTCAAAAACCATGCTGAACATTGACCCTTCACTCCAGCTTCAACCAAATTGTAAGACCTCATGAAATGAGTAAGAAATCATTTCTAAAAGCTATCGTGCAAGACAGATGTACTCACTCTAACATGGTAAAACATCCCCAGGTACTTCACAAGAGTAATCAGCAAGAAAAGAAAAGTTGATGCCAAGCCTCAGACGGTGATATCAGGACAGATGATCAAAAGCTTGGTTAAAGAGGTCATTTTTGAGAGCATCTTATGGGACACTATGACTCTAAATAGAAACGATTACTGAAGTGGACAAGTTTAAGGTAGATATTTCAGAGGTTGGGGTCTAGGAAATGCACAGGTGCCAAAAGGGCAGCAGATAAAATCAGGGATATGCAAAAGGTGAGAATTGCAAGAGCTCAGAGATCTCCAAGGACTGGAGAATGGCAGAAGATTATGGCTAGATAGAAAGAGGTGAATCCATTAGGAGGACTTAATAAATGACCAAGAAAATTAGAAGTATTTCTGAATTGAGAATCAATTTCGATCAAGGGGCATAGGGAGCAATGGATGAATGGAACTTAGTATGTGTTAAAATAGAGTCATACACATCTGCAGCATTGAAACAGGGCCCTTGGCCCAACTGGTCCATGTTGCCCAAAGGTATGGATGATAGAGTTTTCATTCTGGGAATAGTTAAAAAGAATATAATTTTCCACAAGATCTGAGATTCACTATTATCTAATTGAAAGGGGTATTAAGAGCAGAGTGAAGTATCTTATAAGAGTTATTTTTGTTCAGCATTGATTGGAAGAGTCTGCATTGGTTACACACAATGACTGAATAATATGATTGTATCTCCCATCACTTTCAGTGTTACTAACTTAATGTAACTTATTTTTTATATTTGTCTGCAATTAGCTAGGAAATGTATGATATAAAAATCTTCTCAAAGTAGCGTCTTGATATTATTATCTCCACAGTTCCTCCTCCATGAAAACCATCAGGATATAGCAATATAAGATACAGGAACAGGACTAGGCCATAGGGTCCATAGAGCCTGATCTATAATTCAGTAAGATCTGGGTTGATCTTCTTCTGTCTCAACTCCATTTTCCCTCCCAATCCCCACAACCCTTGCTTTGCTTAGAATCCAAAAATCTACCAATCTCAGTCATGGGTGTACTCAGTAACTAGGAGAAAGTGAGGTCTGCAGACGCTGGAGATCAAAGCTGAAACTTTATTGCTGGAACAGCACAGCAGGTCAGGCAGCATCTAGGGAACAGAAGATTCGACGTTTCGGGCACATGCCCTTCTTCAGGAATGAGCAGAGAGTGTTCAGCAGGAGAAGATAAAAGGTAGGGAGGAGGGACTTGGAGGAGGGGCGTTGGAAATGTGATAGGTGGAAAGAGGTCAAGGTGAAGGTGATAGGTCGGAGTAGGGTGGAGGCGGAGAGGTCAAGAAGAAGACTGCAGGTCAGGAAGGCGGTGCCGGGCTGGAGGGATTCGGCTGAGACAAGGTGGGGGGAGGGGGGATGAAGAAACTGGTGAAGTCCAAGTTCATCCCCTGTGGTTGGAGGGTTCCCAGTCGGAAGATAAGACGCTCCTCCTCCGACCGTCGCGTTGTTGTGGTTTGGCGGTGGATGAGTCCAATGACCTGCATATCCTCGGTGGAGTGGGAGGGGGAGTTGAAATGCTGTGCTACAGGGTGATTGGGTTGGTTCGTCCGGGTGGCCCAGAGGTGCTCTCTGAAGCGATTCAGAGAGCACCTCTGGGCCACCCGGACGAACCAACCCAATCACCCTGTAGCACAGCATTTCAACTCCCCCTCCCACTCCACCGAGGATATGCAGGTCATTGGACTCATCCACCGCCAAACCACAACAACGCGACGGTCGGAGGAGGAGCGTCTTATCTTCCGACTGGGAACCCTCCAACCACAGGGGATGAACTTGGACTTCACCAGTTTCTTCATCCCCCCTCCCCCCACCTTGTCTCAGCCGAATCCCTCCAGCCCGGCACCGCCTTCCTGACCTGCAGTCTTCTTCTTGACCTCTCCGCCTCCACCCTACTCTGACCTATCACCTTCACCTTGACCTCTTTCCACCTATCACATTTCCAACGCCCCTCCTCCAAGTCCCTCCTCCCTACCTTTTATCTTCTCCTGCTGAACACTCTCTGCTCATTCCTGAAGAAGGGCATGTGCCCGAAACGTCGAATCTTCTGTTCCCTAGATGCTGCCTGACCTGCTGTGCTGTTCCAGCAATAAAGTTTCAGCTGTACTCAGTAACTAAGCATTCACAGCCTTCTGTGGGAGAAAATTTCAAAAGTGCACAATCCTTGAAGTGAAGAAATCTCTCCTCATCTCAGTCCGAAATGGCTGACACCTTATCTTAATCGAACACAAAATGCTAAGTGACGTCTCCAGGGATGGACAGCTCAAATTATTATGTATAGCTTTGCATTGACTTGTACAATGAGGTAAAAGTGTTCACCCAGTTTTCTTCTGTCCTCAGACAAAGGCTCATGCTGAAAGTCAAGTTTAATAGGCACTGATCATTTGTCATGTTAGATACCTAACAGTGAGTATCGGCAGGCTATTTACCTTTGGGGGGACTTTACATTTGAGAGTGATTCTGTAGTTATCTGATATCCACTCACAAAGATATGTGAGGGCAGTACTCACTTCACTGGAGATGAAAATCAAGAAAGACATGAAAGACGTTTGAATCAATATAAATGTTTTTACAGTTTCACTCAAAGTTAAAATTACCACCATACACTTATTAGCAAGACAGAGTGGATAGTAATGAAGAAGTGACTGCTTTTTAAGCCACAGTGTGATCTGTAAGAGGAGATGGTTAAAAATGGCAAAAGAAAAATTTGGAACAGATATCAGGAAGATGTTCTTTGCACAAAGTACAATCAACACTATCAGGTTGTTTTCTAAAATAGATTTCTGATCTGGACATTTAAACACAGATTAGATTTAAACACATTTTGGATCTATGTTAATCTTGAAATGGATTGTGATTTCTGATCTGTCTGATTTTCTGTTAAACCATGTCACTTACCCATTGAACTATCAGGAAATGATGTTCTTTCCCAAGAGACAACAGCCATTTGAAAAAATTACATTATGCAAACTATTTCTAAACTTTAGTCTGTTGAATTGCCTCTGTTTTGTTTTTAGTTATCAAACATTCCTGCTCATGTAAGTACACATGATCAAACTCCTATTGTATTTAGTGCTGTTGAATGACAATTACGTCAGGTATTTCAGTGATTATGTTGATCAAATATCAGCTGCAGCTAACTATGCTCTTTCAAACAATACTCAACACTTTAATCTGTGTTGGAGTAGAGATCCATTCTACTTTGCTTTAGCATTTAATTTAATTTGTGCCTTGTGCCTAACAAGCCACGATAGTTTGATCCATTCCATGATTTGTATTTGGCATTTGCTTTACTGTTGCTCATTCCATTGTTGCATCTCATCATCGCTGTAGTATTTTGATTCATGTGCTGTTTTGAGTCTAGGGTTTGTCCTCGTCTCTGGCACCTACTGCAAGATTTTACTGGTCAGGTGTCCTTGTAGCAGGACAAACAGGAAACTTCAATAATGAACCCAGTTAGAGTTAATTCTTTGGATTCACTGGCATTTTGTCAGGGGTAGAGTATCTCCAGACCTCTACTGCATGGGAAGGCTGTCAACTTAATAAACCAAGCTGGGAAGGCTATTCTGGGTCTGTATATTGTGAAGGAGCAAATATGGCCTTTAGTAGAGTGCTATGTGCTTCTTGTCAGATGTGGGAGTTTAAAGAACGTTTAAGGGTTACTGTGGATTATATCTGCAATAAATGCTGTTGCTTGCGAATTTTATCAGATTGAATGGATTGGCTGGAGAGACAGTTAGAAGCAATGAGAAATTTGAAACAGCAACAGTATGTAATGGATGGCAGTTATAGGAAGGGAGGGAAAGTCTCAGATACAGTCACATAGATGGGTTAACTCCATGAAAGGTAAGAGAGGTAGGAAGCTAGTGCAGGAGTTTTTTGTGGATATACCCATTTCAAACAGATATGCTGATTTGGAAAATGTAGGGAGTGATGGATTCTCAGGGGAACGTAGCACAAACAGCCAAGTTTCTGGTATTTAGACTGGCTCTAATGCAATGAGGGGTATGTCGGGTTCCAAGAGATCAATTGTGTTAGGGGATTCTCTAGACCAAGGTACAGACAGACGTTTCTGTGGCCAGCAGCAAAAAAATCAGAATGGTGTGTTGTTCCCTGGTGCCAGGATCATGGGTGTCTCAGAGAGGGTGCAGAATGTTCTCAAGGGAGAGAGGGGCCAGTAAGAGGTCATTGTCCACATTGGAACCAATGACATAGGAAGGGAAAAGGTTGAGATTCTGAAGGGAGATTACAGAGAGTTAGGCAGGAATTTAAAAAGGAGGTCCTTGAGAGTAGTAATATCTGGATTACTCCTGGTGCTACGACCTAGTGAGGGCAGGAATAGGAGGATAGAGCAGATGAATGCATGGCTGAGGAGCTGGTGTATGGGAGAAGGATTCACATTTTTGGATCTTTGGAATCTCTTTTGGGATAAATGTGACCTGTACAAGAAGGACGGATTACACCTAAATTGGAAGGGGACTAATATACTGGCAGGGAGATTTGCGAGAGCTATTCGGGAAATTTAAATTAGTAAGGTGGGGGGTGGGACCCAGGGAGATAGTGAGGACAGAAATCAATCTGAAACTGGTACAGTTGAGAACAGAAGCGAGTCAAACAATTAGGGCAGGCAGGGACAAGGTAGGACTAATAAATTAAACTGCATTTATTTCAATGCAAGGGAAGGCAGATGAACTCAGGGCATGGTTAGGAACATGGGATTGGGATATCATAGCAGTTACAGAAAAATGGCTCAGGGATGGGCAGAACTAGCAGCTTAATGTTCCAGAATACAAATGCTATAGGAAGGATAGAAAGGGAGGCAAGAGAGGAGGGGGAGCGGGCTTTTTGATAAGGGATAGCATTACAGCTGTGCTGAGGGAGGATATTCCCGGAAATACATCCAGGGAAGTTATTTGGGTGGATCTGAGGAATAAGAAAGGATCACCTCATTAGGATTGTATTATAGACCCCCTAATAGTAAGAGGGAAATTGAGAAATAAACTTCTAAGGAGACGTCAGTTATCTGTAAGAATAATAGGGTGGTTATAGTAGGGGATTTTAACTTTCCAAACATAGACTGGGACTGCCATAATGTTAAGGATTTAGATGGAGAGGAATTTGTTAAGTGTGAACAAGAAAATTTTCTGATTCAGTATGTGGATGTACTTCCTAGAGAAGGTACAAAACGTGACCTCCTCTTAGGAAATAAGGCAGGGCAGGTGACTGAGGTGTCAGTGGGGGAGCACTTTGGGGCCAGCGACCGTAATTCTATTCATTTTAAAATAGTGATGGAAAAGGATAGACCAGATTTAAAAGTTGAAGTTCTAAATTGGAGAAAGGCCAATTTTGACAGTGTTAGGCAAGAACTTTCCAAAGCTAATTGGAGGTAGATGTTCACAGGTAAAGGGACAGCTGGAAAATGGGAAGCCTTCAGAAATGAGATAACGAAATCCAGAGAAAGTATATTCCTGTCAGGATGAAAGGGAAGGCTGGTAGGTAAAGGGAATGCTGGATGACGAAAGAAATTGAGGGTTTGATTAAGGAAAAGAAGGAAGCATATGTAAGGTATAGATAGGATAGATCGAGTGAATCCTTAGACGAGTATAAAGGAAGTAGGAGTATACTTAAGAGGGAAATCAGGAGGGCAAAAAGGGGACATGAGATAGCATTGGCAAATAGAATTAAGGAGAATCCAAAGGGTTTTTACAAATTATATTAAGGACAAAAGGGTAACTAGGGAGAGAATAGGGCCCCTCAAAGATCAACAAGGTGGCCTTTGTCTGGAGCCACAGAAAATGGGGGACATACTAAATGAATATTTTGCATCAGTATTTACTGTGGAAAAGGAGATAGAAGATATAGAATGTTGGGAAATCGATGGTGACACCTTGCAAAATGTCCATATCACAGAGGAGGAAGTGTTAGATGTCTTGAAATGCCTAAAGGTACCCAAGAGCTTTGTGGGAAGCTAGAGGAGTGATTGCAGGGCCTCTTGCTGAGATATTTGTATCATTGATAGTCACAGGTGAGGTGCCGGAAGACTGGAGGTTGGTTAGTGTGGTGCCACTGTTTAAGAAGGGTGGTAAGGACAAGCCAGGGAACTATAGACCAGTGAGCCTGACGTCGGTAGTGGGCAAGCTGTTGGAGGGAATCCTGAGGGACAGGATATACAAATATTTAGAAAGGCAAGGACTGATTAGGGATAGTCAACATGGCTTTGTGCGTGGGAAATCATGTCTCACAAACTTGATTGAGTTTTTTGAAGAAGTAACAAAGAGGATTGATGAAGGCTGAGCGGTAGATGAGATCTATATGGACTTCAGTAAGGTGTTCGACAAGGTTCCCCATGGGAGACTGATTAGCAAGGTTAGATCACATGGAATACAGGGAGAACAAGCCATTTGGACACAGAACTGGCTCAAAGGCAGAAGACAGAGGGTGATAGTGGAGGGTTGTTTTTCAGACTGGAGGCCTGTGACCAGTGGAGTGCCACAAGGATCGGTGCTGGGTCCTTTACTTTTTGTCATTTATATAAATGGTTTGGATGTGAGTATAAGAAGTACAGTTAGTAAGTTTGCAGATGACACCAAAATTGGAGGTGTAGTGGACAGCGAAGAGGGTTACCTCAGATTACAACAGGATCTGGACTAGATGGGCCAATTGGCTGAGAAGTGGCAGATGGAATTTAATTCAGATAAATGAGAGGTGCTGCATTTTGGGAAAGCAAATCTTAGCAGGACTTATACACTTAATGGTAAGGTCCTAGAGAGTGTTGCTGAGCAAAGAGACTTTGGAGTACAGGTCCATAGCTCTTTGAAAGTGGAGACACAGGTAGATAGGATAGTGAAGAAGGCATTTGGTATGCTTTCCTTTATTGGTCAGAGTATTGAGTACAGGAGTTGAGAGGTTATGTTGCGGCTGTACAGGACATTGGTTAGGCCACTGTTGGAATATTGAGTGCAATTCTTGTCTCCTTCCTGTCGGAAAGATGTTGTGAAACTTGAAAGGGTTCAGAAAAGATTTATAAGGATGTTGCCAGGGTTGGAGGATTTGAGCTATAGGCTGATCAAGCTGGGGCTGTTTTCCTTGGAGCGTCGGAGTCTCAGGGGTGACCTTATAGAGGTTTATAAAATCATGAAGGGCGTGGATAAGGTAAATAGAGAAAGTCTTTTGCCCAGGGGAGGGGAGTCTAAAACTAGAGGGCCTAAGTTTAGGGTGAGAGGGGAAAGATATAAAAGGGACCTAAGGGGCAACTTTTTCACAGACAGTGGTTTACGTATGGAATGAGCAGCCAGAGGAATGGTAAAGGCTGGTAGAATTACAGCATTTAAACAGCATCTGGATGGGTAAATGGATAAGAAGGGTTTAGAGCGATATGGGCCAAATGTTGGCAAATGGGACTAGTTGAGGATATCTGGGTGTTATGGACAGGTTGGATGGAAGGTTCTGTTTCTGTGTCGTACAGCTCAATGACTCTACAACCTCTGATCTTCCCAGGAAGTATTACCTTTTTATCTCTATCTTTAGCCAGAAGCAATCCTGAGCTTTCAAACCTGTATCATACAGCTCCATATTTCCCCAGGGCACAGCTGAGGTTTTGGAATTGCCAACATCTGCTTGGGACAATAGGCTGGTCTCTCTGTGAATAAATGTGAACCAGTGCAAGTTTGTGAGGGTCATCTGGTCAAGTTCACAGTAAAATCATGCGTTTTCTGTGATATAATGATTCTTTTCATGTTTTTTAGCTGATGCTTACTATAACATAGTGGTCAAGTCAATTTTCTCTTGCTGAATTGGATTAATGTTATGCCAATGAAAACCAGATTATCACCCACCAGTGATCTGGAGATCAATTTGCAGGAGCGATTTTCTGGGTCAGCTCACTCATTCATCTAGTGGAATACCCATTGTAATGGATCCCATGCAACACCAGGATAATGTGCTGGAATGCATGTAAACTGGAGTGCAGCCAGTTAGAAACACACGAGTCTGTGCCTGTGCAATTCAGCAACAGCCTAGCAAGTAAGGGGCAATGCGTGCTTGATTCTCCGACACCTTTACTGTAGGCCTCATCATTTAATTCAGCATATTCTTCAAGGGACATTAACTGCAGGTCCTTAAGCAGCAAACGGCCAAACATCGACAAAAAGGGCCTTTCTTGGAGAAAAGTTTATTAAAACTATTTAAAACTAAAAGTAAAAACTATTTTTCTAGATGTACCATAGAAAGCATCCTATACGGATGCATCACAGCCTGATATGGCAATTCCTCTGCCCATGACCGCAAGAAATTACAGAGAGTTGTGAACACAGCCCAGTCCACCACGAAAACCAACCTTCTATCCAATGACTCTGATGCCTTGGGAAAGCAGCCAACATAACCAAAGGCTCTTCTACACCAGTTATACTCTCTTTTACCCTCTTCCATTGGCAGAATAGGCCAATGTTGCAAGAAGTTTTATGATCTAACAAATGCATGTATGTTAATAGAGCAGATATTGTCCTTTGCCTCACATATCCAGCCTGAGTACTAATGCATTCCTTATTCTCTTAAAGCAGCAGTTAGAATGCTAACCCTTCACAAAGCACAATGATTGAGGAGGATTCTGACTCACTTTAAGCTCCAGCTCCTAAGCCACATGAGAATTCTGCAAACAACAGAAGCAACAAATCATGGCAATAGCTTGTGTGGGTTTCAGGATTAGGCAGACCCCTAGGCTTTGATGGGAAATCATTGTTTAGCCTAATTTTCTGAAAACTGGAAGAAAGGAAACTCTTAAATATAGTGGAAGTGGTAAGATTGGAACTGTTCTCCTTGGAAAGAAGAAGGTCAACAGGTGATCTGATAGAGATATTCAAAATCATGTGATAGAGTAGATAGGAAGAAACTATTCCATTTGTGAGCCTAATAAAACTGCATCATCCCACTACTTGCATCCTGACAATGTACAAACGGATAGTTTATTAAACTATACCCAACCTAAATGGGGAAATATAGTTAAAGGTACAGATCAGCTAATATGCAATTAACTGCTGGGATAGATCTGAGTGGCTGAATTGCTGACTCCCATTCTTATATATCAATGCAATTAGTATGCAGATAAGGCAACAAAGTGATTCTAAAAGTCCTGAGTAAATAGGAAATACAGTGCTTCATTGGAACAGGGTAAGGAGCTGAGAACAGAGAAGACAGAGTGGGAGTGGGGAAACTGGAAGCTCAGGGTCAACCACTTGCAGGCTGGACTGAGGTAATCCAACAGTCAGTCACCTAGTCAGGAAAGGGTGTGCGCAGTGTGACAATAAAAGAGAATGGCTACATCATTTGATTGAAATACTTGAACCACTTGCACAAAATTAATCTCACTTCAGTTAAGGGGACCATGTTACTTTAAGTGACCTGGTGGCTTAACTGGTATTGCCACATTGTGAATACTACAGTTCAATTAGATCCACATTTCTTTTAATGGGCACCTTGACAACCTAAAAGACAGTGAAGAACTACCCAGTGGCAGCCATTTCAAACCCTATCATATATCATTCCCACCTTGAGGGGTATGAGGAGAAGGTTAGGAACATAAAGGCACAGGATATAGGAACAGGCATAGGCCATTTGGACCTTCGAGCTTGGTCCACCATTCAATATGGTCATGTTGTTCATCCAACTCAGTAGCCTGCTCCCACTTTCACTCCATACTCTTTCATCCCCTTTAGCTCAAAAACCAAATCTATCTCCTTCTGAAAAACATTCAGTGATTTGGGCTCAACCACTTTGCATGACAGAGCATTCCTTAGGCTCATGACTCTCGAGGTAAAGAAATTTCGCCTCACTTTGTGTCCTTAATGACCGACCCAGTACCCTTAGACAGTGACCCCTGGTTCCCTGGTAATCAAAAACATCGTTCCTGCATTTATCCTGTCCAGTCCTGTTAGAATTTGATCTTTCAATGAGACCCCTCCTCATTCTTCTCAACGTCAGTAACCTAAGTGACCTAAACACTTTTCATATTGATTAAGATCAACATAACCTTCATAAAAAGCAACACAATGTTGTCACTGCACTGCATTCCAAGGTTGCTGCATGTTTGCTGTATTAAAATAATTTTTTGAAAAATAAGAGACACAGGTGTTACTCTATCCTTATGTTCCAATTCTGTGTCAGTCATGACCCAGTTAGCCTAGTCCTATTCTGAACTATTCTTTCCCTCAGCCTCAGCTCAGTAGCATTCCTCAGTTGTCTTTTCTTTCTATAAACGTCAGCTTGGTGACACCTAAGCATCGCTTCTTGATCTCCTTCATGTTGTCTGCCACTCTTTTCATACCTGGTTATGTCTTGTATTATGGACTGTAGGCCTTCACCTCAGTTCATCAATAATAAATAAAAGCTCAAACTCTTTGATTTTCTTGTTCTTTCATCTTTCATTTTGTGCTTATGAGAGATTTTTCTTATTTGTGAGCAAATATTCAGTTCTTGTTTCTGAATCTCTACATTAGTAAGTCGATCATCTTAATCCATTAATGAAGGTATTTTAGTCCATTTAGATGATACCCCTGTGTAAATACCTGACCCATTTGTTATTAAGGTTTGGAGCTATGAAAAATATTGCAATCAGGTTGGAATTACCATGTGTGCTTGAAATCAGCCATGAGTCTCTGAGACTTTTACCTTAGTTTATCTTCCAAGGACCGGGAAAGAGAGACTGAGGAAGATTTCGAGAGATGTCGACTGACTCACCAAAACTGAGATGGGTTTTGCAGCGGACCCAGTTTCCAAGTACAGTGAAGCCCCATATGTGACATAACTGTAGTGTTTCCCTCCCTCCTTCTCAAACCAGAAAAATGAGAGAGAGATCAGAGCCCAAGCAACATCTTGACCAGTAAAGGTGGCAGGGACACTGGGAAAGCTTGTGAGGTGCCAAATGTGAGAGGTTTTTGATCCACAAAACATCTGGGACAGTCACACCTGCTTTATGAGCCAGAGGGTAGCAGTCCTTGAACAACATGTGGCTAATTTGGAGCAGTGACTCTCCTCATGACATCAGACTCCTGCTCATCGACTATGCTCCACCTTCAACAGCATCATCCCTTACCAGACTGATCTCAAAACAATTCCACCCTCTGCAACTGGATCCTCAGCTTCCTGACCCACAGATCAGAGTCAGTAAAGATAGACGTCTGTACCGCCTCCACGATAACACTCAACACAGAAGCCTTCTGAGGATGCATCCTTGGGCCCCTACCATACTCCCTGTACACCCACAACTGTGTAACCAAATTCCGAATGAATGCCATCTACAAGTTTGCTGACGACACTAACCTGGCAAGACGGATATCAAACAACGATGAATCAGAATATAGAAAGGAGATAGAGGGCTTGGTGACATGGTGAAATGATAACAACCTCTCTCTCAATGTCGGCAGAACAAAAGAACTGACTTCAAAAAGGAGAAGAACATATCCCCATCTACATCAACAGAGCGGAGGTTGAGAGGGTTGAGAACGTCAAATTCCTAGAAGTGATGATAACCGACAATCTGTCCTGGACTTTCCATGTAGATGTGATGGTGAAGAAGGCACAACAACGCCTCTTCTTTCTCAGGTGGCTCAGGAAATTCAGCATTTCCATAAGGACCCTCACCAACTTGTACAGAAAGCATTCCATCTGAATGCATAATAGCCTGGTACCAGGACCTGCTCAGCCCAGGACCGTAAGAAACTACAGAAGATTGTGTGCACAGCCCAGACCATCATGGAAGCCAACCTCCCATCCATGGACTCCATTCACATGTCCCGTTGCCATCGAAAGGCTGCCAATATCATCAAAGACCCATCCCACCCCAGTAATGCTCTCCTGCAATCCCTTCTATCAGGCAGAAGATACAGAAGCAACTGTGGAGGAAACCAGAGCAACCAAAGGAACCCCACTCAGACACAGTGAGAATACACAAACTCGAAACAGTCACCCGAGGGTGGAATCCAATGCTGACTATCACAATGCAGCAATGCTAACCATCACAAGATATTGGTGAAGGATAGAGTGGGGCCCATAGGAACATGCAGAGTAAGCTGCTCACTAAAGCAAAGAATATGGCAGAGATACTAAATTGATACTTTGCTTCTGTCATTACCAACTGAGAAATTGGTGATAATGGCCCAATTGAAAATGTGAGTACTGAGAAAACCAAGCAGTATAGTACTAGATCAATCAATAAAGTGTGGAGCTGGGAAAAAGCACAGCAGGTCAAGCAGCACCAGAAGAGCAGGGTCGATGTTACAGGTCAGAATGTTTAGTCAGGACTGAGGAAGGGGGAAGTGGCTGAGTAATAAATAGAGGGGGGTGGGGGATGGGGCTGGGGGAAAGGTAGGTGGGATGGCAATAGGTTGCTGCAGATAGGAGATGATCGCTGCTTGACCTGCTGTACTTTTTCCAGGCAGGCAAAAGTGAGTACTGCAGATGCTGGAAATCAGAGTCGAGATTAGACTGGTTCCTGATGAAGGGCTCTTGCCTGAAACATCGATTTTCCTGCTCCTCAGATGCTGCCTGACCTGCTGTGCTTTTCCAGCACCACGCTAATTCTAGACTGTGCTTTTTCCAGCTCAACACTTTATCGACTTAGACTTTCCAGCATCGGCAATCCTCCAATCTCCTCGTAATAGATGAGAAGGGGTGCTAAAAAGGCTGGCAGCGCTCCAAGTAGAGAGGTCAGCAGGTCAGGATGGAATGCATTCTAGATTGCTGAGAGAGGTAAAGGATCAAAGTGTGGAGCCGTTGATAGGTATTTTCCAAGCATCTCTGAACGCTGGTTGAGTCCTGAGGGACTAGAGGATTGCAATGTGACATCATTGTTTCAGAATAGGGCAAAGGATAACCTAGGAAACTATAGACCCGGCAACTTGATGTCAATAGTGGAAAAACTGATGTAGTCCATAATACAAGTAAATACATTCTTCGAGAAAAATAAGAGATATAGAGTGTAAAAGTAAAGAAGTATTCTACAAATCATTGGTCAGATCACATTTGGAATATTGTGTTCAGTATGGACACATTATTTTAGGAAGGATGCTGGAGAGAGTGCAAAGGATTTACTGGAATGATACCAGTAATAAGGATTTTAGATGCAAAGAAAGATTAGAGAGATTAGATTAGAATTCGGCTTTTTTTCTCTTTGGAGTAAAGAAGATGAAGAGGTGGCATTATTGAGGTGTACAAAATTATGATCAATTTGAAAGGGAAAAGAAGGATTTACACTAGTTGGAATGTCTGTAACTAGGGGTCACAATTTCAATATTGTCAGCAAGAGGGCTGGGAGTGGGTTGAGGAGAAACTTCTTTACACAGAGAGTAGTCAGGATTTGGAATGTGCTGTCTGGGAGTATGGTGCAGGTGGATTCCATAGAAGGTTTCAAAAGAGAGCTGGATATATATTTGAAAATACATTTTTCAAATATTTTGATGAATTTACAGTAGGGCCGTAGAATGGGACAATCTGTATAAGTCTACCAGGAGGCGGGACAGACATGATGGGTTAGAGTGGTGAAACTCTAGTAAAATGATAGTATGGTTCAATGAGACAGATGTATAAACAGAGATTGAAGAAGTTTGAACTGTTTTTTTTCTTGGAAAAGGGAAGAATGTGATTGAAGTATTCACAATCATTAGATAGGAAGAAACTGTGATCACTCATAAAAGGGTTGAGAAGGAGAGATCTCAGTTTTAAAGTAATTGGTAAAAGAAACAAAATGACACGAGAGAAACCTTTTCTTCACACAATGAGTGGTTAAGAACTGCCACATAAGAATGTGGAAGCTGGTTCAACTGAAGCATTCAGAAGGAAATCAGACTGTTCCCTGAGAAAGAACAATGGGCAGAACTATGAAAGCAGAAGTTACACCGTGGGTGGCACGGTGGCACAGTGGTTAGCACTGCTGCCTCACAGTGCCAGAGACCCGGGTTCAATTCCCGCCTCAGGCGACTGACTGTGTGGAGCTTGCACATTCTCCCCTTGTCTGCGTGGGTTTCCTCCGGGTGCTCTGGTTTCCTCCCACAATCCAAAAATATGCAGGCTTGGTGAATTGGCCAGGCTAAATTGCCCGTAGTGTTAGGTGAAAGGGTAAATGTAGGAGAATGCATCTGGGTGGGTTACGCTTCGGCGGGTCGGTGTGGACTTGTTGGGCCGAAGGGCTTGTTTCCACACTGTAAGTAATCTAATCTAATTTTGTACCACATTATAGTCCAATGAGTTTATTTAAAAACACAAGCTTTCAGAGCACTACTCCTTCATCAGATGAAGAATGAGCAGCCCTATGAAAGCTTGTCATTTCAATTAAACCTGTTAGACTATAACCTGGTGTCGTGTGACTTCTGCCCTTGTCCATCCCAGTCCTACACTGGCACCTCCATGTCAGAATTACGGTGAGGGAGTTACACTGAGTGAATTACTTGTTCAGAGAACTGGTGCAGGCACAATGGGCGGTGTAGTGATTGGAATGAGGTCAAACAGATGGACCTCATAGAGTATGAGTCCCCAGATTGGGGCAGTTAATCTGGTCCGATCAGGGAGCCCTGGCTGACAAATATAAACAGGAGTGTCAGAGATTCTGTTCTCTCTGAGACGTGACTCTGAGGAAGCCGGACCAGTGTCAAGAACAATGCATGTGTTAGTAAAGGGTCACTTGGTGATGGTGTAGTGGCCTTTGTGGAGTTATTTCAGTCTGAATGGCCTCCTTTTGAACTTCATTGATGGAAGGAGTAAAGTTAAATGCTGCAGATGCTGGGAATCAGAAAGAAGAGCAGAAAATCATCGGGCACCATTTGTGAAGCATGGAACAGAGATCAGATTCAAATGATGTCATTACCTTGATTGGTACTCGGGAGGTCCTTATTGCCCAGTAATACTTTTAACTCATTAATTCGTAGTGGCCTTTAATGATGAGCACAGAATTTGTACTGAGTTTAAAAAATGCACTTTGTATTTTTCTGGGGACAAGTTCATGTCATACAAACATCACCTTTATTTCATGGTAAGTATTAGCAAAATATGTTCCATATGTGACTTTCACCAGGAGAATCGTACTTTCACTACAAAAACATCAAAGCTAAGATGATTAAACTATGAATGATGCTTCTATCACTTTGAATTTAGATGATCGGGGTTCATTGAGTTCAGATGTTCAAGAAGATTTAAGGATTTCTTAGATTAAAAAAAATAAAGAATTTCTACCGGATGGAAGAGTCCAGAAGAGGGGTGGAGTTTTGTTTGGGGTAGTGGGGGAGGTGGGGGAGGCCCACCATCCCAGCTTCACATTGCAGCTCAAACACATTTTATTATTACAACTTCAAAAGCACATGTTTACATTTTTGAACCTGAGATTAATCAGACGTTTGTTAGGCAAAGGCGTTAAGGGCATGTGAATCAGGATGTATGGATGGATGGACCATGATTTCAAATGAATGTTGCAACAAGCTCAAGGAGGTGAAAAGCATCCTCCTGTTTCCATGAGGCAGAATGGCCTAAGACAGCCATTCTGTTTTGCACACTTGGGCCTAAATTTTGCAGTCCCTTTTTGCGACCAACAAGAGCCAGGAATTCAAGAAAAGTGACCAATGAATGTGTAGGCAGAAACCCCATCTCCATACCCGTCTCAGGTTATTTTTAGAGTTGCTGGAAAGGGATAAACGTTAGGAGCTCCACAATCTGCTATTCAGATGTTACTGCCATCATTCTTAGAGTGAACATTTGAGAACTTCTGTAACTTTCAGCACAGGCGACTTTTTGAAAATATTTGTTCAACGTGAGGCATTCAACAGCATGCTGTATAAAATATATTGCACAAGATCAGAGCTCACAGTACTTGAGACAATGTAGTCGCATGGACTGAGGAGTGGTTAACACACAGAAGACAGTGAGTTGAGATTAATGGTATGACATAACGAGTGTAGCCCCACAGTGATCAGTCCTAAGCCTCAATTTATTTACTATCTATGTGAATAATTTAGAATAGGGCAAAAGTATATTGCATCCAAATTTGCTGATGACATAAAAATAACTGGGACTGCATATTGTGATAAGGATTTAAGGCATTAGTAGTGGGATAGTAATAGGTCAAATGAATGGATAAAGACTTGGCAGGTGGAGTTTAATGCAATGAAGTGTGAGGTCATGCACTTTGGTTAGAAGAATCAAAGGCAATCTATTATTTAAGTTGAGAGCAATTCCAAAAAAAACGTAGCACAGAGGGAACTGGTGCGTCAGACACAAAAGGGTAATATGTTCATGCAGCAAGTAATTAAGAACCTTTCAATACTAGGGATTAGGAGTTTTAAAAATATGTAAAATTCTGAATTCAGTATTTAAGTAAGGGTATATTCACATTGGAGACAGGTCAAAAGAAATTCACTAGAATCCTAGGAGGAAAGGATTGCCTTATCAAGAACAGCTGAATACGTTTTACTGTTATTCAATATAATGTTCAGAAGAATAAATGGCGATCTTATTAAAACTCTTATTAAAATTCTGAGGGGGCTTGACAAGATAGATGCTAAGAAGATGTTCCTATTATTCGGGGTATCTCAAACTAGGGAAAATAGTTACAAAAGGGATTCGAGGGAGTGAGTTCTGGAGCAGCAATATTATGTTGCAACTATACAAAACGCTGGTGCGGCCACACTTGGAATATTGTGTACAGTTCTGGTCTCCATATTTCAGGAAGGATGTGGAATAATTGAAAAAGGTACACAGGAAATTTACCAGGACGTTGCCTGATCTGGAGGGAAGGTCTTATGAGGAAAGGCTGAGAGACTTGGGTCTGTTCTCATTGGGAAGAAGGCCAAGGGGGGATTTGATAGAGACATACAAGATGATCAGAGGATTAAATAGGGTAGACAGTGAAAGTCTTTTTCCTAGGATGATGACGTCAGCTTGTACGAGAGGGCATAATTACAAATTGAAAGGTGATACATTTAAGACAGATGTCAGAGGCAGGTTCTTTACGCCGAGAGTGGTAAAGGCGTGGAATGCCCTACCTGCTAATGTAGTCAACTCAGCCAGATTAGGGAGATTTAAACAATCCTTAGATAAGCACGTGGATGCTTTTGGGATAGTGTAGGGGGACGAGCTGAGAATAGTTCACAGGTCAGCGCAACATCGAAGTCCGAAGGGCCTGTTCTGCATTGTATTGTTCTATGTTCTACGTTATAAAAGAAGGGGATACTCATTTAAAATTGAGTTGAGAAGGAGTTTTTTTTATCTCTGAAGGTAGTGAGTGACTGGAATTCTCTACCTCAGAGAACCGTGTAGGCTAGATCAATGAACGTATTTAAAGAGGAGATAGAATTTTGAACAATTGAGGAGTTGAGGGCTATGAGGGGTTAACAAAAAAGCGAAATTGAGGCCTTGAGCAGGTGAGCCATGATTATATGGAATAGAAGGGCGGGTCTTAGAGACTGAATGCTCTACTCCTACTCTTATTCCTTATGTAAACCATTGAATGCCACAAAGAAAGAAAGTGATGAATTTCTATATGACCAAGGTGGACTACAAGACCATTGATGCCACTTGTGATTCATTAAAGGTCTATCTTGTACCGCCATAATTTGTTTATTAAACCAATACTCCCAGTTTTCCAAAACTGCAAAGGAATCACTGGCCTGAAGGGGCTCGTGATCTAATCAAATCCACTATAGTCCCACAGGGGTTAACAGGAGGGGAACAAGGGAGGGAGAGAATGCAAGGGAGACTCAGCACACTTGGCGTATCCACAGATGTGGTCTGGCATCTAGCTCAGAAAAATAGAGCTAGTCAGAGGGCAAAAATATCTTCACATTGTCCAAAATTTCTTTCTTTCCGCAGGGAAAACAAAAATCACTTAAACAAAATAAACAAGAGAAGCATCGATTAAATGCTGGCCAGATTGCCTTTCCTCACACTTTAAAAGAAAAAAAAACTACATCCAGTTTGAAGAGCCTTTCCCAACTGCTGTGGCTCAAGGGGTTGGTCATAGCTAGGCTTCATTTAACATTTGCTTCTGTTTAATATTTGGCTGATTTTTTAAAGTAATTTTTTTTGTACTTTCTCTTTCCGTCTCAAGTCTTCTTTGCACAGGGTTTTGCTTCATCTGGTCTTTATTAATCGAGTGCCAGACAGCTTTGTGATCTTATTCACTACACCAAAATGAAATGAGTCTTTCAGAGCTAAATATAGGCATGTACCACCCCAGAGACAACTTCAAATCTAAATATTGGACTGTGAGATGAATAGATTGAAATGTTTTTATTGATAATATCCAAAAATTTTGCTTTGTTGCACTAAACTTGTTTTGTGAATGAAACTTTAAGGCATTTAATCATTTACTGGTGTCGACTGTCTGTCTACTTTAACACTTTTGACTACTGGAGTGTCTTTTTAGAAGCTTCAATTAGTCAACTGGACATCAGACACATATGATTTAAGATAAAAATTGGAAAAAATAAGTTGTCACTGATTCATGTATCTTTTGATATTAGGCAGCAAAAGCATGAACAATAATCTTAAAAGTAAAATATTGCAGGTGCCAGAAATGAAAGGAAAGACAAAAGAAAGTCTTGAAACAGTTAGGTTAGAGAGCATCAGTAGAAGGAGAAATGTTTCAAATTGATGGCCTTCCATCAGAACATGCACTCTCTGGATCTATCTCTCTACAGTACCACTGTCTTGGACTACCTCAAATGGGTCCTGTTCTCTATTTCCCTTTCTGAAGTCACATCAGGCTCGAAATGTTAACTCTTTTCTCTTTCTAAGCATGTGGCCAGATCTGCTGGGTTCTATTCCCTGATTTCAATTCAGATTTCCAGCATCTGCAGTATTTTGTTTTTAGTTCCAGTATGGCCAACTGTTACCTCAACCAAAAATCTTTTCCTTTCCTTCAGGTATCAAAGATTGCAAGCTTCCACATTTCTGCAAACAACATTTGCAATTTACTTTCATCTGTAGCAAAGAGGTCAGATCCCTATACCTCTTGTCTTGCACCATTCTTGGTATCCAGTTCTGGCTTCTTCTTTTCATCCCCTTCCTTCATCCCACCGTCTGAGGCTTATCTTCAGCTATTTTCAGCTGATGTTGTGAAATTCCCTGAATTTTTCAGACTTACCACGCTTTCCTGCTCCTTTAAGAATCCCTTTTAAAAAAAACATGTCTTCGATCAAGCATTCGGTCTCTGAGCTTACTTGACATGGTGTCCAATTTCGTCCAGTTGCATTTCTGTGAACTATGTTGGAATGTTCCAATGCCATAAAAATATCATTGTAATTATTAATATTTCCAGTGTTGTGCTCATCTGGTCATGCATGCTGGTGACTAGAGCATGTGCAGCCCCTAAACAGCCGCATTTGAAACATGAAATGTGGGCTTCACTATATGGCCATTAGGCACTGTCTTCTTTACCAGGAACACAAGACTTTTATCGAAGCTATCATGGTTCAACCCAAACTCAATACCCACAGGTAAAACTCTTGTTGTTGTAACACTCTTGTGTCACCCATTCCTTTAGATTACTTCTCAGCTGCCTATCTGGGTTGGGAGGTAAATGCAACATTACGTTACAATAATTCATTGCAAGGCCACACAAATCGCTTTGCTGTCTATGGCATTCATTTTGCACCCATGCTGATAACTTGCAATTAAGTATTTTTAAATTATTCACTCATAGAATGTGGGTGTTGCAGGCTGGGCCAGCATTTCTTGCCCATTCCTGTTTGCTTTTGAGAAGGTGAGTTACCTTCTTGAGTGGCGGCAGTCCGTTTGTTACACCTACAATGTCCTTAGGGAGGGAATTCCAGGATTTTGACCCAGTGATATTGAAGAACCAGTGATATATTTCCAAATCAGATTGGTCAAAGGCATGGAAGGAATCTTCAAGGTGTTAAGTGAATAAGGAGGGCTGTAAAGGGTGGCACAATGGTTGGCACTACTGTCTCACAGTGCCAGGCACTTAGGCTTGATTTTGGCCTTGGGTGACTTGTGTGGAATTTGCATGTTCTCCCCATGCCTGTGTGGATGCTCCAGTTTCGTTCTACAGTCCAAACTTATGCAGGTTAAGTGGATTGGCCATGGTAAATTACTCCACCGTGCAGGTTTGTGCAGGCTGGGTGGATTAGCCATGATGAATGCAGGGTTATGGGGATAGGATAGGGGTGGGTTGTTGCAGACTCAATGGGCCACATGGCCTCCATTTGCACTGTAGGGATTCTATGATTCTAAAGTTGGTGAGCAATCTGATGCCCTCAGGTGGGTAGATTAGGTTAAACAGACTTTTGATATCTAAGCCCACAACATAAAGACACAAAATTATGATGA
Source organism: Chiloscyllium plagiosum (assembly GCF_037043375.1). Taxonomy (NCBI): domain Eukaryota; kingdom Metazoa; phylum Chordata; class Chondrichthyes; order Orectolobiformes; family Hemiscylliidae; genus Chiloscyllium; species Chiloscyllium plagiosum. Next base: position 26,480,774 of record NW_028270146.1, read on the forward strand.
ATAAGTAAAGGATAAGGCCTAGTTTATGGAATTAAAGAGAGTGAGGGGGCACCAACGAGGAGTTTGACTGCAAACAACAGTGAGAGGGTTCAAAGTGGTTCTTAATGGGACAGAGAGAGGTGTCAAGCCAAATTAATTTGGTAAATCAAGATTAGGGACTGATGATAGCCTAATGATAATCAACCAGATATAAGGAACAGAATCATGAAGTTAGCATTACCCAGGGAAAGAGTAAACAGAAAGCAGATGAATACACAGAAACTGGTGGTCTGAAGTTCATATGCTTTAATGCAAGGGGTATAGTGGTTAAAGCAGACAAACTTAGGGCTTGGATTGGTGCCTGGGAGTATGACATTACTGCGATCATAGAGACTTGATTGAAGGAAGGGCATGATGGCAACTAAATATTCCAGGATATAGATGCTTCAGACAGGACAGGAAGGGAAATAAAAGTGGGGGAGGAATTGCATTGCTGGTCAGGGATGATATCACGGCTGTGCTAAAGGAGGACACTATGGAGGGCTTGAGCAGTGAGACATTATGGGTACAGCTGAGAAATAAGAAGGGTGCAATTACACTGTTGAGGCCTGTACAACAGGCCTCCCAGCAGTGAGCATGAGGTAGAAGAACAAATAGGTAAACAGATTATGGAAAGATGTAGAAGCAACAAGGTGGTAGTGATGAGTGAGTTTAATTTTCCCACCATTGACTGGGATATACTTAGTGTCAGAGGTCTGGATGGGGCAGAATTTGTAAGGAGCATTCCAGAGCAGTATGTCAAAAGTCCAATGAAGGAAGGGGCCATATTGGACCTGGTGTTGGGAAATGGGCTAGGCAAGGTGGTAGAGGTTGCAGTGGGGGCCTTCTTTGGAAAAAGTGACCACAATTCTGTAAGTTTTAGATACTTGGAGACAAAGATGAGAGTTCTCCTAAGGGAAGAGTACTAAACTGGGCCAAGGCCAGTTATATCAAAATTTGGCAAGAGCTGGGAAATGTGGATTGGACTCAGCTATTTGAAGGGAAGCCCACATTTGATATGTAGGAGGCTTTCAAAGATAGGTTGAAGTTAGTGCAGGTTTGGCACGTCCCTTTGAAAACAAGGGATAGGAAAGGCAAGAATCGTGAACCATGGCAGACAGAAGAAATTGTGCAACTAGCCAAGAGGAAAAGGGAAACGTACATAAGTCCAAGCTAAGAACAGCACAGACTTTGGAGGAATATCAGAAGAGTAAGACCAATCTTAAACGAGGAATCAAGCTGGCTAAAAAGGGTCATGAAATAACTTTAGCAAGCAGAATTAAGGAGAATCCCAAGGCCTTTTATTCATATAGAAGAAGTAAGAGGGTAACTAGAAAAAGAGCTGATCCATTAAAGGATAAGGAAGGAATGTTGTGTGTCGAACCTGAGAAAATGGTGAGATTCTCAATGAGTACTTTGCATCAGTGTTCACATGAGGAAAGGGACATGATGAATGTTGAGATTAGAGAGAGAAGTTTGTTAACTCTGGATCACATTGACATAAGAAAGGAAGATGTGTTGGGTAGGCTAAAGGATAATAAGGTGGACAAATCCCCAGGACTGGATGAGATCTATCCGAGGTTGCTGAGGGAGGCTAGAGAGGAAATAATTGGGATCCTGACAGATATCTTTGAAGCATCCTTAAACACAGGTGAAGTGCCAGAAGACTTGAAGGTTGCTAATGTTGTCCCCCTATTCAAGAAGGGTAGTTGGGATATTCCAGGTCACGACAGACCAGTGAGCCTGATATCAGTGATGGGAAAGTTGCTGGAGAAGATACTGAGGGATAGGATCTCTTGATATTTGGAAGAGAATGGGTTTAACAGTGATAGGCAACATAGTTTTATGCAGGGGAGATCATGCCTTACCAACTTAATTTGAGGAACTGATCAAGTTGATAGATGAAGGAAGGGCTGTAGATGTCATATTTATTAACTTTAGTAAGTCATTTGTTAAAGTTTCTCATGGTAAACTAATGAAGAAAGTGAAGTCACATGGTGTGCAGGGTTTAGATTAGATTTTTTAGATTACATTACAGTGTGGAAACAGGCCCTTCGGCCCAACAAGTCCACACCGACCCGCCGAAGCGCAACCCACCCATACCCCTACATTTACCCCTTACCTAACACTACAGGCAATTTAACATGGCCAATTCACCTGACCTGCACATCTTTGAACTGTGGGAGGAAACCGGAGCACCCGGAGGAAACCCACGCAGACACGGGGAGAACGTGCAAACTCCACACAGTCAGTCGCCTGAGGCGGAAATTGAACCCGGTCTCTGGTGCTGTGAGGCAGCAGTGCTAACCACTGTGCCACCGTGCCGCCCGTGTTCTAGCTAGATGGGTAAAGAACTGATTGAGCACCCGGAGACAGAGAGTAGTAGTTGAAGGGGGTTTTTCGAAATGGAGAAAGGTGACCAGTTGTGTTCCACAAGAGTCAATGCTGTGGCTACTGTTGTTTGTGATATACATAAATGATCTGGAAAAGGGCATTGGTGGTCTGATCAGTAAGTTTGCAGATGACACGAAGATTGGTGGAGTAGCAGAAAGCATAGGGGGCTGTCAAAGAATACAGGAGAATATAGATAGACTGGAGAGTTGGGCAGAGAAGTGGCAGATGGAGTTCAATCCAGGCAAATGTGAGGTGATGCATTTTGGAAGGTCTAATTAAAGAGTAAACTATACTGTAAATGGAAAAAACTTGGGAAACTTTGATGAGCAGAAAGATCTGGGAGTGCAGGTCCATTGTACCCTGAAGGTGGTTGCACAGGTGGATAGAGTGGTCAAGAAGACATATGGAATGCTTGCCTTCAGCCGACGGGATATTGAGTATAAGAGCTGGCAGATCATGTTAAAATTATACAAGACTTTGATTATGCAGCATTTAGAATACTGTGTACAGTTCTGGTTGCCACATTGCCAAAAGGATGTGGACGCTTTGGAGAGGGTGCAGAGGAGGTTTGCGAGAATGTTGCCTGGTATGGAAGGTGCTAGCTATGAAGAGAGGTTGAGTAGGTTAGGATTGTTTTCATTAGAAAAAAAGAGATTGAGGGGGACCTGATTGAGGTCTAAAAATTCATGAAGGGTATAGACAGGGTGGATAGAGATAAGGTTTTTCCCAGGGTGAGGGATTCAGTAACAAGAGGTCACGTTTTCAAGGTGACAGGTGAAAAGTTTAAGGGGGATATATATGGAAAGTACTTTACACAGAGGGTGATAGGTGCCTGGAACGCATTGCCAGCAGAGGTAGTAGAGGCAGGCACGGTAAATTCATTTATGATGCATCTGAACAGATGCATGAATAGGTGGGGAGCAGAGGGATACAAATGCTTAGGAATTAGGCGATAGGTTTAGACAGTGATTTTGGGTCAGCTAAGGCTTGGAGGGCTGAAGGGCCTCTTCCTGGGCTGTAAATTTTCTTTATTTTTTGTTCTGTAATAACGTACTAGAAAAGGAATTGACACAATGTCACTTTTGCCTCAACAAACACACAGCAAAGCGTGGAGCTACCATTTTGCTGTGGCCTTTCAAGATATTTGCCGAATCAACCTTTTCAGAAATGTTGTTACAAACCTCTGGAACCGGTGGAACTTGAATCTGGGCCTCCTGGCTCAGATACTAGGACACTATCACTGCAAGAGCTCTGCAATGCAATTAAATGTTCCCTTGACCGGATTTCTAAAAATGAAAACAAGTCTCCAAGTTTATTTTTTTTTGAAAAGTCAATGTATATTTTCCCTTCTTCTCCAATGTCTGTTGCAAAGACATTAAATATTAATCACACTTAGGCCTTGAAAGAAATGTCTTCGTTGGTAAAGAAAATAGTAGAACTGACATTGTGACTGGTTCATCCTATCCTCCTCTCTGTCTGGTTTTGAACTTTTAAAGATGTTGCAACCCTATCTAGATTTTATTCAGGATGGAATCTTTCAGAGGAAAAATAGGGCTGAAAGTTAACTTGAAAGGTAAATCATACATAGCAGTCATGCTGTATTATTTCAGTAGCAGATGAGAGAGATAACAGAACAGTGTGGGGTTTGAGCTGAATCCAAGTTTCTATGCAAACCAGATCTGTAGTGCTCAATTCATTGTTGCAGGCTTGCCCAATTCCACTTTCTTTTTGTTGGAAAAATGGCTATGTCATTCCCTCTTCTAGAAGTTGGCACAGTTCAGCTCTAATTGTGGATTTACAACCAGTGTCAGTCTGTGTGTTTATAACATCTCACCTTGACTTTACAGGGAAATTGACCCTTAAACTCAAAGGTAAAGTAAAAATTCGGCTCAATCCCAAGTTTCCATCCCAATATCGGAAGCAGCCTAAGTCGAATAACACTCAGTTTACATTCAGTTAAAATAGCTTCTGTCCCTCCCCCAATCTCTGTACACTCCTCTCTCTTTTAAAAACTGGACAGTTTTGGATTTAGGGAATGAAGCTTATCCACATTGTTGGATTCTGTTTCATAACATTCATAAGGCTTGAGAGAGTGACATAAAATGCACAGCACAGAAACAGGCCATTCAGCCCAACTAACCTATTTCTGGGAAAATGACGGTTCTATAGAACAAACTGAAGGCTGAATTAAAATGTAAGATAGATTACCTTACTTGACACCTTAGGTCAAACTGATTTGTTTGTAACACTGAAATTGCTCAAACACTGGAGGATCAGAGAGCTGGAAAGAACGAGCATAGCTATTCCCCTGAATGTGCTCATGTGTGAACTTCTGTTTGTGCTTTGAGGCAGGTTGTTCATGCAAAAGGGGTGTGAATTTCAAATTAACATTATACTGAAATTTGATTCTTATGAACATATGTATAATTTTCAGTGATCTTTACTGGGGATGTGTCTTTCAACTGCATACAATTGGAATGGGTCTTGGAGATAGACCTTTACAGGGAAGGCAAATCAATATATTTGAAAATGGGATTTATTCTCTTTAAATAACAAATTTAAGAAACAATGATTAGATAATATCCTTTGTCAGGTTTATTGTGTTGGCACCTTAGGAGTGATGTCCTACAAGAGCTCAACATGCAAATGAGCCAAATATCTGGATGTTAACACGTAGCCACAGGGTGACTGCCACACTCAAGGCACAGTTTGTGTTTGGAGATTAGTCTGTACTATATGTTTTAGTTCGGCTGCAAATTTTCTTTTTAAAAGAAATTACAGACCAAAGAGCTTGAAAGACAAGGGGAGCAGCAGGAAACAAAGTATAACAACAATTCAGATGTTCACATAGTGCAGAAAACACAAGGCTACATAATATGCATATTAACTGCCAGTATCTCTAAGTTAGCCAAGTTTGTGTCAGCAGCCAAATAATTCAAGCAGAGTCCATCTAAAAGCTACTTCAAATTTGAGTGGCCTTTGGGAGTCCAACCCATGTTGAGCTGAGAAAAGATGTGCCTAAATTCAAGTTACAAAACAAGAACAGTGCAGAGCCAATGAAACACATCCTCAGACAGGTTTCAAGCAAAAAAAAGAAACAGAAAAGGTTTAAGTAGTGAAATCACAGAAGGAGGAATACTAAATCCTCAGCATGACCAGGAAAGCTATGGATTTCCATTCTGAGTTCAAACTCTTTAAACAAAAGATACAGCCTTGTTTCAACAGCCAAGCATTTGAAGAACAAATAAAGCAAGCTGTGTAAGATACTTATAGTAGTTCTTAATGAGGAATTACACAGACTCACCATCTCAGGCTTATCTCAAGTGGTCCAGAAAAAAACCCCACAAAGTTAAGGAACATATTTGAAGGAAGCTGCAAGGAAGAGTCAACTTCAGAATTGACTACTAAGAATTGAGGATTGATGAGGGCAGAGCGGTAGATGTGATCTATATGGACTTCAGTAAGGCATTTGACAAGGTTTCCCATGGGAGACTGATTAGCAAGGTTAGATCTCACGGAATACAAGGAGAACTAGCCATTGGATATAGAACTGCCTCAAAAGTAGTAGACAGAGGGTGGGGGCGGAGGATTGTTTTTTCAGACTGGAGGCCTGTGATCAGTGGAGTGCCACAAGGATCGATGCTGGGCCCGGTACTTTTCATCACTTACATAAATAATTTGGATGCGAGCAAAGAGGTACAGTTAGTAAGTTTGCAGATGACACCAAAATTGGAGGTGTAGTGGACAGTGAAGAAGGCTATCTCAGATTACAACAAGATTTTGATCAGATGGGCCAATGGGCTGAGAAGTGGCAGATGGAGTTTAATTTAGATAAATGTGAGGTGCTGCCCACATTTTAGGAAAGCAAATCTTAGCAGGACTTATACACTTAATAATAAGGTCCTAGGGAGTGTTGCTGAACAACAAGACCTTGGAGTGCAGGTTCATTGCTCCTTGAAAGTGGAGTCGCAGGTAGATAGGATAGTGAAGAAGGCGCTTGGTATGCTTTCTTTTATTGGTCAGAGTATTGAGTACAGGAGTTGGGAGGTCATGTTCTGGCTGTAGAGGACATTGGTTAGGCCATTGTTGGAATATTGCGTGCAATTGTGGTCTCCTTCCTATCGGAAAGATGTTGTGAAACTTGAAAGGGTTCAGAAAAGATTTACAAGGATGTTGCCTGGGGTGGAGGATTTGGGCTCGAGGGAGACATTGAATAGGCTGGGGCTGGTTTCCCTGGAGCATCAGAGGCTGAGGGGCAGCCTTATAGAGGTTTATAAAATCATGAGGGGCATGGATAGGATAAATAGACAAGGTCTTTTCCCTGAGTTGGGGGAGTCCAGAACTAGAGGCCACAGGTTTCGGGTGAGAGGGGAATGATATAGAAGAGAACCTAAGGGGCAACTTTTTCGCACAGAAGGTGATAAGTGTATGGAATGAGCTGCCAGAGGAAGTGGGTGGAGGCTGGTACATTTGCCACATTTAAAAGGCATCTGGATGGGTATATGAATAGGAAGGGTTTGGAGGGATATGGGCCAGGTGCTGGCAGGTGGGACTAGATTGGGTTGGGATATCTGAACGGCATGGACAATTTGGACCAAAGAGTCTGTTTCCATACTGTCCATTTCTATGACTCTATGGATCTATGATGCACTACAGATAAAGGATAAAAGAATCAATACATCAATTTGTCAGCAGATGCCATAATATGGGCAATGAATGCAACCTTTTCAGAGGCTGCACTATCAAAGTAAAAGATGGAGTCGGTGATTGCCTCAACATCTATGAAAACCTTTCAGAATGACTTCTTGTAAAAAAATAAGATTGTGGCATTGATTTATCCTGAGCAGATGACAGAAATGCAAAGCTATTGTAATTGATCAACAGCACCATCAAGCAATAGATACAGCAGACAAGGCGGACACTTCATCCAGGACATAAGTTACAAATATGGCCTATTGGATCCATCATGAAGCTATCCTTCTTTTCAAGATCTGTGCTAGGCCTGAGGTACAAAAGAAACTGGGTTCTCCTATACAAGAAATTTGGCTCCAAAGATGCTGCCAAAAATTAAAAAAGACAATTCAACAGAAGGCAGGCACAGCAATATGGAACAACAGCAAGGAGCACACCAGAAGATGCATAAATTTAAGCCAACACATAAAGTTAACAGCAAAACACACCTGAAACAAGATGCAGAGTGGAACAACTTCCATCCAGAGAATGAATAGGCTTTACACATGGTAAACGTAATACCTAGTGTGGACAAAGTCAACCACGGCAGGGTGGCACAGTGGTTAGCACTGCTGCCTCACAGCGCCAGAGACCCGGGTTCAATTTCCGCTTCAGGCGACTGACTGTGTGGAGTTTGCACATTCTCCCCGTGTCTGCGTGGGTTTCCTCCGGGTGCTCCGGTTTCCTCCCACAGTCCAAAAATGTGCAGGTTAGGTGAATTGGCTACGCTAAATTGCCCATATTGTTAGGTGCAGCGGTAAATGTAGGGGAATGGGTCCGGGTGGGTGTGCTTCGGCGGGTCGGTGTGGACTTGTTGGGCCGAAGGGCCTGTTTCCACACTGTAAGTAATCTAATCTAACTGGAAACTTTCAACAATGAACATCATTTACCCAAAGGAAACAGACAAACAAGCATTCAGAACAGAGTCTAACACTGGAGCTAATGCATATATCTTAGCAGTTCTGAAAGAAATCTACGAGGAACATTGGAACTCAATAGTATAACTGACAACCACTAAAGTAATTACATACAATGGGCTGCATTGGTACAATGCACTAATACACTAACAATGCATTGTAGCTATGGCAACCCGACATAGAAACTACAAATATTTTAACTACTAGACATGAGCGGGCTAGTAATGACAGTTCTACCAACATGTACAGCTCTCAACATTGTGACTATCCATGAGATCACCAAGGTACCCATGGTGGCAGAAGATGACAAGAATGCTTCCATTGAGTCAGTTCGGCACTGACAACATTTTTACTCTGACAGGTTTGATGCCAGAGGACATTTCAAGAATATTCAATCCATCAATCAACACTCCCAGAAAATGTAGCATTCATGAACAAGGAAAGCTTAAATGTATGCGATGCCAAAGCCACGGCACCAGCAACGTTTACAGTCACACAAAATTCCATTGGTTTCTTTGACCAAAAACACCACTGTTAATGGAGATGACCGTATCTTAGTCACTGACTATTTCTCAAGATTTCCAATTGTAATCAATAGTCACATTGAATGCCATATACATTCTGTTTTGTACCTGAAGAAATCATTTCTGATAATGGGCTACAGAATACAAGTAGGCCTTTCAAGGATATGTGTTCCAATGGGGAGTGAAACAGGTAATGTCATCACTACATTACACAAGGCTTAATGGTCTCACTGAGTGAATGGTTCACAACATATACAGATTTAACAATTCAGAGCTCTGCGTATCAGTTACCAACACCAGCAGAGGGCAATTGAGAATGACTTTGCCAAGGCACCGCCTATCCAACTTCTCCGAGCTGCTGGAAACATTTCTTGACAAACAAGAGAGCTGGGATATAAGCAGCATGCAGGTGGTGAGCCAGGATAAAAGGTCAGACTTTCGCATCTCACAACAGGAACTCTGTTACACAGATTACAATATTACAGATTTTTTTTATGGTGCTAAAGGAGGCCATTCAATTTCTCCTCTATGCCAGCATGTTTTATGAGTCATGGCACTTAACAGAGCAATGCAGCCAGCTAAGGAAGTGTAAATGAAAGAATACACCCAGAAGATGACCGTTGATAGGTAACAATATCAACAGGATACATATTGGCACACTAATGACAACAATCAACACACTGGTGATACATCTGCAAATCAAGAACAAACAAAGCCAAAATCCATACTTCCAGGAAGCTATATCTTAACAGGATCTAGAAAAACTCTTAAGCTATCAAAACAATATATATATCTTAAGAATTCTGCAGTTGTCAATTTTATAATCACTACCCCTGCGTAACTAACTTTGCAGTTATCAAATGTTTATGTGCTTAGATTTGTAGCACGTGAGAAATATCTTTGGGAAATATCTTTCGTAAATTTGAAGTGATATCATTATCACAGAGTCATACGGCATACAAACAGGCCCCTTGATCCACCATATCTATGCAGACCAACAAACATCAAAAGACAGTAATCCCATTTACCTGCACTTGTTCCACAGCCTCCTATGCTCCAGCACTTGAAGTACTCATCCAGATGTGTCTTTAACAGGACAACACGTAAGTAAGTCCCCTGATGTTGTTACATTGACCATATATCACAGATTCTTTTGAATTGTAGCACTTGAGATGCAGACTGCATCTAGAGATTGCTCTGTACTGTATGCATTAATATAGCTGTAAATAAACCCATGAGAGATCTTCAATTAAATGAAATCCATGCACATTACTTGTGATACATTTAGATAAACAACAATATTATGACAAGGTTATTTTTGGTAATTATCTCTCAAGAATTTAGATGGCAGGATTTCCAATGTGGGTACTTTATTTTATGTTATCTAGGACACAAGAAATATGGTAACTCAATGTCAATTACTAAGAAGCAGGCTGCCTAAATCCAAGTTCATTCACAAAGATGCATCAACTGACCGAGGGACAACGAACACTATTGTGAGATCACTGACATTGATCATACTGACAAGACAGCCATGAACAATGGAGAGTGTAAATACAGTTGTGTCTGGTATGCACTGAGTGGTATCAGCTTCAGTTATACCCTTCACAGTCATTTCTTTGCTGCTGGGCACTCTGTCAAAAATTCCATTAGTCTTCTTGGTGGGAGATATCAGGACAGCACTTAAGTCAGTGAATCAGGGTTTCTCCAACTACCTTGCTGCCTTCTGAAACCAGAACTATGGTCAATGTAACAACATCAGGAGACTTACTTGCATGCTGTCCTGTTAAAGCCCAAAATGTATGGAGCTACACTCTTACCATTCACTGAGGCATTCTCTCAGGCTTTGATAGCTATACGATTTTTGCTTCAGTTATTCATGGAGTTTTCACACATTCTGTACGTAGAACATAGAACAGTACAGCACAGAAATAGGTCGTTCAGCCCATCATGTCTGCTCTGACCATGATACCATTCTAAACCAATCCCATCTGCCTGCACATGGTCTGTATCCCTCAATTCCCTGCCTGTTGATGTGTCTTGTCTAAATGCCTCTGAAATGTTGGTATAGTGTTTGCTTCTACCACCTCCAAGCACAAACTATCCTTTGTGTAAAAGTGATGAAGCTGAGCTTTGACAAAGGGTCAGTTAGACTCGAAACGTCAGCTCTTTTCTCTACTTACAAATGCTGCCAGACCTGCTGAGATTTTCCAGCATCCACAATAATTTGCTTTTATGAAACTTGACAGGCTAAGTTTCGATGAATTAGCAGCATGGCTTAAATTGTATGACTGCTGATGTGTCCTGGTTAAGGAGTGTATGTTTTGAGAATTAAAGAAGTTCATCCTTCAATGTGTGTGATTTAAAGGAGTGGTGTGGCTGATATGACTTGGAATGATGTAACAATGTAAATTAAGGGGACTTATCACAATGCCACCTTTTCCCTGGTGTTCAAACATTGACAGAAAACCATTTTGTAGAGGTGAAAAATGTGTTGCTGGAAAAGTGCAGCAGGTCAGGCAGCATCCAAGGAGCAGGAGAATCGACATAAGCCCTTCTTCAGGAATCCACGATGTAGAGGTGCAGGGGCATGGGAACCCAGACTGTAGCTTTAGGGTGCAGGACCTGGAGTGTAGGGAGGTTAGGAACATGGCATCATTTTCAAAGGAGGGTGCCTGTAAACAGGAAAGTGGCTTGAAGTGTGTATACTTCAATGCAAGAAGTATACGAAATAAGGTAGGTGAACTTGCAGCGTGGGTTGGTACCTGGGACTTCGATGTTGTGGCTATTACGGAGACATGGGTAGAACAGGGACAGGATTGGCTGTTGCAAGTTCCAGGGTTTAAATGTTTTAGTAGGGTCAGAGGTGGGGGCAAAAGAGGGGGAGGTGTGGCATTGCTTGTCAAAGATAGTATTACAGCTGTGGAAAGGACGATGGATGAAGACTCGCCATCAGAGGTAGTTTGGGCTGAGGTTAGGAATAGGAAAGGTGAGGTCACCCTGTTAGGAGTTTTTTACAGGCCCCCTAATAGTCCTAGAAACGTAGAAGAAAGGATTGCGAGGATGATTCAAGAGAAGACTGAAAGTAATAGGGTGGTTGTTATGGGGGACTTTAACTTTCCTGATATTGATTGGGAAAGCTATAGCTCAAGTTCGTTAGATGGGTCAGTGTTTGTCTAATGTGTGCAGGAGGGTTTCCTGACACAATATGTAGATAGGCCAACAAGAGGTGAGGCCATACTGGATTTGGTTCTGGGTAATGAACCAGGCTAGGTGTTAGAATTAGAGGTAGGTGAGCACTTTGGGGACAGTGACCACAATTCAGTGACTTTTACTCTAGTGATGGAGAGGGATAAGAGTGCACTACAGGGCAAGAGTTATAGCTGGGGGCAGGGAAATTATGATGCAGTGAGGCATGAGTTAGGATGTGTGGCCTGGAGTAAGCTTCAAGGCAAGGGTGTAATTGATATGTGGAGCTTGTTCAAGGAGCAACTATTGAGTGTCCTTGATAAGTATGTACCCGTCAGGCAGGGAGGAAAGGGTCGTGTGAGGGAGCCGTGGTTTAATAAGGAATTGGAATCCCTTGTTAAATGGAAGAGGGCGGCCTATGTAAAGATGAGGCGTGAAGGTTCAATTGGGGTGATTGAGAGTTATAAGGTAGCCATGAAGGACCTGAAGAGAGAGCTAAGAGCAGCAAGGAGGGGACATGAAAGGTCCTTAGTTGGTAGGATTAGGGAAAACCCTAAGGCTTTCTATAGGTATGTCAGGAATAAAAGAATGACTAGGGTAGGAATAGGTCCAGTCAAGGATAGTAGTGGGAAGTTGCGTGTGGAGGCTGAAGAGATTGGGGAGACACTGAATGAATACTTTTCGTCAGTATTCACTCAGGAACAGGACATTGTTGTCGATGTGAGTACCGAGTCACAATTAAGTAGAATGGATGGCTTTGAGGTATGTAGAGAAGAGGTGTTGGAAATCCTGGAAAGGGTGAAAATAGATAAGTCCCCTGGGCCTGATGGCATTTATCCTAGGATTCTCTGGGAAGCAAGGGAGGAGATTGCAGAGCCATTGGCCTTGATTTTTATGTCCTCGTTGTCTACAGGAGTAGTGCCAGAAGATTGGAGGCTAGCAAATGTGGTTCCCTTGTTTAAGAAGGGGAGTAGGGATAAGCCTAGTAACTATAGGCCGGTGAGTCTCACTTCTGTTGTGGGCAAAATCTTAGAGAGAATTGTAAGGGATAGGATTTATGAACATCTGGATAGGAATAATGTGATCAAGGATAGTCAGCATGGTTTTGTGAAGGGCAGGTCGTGCCTCACAAACCTTATTGAATTCTTTGAGAAGGTGACTAAGGAGGTGGACGAGGGGAAAGCAGTAGATGTGGTGTATATGGATTTTAGTAAGGCGTTTGATAAGGTTCCCCATGGTAGACTAATGCAAAAAATACGGAGGTATGGCATTGAGGGTGAGTTGGAGGTTTGGATTAGGAGTTGGCTGGCTGGAAGAAGACAGAGGGTAGTAGTTGATGGCAAAGGTTCATCTTGGAGTGCTGTCACTAACGGTGTTCCGCAAGGATCTGTTTTGGGACCATTGCTGTTTGTCATTTTTATAAATGACCTGGAGGAGGGGTTAGAAGGTTGGGTGAGGAAGTTTGCGGATGATACGAAAGTCGGAGGAGTGGTAGACAGTGAGGAAGGATGTGGCAGGTTACAGCGGGATATTGATAAGCTGCAGAACTGGGCAGAAAGGTGGCAAATGGAGTTCAATGTAGCTAAGTGTGAGGTGATTCATTTTGGTAAGAGTAATAAAAAGATGGGGTACTGGGCTAACGGTCGGATACTTGGTAGTGTGGATGAGCAGAAAGATCTTGGTGTCCATGTACACAAATCTTTGAAAGTTGCCACCCAGGTAAATAGTGCGGTGAAGAAGGCATATGGCGTACTGGCTTTTATTGGTAGAGGAATTGAGTTCCGGAGTACTGAGGTAATGTTGCAGTTGTATAAGACTCTGGTGCAGCCGCATCTGGAGTATTGTGTGCAGTTTTGGTCCCCATACTATAGGAAGGATGTGGAGGCACTGGAACAGGTGCAGAGGAGGTTTACCAGGATGTTGCCTGGTATGGTAGGAAGATCGTATGAGGAAAGGCTGAGGCACTTGGGGCTGTTTTCATTGGAGAAAAGAAGGTTTAGGGGTGACTTGATAGAGGTGTACAAGATGATTAGGGGTTTAGATGGGGTCGACAGTGAGAATCTTTTTCCACGTATGGAGTCAGCTATTACAAGGGGGCATAGCTTTAAATTAAGGGGGGGGTAGGTATAGGACAGATGTTAGGGGTAGATTCTTTACTCAGCGAGTCGTGAGTTCATGGAATGCCCTGCCAGTAGCAGTGGTGGACTCTCCTTCATTATGGGCATTTAAGCGGGCATTGGATAGGCATATGGAGGATAGTGGGCTAGTGTAGGTTAGGTGGGCTTGGATCGGCGCAACATCGAGGGCCAAAGGGCCTGTACTGCGCTGTATTCTTCTATGTTCTATGTTCTATGTGTTGGACTGGGTTCGACAAGGTCAAAAATCTCACAACACCAGGGTATAGTCCAACAGGTTTATTTGAAAACTCTAGGTGAAGGAGCAACGCTCCAAAAGTTAGTGTTTTCAAATAGACCGATTGGACTATGACCTGGTGGTGTGCGAATTTTGACATTGACAGGAAAGGCACACGTTGTTTAACCTCAGTGTATAGCAGGTAAGACACACAAATGTACTCCTGATCACCAACATGGGGGTGTATGAGGAGGCTTATCAGAGTCTGCATTTACAGGAACTAAATTCTGCTCCAAAAACTCCCCATACAACAGGCATGGCACCCCACTCACGGTTTCAAAACTGAGTTTTCAGCAGTTAACCTTTCTGTAGCTGCTTTTTTTTAAAATTCATTCTTCAGATGTGGGTGTCTCTGGCATTAAGACCAGCATTTATTGCCCATCTATATACAAGAATGTCCCTGATGGAGGAATCCTGTTCGACTCCTTGTGACATTAAAAATTGCTGATGCAGACATCTCTCAATCAACGTGTACAAGCAAAGAGGATTCTTCTTTCAAAATCTTACCTGCAACTTTCAACTAAAAAACAAGATCAGCAGCTGGCCCTTTGCCAGGCCTCTCATTTGCAGTCTGTGACAGTTCTACTGGCCCCACTTCCCTCCCATCCCACGGTAAGGTTTCAAAAACAACAGACTCTCTGCACGATCTGTCACTGTCCCCGTCCCCACCTTGGCCTCTGAACACTGTCGGGCTCATTGAAACGAGAATGTCTACCAGAACTATGGTTACTTTTTAAAGAAACCGATACCTCTTAATCGGCACAAAAGTCACGGACCTTGCTATTCCTTCATGCGCAGCCTACTTAAAAAGGGCTTCAAATCAATTTGAAGCATTGATCGGAGCTGCTGGTTTGAACATGTTTGCACAGATAGCAGCTATGTGAAACTGTCCCTTCTGCCTCATAGCTGTCCGCTTCACAACAGATCAGAGAAATAGCAGGTGAAAGTACAACATTAGAGGACTGATTTGGAGATACTGGTGTTGAACTGGGGTGTACAAATTTAAAATCACACAACACCAGGTTATAGTCCAATAGGGTTAATTGGAAAGCACGAGCTTTCGGAGCGCTGCTCCTTCATCCGAAAGCGAGTGCTTCCACTTAAACCTGTTCAACTATAACCTGGTGTTGTGTAATTTTTAACATTTTGAGGAAGCAGGCCTGGCCAGATTCGAGTTGCATCAGTATACTTAGCAATTAAAAAGGGATGAACTTATTCTTCAAAAGCAACTTCTGAAACACTAAAATACAAAGTATAAAATCATATTCAATGGGTTAAAATTAAACTCTTGGTACAGGTTGTGCCCAAAATGTTTGACTACTAATCACTCACCATGGGCCAAGTACAAACATTTAGGAGACAAGACTTCATTAAATTGTTAAATTTAAGATAACTATTGATATGCAATTTCAATTCACTAGAAGTATTTGCTCTGAACTCAGTTGCAAATGGATTTTGAATTTGTCCATCCATGAGGGAGCTAGAACTGACCTTTATTCAATTGCTGGACCTGTGATTCTCAAACATCAACATCCAAGATAGTGAATGCTAACAGAAACTGTGTTATCAGAACTTTGTGCAATCAGACAGGCAGTGAGTTGCAGTTTGACCAACTTCAGACCTCTGTTTTGGAAGTAACAATCCAAAGAATTGTGGAATTGTTTCATTTCAAGGCACACTGACAATTCTTACCATCACAGATTTAAATATGAATGTAAAGCATTCATGCTCAAAGGTGCAAATGATTTGCATAACTCTGACTGCACTCACCACCACTTTCTCAAGGGCAATGAGGGATGGGTAATATTGCCAGCGACGCCCACATTCTATGAACGAATTTAAAAACAGTGATCAAGCTATCTATTAAAAGCATCATTATTGAAAAATAAACTTCAAGTAGCAATGTGTTTACGATCTGGTATCTGAATACAACTGACTTCATTCATAGTCAATATTTGAGTGGTGCTGGAAAAGCACAGCAGGTCAGGCAGCAGCCCAGGAAAAAGAAAAATTGACTTTTCGGGCAAAAGCCCTTCAACAGGAAAGGGTTTTGTTCATATGTTAGTCTGGCTTAGACACTGGCATTCTGAATTAACAGGTTGTAGGGTCAATACATACTGCAAATATGCAAGTATAATCATTGCAGACACTTAAATCATGAAGTGTGCTTCTCTGGTGAAGATATCTTCCTATGGGGTGAGTTTTTCCGGACTAACATTTAATCTGCTTACTTGAGTTTACATAAGTGATCACATGACAATTGCTGAAATGCAAGAAGGTATCTCAATCACTATATTTCTTCATTATTCCAATAAAAAGTGAAGCTCATCCAACAGTGATGAAAAATTTAATGCAATGTGTTTCAGAGTGAAAGTAACATTGGTGAGGGAATTAGAGAAGCGATACTATTGAGGTGAAGAGAACATAGATTCAGATGGGCGAGTGAGACATCAGTCAGGCAGATCCCTTTAACTTAAATGATCCTCGTTCAAGCTGAGCTTTCTCTAAATGTTGCTGTCCACTGTTGCTATTGCAGACATTCAGAAATGCAGAGCTGACTGGATGCAAAGGGTGGTATAATGATTGGAACCAAGTGGATCTTATTGACAAGGAGATGCTTGACTGGGGCTGTTAACCTGGGCCAAACATGGAGCCCTGGCTGACATATGTAAACGCACTTCAGGGACTGACTGTGCACATGTAAATAAAAGGTGACTTGGTGACGGGATACCAGCCTCTGTGCAGTTATTTCAGGTGGTTAGTGGCAAAGAAACAAGATTTTTTCAAAAAGATAATAAGACAAAAATCTAGTGCAAGAATACGGGTTCCCAATCTCCTAATGTGAAGCTGACACAGGTTTGCCATTGACAAGATAATATTTTCTGATTGTATTTTGGCTCACAAAGCATGGGGACATACCATGAGGGCCAGTAAACACCCATTGATCCATCCAGACTATCACATACAATTTTGTTATCTTGTCTATTGCAATATACACTTTCACCACACCCAAAAAATAAAGCGATCGTTTGAAACAAAAAAAAATTCAGAAGCAGGAGAATTTGGGAACAATAATCTGGGAAAATCTTCCCTGTCTCGCCTCCTCAAGGAGATCATTTCAATGGGATTTGAATAGAACCATAAAGTCATAGAGATGTACAGCACGGAAACAGACCCTTCGGTCCAACCCGTCCATGCCGACCAGATATCCCAACCCAATCTAGTCCCACCTGCCAGCACCCGATACACAATGTTTTTAAATGTTGGAGTTCAGCCTGAAATCTGCAGATTGGGCACCATGTCGGAATCAGTCTAGTCATTAAAACATTTCAGGTTTTGAAAGCAGTTTGCAACTTCCTAACATTAAATGTTCCACTGAAGATATAAGAGATACAATGACAATGAGTTCAAACACTGTTGCAGGATTAGAACATATAGTGCAGACTGACACTTCAGTGTGCAATAAACTGTAGGTTCTACACTATGGAGTTCTTGTGTTTCAAATGAAGCATTAAAACAATTGGTGCAAAAGGTTCTGGCACAATCATCAGAATGATTCCAGATTTGGAGAGCTTACAAGGTTACAAGGTTAGGCTGCAGAAACTGGGACTCTCTGTTGAGGCCGAAGCAGTGAGACTGACCAGATGTGCACAAGATTATGACAAGTTTGGATAAAGTATACAAAGAAATATCTGTTCCCATTAGCTGATGGAAAAAGGACTAAGAGACCCATGATGTAAGGCTTTGGGTGAAAGATGCAGCAGGAACGCAGTGTGGGAGTATTTTTTTCACACTGTGAGTAGTGTCTGGAACTTGCTGGTCACAAAAGTGGTAGGAGCAAAGATTTCAAAAGAAAATTGGATGGACCTTCAAAAAAAAAATTTGCTCCATGGTGAGCTGTCATAGAGTTTATGAACTGAATAACCTCCATCTGTGCTGCAAGTAATTCTATGTGTCTTTGAGCAAGAACAGGGGAAAGATACCCTGATATCCTACATAGTATTTATCTGCTCATTTAACGATTTGATGCTTGTAAGCCCTTGCTAGATACAAAATGGCTGCAGTGATTCCCTAAATAATCAGTGATTGAACTTTAAAAATACATCATGGGATAATCATGGATGTGCAGCTAATCCCTATCATTTTTCTTGATTGAATTCATATTGTCAGCATTTTCAGTCACCAAATCACTTTAATTGATAAAAGAGTGGTGCTCTGTCAATTCTCAATTCCTTGACGATTTAGGGTTGGTCCACATCTTCAATCAGTTGTACGCTTACAAGTTCTGCAGGGTCTTACTGAATTCATGGTAAAGACTGACTTCGCAAGTGCTGCACGGGAAGAGGACATGTGCAGAATTTGGGTCAGACAGGGAAGGAAATGGTTAAAGTGCTGTATGCTTTCTTACTGGTACCAGAAAAGGGCAGGATTATTGTTCTCATAATCAGCTCAGTTTAACAGATTCACACTTGCAAATGTAGAAATGGGGGATTGGTACAGTATGCAAAACTGCATACTTAACTGAAAACCACCCTTATTATTACATACTTAACAGAACAGGTGTCCACAGAAATGAACAGAGAAGATTTTGATTGTAAGATGCATATTTAATTAAACAGGCTTCACACTTGACAAGTGCAATGCTTAGTGCAAAAAATCAGTCTGCTTAAAGTTTGGTATTACCTTTTTAAGAAGCGGTGACATACAATTCTACTGAATGAAATGTGGGATTCTCAACTCTAAGGTTTGTCCGGTAAGTGCCACTGTGTAAAACTAGTGCCCTCTTTTGTCAGCACTTAAGTCTACAATACAAGAAGTATAAACTAGAAGTAATGGAAATATTTTGCAGGTCACACAGCATCTGTGGAGAGGGAAACATTTTGTGTTTTCTATTCAGGTGAATGAGGTTGTTAACTCTGGAAAACAGTATTTGGAGCCCTAGATGATTATAAGGTCGAAGGTAAGAAGGCAGGGTTTGGATCTCCTGCAATGTCTCTGAAAAGCATTGCATGAAAGGTAAGTGGTGTTCGGGAGACAGGAATAATGAATCAATATGCCACAAGAGAAGAGTCCCTTTGGAATTCTGGGAGGAAAGATATATTTGGTGGCAGCATTGTGCTGAAAGTGGTGGAAGTGGTGGAGATTGATCAATTAAATGGTGGTGGCTAATAGGTGGAAGGCGAGGACAAAGTGAATCCTTTCATCTCCTTTCAAATCACCTTTCATGCCCTCAGTCTCACCTTGTGAGTAACACAACAATTTGCACATCTCCTTTAGTTTTATTTCAGTTACTGTTTCTCACTGCTAATATTTCAAGAACAAATGCAGATTGGACCATTACTTTGCTGAACGTGCTTTCATCTGAAGCATGGTCTCTGTTAGCTTGCTGTTTTTATCTGTCTGTGCCACTCCATCTTGGGCCTCTCCACCTCAGATGTTTTGGCTCTTCCAAAAATGCTTAATGTGAGACTCCTGAAACGTAACCTCATTATTTTATTAGCCACTTTGCAGCCTTCAAAGCTCAACATTCAATAACTTAGTATAACGGCTGGAAGATTCCAAAATTTCTCCCAAAGAGTTGTGAATCTGTGGAATTCGCTACCACAAAATGCAGTGGATTCGGGGACAGTGAGTAAAGTTAAGAAGGCGTTAGACAGATTTTTAATTGGTAAAGCGCTGAAGGGATATGGACAGAAGCCAGGAAAATGGAGGTGATGAGCATATCAGCTATGACCGAATGGCAAAGTAGACTCAATGGGCCAAATGGCCTAATTCTGCTCCTATATCTTATGAACTTATGAACTTCAGGAGATGATCATTGCTTCCATTTCTTTCAGACCATAGGGACAAAAAAGGATGGAAGACAAATATTGGTCTTGCCAGACTTGCCAACACCCCATTAAAGGTGGCCATGTACAAATTCTTTTTTTGCTATCTTTATCCATCATTTATTTCTTTATTTGTCCTATTTCTACCCACACATACCTGAATTTTACCACCAACCTGTCATCGTTCAAACACAATTGCTGTACACCCATCACAAAACTTCCCTTTTGCTCATTTATGCATCCCCTCTCCTCAGTCCCTCTTTCCCAGTCTTTACACTTGCTCAAAACAGTTAAAACATCTCCAACTGCTGATGAAAGGCCAGAAGCGAAAGCATTAACGCTGTTGCTCTATCACAGACACTGGCTAATGTGTCAAGTGCTGCTGTATCTTTTTTTTTTATTTGATATTTCCAGCATCCATAGATTTTTGAATTTTGTTTTAGTGAATGCTGAACTACAAAAGGAAAATGACTGTCCTGGTGGAAGGCAGCATATGAATACCAATAAATAGTTTAGACTATAAATAACCATTGCATACAGCTCGACAGCCGTAACTACAGGAGTTCTGCTTAGCAGTTTAAGTAAATACAATCCTTTCTCTCTTGTTTCTGAGATAGCTATGTGCAGTTGGTTCAAAATCTTCTGGATGCTGATTTTAAATGCAACCATTGTTTGCTTGTGCTGCTTTTTACTTGTAGTGTACTCCAGCAGTGTCACTGGCAGAGCACCTTTGAAAATTTTTGTCACAAAGAACGACTCACTCTTTTCTTTCTCTGCCTTTTTTTCTGTGGTTGCTTTTCTTTTCAACTTAACGCCGTTTAATCTTCAGCCAGGGTTTTGCAACTCCCATTAATTCAATCGTACTCACGTGAGGATCAGTGATTCAGGAGGTAGAACAGAAGACGCTGGAAATACTCAGGAGGTCAGGCAGCATCTGGGAACCAAGGAACAGGGTTCATGTTGAAGGTGGATGACCTCTGGGGCAAGTGAGAGCATCAGCAGGTCCTTTTACGGGACAGTAGAGGCAGAATGCCAGGAGAGGTAGCAGAAGATGCAGGGAGAAATCGAGGCATGACTGAAAACAGGAGAGATTTAAATCGCAAAAGCAAAGGAGTTTAAAAAAAGACACAAAGATGGATCTGAAAACATTGGAGTTGATCAAGTGTGGCGCTGGAGAAGGCACAGCAGCTCAGGCAGCATTAGGACCTTCTGCTGAAAATATTGGACAGAATTTTGAACTGCCGTGGTGAGGCAGTTTCACAACCAAGTCAGGTTGGCGAGGGTTTTCATAAAACTGGAAAATCGTTTTACATTGCAACTCCAAAATGATTCCTCCTACTTCTGTTATTTAAACCGAGGTGGGGTGGGGGGAGTGGTGATGTTTGTAGATTAATAGGGGACAGGCATTTCCCTGTCGTGCAATTTCTATATTCAAAATGGCAACTAACTCAGGATTTAACCCAGTAGTCAGTCAGGCTTCAGCAACAAGACCAAGGGTTTCTCCAGCTGTGTGGAGCTCACCAGGGTCAATAAGGTGAGTGCTCTGACGGGCTGGGAAGATTGGTGTGACAATAGCTGCACACCTGATTGCAAGAGATGCTGCAGATCACAACATGAGTGTGGTCTTTTGAATCCCGGCAGTGTGGAAAGACACCGTTCGGCCCATCAAGTCTGCACCAACACTCTGAAGAGCATCCCACCCAGACTCAATTATCCCCGTAACCCTGTATTTATCATAGCTGGCCTGGACATCATTTGGACTGTGGGAGGAAACTGGAGCACTAGACACAAGGAGAATGTACAAATTCCACACAGACAGTCACCCAAGGCTGGAATCTAACCCAGGTCCCTGGCACTGTGAGGCAGCTATGCTAACCAATGAGCCACTGTGCCACCCCATTGACTGATGATTTTCAGGTGATTTTCAACATGTGAGAAGTCAGGTCTCCTGCATTAGACTTCATTCGCCTTGATTTGATTGTCCCTGCTATCAGCCCTCACTGGGACACACAAGGAGTTTTACACAGCTCTGCTTTGGATCTCTAATGGGAAGGACAACCGGGATGGGACCATTCGCTGCTGCCGATTAGCCACTGCCCTTTCACCGCCTATGACGCTTAGCCACCGCCCATTGGCCGCTGAGGACGATTCGCCATCGCAAGTGTTTGTAACTCATTTTTATATATAAACCAATAAAATGATATTTATTTTACCTCTTCTTTTATCAATATGTACTATGCTGTTGTATAAATAAAGGGGACTGAGAAGTATGAAAGAACAGGCGGGAGGGAAAACGATCAGTACATATATATATTTCCGGTGGTGAATAGTCTCCAGAGGTCAGAAGGAAGTGGGACCCCCACCTGATACATGGTCCAGAGGTCCAGAATCAGCTCCTGCCATCGCTGAGCTCTGTAGGAGGCGTAGACTCACCCAACAGGTCACTGCTGCCTTTTGCAGCTTCGTGAAACAAGATCTCCTTTCCACTGGCCAGCTACACATGCATTGCTGGGAGCTACCAACGTATCTGTCTCTGCTGCACTCTCCTCCCCACTGGTTTCACACTCCCCTGTACCCTCCACCAACAACATTCTCTGCATCTTGCTGTTGCACTGCCCTCTCACCTCCTACAAGGAGAGAAAACAGAGGATAGTGAGTGTCCGGAATGGTTGGTGGGGAAGGTACACGCACGAGAGGGCACAAAAATGAGGGTGGATGTGAAGGTTTGATGGAGATGTGAGATTCCTGGAAAATGAGGCACAGGGAGTGTTAGAATAAGAGGTGCCATGCAGGAAATTGCTGGGAAAGTTAACATGTGGGATTTGGCTCCTCAAACTATTACACCAGTCAGTTTTCCTGTCTTCCAGGATCCTCTCAGAGCACTGTTTGAGGGACCACCACTGACTTCCTCAGTCAATCCCATCTACACATTTTGGTTGAAGAGGTTGACCTTTTCCTCCCACACTTGGTATACACCACTTCACTGCATCCCTCAGATCGTGCTGCAAGGACTCCACAGTATAGCAGCCTCTTGGCTGCTAAAACACAGATAGATTGCCAACTTGGCCAAACAGCAAGGGATGCTGGATATATCGGCCAAGTAAATGCCTGATGTCTGGTTGGAGTTGTCTAACTTGTTTTAAGGGGGAACCAGACAACAACACATCCCAGGTCTCCTATATATTCCATTGGTTACTCAAGCCACAGAACTCAATGCACAGTTCAGCCATTCTCACTCATGTCATACCTTTCACTAGAACTGACTTGACATATCTTCCTGGCTATCCTCTCTAGTTGGTTGTGAATTTCCTTGGATGGATATGCTGCAGGCTGAGTTAAAGGGTTTTGGCAAATCACTACCAACAGAACAGACAAGTTCCTGACCTGAAAGCAACCTCCATGGTCTGAATAGGTCCATTTTGATAAGATTTCATTCAGTAACTTAGCTGCACTTTCCACTCGCCGCCTGACCTACAGAGTGACTCATTCCAGCGTTTTCTGTTTCTTTAATTTTCAGGTCAGTGTTCTGCTCTCTTATCAGTGATTCAACAATTTCTTTTCTTCCTAATGAATATGATAGCAATACAATCAGAATTGAGAACCAATTGGATATTAAACCGTGACTGATCTTTATAACTGGAAATCTTGTGACTCTCTCGTATAGGAGCAAGGGAGAAGCATGGTGGTTCCATGTAAAGTATTTCTCCCATCCAATTAACACCAAACTGTCACTTGCTTTGTTTTAATTCCCAGTGTTGTAGCAAAAATTAGATCGTGTACCTGTTCCCTTCTGCCTCCGGAGATCCATTGAAACCAAACTTAGTATTTCCTCTGACTGAAGTTCAGCATAAGCTTGTGCAAAAAGATTTTGTTGTTTGACAGGTAATATCACTACTACTTTCACTCTTTCCATTCTAACCTTTGGTGCCTTTCTATATTTTATCAATATTGCCCAGGTTATGATATCTCTGAAACTCTTCTGAGGCTCCAAATACACCAGATGTTGTGTTATTGATCTTGCCATTCAGGGGCAAGAGTTCATACTCCTGATGTAGCAAGGTGTCAAATTGAATTCAATAAGAATTCATGCTGTGCTAGCATGCGAACACTAACATGGATTGTTGTGAAAAACCAACTGTTTAATAATATCCTTCAGGAATAGTAACCAGCCACCCCATTGGCTTAACATTCAGGGACAGGAAATAAATGCTGCCTCACTGGTACTGCACCTAACTAAATGTTTTTATTTTCAGAATGTCACTGTATATTTTCCTAGCTCTGCATCTGCACAATGTTGAAATCTATGGTCTTTGCATTACGGTCTTTGACTGATCCTTTCTTAGATTCCTAAAGCTATAGAATCCTTTGCTTCCTTCAATTATTCCTCAAACCTTTCATGATCAGGCTCTCAAAACCCAAAAATAAAACAAAGTTCTGATGCTGAAGATCTGAAACAAAAACAGAAATTGCTGGAGAAACTCAGCAGGTCTGGCAACATCTGTAGGAAGAAAGCAGAGAGCAAGAAAGAGACCGACCCTTTGAATATTTTTGTCTCTGTTTTTTCTGGGCTCCATCGCCACCTTTCCACTCATCTCTCCCTGTCCCACCCCCATTCTCCAACGTCTTCTTCAGCATAAACACCACTTTTTCCTCACTGCTAACAGTTCTGATGAAGAGTCACCGGACTTGAAACTCTGCTTTCTTCCCACATACACTGCCAGACCTACTGAGTTTCTCCAGCACTTTCTGTTTTGTATCAAAACTGAAGATCACTGTCACCTAGTTATGAGTAAATTAAAGTTGCTGTGGTCTCAGAAGTCCATAGGTGGCTCTCTCATTAGAGATAGAGATAGAGAGAGAGAGATGTGACTGTTGTTGGTTTAATCTGAGGAACATATTTACTTTGATGGAAGATGAATCCCAACTTCTCTTCTCAACTTTAGCGTTGCCTTGCACTTCAGCCTTGACCTTTTTACCCTGGCTGTTAAAATAAATAACATATATATAGTACAAAGGTCACAGTGTGACAGTACAGGTGTGGTATTTTCATCTGGATTGTGATTCAACCTTCCAGAGAAATGTAAATTTGTAAATGTGATGGAAAATAGACAGAGATCAATCCTGAACAATGGGGAGATCATTGGACTATAAAATAGAGTTTAAGATAACATTATGAAGTTGAAGTACCTTTTTACAAATGTTATTTATCTTCTCTATTCTTTATTCTTTCTTCTTTCAGCCAGTTGGCGATTACAAACCCTAGTTTGTAAGGAGTTCCTGTTTAATTCCCCATGGGTATTATGTAATGACAGTTTCAAAACAAAGTACTGTGACCTTCATGAGGGGGAGTATATTAATTACTCAGGTTATGCTATTCCTGAGAAATAATCTCTACACAATTAAAAGGTGAATGATGTAGAAATATAACCAACGCGGATCTCTTTCACACATTAACCTTCTGAAGTGAGAAGTAGAATTTCAGAGTCATGTTAGCATTCGCTGCAACACCTTGTATTTATATAGCACCTTTCAGATAATACAAAGCTACTAATTGCTTCAGTAGATGTGTAATCAGAAAAGAATTAACACTGAGGGGATGGAAGAGGCAGATGTCCAAAATGATGGCTGAAAGTGAACATTTCATACAGGATCTTTGAAATTTTGTACCATTTAGGACTTTGGATGTTAACTCAATGAGTGTATTCAAGTCTGAGGTCAATAGATTGTGAGACATAAAGAAACCATTGGATATGGGGTTAAAGCAGGAAGATAGTGTTGACATGGAAGGTGAAAGTACACAGGCCTGGCCTGTACTGTCAGAACTGGCAAGCAATGCCTTTCTCAACAGAGCGATTAACAAGATGTTTATTAATTCTTTTTGGTTTCCATTAAAATTTGACTAACTGGAACATGAAATTTGGGAATAAAGTTACCCTAGCTGTATTCCCTTCATGCAGAGTGCAGACACCATTAGTATAACAGAGAGTGCAGCTGCTGTAACCATCAATGATAAATGACTACAGTCTTTTCCACTATTAAAACAGTTTGCCCGTTCCCAAATATCTCTCCTGCTGCTACAACATACTGCTTACACTGTGTCTATAAAAGTAGGAATATTTGAATCAACTATTTAATAAAGTAATGAAGTAGGCCATTTAGTTTCACAACACCACTACACCAATAAGCTATCTGGTGGCCCTTCAGTTCATAAGGTAAACCGATGAGTATATTCAAGTCCGAGGTTATATAGTATATTGCTATATTGAGCGCAACACCATTTCATTTTGAGAATAATCTGATTAATCTGAGACATTGACAAAGACATGGATGCAATTTCCCCTGCTTTTCTTCTAACAGTGCCTGGAATTTTTTACACCTCTCTCAGTTAACACCACTTCTGATATTCCGACTTGGTACTGGAGTTTCAGATTGAATTATGTGTTCATCTCCCGGGAGTGGGAAATTAAATCATTTTTAATATATTCACTCACAAGATATGGGTGTTGCTGGCTAGCATTTATAGTCAGCCCCTAATTGCCCTCGAGAAGCTGGTGGTGCCTTTTGGAACTGCTGCAGTGATATACTGTAGGTAGACCCATAATGCCATTAGTGAGAGAATTTCAGTGACACCGAAGGAACAGCAATTTATTTCCAAACCTGGATAGAAATTTCACAATTGAAATGCAAAGCATACTATAATGGAAATTAAAATAATCTGTCGTGTTAAAAATAAAAGCCTCTAAGTTGTAAGACATGCGAAGTTCATGAAAAGACGAACTTGCAACTTTTTTTTCAAAGAGGGCTTTTAGTAGCCTGTTAGGGGAACGGCACGATGGCTCAGTGGTTAGCACTACTGCCTCACAGTGCCAGGGACCCAGGTTCAATTCCAGTCTTGGGTGGCTGTCTGTGTGGAGTTCACACATTCTCCCTGTGTCGGTATGGGTTAGCTCTGGTTTCCTCCCACAATCCAAAGATGTGCAGACCAGATGAATTGGCTGTGCTAAATTGCCCTTAGTGTTAGGCGCATTAGTCAGGGGGTGGGGGTTACTCTTCAGAGGGTCAGTGTAGACTTGTTAAGCTGAAGGGCCTGTTTCCACTCTGTAGGGAATCTAATCTAAAAAAAACTAATACTTTAATAACTTGAACCTAAAAAAATTAGTTGTTGGTTTTCAAATAACTATTCACATTACCTTGCAATACCAGATATGTGTAAACCAATAGACCTGCTCAGCACTAAAAAAATTATTTTACAAAAATACCACTTCCAGAGGAAAAGCAAGGATTGGGAACAGGTCCCCTGGAGGAATGGGGTTGAAACATCAGGCATCAGAATCTGCATATTCTGCATTTACCCTCTCTGGTCTTGCGTGGACATGGTTTGAAATGAAAGAGTATAAAAAAAAGGTTAAAACACTTTTTTTTCAGTAATGAATATGATAAAATGAGTAATGCCCAGAGGTTCTGATGGATTTTCTAATCCCCGATTGCTATATTCAGTAATCAGCAGAATATAATTTTATGAGATGTTTTATGGCTAGAGACAGCTGTGTAGCATGAAAAGTTAAAAAAAGAGAGAATCAGAGCTGAAACTGTTAAAGTCTATTTATTATGGGAGATCTCTCCACATTTATTTCTACCATCTTGCAAACAAGTGGAAATTGTGCTTTTATTATTTTTAACTTAAAACGGCCCCAGAATATTTTGACTCTTTACGTCAGTGATTAATTTTCTCATTGATAAAAGAAAATCTTTACCAAAGCAAATTTACAGGGAGAAAAGCACACTGTATCTCCCAGTAACATGGTTGATTAAATGAGAATGAGAGAAAAAATATTTAAAGAGGAACATTTCACAGCTGGTGCCACCTAAAGGTAGAGATCCAATATTCAGCGGTAAAAGGAAAATTATAAATAAGAAAGAAAGCAGAAAACACTGGAAACGGACACCAGGCATGTCAGCAAAGAACTGAGAACAGATAGGCTAACATTTTGAGTGGAGTCCCTTCATCCGAATCATATGAAGATTTCTTCTCTGTTCAGTGTAGGTGTACCGAGAACCTGATAATGAATAAAGTGCCTCATTAAGGAAAGCAGACACCATAACAGAAGATAACTGTTATTGACCTGTAGAGAATGAGACAATTCATCCGAAAAAAGTATCAGTTTCAGTTGCATCAGGTGTTCCGCTTGTGAAGTATTGCTGTAAACACAAATTATTGATGAATTTACAAGAAGCAGTGACTGAATATGTGTTGAATTTTTTCTTGCTGCAAATCCACCTTTCAGTTATTGCTTGCAGTCCTGTCCGGGGTTGAGGTGTTTTATTTGACTGGGGTTTCTGATATAGTCAATTCACTTTGGTGACTACCTGGCTGGTGCCTGCTTCTCTGCTGAGCGCTGAAATCAAAAATCCACATCCGTTTCAGATCTTTGCCCATCTCTAAAGTTGCCCTGCTAAATGAATCACCTTTGGCTGCAAACAAATTTTTTTTTTTTTGCCGAGCTTGCATTATTTGACCACACTTAAGATTGCTTTCTGTGTCATGCAAGATCTAGTATTATTTATCAAACTGCCAACTTATTTCATTGTGAGAGGGAACAGTTCACAATCAAGGTGGTTTCCTGCCTTGCCATTCAAAGTTTCCCTGCATTTCTGCACTGCTCCATTTACCTCTAAATTATCATGAGCCAATTTCCTTGGCAGTCCCCATCATTTCAGCCAACAAGTTATTTAATGCTCCACATATAGCGATGGAAATACTTAACATAGCTAAGAAATCATACACAGGACCTCCAGACTATAAGGAAAATGGGGCACATCCATTAAAAATCCCTTT
Source organism: Chiloscyllium plagiosum (assembly GCF_037043375.1). Lineage (NCBI taxonomy): Eukaryota > Metazoa > Chordata > Chondrichthyes > Orectolobiformes > Hemiscylliidae > Chiloscyllium > Chiloscyllium plagiosum. The sequence continues at coordinate 26,509,623 of NW_028270146.1, forward strand.
GGAATACAAAGGGAAATCAAGTGACATATAATGATATGCCTGCAGCTGTAATGAGGTGGCAAGGTGGCACAGTGGTTAGCACATCTGCCTCACAGGACCAGGGACCCAGATCTAATTCTAGTCTTGGATAACTCTCTGTGTGGAGTTTGCACATTCTCCCTGTGTCTGTGTGGATTTCCATTGGATGCACCAGTTTCCTCCCAATGTCCAAAGGTGTGCAGGTTAGGTAAATAGGCCATGGTTACAGGGAGAGGGTGGTGGAGCTGCATGTGGGTGGGATGCTTTTTGGAGGGTCAGTGAAGACCCAATGGGCCAAATAGTCTCTTACCCCACTGGAGGCATTCTATGATTCGAGGCCATTGGAGACACTCATTGTCAGGCGTCACCTGAAAAAAGAATAGGACAGGTAGTTGGCCTTTGAAACCATAAGGCACCAGACATTAGATGGCAACTGAACACATTGGCAAAGCATTCAGGGGGCTTGTAATGAAATGGGATGAGACAAGGCCTCCTGACGTTGCGTCAGATTGGAACTGATATGAGTAAAAGGTGAAAGGAAAGCTGCTCACCTACAGCAGAATGCACCCACACCCCCAAACCCTGAAATGTGAAGGTGTACTAACTTTCATTGCATTTCTCACCATGTGGACTGCACTGATTCAAAGAAAAGGCTGGCCATTACCCTCTCAAGGAGATCTAGGAACAGGTAATAAATGCCATGGAGCATGTACATGTAGATTAAAGAAAGGCAAGGGACTGGGAGAAGAGACAATTTTATAGAAAACAGCACAATCACTTACATGTAAATTTATACCATGCAGGCCCGCGCTGACTAGGAAGTGGAAAAGGAAGGGAAATACTTGGCTTTATGACACCAGTGCTCTACTTCTAATGTACTTACTGGCATTTACTAATGGGTGGGTGCCTGATCCAAATGGCAAGGGCACCAGATGAAGCTCCTAGGTGATCTTGTTAATGGGAAGGTGCCAATGTTACAATACTCCCACCTCATCAGAGATCCACTCCCCATTCCCCATTCCTCGCTCTACTGATTTATCCCACTTTCTCCATTATGGTCTAAAAAACTTAGTCACCAAAACACAAAACAACAGGCAGTCTAGTGGCATGGCTTCTTTTCAGTGGAGACTGCCTGTAGTCCCAGTAGTGGCCCCAGTAATGCAGAGGGATGCAAACTGTTAAGTGGGATGGGGGTACAGATATAGGATCAAGCCCACTGCCTCAACACAGCAATTGCTCCCCATTGTTTTCATGGTATTTGAATGGTCTGCAATGCTCCCTTTAAGGACCACTGCTTGTACCACTCAATGTCAAGTGAAGTGGGCAGAGCTTATGGAGTACATGCTATGACAATTGATATCCCAAGAGCATGTTGGTTCCATTCTGAAACAGTTTGTTTGTACATATAATGATGGCGCTGCCCATTTCCAACTCCACCCAAACAATATCTGGACAATAGCACAGACTGAGTAAAATTGACTAGCTTGAGATGGGAAAATATCAAAATACAGACAGGCTTTGACAGGGTCCACAACATCAAAGAAAATTCCTATGGATCTTTCAGCAAAGGTGGTAAAATAAATGTCCTCTGCATTGCACATCACTGGTGAGGAAACTAAAAGGAGAACATGCTGTAGAATGTAATTTGTGCGAGGAGAATTTACTTTCTATCACCAACAGAGGCTCAGTAGCACCACCCCTGGCCAAATCAATTGACTACTCACAAACGCAGCTGCAAAAGTGGGCCTTCATTGAGCGGTGAGCAAACCAACAACAGGAAACTTGACCTCTTCATTACCAAACTATGTGTGGCAAACATAGCACTGATAGAACTGACAACTGAACAATTCTAGGAAAGACAAAATCTGATCAGAATTAGATAGATATTCTCCTGATATATTTTGGCAGTGTCACTGCACAGTGACACAGACTAAGGATGAATTAACAACTACTAGCCACTGTGAGCCATCAGGAGAAGAGTATCACACCACAGTCTGAAAGTCTGGAACATTCCTCACGCCATCATCATGCCTTCCAGTTTCATGTTGTGTATAGAAGGACAGTAATTCTGGACATAACTAGGCATGCGATATCAAGCTCTTGAAGTCACGATACAGAGTTTGGTCTGAGCTTTTAATTTCTGAACATTAACTTCATTGTCATACAAAGTTTGTGATCTTCCATGAGCTCTTTATCTATATACACCATCTATCCGTCTTAAAATCATATTTCTAATCTTTTGAGTTAACCTTAGATACTAGTCTGTCTGTAAATGTAACCAATTGATTTGTTAAAAATGAAAACAAGTTGCTAACGCCTTAATTTTCACAGGACAGGAAACCACGATATTAACCTCTGTGTATTTCTGCTCTTTTACCCAGGTTGTTTTCTTCTGATGAGTTTGGAGGACATTCTGCAGATTAACAAGTTTTATGCAAGGGTATGGTAACATCAAAAACATTTAACTGTTAATCAAATATTACATGCAGCTCAGGGCAATCTAGTTATTGATGAAAGTATGGCTGAATTTAAACTGGACATTTTAATGCTTTGTACTTCAATGATATTAAGTAAAAGGTTCTGTATCATCTGATTCCATGGGTTAATTCGCAGAATAAACGCAGTACAGATCATAGATTAGATCCCTGAGCTCTGATGTTGAATTAGGTAAGCACTGGGAGATTGCTACAATTGTCCTTAAGATCACACATCAAGAAAAACTAAAATTGACAAGGCTGCTCAACTTGGATTGGTATCCATTAACCTGGAAGCACATGTAAGCATCAGAATGCAAAAGGAAGCATTGATAGGCAGAATAAAGAAAAATCCAAAGGGGATTTTTAAATATATAAAGTGCAAGTGAATAACTCAGGAAAAGGTAGGGCCCATAGGGACCATAGAGATAATTGGTGTGTTGATTGGGAAAATACGGGCATAGTCCTCAATGATTATTTTCATAGAATCTCTATGATGTGGAAGCAGGCCATTTGGTCCATCAAGTCCACATCAACCTTCTGAAGAGCAGCCCACTCAGAGCCAACCCCATTATTGTAACCCTGCATTCCCCACTTAGCCCACACATCCCTGGGCACTATGAGTAATTTACCATGACCAATCTATCTAACCTAGCTATGCAGTTGGAGAGGGTTAATAAGGCAAGTAAATACAGGTCATTCTGCTATAACGCACATTTTGTTAATGCGAATTCGCGATAACTCTATTAATGAATTGGGAACACTTTCTCTATAGCGTGAACTTTTAAAGTGTGCATTGGTTATAATACGATTCTGGCCCCATTCATTTAAATGGTGCTGCTATTATGTGATTTTCTTATAACACGGTGTTGCATGACAATGGAAATGCAGCATTATAGTAGAACTGACTGTACTCTGTGAATGGTAGGACCTTGGAAAGTACTAACAATCAGAGGGAATTTGGTGTGAATAAATGCAGATCCTTGAAGGTAGCAGGGCAGATAGATAAGGTGGTCAAGAAGGCAGGTGTGATACCTGCCCTTTTTAGCCAAGGCATAGAATATAAGTGACCTTATGCTGGAACTGTATAAGATGCTTGTTGAGCCATAAGTTTTGATCACTACTTTATAGAAAAAGTGTGATTGTCCGAGAGAGGGTGAAGAGGAGATGGGCCAGGATGGTGGCTGAGCAGATGAGGAAAGCTTGGATGGCTGAGCTTATTTTCTTTGGAGCAGTGAAGATTGAGAGGAGACCTGATAGAGGTTTATACAAATATGAGGGACATAGATTTGGTGCATTGGCAGGACATTTTTTGTGAGTAAAATAGTCATTAACCAGAGGTCAAAGATTTCAGACAAGCAGTAGTAGGCAAAGAGGAGATTTGAGGAGAAATATTTTCACTCAGAAGGTGGTGGGAGTCTGAACTCAGTGCCTGCAAGGACTGGTGAATCAGAAACTCTCAGAACATTTCAGCAGTATTGAGATATTCATTTGTTGCCAAAGCCTCCTGGGATATTGACCAAAAACTGAGATTAAGTTAATCAGATATTTCTTGACCATACCAGACTCTGATGGGCTGAAAGGTCTCCTGCTATCCTGTAAATACCTATAAAAAGATGAGGACAGGATCATTTACAGCTATGATATCCCACAATAACGTATCCACTGCCTATCATGTTTAATTGAGGTGTTTATGCTTGGCAGCACACATTTTATAAATCATCACTTCAATGATCAGAGGACGGACTGGCATCATGAATCTGGCCCCTGCATCTATTACTGCAGAAATCGTAGGGTCATAAACTGGTTGCAACACAGAAAGAGGCTATTCAGCCATTGCTCCATGCTGGTTATCTGCCAGAGCACCTTAGCTGGTCTCATTCTCTAGTTCTCTCCCCATAGCCATGAAAATCTTAAATCTGAAAGTACCCCTGTACTTATTTAATTCCCTTTTAAAAGTCCTGCTTGTATCTGACTCCACCACATTTTCAGGTCATCTATCCTAGCTTCAAAACATCCATTGCAAAGAGAAAGCTTTTTCTCATAAACATAATGTATGGGAACAAAAGCAGTCAACCCATCAAGATCCCTCTGTCAGGCAGCGAGATTGTGGCTGATCTAATATCCCTCAACTCCAGATTCCTGCCTCTTCCCCATAGCCATTGGTTTCCTGATTAAAAAATGTCTAACTCAGTCTTGAATGTACTCAATGCCCCAACCTCCACAGCCCTCTACAGAAAAGAATTGTACTATCTTCTGAGAAAAGACACTACTCCTCATCTCAGTTTCAAGAGGATGACCCTTAATTTGAGAATATACATTCCAGTCCAAGACTGTTCCCTGAAGGTGAAATAACCTTTCCACATCTACTCTGTAAAGCCCCCTAAGAATCTTATTTTTTTCAATCACCTGTCATTCTTCTAAACTCCAATGAGTACAGACCCAACTGACTCAACCTGTACTCATAAGACATTCCCTCCATATCCACGATGAGCCCGTTGAACTGACACTGGACTTCTCCAATGCCAGCTTCTCTTTCCTTAGATAAGGGGCCCAAAACTGTTCATGCTATTTCAACTAAGTTACAGTTGATCCTTTTATAACTACTTTACATCTGCATCTTCGAGTTCTTGATTCTACTATCCATGGGTACAACTCTCTACCTAACCTATCTGGACGCTTTCTGATTTTGAGTACTTCTATCAAATTTCTAATACTTTTGTGAACTATAGAGAGCAACCTAGCTTCTTCAATCTATCTACATAATGGAAATCACTTATTCGTAAAAACATGTGGTAAATCTTATCTGCATCACTTTGGTAGTCTTCACTTCCTTTCTAAAATAATGCACAAGTTTGGACACCATGCTTAATTTAAAAGTTTTCTACTATTTAACTTGTATATAATTCAATTTTCTATCCTTTCTTTATCCTGCAAAATCTCCAAGTTTTTACTTTGCCATAACAGCCACTGATGATATTTACAACATGTCAACAAGCAGTAGTCAGGAAGCGACAGTCTGGAGATTGCTTCTGATGATGCTGCTCACAAACATAAGTGGGAATAACACATATTTATGCAGTCTTGGGATGTGGGAATCGCTGGCTTGAAGGTGGTGGTGGTGAGCTGCCTTCTTGAACTACTGCAGTCCAGCTGCTGAGGGTTGGCCCATAATGCCCTTAGAGAAGGGATTTCAGGATTCTGACCCAGCTACAGTAAAGGCACAGCGATATAGTTTCAAGTCAGAATGGTGAGTAGCATACAGGTGATGGTGTTCCCATACATTTAATGTCCTTGCCTTTTTCATGGAAGTGGTCGTGGTTTCGAAGATGCTGTCTGAGAATATCTGGTGAATTTCTGCAATGCACCTTCTAGAAAGCACACACTGCATTGGGAGTGGAGAGGGTTTGTGGATGTGGTGCTAATCAAGCAGGCTGTTTTGTCCTGGATGATGGCAAGCTTCTTGAGTGTTGCTGGAGCTGCACCCATCCAGGCAAGTGGGGAGTATTCCATCACACTCCTGATTTGTGCCTTGTAGATGGTGGACAGGCTTTGATGAGTTAGGAGGTGAGCTGCTCACAGCAGTATTCCGAGGCTTTGACTTGCTCTTGTAGCCATTGTATTTATGTGGTGAATCCAGTAGAAAAAGTAAATCCCAGGATGTTGATAGCAGGGGATTCAGTGATCCCCTGCTATCATGCCAGTTTCCTCTTGAAAGGATTGAATGGAATTTGTCACGCACCATCGTTTCTTTTAACATGATGAAGATAAATCACTCCTGGTAAGATAAATTAGAAGGGCTTTTGAGGCACCGAAGTAGTGTCCCTACCTCTGGGCCAGGAGGCCCAAGCCCTACCTGCTCTAGAAGTGTGTAATAATATCTCTGAGCTGATTGATTACAAAACATCAAATATATTCGAGGTGCAACATTTTTCCCATCACATTCTAAGATTCAGGATCGTTACATGTGATTTTCCAACTTATGTTTGTGAGCAGCTTCATCAAAGGCAATCACTAGACTGTCCACTCCTGACTATCTCTTGTTGACATGTTATAAATGCCATCAGTAGCTGTTGTGATGCACCATTCGCAACGGTTCAGCTTCAGGCCACTTCCCTGCCCTTTCAGCGATGAAACTCAGTAATTAAGCAAATAAAGCAAAGCTAATCAAATCATCTAGCAACCTAATAACCTGACCATTTAACACAATGAATGTGCTTCCTAAGACAAGTGTCTTTTTGTCAGATTGCCTTAGAACAAATAGGCCAAATAAGCTGAAAAGATCACCACAAGTGGGTAAATGGATCTTGCACTGAAGATTGCTGGAGAAAGCAATAAAAAAAATTGGATTAGTGCCAAGTTTCTTTAAGAGCTGCACAGTTTCATATGTCACTGACATGTTTTGCTGTAGCTGTGCATGAAATTAAGAGGGCAGAGAATTACATAGAAGATTTTAAAGCTAGATTGATTGATTAGCGGTGAGCCAGAATTCAATTTTTAAGCCAAAAGTTCTGATCTCCTTTGCCATGTGGGAGGGATCAGAGAAGAGATTTTGATTGCTATCAGGTCAGAGTGGGGAAGGGGTAGTACTGTTGCTCTGCCCACTTCCCGACCCTTTCATTTTGATCTGTACACAGTAGTTCCATTCTAACGTCGCCAGTCACTGACATAGCTTGAACCCTGTAGGCAATTCAATGACTGAGGTAATACAGCTTAATGTCTGAATGTGCAATGATTGTAATTCACAGTTCATTTCAGGAAGTTACTTTCTATATAACACTAGGGGAGGAGGGAGGTAGCTCTTGCTGCTTTGTGTAGCCAGATTATAAACAATATTAAAAATGATGCAATAATCAGAATCATTCTTGCTTTCTTTCCTCCTGCTATTCATGTACATTTAAGTTTATATACATGTATAAATATACAGGTACGTGCAGTTTTCTTTTCTTGAGCCTCTGATTTCAAAATGTTTTTAATTCAGCTTACCTGTTGGATCGATCAATCCCTCTGGTCAAACAAATCTCTTGTCTTTAAATGCTCCTGTTTTTCTTTTCAGTACTCCTTGTTTCTGGTAGGTGCCTCATTGAGTGAATCAATCTGGGAAAGACAAAACCTCCTCTCAACTGTGACAGTAAGAGTCGAATTATAAGCAAGCCCTGGGACACGTGCCCAGAATAAGCTGGTTGTGAAGCTGGGACTGCAAGCAGTGGGCAACTGGGGCTGCACGAGTTGTTAACTAATTTTTAAAGGGCATGGTTGAAGGGAGGGATTAGTGTTGCTCATTTCTGTTCTAACTTTGGCTTCAGAATACACAAAATCTGGGCATCAAAAAAGCTGGAGAGCCGGATTCTACTCCCAATCTCGCATGCCAGCAAGTCTCTCCAGAAGATCAGAGAACACTAATATATCCTTTCAGACAACATTGAGAGGGAAGCCAGATACATATTCTCTCTCCTGGCTCAGACTGGATGGAGGTTTCCACTGACAAGCGAATGCATCCTCCCTTCAAAGTTTGATGAACTTTGCTTCTGGCATTAGAGAGAGATGTTGTCAGTTCAGCTATTTTTCGAAGAAGCAATTTGAAATTAAATCTTTAAAAAGAGAAACAACAGTTGGATGTTTAGGCTGCTGGAAGCCATACTTGTAAACCTAATTTTAGGTTTTTAACGCAGGAAAAAAGTAAACTACCTAACCTCTTATATCCTTTGAGAATGCAAAGATCGTCAAATGTAATTATTGCCAATAAGGAGCATTAATTTTGAACAACACTCTCAGCATTTGTAGATAGCTATTCTGTTGATTAATTTATCTCCTAGGGTGCTTAAGTAAGAGTCGACAAAATGTGGGGCTGGAAAAAGCACAGAAGGTGAAGCAGCACCAAAAGAGCAGAGGAGTCAATGTTTCAGGCAGGACACTTCGTCAGGACCTGCCCAAAACGTCAGGCTCCCTTGCTCCTCTGATGCCGCTTGACCTGCTGTGCTTTCTCTAACTCCACATTTTATCAACTCTGACTTTGCAGCATCTGGAGTTCTCACTATTCCCAGGGGCTTGAGTAAAACTGTTAAAACCGAATGTATTGCCTATCCCTAGTTGCCATGAACTAAGTTCCTTGCGAGACCACTTCAGACTACATGGTTCAGAAACAATTTACAAGGATGTTGCTAGTATTGGAGGGTTTGAGCTTAGGGAGGGAGGCTGAAAAGGCTGAAGTTATTTTCCCTGGAGCATCAGAAAAATGGGGTGATCTTATAGAAGTTCATAAAATATGATGTCATGGATAGGGTGAATAGCCAATGTCTTTTACCCAGATTAGGGCAGTCCAAAACTAGAGGACATAGATTTAAGGTGAGAGGGAAAGATATAAAAGGGACCCAAGGGGTAAAGTTTTCAAGCAGAGAGTGGTGCATGTATGGAATGCACTGCCAGAGGAAATGGTGGAGGTGGATACATTTGCAACATTTAACAGGCATCTGGAGGGGTATATGAATAGGAAGAATTTAGAGGGACACAGCTGATGGGACCAGATTTATATAGGATATCCGGTCAGCATGAATGAGTTGGACCGAAGGGTCTGTTTTTGTGCTGCACATCTCTATGCCTCTATTTGTTGGCCACATCAGTGTTATTTACTAGAAGAGCATTGGTGCACAAGATTTTCACAAGCAAGTTGTAACTTTTACGTTATTGCACAAATACCCAAATTTTGTGCAGTGAGTTTTGTAACATAACCATAGTGTCATTTGATGTCATAATTTCTGACTTCTTCATTGCTTACCACAACCACTACATTACTTATTGATACAAAACTTCTCAATAATTTAACAATCGTCACCATTCAATTTTACTTTCTTGAAAGAGGCAATGCTAAAAGGAAAGTTGAATGAAACAGTGATAAATGGGCAGAAGTAAAGAAATGGTGACCAGGCAGACACTGCATGCTTAGATAAGGAAATGAGTGCTTAGCTCGTTTTAATTTTGAGATTTTGACTTTGTGTGACAGTAAAAAAAAAGGATGGTTCAGTGATTCAGTAGCTCCTTTCATGCTCTATTAATTATTAATTCCCACTTATAAGTCAACAAAAATGAAAATCGAGAGAGATGTAAACTGGGCTGCTTATTTGCATTAGCCATTTTTTTCTCTCTCTCAAAAAGTAAAATACTTCTTGAGTATTTATGGTATTCAAAACTGCATTCAAGTAATCTGACTCTATAGGTGCTCAGAAAATCTGTTATTGGTACAGCTGTAAAATGAAAATTTTCCCTTTACATTTCAAGCCATTCTCAACCTGATTCTCAGAGTTGAGACAAAACCAAGCTTTCTGCTCCTCAAATTTATCTGAATTACCAAAAGCAAAAACAGCTTTAGATCTGCAGTTTGGTGTTGCTCACTCTAACCCTGCAGTGTGATAGGAAGCTCATCTTTTTGGGAACGTTTTGGAACTTTCATCCATATAGACTTCTCTACACAAATAAAGATTCATTTTTCAATTAGCTCTCCAATTTACTCTCCTCTCCCCCATTTTAATGTCTTCGATGACCCCAAAGTATAGTTATTTTTGAGATTTTTGTAAAAAAAATTACTTCTTTATTATCTTCAACCCTAATTAAAATCCAGATTGAATCTTACTTTCACTAGTAATACTCCAGCCTAAAAGGAAGCCCCTTCATTTCATACATCAAATTCAAGCCTATGACTTGAAGTGCTGTTTTATAGCATCATGCAGCCTGAACAGTACCAATTTGCAATAAAGTTGAAAACTGCTGCAGAAACTGCATATTGCATGTTCGACTTCACTTAATCAATAGTTTTAGAAGTAACTGATAAGCCGCACTAAAACTTTGTCATGATTCCACAGCAATTTGTTAAATATTGGTCACAAAACTACAAGAATAATTTGTGGGATGTAATCAGAGGTTAACCTAAGTGTGTTGGTTTTGTGAATAAATGGCTCAAAGCTGCTTTACATTAAGGGGTGCAATTTGAAGGTTTTGGCTGACACTGTCCAGTCTATTTGACTTGCACATAATTTTCCCATCCAGAATAATATAGCAATTGATGTAAGCCAATTTTATCAGCCTTTTGGAAGAGTGGATGGGTGGTGGTGGGGTGCAGGAGCAGTAGTGGAAGGGATGTTTCAAAGGCAAATGTTCAAATTTTGCCGTCACTACGATTAACAGCTATGTTTGTAAGCATGGTTTCTATGAGGTATACACTAGGAATATACAACTTAGAGGACCATTTAGCCAATCACATGTGTGTCAGTTTTTTGAAAGAGTTGTCCAACTTGACCTACTCTCCTCCTTTTTCTCCAAAGCTCTGCATTTGCTTTTCTTCTCAGTTATTTATCTATGTCACAATTGAATTTTTTTATTGAATCTGCAACCAACATATATTTCTTCAGGTAGAGCATTCCTGAGCACAACAACTCCTACATTTTTCTTTATCTTTCTTTTGGTTCTTTTGTTAATTAATTTAAATCTCTGTCCTTTAGTTACTGACTCTCTTGCCAGTGGAAGGAAAAATCTCCTAATTACTTAGTCTATCTAAAGCAAACGTTTGATCATTTGCATGAAATCAGCATACAGTCAAATAAAAACCAATAAGAATTCCACATTCCATCCAAATGGCTCAGCGGTTAGCACTGCTGCCTCACAAAGCCAGGGACCAAGGTTCAATTCCAGTCTCAGGCAACTGTCTGTGCGAAGTTTGTATGTTCTCTCTGTATCTGCATGGGCTTCCTTCGGGTGCTTGGGATCCCCCTACAATCCAAAGTTAATCCAGGTTAGGTGGATTGGCCATGCCAAATTGCCCATTGTGTCTAGGGATGTGGATTATCTGTGGGAATTGTAGAGAAACAGGGATTGGATCCAATGCTCTTCAGAGGCATTGTGTGGGCTTGATGGGCCAAATGACTTGCTTCCACACCATTGGGATTCTATGAATGGAATGGTATTGTAAGGAACAAAACAAGCTTACAACCCTCCTCAGTATTTTAAGCAATTAACTCCTGTGTACTGTTCTGAAAATACACCAGAACTACAGCCTCACAGAAAGACACCTATGAATCAGTGTGACTTTCCAAACCAATTGTTATGTGGCTTATTTGAGTGGGTGTGTTAATTTGATGCCAATTTATCCCTAGTGACTGCCATTGTTTGTTGAACTGGATAATATTTGTTGACTTTCTCCTCAGGATTCATTGTCAAACCTCTAGGAAGGAAGACAGATGTTGGGAAAGCACCTTCTCAATTTTGAGGATGCACCAGAACACTGTTACACAGCAAGAAAAAAGAGCAACCAATTTGCACACAACAAGGTCATATGTAGAATGATGAGATCTAAAGGCATAAAATATACAGCACGGCAATTGATCTTTCAGTGTTAATGCAGTTGGTGTTCATGCCTATGATCCACTTAACACTATTCCCATTTTCTTTATCTAACCCATTGACCTATACCTTTATTTCTTTCTCCCACACGTATTTGTCTAATTTCCCCTTAGATGCATATATGTTATTCTCCTCAAACTTTATTGCCTTTGCTGGTGTAAGCTGATGCATCAATATTGAGCAGGATAAGATTAGGTTCCCTACCGTGTGGGAACAGGCTCTTCGGCCTAACAAGTTCACACCGACCCTCCGAAGAGTAACCCACCCAGACCCATTTCCCTCTGACTAATGCACCTAACACTATGGGCAATTTAGCATGGCCAATTCACCTGGCCTGCACATCTTTGGACTGTGGGAGGAAACTAGAGCACCCGGAGGAAACCTATGCAGGTACGGGAGAATGTGCAAACTGTACACAGACAGTCACCCGAGTCTGGAATTGAACCTGGGACCGTGGTGCTGTGAGGCTACAGTGCTAACCACTGAGCCACTGTGCCGCCCCAGAGAGAGTGCTTTATTGCTATTCTTTAAATATTTACAAGGGGTCTACTGCTCCCGCCTGAGAGGCCACATGGAGCCTCAATTTCATATTTCATTTCAAAGACAGCATCATTGCATTGCAGCACTCCCTCAGTGTCAGGTTAGAATGGTACTTCAATCCATAGGCTCTGAGGCAAGAATGTTACCACCCAGCCATCTCTTACTAAGCTCTAAATATCATTCCAGTTGTGACAGCTAACCATGAGAAAGTGAGGACTGTAGACGCTGGAGATCAGAGTCGAGAGTGTGGTGCCGGAAAAGCACAGCAGCTCAGGCAGCTTCCAAGGAGCAGGAGAATTGACGTTTCAGGCATAAGCCCTTCATCAGGTTGATGAAGGGCTTATGCCCAAAACGTTGACTCTCCTGCTCCTCGGAGGCTGCCTGACCTGCTGTGCTTTTCCAGCACCACATTCTCGACTCTGATCAGCTAACCAGTGTCGTCAGAAGTAATCTAACTTTGAAGAAGTGTTGCTTGCAGTGTATAAAAGACCTCTATTCTGTTGCTGCACTTGAGACCTGTCAGAAGGCAATGCTTCATGTTGCACAATGAAGAGAAAAGTTCAGTCCAAACACTGCTTGAACCTATAACCTTTCGCTGCCAACAAATTATCACTGCATGTGAAAGATGGGATTTCAGTGAAACAGGAGCAAAAAATTCACAGTAGGATCTAGTGTACTGAAATAGAAAGGAAAGTCTGCAAATTGTGCAACCAGTAAACATAAAGTTCTGAGAGTTCAGTGGGATCTGTCAGCACCTGAATGGGAGAAAAGCAGGTAGCATTGCAAATCCCATCCCGGTGTAAGCTCCCACATGTAATAGAAGCACAATGTCGATGAAGGGGTAGTATCGAATGTGTTAAGTTGTTTCTATTTTCTGTATCTATTTTGCCTTTGTGTTTCCTGCCTCTCTTTAAAACACATGCAGAGTGATTGCAACACCAGGAGTTATGCCATGAGGTGTTCGTATTGCTGAAATTAATAACACCGGCCCAGTGCCCAGACAGAAACAATCATGACCCAGCTCCTGCTGCCCTCATTATTATTGTATGACATACTTTGTTCCTCCTGTAAAAGCCCTGTAATACTCTTTATAGTTGCTACTTACGAGCCCTTGTTTATCATAAGAGAATGATGATGAGCAAAGATCGGCAGGCCTCCAAGTTGATGGTTGGGCATGCCCGAACTCTTTAGGAAGCCACAGACTGCTGGTTATTTGGATCCAATTTCTGTCTGATGCAATTTAAACTGACAGTAACAAGAGAGGCATGTCATCCAAGTTAATTTAAAACAGAATTCATCAAGGAGAAGCTACTCTTGATGGGAGGTACCATCTTTAATGCCATTATGAGGCCAATTGTTCAAACATCAAGGGCCGGATTTTTGAATTTTGGGTTCCGGTCCACACTCACCATCACTCTGAGATGCACATTGTGTGAATTCTAAATGGTTATGCTTTGGTTGGACAAGAGGCAAGCCCGCCACCCAATTAGCATGGCAAAGGTTTCCAGGATATGAAAACTGCCTGCTGTTCATCAGCATGAAAGGCACATGGTAGCCATGATGGATCCTCCTGCTTGCTGCCTTGCTGAAACAATTAGGCAACAGCCTTTACAGGTCAGTAGAGTTAAAGCTTGTCAAATGAAACTAATTTGCACAATCTCTGAGCAAGATCCCCCATGTCTTGATACTTTCCATTATTTAGCAACAAACCTTCATTTCTCTCCACATTGAAACTGCCAGCTGAACACTAATGTGAATCAGAAGCAGGCCATTCGACCCATCAAGTCCACACCAACCCACCCCCCTTACATTATCCATGTAGCTCTGCAATTCCCATGGCTTATCCACCCAGTCCCATACATCCCTGGACACTATGGTCAATCCACCTAACCTGCACATCTTTGGACAATGGGAGAAAACCAGCGTACCCAGAGAAAACTCATGCAGGTACATGGTGAATGTGCAAACTCCACACAAACAGTCACCCAAGGGTGGAATTGAACCCAGGTCCCTGGTACTATGAGGCAGCAGTGCTAACCACTGAGCTACCATGCCACTCCATCTGACTTCATCCCTCTCCTTGGTAGATGTACAAAATTAAAGCAGAATTTACACAATAATGGTGTCACATTTCATCCTAAGGTGAGCTTCCAACCATGTGTCCAATCACTACCATGAAGACCATCTATATCTTTCTCGATAACATTGCCTAGCTTCATCTCCATCTCAAATCATTTGCTGAAGAAATTCCCAGCCAAGTCATTGTTACCTCTGACTTAAAGTGTTCCTGGCCAGTTGCCCACATTCCATTATCTGCAAATATGAGATCATCTAAAACTTTATTGCCATGTTCTAATTCACAGCAAATGTTGTTCATCATCACCCCATGCTTGCCAACTTACTTTATAAAGCAACATCTTGATTTTATAGACTCATAACCCCCCATTGCTGTCACCTCCTCCAAACCTATAAGATATTCATGTTCTTCCACTTGCAAACTCTTAAACATCATCACATTTAATTGCTGCACTATTGGTTGATGTGCCTTCAGCTGCGAAAACCCCAAAGTCCAGAAATCTTTATGTAAGCATCCTCACTTCTCCATCCTGCCTTAAGGTGCATCTTAAAGCTGACATCTTTGCCAGCTTTGAAAGTGTTTGATCGTCTGGCCCATGTAAAAGGTTTTTGCTATGGAAAGGATGCAATGCATGCAAACATTGTTGCTCTTAACAGATCAAATGCACCAATGCCATCAGATTTGCCAATGCGTGGTACAACTTTCCCAATGCCATTACATATCTAACCACCAGTAAACTGAACAGAGAGCCCCACACAAACATTTCAAGCACTCCCAGAAGAGGTCCCTCTCTATGTACCTCATCGATTACTGGCTGTGGGAAGCCAACCTTACATCCATCGGCTCCATCTATACTTCCTGTTGCCTTGGAAAGGCAGCCAACATAATCAAAGACCCCTACCCTCCCTGGTTATGATCTCTTCCTACCTCTTCAATTGGACAGAAGGTATAAAAGCTTAAGCACGTGTACTAACAGATCAAAAACAACTTCTTCCCCATTGTTATTAGAGTTCTGAATGGACCTCTCATGATTCAAATTTAATGTTGACTTTGTTGTTTGTGCACCTTCTCTGCATCTGCAACTTTGTATTTCTCATGCTGTTCTATTACCCTTATGCACTTTGTAGGGTATGCTCCACCTCTACTGCATGCAAAGCAAAACATTTTACTGTATCTAGGTACATGTGACATCAAATCAAGTCACATCACATGAATGGAATGAAATGCCTGGAGATGTTAAATCAGGAAGGCAATAGGCACCTTTGTGACTGAGTGAAGAAGCAACACGAAATCGAAGAGAAGGAGAAGGATAGACCCAATGACACCAAACAGCAAGTACCTCTTCATTTGCACACCACGTAGGAGAATCTACTGGTCATGGATAGATCTGACGAGCCACCAGTGGTCTTGCAACCAATAAACACAGATTTCCCAAAATCTTTATCATTCTGGGAAGGCCAAGAGTAAGAGAGAGACCTTTAGGTAGCTGTGGTGTCATGAAATCATACAGAAAATTTGTCACTGTTTTCCAAGGATATAACATAACTTGATACATACAACAGGGACAAAGTGATATTTTAAGTTTTTGGCATCATTTTAATCATTTGTTTTCAGGATGCTCTAGTTTTCATGGTTTACCTTCTTTGGAACACATTTCTAGCTGTCCATTCCCCCACAAAAATAGGCCTGGAAAAGGTTTGAGCCTTCTATCATATGTGGTGAAAAAAAGCCAGCCTATTTTAGAGTGGATCTGTTTCAACAGGGTCTTGCTCTTCCTCATGGTCAGAGAGTTCATTTGGGGGGGGGGGGGGGTTCATCATCAGTTTTATTGCTAGTTTCTTGTCTGACAGACTGAAAGTAACACTGACAGGAAATCCACAGTCCGCACTACAGTTGAGGGCTGATTACATCATTTTATTTTAAACAACACAGGGAAGCTGTGGTGTCAGCTGTCATTGAGGCCTGTATGTTTCTCCAATCAGTGATATAATGCCATTGTTACGATAAACCTATCTAGCGGTTATGTGTTACAGGGTTAGCTTTCTGCCACACTCTATGCTTTCCTAGAACCGCATTCTTTCTTGGTCTTTCCTTTATCATAATAGTCTTTCAGGGGCTGCTTAAATGATTTGGCTGATTGGTGCCAACAAGTCGGGGTTCAACCTCTACTTTGGCTGACATAGATTCAGAACCTGTCACAATGCCCTCTCCATGGAGGGGGTCATGTTATTGTGCTTTTGAGCAGAGAACTCACAAAGAGAAAAACATCCAGTAGGAGTGAAACTTCAAGGAGCAAAACACAGTCAAACCTATGATAAAGACTTGTTACTGTAAAGAGAAACACAACATGGCTGAAAGTCTTGCATGATGTCCCATATTGGAACACAGAAACCAAAGGAGCGTCTTGAGTCTGTCAAACTGCACACAGCCTTTCAGTATCTTAGTGACATTTTGCACTTGCTATTATTAATAACAATGAAGCCAATGGTGCCCATCACTGGACTAGTAATTCAGAACCGGAGACTAATATTCTGGTATATGGGCTTAAATACAGTTACATTACGACAGATCTCGATTTATAAGTTAGTTTAATTGGGAGCACTGCTGATTGTTGAGAAAACACTGTTGGTTAACTAAGGCTGTTTAGGGAAAGAAAACACTCATCCTTACCTGGTCTCTTCTACATATGACTAGATCCACAGGAATGCGATTAAGTCTTAATTGCCTGCAAGAAAGCTGAGCAAGACACTCAGTGATATTAAACAGTTATGAAGCCGAAGTAAATGAATGAGACTGTATGGAACACATGGCATCAACCCAGGTACTGGAAACCACAACGGCAAATATATTGTCAATGCAACATATTCCTTCTTACCAACATCTGAGGGCTTGAGCCAAAGCTGGGTGAGCTGTCTCACAGACTAGTCAAGCAACAGCTTAACACAGTCATCCTCAAAGGGTCATACCTCGCAGATAATATCCCACAAACCACGATCATTGTCCCTGGAGAGAGCCTCGCCCACCCTGGCCACAGTGGTATACAGGAGAAAGAGAGAACTACAGATCCTGGGCATCAGAGTCAAAAGTGGTGCTGGCAAAGCATTGCTGGTCAGGCAGCATCTGAGGAGCAGGAGAGCCGACGTTTCGAGCATAAGCTCTCCATCAGTCCTCAGCATTGACTCCCATGAAGTGTCATGACATCATGTCAAAGCTGAGGTGAAATGGCCTTTGGATTATCACCACCACCCACCCATGCCTTGGCTAATGACTCAATAACCCTCCATGTAGAACATTACTGAAAAGAAGCTCTGAAGGTGACAATAGCACAGAATGTACCCTGGGTTGTAACCTTCAGTGTCCATCACCAAGATTGGCTAAATAGCATCACCACTGACCAAGCCGATGGGTTCGAAAGGACATTGCTGCAAGACTAGATCTGCATCCGGTGTTGAGGGGATGAACAAGAGAAGAAAAACCTATTTGATCTCACCCTCACCAATCTCGCTGTTGTAGATGCAATATTAGTAACATTGACCACCATACAGTCCTTACGGAGAAGAAACCCTATCTTCACAAGGAGAATACCCTGCACCCTGTTGCCAGACACTATCATGGGACAGACTTCAAATAGATCTGGCAAACTCAAGACTGGGCATCTACGAGCCAAACACAATGTGAAGCTACATGGCCTTGTATATCTTAAACTCTATCATTACCATCAAACCAGGTGATCAATCCTGGATCTATGCAAAGTACAGGAGAGCATCTTAGGAGGAGCACCAGGCATACCTAAAAAATGAGATTTCACACTACAACATTGGATTACTGGATGGCAAGCAGTGAAAGCAAAATGCAATAGGCAGGGCTAAGTAATCCTACAAACAACAGATCAAACCTAAGCTCTGGAGTCCTGCCACGTCTAGTTGTGAATGATAGTGGACAATTAATCAACGAACAGGAATTGGAAGCTCCACAAATATTGCCATCCTTAATGATGTGGGAGACTGGAACGTCATTACAAATAACAAGGCTGAAGCATTTAAATCCACTTTATGCCAGACGCCCATCTCCGCATTCCTCCTGAGGTCCCCAGCATTACAGGTGCCCAGGCTTCAACCAATTCAGTTCACTGCATGTGATATCAAGAAATGGCCGAAGATACTGGATGCTGCAAAGGCAACGGGCTCTGTCACCATTCCAGCAATACTAGTGAAGGTGCGCACTCCATATCTAAACCCACTCTGGAGAAGCTGTTCCGGTCAACCTGGAACACTGGTATCTATCCAACAATTAGGAAAATTTCCCTCCTATGTCCTGTTCATAAAAAGCAGGACAAATCTAACCCATCCCATTATCACATTACTGGTCCATTCCTGATCACTAACAATTGACAAAAAAGCCATGAATAGTGCTATCAAGCAGCCTTGGTTCAAACATGGTCAAAAGAGCTGTATTCCAGACATGAGAGTGAGAGTGACAGCCCTTAATATTAAGGCCACGTTTGAGCAGGTGTGACATCACTGAATCCTAGCAAAACTGGAGTCAAGAAAGATAGTTGCAATTGTTGGGGGTCAGTCACCTCAGCTCTAAGCTATTCTTGCAGGAGTTCCTCAATGTAATGTCTGAGGCCCAACTTTCTTCAGTTGCTTCATCAATGACCTTTCCTTCATCATAAGGTCAAAAGTGGGATTGCTTGCTGATAATTATACAATCGGAGAAAGTGAGGTCTGCAGATGCTGGAGATCAGAGCTGAAAATGTGTTGCTGGAAAAGCGCAGCAGGTCAGGCAGCATCCAGGGAACAGGAGAATCGACGTTTCGGGCATAAGCCCTTCTTCAGGATAATTATACAATAATCAACACCACTCTCAATTCCTCAAATACTGAAACAGTCCATGGTGAAATAAAGCAAGACCTGGACAATATCCAGGTTTGAGCTAACATGTGAAAAGTAATATTCACACAAGTGCCAGGCAATTACCATCTCCAACAAACAAGAAACTAACAATAAATACTCACCAATCTAGTGGTGCCCATGTCCCAAAAGTGAATTTTTAAAACTTTGCAATTTGGGTCATAGAGACATAGAGACATAGAGTTTTTACAGTACAGAAAGATTGGTTTCAATCTTTGGGGTGGCACCGTGGCTCAGTGGTTAGCACTGATGCCTCACAGCATCAGGGACCTGGGTTTGATTCTCGCGTTGGGTGACTGTCTGTGCAGAGTTTGCACATTCTCCTCGTGTCTGCGTGGGTTTTCTCCGGGTGCTCCGGTTTCCTCCTACGATCCAAAGATGTGTAAGTCAGGTGAATTGGCCATGCTAAATTGCCCATATTTGAAAGGTGCATTTGTAAAATATAGGCTAGGGAAATGGGTCTGGGTGGGTTACTCTTCGGAGGGTCGGGGTGGACTTGTTGGGCCGAAGGGCCTGTTTCCATACTGTAAAAAAAAACAATCATGTCCACACTGATCATCAAATATCCATCTATTATAACCCCATTTTGCAAATCTTGGCTCCTAGCCTTGTATGCATTGACATTTCAACTGTTCATTCAGTTAGTTCTTAAATGTCTTGAGGGTTCCCAACTCTATCACCCTTTTTGGTAGTTTTTTTATAGGTGTACAGTATACCTTGTTGATGATATTAAATTGATTCATTTCTGTAATGATAGTTCTTTTCCAGCAGCCCATCATATGGGTTTGTAAGAAAGGATAACATTATCTCAGGGAAATAGCTCCTCAGATGTTGAGACCAAAATCACTTTTCCCTTAATATCTGTGGAGAAAAAGCTTTAAAGATCCACTAACTCTTAAGTAAAGCATCCCTGCTGTGTGAAACCTTTGGCCAAAAAGGGGAAACTGGCAGAAACTTGGTTAAAAGTACCCTAACTGCAAAAAAAAACATTTTCTGTTCAGCTGGAGATGGGCAGTTACATTACTGCCTTTCTGAAAATGCCCCTTTGAACACAAATACAGTCTTGTTAGTAACAGCAGCAGCTATCCTGCCACAATCTCACCATTTGCCTTTTGCATTGCAAGATATTGAAATGACAGATGATGCCAGGTGTACAGATAGATCATAATCCACAGCCGACAGTGAGGAAATGATGCATGAGAGGTGCATTATATTTGCAGAGAAGGTCCCACGGCTGTAGCTCTGAAATGACTTCAAAAGATTAGAAACCACAAGCATTTATATTACTAGAACATCATTCTGTACTGATGGGACACCAGCTATTCATGGTGAGCACTCAGCAGCCCTCCTCAAAAGTTGGTAGGTGTTCGACACTAAGAGATGTACAGTTATGTATAGTGCTCACTAACAATGAGTCATCAGGAAAATGCTGATCCCAAGATTTGTGTGTTGCTGGTCAAACTTCCTTCACTCTGGAGATGTCTAAGTTACATGGTCAAAGTTATCCTTGAGAACATAGAACATAGAACAGTACAGCACAGAACAGGCCCTTCAGCCCACGATGTTGTGCCGACCACTGATCCTCAAGTATGCACCCTCAAATTTCTGTGACCATATGCATGTCCAGTAGTCTCTTAAATGTCCCCAATGACCCTGCCTCCACAACTGCTGCTGGCAACGCATTCCATGCTCTCACAACTCTCTGTGTAAAGAACCCAGCTCTGATATCCCCTCTATACTTTCCTCCAACCAGCTTAAAACTATGACCCCTCGTGTTAGTCATTTCTGCCCTGGGAAATAGTCTCTGGCTATCGACTCTACCTATGCCTCTCATTATCTTGTATACCTGAATTAGGTCCCCTCTCCTCCTCGTTTTCTCCAATGAAAAAAGTCCGAGTTCAGTCAACCTCTCTTCATAAGATAAGCCGTTCAGTCCAGGCAGCATCCTGGTAAACCTCCTCTGAACCCTCTCCAAAGCATCCACATCTTTTCTATAATAGGGCGACCAGAACTGGATGCAGTATTCCAATTGCAGTCTAACCAAAGTTTTATAGAGCTGCAAGAAGATCTCACGACTCTTAAATTCAATCCCCCTGTTAATGAAAGCCAAAACACCACTTGGGTGGCCATTTTAAGGGATCTATGTACCTGCACACCAAGATCCCTCTGTTCTTCCACACTGCCAAGAATTCTATCCTTAATCCTGTACTCAGCTTTCAAATTCAACCTTCCAAAATGCATCACCTCGCAGTTATCCAGATTGAACTCCTTCTGTCACCTCTCAGCCCATCTCTGCATCCTGTCAATGTCCCGCTGCAGCCTAAAACAGCCTTCTATACTGTCAACAACACCTCCAACCTTGTGTCATCTGCAAACTTGCTGACCCATCCTTCAATCCCTTCATCCAAGTCATTAATAAAAATTACAAACAGTAGAGGCCCAAGGACAGAGCCCTGTGTAACACCACTCACCACAGACTTCCAGGCAGAATATTTTCCTTCTACTACCACTCGCTGTCTTCTGTTGGCCAGCTAATTTTATATCCAGACAGCTAAGTTCCGCTGTATCCCATTCCTCCTGACCTTCTGAATGAGCCTACCATGGGGAACCTTATCAAATGCTTTGCTGAAGTCCATATACACCACATCCACAGCTCGACCTTCATCAACTTTTCTAGTCACATCCTCAAAGGACTCGATAAGGTTTGTGAGGCATGACCTGCCCCTCACAGAGCCATGTTGACTGCATTTAATCAAATGTACATTCCAACTGTTGTTTAGATTTTTTTTTAGCCCAAGGAATCTCAGAAGCGTGGCGCTTAATTAAAAGTCACTGCATTGGCAGTATCTCTCACTCGTACCTAGCACTTTGCAAAATCTAAATGTATTTGAATTTCAGAAGGTTTCATTCAATTGTAAACTGTGTCCAGATTTATCTGTTGAATTTGGTGTATTGCTACAATCTCAAGGGCTGGAAAAAGTGAGGAAGATAAAAAAAAAATGAATGTATAGGTCCAAACAACAAATTAAAAACACATGATAATTGCATAAATGTGTAATCATTAGAGAAATGTTTCAGCTCCTGTAAGGTTTCTCTCATGCATTAGGACTCCAGGGACTGCTATATACTCAACTGTGTCTTCGTGATGTGGACAAGAACATGTCAGAAGCAGAGCATTGAGAGGGAGTACATGTAAATGAACTGAATTTGGATTGATTCGGTTTGACAAAGTCTAATCCTTATCCAGTTGAGCAGACATAAAAGCAAACTATGTGAGCTGGCTCCAGTCTGCTCAGTCTCATGTCCAACCAACTGAATTGACACATGCACCCAATGGCTCTCCACATAGTATTTAAGTACAAGCCTATTAACACAGGAATAGCAGGCCATTCTGTCCCTCAAATCTACTTCACATTCAAGAAGATCGTGGCCGTTCAACACTATTTACTAACCATACCTCATCATTTCATGTATGTAACCCCATGAAAATATATTGCTCTCAGCATTGAAAGCTCCAATGTTCCAGAATCCATAGGTAGAGGTGGATGTAGATTTCTAGTTTTGTCAGAAAAATAATTTTGTGTTTTACTGATATATGTCATTGTGCATGTCTGCTTACTTTTTTGACATGGACTTGATGGAGTATTAATTTCTGACAAATGTTGAGTGACTGTGTCACATTCCTGATGAATGACTTATGCCGGAAATGTCCATTCTCCTGCTCCTCCGATGCTGCCTGACCTGCTCTGCTTTTCCAGCAACACACTCTTCACAAAATCAATCTTCCCTGGATTCCTATGACATGTCAGGGAGATGGTGAACATTGAAAGTTCAAATTCCTCACTGCTACGTGCCCCTATAATATCATTGGATTCGGCCAGTCTAGATCCTCGTACCTCAGAATACCATAGCCTTCAAGATGGTGAAAAAGGCAGAAGTATGGCAGGTGGAGTTCAGTACAAAGGAATATGAAGTGATTCATTCTAGAAGGACTAGAATGGAAACATTATAAATGGCCCAATTCTGAAAAGTTCAGAATTAGTATTTCCAGAAGCTAACACTGAAAGATCATGGGGAAAGGTGATAAAGTTTAAAAAGAAATACGTGATTTAGGTTTACATGAGAAGCATAGATTAGACAACGAGAGAAAATAAGAACAGGTGTAGACCATTTGGCCCTTTGAGAATGCTCTGCCATTCAAGATGGCCATGGCTGATCATCCAATTCAGTCCTCTGTTACTACTTTCACACACAACCTTTGATCCCTTTAGCTCAAAGAATTATATCAAACTCATTCTTGAAAACAGTCTGACTTCAACCAGTTTCTGTGGTAGACAATTCCATAGGCTCACCACGCTCTGGTGAAAACGTTTCTCCTCATCTCAGTCCTAAATTGCCTACCTGGTATCCTGAGACTGTGACCCTGCTAGTGGACTACTCAATCATTGATTGGATCAATCCTTGTTTACCCTATGTATGCCAACTGGAATTTTGTAAGTGTCCATGAGATCTCCTTCTTTCCTTCTTAATGCCAGTGAATGTCAGTGAATATGGTGCAACATACATTCAATCTCTATTCATACATCAAATGCCTTGCCATCTCAGGAATCAGTCTGGTAAATCTTTGTAGCACTCCCTCTGTGACCCTCCATTATATACACAAATAGATTATGCTATCAATTTATAAACAACTAGCTAGGTCCCATCTGGATATAAGTGTATACAATTCTTTGCACCCTACTTCGACAAAAAACATAAAGGGCTTAGAAAAGATACAGAGGAGGTTTAGCAAAGACTTACTAAAGAGAGTAATGAAATAGGTTGGAAATGATTAGATTAGATTCCCTACAGAGTGGAAACAGGCCCTTCAGCCCAACAAGTCCACACCAACCCTCCAAAGAGCAACACACCCAGACCCATTCCCCTACACCTAACACTATGGACAATTTAGCATGGCCAGTTCATCTAACCTGCATATCTTTGAACTGTGGGAGGAAACCAGAGCACCCAGAGGAAACCCACTCAGATACAGGGAGAATGTGCAAACTCCACACAGATAGTTGCCCAAGGTGGGAATTGAACCCAGGTCCCTGGTGCTGTGAGGCAGCAGTACTAACCACAGAGCCACCATGATGCCACTATTCTCATGAAAAAAAGAATATAAGAGGTGACCTGTTAGGTGCTTTCAAGTTGAAGAGGAGTTTTGACAGAGTAAATGAAAAAAAGAATATTCTCTCTGGTGAGTGGCTCAATAGACAGATATCATGGATCTTAAATCATTGGTAAAAGATCAAACACAGAGATGAGGATGAATGTTTTCACTTTGATAGCCTTTAGAACCTGCACTATTCAAAGTGGTAAGTTTGATCATTTAGATAGAGCAAAACTATTCCCTCTGGAGCGTGTTAGGAATGGGCAATAAATGCTGCCTTGTCAGTATTGCCCACATACCACAAAAGTTTTTAAAAATTAATTAAATCAACCAATGTAAATTTTGTATTTCATTTGTAATGATGACTCATGACCATCTTTCATAGCACAAGAAGACACATTGTTCCTCAATTTAAATGAATAGTTTGGATAAAAGATATTGAGAATTTGACCAGAAAAAAGGAAGTATGGCTCAGGTACAGGCAGCTGGGATCAAGGGAATACAGGAATGTAGTGGAACACCTTGGAGTTTAGGTGCACAGTTGTCTGAAAGTGGAGTCACAGGTAGACAAGGCAGGGATTAGATTCCCTACAGTGTGGAAACAGGCCCTTCGGCCCAACAAGTCCACACCCACCCTCCGAAGAGTAACCCACCCAGTCCCATTTCCCTCTGACTAATGCACATAACACAATGGGCAATTTAACATGGCCAATTCACCTGGCCTGCACATCTTTGGCTTGTGGGAGGAAACCTGTGCAGACACAGGGAAAATGTGCAAACTCCATACGGACAGTTGCCCAAGGCTAGAATCGAACCTGGTGCTGTGAGGTAGCAGTGCTAACCACTGAGCCACCGTGAAGAAAGCTTTTAGTACAGTGGCCTTTATCAGTCAGGGCACTGAGTATAGAAGTTGGGAAGCTATGTTGCAATTGTATAGGACATTGGTGAGGCCGCATTTGGAGTATTGTGTTGAGTTTTGATCATCTTGCTACAGGAAGTATGTTAATAAACTGGAAAGGGTGCCGAAGAAATTTATAAGGCTGTTGCCAGGACGCATTGGTTTGAGTTAGGGAGAGGTTGGACAAGCCAGAACCTTTTTCTTTCAAGCATAGGAGACTGAGGGACGATCTAATAGAAGTGTTTAAGTTCATGAGAGGCATGGATAGGATGAATACACTCAGTCTTTTTCTCGGGTTTAGGGAATCAAGGATTAGAGGGCATCAGTTTAAACATGGAGGGGAAAGAATAAAAGGGAGCCGGAGAGGCAACCTTTTTACACAGAGTGTGGTATGCATATGGTATGAGCTGCCACTGGAAGGGATTGAGGCGGATACATTAACAACATTGAAAAGGTATTTGGACAAATACATGGATAGGAAAGGTTAGAAGGATATAGGCCAAGTGCGGGGAAATGGGGTTAGTCTTGATGGACATTTTGATCGGCATGGACCAGTTTGGGCCAAAGAGCCTGTCTCCATGCTGTAGGACTCTATGACTCTAACTGGCTATGATAATATGAGCTGGGAGTCTAGCCTGTGTTGGTGCTCTGAAGGGTTACCTGATGGCTGTCTAGACGTTTTAAATAATGTCTATGGCAACCACTGGTCACTTTTTATTTCAAAAACGTGCAGCAGAATCAACGTTTCGGGCATGAGCCCTTCTTCAGGAATCCTGAAGAAGGGCTCATGCCCGAAACGTCGATTCTCCTGCTCCTTGGATGCTGCCTGACCTGCTGCGCTTTTCCAGCAACACATTTTCACCTCTGATCTCCAGCATCTGCAGTCCTCACTTTCTCCTTTTATTTCAAAAAGCCTTACTTAGCATCAGAAATGCCATAATTGTTTTCAGCACGAAAGAGTTTTGTCAAAATGCTATTGAGGGAAATGTAGTTGGTCATATTATACAGTTATTACATTGTAAAACAGAGCAATTCAGTCCCAATAAAATTATCAACTCCAAATCCATATGCTTCCAAGCCACTGTCAAAAAAAAAATATTATGTAATGTGACCTCATTCAGAGAAGGTCATGTTGCAGCTGTACAGGATGTTCGTTCGGCCACTTTTGAAATATTGCGTGCAATTCTGGTCTCCTTCCTATCGGAAAGATGTTGTGAAACTTGAAAGGGATCAGAAAAGATTTACAAGGATGTTGCCAGGGTTGGAGGATTTGAGCTTTGGGAGAGATTGAATAGGCTGGGGCTGTTTTCCCTGGAACGTGGTACAATTGCAACACTTAAAAGGCATCTGGATGGGTACATGAATAGGAAGAGTTTGGAGGGATATGGGATGGATGCCGGCAAGTGGGCTAGATTGGGTTGGGATATCTAGTCGGCATGGATGCGTTGGACCGAAGTGTCTGTTTCAGTGCTGTACATCTCTATGACTCTATATGCAGATTGATACAGTACTGTTCCTCAATATCAATACTATGCCAGTACATCATCATCACGTTCTAAGGTCTTCATATTCCCTCTAAAGGATAGTCCCCAAATTTAAACACAATATTTCAACTGAAGCCTTAACTTGTGTTTTATAAGGTTTTCCATTAATGTCCTTGCCTTTGAAAGCTACATCACTATAACTGAAACAAAGAAGTCCATACACTGTCTCAATTGCCCTACCACCTCTAAAGACTTGTCTAGATGCATAGCTATGTATGTTGCGTATATAGGTCTCTGTTTCTGCACTTGCTGTAAAAATGTAGAGTTTTCAAATAACTACAGAGTAGTAGATGACAGATGTACTTGCAAATTCCTGCCACCAGGAAGAAGGTGGAATGAGTTCTTCGAGTGCTTTAACAGTTGATCATCCCCATCCTACCTTTTCCTCACAGTTGCATTAACCAGAAGGTCACATTTGTAACCCAGTGCCACGCTGTGAAAAGGCTCTGCCTCCATGATGATAGAGAGGCAACATTGATCGCTTTGTACTTTAAAACTTTTGAATCATCTTAGAAGGTGCCTCCACATTTTGAGCTCTTTCACCCAATCACATCAATCACTTCTCCCAATGTGTGTGGTGATCTGTCAGTATTGGAAAACTTCCATTGGCCTTTCACCCTCAGAGGCTCACCTGGCATTCATATTTGAACAGGACACTTGCAAGCTGCTACTTAATTGGGCACATCTTCAAAAAATAATTTGCAGAGTCCTGTCAGGGAATCGGGAATGAAAATCCCCGCAGTCTATTATTGTCCTCTTCGCAATTTACTATATTTCCAAATTTTGAAATAGTGTCCTGTATGCCCAAGGTCAAGACATCAATATGTATCATAAAGGTTGGGGTAGAGGGGGAACCATTTTTTCTACCCCGACTCTCTGAAAAAAAAAAGAATCATTCACTACCACTTTCAGACCCTTAGCTATTTCATGTCTTTGTTTCAACTACCTTTGATTCCAGGCTTTCATTTTGTTAATAAGTCCAGGACATAATACTTCATCTCTGCACTTGCAAAACCTGACTACGTATGATAGTGGAAATAGTGCATGGGAAAACATGCTATCTTTCTTCATAAAACGTAAGCTTCCATTTATGCCATCCTTGCAAACACATTTACTACTAAAATCAGTTCAGCATTATGGAGCAAAAACCAATATTGAGATGCTAGTGAGTGGAAAGCAGAAAGTATGAGAAGCAGGCAGTCACCATCTGACAGATTACGTAAGTCAAAACGATGTTGGCCCTACTTTCCAACATTTTCTGATTTTGATTCCGATTTTCAGTAATAGCAATATCCTCAATGCTGTTTGGAGAAACCAGTGAACTGCTGATTCCAATAAATTGGTAACTGAAGTTCTGAAGGGAACCACGGTCTACTTTGGAGTGACTCTGATTAATTTTACTAAGAGTTTCAAACTGAAATGCACTGATAAATCAGAGAGTTTGAGTTTATGGGCAAAACTGTGAGTTAGGCATCAAACAGGACAAGTATCATCTGACTCACACAATCCGCGACAGAAAAGCTCTTTCATCTGCTCTGCATTTCTCTTGTTTGATTCTATTCTTAGTCTGAATCGTTCCAAACTGAATCCATCTTTCACTTTTAGTTATGTTTCCTCTTCTTCTGATTGTAAATAAGCTCTAAATAGGCATCAGCCATGACTCAGTTAGTAGCGCTCTCACATGTGCAAGGGGGTAATGAGTTCAAGGCCTCCTCAAGAAATGGGAGCACAAAATCCAGTTCCCACTTCATGTCAGTACTGCGGGAGTGCTGCATTGTCGCAGCATTTCAGCTGTTAGATCCTTCTATTGCCTCAATGCATCTAAATATAATATTGTATGTATAAGAGAGGTATTTGACTTGTTTGGACAGAGTCAAACTCCAATGCTTGTTTATTCCCTTGATATGCAACTATGCAGAACCGAACTGCATTTGTGACCTTGTATAAATTCAAAGATTTTTTATGAATAAAGTATATATTTGAAATTACAAAGAAGGTATTTTTACCATGCTGGCCTACAAGATAAGATGGCAAACCGAGGCCCCGCTACTCTTGACTGAAATAATCCCACAGCATAAATCTTAGGATATTTGTCCAAAAATCCCTGAAGGTGCCAAAGCAGATTAATAGGGTAGTTAAGAAGGCTATAGGACATCTGTTTTTATCAGTCAGGCATAGATTGTAAGAGCAGGAAGGTTATGTTGGAGCTGTAAAGGACTTTGTTAAGGCCACAGTGGAGTACTGTGTACAGGTCTGGTCTCTGTACTATAAAAGGATGTCTTTGCACTGGAAAGGATGTAGAGAAGATTCAACAGGATATTGCCTGGAAGCACTTTAGCTCTGGGGAGAGGCTGGATAAGTTTGGGTTGCTTTCTCTAGAGCAGGGAAGCTTGGGGTGGGGTGGTGGCGGAACTTGATGAAGTGCATAAAATTTTGAGGTGCATGGACAAGGTGGATAGAAAGCATCTGCCCCCTTTATTCGAAGGGTCAATTATAAGAGGGCACGCTTGTAAGGTGAAAGGCAGTAGGGTGAAAGGGGATTTGGGGAAATTTTCATTCACCCATAGGGTGTTGAGAGTCTAGAATACACTGCCTGGGTGGATAGTTGAGGTGGGTATTTAAAAATAAAATGTGGATGGGCACTTGAAATGTCATAACATTCCAGACAATGGCCTTAGTGCTGGAGGTGGGACTTGTATAGATTTAGTGTAGCTTTGGTGGTACAGACTTGATGGGCCAAAGGGCCTCTTTTGTACTGTATGATTCTATGATTTGAAGAGTTAGAATGTTCTCCTGAGCATACCTGTCGAGCATTCAACCCTCAACTAATATACTATAAATGAGATCATCTGCACATGTATTGCAGTGCTGTTTGTGGGAGTTTGCTGCATGCAAATTAGTTGCATGTTTCCTGCATTATATTAGTGACTACACTTTAAAAGTATCTCACACGCTTAGGGTCATCCTGGAGACATGAAAAACATGTTATAAATGCAAACCTCATTTTCTTTAATTTCCTGCTGGCTTCATTGCTTGCATCTTACTCTTTAATTTTCTGAACCTGTCAGAAGAATAGTCTGAGATTGGGCTGGTATGAAAGATGCTGAGAAATGTCACTTTGTGTTTCCAATGTTCATATATTTAATGAAATGAAATGTATGATATGAACCGTGCAAGTCTATAATACTGTTCCTGCTGAATTAAATGTGGTACACTGCAACAAGAATGGCTTAATTTACACAAGCTCATATCTTTTAATGCTATTTACATGTTTGCATTGTGTTTGCTTATAAATTAAAGAAAACACTCTGAAATAACTGCAGAGAGGCCACTCTCCCATCACTAAGTACCAGCACAGTACATGGACTCTGTCTGACCAGCTAGACCAGTGACAGTGCTGAGAGTGCGGAGACTCCTGTTTACATCTGCCAGCCAGGGCTCTCTGATTGGATTCAGGTTAACAGCCCCTATCAGGGATCTCATACTCAATGAGGTCTGCCTAGCCCTCATTCCAATCACTACATATACTTATAAACATGATGCCCCATTTATCTTAAACCCTCAGCTTAATGTGGACTGGTTTTTCTTTCGGATATCATGAAACCCATATCAGGCCCTGACATTTCTTGCTGTCTGGTGTCCACCCACAGGGAGATGTTACATCAGAGTACCAATTTACAAGCCACCTCCACGTTCACTGTTCAATTAGGATAGGTAAGGAGGTGAAAATAAAAGGTAATGAAGTCCACTCCAATAGAGACCAGTAGGAGAGCTATTGATGACCTGACTGATGGGAGACATTCTTTGGAGAATTGTAATGTTCGCAACATATTGCTTTTGGACATAACTACCTCCATAATCATGGCACTCAGAGACAAGGCTTCAGTATGGGCAGACAGCATTCTTGTAACTTTTCTGTTAAAGAGCTTTTCAACATTAGAAGTTAGGAGCATTCAGCCTACCACAATCAAGCCTTTCCCTTTCACCTGATTGGGAACAAATATATCGAGGGTGAGGTGGGGCAAGGAAGTGGAGGATGTTTTCAATGCTGTAACAGACAGAAGCTTAACTGTCCTCTTAAGTGCCTTAAATTGCCTATCTGCCATTGCCATTGGAACCTATCTTGCAGAAAAGTGATGGAACGAACCTTTGTACCATACGAATATGTGAATTCGGAGCAAGAGTATGTCACTCAGGTCCTCAATCCTGCTCCATCATTCAATATGATCTTGGCTGATCAATTACCTGCTATGCAGAGATCCAAATTTCCAGGCCGCAATCCCTCACCTCAAAAGTTGCCCCCATGTGCGCTGGGAAATTGACTGAGAAGGTCACTCCAGCATAGGTACCTCATAACTCAGTAACAGCTGTGGCGACAGGGACTGAAGGCTGGAAATGCAAGTAGTCTAAGGAAGACATTTGGAAAAAAGAATTAACAGAATTATATCATGAAGTGTACATTTGTTGGAGGGGGGGGGTGTGGTGTTGAAGGAAACAGCTTGTGATGGTGTGGAAACAAGGACCTGAAAAGTGTAATAATCAGCAGACAGCAGAATGTCATTGGAAGGCCAGAAGATAAAAGCTGAATTCTTCACCTAAAGTGCTAAGTATTTCAGCGAGATCACAGACCCATTGCTCGAGATGTTAAGCAGTAGA
This sequence comes from Chiloscyllium plagiosum, assembly GCF_037043375.1. NCBI lineage: Eukaryota > Metazoa > Chordata > Chondrichthyes > Orectolobiformes > Hemiscylliidae > Chiloscyllium > Chiloscyllium plagiosum. Next base: position 26,541,285 of record NW_028270146.1, read on the forward strand.
GACTCGTGTTCTATGAGTGGGTTTAGTTGCAGGATTGCTCGGTTTGGTAATTCAGTAACATCATTTATGCATGCATCCTAGCCATACCGATCAGTCTATACTGAGGTTGTAGAACTCAGCCTGATGATATTTGGGCATCCTGTTTGACCTCAATTCCTCTGCTTAGGGAATTAGCCACAATTTCTGCTCGTGATCATTATCCAGAGACTTTTGCTGGAAGGCATTTGAAATGTATTAGGGAACAAGCCTGACTTTGCATTGCTGCCTCCCCTCGGTTCCCTCTGCGGCTGACATTACCTGAGCCTATCAGGAGAACAAAGTGGAACACCAGTTTTGCACCCGATCCCATAGGTTTGCCATTTGGCAATTTAGATTTAAATTATTCCCAGCAATATCAAAGATCATACACAAAGAATAGCAACATGAGGAAGGAATTCAACAATACCTTGTCATTTGGCAGAATCTTCTATTCCTGGTGAGCTTGGAGACTGTAAGGGCATTTGGATGGTCATTCTGTCATCTGTAGCATGGTCTCCTCTATGGTTCTATTGAGTACAAAATCTCTTGGCCTTTCAGCGACCGCCAGATCTCGCTGGGCAGGATTTCGCTCCCTGGGGTCTTGATTCCAGATGAAGCTTTGTCATTTCCTGATTAGTGTGTGGATCAGTTCCCTGTAAGAAGCTCCTTGTTGGGTCTATTGTTGTGGATCTCCAGCCAGGTGAGGAAACCCCAGATGCCTCAATAAGACTCCACCCATTGTCAGTGCAGGAAATAGCATTGAAAACAGTTTCCTTGGAAAGTGCAAAAGTGTGATGCCAAGTTGTTTTAACAACATGAAACAAGGTGACCTAAAAAAACTCTAAAAAAAAACAAGAGTATTATTTAAACAGAGAATGCCTTCAGCGTTCTGAATTGCAGTGAGATCTCAATGCTGTAGTGCATGAGTCACAAAATGTTCATATGTAGGTACAGTAAGTGATTAAGAAAGCTATTGGAATGCTATCCTTTATTACAAAAGGAATTGAATGTAAAAATAAGGGGTTAAGCTCCAATTTCGTAGGGCATTGGTGAGTCCACATCCCAAATTCTATAAGCAATTTTGGTATGCATGATTCAGCAAAAATTTAAATGTATTTGAGGCAGTTCAGATGGGGTATTCCAGATTGATACCTGGAGTGAGTGGAAAAGATGGTCAGACTGGGTGAGTTTTCACTGAACTTTAGAAAAGCGAGGTTTGGTTTGATTGGAGTTTATAAGATCTTGAATATTCCTGACAAAGTGGAAAGAACAGTTCCTCTTGCAGCTGACTCCAGAATTAGGTGATGCTATTTTAAAATTATCATTGCCCCTTCAGGGCAGAGGTGGAGTCATAGTGTCATAAAGCACAGAAACTGATCCTTCGATCCATGCCAACCAGACATCCCAATCTGAGCATTTGGCTCATATCGCTCTAAATCTTTCCTAGTCATGTACCCTTTCCGGTGCCTTTTAAATGTTGTAATTGTGTCAGCTTCATCTCTTCCTCTGGCAGCTCATTCCATGTATGCACCACCCTCTGATGAAGATGTTACCCGTTTTTAAAATCTCTCTCCTGTCAATGTAAACCTGTGCCTTCTAGTTTTGGACTCTCCCACCCAAGGGAAAAGACCACGGCTCTTCATCCTAACCATGCTACTTATGATTAGACTAGATTCCCTACTGTGTGGAAACAGGCCCTTCGGCCCAACAAGTCCACACTGACCCTCCAAAGAGTAACCCACCCAGACCCATTTCCCTCTGACTAAAGCACCTAACACTATGGGCAATTTAGCATGGCCAATTCACCTGACCTGCACATCTTTGGATGTCGGACTGTGGGAGGAAACCGGAGCACCCGGAGGAAACCCACGCAGACACGGGGGAGAATGTGCTCCACACAGACAGTCACCCAAGGCTGGAATCGAACCTGGGACCCTGGTGCTGTGAGGCAGCAGTGCTAACCACTGAGCCACCGTGCTGCCCTAAAAGTAACCCACCCAGACCCATTCCCCTGCTCTCTACTAATGCACCTATCGCTATGGACAATTTAGCATGGCCAATTCACCTAAATTGCACATCTTTGGACTGTGGGAGGAAACCCATGCAGACACAGGAAGAATGTGCAGCCTCCACACTGACAGTCACCCAGGCTGGAATCGAACCTGGGTCCCTGGCGCTGTGAGGTAGCAGTGCTAACCACTAAGCCACTATGATTTTATAAAACCCTCAGCCTCTGATGCTCCAGGGATAAAAGTCCCAGCCTATTATGCCTCTCCCTATAACATAAACACTTTAGTCCCTTATAGATCTTTTCTGCACCCTCCCAAGTTTAGCAACATCCTTACTCTAGAAGCGAGAACAGAATTGTACGCAGTATTCTAAAAGTGGTTTCATCAAAGTAATGTACAGCTGCAACCTGGCGTCCCAACTCCTCTACCCAATGTTCTGACCAATGAAGACAAGTGTACTAAATGCCTTCTTCACCACCTGCCAGTCCAATTTCAAGGATCTATGCACCTGCACCCCTAGATCTCTTTGTTCAGCAACACTCCTCAGGACACTACCATTAAGAGTAGAAGTCCTGCCCTGGTTTGGTTTACCAGAATGTAACAGCTCACAGTTATCTAAATTAAACTTCATCTGCCACTCCATAGCCCATCAATCCACCTGAACAAGATCCCGTTGTACTCTGAGATAATGTTCTTCACTGTCCACTGCACCAGCTATTTTGGTGTCATCTGCAAACTTACTAACCATTCCTCCTATACTCACATCCAAATCATTTAGACAAATGATGAAAAGCACTGGACCCAGCAACAAGCCTTGAGGCTCACCACGTGTCACATGCCTCCAGTCTGAAAAGCTAGCAACTACCACCACTCTCTGTCTCCTACCTTTACGCCAATTTTATATTAAGTTGGCGAACTACCCCTGGATCCCATGTGGTCTAACCTGACTAACCGGTCTACCGTGTGGAACTTTGGGGAACACTTCACTGAAGTCCATATAGAAAATGTCTACCACTCTGGCTTCATCAATCTTCTTTGTCACCTCTTCAAAGAAGCTCAAAAAAACATGCTGGGCATTTTTTCTTTCAGAGAGTTACACAACTTTGGAACTCTCTGCCTCAGCAGTCAGCAGACACAAAGATCATTTCCTATTTTTAAGGAAGTGGTAGATAGGTCCTTGTTAAGCAACAGAATGAAAAGTTATCAGGGATAGATGGGAATGTGGAATTTGGAAAAGCAGATCAGCCATGATGTGATTGAAGGTAGAGTAGGTTGAAGAACTGATTGGCTTACTTAAGCTTCCAGTTATTTTGTCAGAAGTCACATGACACCAGGTCATAGGTTTATTTGAAATTGCAAGCTTTCTGCTCCTTCATCAGCAGGGCTCTTAAAGCTTGTGATTTCATATGAACCTGTTGAACTACAAAGTGGTGTCATGTGACTTCTGACTTTGTCGAACCCACTCCAACATCGGCACTTCCACATCATAATTATCTTGTGGTTGTATATGTATACCTTCAGGAAAGTTGTTCCTCAGCAAAGAACTTAATGGGAAGGCCTGCTTAAAGAAATAGCATGCTCACGTAAATCATACTCAAGGTTGAAGCAAAACATAGCAACAAAATTAGTGATATCTGAAGATCAATTTTGTTTTTATCAAAGTCTGTCAACTACATTCAAGCTTGGAGAGCTAAAGTTTGAGGCAGGGGTGGTGGGAAGTGAACCAGAAGGAAAATTTGGGCAGTTGTATTGTCATCACCAAAGGTTAACACTCGCCCGAAAGGATACCTTAGCTACACCAAGCTACTGCAGTCCTCACTTTCTCCTACATCGATTGCAACTACTGTGTGGTGAAACTTACCTTGAACAGGAATTAAGTTGAACCAAGGTTGTTTGACTTCTCAGTCAGGTGGCAAGTGCCTAATAATTGACAATGTGTTTTTCATCCTTCTGGACCACGAATGATCTACCTCATTTGGATAAGAGCACGGGTTTTCATTTTTTAACAATGATGCACTTCTACAAAAGACACACCAGCTGGACACACTGCACTGTGTAGTGCACGTTGACACTTTCTTTCTACAGTAACTGAGTGGCAAGCCAAGCCTAAACCTTCCACACATAGCTGAGCAAGCACTTATTTAAACTCCCATTTTAAAGGTTGCAAGCAGTGGGCAGAGAGTCCTGTGTAACTCACTATCACTATCAACTCAATCTGGTCTTAAATGATTTATTAGTCATTTTGACCTGGGAAGGGAAACTGATACCGGATCAGTCTGCTCCTCAAGCACTCTAATCAAAAGGTTTCAGCTGAAACACAGGATACGTTTCTAGTAAAAGATGATTTCATCTCAAAAGAAGACCAAAAAGAAAAAAAAATGACCCTAAATCAGGTCAATGAATTCTAGATGTAAGGGTCGTAAGGTAAAGCACGTAATGTTAATGAACAACTATTACACATGTATTTTCCTCTACACTTAAAATGAGAGAGCAATTTGTTTTTTTTAAACTGTCGCCACCTAATGACCATTTAGTACAGGAATTTTTCATTGTCTTTGTACCCAAAAAAGGGATATAATCCCATGGAGTGCACATATGAACAGCACAAGTTTGACAAAAATCAAATCACTCAACTGCAATAGAAAACAAACCTGTGCAACATGTCGCATTGATTCAATCTCATGCCACTAAACAGGGAGAAAGAACATTCATTTACATAACACCGCTCACCACCACAGAATGTCCTAAAGAGCTTTACACCCTGCTTATTGCGATGTTCAGACACTGTTATAATGTAGGACTCAAAGCAACCAATTTATCCACAGTAAGATCCCACAAACAGCAATGTTACAGTGACCAGATTAACGTTATTTTCAGTCTTCCTCCAATCCAATTCTGATTATGAACTATATCGGTGGGCACTTCACTGTTACTGGATCTGAATCCTGGAACTCCCCACTGTGAGTGTACCTATACCACATGGACTGCAGCAGCTCCAGATGGATGAAGACAAGCACTGGCATAGATCAAATGCAAAATACTGATGATCTGAAATAAAGACAAAAAGTGGCTGGAAAACCTCTGCAGGTCAGATAACATCTGTGAAGAGAAACAAGTTAGTATTTCTGGTCAACTGGAAGCTTTGGAACTATTAGGTATTTCTAGAGTTGCTAATTGTTTTTATATTAGAATTCCACATATGCTTCCATATTTTCTGTTTCTTTAGTGACTTTTCTGAGGTTAAAACATTGGTCAAGACACCGAGGACAGCTCTTCAGGTTAAAATTACTCCCAGAATTGCCGATAAGGGCAGATTAAAATTTTTGAGGTTTACACTCCTCACCGGCCCACCTCCCATATCCTTCATCAAAATCCAACATTGTTCACAATTGTCTGCAGGCAAATCCAACAAAACCTTTCAATTTTGTGGAGAGAAATATCCCAAGTGCGTAAGAGTGGCATAAGAAGAAAACTAACAAGTCAAGTTGCCAGTGTCCCAGGGGACCATTGGGCTGCCATCTCATTAGGGAGAGTTGACTGGTGGCGATTGAATCTGAAGGTCACCATGCCTTAGGAAAGGGGTGAGGTTGAGAAGGAGAGACTGTCACAGTAACTTCAGTTGGTAACCCATGTTGCTGGTGTCACTCTACATTGCAAACCAGTTGTCCAGTCAAACGAATTGATCAACCTCCATTAAGAAGAATACTGGTGTAGGGATAGTGTAAAGCTTTGTCAATGGGTTGGGTGTTAAACAGGAGTTCAATGGAAGTGGGCAGGTTGTTGAAAGCATGACTGACCAGGGTAGAACAAAGTGGGTAAGGACCCAAAGAAGTCACAGCCAGATGCGAAGGAAGGATAGGAGTGAGGGGGAAGTTCATTGTGGGCATTGGAATTGCAAGGAAATTGCAGAGATGTGTGGAGAAGGGGCCATGATGAAATTTAAACATTGGAAAGCATGCTTTAAATTTGAGACACTAAGGATGCGTGAATGTCAGTGGGAGAGTCAGGTTTGCAGCAGGACAGGTAGTGGGTTGAGGAAAATAGGAAGGACAGTATCAAATGGTCTGACAATCCGTGTCAGTCATGTTTCTGGGTCAGTTTTGTCACTTGCTGAGCTGAATTGTATGCCCTACCCCACTGTAAATTTGGTGATGCACGGACATTAAATCTGGCAGAAGAGCCATGTACTGACTCCATCCTCAAATAAGTGTGCAGTGGGAGGGCCAAGGGTCATCATTTCCATTCAGGCTGCAAATTGAGGCTGTTAAATGGGTAATTAAAGCCCACTCAAGTGCATCATCCCACTGCTCCTAGTATTCTCCAAAAGCAGGGAACAGGGTTTGGGAGGAAGGTATGCAAGGTGGGAATTTCAACAAACAAGCCTGGGGGCTTTGCTTGTGGGTTCCCAAGGAACTGTTCCTCATTCAAAGCCACTCCGTGATTGATCATAAGACCAAAGCTTTAAGAGAAGAAGTTGGCCATTCAACCCAGTGAGCCTGTTCCAATCTAACATCAGAAAGGCCCAGTTGGCTTTTCTACCCTTGCTTCCTGTCCCATGATCCTTACCCATTCCCCCCCAGACTGTTTCCTTCTGTCACTCACTTGTGCTCCATGTGCCATCTGTAACCTTGGGTCAGTGTTGTACCGGCAGCAGCCACCACCTCCTGGGTGGCACTGCTGAATACAGAAAGACAATGAAAGACTGAAAGGTCTTGGGGATCCAGACTTCCATCCCTAAATTCCTTGGTTCTGGAAGAGGGCCTGCCATTGGTCTGTCAAGTGCCTGAATGGCACAAAATATAGTGGGTCTTCCTGTAAAATGGTGAGACATGGGTCTTCAGCCAATAGCCGATACCCCTGCCTTCTCCACAAGATTCCACCTGTTATTTGGTATATGCTGTACTGAATGGCATTAACTGCACTGAAATGGCCCCACACATGCATGGAACACCATTTATGCCCCACGTGAGCTTTCTCCCATCCTTCTTTCCTGACCCTATTCATAAGTCCTTCTTTTCCTTTATGTGTTTATCTAGTTTTTCTCTCTTTGCAAATCACCTCAGCTCCTGCTTGCTGTTGTGATTATGTTGTGCCAGGAATTGCCGAGAGTCATAGTTTCCCTGTGATCAGCAGCTACGCTGTGTGTCATACTCACCCGAAGATTAATTTGGGACAGCCCCAAATTTTGTTTTATTTATAGTGCTAATTTATGACAATGTAGTCCTGACTGAGTGATTCTGCAGCTCGCCCCCTCCTATTTCCCGATCTTTTGATTCTGCATGCTCTTAAACAGATGCCATGTGGCCGACACCCCAGCAGCACCCCAACTCTAAGCAGTGACCCCTCAGCTCAACTGCACAAAGAGTTGCTCACATTGGTCACAAAGAGGAAAATGTTCCACAGTATAGGCCTGCTCCTGAATTCTAGTTAACATATGTTCACCCAATACGATATACAGTTTGAAGCTAGATAACTAACTTCCACTCATGGGAACACATGAATAAAGACATTGAAACAATATCTCTATTATAGCAACCTTACCAATCATTCCTGCAGGCCAACATTTTGAGTGGTTTCCGAGGCCTGTGGTACCTAATTTTAGTCCTAATTGGACATTGATGGTATTTTAACTTGGGCCTGAGCTGCAAAGTCATCACAGATTCCTGTCTGATGAAAGCAGATCAGAACATGAACCAGTGTTCAAAGGGAAGTCAAGCTCTTTCATATATGAATAGCACTGGGAGTAGAGTGTTCAAACAGTTAGAGTATTCCACCTGCCCCAACCTTCCACACCATTCCTCGCTCTCTAATCTTTCTATTGTGTCATTTATTCCTATCCAGTAGCCTGAACTTGCAGTGCCTTCTACCCATAGACTGGCTGCTGCTTTCTACTTATTTTGGGCTGGCTACTGACTGTTAACATGCAGGTGAGGACAGGGTTAAAATTTCATGGGGACGGAACAGTGGCTCAGTGGTTAGCTCTGCTGCCTCACAAGGTCAGGGCCCCAGGTTTGATTCCACCCTCGGGAATCTACCTGTGTGGAGTTTACACATTCTCTGGGTGCTCCGGTTTCCTCCCACAATCCAGAGATGTGCAGGTTAGGTGGATCAGCCATGCTAAATTACCCATAGTGTCCAGAAATATTCAAGCCATGTGGGTTAGCCATGGGGAATGCGGGGTTTTAGAGTAGGGGGGTGGGTCTGGGTGGGATGCTCTTTGGAGGGTTGCCGTGGAATCAATGGGCCGAATGCTCTGCTTCCACACTGTAGGATTCTATGATTCTGAAAAAGCAAAAGAATCACAGATGCTGGAAATCAGAAACAAAATCCAAAATTGCTGGAAAAACTCAGCAGTTAACATTTCTTCAGAAGAAAGGTCACTGGACCTGGAACATTAACTTTGATTTCTCTCCAGACATGCTGCCAGACATGCTTGGTTTTGCCAGCAGTCTCTGTTTCTGTGTGTTTTTTTTTTAATTTTGTGGGCCTGGAATTAAAAGGGAACTCTAAATTTTAGCTTTACTTTTGGAGCTATGTTGTCAATGCCAACTCCTGTACAAGTGTACCTCAAAATACAAGGTTTGGTCATAGCGCACTGTAGAAATAACAGACATTTCTACTTGCCAACTTGCAAAAGGACATTTCCTGTCTTTCCATATCCTTCTCCCATTTTTACCCTATGCCTCAGTGGCTCAGTGGTTTGCACTATTTCATCACAGTGCCAGTGACCTTGGTTTGATTCCACCCTCAGGTAACTGTCTGCGTGGAGTTTACACATTCTCCCCGTGTCTACGTGGGTTTCCTCCAGGTGATCAGGTTTCCTCCCATGGTGCAAAGATGTGCAGGTTAGGTGGATTGGCCATGCTAAATTGTCTGTAGTGCTCAGCAATGTGCAGGCTGGGTGGGTTAGCCATAGGAAATGCGGGCTTATAGGAATGGGGTGAGACTGTGTGGTACTTTGAAGAGTTGGTATGGACTCAAAGGATCGAATGGTCTGCTTCCACGCTGTAGAAAATCTGATTCTAACTACAGAGGCAGTAAATGAATTATGTAAGTTTTTTTTTCACTTTAAACACATACAAACACTTTTTTAAAAAAAAACTAAGGTACCTCATTTTCATTCAGTAATCCAGCAGCAACTCAATCAATAAAAGCTCTCGAAATGGAATGCAATTATTGTTAACTGATCATCTAGTTTCACTTCTTTTTCCTAATTTTGGGTTGATCAGAAAGCCAGGTAAATTCAGCTATGAGAGTTTGGGGAAATCCCCCCAAAAGTCTGAATCATTGTAACCAGAGAATATAGTAATAAAAGAATATTGTAGGCAACTATTAACTAATTAATTGACGTGAATTTCTCACTCCCTTCACACAGTCTAATGATAAGACGTGTTGAGGTACAAAGTGAATTCTGCCCTCAATGGTTCATCACCACTCCCTCCCACTTACTCCACAGACTTCTGTTCTGCTGCCTGGACATGATGTGGATGATTAGAAACTCTCATATGGTAAGAGTATAAGGCAATTCTATGAGATTAGTCAGGTGCAACACCTACAGTATTACAGCACGCTACTGTTCATGATAATGTAGCTATAACATTTTGGAATATATTCTTGTGGTACAGATTCGTAATTAAACGTTATTGATTGTGATACATATTAATTTGGGAAAAGAGAAAGAGAAAGCGAGACATCCTGCGACTCTTACTGACAGCAATTGCCATTTTTCTTCCTGATCCTATACAATTAAATACTGACATAGGGCTGTTTGCACTGAAGGGATAGACTGGCAAATTTGCAAACAGCACTTAAAATAAAGGAGCAAATTATATTTCATCACATTTGCTGTTAAATTAAGTGCAAGTTTATGCCTTGTCGCGATGGCAGAAGAGCTGATGTTTGAGACCAGGGACAAGCTGTTCCAGTGTTGGAGGAAGAAGGATTCATCTGTCCACCACCTCAGGCAGTAATAGCAGTGCATAAATATCCTGTCTTTGCAAACTCATACATCTCCAGTATCACTGGTGTATATCTCACGCCTGTGTACTCATGTAAAAGCGCTGACCAACATCCTGGTCTGTACAGTGGGTGCAATGGGCAGATAACACAGTGTCAATATGTGAGCTACATTGACATTTGGAGACTGCCAGTCTCTCTGAACTAGTGTCGACTGCTTTGAGTTTCACTCTTTTTAAAGTGCAGAACTGAATATTAATCACACTGCTTGCTGTGAAAGGAATAGAGGAGTGCAGTTCTGTGTGAGGCAAGCACTCAGGAAACTTTGTTGACTAAAGCTCAAAGCCCCAAATTAATATTTGCATTCATTGAAGTTTATTTCAAGTACACTTTATTTTCCCCTCACTGCTGGAGTTGTAACTGGCGTCTAAGTTATGTAGGTGACCAGGGATTCCAAATTCTTTAATTTTAGAAGTGGACTGTTTTGTCAGGGGTAAGAGCAATGTCTGAAGTGGTGGTGATTCATTCCACATTGAACCACTTGCTTCCTAGAACACGGACACTAGCGTTGAAGATCGGCTGCAACAATTCAGCCAACACTTGTGGCTGGGATTATCAGGGGTGAGACGGAGGGGGACGGCCTGAAGGGAGGTGAGCAAACTGTCTGAGGAAATTTATTGCACCCTTGTGACCGACAATTTCTAGCCAACCCACAAAGAGGACCATTTGCTGAGTGTCTTGGCAGGGTACAAAAGGTCAATTCCAGGCTTGTTAAATGTTAAGCCAATCATTGCCAGGCATAAATTAAGTTTGCACACTTCCTCAGTGGGGGAATAATTGAAGACGTTTATCAAAAGTAACGGTTTTTAACCCTGCCTGGTGGAAGATTATCCCATATCGCTCCAAAAGCTGCAGAGTTTACATTGGAATGTGCAGGCCCGAAGTAATTCTGTACTTATAACATCATATGCAAATCTTCTGTGGTTACTAGCAGTGATAACATGTACATTTGCACTTTATTATAAAGCCACCCCGGAAGGCCTGTCTCGATTTTACACGTTAAAATTAAGCTAAAACCAAGATATCTTTTCAGAAACAGAAACAGAAACAGAACTTGTTGGAAAAGCTCAGCAGTCTGGCAGCATCTATGATGACAAAGCAGAGTTAACATTTCGGGTCCAGTGACCATTCTTCAGAAATTGCTGATTTACAGCATCTGCAGTTCTTTCGGTTTTTTTCTTCTTAGAAAGCTTGGGTACAAATTACGGCGAGTTTATTAAGATCCACTTAAGGGTTACATGTGCCTATTAAATGCAATTATGAACTCAACAGCATAGCCATATGTATTCCCGACCAAGCCCATCAGCAGTAGTGGGATAGTGGTAATAGAGACTATGGTAACCTTAAGGTAGAATATGAGAGAGTTACAACTGAAGTCTCACGAGATAATAATGACCTTATATAGAACAATGAACTCGCTGCCTTGAATATCATTTTGGTCATTATGCTGCAGCATCATCCAGACTTTCGAAGGCACTTATGGAATAATAAGTTAATGTTTATGGTAATGATACAGTGACGTATAACGTGACATAACATGGACATCACCAGTCAAGTGCGAGGGTCTGTGAAGAGAGGTGGAATAATCTGTCGAAGAGTGAGATATACACATTATGAAGTACAGAGAGTGCTATAGTTTAAAGGGGAGTTGAGGGGAGAAATGGTGTCATGGTAATGTCACTGGATTAGTAATTCAGACCCTCAGGCCAGTATACTGGGATCATGGATTTAAATCCTATTGTGGCAAATGAAATTGATATAATCCTGGAATAAATATTTAAGGCAGCTAAGTAGCCATGACTGTCAATTGTTATTGAAAACACATCTGGTTCACTAATGCTTTTTAGGGAAGGGAATTACCTTACAGTGACTCCAGAGCCATAGCAATGACTGGTAACTACTTTCTGAGCAATAGCAGGCGGCAATAAATGTTGGTGTCTCCCATATCCTGTGAACAAATCAAGAAAGAATAAAGGAGAGCTGAAGAAAAGGAGGGCATAGGTTTAGGGTGCGAGGGGAAAGATATAAAAGAGACCTAAGGGGCAACTTTTTCACACAGAGAGTGGTAGGTGTATGGAATGAGAAAGTGGTGGAGGCTGGTACAATTGCAACATTTAAGAGGCATTTGGGTGGGTATACGAATAGGAAGGGTTTGGAGGGATATGGGCCGGGTGCTGGCAGGTGGAACTAGATTGGGTTGGGATATCTGGTCGGCATGGACGGGTTGGACCGATGGGTCTGTTTCCATGTGGTATATCTCTATGACTTAAATGTTCCTAAATCATTCCAAACGCCAATCGGTAACAGCGTCAAATAATATTGCAAGTGGAACCAGGCTATAAACCAATCCTGAGGAAGGCCAAGAAAATGATGAAAAAGACGTAGGAACAGAAATATAACCAGAAAAGTTGGAAAACTCAGCAGGTTTGGCAACATCTGTGAAGAGCTGAAAAATGTGTTGCTGGAAAAGTGCAGCAGGTCAGGCAGCATCCAAGGCGCAGGAGAATCGACGTTTTGGGCATAAGCCCTTCTTCAGGAATGAGGAGGGTGTGCCAAGCATGCTAAGATAAAAGGTAAGGAGGAGGGACTTGGGGGAGGGGCGTTGGGAATGCGATAGGTGGAAGGAGGTTAAGGTGAGGGTGATAGGCCGGAGAGGGGGTTGGGACGGAGAGGTTGGGAAGAAGATTGCAGGTCAAGAAGGCGGTGCTGAGTCCGAGGGTTGGGACTGAGATAAGGTGGGGGTAGGGGAAATGAGAAAGCTGGAGAAATCTGCATTCATCCCTTGTGGTTGGAGGGTTCCTAGGCAGAAGATGAGGTGCTCTTCCTCCAGGCGTCGTGTTGCCATGGTCTGGCGATGGAGGAGGCCAAGGACCTGCATGTCCTTGGCAGAGTGGGAGGGGGAGTTAAAGTTTTCAGCCACAGGGCAGTTGGGTTGGTTGGTCCGGGTGTCCCAGAGGTGTTCTCTGAAACGTTCCGCAAGTAGGCGGCCTGTCTCCCCAATGTAGAGGAGGCCACATCGGGTGCAGCAGATGCAGTAAATGATGTGTGTGGAGGTGCAGGTGAATTTGTGACAGATATGGAAGGATCCCTTAGGGCCTTGGAGGGAAGTGAGGGGGGAGGTGTGGGCGCAAGTTTTGCATTTCTTGCGGTTGCAGGGGAAGGTGCTGGGAGTGGAGGTTGGGTTGGTGGGGGGTGTGGACCTGATGAGGGAGTGGCGGAGGGAGTGATCTTTGTGGAACGCTGATAGGGGAGGGGAGGGAAATATATCCTTGGTGGTGGGGTCTGTTTGGAGGTGGCGGAAATGACGAAGGATGATACGATGTATCTGGAGGTTCGTGGGGTGATAGGTGAGGACCAGTGGGGTTTTGTCCTGGTGGCGATTGGAGGGGCGGGGTTCAAGGGCGGAGGAGCGGGAAGTGGAGGAGATGTGGTGGAGAGCATCGTCAAACACGTCTGAGGGGAAATTGCGGTTTTTTGAAGAAGGAGGCCATCTGGGTTGTTCGGTATTGGAATTGGTGGGAGTCGGTCGGTTTATAGTAAATGTCCCTTTAGTCCAAGAACTCCCCACCTACGTTCAGGACTCCACCCACGCCCTCCACCTCCTCCATGATTTTCGCTTCCCCGGCCCACAACGCCTTATCTTCTCCATGGACATTCAGTCCCTCTCCACCTCCATCCCCCATCACGAAGGCTTCAAAGCCCTCCGCTTCTTCCTTTCCCAATGACCCAATCAGTACCCTTCCACTGACACCCTCCTTCAACTGACTGAACTGGTCCTCACTCTGAACAACTTCCCTTTCCAATCCTCCCACTTCCTCCAAACCAAAGGAGTAGCCATGGGCACCCGCATGGGCCCCAGCTATGCCTGCCTCTTCGTCGGATATGTGGAACAGTCCACCTTCCGCAGCTACACTGGCACCACCCCCCACCTTTTCCTCCGCTACATCGATGACTGTATCGGCGCTACTTCGTGCTCCCATAAGGAGGTTGAACAGTTCATCCACTTTACTAACACCTTCCACCCCGACCTCAAATTTACCTGGACCGTCTCAGACCCCTCCCTCCCCTTCCTAGATCTCTCCATTTCTATCTCGGGCGACTGATTCAACACGGACATTCACTATAAACCGACCGACTCCCACAGCTACCTAGATTACACCTCCTCCCACCCTGCCCCCTGTAAAAGCACCATCCCATATTCCCAATTCCTTCGCCTCCACTGCATCTGCTCCCAGGAGGACCAATTCCAATACCGAACAACCCAGATGGCCTCCTTCTTCAAAGACCGCAATTTCCCCTCAGACGTGTTTGACGATGCTCTCCACCACATCTCCTCCACTTCCCGCTCCTCCGCCCTTGAACCCCGCCCCTCCAATCGCCACCAGGACAGAACCCCACTGGTCCTCACCTACCACCCTACCAACCTCCAGATACATCGTATCATCCTTCGTCATTTCGGCCACCTCCAAACAGACCCCACCTCCAAGGATATATTTTCCTCCCCTCCCCATCAGCGTTCCGCAGAGACCACTCCCTCCGTGACTCCCTCGTCAGGTCCACACCCCCCACCAACCCAACCTCCACTCCCGGCACCTTCCCCTCCAACCGCAAGAAATGCAAAACTTGCGCCCATACCTTCCCCTTCACTTCCCTCCAAGGCCCCAAGGGATCCTTCCATATCCATCACAAATTCACCTGCACCTCCACACACATCACTTACTGCATCCGCTGCACCTGATGTGGCCTCCACTACATTGGGGAGACAGGCCGCCTACTTGCAGAACGTTTCAGAGAACACCTCTGGGACACCCGCACCAACCAACCCAACCGCCCCGTGGCTGAACACTTTAACTCCCCCTCCCACTCCGCCAAGGACATGCAGGTCCTGGGCCTCCTCCATCGCCAGACCATGGCAACACAACGCCTGGAGGAAGAGGGCCTCATCTTCCGCCTAGGAACCCTCCAACCACAAGGGATGAATGCAGATTTCTCCAGCTTCCTCATTTCCCCTACCCCCACCTCATCTCAGTCCCAACCCTCGGACTCAGCACCGCCTTCTTGACCTGCAATCTTCTTCCCGACCTCGCCGCCCCCACCCCCTCTCCGGCCTATCACCTTCACCTTAACCTCCTTCCACCTATCGCATTCCCAACGCCCCTCCCCCAAGTCCCTCCTCCCTACCTTTTATCTTAGCCTGTTTGGCACACCCTCGTCATTCCTGAAGAAGGGCTTATGCCCAAAACGTCAATTCTCCTGCTCCTTGGATGCTGCCTGACCTGCTGCACTTTTCCAGCAACACATTTTTCAGCTCTGATCTCCAGCATCTGCAGTCCTTACTTTCTCCTAACATCTGTGAAGAAAAAGCAGCGTTATTGCTTTGGGGTCGGTGAGCTTTCTTAAGAACTGATGATCGCTTGGAAAAGGTTGGTATATACAGTACGCTGAAAATGAAGTGGGCAAGGGGGTGGGGGGAAGTAAACGGTAGGTGGAGATGAAAGCCAGAGAGGGAGAGAACACGTGGACAGACAAAAGAATGGGTAAAGGTTAACCTGGGACATCAATAGCTGCTAATTGGGACCATTAATGGCTGACAATTTCTATCCTACTCTCACCTTTACCTGTTCCATCTCTGATATTTTCCTTCCCTTCCTTGTCATCTCTGTTTCCATTTCTGGGGATAAGTTGACCACTAATATCCACTACAAACACACCAACTCTCACAGTTACCTGGACTATAAAACCTCACATTTCACTTCCTTTAAAGACTATATTCCATTCTCCTAGTTCCTCGGTCTCCTTCACATCTGTTTTGATGACGTCAACTTCTACAAGGAACCTCTATCTTTTTGCTTCAAGGCCTTCATCCATCTCCCGCACTTCGGCCTTCACCCCTTCTCTTCCCTCCCACGTCACTGATACAGTCCTGCGATCCTCAGATATCATCCCACCAACATCCACATCCAAAGGATCGTTAGCCACCATTTCGACCACCTCCAGTGGGATGCTGACAATCAATACATATTCCCCTCCCTTGTCAATCTTTCATAGGGACTGTTCCCTCCACCACTCCACTCCGATGGCACCTTCCCATGTAACCACAGAAGGTGCCACACTTGTGGTAGCAGCCCATGTGATGACAGGGCCTAGTGTGTGGGAGTTGAACTAAAGATATGGGAGAAGGTGCTTGGACCCTAAAATTATTGAACTCAGTATTAAGCTCTGAAAGATGCAGGGTCCCCAAGCGGAAAATGAGGTGCTGTTCTTCTAGCTTGCGCTGAGCTTTCCTGGAGCACTGTAGCAAGCTTGAGACAGAAATGTTGGCCAGGGAACAAGGTGGTGAGTTGAAATGGCAGGCAACTGAAAGTTCAGGGTCATTTTTGTAAGTGTTCTGTGAAGTGGTCACCCAGTCTGCATTTCTTCTCCCCAGTGCAGAGGAGATCACATTGTGAGCAGCAAAAAAATAGACTAGATTGAGTGAAGTGCAGGTAAATCACTGCTTCACCTGAATGGATAATGGGAGGGAGGAAGTAAACAGGCAGGTGTGGCACCTTCTGTGGTTACATGGGAAGGTGCCATCGGAGTGGAGTGGTGGAGGGAACAGTCCCTATGAAAGATTGACAAGGGAGGGGAATATGTATTGATTGTGGGATGATGTCTGAGGATCGCAGGACTGTATCACTGATGTGGGAGGGAAGAGAAGGGGTGAAGGCCGAAGTGCGGGAGATGGATGAGGGCCTAGAAGCAAAAAGGTGGAGGTTCCTTGTAGAAGTTGACGTCATCAAAACAGATGTGAAGGAGACCGAGGAACTAGGAGAATGGAATATAGTCTTTAAAGGAAGTGAAATGTGAGGTTTTATAGTCCAGGTAACTGTGAGAGTTGGTGTGTTTGTAGTGGATATTAGTGGTCAGCTTATCCTCAGAAATGGAAACAGAGATGACAAGGAAGGGAAGGGAGGTATCAGAGATGGAACAGGTAAAGGTGAGAGTAGGATAGAAATTGTCAGCCATTAATGGTCCCAATTAGGATAGAAATTGGAGGTGAAATTTATGGATTTTTCCAATTATGGATGAGAGGGGAAGTAGCACCACTTATGTCATCGATGTACTGACAAAAGAGTTATGGGTGAGGGCCAGAGTGTTCCACATAGCCCACAATGGGATAGGCATAACTGGGGCCCATGCAGGTACTCATGGCCACCTCTCTGATTGGACTAAAGTGAAAGAACTTAAAGGAGAAGTTGATCAAAATGAAGATGAGTTCAGCCAGGCAGAGGAGGATGGTGGTGAATGGGACTGGAAGACTATCAATTCAATGAAAGATGTCCTTAGGTCTGCTTGAAACCTGTTGGTTTTCCAGTGCAAAGAGTTGACTTTGACAGGGTGTTGCAGACTAACACACTCTAAGGTCCAGGGCTAGGTGCTGAAGGATGCACTAAAGCTTGGAGCAGCAGTGGCCAATGTGCATTGGAGAAAGACCCACATTTAAAGTCTATCTGATAAAGTATAACGAGGCCACACTCAGTTATCAGACCCTCTCATTACCTCAAAATGAATATAAATAGCTTCCTGCCTGAGAAGAAAATGTCTTTGCTTTTCAAACCACAGGGAAGCTCTGAGAAATGTCAAAATTCTAATGTTTTGTGTATTTTTCTCTGCAAAGACAGTATTGAACTGATTTAGAACCTTTGTATGTACTTATAGATGATTTTTATAATAAAAATTTAGCAATAAAAACAATTCCCTGTGGTGGTTTCCTTTGCTGCTAGTGGTTAAATTATGCTCAATACCTTTTCAGTTTTTCTTAGTTCTGATGGAAGTTCACAACCTGAAATGTTAACTTTGCTTCTATCTTCACAAGTGTTGCCAGACCTGCTGAGTATCAATTTCTAGTTTTATGTCAAATTTTCAGAGTTGCTGCTAGTCTGCTGTTTGGGAAATGGTTTATCATGTTCAAACACAGCAGTCATTACTAACTATATTTGTTTTAACCTCCCCAGCAGAAAGGACAGGAGAAAAAAGCTTTATATAAAATTCCTTCCCCATTTGATAAAAAATAAATAATTTTCTTATTTACCTGCAGCACAAAGGTGATTAGAGCTGTTCTAACCTGAAGTCCTCACAGCACACACTTTCACCCACTAGGACACACAGCCCTGGGGTGAAACCAACTTTTAAACCCTGTTGTTATGTATCCTTGAAAAAGGACAACGCAAATATGTTTCTTTCCCAATCTCCTTTCTTTCTCCCATCATGATCTCAGTCTGAGATAACTCACAGGAGATTACATTTCAGTTTGCATGCTAGGTTTTGAAGTTCTTCTTTTTGAAAATGTCTTGGCACACAACCAGGTGTGACATTCCATGGTCTCCCATGCAGGTGGAGGTAATCTACAGAAGAGTTTCAGGCAGTCACTCAAATATATTATCAGTCATTTTTACTCTATATCCTCCTTTTTAAAACATGTGCTGTAATCAAAGATTCACTATATCCATAGATGATCCACGGTTATGATTTATGGTCATGGGGGCATAGGCTCAGTGTTTATTCACTTAGCATGGCTATTGACCAAAACAAAGATTGACTCTTCACTTCAGAAAAAAACCCAACATGCATCGATTCTTTCATTTTTCTTCAGTTTGATGATAGAATGAAGGAATCTTGGCTGGACCATTTTTCATTCTGAGACAAACTTCACAAACTTTATAACTTGGGTTACCAAGTTATGCATTCATGCAAACTACCTTTTTGTGGTTCTTGAAGAAGTTCCTTTTAGAGTATCTCTGCAAAACCCAGTAAAATAATGAATTTTTAAACCTCACAGCGGACAATCTTATTCCATGCTCAGATCATCACCACTTGAGGAATACTCTTGCACATCAAGGGCCCAGTAACTGGGGCCCTGGTATGCTTGGGTTGGGATAGGAAGCACTGTATTCAGGTCAGAAGGGTGGCCAAGTGTTTTTACCAGGCCTGTGATTTCTGAGCCTTCCCCTGGCTGTGACCCATTCACCTTTCTGAATCGTCTCCATTTTTATTAATTTATTCAGCTCTGATCGCTTCTAGTTGTGCATAAAGCACAGACATAGCTCTGTAACTCATTGTTTATATATTGTCTCAACCTGAATTTTGATCGTGATGCCTAACCGTATCATTGGTCCTCATTACTCTGAAGCCGCTTTGTGTTCTCAGTACTTTCACAACACCAGGCGCTTTCTTTCTGATCTCTACTGCAGATAACTCAGCCTAGTTACTGAACCTCCTGAAGCCAAATCCTTCTCATCAGGACGACTATATTCCTTCCCAATTATGACCAAGAGCAAGAAATAGGATACCTCACTGCATTCATGGGGGAGGCAATGAACTATTAGTCCAAAGACCCAGGTAATGTTCTGGTGACTCAGGTTCAAATCCTACCATGGCAGATGGTGAAATTTGAATTCAGTAAAAACCTCGAAGTACGAGTTTAATGATGACCATGAATCTATTGTCAATTGTTGGAAGAAACCACCTGATTCACTAATGTTTTTCAGGGAACAAAACTGCCATCATTACCTAGTGTGGCCTACATGTGACCCACAGCAATGTGGGTCACTCTTAAGAGTTCTCTGGGATGAATAACAGTTGCTGGCCAAGCAAGCAGCGCCCTCGCCCCATGATTGATTTTTTTTTTAAGTTCTACTCCCTACACTATCTTCTCCTTACACTGTAATACTGCTCCTGTAGCAACTCATCAGTCTCACAGCAGTTTTGTTTGAAGGACTGTGACTTAGGGACTTCTTGTAATTTTCTTCTGCAATAACAGGCACTGCTGCAGCTCTATCAGTAATGGAAATAAATTGTGAACATCTGACTTTCTTTTTTACTGTGGTTACTGGAATTATATCTTTAGCCCTATCACTCTCCTAGTCCATTTGTTGCTTTTCTTCTTATCTGACCTGAGTACAACTCTTAAACATCCTGCTCGATAACATCGACTTCGATTTTGCTTTGTACCTATCATAAGTGTCTTCAAGAGAGCCTGATTCCTGCAGTCTTTAGACTTACCACAACCTTGAGCTGGGGCCTGGTAATTTAGACCTTGTACTGAAACCCAGGGCATTACTTCTGGCCATTCCTGTCAATCTGACCAGTTTTCCAACAGGCCTAGCACATTGACAGCAAACAAGTTCATTTAAAGACTTGTTCGCTATCAAATGACAATGATAATATCTACATTTCTAACTCTAAGACAAGGAACTTGGCTGCTGCAGCTGGATCTCACTGAAATCTGTTGAGAGTTGCAACTATTCCTCCCTGCTCTATCCATGTCTGTGGATCAGTGCTAAAGATTCAGAAGGACAGTGGGCAAATTTGACTCTGAGAGCCTTCAAAACGCTCAGTACAATGTAAACAAAGTACTGAGAACACAAAGCGGCTTCAGAGTAATGAGGACCAATGATACGGTTAGGCATCACAATCAAAATTAGGTTGAGACAATATACAAACAATGAGTTGCGGAGCTATGTCTGTGCTTTATGCACAACTAAAAGCCATCAGAGCTGAATAAATTAATAAAAATGGGCAACCAATGAATGAAAAGTTGTCTTGAAAATTGAACTGTCAGAATCTCTGAGGTACAGTTCGGAATTCTGCAATGAGTCGCTCACCTCCTCTTTCCAAAAGGTCACATTATCAGGAGAGTGGTGGAATACTCTCCAACTTTGGACAGTTCAGCTCCAAAAAGACTCATGATGCTCGGTACTGTCTAGAATGCTTGATTGACACCATATCCACATATTCACTTGATTGATACCATATTCACTCCATCCAGCACCGCTGCATCATAGCAGCAATCGTCAAGACACATTTCACAAAATCTCCAAGGTCCCTTCGACAGCAGCTTCCAAATGTGAACACTATCACCTGGAATGACAAGGCCACAGATGCATGGAAGACCGGCTGCCCGCAAGTTCCCTTCCAAACCAGGCAACATCCTACTTTGGACTCCCTCAAAATCCACAAGTCCCTTCCTCAAGTGCACAGTGGCTCAGTGGTTAGCAGTGCTGCCTTACAGCGCTGGGGACCCAGGCTTGATTCCAGCTTCAGGTGACAGAGTAATGAGGACCAAAGATATGGTTAGGCATCACGATCAAAATTAGGTTGAGACAATATACAAACAATGAGTTGCGGAGCTATGTCTGTGCTTTATGCACAACTAGAAGCCATGATGAGTTTGCACATTCTCCCTTTGTCTGCATGCGGTTTCCTCTCACAGTCCAAAGATGTGCAAGTTAGGTGGATTGGCCATGCTGAACTTCCCATAGTGTCCAGGGGTGTGCAGGCTTGGTGGGTTAGCCATGGAAAATACAGGGATAAGGTGGGTAGCTTTTTGAATAGTCCGTGTGAACTTGATGGGCCGAATGGCCTGTTTTCTACACTGTGGGGATTCTATGAGTCTTTATAGCACTGCAGATGTCCCTAAATCCCAAGGACAGGAGTGGTTTAAAAAAGCAGCTCACCACCACCTTCTCCAGGGTACTAGGGATGGGCAATAAATGCTGGCCTTCCAGGGATGCCCACATCCATGAACAAATTTTTAAAAAAAGCTCCTAGCACTTAAGAGTTCATATCCTACCATGTCAATTAGATAATCTGATCATTTGTAGGCCAGGAGTCAAATTGTGAAAGTGTCTGGGCCATATTCAAAATTGCAACTAAGTGTTAGGATCTGATGCTCCAGTGTGGGGCCGGATAACATCAGGAGTGATTGATTCCCAGCCCCCATTAAGAGAAAGCTCAACGGATCAAGCTACAATCAAGCAGTGAGCTTTCTGGTGCGCCATGAGCCTCAATGCTGAAGTCTTGCTCTGCCAGAAGCTGTCAGCCAGTCAGAGGCTATCAGCATCTGGGTCCTCGAGATTGCAAGAAATAAGCTTTACAGGTTTAAATAATGAGTGAGTAAGTGCTTTTCTTTTGGGTCTCGCCCATTGCAGAAAGAGTGTGGTTAGAGAGTTCAGAGGCAAGGGCAGAAACGTGAACTCTGTTGGCCACATCCTATCACTGCCCCTCTGATTGGCCCCTATTTAGGTAGGTGGAGCTCCTCCTTCCTAACTCAACAGGCAGGTTGCCTGGTTTGCCAATCGCAAAACTAGCCACAGACAGCAAGGCAGATAATCAGGGTGATGGTGAGTTCAGGCTCCTGAGTGGCCAAGAATTGACCACAGAAGCACTTTAGTTTGTGCTGAGCTGAGAAGGTTGCCCATGGACTTTCTAAACGTGTATCTAATTGCTGAGGTGGTGAAAATCTCTCCAGGATGAATTTGCTGAACTATTTGCCCATTTTCCACTTTCTTCACCATCTATAGGAAGGGAATAATCATGCCTAGAATTTGCAAAAACCCAGCAGTGAAAGATATTTACCACTCTGATCTGGTCCAGGCTGAGTATAATTAGACTCATTCGACACAGTTGACTCTTAGTGGTTTCAGGGCAAGTGTAAGAAAGAGCAATCAATAATATATTAGTCAGGGATATTTAAGAGACTCTTGGATAGGCACACGGAAGCAATCAGATCCTTTCTATTGAAGGACTTCACAAGAAGGTTGATGACAGTTTGCCCAAGGAGTTAGAGGGGACATTTCAAGCAAAACACATCTTGAGAGAGAGAGAGAGAGACAGAGACAGAGAGACTGAGAGAGAAAGAGATAGAGAGACAGAGAGAGAGAAAAAAAGAGAGAGAGAGATGATACCTTTTGGATGAAAGAAGCACTTGAAAGGTATAAGGAACTGTCAGGCTTTTATTGATTTTTGGGACAAGGTAAATGAATCAAAGTCTTGAGCATTTCTGTGTCTTATTGCTCATTTGAAAATCTGGATTTGATCAAGAATTACATTATTGTACTCCACCCTTTCACATTAACGTTGTTCGCATCCGTCATCTCTATTACCATTTTTGCTGACTGTCTCTTTTTTTTGTAAGTGCTCTTGCTATGAGACTAGGTTACATGACATGTGGTTAAATCAAGATTAGATTAGAGCTTCTTTCTTTCTTCCTCAAGTGCAGACTGCTTGCTCATTGGTCAAGGTGCACACTTTGCTGAGAGATAGCCTTGAAGCTGCACTTTAATGCTGACTCTGTGGTCAACGCAGCAGCCGAGCATTGACCTCCTCACACTGACCACACTCGGTGTAATCATATAGCAAGATGGAAAGGAAATGAGCAGAGATATGTGGCACCTTTACAGCAGAGGACCGCAAGAGCTCTTTAAAAGAGACCAATCGTGACTCATGCCTTTCGATTTTAATGGCAACTCACACTTGGCTTTTGAAGATTGTTCTCAATTCCACATCAACGGGAACGTTGAAACTTGCCAGATTGAACTTAGATCCATCATCTTCCCCAACCTGTCTTCCACCCACTACTGCCTCCCACCCCATATCCTCACTCTACCAACCCTTCCCTTACAATGTTTTTAAATTTATTCATGGCATCTGGCTGATGTTAGCCTTGCCAATATCTATTGCCATTCTCAGTTTTCCTTGAGGAGTGGTGGTGAACTGCCTTCTTGAACTGTTGCCATAGGTGAACACAAAATTTTGTTCGGTAGGGAGGTCAAGGATTTTGAGCCAACGGCTCAATTTATCTTGTGCCTTTGTCCTACTCGATGGAAGTGGCTGTGGGTTGAATGGTGCTGTCTAAGGATTCTTGTAACATTCTATACCATCTTATCAATGGTACACACTGCTGCTACTGAACATCATGGTGGAGGGATTGAATGTTTGTGGATGTGTTGTTAGTCCAGTGGCTTGGTTTGTCCAGGGTTGTTTCAAGCTTCTAGAGTAGTGTTGAAGCTGCACTCATCCCAAAAAAATAGGGAATATTGCATAATTCTCCTCAGTTGTGCATTACTAGTCAGGGAGAGTGTTACATCTGCACTCAGAGAGGACATACTGGAGGGCTCATCCACTGAGGCATCTTCAGCTGCTTCATCATAAGGTCAGAAGTAAGGGTGTCTGCCAATGATTGCATAATGTTCAGCACCACTTGCAACTGCTCAGATACTAAAGCAGCCCTTGTCCAAATGCAGAAAACATCCAGGTTTGGGCTGTCAAGTGGCAAGTAACATCTGCAACATTGAAGTAGCAGGAAATGACCATCTCCAACAAAAAAGAATCTAACCATCACCCTTTGACATTCATTGGCTTCACCATCATTGAATTCCCCACTGTCAACACGCTGGGGGTTACTATTGACCAGAAACTGAAGTGTCCTAGCTATATAAATATAATGGCTACAAAACCAGATCAAAGACTAGAAATCCAGCAGTAAGTTACTACTGATTCTACAAAGCCTGCCCACCATCCACCATGTTTGTAAAGTGACAACTTTGGATGACATAAAATGTCTGCCCACATGCCTTTCACCATCACTGACACAGTTGACCAATATGTATTAACTTGCACAGGAGGTAAAATGGCCTCCTTCTGTATTGATGTTTTCATCAACAACTTCAGTAAATGTCTAACGTTTTGCAATTTCCTTGGGCAAAAGGAAAAGTGTTACTAATGGGTCACAGGTTTCATCTGGTGTAATGAGCCCATGTGCAATAAGTTAGTTTAGAATCATAAAGTCATAGAGTCATACAGCATGGAGACAGACCCTTCTGTCCAACCTGTCCACGGCAACCATGTTCCTGAATGAAACTAGTCTGCCTGCACTTGGCCTATATACCTCCAAACCTTTCCTATTCATGAACATCCAAATGTCTTTTAAACAGTGTAACTACCTGTATCCATCACTTTCTCTGGCAGTTCATTTCACATATAAACTACTTTCTGTGTAAAAAACAATTTCCCCTCATGTTCTTTTAAAATCTTTCTCCTCACACCTTAAAAATGTGTCTCCTAGTTTTGAACTCCCCCACCCTATGGAAATGATCTTTGTCAGTCACCTTATCTATGCCCCTCATGATTTCATAAACCTCAATAAGTTCTCCCCTCAACAGACTATACTCCAGTGAGAATAGTCCCAGTCTTTCCAGTCTCTTTTTATATCTCAAACCCTCCATTCCAGCAACATCCTGGAAAATATTTTCTGAACCCCTTCCAGTTCAATAATATCCTTCCGATAACAGGATATTGCAGAACTGCACACAGTACTCCAGAAGAGGTCTCACCAATGTTTTGTACAACCTCAACATAACATTCCAACTCCAGTCAAGTCCAGTACTCAAAGGTCTGAGCAATGAAGATAAGTGTGCTAAATGCCTTTGTAACCACCCTGTCCATCTGTGATCCAAATTTCAAATAATTATGTACCTGAACCCCTCGGTCTCTCTGTTCTACAACACTAGCTAGGGCTCTACCATTAATTGTATAAGTCCTATCCTTGTTTGTATTACCAAGATGCAATACATTGCATTTATCCAAATTAAACTTGATCTGCCACCAACCATTGACACAATTAATAAAGGTCTCATCGTAATCTTCGATAAACATCTTCACTGTTGACCATAAAGCCAATTTTGGTGCCATCTGCAAACTTACTAACCACGCCTCGTATATTCTCATCTAAATCATTCATACAAATGACAAAAGTAGACCCAATACCATTCCTGTGGAACACCACTGGTCCTAGGTTCCAGACTGAAAAACAATCCTCCACTACCGCCCTCTGTCACTTAATATAAAGCCAATTTTGTATCAAATTGTCAAGTTCACCGTGAATCACATGTGATCGAACTTTCCTAATGAGTCTACCATGCGGAACCTTGTCAAAGGCTTAACTAAAGTCAAAGAAAACAATGTCTACTGCTCTCCCCTCATCAATTTTTTTTGGTTACTTTATTTAAAAACTCAAACAAGTTTGTGAGACATGGTTTTCCTTGCACAAAACCATGCTGACTATCCCTAGGAGATCCTTGCCTCTCCAAAATGTATGTAAATCCTATCTTTTAGAATCACCTCCAACAGCTACCCACCACTGATGTCAGACTCATAGGTCTATAGCTCCCAAGCTTCTTCTTACAGTCTTTATTAAACAATGGCACAACATTAGCCATCCTTCAGCCCTCAGGTACTTCACCTGCACTAACAGACGGTACAAATATTTCTGCTAAGGAGTTCCACACTTTCCTCACTAACTTCCCACAATGTTGGAATACACTTGATCAGGTCCTGGAGATTTATCTAACATTTTGTTTTCTAAGACCTCCGGCACCTCCTCGCCTCACTGGGAGCTCTGTGTTCTTGTGATTTCACCTAATCCGAGCCCTTTTAGAATCAACCAGATTGTTTTTGGAGGATGTATCTAATGATCAAGATAATATTATCGAGGGTCAGAAATCAGCAGCGAGTGTCATTGTTATTAGTCTTGGACTGGATGGGAATTTCCGCTATTTTGCTGAAGCTGAAATTAGTTGAAATGCTCTTAAAAGAGCAGAAAACACAAGAATACCCAACTGGTGCAGAATTGAAAGTTACTTTATTTATTTTGTTTTATTTCTCCACTTCCTCTGTTCCACTTTCAAGGCCTTTATCTTTAAAATTAACATCCTCCCCCAGTCATTTATTTTAGACTTTATTGACATCTTTCTATGGGATATCTTTATGTTGCTGTTTGTATTTATTTGGAAATTTGCACAGAGTGTCCTAGATTTGGTTAATTTTCCTCACATTCATTTTATATTTAACTTTCACTGACCCATTTCCTGTGGACATTCCACGTATCACTTCTCCTTGCCCCACATCTCTCGCAGCGCCTACAGCCAAACTGATTATGGCTCTCCCCAGGGTTTATTTCAAGGCCTGATTTTTAAATGGGTTCATGGACCAGGAGATATTCAATTACATGTCTGAGGCGTGTACTAAGCTTGAACTGACAGTTGAAGTTGGCAGAAGCTTCATGCTTACTGATTGCAGCAACCCGACATATCCCTCCTGCTTCACACTTGTGACTCAACTATCACAGAAAACATTTGGGAGGTGTATCTTGTTCATGTGGTACAGTTCTGCGCAGGCTCACATGAATTTCTTGGTGCTATGGCTGCTACACGTAGTGTTCTTCAATGATGTTGGAATATTGCATGCAATTCAGGTCTCCCCTCCTATCGGAAGGATGCTGTGAAATTTGAAATAATTTACAAGGATGTTGTCAGGGTTGGAGGTTTTGAGCTATAGGGAGAAGCTGAATAGGCTGGGGCTGTTTTCCCTGGAGCATTGGAGGCTGAGGGGTGACCTTATAGAGGTTTACAAAATCATGAGGGGCATAGTTAGGATAAATAGACAAAGTCTTTTCCCTGGGGTTGGGGATTCCAGAACTAGAGGGCATAGGTTTAGGGTGAGAGGGGAAAAAAATAAAAGGGACTTAAGGGGGATCTTTATCACATAGAGGATGGTGCATGTATGGAATGAGCTGCCAGAGGAAGTGGTGGACGCTGGTACAATTACAGCATTTAAAAGGCATCCGGACGGGTATATGAATAGGAAGGGTTCAGAGGGATATGGGCCAAGTGTTAGTAAATGGGACTAGATTAGGTTAGGATATCTGGTCGGCATGGACGAGTTGGACCGAAGGGTTTGTTCCTGTGCTGTACATCTCTATGACTCTACGATATCAATGAGGAAGGCTTCAAACGGTCTTCATAGGTGAATCTCACCTCCACGGCTTCCTGAAAAATGATTGATTAAGTGACCAGAAAGTAATCATAGTGGCTATTGTTCCACAGGAAGTTAACAGTGCATTGGAAGTTTCAGATGTTGTAACTTCTAGAAGGGCTAAATTTAGCTTTTTGGAACTAAAGTGATCAAAAGTTCCATGGAGAAAGTGGGAACAGGATTGAATGATTGGCCATTATCATGTTCAATGGCAGAGTGGACTTGAAATGCTAAATAGCCTGCTCCCGCTCTAGTTTCTATGTTTCTGTGATAAGGGGACTTCATTAGTCAGAGGATATATCAACACAAAGATTGATAGAATGTGTCAGCAATGAGCATTGAGTAATGTAAGATAAAAGTAGCTAAACTAGTTGAGGTACAGACCATTCTATCATTAACAGATAGTCCTAGATTGAAGGACTGAATGGCCTCCTCTGGTACCTTATGTTTTCAGTGTTATTGAGGAATCTGATTAAAAATTGTTGTTGATCTTTGTACGTTCCAACGTCACCAATATTATTTTACTTTAACCTCTGAAGTGTGCCTTTGCAAAAGCTCCTTCATTTTGGCACTTGATGCAACTTTGAGAATTTTTGCTCTTTAGACATGGTACTGTCCAATTTTACTGTGGACATTGCTAGCCATTCAGCTCACAGTGACAGACAACAGCCCATTAAACTGAGTACATATCCATGACTCTAATTGAAAGTATTTGGACTTATTCCACCAATTTTCCAAAGTCTTGGAATATAGAACATAGAAAAATACAGCGCAGAACAGGCCCTTCGGCCCACAATGTTGCGCCAACCTGTGAACTATTCTCAGATCGGCCCCCTACACTATCCCATCATCATCCATGTGTTTATCTAAGGATTGTTTAAATCTCCCTAATGTGGCTGAGTTAACTACATTGGCAGGTAGGGCATCCACACCCTTACCACTCTCTGAGTAAAGAACCTGCCTCTGACATCTGTCTTAAATCTATCACGCCTCAATTTGTAGTTATGCCCCCTCGTACAAGCTGACGTCATCATCCGAGGAAAAAGACTTTCACTGTCTACCCTATCTAATTCTCTGATCATCTTGCATGTTTCTATCAAATCCCCTCTTAGTCTTCTTCTTTCCAGTGAAAACAGACCCAAGTCTCTCAGCCTTTCCTCATAAGATCTTCCCTCCAGACCAGGCAACATCCTGGTAAATCTCCTTTGCACCTTTTCCAATGCTTCCACATCCTTCCCGAAATATGGCGACCACAATATTCCAAGTATGGCCGCACTAGTGTTTTGTATAGTTGCAGCATGATATTGCTGCTCCGGAATTCAATCCCTCTACCAATGAAGTGGTCATGCTTAGTGATTCTGCCATGGACAGAAGCAGCTTCAGCAAGCAGTTTTGAAATAATGGAGTTGCTATGTTCTTCCCTCTTTTTCGATCCCTTACCATCTACCACAGACCCAGTCCAGTAGTAATGTCCTTTTTCACTCAACCAGCTTGGTCACTACTGCTGAAGCCAAGACATTGTTAGTCATAGAGTCATTGAGGTCTAGAGCACAGAAAAAAGCCCTTCAGTCCATCGAGTCTGCAACAGTCAAAAATAACCAGCTAATCATTCTAATCTCATTTACCAACACTTGCCCCATAGCCTTGTATGGCTTAGAATTGCAAATGTCCATCTAAATACTCCTGAAATGTTATGAGGGCATCTGTGTGTACCATCCTTGCAGACAATGAGTTCCAGATTCCCATCACTCTCTGAGTGAAAAAATATTTCCTCACATCTCCTCTAAATGTCCAGTCCCTTACCTTAAATCTATGTCCCCTGGTCAATGCTTCCTTCACCAAGGAGATGGTCATGACCAGGTAATCAGGAGGAGGCTTTCTTGCCCATATTTGACCTGATGTCATGAGACTTCATGGGATCGAGAGTCGATGTTGAGTACTTCCAGGACAACTCTTCTCTGATTATATATATCACTGCACCACGTTCCAGTTGTCTGGGATATTGTCTGTAAGGTATGATTCCATGAGTATGATTATGTCAGGTAGTTATTTGACTCATTTATCAGATTGCTCTTCCAATTTTGGCACCTGCTCCAGATGTTAGAAAGGAGGACTTTGCAAAGCTGAGTTTGCTGTTGTTGTTTCCAGTGCTTCTGTTGATACCAGATTGTCTGTTTGGTTTCATTTCTTTTCTGAGGCTTTCCAGCAGTGAATGGCTTGCTAGGCCATTTAAGAGGGTAGTTAAGTGTGGATCAAATTGTTGTGTGTCTGGAAATGCATGTCAGCTATTCCAGGTAAGGATGGCAGCTTCCTTCCCTAAAGGACATTAGTGGACTCAATGGGTTTTATGTCAATCGACAATTGTTTCACAGTCACCACTAAAGTTTTAACTTCTTGTTTTTATTGAATTCAAATTCCATCGAAATGGTGGGATTTGAACTCATATCGCTGGGACATCACATGTCTCTTTGAATTATTAATCAAGCAACGATACCTCCTCATTGGCTCCTCAACTCGTTGCACAAGCATAATACAGGAGTAACACTTCAATTCAGATTTCATGAGATGATTTAAAATTGTGTTTAATTTCCCACGTAGCACATGTAAGGTCCAAAACCACAGCCCAAGAAAGTATGCAAAAGATTGTTATCTCACAGCTATTGAGCTACCTCTAATTTCCAAACTCTCTTCCTCAAACTCTGTTGTGAACTCTCTTTCCATTCTCTGTTTTGATCTTGCTCCAATTTCATCCTCAAAAATAGAAATGGCTGGAAAAGCTCAGCAGGTCTGGCAGCGTCTGTGGAGAGAAATCAGAGTTAATGTTTCGGGTTGAGTGACCCTCCCTCAGAATGGAGTGTTACATTTCAGACTTGCTGCGTACCTTCTTACTGTTTCACAGAGCTTAGTCAGTTTGAAACACCCTTTCTCCCTAACCCTTAGCTCCATTCTTTCTCATAATCTCCTTACCTGAGTGTCATTCAATTTACAGATACTTAGGTTTGAATTGTTCTGAGACCTCACCTCACTGGTGTGGCCTGATGGGTGTGAGCAGCCTATTGATATTGAAATTGTAAGGTTGATGATATTTCCATCTATGGGCAGCAGGCAATTGTACTATGGGATAACATATTTATTCTGCAAGAATTCTTGAAAAATTCTGTCATTTTAATTATGACCTAATCAATTGCTTGTTTTTTTTAAAACAGATTTTCTGTTCTACTGATGTGTCTCTTGCAATTTGTTTCTGAATAAAGAGCAAAAGTTCATAAAAAGTACAGTTTAACTAGTACATTATCCATTTTGCACTTGAAAATGTTTGTCACTTATTGTGATTGCATTGACCCAATAAAATAAATAAAATCAGTTTGTATTTGATTCCAGGCAAGATCAAAACCTACAAAATAAGTATTTTTATAGTTTTTTTTTTTCCCCCCCACCCCTCCTTTTCTGAAGGCACTGACTCATTCCATGTTCAATTAAGTTGGACATCAATGACCTTCCTACATGACAGCAAAGTGACCATTCATTGTATGATGTCCCTCTACAGGTCAGTTGAGTGGTTTTAATACGAGATTAAATTTCTAGCAAGAGGTTAGTAATCAGGACCAGGAACTTTGTCTTTTTCTAGTTATGGGACATTGATAATGTCAAGCGTTTCTTGTCACTGAAAGAAATGTTTATGATTAAAGCAGCCATACGAGCTGAGAACTAAAAGCAATTGAGCAAATAGGTTCATACATTCTCATCTTGTTCAAAATTCAGCTTTCATTGCTTATTTCATATCAGTGATTTGGGTGTGTGGCCCATACCTTTGGATCATTTCTCTTTAACAACATTTTAATTGACATTTATAATATTTAAAAATTCATTCATGGGATGTGGGCATCACTGGCTGGGCCAACAGTTAATACCCATCCCCAATTGCCCAGAAAGCAGTGAAGTGTCAATCACATTACTATGGCTCTGGAGTTACATTTAGGCCAGACCAGGTAAGGACAGCAGTTTCTACCTACAATTGTCAATAGTTTCATGGCCTACATTACACTCCTAATTCTATAAGACCATAAGATCATAAGACATTGGAGTGGAAGTAAAACCATTCGGCCCATCAATCATCCACCATTCAATCATGGCTGATGGGCATTTCAACTCCACTTACCCGCACTCTTCAGAAGGTAGGTGTGGACTCTAGGGAATCTAATCTAACCTAATCTAAAAAAAAGATTTAGACAGTTTAGGAGAGTGGTCCAGAAAATGGCCCTTCATTCCTTGCGAGATCAAGAATTTATCAATTTCTACCTTGAAGACATTTAACATCCTAGCCTCCACTGTGCTCCGTGGCAATGAATTCCACAGGCCCACTCTCTGGCTGAAGAAATGTCTCCTCACTTCCTATCTAAATTGATCCCCTCTACTTATAAGACTGTGCCCACGGGTCCTAGTCTCCCCGTCTAACAGAAACAACTTCCCAGTGTTCACCCTTTCCAAACTATGCATTATCTTGTAACTTTTTGCAAGATCTCCACTCAACCTTCTAAACTCTGATTAATACAATTCCAGGATCCTCAGCCATTCCTCATATGTTAGGCCAACCATTCCAGAGATCATCTGTGTGAAACTCCGCTGGACAGGCTCCAGTGCCAGTATGTCCTTGGGGCCCAAATCTGGACACAGTATTCTAAATGGGGCCTAACAAGAGCTTAATAAAGTCTCAGAAGCAAATTGTTGCTTTTATATTCCAACCCTCTTGAGATAAATGACAACATTACATTCACTTTCTTAATCACGGACTCAACCTGCGAGTTAACTTTTAGATAATCCTGGACTAGCACTCCCAGATCCCTTTGTACTTTGGCTTTATGAATTTTCTCATCATTTAGAAAATAGTCCATGCCTGTATTCT
The DNA here is from genome assembly GCF_037043375.1 of Chiloscyllium plagiosum. Classification (NCBI taxonomy): domain Eukaryota; kingdom Metazoa; phylum Chordata; class Chondrichthyes; order Orectolobiformes; family Hemiscylliidae; genus Chiloscyllium; species Chiloscyllium plagiosum. The sequence goes on from NW_028270146.1 coordinate 26,573,865, forward strand.
TTTTTTTCCAAAGTGCAAGACCTCATATTTGTTCACATTGAATTTCATCAGCCATTTTCTGGACTACTCTCCTAAACTGTCTAAATCTTTTTTTTAGATTAGGTTAGATTAGATTCCCTACAGTCCACACCTACCCTCTGAAGAGTAACCTGCCCAAACCCCTTTTCCCTTTAATTAATGCGCCCTACACTACCCTACACCCTACAATTTAGCGTGGCCAATTCACCTATCCCACATCTTTGGATTGTGGGAGGAAACTGGAGCACCCGTAGGAGACTCACGCAGACACGGGGAGAATGTGCAAACTCCACACAGAGATAGTCACCCAAGGTCAGAATTGAACCTGGGACCCTGGTGCTGTGAGGCAGCAGTGCTAACCATTGAGCCACTATGCCGCCACCTCCTCAGTATTACCTGCCTGTCCACCTAACTTCACATCATCAGCAAACTTCACCAGAATGCCTCCAGTCCCTTCACCCAGATCATTAATATATAAAGTGAACAGCTGCGGCACCAACACTGAACCCTAAGGGATGCCACTTGTCATCAACTACCGTACCGAAAAAGAACCTTTTATCCCAAATCTCTGCCTTCTGTCAGACAGCCAAACCTCAATCCATGCTAGTAGCTCACCTCGAACACCATAGGCCCTCATCTTACTCAGTAGTCTCCTATGATCCACCTTATCAAAGTCCTTTGAAATTCTAGATATATAATATCCACTGGGTTTCCCTGGTCTAACCTACTTGTTACCTCTTCAAATAATTCTAACAGGTTTGTCAGGCATGATTTCCACTTACTAAATCCGTGTTGACTTGTTCTAATCCGACCCTGCACTTCTAAGAATTTAGCAATCTCATCCTTAACGATGGATTCGAGAATTTTACCAACAACCGAGGTTAGGCTAATTTGGCCTATAATTTTTCATCTTTTGTCTTGAGCGTTTCTTGAAGAAGAGGGTTGCAACAGCGATTTTTCAATCATCTGGGACTTTCCCTGACTCCAGTGACTTTTGAAAGATCACAATCAATGCCTCCGCTATTTCCTCAGCCACCTCCCTCAGATACTTATTGAGTTCAAATTCCACCATCTGCCATGGCAGGACACAAACCCAAGCCCCCAGAACATTACCAGGGTCCCTGGATTTAAATTATAGCAATAACACTTCACGGCTGTCAGATCCCCAATGGAGTATACTAGAAACAGATACATTAACATTGAGTCACTTCTTACATTGGGTGGACATTGGAACTACCAGAGTTCATCCAATATCTCAACAAACACTCTGTGCTTGAAGGTTGTTCCAATATTTCTCAACTTAGTCTTAACTGTAAGTCTTCCCTTTGAACACCATGGTGTTGAATTTGACAGCGTGCAGTGATGTAAAATGGGCGGGAGTCGGTGGCGTTTTTACACCTAGGAAGATAAGACCATAACAGCAAGAGTAGAACACTCAGACCGTAGAAACAGTTTTGTCATTCAGTTAGATACTGGCCAATCTGTATCTCAAACTCCATCTTTCCTACAAGATCCTTTAACATCCTTGTCTGAAACAGATCTATCAATCTCCATTATAGAAGTTGCAATTGATCCCCAGTTTCAACAGGTTTTGAGGGGAAAAGTTTGCAATTTCCCCTGTCCTTTGTGTGAAGAGCCACTCCTCTCAAGATAAATGAGCCAGTTTGAATTTTAAGCTCGCATTTCCTTGATGTGGACCTCTCACCGGATGAAATAATTTATAACTGTCAATCTGTCAACTCCCTTAGTCAACTTAAACAACAGAATTAGATCACCATTCTTAATCTTCCATGCTCAAGGGCTAAGAAGCTTAGGTCTTCATTATTTTAGAAAGTGATTTTGAAAACAAAATTCGGCCCATTGGAATACATGAGTCACTTTTTTTGGTCTGTTGTTTTTGACGAGACAGGTGTTCATAACTTAAAGCAAGATTGATTTTCGCAAAACATAGCCAGCTGGATAGTGCGAACAGATAAAATAGAGAAAACATGTGCCTTTTCCTGAGTGGGGTTTGGACTAGTGCCGCTCTGGTACAAAACAGAAAACCTCATAAAACTCGCCTTTATCTGTTGCGATACTAAAGGTACGCCTGCGGTTTTTGTCCTGTGACCCTTTACTGTAATGTTACAAAAATACATGTAAGCTTCTCTTGGGTTTCGGTTGAAAAAAGCTGAGTATTTTGCTCCTTTTTCGGAGCAACAGTGCACCCTTTATGTTGGTCAATGTGAACTACTCCAAGAAAACCAAAGACAAAATCTTTCATGCATTTTTGAATGTGTATGACATTTCTCTCCTGCAATTTCCTTAAAATGCAGTAGAACCTAGACTACATCGAGAGAAGACAAGAGACCATGATTCACAAACAAATGTTTTCCAATTTTTAATGCTTATTCGTCAAATGGGTTAAATTCGATGATGAACTTGACTAATTGAGCCCAGGCTCACTTTAGAGGCTTGCAACCAATTTTTTTTTTAAGTGCTTAGCAAATCCATTCAAGTGCATGGCACCTTTAGGTTTATTTGCATGACTAAGTATATGTGGTAATTAAAAGGCTCCAACTTGCACGCAAATTTCATGGAAGTATTTGGGTTACTTTGGGGGCAGCTAGATGAGAACACATTGATTGCATCTCGTTTAGTTTCCAATATCAGCCAATGCAATTCAGCTGTGTGATGCCAAATGCTCATTAGAATGTCTAATTTTAAAGGACAAGTTTGCTTTAATGTCAGCTTAACATAGATATGAGACACTGATAAGGCTTTCAAAGAATTGTGTCAGCAGTACTCAAATGATCTGAAGAGAAACCTAAGGGCTCATTTACTGTCTCCTTATCTGCTATCCATTTTGTTTATTCTCCCATCCACCTTCTCTGCCTCAGAATTATTTTGGACCATAGGAAAATAATACTCCTAAGTACATATTGACCACTTCCTTTCGGGGAGACCAGTGGTAACAAACTAATAAGTAGAAGACAATAGCAATCTTGAGTTACTTTCTTCATCCTTTTGGATTTGATGTTAATTTGATGTTTTGCTTTCTAATTTTTAACATTAATTTAATATATAACATTAATATTTCTTTTTGCAGTCTAGCTTTGCATTTGAAGATATTTTTATTTTTGCGCATTCTTATAAGTCTGCAAATTTCCAACTTTAAGCAAACATCTGCTTAATTTTTACCCTTCCATTCCAATGGAACATATTTCTCTTCATTTTGATTGATTCATCTCCTCTGAATTTTGCGCGTTTTTTTGTGCTTCCTAATATATAACTGTGATTTGTCTATTGTCCATCTATTAAACCTAAGTAAATAAGACAATACTATTATGCAGTGGTGTATATGTCAATGTATTGGTGTCAACAACGAGATCTGAATTATTTATCTTGGTTGGTTACAAATTGAAGTTTACATTGAACATATTTTGTTTTCCCTTTTTGTTTTGATAATTGTAACTAAACATGAAGATGAGCTAATAGGGCTAAATTTAAATTTGACAAGACAGCAAATGTTGAAAGATACCACTATACCCAGGACCCCTCTAGCTGTTACCAATGAAGAGCCCCATTTATGAAATGTACTAAGCCCCAATATCTTGCAAGTCAACCCAATCAAAATTAATCCTCATTTTGGTTTGCTAATTCACACAGAAGACAGTGTCAAGAAATTAACAAACAATCAGAATAATGAAACCATCATCGTTATTGCAAACCTAATATGCTCATCAAATCCAGCTACACTGATTTTAGAAATACCATGCAATCTTGGGGTTGGTGGGTGAACTAGAGTCATAGAGTCATAAAGATTCTACAGCTTATAAAAATGTCCTTCTGCCCTGAGCATTTGTGTTGGCCAAGAACAACCATCTAACTATTCCTGATTAATACCTGCTTCTTCAAGTGAAGATAAATTCTGTCCCTCAGAATTGCTTCCAATAATCTCCCCTCTATTGAGGTTAGACTGACTGTCCCTTCCTGAATAATGGCACCATATTGGTACCCTCCAGTCCTTTGGCACTTCCTGGATGGCCAGAGAGGAATTGAAAGTTATTGCAAGCACACCAGCTGTTTCTTCTCTTGCCTCACTCAACAACTCGAGAGATATGTCTACTTTTAAGCTTGCCAGACCACTCAGAATCACGTCTCTATCTATGATTTCTTTAATTGTATCACAGACCTTCTCCCTGAATTCTATACCCATATCATCCCTCTCACTGATGAACACTAACACTAAGTATTCATTTATAACTGTACCTAGGTCCTCTGGCTCCATGCACAAATTACTGCTACAGTTGTTAATGGGCTTTACTCTTTCCCTCTATATCCTTTTACCCTTATTGTACCTGTGAAGCAACGTAGGATTTTTCTTTATTGTAATGTTCCCTTGTAACTCTCCTAATCTGCTTTTTAAGCTGCCTTTTGCACATTCTGTACTCCTCAAGAGCTTCTGCTGTTTTGAGACCTTGTTACCTGCCATGAGCGTCCCTTGTTCTCTTAATCCAATCCTGCATATCCCTTGATATCTAAAGTTCACAAGATTTGAAGTCCGGCCCTTTTTTCTTTACTGGAACATGTTGGCCTTGTACTCTCCAAACTTCTTGAATGCATCCCACTTTTTGGAGTGGAACTTTCCCTTTCCCACTTTGGCCAAATTGGATCTTATTAAAGTCAACCTTCCCAGTTTAGAACTTTAATTTCAGGTCCTTTTCCACATTAATCTTGCATCGAACTGAATAATGATCAGTGGCTTGAATGCTCCCCCACTGATACTTCAACCTCTTGCCCAGCTTTGTTACTTGACATTAAGTCCAGGACTAGCCCTCTCTTGTGGGACCTTCTACAGACTCACTTAAAGAAAGCTCTCTTGGATGCATATTAAGAATTATTCTTCTTCTAGGCCTTTCACATTATTGACTACCCCAGTTAGTATTGGGACAGTTAAAATCTGTTATGTCCTAGTATTTTTGGATATTTTCTAAACAACCTGTTCAGAGATGTTGTGACATATATTTGGAACAGTTCAAACTTGAACGTAGGCCTCCTGGCTCAGCCTTTTATATTTCCCTGAAATATTCATCCAGCTCTGTTCTTCTATTTCTGTTAGACAGTTAGGGAGCTGAGAGTACACTCACAGCAAAATGGTTGCTGTGTTTTGGTTTTCAAGCTCTACCCATATGGCTTCATTTGAGGACTGTTGTCATTCTCCTTGCTGCTATAACAGAGACCCTGATCAAAATTGCATTACCTCCTCCTTTTCAACCTTCTTCCCATCTCACCTGAAGACCCCGTATCTTAGAATATTAAGCTACCAATCTCGCCCCTCTAGCACCCATGTCTCAGTGTTAGCAATGACTTCATACCCCAATGTTTTAATTTGTGCCCTCAACACATTTGCTTTGTTCATCAGACTCTTGCATTACCATAAATATCATCAACCTTGCTCAACTCCCTTGTGCTATATCTGGCCTATGGTTTTCCTGACTCATTTGTTGTCTCCTTGAATTTTGGCTGTTCATCTCCCTTTCCAAAAGATTCTTTCTGAATCCCAGATGCTACATGGATATTACTAGATACTAGAGGGATTCTGTGTTTCTCCTGCAGTATCCCAACAATACATTCAGCCTCAATGTAGAACATTTCCAGATTTTGCTCTCTATTCTCAATATCTCAGAACAATGACCATTATATTAATGCAAATGAGCCAATTAGGGATGCATCTGCACCGTAAGTGCATTAACTGAAGTCAGAATAAATGACAGTAAATCAAAATCAGAAATATTTCACCATTGTTTTTGTTTAAAAATCTTTTAGAGTTCAAATCTGTTTAGTTTTTTTTGGTGACGTACTCATATATTTTTGTCAGTTTGGTAAAATACTGAAATAATTGCATAGAGACCTGTATCCCATCACCAAGTCACTCTTTATTTACTTGTGCACAGTACGCAGTACACTGGCTATGGCCAGCTCAGCTTGGAGTCAGTCCCTGAACTAAGGAGATTCTAAATCTCCTGGTTATTTTGGTCAGCCAGGGCTTTCCTGATTTTCCCAGGTTAACAACCCCAACGGAGGATTTCATAGTCAACTAGATCCAACTGATTTCTATTGCTACAGATACTGACCATGATCAGTTGGCTTCTGATTATAATGCTGCATTTTGATGATTTTGCTGAAATATGTTTCAGTTCACTTGCGTTTGTGCAGCATTTTTCAGAACCACTGGACATCCCAAAGCAGTTCACAGCCAACAAAGCACTTTCAGAAGTATTTTAATGCCTGCAATGTAGCAGCCAATTAATGCCTGGCAAGATCCTACGAACAGTAGTCTGATAATGACCAGCTTATCTATTTTAATCGTATTGATTGAGTGACAAATATTGCTAGGATTTCAGCTAGGAGTTTTTCAAACTAGTATCAAGTGTCCACCTAAGAGTGCATGAATCAGTTTATTTTAACATTTCATCTGAAAGTCTGCACCTCTGATCGTACTCACTCAACACTGCCCTGCAGTGACAGTCTTGTTTGTTACATTCAAACTGTTGTAGCAAGAACCTAATACATTTTTATCAGCTCGGTAGCTAATATACTATCTAGGAGCTAGTGTCATGTATAGACTAGAGAATTTTAGTGAATCTTGTGTTTATTTTAGTAAGATCAGCAAACTGGCTGGAACATTGAGTTGAGCTTGCCAGTGCATTTTTGCAAGTTCATGATATATTTTGGTAAGTTTGCTGAACCGTCTTATCAAGTTGCCTGCAACATCTCAACATGGTTGTAGGTCTACTTTGGTTGAAATATTTCTGTCACGTTTGACAGTGCAGACATGATGGGCTGAATAGCATCCTTCTGTGCAGCAAGGCTTCTGCGATTCTATCAATGTTGAGTTTTCTGACTTATTCCAAAGTACAACTTGATGCAAAAGTGTAGAAATAAGGAAATCTCACATCGATCAACAGACCCATCAATAATTGAGCTTCCACCATCCTTTACTTGATCACTTGAAAATAGTTTGAAAGAACAAGAAGAGAAACAGTGAGTGAATTTTCACCTAATTTCTATTGTCAAGATCCCCCTAACTCACTGCCATCCCTTTGAATGTTTTTGAAATGTATATAGTGCACAAAGAAAGCAGCCATGTCTTCATCTATTGGGCTTAACAGGAACCATGGGTAGACATGACTGGCCCTGAGGAGAGATGTGATACCCAACTGCGCCCCCTAGCCTCTCCACCCAGGTCCAACTAAAGGATGTCGGATGTTAGACAGATGCGGCTAGCTAGCGACAAAAGAACGTAGACAGCGGTTTTACTGTCGCGAGTTGTGGCCTTTACAAAAAAACATATTTTCTTTGCAACAACGAAACCGATATATTTCTCTTCAATAATTGCATGAAGTATGCAGCAGTGGGCTGGTATGTGATACTTCTGGCACCTTTCCTTTGGGTTTTTTTTTGTAAACTTTGAAAAGCAATGTATGTAGGTCAGCCGAAAGTCAACCCATCTCTTTCAAAGAAACAAAAGAAAAAGATATATGTGGTCTGTTTCCTGTAAATGTTTGTGGAATTTGCGTACCTGAGCATTATTTCAGAAAACCGGAGAAACGACTTCTTATTCCTTTATATGGGTTTTAACACTTGGCCAGCACTTGTAATGGGAATGCCGACATTTGACTCTGTCACTCAGTTAAGTCAGTGGTTAGCAATACCAAGTTAGTTAAAACTTCAGAGATTCAGCCTTCAATTTTTTTTAAAAATTCATTCCCGGGATGGGGGTATTGCAGTGGTTCTGGAGTCAAATGTAGGCCAGATGAGGTAAGATGGCAGCTTCTTTCCCTAAAAGGCATTAATGAACAAGATGGGCTTTCCTCCAACAATCAACTCATGATCATTGTTAGACTCTTAATTCCCGATCTCTTCCTTTTTTAACTGAATTCAAATTCCACCATCTGCCATGGCAGGTTTCAAACCCAAGTCGCTGGAACATTACCTGGGTCTCTGGATTAATAGTCTAGTGATAAGGCCATTAGACCATCACCTCAAATAGCACAAAAAAACTGTTTTGGAATGTATTGCCAACTTTCTTGTTTTATGCAATGACCATCTCACAACTGCATCATCGAAGTATCTTATGAATGAAGCCTTCTCGATAATCGAATGTTTAATAGATCAGAAACACACCCTTAACCTTATGAAGCCTTGCTGAGTGCCTCCACTCACAAAGACAGTGACTGGGAATCGTACCTTGTGTTTCTGTGCTCATACTGAATGGCCTAATACCTTTAGGTTGCAATGAATGCCCATCCAGAGTATACAGGGAAATGAGAGTAAATAGTGGTTCCTTTTTGATGTGATTTGGACTAGAACTGGGTGAAGGTTATACATCATCAGAGCTGAAAGGAATGGAATAGAAAGTGAAATAAATCAAGTATCACTTTGCCTATTTACCTTTCTTGAAAAAGAACATTAACACTGTTTCTTTCTCCACCCATGCTGCCAAATGTGCTGGGTTTCTCTTGCATTTTCTTTTATTAATTTTAGATTACCACCACCTGCATCATTTTGCTTTAACCTGTTATTCAGACTATGAATGGATCCATTCCTGAGCCTGAAGCCTATTCACATGGCAGCTAATCTGCTGTAATGGTCTCTGAGCTGGATTATAGCAGAATTTTGGAGAAACAGTTTCGTTGTTAGCTTTTCCAAAAGAACAATCAATCACTCCAGGGTAAGTTCCTGCCTTTGTGTTGTGAAGCAAATATTTCCTCCATACAAATGCATATGTGAAACTTTTGATTGTAGTTCTTTCTTTGTTTTGATGCCATTAAGCTAGGCTAGGTTTTACTGTAGGATACACTTGGTATCATGCAGTAATCATTCTCATTGAGATCCTTGGATTTCAGTGACAATATTTGCATTTTGCACTTTACATCTTGTTAATACTGAAGGCTGGAAAAAGATTCTGATTCAGATGTTGAATGTACAGCAAAATGTATTAGGAATATCACAGATTTTGCTCAGTCATTCAGAGCCCTGCTTAATCATTGGTGGTAGGTTATTCCACAAAGTGAATTGTACCGTTCCTCAAACTTAGATTTCATAGATGTAGGGTAAATTGCAACGGCATGTACGTGCAATCCTTTCTTGTTTACATTTCCCACCATCCCAAACATTGATGTCAGTCAGCGAAAGAGGGAAAATGAATAGAGAAAGAGCTAAGCATTCTGGTCCCAGATCTATTGATAAAGAGTCTGGAAGGGGATGGTGCCATCACTGGAGTTGTTGCTTTTATGGTGAGTGGGTGGGGGTGTGGTGGCGGGGGGGGGGGGGGGGGGGGGGGGGGGAGTGGGGACCCCAAACACTTTAGTTGAGTAGCCGGCCAATAAGAATGTCAGCGTTCAAAATCAGCCACTCTGGCATATAAACCATCCCGGCACATCAACCATCCCAAATGATATGCTGATCGGTCAATGAATGCTGTAGTTCTGAGCTCTTGTGGCGATCCTGGCGGAAGGATGTTTGAGTGAAAAGCAAGGTAAACCAATGCACCTAGCTCTGCCTCACTTTTACCTGAATTGATGCTTCTTAACCCCATGCTCCATGGCAGGAATAGGCTTCCCCTGTCCATAGACATTCCAGATTAGTGGGCGGCACGGTGGCACAGTGGTTAGCACTGCTGCCTCGCAGCGCCAGAGACCCGGGTTCAATTCCCGCCTCAGGCGACTAACTGTGTGGAGTTTGCACGTTCTCCCCGTGTCTGCATGGGTTTCCTCCGGGTGCTCCGGTTTCCTCCCACAGTCCAAAGATGTGCAGGTCAGGTGAATTGGCCCTGCTAAATTGCCTGTAGTGTTAGGTAAGGGGTAAATGTAGGGGTATGGGTGGGTTACGCTTCGGCGGGTCGGTGTGGACTTGTTGGGCCGAAGGGCCTGTTTCCACACTGTAAAGTAATCTAAAATTAACATCTACTTCTCCCTTCCTCATTCTTGATGGTGCTCCATGATTGACGGCTGCTATGCATATCCCCTGCTTCCCAACCTAACTTTCTCCCCCTCAGCAGTATTATGATTGTGAGAGACTGTGCCCTTTGTCCTTCCCACAAACTGGGCATGGAAAGGAGGACAACCAAGGTTGAAAACCAGCCAACCACCAACTTCCAATTTGTATGAATCTTGGATAATGTGCCATCAAGTGTGAATCAAAGTTAAACCCAACTCTTTCACAAAGCCTCCAAACCCTTCAATGATGATCGGGAGCTGGGGCATGTTCTTTCTCTCCCTAGTTCTGCTTTTTGAGCAAAAAGGACACAAACTTTCTTTTTTTTATTAATTAGCTCTACTTTTTGCCACTTCATAATGGTATTTTTTATTGATTACTCCATTTTTAAAATTATAATTTATTGCTTTGATTTTGATTTTATTTTGCCCTTAATGTTGTTTATGCTTTATTCTTCTGTCAATTTTTTGTTGAAATTTATGTGCTGCCAAACCAGATCTCAGTCAGTTGCTGCTTGGTATCTTGCTGAATGGGAGATTCAGTAGAAGCCTGGTTGCTTTATGAAGGGATGGCTAAAGTGATTATGTTTGTTGCAATAGGATCTGGAAATATTGGAAATGTTCAGCAAGAGTGGCAGCATCTATGCAGCGAAAGATATAGGTCAGTGACACTTCATCAGAACAAGTACAGATTGTGGACTGGAAGTATTAACTCTGTTTCCCTTTCCACAGGTGCTGCGTGGTCTGCTGAATATTTCCAGCATTTTCTGTTTATACTTCAGATTTCCACCATACGCCATACCATCTGCATCCTTGCCCTTTGTTTACATGCTCCATGCTGGGCATTTGTAAGTGTTGTTGGATTCAAGTTAAAATGAGAAAATATTTATCACTCGTAGAAAGTGAAATTTTTCTGGTAGCAAATTCAAGTTTTTAGGATGTTGCTATCTCACTATTACATAGGGCCAGATTCAAAACAAGGCAGAGATGGTTGTATAATATGAACAATTAAGTTGTGCGTAGTTGACTGATAAAGCAGTGGTTGTAAACTGTATCATATTGAAACCTGAGCTGTTAATGGGTTTTATAAATAGAGACAAAGGATACAAAAGCCAAAAGCTATTGCTAAAGTTTTATAGAGCTATTTAACCCCACTGTGACTATTGTTCCCAGTTCTGGGCACCAAAAGGGTTTGACAGAGGTTTGAGAGATAAGGGGTCAGAAACAGGAAAAACACACAGGCTCAAGGTTTCTCTGTCTGGTGTTGCCTGTCTGGATTGTTTCGAGAGTGTGGTGCTGAAAAAGCACAGCAAGTCAGGCAGCATTCAAGGAGCAGTAGAATCGACGTTTTGGGCAATGATGATTCCTGATGAAGGGCTCTTTCCTGAAACGTTGACTCTCCTGCTCCTCGGATGCTGTCTGACCTGCTGTGCTTTTCCACCACCACACTCTCGACTCTGATCTCCAGCAACTGCAGTCCTCACTTCACCCTGTCTGGGTTGTTGGTCAGTTTTGCATATTATTATTTATAACTCAAAACAGTTAGGCCATTCATGCTGCAAATGTGATGCATTAAAGGTATTGAAGATGCTGCTTTGAAGAAGGTGTCAAACAAGGATGCCTTGAAGGGCTCATGCCCGAAACGTCGATTCTCCTGCTCCTTGGATGCTGCCTGACCTGCTGCGCTTTTCCAGCAACACATTTTCAGCTCTGATCTCCAGCATCTGCAGTCCTCACTTTCTCCTAATTGATTTTAACCTACCGCGAATCCTCTTACAAGGATGCCTTCCTTGAAGAAGCTCTCTTCAGAAAGGCTCATGCCCGAAACGTCGATTCTCCTGCTCCTTGGATGCTGCCCGACCTGCTGCGCTTTTCCAGCAATACATTTTCAGAAGGTATCAAACCTCAAGGAGTGTGTCGGAGTTGTCTTTGCATCATTTGGAGAAGGGCAGCTGGAAACTTGGCAGATGCCCTGACAAATATTTATTCTTTAATCACCATTTAAACAGATTATCTGGTCATTATTTTATTACTGTCTTTGGAATTGTGACATGCAAATTGTTTGCTACATTTCTTTTATTGAAACAGTGAATACATTCCAAAAATGCTTCACTGGTTGTGAACAATTTTGGGATGTCCTGGCATTTTAAAAGTCGCTATATAACTGCAATTATATATTTCTTTCTCATGTGAATTAGTGTCATTGATATATATTCTAATTGCCACAATCTAAAATATTGTGGTGCTACTAAAAACTCACTTCAAATGTTGTCTTTTCCAGAGAATACTTAGGCAGACTTCATCAGTAGAACAGCCAAAACCACTCAGCTACAAATCTATTAATCTGTGAGTCTACGCAGCCTCACTTTTCCTCTGCGCCTTGAATTATTGTGACAAAATGAGTTTGGGATCATAATTAACCAAATTTAATTTTAGCAGCATGGCATCGATTCTGATGAATTGAAAAAAAATCGCATCACTGTACAATTTGAAGAATCCTAAATTGACAAACAAGTCATCTAACCAGAATGCTGAAGCCCCTTTCAACACGAGTTAAACACAATTTACCTCACACCATTACTTACGATGCAACCAAAAGATGATGAATTCAATGAGAATGTATTCCGCAAAGATCACTTTTGGGAGAAAATTCTACTTATCTTTTTACGTATATCTGAGGCAGACCCCATATCACTTAAAATCTAACTTGTGCCAGGTACCTTTCAGTTTATTTGGCTTTTTTTTTAAACCTGCTTTTTTTTTAATTTCTGTCTCAGTCCAGGTAGAGGGTGTGTGAGGGAGTAATGAATTCTCCCTGTTGCTAATTTCATAGAAAAAAATGTTAGTGTCAGCAGAAACTGGAATTTCCTGTTTTAAAATCAATCAATTGCCGGCAAGATCATTTTGTCTGACTGCTGCAAACTTGTCTTCAGTTGGGATCTGATTGTCTCAGTTGGCTGGACAGTTAGTTTATTTTGCAGTGGGATGCTAACAGTGTGAGTTCAATTCCCCAGTGGTTGAATTTGCTATGATGAACAAAGAACAGTACAGCACAGGGATTGGCTCTTTGACCCCCGAAGACTGCGTCGAAACATGACACCACTCCAAACTAAAAACGTTTTGCATCTATGCAGTCCACATCCTTACATTCCCTGCCTATTCATGTATCTGTCAAGATACCTCTTAAACATTGCTATTGTATCCGCTTCTACTACCTCCAATGGTAGCACATTCCAGACAATTACCTCCCCCGTGTAAAAAAAGCTTGCCTCTCACATTTCCTTTAACCTTCCCAGCTTTTTCCGTAAACCTTAGTAATCAATATTTGTTCTCTGGGAAAATGATTCTGACTATCCATTCTATCCATGCCTCTCATTATTTTATCAATCTCCATCAGGTTGCCTCTCAGCCTCTGACATTCAAGGGAAAACATATCAAGTTTGTCCAATCCCTCCTCATAACTAATATCCTCAAAACCAAACAGCATCCTGGTAAATCTTTGCTGTATCCTCTCAAACTCTTCTTCTTAACTCCTCCCCTCACCTGAGGTGCGGTGATCCTCAGGTTAAACCAGCAAAAATTATCTCTCTCTGGTAAGAGACCAGCCCAACTGTATTCTTTAGATACGAGAGCTGATAGATTGTCAGGCAACACCACTTACTGAAGATTGTTATATTTGAATGCAACCCAAGAGCAATCTTTTATATTCTGATGGGCAGAGCTTATCAAATGGTATCAGTTAACTCTTTTTGGGGTGAACTGCTGAAATAACTCCACAGAGGCTGGTGTCCCATTACCAAATCACCCTTTATTTACATGTGGGGACTCCTTGACACTGATCCGGTTCCCTCAGAGCCAGCTCTCAGAGTGAACAGGAAGGAGGAGAGTCCTTGCAAGTGCACACACACTCACACTCACACTGATCCAGCTCTCGAAAGGAAAATACCCGAGTGGCCAGTGACAAGCAGTGCCCTTGACATCAAAGGGCAATGAAAACTCCTGCTTATTTTTTTTTTAAATTAACCCCCACACTACTGCCTAACTGCGGTAGTGCTTATTTTTTCCCCAGCACCCATGGTGTGTGCGTGCAGGTGTGAGACACAGTGAGAGACACAAGGTGACACACCTGTCCTTTTTTTTAACTGCCCTTCACATCAAAGGGCAATGCACACCCCTGTTTTTTTATCTTTTTTTTCTTCTTTTTTTAACCCCCCCCCCCCCCCCACCCCCACTACCGCCTAACCGCAGTAGTGTTTATTTTTTCCCCAGCACCCATGGTGTGTGTGTGCAGGTGTGAGGCACAGTGAGAGACACAAGGTGACACACCTGTCCTTATCTGTCAGCCAGGGCTCTCTGATTGGACCAGATTAAGAGCCCCAATCAGTGAACTCATATGCTATGATGTCCACCTGGCTGACCTTGTTACAATCACTGCAATTGCCTATATTACACATTGTGATTAGACAGGGTCTGAACACTTAACTCTCAGCTTTAAATGCTGGAATTATGTCACTGGAACATGATTGCAATCATTTCATTAATATTTTGGCTGTGTTGGGTAGGTGCTTGACATTGAGGCAAAAACAAGTCCAATAAAATGTCACATGGCATTGAGGGGAAATAGCAGAGGAAGAACTCAAATGATCTGACACAAGGCTCAATATTTTCACAATGCCAGTTGTGGAAATTCAGTGCTGAAAAGGAAATATTATATAATTTAATTGGATTTCTTGCTGGAAACATGCATAAAACGGATAAGGCCCAATTAATCTTGGTTTCGTGTTGCATGGTTTTTGTGCCTGTGAAAGACATGTGCCGGTATTGAAATCTTTGGGGGTGAGCTGATTGGAGTTGCTCTGTTGTTCTGACAGCTCTTTAACATATGCATGCAGGTGCAGCTTTGTTGCACATATATTTAAGTGCTGTACTTGCGTATGCCAGGTAACGAATGTGTAAGGCAATATTAACTTCTATTTATATTGCACCCTTAGCATGGTAAAACATCCTAATGTATTTCACAGAAGGATTATCAAGTAACATTTGATGACAGGTAAAGGTGTGTTAAGGACAAATGAATAAAGGTTTGGTCAAAGAGTGAGGTTTTAAAGAGTTTCTTGAGGGCGTGTTCGAGAGGCACAAAGGCTCAGGGAAGGAATTCCAGAGCTTAGTACCTTGGCAGCTGAAGGCATGGCAGAGTGGAGCAAAGTAAATATGCCGAAGAAACCATTTCTTTTGAAAGCTGCATATTTCTCACAGGGTTCACAGAGTTAGTTCAGAGAGGTAGGGAGTCCAGGAGAGAAAGAAAATTTTACATTTGAAACATTGCCAGACTAGAAGCCTCTTGAGATTAGCAGAACGATAGAAGAAATATACAGATAGATGTATTGGCAGTAGATTCGACAGACTGTCAGTTTATATTGTTAAATCCCTTCAGATTAGTAAGCTAATGCTGTGTGTGCTGAGGAATCCTTTTTATTTACATGTGTAAGTGCAGGTGCTTGAAAATTTCAAGTTCACGTGTTATTTCTGATGATGGTGTTTTTATTCCTGTTTACACCATTCCACTATTTAAATCAATTCTGCACTTACATCATGATGCTGTTTATATCACTGTGTTGTTTATGTCACACTGCAGTCCTTACATCAATATCCCCATTATATTACTGTACTGTTTTGCGTAAGTGCACTGTTTATATCACTGCATTGTTTACATTGTTTCACTGTTGACAACATATCACTGTTTACCTCACTCATTGATTCACCGAAGCATGAGTCAATGAGATACATTTCGACTTTAGTACATCTTCAGTGTCTCTTCACAGCTGTCATACATCCCTAAAAAGGCCCAAACATCAGAAAGAACATAAGAAGGCCATTTAGCACTTTATTCAGTATTCAGCAAGATCATGGCCAATCTGCCTGCTATCTCCATAGCCACATCTGTCCCATACCCCTTTTGTAGGGACATTGTCACTGCCTCACTCTCTCATGAATGGGCGATGACAGATGGAGAGTTTAACCTGAGGGTCACCACACCTCAGGTTAGGGGCATGGTGGAGAAGGTGGGACCTTCATGGTAACACCTGGCATGGGATTGATCCTGCACTATTGTGCATCACAAGCCAGCACCCAATGATTGAACTAACCAACCCCCTTTTCCGTATGAACTACCACAACCCCAACCCTTGGTTTACAAAAACCTCTCAGTTTCAGTTTTAAAATTGATAGCTGATTTGGCATAAATTATCATTCTCAACTTCTTTGTGTGAAGAAGTCTTTCCTAACTTTACTGCTGAAACATCAGGATCTTTTGGTATCCTGTGCAACCTAGGCCTCCACTCGCATCTCACGCTTACAGTTACTCTATCTGTTCCCCTCAATATCTTGAAGTTTTCAATCAAATTGCCCACTAAATATTTAAATTTCAGGAAATACAATCCCAGTTTATTTAATTGGCCCCCTTACTCGTTCTTCCCACCAGCTCCCACACTGTCCCTTCCTTTCCCATCTTATATAGCTCGACAACTGGGTCATTCTGGTCAATCTGAACTGCACTTTCTCCAAGGTTGTTCCTAGGTTGTGATGCCTAGAACTTCTAACCCTTTGTGGCATCATCTTCTTGATACAATGGCCAGTGTTCCATTGTCCTTTTTCTCATTATTTTCCGGATCTCTTCACTATATTTTCATGACTGATGTAGCTGTCCCCTTCCACCCATTTCCAAGTATCTTACAACTCCTGTGGCTTCACATTTCAATCAATGTGAGATGTGAGAAAACAATGGTGAGCTGATCATTCATCCCTCGATAGCACAACTGCATCAACTACCTCAACTGCACCATCACCTACAGTTAACATTTGAGAAGGAATTCATGATAAATGCACTGGAAACTCTTTTTACAAAGCCAGTGGAAAGCCTTCAGGGTTGAACTTTAAATAAGCAAATTAGGGACTTCTTTAATTCTTACTAAGTTGTTCAATGGGGCTGATGTTTGTCTGGAAACTCTTGGGTCCGACTCAAAATGGTATTGTACCTTTTGACTGGATAAGATCATGAAAGAACTCGCTGTTATTTTTAGAAAGAGTTAGTGACTGTCTGGATTTCATTTCCTTTTCTGAGCGCCAGCCATATTTGTGCATCTTTTTTTAACCATAAGAGACGCTGTTTCCGCTTCAACAACATTTCTTTGTGGTGTTTTAATCTGATTTTTTTCATTTCAAAAAAAGAATTAAAACTCAAGTTAAACACAGACAAACTCACACTGTTCAGCAGGAATAAAAACAGCAGCAGAAGCGCTGTGCTTTAAAGCAAAGGAGAAAGAGTGAGAACAGTTGGAAGCTGACTCCTGAAAGATTTGAGCTGTTTGCTGCCTTTAGTGCTTAATGATTGAAGAGTCTCCAACTTATCTCGATAACATGAGGGAATGTGCCTTCAGAGGGTCCCATGGGTGCTGAGACATTTGTCGATTTGCAAAAGTGCACCTGTTTTCTATTTCACAACAGCTGCAAAAAAAGAATTCTCTGGATTTTACAGATTTCATCAGATATAATTACTTGATTTGATTTTC
This sequence comes from Chiloscyllium plagiosum, assembly GCF_037043375.1. Classification (NCBI taxonomy): domain Eukaryota; kingdom Metazoa; phylum Chordata; class Chondrichthyes; order Orectolobiformes; family Hemiscylliidae; genus Chiloscyllium; species Chiloscyllium plagiosum. Next base: position 26,591,431 of record NW_028270146.1, read on the forward strand.
TCTCCAAGAAACGTAAGAACTGAGATTGAGACTGCCCATTCATCTGTGTCCCCTTCCCTGTCCTCACTCCGGATCTGTATTCTTCCACTAACTGCCAGCTCCCAGATACTCGTTTCCCATGAGTTCCATTCACTGCCCCCTCAACTCAATTCTGCTCACCCTGGCCCCAAAGTTAACTTAACTTACACCGTAAGTGGCTACGTCTGATCAGGAATGCTTGCCTGCTTTTCAAACAATCTTCGTCAGCCACTAATTCAATGGAATAATCACCTGTTTGCCACCTCTCTAACATTCTATTTCTCTCGAATGTCCTTGAGTTTATTGTTGCTTGACATATCCACGTTTATATTTCTTACTCATTGAATCTTGACAAGCACCGTACCAATGAAAAGACTCTAATCAATGAAATAAAATGACAGCTTACATAACTATAATGCATTATCCCTCTTCACTTTTGTCAACCATTTCCTTTGCCTTTGATATCGGCCACAACACTATCTCTCTCTCATGCCTTTCTTCCATTATCCCCATTACCAACTTTTCTCCTTTGCTGCTTTACTGTCAGCCATTCTTTTGTCTGTCTAACTGTCTTTCTCTCACTCATGGGGACCCTGTCTCCATTTAGCCACTCACCCCTTTTTCCCCCACCCCCATCATCAACACAAATGTGGGGAGGTGATTGCTTCAAGTATTATCGCTGGGGTGTTAATCAAAGCCACACTTAATGTCCTGGGCACCCAGGTTCAAATCCTCCCCTCGTGGAACTTCAATTTAATAAATGTCTGGAATTAAAGAGTCTGATGATGACAGTGAATCCATTGCTGATTGTCTGAAGAACCCATCTGCTTTACTATTTGTCCTTTGGGGAAGGAAACTACCGTCCTTACATAATGTGCATGTGACTCCAGATCCACAGGCAATAAATGCTGACCTAGCCAGTGATGCCCTTGTGCTGTGAATAAATAGTAAAAAACGTCTTTCCCTCGCTATTCTCAATTCTGAAGAAGGGTCACTGGACATGAAATGTTAACTTTGCTTTCTCTCCTGATGACAGACCTTGCTGACTTTCTGTTTTTGTTTCAGTGGAACTGCCTTTCATTGTTTCCATTTTTCCCTATCTAACCCTTGGATCAACAGGACCCATCAGGGCTGTCCTGCTTTCACACCTACTTACTGTCTCTTGGCAATATCATTCACGGGATCAACTTCCATTCTCAACACTGGCAAAACCACATGCACTTGCTCACGCCTGTCTTAATTTTTCCACTGCTCCTGCAACACCGTGATGTTTGCCCGTCATCTATTCTGGAATGAATCGCACTTTGCTCCAGGCAGACATGCAAATGGCCAAAGACATTGTGCTCCCATATCAAACTCTGCATCCTTGCGAGCAACTCCAACACCTACCGCAACCATTGTTGAAGATCCATCCAGACTGTTCAGAACCATATCAGTCCCTGAAGTAAACTTTCAGCGCCATCTCTTTACCATCACAAAGATCGCCGAAATCCAACTGTCTGACATTGCATCGACTCTAAACTTTGCCCACTGCTATATGAAATATATCAAATTTGCCAACAATGCTGCCAGACACAAATGATGCAATCTTTTTTAAAGAGGAGTTAAGGCAGCAGAATGCTGTCGGGAATGGGCTCTGAGGTTTTGAGTCATAGCCCATTGACATCTGAGCAATGTGACTTTCAGTGAACAAACTGTGGTGGTCTCATTTGTGATACTGGATTTACCAAGGATCATTTAATTGCCGTGAACCCATCATTTTAAGAATGGGAGGAAATAACTTTGAAATGTCTCACAATTCATCAGCTCCATAGGCTGATCACCAAGCACACTAGGTATGAAAAAACTGGATCATTTGTTTCTTTTTAATATTTGTGTGAGCACTACTGGAAGGCAACGTATATCACTGAGAACTCACTGCTCTGAGAATGTGTCATTGGGGATCCTCCTTGATCTGTTGCAGTCCTTGTGATGGTACTCATAATGATGTGGGGGTGGACAAAGTCACACAACACCAGGATATAGTCCAACAGGTATATTTGGAAGCACTCACTTTCGGAGCGCTCCGAGAGCTTGTGCTTCCAAATATACCGTTGGACTATACGTCGAGAGTGTGGTACTGGAAATGCACAATAGGTCAGGCAGCATCCAAGGAACAGGAGAATCAACATTTTCGGGCATAAGCTCATCATCAGGAATGAGACTTATGGGCCGGGGGGAGCCAAGAGTTGACTGGGGCATGTGTGACAGGTAGATGGAGGTGGGGGGGAAAGGGTGTCTCCCACCAGCCCACAAGCCTCATTCCTGATGAAGGGCTTATGTCTGAAACATTGACTCTCCTGATCCTCGGTTGCTGCCTGACCAGCTGTGCTTTTCCAGCATCACCCTCTCGACTCTGATCTCCAGCATCTGCAGTCCTCACTTTCTCCTATTGGACTATAACCTGGTGTTGTGTGATTTTTAACTTGATACTCATAATGTTAGCTCTCAAGGAGGGTATTTGGGGATTTTGACCTAGAGACAATGAGGGGACATCACTCTCATGTTAGAAGATGTTATGACTCCTGTATTTTCACGGAAAGATGTTGTGAGAAGGGGACCAGGTGCAAGGGATGTCAGAAGAAAAGAGCAGAGTATCACAAAAGGAAATGGTCCTTTTGGAAAGCTGAAGTGAGAGGGAAGAGAAAATGTGTTTGATGGTGGCAACTTTTAACAATGTTGATTGAAGCCAAGAAACTGAGGAGAATGTCCTTAATCTTCTTCGGAATAGTGTTTTGTGACCACCTGGTATCCATATATAGTCAAAAACAGAAATTGCTGGAAACACTCAGCAGGTCTGGCAGCATCTGTGGAGAGAAATCAGAGGTAACATTTCTGGATTCTGAGGAAGGTCACTCGACCCAAAACATTAACTCTGATTTCTCTCCACAAGTGCTGCCAGACTTGCTGAGCTTTTCCAGCAATTTCTGTTTTTGTTTCTGATTTCCAGCATCCATGTAGAGTTTTGGTTTCAAGTTTTATCTGAAAGATTGCAGAATGGATTTTCATTCCTGAGACAGATAGCATGTGTGAGGAAATTTCCTATTTTGCCACACCCATTGTATAGAATGGGAAAATAGGCTGGGGAGGTTAATAATGATATTTGACCACTGCATGATCTTGAATGAATCCTGTGAACATTTCTTTACGGGCCCACAACGGTTTTTCTGAAGCTGCTTTTCTGTACTGGCTGTTTGTTACACTGTATAAGAGAGAGACTGTTTCATTCCAAGTGTTGGATTTTACCTTGGGCCAGGATCGCGAATGGTGCTAGGAATGAACCTAATCCTCCAGGGTCACCGACAGGCAGGACGGCGAATTGCTATTGTCGAGTCTTCGCGTAATCACATTTAACCGAATCTGAAAAGATGGACAGGTTGGACTGAAGGGTCTGTTTCCATGCCGTACATCTCTATGATTCTATAACTGTTTGGATACACTCTGCGATCCAAGATATTTTAGGTGAGGAAGATGGGATTCGGGGAAATGTTTAAGGGAAGGGAAAGGCAACCTGATGCTTCGGAGGCCTTCTGGAGTATTCCAGGATGGAATGCAGGTCTGTAACGAACTAGATAGCACAATTAGGACCCCCGCAAGAATGGGGGATGGTCACAAATGGAAAGGGAGAGACGGGGGTTATTCATAAAGGCTGCCATACATGAGTGCTTGCGGGAAGTGGGCTTCCTCAAAAGCAAGGATAGTATATTGTAAGTGGGATGGATATTGTTAACAGCTTTGCGTTCGATGTGTAGGGAATTGGGAGAGTGCCAGGCCAATAACTGGCAACTTGAGGCCACATTGATGGTGGTAGAACAATGTAACATCACCCTAACAGAAGCAGCTAAGACAATGCAGGAGAGAGCCACGAGGATGGAGGAGAAACAGAATCTGATAGTTTGCCATCTGGCAATGGTACAACAGAGAAAGAGGATAAAATTGCATAATTGGAAAGGTGGCCCAGTCAAAATGCGCACATTATTTACCTCACGATGGGACCTTGACCATTGGGATGGAGACATTTATAGAGCCATAGAGTCATAGAGATGTACAGCATGGAAACAGACCCTTCGGTCCAAAACAACCATGTCTAACAGATATCCCAACCCAATCTAGTCCCACCTGCCAGCACCCGGCCCATATCCCTCCAAACCTTTCCTATTCATATACCACATCCAGATGCCTCTTAACTGTTGCAATTGTACCAGCCTCCACCACTTCCTCTGGCAGCTCATTCCATACACGTACCACCTTCTGTGTGAAAAGGTTGCCCCATAGGTCTCTTTTAAATCTTTCACCTCTCACCCTAAACCTATGCCCTCTAGTTCTGGACTCCCCCACCCCAGGGAAAAGACTTTGCCTATTTATCCTATCCATACCCTTCATAATTTTGTAAACCTCTATTAGGTCACCTCTCAGCCTCTGACGCTCCAGGGAAAACAGCCCCAGCCTGTTCAGCCTCTCCCAAAGCTCAAATCCTCTAACCCTGGCAACATCTTTGTAAATCTTTTCTGAACCCTTTCAAGTTTCACAACATCTTTCAGATAGGAAGGAGAACAGAATTGCATGCAATATTCCAACAGCAGCCTAACCAATGTTCTGTACAGCCGCAACATGACGTCTCAACTCCTGTACTCAATACTCTGACCAATAAAGGAAAGCATACCAAACGCCTTCTTCACTATCCTATCTACCTGTGACTCCACTTTCAAAGAGCTATGAACCTGCACTCCAAGGTCTCTTTGTTCAGCAACACTCCTTAGGACCTTACCATTAAGTCCTGCTAAGATTTGCTTTCCCAAAATGCAGCACCTCGCATTTATCTGAATTAAACTCCATCTGCCATTTCTCAGCCCATTGGCCCATCTGGTCCAGATCCTGTTGTAATCTGAGGTAACCCTCTTCGCTGTCCACTACACCTCCAATTTTGGTGTCATCTGCAAACTTACTAACTGTACCTCTTATGCTCGCATCCAAATCATTTATGTAAATGACAAAAAGTAGAGGGCCCAGCACCGATCCTTGTGGAACTCCACTGGTCACAGGCCTCCAGTCTGAAAAACAACCCTCCACCATCACCCTCTGTCTTCCACCTTTGAGCCAGTTCTGTATCCAAATGGCTAGTTCTCCCTGTATTCTATGAGATCTAACCTTGCTAATCAGTCTCCCATGGGTAACCTTGTCGAACGCCTTACTGAAGTCCATATAGATCACATCTACCACTCTGCCCTCATCAATCCTCTTTGTTACTTCCTCAAAAAACTCAATCAAGTTTGTGAGACATGATTTCCCATGCACAAAGCCATGTTGACTATCCTGAATCAGTCCTTGCCTTTCCAAATACATGTACATCCTGTCCCTCAGGATTCCCTCCAACAACTTGCCCACCACCGATGTCAGGCTCACTGGTGTATAGTTTCCTGGCTTGTCCTTACCACCCGTCTTAAACAGTGGCACCACGTTAGCCAACCTCCAGTCTTCTGGCACCTCACCTGTGACTATCGATGATACAAATATCTCAGCAAGAGGCCTAGCAATCACTTCTCTAGCTTCCCACAGAGTTCTTGGGTACACCTCATCAGGTTCTGGGGATTTATCCACTTTTATGCATTTAAAGACATCCAGCACTTCCTCCTCTGTAATATAGACATTTTGCAAGATGTCACCACCTATTTCCCTCCAGTCTATATCTTCCATATCCTTTTCCACAGTACATACTAATTTTCTGCGGCTCCACACAAAGGCCGCCTTGCTGATCTTTGAGGGGCCCAATTCTCCACCTAGTTACTCTCTTGCCCTCAATATATATTTACAAAAACTCTTTGGATTCTCCTTAATTCTGTTTGCCAAAGCTATCTTATGTCCCCTTTTGTCCTCCTGATTTCCCTCTTAAGTATACTCCTACTGCATTTATACTCTTCTAAGGATTCTCTTGATCTATTCTGTCTATACCTGATATGTGCTTCCTTCTTTTTGGTAACCAAAACCTCAATTTCTCTAGTCATCCAGCATTCCCTACAACTACCAGTCTTACCTTTCACACGAACAAGAATATACTGTTTCTAGACTCTTGCGATCTCTTTTCTGAAGGCTTCCCATTGTTCAGCCCCCCCTTTACCTGCGAACATCTGTCCCCAATCAGCTTTCAAAAGTTCTTTCCTAATACCGTCAAAATTGGCCTTTCTCCAATTTAGAACTTCAACTTTTAGATCTGGTCTATCCTTTTCCATCACTATTTTAAAACTAATAGAATTATGGTCGCTGGCCCCAAAGTGCTCCCCCACTGACACCTCAGTCACCTGCCCTGCCTTATTTCCCAAGAGTAGGTCAAGTTTTGCACCTTCTCTCATTGGTACATCCACATACTGAATCAGAAAATTGTCTTGTACACACTTAACAAATTCCTCTCCATCTGAACCCTTAACACTATGACAGTCCCAGTCTATGTTTGGAAAGTTAAAATCCCCTACCATAACCACCCTATTTTTCTTATAGATAGCTGAGAACTCCTTACAAGTTTGTTTCTCAATTTCCCTCTGACTATTAGGGGGTCTATAATACAATCCCAATAAGGTGATCGTCCCTTTCTTATTTTTCAGTTCCACCCAAATAACTTCCCTGGATGTATTTCCGGGAATATCCTCCCTCAGCACAGCTGTAATGCTATCCCTTATCAAAAATGCCACTCTTCCTCCTCTCTTGCCTCCCTTTCAGTCCTTCCTGTAGCATTTGTATCCTGGAACATTATCCTGCCCATCCCTGAGCCACGTTTCTGTAATTGCTATGATATCCCAGTCCCATATTCCTAACCATGCCCTGAGTTCATCTGAAATAAATAAGTAGACATACAGGAGCTTCCCTGGATGGGCTTGACCCACAAACCTTCTGGTTAACAGCCGAATGGGCTAATCAATTGCGCCACAGAGATTGCCATTTAGCTTTCATCTGATTCAGAGTATGAATGGATGGATGGGTAAGGGGATGCTCCACCTTCAGAGCCATCCTCAGGAAAGGGACTAATAGCACGACCCTTAATAATGAATAAGGCAAAACAGGTAGGGAGACAAAATCCACAGAATTCGAGAATAGTGAGAGATGACTCTCTGTCTGAATTATAGGATTTGGGGTTGCGCTTCAAGCAGAATTCAGGTGAGCCCTTGGTTGACATGGGCATGCGACCAGAATGCTGCCCATATCATGCTGAGTGTCACAGAGTGAGGGAATCTGGGAGCATTAAATGCTGAGCCACATGTGAATAGCGCTTTTAGAAATGTAGGGCATACTGGATTGTTGTGGAATGCACTGACACTACCAGTAGGAAACAAGTACCCTCCCCCGAAAGATTGGGAAGGTGATGTTGAAAATTGGGAGGGCATACCAGAAGGTATAAAAAAGTGAGGGATTTGGCTATGCGAGCGGGTTATATTCTCCACAGTTTCAGGGTCTACACCAGAAAGCTTTCACAGCTGGAATGAGGAACCGGCTAATACGAAGTGGTGTGGGCTGGATGAGAGGTGCCCTGTTAGCCCTATTAGGGCCAGCTCACGGACAGGCAGTGGGACAAGTGTGTTTGCTATTCAGACAGTTAGAGGATGGAGAGGCTGGTAAGCAAACACCTGAACAAGTGATAAACAAGGACAACAACGTGGAGATAGGATGGGTTCAAAGGTGAAATAAAACATTACCAGAAGAGAAATGTTCATAGCATTATTGAAAGCAGGAATAGAGAGGAGTAGGATAGATGGAATATCTGTGGATGCCAGTACACTATATGGAAGATGCACGGCTCTGCAAAGGATAAGGAAGTAAGAAAGAACTAAATCAGATGTGGAGGGAGGAAAGGAAACCACAGTAACTGTAGCCTAGCCTGGAAGAGGCTGGGCAGTTGTAGCAAACCAGTTAGCCAATTGATTAGGGCTGGGGTTAGGACTCTGGGGTCTTTATAAGGTCGTTTGGTGAGATGTCCAGAGACTTGAGGCCTCATGTCCCTGCCACCGTTTATTCGAAACATCACATTACTAGACACTGGGGCAGAGGTTACTATTATACATGGCAATCTACATAGACATACAGTGCTCAAAATGACTACGAAAAGACTTTGTTGGGTGGTCACACCAGCAATTAGAACAAATATTCAAATAGCCTTGGGGAATGGACTCCCACAAGTAGTCCCAATACTGATATCCAACATAGCAGAGAAAGATATCAGTATGGACCCATTGAGAGGTACCACCTTGCAAACCCCACTGGGCAAATTCTCTTTGGTATATAAGCTGTGACAGTTACTTTTGGCAAGGCAGAATGGGAACCCCTCATTATCCCTCCGTCCACATGGGTAGTTTCAATGAAACAGTATCGTATTCCAGGAGGACACAATTGGGGATAATATGCAGGGCCTGTTAGCTGCAGGGATTGTGATACATGCAGTTTCTGTGTGCAATAGCCCTGTGTGGTCTGTGAAGAAACCTGATGGAAGTTGACGAATGATGGTTGTTGACTGCCAGCTTAGCAAATATGCTCCTCCACTGTCGGTGGCTGTGCCTGATGTGGACACTGTTATAGAAATATGACAGTGGTATGCTATTATTGATCTAGCAAATGCCTTTTTTCTGGATACCGGTAGCCCCTGGAATCACAAGCTCAGTTTGTTTTTATGTGGGAATGTTGCCAATATACTTTCTGTTGGCCACCACAAGGATACCTACATAATACAACCTTATGCCATGGGCTAGTAGCAAGGGACTTAGATATGTATTCACCATCCCCCCCTGCCAGAAATTTATGTAGCACATTATATTGATGATATCTTGACCCATGGACCAATGGAAACCACGATGGCAGAAGCTCTAGCCATACTGGTGCAACCTATGCGAGATGGAGACGGAAAGGGAAACCAAAAAAGATACAGGGACCAACACAATCAGAGCAGGTTTTAGGCATTCAGTTGACAAAAGAGGATAGAGTCATCCCTGAAAAACTACGGAATAAAATACAAAAAATTGGCTGTTCCAATTGGCAAGACCGAGGCACAGAAATTTATAGGTCTGCTTGGTGCAGACATATTCCTCACATAACTACATTACTAAGACCTTTACATGCCATTACTTGAAAGAAAGCTCAATTGAACAACAGGAAGCATTTCAGGCTGCTAAAAGAGGCCGTAGAATTGGTGCTGCCCCTGGCTTCTCAGAATACTGGCTTAGCCTTTGAATTACAAGTATCAGTATTACAAGATGTAACCACGTGGAGCTTATGGCAGAGACAAAAGGGGAAATCAATACCTTTGGGAGTCTGGTCTAGAAAAGTGACTGAGGCAGCTATGCATTACACAGCATTTGAAAAACAACTTCTGGCCAGCTACTGGGCCCTGTAGTCATAGAGTCATAGAGATGTACAGCATAGAAACAGACCTTCGGTCCAACCTGTCCACACCGACCAGATACCCCCCTAGTAGAAACTCAATGGTAGACGAGTGAGGACGCAGTGCTCTTCAGACTTGAGTTATCCATTCTGATATGCTTGTTACCTGACATTGTGATCCACCAGGCCAGTAGAGCCTAATACAGCTCCACTGTAAAATGGAAATGGTACATAGTGATCCGAGAAAGGAAAAGAAGGGGATGCCAAACTCCATGAGTAAATAGCTGAATACTCACCAGGTGAACAATCTCCGAGTTCCACCTGGCCATACCTGCATCTCCTGTTCAATGGGGCATTCCATTCGAACAACTGTCTGAAGATGCTCGTCACTGTGCTTGGTTCACTGATGGATCAGCCACCTGAAAGAGTGGCCAGAGGCAAGCAGCTGTGTTTAATGCCTCCACACAAACGGTTATGAATAGTGAAGGAGATGGGGGATTGAGCCAATGAGCCGAATTAGCAGCTAGAGGAGGAGAGTCAGTTTATACTAACTTGTGGCCATAAAATGGTTGTATGGATGTCAACCTGGCAGTCACATGACTGGAAGATTGCTGGAAGGCCCCTGTGGGGAACAGAACTATGGAAACAAATATGGGTGAAGGCACAGTGCGTGGAAATCATTGTGTACCATTTTGCTGCCCAAATGAAGGATGGTTTGGAATCTGCTAACCACAGCAATATTGTGGATGGAATAGTAAATGCAGAACAGTTGAAGGTGCATCTGAAGAGTACCACACTGGAAAATGGGCTCATGAAAAATCAGACATTTAGGGTATCAAGGCACTGTGCAATGGGCAAGAGATCAATGTTTGCACTTAAGCACTGATCTGTGAAAGAACGCATTGGCAGTGTAAAATATGCCAAAAGGTAAACGTGTGTCACTGCCGATGAAGCCAATGGCATAAATCAAACAAGAAAATCAGCCTGCTCAAATCTGGCAGATTGACCTCTACAACAACGATATCAATATCTGTTAACTGTAGTGGACACTTCCTCTGGGCTCATGTTAGCTCTCCCGACAACCAGAGAAAATTAGAGGAATAGTGGTAAAGGCCGAGAACAGTTGATATCCTACCATGGTGAACCATCAGAAATACAATCAGATAACGTCTCACACTTTATAGGTCAACAGGTGTAGCAATCAGCTGCAAACAGTAAGATACATTGGATGTTCCACAATTCTTACTACCATCAAGCAGCTGGCCTTGTAGAATGAATGAATGGGTTATTAAAACAATAAATTAAATTATTGACCTCTAATCATACATTACAGGTGTGGCTCAAAGCGCTGATATAATCTGAACAATCAGCCTCTGAAAGGAGGGATACCCATGAGTAGAATGTTTGAAGGAGGTAACTAGTCACAGCCTCCCAATAAACATGCAACATCCAATGATCTTTGTGCAGGGGGAGGAATGCGGGTATACCACCCACAACACCCTTCTAAGTCTAGTGAGATACTTGCCTGTGGACAAGGTGATACCTACTGGATATTGATAATGGGACAGGAAGTACAACAGTGTATAGACACAGGGAAGCTAACAAAAAGAGAGTGAATTGTCAAAGATTGTACACTGAAAAGATATGATTTCTTCACAGAACCATGCCGATTGATTATGGATAGATGCTGCTGTGGATGACTTGCCAGTTGACATGGACAATGGATTTCCATGACTGATGTGTGGATATGGTGTGGACAGTCCAAGAGACTAACAGAGTGCAGGACAATTTTACTTGTCACCCAGGACTTCGATGTGTCATCGGATACTATGTTACAGGTACGGCATGTTGGTTATGGGTAGCATTGGAACAGAGTATGTTTACCGTGTCTAAAGGATACACAGTACAACTGCAAACTGCATAGCGAGCAGAAATGGCTTGTATGATATACAATACAACTACACAGTTAATGAAAATAACCTGATTGTCATACAGGGTAAAGTTCAATACAAATGTACCGCAAAGGGTAAAAGAGACAAGGGTAAAAGGGTAAAAGAGCAGCACGTTGACACAGTAGTTAGCACTGCTGCCTCACAGTGCCAGAGACCCGGGTTCAATTCCCGCCTCAGGCGACTGACTGTGTGGAGTTTGCACATTCTCCCGGTGTCTGCATGGGTTTCCTCCGGGTGCTCCGGTTTCCTCCCACAGTCCAAAGATGTGCAGGTCAGGTGAATTGGCCATGCTAAATTGCCCGTAGTGTTAGGTAAGGGGTAGATGTGTAGGGGTATGGGTGGGTTGCACTTCGGCAGGGCGGTGTGGACTTGTTGGGCAGAAGAGCCTGTTTCCACACTGTAAGTAATCTAATCTAATCTAAAGGACAATAAAAACCGTGTTAATTGCAGATCAATGGTATGGTTGTACCAACGCATCTGAAATAGTCAATGGGACATAGATGATGCCATATGGTCAGACCAGAAAACTAATCAACAGCAATTAGGGATGGCCCATGTTCAACGCCTCTACTCAACATGCACCAAAGTATTTGCATCTCAAAATGTACTTAATCTCATGATATGGGTACAATATGAGTCAAAACCCGACGGGTGTAAAGTCATACCTTTAGTTATGTGACGCAAAAGACCAAGCTAAAGCAGGGCTTGGTACAATATTAGGAGGGCTAGGAACAGGCATTGGAGCATCGAATGCCATGCTTATTGAGACCTTACAAAACAAGATACAAAAGGTGGGTATCCTGATTGGAAATGCCATTAGGTCACAAAATGCTTGGGACAGAGGGTTAAATGGAAATATGTTATCCGGTTGGTTAATATGATGGAAGTAACTAAATAGAACGGAATGGGAACCATTTTACATGTCCCTATAACAGAATAGTTTCAATACTTATACGGTTTGGACGTTTCATGAAATTTCACATCCACTGTTCAGAGCAGAATTGAAACAAATAGCTCTGTCAGGATACAGTGGTAGTTGGGTGAACTTTTTCAAGTTTGCCAGATAACAATTGCAGATCAATCCCAATTTGCAATATACTACCTGTATTACAAAAGGGTGTAATTTTACGATGAGGATTATTAATGCGACCCATGCACAGAATTGGTGTAACTTTATTACTGTCCCTCATCTGTTTGGCCAGCAATTGTGGCTCCCAGAGATGAGAGGGAAGTAGATTGATGAGAGGAATCAAACTCACTGTGGGATTGATTGTCAGGAGTGGCCATTTGGTATGGTATGCCTACTCCACACCCCAGGATTTGAACAATACTCCCTTGAACATTCTGCAGGAACATGCACATAGCACTTATTCCATATAATTTCACAGTTATTCATGAGACAGGACAAAAGCAGACTTGTATTACCAGTCCCCGCACCATTTATTTAGATGGCATCTGAAAGGATCCTCCAGTTAGTCATTGTTATAAGGATATATACACTAACTATGATCCCAAGTAGACAGATCAAATCAATTAGGGAAATGGGAAAATGTACAACATTATTGTACCATCTTTGGGGTGCAGAACCTTCCACCAGTTGTCAACTTGACTTAGTTGGAGGCTTTCTCCATGAAAATGCTCATATTAGTCAGGAACTGACGACAAGGGGGTGAAATATACATTGAATGAAACTTGCTATGTCATATGCGGATGGACAGTTAACATGACTTGCTGATTCCATCACGGCCTTGACCATACATCACTGGTGGGATATATTTCGGGGTAGGTCCCCAAAGGCCATCATTAATTTGATGATTCACCCTATTGTTATTGTATTCGTATTGATGACAGTTATTTTCACTGTAGTTTTAATTTTCTGGTGTTAGTTCTATACATTTATTATATATTCCTGCGAGGCTATCACTGATTTGTGCCTGCATTTTCAATCGGAACATGCGCTGTCAAATATCACCGGGGGTGGATTGTATAGAATGAGAAAATAGGTTGGGAAGGTAAATGATGATATGCGACAGCTGCATGACCCTGAATGAATCCTATGAATATTCCTTACGGGCTGAAGACAACGGCAGCAGCTTGTTTTACTGTAGCTGTTTCTGTACTGCCTGTTTGTTATACTGTATAAGAGAGAGAGAGAGAGAGTTTTGTTCCAAGAGTTGGACTTTACCTCAGACTGGGATGGTGAACAGTACCAGGAACAAACCTAAGCCTCCAGACCAGCCGTCATCCAAGTGGCCCCCGACCGACAGAAGGGCCTAAGACTCATTGCTTTTTTCTCCTTGCTTTTCAATTTATTATTATTATCATTATTATTACTTAATAAACATCCACATTTAAGCAAATCGCTGTTGTCGAATCTTCACGTAACCACATTTAACCGAATCAAAAAGAACTGTTTGGAGATCCTCTGTGATCCAAGACACCCAATCGATCCAATTTGGGTTCAGTAGGGATTGGAATGAGGGAAGTGGGATGGGAAAGATTGGGAGGATTCAAACTGCAGCCCCTGAACACAGGTCGCAAGGGCTGTTGAATGCTGTTTATAAGGCCCATCAGTTCCCGGGAATATCATTCCAGCTGTTTCCGGAAATTTTCAGTCTCTGCCCTACACACTACACCTCCACTCACTCACCCACTCCTCACCTTCCCTCCTTTCTCTCATGTCAACCTACGTCTCTATGTCCCTATATGGCCCTAAATCATCCTCAAGGTAATTTTTTGGCAAGTCCATGTCAACCTTGCAATTGTAATTTTGCTGATTTCCTCTCTCTTTCTATTACCTGATTTGCAGCTTTAATGACACTTTTGTACTTTCTGCAGTAAAGACATAAGCAAAATATTTGATCATTTCATCTGCCATTTCCTTCTTATTTATCATTAACTCCTCGTTCTTACTTTCGAGATGACACTTCATTGCATTTTTTTTAAATACATAGAAAAACTCTTGTTCTCATTTTTACATTCTTAGCTACTGTCCTCTCCCACTTTAATGTCATCCTCCTGCTTATCATTTCAGTCATTCTCTACTTTTCTTTATATTACAACTAATCATCTGACCCACTAGTCAGCTTTATGTAGTCAGATGCTTTTCTAAAGTCATGGAGTTGTACAGCATGGAGTTGTACAGCATGGAAACAGACCCTTTGGACCAAATAGTCTCTTAAGTTTACTTTTCCTAACTTCTTTAGTCAACTACAACTGGTCCTCCATTTAGAATTTTTCTTTATAGAAATATATTTAACTTAGCTATGCTGGAAAATCCTCTTGAGTGCCACTGTCTCTCTACTGATCTATACACTCATGTAGTATGTCAGTTCACCAACTACCTCAACTTTAATTTGCACACGGTTACTCTAATTAAGGTTTGAAATACAAGTCTTGGACCCAGTTTTCTCCCCTTCAAACTGCATAGAAAATTCAATCACACGGCAATCACTGCTGCTTCAGGAGTGCTGTAACTCTGAGGCCATTAATTAATCCTCTGATATGACACAATACTAATCTAATATAATTTTTTTTTATCCCAAAACATGTTGCTCTAAGAACTGTCTCAATGTCATTCTATCAACTCATCGTCCAAGCTAACACTGCCAATCTGAAATAGAATGAAACTGTGGGAGAACATGCATGCAGTTTTAAAGCACTGATGAATGAAAATTTCCCAAGGAATCGTTTGCTTATTTGGGACACATTGGACTGAATATTACCCCAAAAAAGGCTAAATGTCAATTTTGGTGAGATAATATGTAAGGTTTCACTTCATGAACCCTATTGAGATTTCCTATGCTTTTCTCAAAACTTGACTCATTAGCTCTATATGATTTCACTTTGGTGCCCCTCTTTTCTTAGCTTCCCTGTTGCCACATGCAGAAGTATTGCTACTGTCACGATCTCCTGGGATTCCTGTGATGGATGGTGGCAGCAAACATATCCTATGGTGAAAAATAGTGTAGACAACCTTACACAACACAATGGTCAGAGGTGAGCATTGCCCATACAACACTAAGCATGTAAATAAGTCTCTTCCAGTATCGGATGAGGTTGTATCCACAGGGAGCGTACAATTGCATGCAAGTCAACCCTGGGACCTGTCTTGATGAAGTAGGTTTCTTCAAAAGAGATTGCAATTTATGGCAAAAGATTGTTTACAACTTCAGACTTTGAGTTGTCCATCTAGTCTCATATCCTTTCTACCCCAAAGACTGCCTCCTTATATCAACTTAATATCATACACCTGTGATTATTGTTCCATAAATCTCAGAGAAGTACCTTGGGGATATTTCTTTTTATGTTTTGACATTGGATATAAGGTGATGTCGATTCAGCCACTTAGTCCAGGAGTCTTATTCAATGGGAAATGAAATCTAGGGTGGAAATGTATAAGGGTCTGAGCAACACAGCTTATTGTGAGATTTGTGACAGGATAGCATGAGAAGCTCAGTGAGGCTGATCTCAATGCAGGGAACGTCTCGAGCCATCTTTTAGGCTTTTGACAATTCGCATGATGACTTTCTCAATAAGCTGCACCAAGTTGTCAATTACAAGGGATTAATGTCTCTTCAGACAGATTTTTAATCAGTCAGGGATTCAAGGCTTACAGGGAAAAGGCAGTAAAGTGAAGTTGGGGATTGTCAGATCAGCCATGGTCGCAATGAATGGCAACGTTTACTTGATGGACGGAATGGGAACAAGTGAGGACTGCAGATGCTGGAGATCAGAGTTGAGAGTGTGCCCGAAACGTCAATTCTCCTGCTCCTTGGATGCTGCCTGATCTGCTGTACTTTTCCAGCTAGGAGAAAGTGAGGACTGCAGATGCTGGAGTACCAGAGCTGAAAAATGTGGTGCTGGAAAAACACAGCAGGCCAGGCAGCATCCGAGGAGCAGGAGACTCGACATTTCGGGCATAAGCCCTTCTTCAGGAATGTTTTCCAGCACCACACTCTCAACTCTGATGGACTAAATGGTCTACTTGTGCTCCTATATTTTATGGTCTTAATATATGATATAGAGATATAATATTTCCAGATTTCATCTGTAGGTTTGATTTAACTAACCCGTTCCTGTTTCTGTTCTGTGTATTATGGATTCTATTGATATGAACACTAACAAAAACTGAAATCCTTGACATTCCCTAATAACCTGCAGAATGTTAACAAACACTCCTGGTCTGGAAGTTATGCTTTTTGACTGAGGTGGACTGCTCTGAAAAAAGGCTCCTTTCTAAGAAACATTACATGCATTTCTCACCCCAGTCAAATGTTCTCCAAACTGCCCTAAAACTTTCAAAATCTGTGTTTCCTGAGTGGAAATCACACTTGATGTTATTGAATGGTGCAGCAGCTCGAAACCTAACTAGCCTACTGCTGCTGCTAGTTTATAAGTTCATACGTTTGGTTATCCTGATTTGGATAGGGACAAAAAAACTGCAGATGCTGGAATCCAAGGTAGACAAGCATGAGGCTGGAAGGACATGGCAAGCCAGGTAGCATCAGGAGATGGAGAAGTCAACGTTTCAGGTGTAACCCATCTTCAGCCCTGGATTCTGAAGAAGGGTTAAACCCAAATCTTTGATTTCTCCACCTCCTGATGTTCTACCTGCCTCCTGCTTGTCTATCCGGATTTGGAAACAGCTAATGGCTTTCATTGTTTGTTTCCCTGTCATAAGCAATCCCAGTAAGGAAAGGTTTCCATTAACTCTTCAGGACACAGCAATCAATTTCTCTCTGGCACATACCTGGATTTGATCATTGTTCTGGGAGAACTGTCTCACCTAGTCATTTTCTTCAAAATAACATTTCCTCATAGCTTCAACAACCATATGCCACTATTTTGAATCTTGAACACTAAAAATGATCTAAATATGTAAATACACACCCTTTGTCACAAACATTCCAAATACTTTGAATAATTAAAACTGAGTGACATAAAAATTATTAGGTCGATGATCAAAAGCTTGGTCAAAGAGTTAGGTTTCATGGAGAATTTTAGAGGCAAAAAGAAAGGTACAGATGTATAGGGAGGGAGTAACTGAATTTAAGACCTGGGCATCTCAAGGTATGGCTACCAAATGTGCAGAGCTTAAATTAAAATTAGAGATGTATAAAATGCTCCAACTAGAAGGAATGGGGAGAATTGTAAAATAAAATGAGGTTACAGAGCTGACTGGTTTCACAGATCTATTTGGATCACAGCTTCAGTTGCAAAAGAATAATTTGCCGACAAAATTTGAAACAGGGTGGGCTCATCCCATAGTCTGGAGGAATATCTTGGCATGAGGTTTTACTGCCAACTTCACATCATGCAAAGTGAACATCTTTTACTGCATACTGTCGGCAGTGCACATTGGCACCCAACAATTAACAATTTTATACTTACAGCATGGAAGCAGTCTCTTTTGCAGGACAAGACACACACCCTTTACTTGGTAGCAGAGTTCCTCTGAATGGATAGTAGTGCAAATTATACCACTTGGGTCTTATATCCATCCCCAATCTGAATGGTTTGAGCTCTATTGTGCTTGAAGCCACAGAAATATTAATGCTGCATTAATTATGTGACATTATTTGAAGGAGGAGAATCACTGGATGGATATCTCTGAAAAGACCATTATAGTTACTGAGAAATTGAGAAATGATCGAACAGTGGAAGACCATCTTGTCTGAATCTAACTGCCTTTTTGCTGTACCTTAGTGCATCCTACATTTGTAAGAAAGTTGTGCGATGCAGCTTTGGCATAGTGAATGTGGGATAAGGAGTAAAAATTGAGCACAGTGTTTGAAATTTCCTAAGTTAGGTTTGTGTCATTAGATTAGATTACATTACATTACAGTGTGGAAACAGGCCCTTCAGCCCAACAAGTCCACACCGACGCGCAACCCACCCATACTCCTACATCCACCCCCCACCTAACACTATGGGCAATTTAGCATGGCCAATTCACCTGACCTGCACATCTTTGGACTGTGGGAGGAAACCGGAGCACCCGGAGGAAACCCACGCAGACACGGGGAGAATGTGCAAACTCCACACAGTCAGTCGCCTGAGGCGGGAATTGAACCCGGGTCTCTGGCGCTGTGAGGCAGCAGTGCTAATCACTGTGCCACCGTGCTGCCCAGTCATGTTTCATAAGCCTCACAAAGAGCTGGAGTAAAGCTTCTGAGGACACAGGTTCAAATCCCACCATGGCAGACAGTGAAATTTGGTGTCAATAAAATTGTGGTATAAAAGGTTAGTCTCATGGTGACCACTGCCAAAAGCCTAACTGGTTCACTGATGCCCTTTCGGGAAGGAAACCTGCCATTCTTACCTGGTCTGGCCTGTGACTCTAGATCTCATATATCTGGTTAATTCTTAAATTCCCTCTGGGCAAGTAGAAACAGTCAATACATGCTGGCCGAGTCAGAAGTGCCCACATCCCATGAATAAATAATTTTTAAAAACTGAAGCCAGACGGAGCATATCTCAGTGATTGCGTCATAGTCCATTGGCAAGCTATGGAGCATTTTCCTGGATTTAACTTGGAGCATGATCTCAGCATTAAGATCTCGCTTGACCAATGACCTGATTGATGTCTAGCCTTCCACATTCAAAGTAGCTATGCTATCCACAACCCTTCACTTTGCCATATGTAATTCACCATTATCAACACAAGGTCAAATATCTTGTCATTACTAGAACTTTCCCTTTAAAAATGAGCCCCAGTCTTGAATAACAGATGCATTGCCATTTTCTCTGCTCTCCAGCGAAGTTTGCTACAGGTAGAAGATTTATCACATTTCAGTTACCGAGTCAAATTGAAGGTTGGAGGATGATATGTAAATTTGCACCTATCTCAACTAGAGTTTTGCCATCACCTGAAAACCAAGACATCAAGTTTTTATTGCTTTTTTTTTCTCAATAATAAAGCACAGACTTGATATATTTGAAATGAAAAGCCTTTCAAAATTACTTCACAGACACAGACAACCTTGATTTGGAAAAATGCTAGGGAACAGACCTTTTCACACCATGAGCAGTTAGGGTCTGGAGTGTGCAATCTGGAAATGTAGTGAAGGCAAGTTGAATCAAAGCATTCAAGGGGACATTGGATGATTATTTAAATAAAAATAACACGTAGGGTGATGGGGTAAAGGCAGGCGATTAGCAATAAGTTAAAATGCTCAGAAGGCTACCCTAGTCACGATGGGCTGAATGGCCCCCTTCTCTAAGACTTGTGTGATTCTATGAACATTCATAAAATCCCTTCAAGCCCAATTTTAAAAAATGCTGATTGCTTCTCAAACTTTTTCAAAAGTTATTTTCCTAAATAGTAACAAGGAAGCATTCTGAATAGGAAGGGCCATTTCGAATTTGGTGGAGTTTGTTTTTACAAAAGTACAAAAGCTGAGCAGAATCACTGCATGGCTGAGTAATGAATGAAAATTTCAGATTTTAACCCTAACTTTGACAGTGGTCTCATCTTGTTCCTCAACATCTGAGCTGGTGTTATTGCTTTTAAATTCCTCCAACTTACTTCTGTTTTCTTACGATCATTAGAGTCATAGTCATAGAGTTGTACAAAATGGGAACAAGGGCTTCAGCCCAACTCGACCATGTTGACCAATATTTTAAATTAATCTTGTCCCATTTGACAGCATTTGGCCCATATCCCTTCAAATCTTTGACTGAAAACAAGAAATGCTAGCGATCACAGCGGGTTAAGAAGCCATGTCAGCAGTATTGTTTTGTCAGGTGGCCTCATCCAAACAGATACAACATGGGTGAAGGAAGTGGGAGAATAAGATGGAATCCTTGCAGGATGTGGGGTGGGAAGAGCTGTAGTGAAGGTAGCTATGGGAGTCAGTGGCTGTGTAGTGGATGGCAGTGGACAGCTTATTCCCCGAAATGGACATGGAGAGATCAAGGAAAATAAGGGAAGAGTCAGAAATGGATGATATAGAAGTTTTAGAGGAGTAGAAATCGGAGGCAAAATGAACAAATCGTCCAAGGTCCAGGTGGCACCGAAACAGTTGTTGATTTACCGAGAAAAGAATTGTGGGAGGGGCCAGTGTAGGGCTGAAACAAAGATTGCTCCACATATCCCATAAAGAGGCAGGCATAACTGAGACCCATGCAGGTGCCCTTCGCCACACCTTTGACTTGGCAGAAGTGAAATGAATTAAAGAAAAAATTATTCAGTGAGAGAACAAGTTCAGTCAAGCTGAGGAGAGTGGTGGGGAATGGGAATGGTTCAGGCCACTGGTTGAGGAAGAATCCAAGGGCTCTCAGACCATCCTGGTGGGGAATTGAAGGATAAAGGGGATGGACATCCATTGTGAACAGAACTGGAAATTGTCAACATGGTGGAGGGGATCAGACGTATCATGGATGCAAGTGGGCAGAGTCTGGACAAGTTGAGAGAGGATGGAGTCAAGGTAAGAGGAAATGAGTTCGGTAGGGCAGGAACAGGCTGATATGATGGGTCTACTGGGACAGTCTGATTTGTGGGTTTTGGAAGGAGTTAGAAGCAGACTCTCCAGGAGATTTATAAGGTTAGAGGCAGTGGAGGGAAGATCTCTGGAAGTAATGAGGTTGGTGATAGTCCTGGCAACAATGGCTCTAAGCCCTTACTATTCATAGTACCATTTTGGCAAAGCCCTTCATCAGGAATTTCCTGATGAAGAACTTTTGCCCGAAACCTCGATTTTCCTGCTCCTCAGATGCTGCCTGACTTGCTGTGCTTTTCCAGCAACACACTCTCAACTCTAATCTTCAGCATCTGCAGTCCTGACTTTCACCTTCTTGTTTGTATATCCAGCCTCCATCACCTTCTCTGGCAGCTCATTCCATACACATTTTATCTTCTGTGTGAAAAAATTGCCTCTTGGGTTCCTTTTCAATCTTTCCCCCTCACCTTAAACCTATGCCTTTTAGTTTTGGACTCTTGGAAAAAGAACTTGTCTATTTACCCTATCCATGTCCCTCATGATTTTATAAATCTCTGTAAGGTCACACCTCAGCCTCCAATGCTCTAGGGAAAACAGTGCCAGCCTATTCAGCCTTTCCCTATAGCTCAAACCCTCCAAACCTGGAAACATCCTTGCAAATCATTATTGTACCCTTTCAAGTTTAACAACATCTTTCTGAGAGCAGGGAAACCAGAGCTGAACGCAGTATTCCAAAAGTGGACTAGTCAATGTCCTGTATAGCCACAACATGACCTCCCAGCCCCTCTAATCAATGCAGACCAATGAAGGCAAGCAATACCAAATGTCTTCACTATCCTGTTCCTTGACACCTGAGCTGGTGTTATTACTTTTAACTTCCTCCAACCTACTTGAATTTTTTACTATCATTAGTAATTCTGATGGAGACATGTGGAATGTGTGAACTCCTCGCCAGGCCTGGGGCCTGACCTAAGAAGTAAATCTCAGCAAGACTCACTTGCTGTTCCATGTCTGGAATTCGAACCTTGATAAAGGCTTCAATTCTAGCATAGAAAGAAGTGTAAATAAAGACAAGCTCCACACACCTTTGGCATGAGGAACAGTTCATTGTAATTTCTGCACCTCATTTCCATTTCGATATACCAAGAATGTAAACAAGTGAAAAAACAAAGTTAATCTAACTCAGGGGAATGCAACCTTTTTATATGACAGGTCATATTTCAATTTATTTCTCATCCATGGGGGCCAGTGAGCAAAACTTGGAAAGATGAAGGAATAGAAATTTCTTTTGCTCTCATTGAAACAACAAGAGTGCACACATTTACGAACAAGCTGCAAATGAGAAGATTAATTTATTAACTTGCTTTACCATGAACACTGATTATGTGGCATTGCAGTTCCTACACGAAGATTGTACTCTCCACCATACTCATAGTTACATGCCACAACAATATTGGAGTTCCTGACTAACATAGTATGCAATTGTTATCAATTATTATAAAACAGATCCAGGAATAATATTACAGAAACACTAGTGGTATATGTACTCTCTCGGAGCCAAACACTCCAAGTTCAACATTTTTCTCCCAGCCATTTCCCACATGTAATTTTACAAATTGCCTGTCTAGTTGTATTCCAAAATTTAATTTTCTGAAAGAAATCTATCTAATTTGTATTTCACTGAATCAATAGCAACTGTTTCTAATGTCTCCCTCGGCAATTTGTCGCTTAGATTAATCTATTGTTCCCTGAAGTTTTGGGGGATATTTTAACTGCCCAAAGTGGATTAGGGGTAGGAGGCTAAAATTACAAAAAATGTGAAACCTGACACTAGCCAACTCCCAAAACACAAGCCTTTGGTTTGAACAGAGGCATGTTTGCAAGGTTGAGTAATGGCAGATGAATAAGCTGCGCTTGAGAGGCTGTTGAGTTTTCAAATAGTTTAATGAGGCTGCATGCTGGAAATTTCACCAATGGTTTTGATTTCACAGTTTTGGGCCAGGCTTCTCCACAATCGGGAATTCCAGCAGGTAAAGCGTTTGATTAAACAGCTTGTGGGTGAGAAGACAGAAGTAAGTACTACCGATGCTGGAGATTAGAGTCAAGATTAGAGTGGTGCTGGGAAAGCACAGCAGGTCAGGCAGCATTCGAGGAGCAGGAAAATTGACGCTTCAGGCAAAAGCCCTTCATCTGGAATGGGTGAGAAGGAGCAACCTCTACTGTGAAGCTGTTCTCACTTGCAATCTCTCGCTCTGTCCCTCCTTCCTCCCCATTCTCTGGTTGGCTTCTTGCACTGCTGTTGGTTTGATGTTGGCCAATGTCAAAGCAGGCCTCCTGTTTCTGCAGGGTTGTGGGATACCGCACCTCAGCAGCGACAGGACATGGTCGAGTGTATGGGCACACGGGCCATTGATCTGGTTGGGGGAATATGAGATTGCTGTTCCTCTGGCCTAGGAATCTGCTGCGAGAAGGCAGCTTTACCGTCTCTGAAGTGAAGGAGGTGGTGGGCGGTCACATCCTCAAAGCAGATGCTACAGAAACGTCCCCCTGAGATGCCTTGGTGGTAAAGAGTGAATGACTGATAATCCAGCAGCAGTTCGGTGACGTCCAGGCCTACCACTCTGACTGAAGTCTTCAACTGCAATACGGATGGATGATCTGGAGGGGCTGGCAACACACTGGATGCCATGATTCCTAATGGGAATGGTTAAAGTCACCAAGTTGCAGGATGTCTTCAGCACCCCTGCAAATGAAGGGTAACTACATCTGGTCACTGCCAGACGGGTCTATCCGTTCAAGGATAGATTTCCTGTTTGTGTCCCGCACTTTCTTGGTCAGATCCACCAATGCCAAGCCGGTGTTCTTCTCTGACCACTACCTCCTGCTGGCCGACTGTCACCTACAGGACAACTGTGGGCAGCACGGTGGCACAGTGGTTAGCACTGCTGCTTCACAGTGCCAGAGACCCGGGTTCAATTCCCGCCTCAGGTGACTGACTGTGTGGAGTTTGCACATTCTCCCCGTGTCTGCGTGGGTTTTCTCTGGATGCTCTGGTTTCCTCCCACAGTCCAAAAATGTGCAGGTTAGGTGAATTGGCCAGGCTAAATTGATCATAGTGTTAGGTGCAGGGGTAAATGTAGGGGAATGGGTCTGGGTGGGTTGCTCTTTGGCGGATCAGTGTGGACTTGTTGGGCTGAAGGGCCTGTTTCTATGTTGTAAGTAATCTAATCTAATCTAAAAAAACCAGTGGGTCAGCCAGGCAACGTGGAGACTGAACGTGAGACCACTGACTCTAGAAAACACTGAGGAGTGCAAAAGGGATTACACAGCTTGGAGAACTGTGAAGCTCCTCTTTGAGTCTCCAGCAGATTTGTGGGAAACAGTCAAGGGAAACGTCAAGTGGTTCATTATCTTCAAAGGTGTTCAGAAGGCAAGAGAGAAAGGCTGATGAGGAAAACTATCCAAACTCCAGGAGAGCATGCAGAACTATTCCTGCTGAAGACCATGGGGATCAATGTCACAGAGGATCCCAAGGAGGTGAAGAGCCAGCGAGTCTCACTCTTTGCCTCAGAGCTCTCTAAGACCCTGCTGGATAAGGAGAGGGTGGATCCCTCGGGTTGTTCCCTGAGCAGATTTTCAAAATCAAAGAATGCTTCATCACCAGAACTTTCCAACAAGCACCAAGACATCGCCTGGCTGGTGGTGAGAAGGGAGAGTACTGTCAGATCCTTCATGCACGCCCAGACTGTGTGCATCACCACACACAGGAGATGGGATTAGAAACTGTCACACATTTCCTGCTGGAATGTGCCTTTGCAAAGGACGTCTGGAGAGAGATGCAGTGGTTTTTGACAAGGTTCGTCCTGAGCAGTTCCGTGACGTAGGACTCTTGCTGTCCCATCTGTTCCCCAGGACGCACACCAAGACAAACATTGACTGTGCCTGGAGCACCATCGACTTGGTGAAAGACACTCTTTGATCTGCCCAAAACTTGTTGATCTTCAAGACCAAGGTGTTGACTCGAACCAAGTCTTCCAACCTGGCATATGCCCAGGTCCAGGACTACATACTGAGGGACACACTAAAGCTTGGGGCAGCTGCTGCCAAAGCACAGTGGGGAAAGACCATCTAAGATCTTTCTGTCAAAGTTAAATGGAGGTCCTTTCAGTTATCGAAGCTCCCCAATGCCTCAAATATATGTAAATATAGTTGTGCACCAGGCAGAAAAGCCTTGGTATGTTTGTTACAGTCAAATTCCAGTGTCTATTTCCTCGTGCTACTGCACAGAACTGAACTGCTTCAGTGACTATGCATGTATTTAAAGATATTTTTATGAATAAAATATATTTTTGAAATAAAAACACACTTGCCAGCCAGTCTAACCTGTGCACTCTCGTTAGTTGCCACCTGAGAAACACAGACAGGAATGTAAAAGGTATCTTGCTATCGAATTCAGCAAGTCCTCTGCATTGCCAAGGTTCCTGCTGACAACAACTACCAGTTGCCCCCTCCTTCATTTTCCTGCAATATGGGGCTGTTGTTTTCAAACACTAGATGCAAATTTACCTCATTTTGGATAAGGTGAAATTGCTTGTCTAGGTCTAAATAATCTAGTGGATTCAGAATCCTAAGTACCACAGTTATATCATCTTTTAACGTTTCCAGATTCAGTGAAAACATTACCAAGTTTTCTGAAGTTAGGAAAAATGGCAGAGCTGGGTCATTGACCGAGCGTGAGTTATGCAGGAAGCTTCATCTTTCAGCGACCCACAATCCTTGGTGATGTAAATAAGTCCCGGTGGGGCAGGGTGTGGTGATCAGGGCTGATTGCTTTCAGGAATGGAGGGGAAAAGGGAGGTGAAGAGAAGCACCAAATTTTCTTTGCGAAGAGAAGGGGAGATATTGTGCTGCAACAACTTTCTGTAACCATTTGGTTAAACACTCACCATGGCCTCTTCAAACCCAACGTTAATTAAACATCCAGTACGTGTGCATCTCTTGATCCTTCCATCTAAAATTGTATGGCTCTCCATGTGGTCTCTCTAGGATGCAGTTTTACCATTTCAGTTAGACTCTCTGTCCTCTGGGTGTGGGTGTGGGTGGCGTTCATATGCTGGGTTCCAGGGTTTTCTTAAATTAGTTCTGGGACTATGGGAGACATTGGCAAGGCATTTATGGCCATCACAAGTTGCACCAAGAATGTGATGATAGGCCTTATTTCTTGAAACATTGTAGTCATTTTATGCAACTGAGTGAGTTTCTTCAGAGAGCCTCTACTTAGCTCTCCCAGTCTCTGCTTGTGCTGCGGTAGATCATGATCACAGTTGGCACAGTGGCTGAAGTAGGCAGTTAGATCACAGATTTTTGTAGGCAATCAGAATAACACTCATTTGAGGTTGGACACTTTAGCACATTACAACATAATGTGAATTTTCTTATGAGCATGCTCCATGTCATGTTGGACACTTCAGACTCTGAGAAACAAAAGCTGAACAATCCAATGTTTAGGCCTGTTTTTATATTTTATACCACCCTCACCAGCCGAGGCAGTAACCCAATGGGATGCAAAGACATCACCCCCAAAACATCACAGTACAGATCTCCAAGTAGCACTCACCGACGAACCTCGAATTCGCTTCTTCTTCATCGTTTTGTTTAATGTTCAGCCATAGCTTTTCAGGCCTTTGACGGAAGCACTAGTGAAAGGGTTAAAGGAACTGAGTTCCTCCCTTTCTGATTTACCATGCACCTGCTGCAAAAGGAGAGGAGCTGAGATAAGAATCTTTATCCTTTGCTCACCCCCACAATTCAAACTTTAACAAGCATTTGCAAATTGTGCAGAAAATTTCACGACTGTTAACTGGGGTATGCAAACAAACTTTGTTTCAGTTTAAATATAAACTCTCGGCAATTCAGTGTCGCTGAAAAAAGTAACATCAGACAACTTTCCTAATACAATTAAATAAACCATTTCCGCCAGCGCCTAATTCTTTATATTAAATGTAGCACATGATCTCACTTACTTATTTCTTTCTGAAATGCAAGCACCAATAGAATTCAATGGCAGAGATGTGACGGTGTATACTTTGGATCCAAAAAAGATACTCATAAAAATATTTTCTCACTGGTGCAAGTATAGAGGTGTGGAGAACCAAAAATGTACAGGCATCAATGTACACAATTCACTAAAATAAAGTGGATAAATACATAAAGTAATCAAACAGCCTCGCACTGAACATAGAACTAATGCTCTATACAACTTCTTTAACAGTTATTTAATAGGACATGGATATTGCTGGCAAGACCAGCAATTACTCCCCATCCCCACCTGCTCTTGATAACATGAAAGCCTTCCACATCCATCAAAGTTTTACCTGCACATCCACTAATATCATTTATTGTATCCGTTGCTCCCGATGCAGTCTCCTCTACATTGGGGAGACTGGGCGCCTCCTAGCAGAGCGCTTTAGGGAACATCTCCGAGACACCCGCACCAATCAACCACACCGCCCCGTGGCCCAACATTTCAACTCCCCCTCCCACTCTACCGAGGACATGGAGGTACTGGGCCTCCTTCACCGTCGCTCCCTCACCACCAGACGCCTGGAGGAAGAACGCCTCATCTTCCGCCTCGGAACACTTCAACCCCAGGGCATCAATGTGGACTTCAACAGCTTCCTCATTTCCCCTTCCCCCACCTCATCCTAGTTTCAAACTTCCAGCTCAGCACTGTCCCCATGACTTGTCCGGACTTGTCCGACCTGCCTAGCTCCTTTTCCACCTATCCACTCCACCCTCTCCTCCCTGACCTATCATCATCTCCTCCCCCACTCACCCATTTTACTCTATGCTACTCTCTCCCCACCCCCACCCTCCCCTAGCTTATCTCTCCACGCTTCAGGCTCACTGCCTTTATTCCTGATGAAGGGCTTTTGCCCGAAACGTCGATTTCACTGCTCGTTGGATGCTGCCTGAACTGCTGTGCTCTTCCAACACCACTGATCCAGAAAGTGATAAGGAGCTATTACCTCTTCATTATCCCAAATCTCATGAAGTATAAAGGTGCAAGGCTGGATTTTCATCTTTGAGACATAGCGGGAGTTAAGATATTTCCAAAGAAACATAGAAAATAGTAGTAGAATTAGGCCATTGAGCATGTTCAACATCATCAGTTCAGATGATCCAACTCTGCGCCCTGTTCCTGAATTCATCCTTTGAACCCTTCAGCCTGTGAAGCGATAGCTATCACATCAAAAACTTTCAATGTTTTGGTCTCATCCATTTTTTGTGTCAGAGAATTCTGTAAGCTTGCCACTCTCTGGGGAGATGAAATTTCTCCTCATGGCAATCGTAATGGACTTACCCCACATCCTTAGACTGTGACCCCTGGTTATGGATTCCCTGATCATTGGGAACATCCTTCCTATGTTTAGCCTGTCCAGTCCAGTTAGAGTTCTATAGGTCTCTGTGTGAACCCCCACCTCCCATTCTTCTAAATTCCAATGAATATCATCCTAACTGATCCAGTTTCTCATCTTCTGGGCTCATTAAGTCTGGCGTCATGGAGAAAACATTGCTTGAATGAAAGCTCTAGTTCTATGAGTTATTCTTACAATTGTACAATGTGTATTTCCACAAGAAAAAGAGCTATCAAGAGCTTGTAGTTTCAGCTACTGGTACTTTAATAGGTCTGGACACTTTTAATGGGCTGTAGAAAAGTAATATATATCTATTACCATGGCAAGTTATGAATGAATGACTTTTCTTAAATATTATTCATACATTATATTGTCACTATATGGTTCAATTGTTTTGTACAAAGTATTTAGCAGCTTTATTGGCGTGAAAGTGACATAGATTGGTATGGAGGGAAAGAGGGGTCATTGGGATTGGGTGGTAGGACATAGATTGGTTTAAAGAGTCTGATAAACCATGAAGAGTGGAAGGATATAGCTTGGCATGAGGCCTATGGCAAGACCTTTTGAAATTACCTTTCTAAAGGTCTTGCTCTTCCAGACTGTGATCCATGACACCTCTGAGCGATTGTGAACTACAATACTTTAAAAGCTAATTGTGACTCCATGAAAACTATTGGAACCTGGACAATCCTCTACTTGGAATAGTGAGGTCAGGAATGCAAGGTTCTTTGATTACTTTTTGTATTTATCCACTTTATTTTAGTGAATTGTGCACATGGATGCCTGTACATTTTTGGTTATCTGCACCTCCTGTATTTCCACCAATGAGAAAATATTTTCATGAGTATCATTCTTGGATCCAAAGTATACACATCACACCTCTGCCACTGAATTCTATTGGTGCTTGCATTTCAGAAAGAAATAAGTGAGTGAGATCATGTGAGATCATTTAACTTAAGGAGCAGGAAATGGCTTAGTTAATTGTATGAGGAAAGTTCTCTGATGTTACTTGTTTTAGCTACACTGAATTGCCTAGAGTTTGTACTTCAATTGAAACAAGTTTGTTAGCATACCCCAGTTAACAGTCATGAAATTTCCTGCACAATTTGCAAATGCACTATCCCGCACAGTCAAAACCAGCACTGGTTAACACTGGGGCTTAAAATTATGATTCAGTTTAAGGCTAGAGTTAAAGTTAGGGATAACCCTAAGCCTAACCCAGACAATCTTCACCTCCACGGACGTTTCCCCAACTCCATGAAAACTCACCCCATAAAGCCTTGGTTGAGATACATCTGCCTTCAGTTTTAGACACAATATCTCAGGAAGGATCTCAGCTGACACTGGAGAGGGTACAGTGCAGATTGACTGAAAGAGTAAAATTTGCGATTTTGTAGTCAGAATCTTGGCAAATTAGTTTGCAGTTAAAAAGTTCAGCAGTGTGTCTAACTGAGATGCTTAAAATGTTATAGAAATTGGATAGAAAGGATATGAAAAAGGTTTTAAAGCTCCACAACAGCAGAACATAGTTTTAAAAGAATCACAAAACACTGGTGACATGAAGGATTGTGGAAAACAAAAATTCTCTCCCCCCACAATTCTGTGAAACCAGAGACAAACTTAAATGAAATTCAAGGTGAAAGTTTTTTTTAAATTCATTAACAATATCACTGACTAAGGTTCAAAGACAGATAAAAGGGATTTGAGGCAGAGATTATACAAAATATCACAGAATGACAGAATAGGTTTGAGCGACTGAAAATCCTGCTCAGGTTCTGTTGGTTGACGAAGTTGCTTTTGAGCAGTAGCAAAAGTGGTCAGTAGTGAATTGTTAGTTTACACCGTTCTAGACATTTCTGTTCCATCAGACAATGAATTGTTGATTAATTATTGCCTGTTTTGCATTAGCCCGAAGACCCATTTCACCATCTCTGCTCGCAATCTGCAAGCTCATTATGTCATTGGGTTGCACATTACATAATCTTTCCACCCAATTCCACAACTGCCCTTCATCAGAAAGCCTAACCTTCTGAAGAAATTACTATTAATCCTAGTTAAGAATCAGTGTTATATTTTTCTTCAGACATAAATAAGCTTTCCATCCACGTTTGAAAGGAATTGGCTTGAATAGTGGTTGTGTAAAAGCAGCGTGTCTGTGACAGACTAAGCTTTTCATTAAGAATTTCAATTGGCTCTTTATTGATCAGTTATGATTACTTTGCTGAACTGGTATCCATGTGTTGGGTGTTCGTTCAGAATAATAGTTCATTAATGACAGAACCATCATTACTGGAGTCTATCACAACTCAGTGGTGATTTGTTTCCAGACGTTCCTGGTGTTTTCTGTCTTCAGGCTGTTCGTCAGGCAGCTATGGGTATTTATCTGATGCATCAACATTGAAAAGAACATCGTTAAGCTGACATTAATTAGCTCATCGTGAAGGCAAGTAAGATAAGACCAAGATGAGTAAATCTGCAATTTATTTGTTTATCATTTAATAATTTATTTTATTCATTCCTGAACACAGCTATCATAATTGTCCTGAATGTACTCACAGTTCAAGATTAATAGTTTCCAATTCTTGCATGGTGTCACCTGTTGCCCATCTCTAATTGCCCTTGAGGAGGTGGTAGAGAGCCACCGTCTTGAACCACTGCAGTTCTATCTGGTGTAGATAAACCAGAGTGCCTGTCCATCAGGTTTTATCACCACAATTTAATTACAGCATGTTTGCCCAAGTGTGTTTCGTATCTGCAAACTGAAAATCATACTTGCGGTTGAACATGATAAGGACTACGAGAGTGTACAAAATACATATAGCTGGAGTTACTCAAGGAGCAACATTTGAATTTGTTGTGTTACCATAGTCTTATCAAACCATAAGGTGAAAGTGAGGACTGCAGATGCTGGAGATCAGAGTTGAGAGTGTGGTGTTGGAAAGTACAGGTCAGGCAGCATCCAAGGTGCAGGAGAATCGGCGTTTCGGGCAAAAGCCCTTCATCAGGAATGAGGCTGAGAGCCGAGGGGATGGTGAGAAAAATGGGGGGTGGCTAAGGGTGTGATAGGTAGACAGAGGTGGGGGTAATGGTGATAGGTTGGAGAGGAGGGTGGAGGGATAGGTGGGAAGGAAGATGGACAGGTCATGAGGGCAGTGCCAACTTGGAAGGTTGCAATGGGATATGGTGGGGTGAGGAAACTGGTGAAATCTACATTGATGCCTTGGAATTGGAGGGTCCTGAGGTGGAAGATAAGGCTTTCTTCATCCAGGCATTGAGTGGTGAGGGAGTGGTGATGGAGGGAGGGCCCAGGACCTGCATGTCTTTGGTGGAGTGAGAGGAGGATTTGAAGTGTTCAGCCACAGGGCGGTGGGGTTGGTGGCATGGGTGTCCCTGAGATGTTCTCTGAATCGCTCCGCAAGTAAGCACCCTGTCTCCCCAATGTAGTGAAGACCATAAGGCTACTCTGTCATTAGAAAGAAACAATTGATGGTGATTTAACCTGAGGGCTACCATACCTCAGGGAAGGGGAGAGGTTGAGAAGGTAGGTTTTCACAATGTAACTTCAGTCAGTGAGGGGAATTGAACCCATGCGATTAGCATCATACTGTTGTCAAAGCCAAGCAAGTAGCCAACCGAGCTGAAGAAGCCCTAATGTTTGAATTTAAGATTTGTTTGATTAGAGTTCATTTTTATAGTTATTTATTGTAATCAGAAATAAAAATGAGTCTATGTAGCACTTTTCATAATCACAGGTTGCCCCAAACCCAGTTAAGTCTTCACTCAGTTAAGTTTAGGCACTGTTAGAATGGTAACCATTCCCTTAAAACAGCCCTTTCACCCAATTGAGAGTAGCACATTTATTATAATGAGCGATATCAAGATTGCCAATCAAGCTATTTTGATCCTTTCTTCATCAGGTTTACACTGAATGCATATGTATGCCTCTTGGAATAATAGGTGCATCTGAAGACAAATATTATTGAGAACAAACACGTTGTATGATGGTCTTTGGTGGTTGGAAAGACCATTGCTATGACTGATTACTGGGTGACTGCCCATAATCTGTCATAATTCTGATAGGATACCAACCCCATTCCTAAGTGGTCATACTCCCAGGTGAGTAAGGATGATCTGGCTCCTCTGCTTAATTCAACCTCTCTCTCAGACCAAGGTCACAAAATGGATAATTTTAAAAAGATCCCTTCCTTCATGGAATACCTTTTCCCAATCTAATTGTATTTACTAATTTTTTACTAATTGTATTTATGTTTTTTAATGAGCCAAATTAAGCAGGCTTTCTTGAGTGAAAGAAAGGACGAGTTGATTAGCTACTAAACATGAGAAATTATAATAAAATGTGACATATGTGTACAATGTATTAGATTAAAAATGAAAATTGAGTAAAACTCTGTTGAAAACGTATATGAGCAGTCTCTGTGCCCCGTGAAGGGTAGATTATGGACATTGAAGCTATTAAGTTGGATCATACTAGTAACACTGATGGTCGTAGTGAAGCAGACATTTGGAGATTTTTGGCTCTTGTAATTTAGCTGGCAGGATTTTGTCCTGTTTATTTATCAATGATGGCTTCAATGGCTTTCCTGGCCTCAAGCACTCAGAGTGACACGTATTCTTTCTTTACCTGCAGCACAGGGGTGAGTAATGGCTGACTTAAACCTTCATATCACACTGGTGCATATTGTCACATCTGTCCACTAATGCACAGACCAGAAATTGCAGTTAGCTTTCAGCCTCCATTTTCTTGTATATTCATGGAAGGCTAAAGCACAAACATGTCATCACATGGTTTAGAGCATAATCCACAGGTGATGACTTTCTGCTGAGAGTAGTAGTCAACATCTCATTATATCTGCAGTCACAAGAGCTTGTAGACCAGTTTATTTTGGATTACATCTCTCCTTTTGAGGGGTTGCTGTTTGAATATCCCTTGGCACCTCAGGCATCACATTCTAATGTTTCTCTCAGGTCTTTGCCAGACACCAACTGAATTTTCATCCACAATTCTGTTTTGGTCATGTGTCCTCCTTTAAGAAAATATAACATGTGCTTTAATTAAAAGGTTAATGTTTGTAAATAATTCAGAGTTATAATCCATTGTCCTGAGACCTTACAAACTTTGAAGTGTTCAGTGGATGGAGCTGATGATTCTGGGCAAGAGCAAAGGAGTCCTGTCTCAATGAGAGGTGGTCAACACAGAGTCATAGAATCATAGAGGTGTACAGCATGGAAACAGACCCTTCGGTCCAACCAGTCCATGCCGAACAGATATCCCAACCCAATCTAGTCCCACCTGCCAGCACCTGGCCCATATCCCTCCAAACCCTTCCTATTCATCTTCCCATCCAAATGCCTCTTAAATGTTGCAATTGTACCAGCCTCCACCTCGTCCTCTGGCAGCAAATTCCATACACGTACCACCCTCTGAGTGAAAATGTTGCCCCTTAGCCTCTTTTATATCTTTCCCCTCTCACCCTAAACCTATGCCCTCTAGTTCTGGACTCCCCCACCTCAGGGAATAGACCCTGTCTATTTACCCTATCCATGCCCCTCATAATTTTGTAAACCTCTATATGGTCACCCCTCAGCCTCCGACGCTCCAGGGAAAACAGCCCCAGCCTGTTCAGTCTCTCCCTATAGCTCAGACCTTCCAACCCTGGCAACATCCCTGTAAATCTTTTCTGAACTCTTTCAAGTTTCACAACATCTTTCCAGTAGGAAGGAGACCAGAATTGCACTCAATATTCCAACTGTGGCCTAACCAATGTCCTGTACACCACAACATGACCTCCCAACTCCTGTACTCAATACTCTGACCAATAAAGGAAAGCATACCAAACTCCTTCTTCACTATCCTATCTACCTGCGACTCTACTTTCAAGGAGCTATGAACCTGCACTCCAAGGTCTCTTTGTTCAGCAATACTCCCTAGGACCTTACCATTAAGTGTATAAGTCCTGCTAAGATTTGCTTTCCCAAAATGCAGCACCTCGCATTTATCTGAATTAAACTCCATCTGCCAATTCTCAGCCCATTGGCCCATCTGGTCCAGATCCTTTTGTAATCTGAGCTTCAGTGGTAATCCACAACAGCCAAAGTTTGAAGTCCTGATACTGTCTGTAAGGAAAAAGACACAAGGCTAGACCTAGCGTGGGTGCTATTTTCTACTGGTGTTACTTGCAGCTTTGTTTTTGAGAACTAATGAGAACCAATGCTGAAGTGCTCTGTTGTTTTAGCAAAGGGATGGAAATCAGGCTAAAAGACTTGTGAAGTTGCAATAAAACCTGTAAATGTTCATTCTTTTCTGTGTTAATGGGAAGGACTGGAACTCATTGAATCCAACAGATTTGAATTATTGAGGCCAGAGGCAAAACAAATCAGACTCTCTGCAACATTCCATGAGGTAGTGCATGGTCAAATGCAACAAGATCTGGATAATATCCCAATTGGGCTGACAAATGACAATTAATAGGTACAATTACCACCTCCAGTAGCAGATAATCTAACCACTGCCCCTTAACATTCAATGGTGTTACTATCACTGAATCCACCACTTCCAATATCCTAGAGGTTGTCATTGACCAAAAACTCAATTGGACTCATCTTATAAATACATTGGATATAAGTGAGAGGATAGCAATACTGCACTGAATAGCTCACCTCCTGACTCCCCAAAGCATGTCTACCATCAACAAGGCTCAAGTCAAGAGTGTGATGGAATATTCCCCACTTGCTTTGATGGGGGCAGCTGCAACAACACTCAAGAAGCTTGACACCATCCAGGACAAAATTGCCCACTTGATTGGCACCATATTCACAAGCATCCACTCCCTCCACCATTGACATTCAGTGACGGTTGTGTACAATCTGCAAGATATATCGTAGAAATTCTCCAAAGATCTTCAGACGGGCACCTTCCAAAGCGACAACCACTTCCAGGTAGAAGGACAAGGGCAGCAGATATTTGGGAGTCACCATCACTGCAAGTTCCCCTCCAAGCCAGTACCATCCTCACTTCGAAACATATCGCCATTCCTTCAATGTGGCTGGGTCAAAATTCTGGAATTTCCTCCCTGGGGCATTGTGGGTCAACCTACAGCACATGGACCCTGGCAGTTCAAGAAGGCAGCTCACCACCATCTTCTCAAGGGCAGGTTGGATGGGTAATAAATATTGGCCAGCAATGCTCATGCCCCCCATGCCCCATGACCCAATAATAATAATAAAAAAATTGCACACAGTTCACCAGTCTCCTATCTCTAGATTTTGGAAAATTCCTACTTTAACATATTTTCACCACTTGCTTCCAGGGAAATATTTCATTCTTAATGCTTGTTCTGAGGAGACACTCCCTTGAGTCTTGATCTGCACAAAATAGAAGTCTCCCTGAATCCTGTGAGCCTTCATGAAGAAAGCCTGACATTTAGATATTCTCAGGATCTTCCAAGGCTTTGAACAAAGAACAAAGAAAATTACAGCACAGGCACAGGCCCTTCGGCCCTCCAAGCCTGGGGCGATCCAGATCCTCTATCTAAACCTATCACTTTTTTTCTAAGGATCTGTATCCCTCTGCTCCCTGCCCATTCATGTATCTGTCTAGATACATCTTAAATGATGATATCGTGCCCACCCCTCCCGCCTCTGCTGGCAATGTCTTTCAGCCACCCACCACCCTCTGCGTAAAAACCTTTCCACGTATATCTCCCTTAAACATTTTCCCTCTCACCTCGAACTCGTGACCTCTAGTAATTGAGTCCCCACTCTGGGAAAAAGCTCTTTGCTATCCACACTGTCTATACCCCTCATGATTTTGTAGACCTTAAGCAGTCACTCCTCAACCTCCGTCTTTCTAATTAAAATAATCCTAATCTACTCAACCTCTCTACATAGATAGTGCCCTTCATACCAGGCAAAATCCTGGAGAACCTCCTCTGCACCCTCTCCAAAGCACCCATACCCTTTTGGTAATATGGCCACCAGAATTGTACGCAGTATTCCAAATATGGCCAAACCAAAGTCCTAAACAACTGTCACATGACCTGCCAACTCTTGTACTCAATATCCTGTCCAATAAAGGAAAGCATGCTGTATGCCTTCTTGATGACTCTACTGACCTGCGTTACCACCTTCAGGATACAACGGACCTGAACACTCTGATCTCTCTGTACATCCATTTTGCCCAGGGCTTTTCAATTTACCATTTAGTTCACTCCTGAATTGTATCTTCCAAAATGCATCACCTCACATTTGCCTGGCTTGAACTCCATAGGTGTGTACTGACTCTTTAAATAAAATCATAGTTTCATTCGAGATAAGTTTTAATAATTAACTGCAGCAGAGCAAGATGCACGGAGGTATGAAGATGATTTCAAAAAGGAAATTGAATAAGCATTTGGGGGAAATAAACTTTTAGCTCTATGGAAGTAGAAAGGGGAATTGGGACTGAACTGATTTCTCTAAAGAGAGATGGAAAAGAATTGATATGTCAAATTATCATTTTTGCTTTATTACTGTGAGGACAGATACATTGGTTTGAGATTCAATCTTTGAGATTCAATTCAAGCTGATTCCTACTTGTAAACTGAGTTGTAAGTGCAGCTTGAGGGTCAAGAATCATTGACAATCTTACACAGCCAAGTCGAAATGAGGCCTAAGTCATTTGAAGTCCTAGGACATCACCATCGTACCTAAGTGTTGATGGCACCAATTCAATTGGAATCATGCAAGAGCTGAAAAGCAATCATTGTGTTGTGCAAAGACAGGACTTTGAAGTCTTATAAGATAATTTTCTAATACTAAGATAAGTCATAATTTTGGGGGAAGTTGGGGAAGGGGAGGAATCCAAGGTGAGGATAGGCCTAAAATTTCTTTCAAGTGCCTGGACCAACAAATATTGCTCCATCTGACTCAAATGAAAATCATGAAGAACCATATAAATTTGCTTTGCTGAATAGTCTGGGATCCATCACTGCCTAACCTACCAGGATGCACCTGACCATCAGTATGAATTGTGTGCTCTGGATGTCAAGATGGCCTTGGAGACCAAATGTCATGAGTTCTTGAATACTAATGAGGCTTTCATGTGCCTGCAAGCCCAGAAGTTAAAATAACAGCCCGTAGGACCAATGGGGAGGTCAATACCCAGATTATATTGTATGTGATTCGAATTCTCATTAGGTGGGGGCAGCTGTGTTGGGAGGGCAGAGTGGTGGGAATTAAAACAAATGCCATTTAGCTGTACAATGTTATAAATGTTAATGCCTCTGTAGTCCAAAATGGAGCCAACTAGGGGAACTGGATATCAATACGTTCATTATCTGTGACTCAACACTGGGCAGTGCATCCTCTAAGTTATACACTTTGGTCTTAAGAGCTATTACAATTATAGTATGCTTCAAATCTGTTCTGTTGCTCATTTGGATCATTGTTCTTAGATTAACTCCATTTACCCACTATATTTGCATTTCCCTTAATATTCCTGCCTAACAACAAACAAATTAAACAGTGCTTGTAAATTTTAAATCCTGGAATACCATCCCTAACAGCGTGTGGATCTACCAATAAAAAATGGAATGTAGCCACTCAAGAGGGCTGCTCACAATCACCTTCCCGAAGGCAATTAGGGATAGTCAATAAAAAGCAACATGTAGACACCAAAGCCCATATTCCCTGAATGAATATCAGAGAAAAGAATTGGCCTAACAATAACAGCTTTTCAGACTAAGGGAGAGAGTTCCTGATTGCTGCAATGCTTTGTGTGAAGTACGTCCTGATATCGTTTTTGAACAGCCTGGCACTAATTTTAAGTTGCTGTCCCCTTCTTTCAGTTTCTCCACCAGAGCAAATATTTTCTCACTCCCCACCCTATCACCCTCTTTGGTCATTTTGTGCAACTCACATGTCAAACCCTTCATCTTAACTAATCTCAATTAGATCATTCCTTAATACTCCAGGGAATCCAACCTGACACACAAAAAAGGGGAGCTTTGGCAAAAAAAAAGGATATTTGATAATGAAATTCTCCCACCTTACATAAAATCGGAGAAAACTAATTCTAGTTTGAAAGTGAAAGAAGTTTAATTTGATTCTGCAAAAAGAAAATCAACCTATGATTATAGAATTGGCCATTATATGCTGACAAGACTGCTATCTGAGACAGGAAAACTTTCACTGAAGAATATACAGTAGATTAATAGTGCCTTGCATTAATTCTTGCCACCTGCATCCTCCTGTGGCTCCGGTGCATAAGTTGTCCAGTGTCTACATTACAGGAGATGAGAGTAAGTGCTGTCCGTGACTCACACAATGAGGTTGAATCAATCTTTTGAGGCTTAGTGAGGCTAAAAGAAACCCATGCAGGGGTCCTGTCAGTGCCTGCAATTTATTCTGTAATCTTTGCGTCATTTATAATCTGGCATTAAAGATTAATTTCACAGAGGAATTTACAGCAATATTTATGCAGCCAGAAATCCATTGGCCAGCAGAGGATTTCCTTGATGTGAACCTATTCTATATGAACATATTTATCACTTCAATACATGGAGTGCAATGAGGGAATCTTACTCTGTGGTTAATAGGGGACAAGTATAGTTTAACAGAGACATATGTTCAAACATATGCACACACACATAGAGACAAGCAGCACAATGACTGTCCTACACGTTCATTTTATATAAATGTGAAAAAACAATTGGAGTAGAGTAGCAATCCCATCACATTATTGCCAAAATACTGCAGACTTCTATTAGCATTAGTCGGGCTTTTGACGCTTTTAGTCTTTGCTATCAAGTTGTACCAATAAATGGACAAATTAAAGTTTTTCATTAACCTCCTGAAATAAATTGGAAACATTAAGAGCCTGATACAGGTCAGGGTGATCTCCAAACTCTTTATGAATAGTCTCAAACATGGAAGTAGCTTTCTTTTTAACATATCAGACCATGAAATGTGTTTACATTAATTAATGACATGCTTCACATTTTTGACTAGATTTTCTGAAAGTTAGACATTAACTTTGGTCTGATCAGATTTCATTGAACTGTTGTCATTCAGTTATCTGTAGGTGAGTCAAATAAACTGGACCCATTGGTGCACATTGCAAAGAGTTGCTTAAAGCTTAGTTTGATACTAAAACAAGAGAAGACAAAGAGAGCACAAGTATTTCAACTCAAATGGTCACAAAGAAAAACAAACTAAAGCCTGTGCTTTAATCAAATAGTTTGAAATCAGGTAATACAGATCGAAATCCCGGCTCATTGGCAGGCCAGAAATTTAGTCTGTGATTCTTGCAACAGAATACACATTGATTCCATTGGATCGCACCAAGACTGACAATATCGTCCCTTCTTTTACCACTCTTTTTCTCATCATTTCTCCCCTTAAGGCACCAATACATGCTGTTCATTGGGTACCAGCTGTCTTTCTCTGATGGCCCATTAATGTTTGAGTGTGCATGGGAGTACATCTCGATCATGAAAACCATTAAAAGAAAAATGCCTCTATTCTCATGTGCACTCTGCAGTTGATTGCATTAGACAATTAGCCAGAACTGGAACAACCTTTATTGATTAATCTCTTTTCAAGGTTAAATATTTGTTTCAAATTCATTTTTTTAAAGTTATGGACCTCTCTGCCAAGATTGGCATTTCTGGTTCTACTGGTTACATCCTAATTGTCCTGGAGATTTGGTTTAATTAACTGGCTTGCTAAGTAGTCAGGACTCAACCATGTCAGTTTGGACTGAAGTCATGTGTAGGTCTGTCTGGGTTCAGGATAGTAGTTTTCCACCCTTAAAGGATATTTGCAAGCCAGCTGGAATTTTCGAACAGCTTTTTAATTTGAATTTTGGTTTAAACTGAAATTCTAATTCTCTTTTGTCAAAGAAGGATCTGAGCTCACATTCTACAGTTATTAATTAAGGCCTCTAGATTTCTAATACAGTAATATATCCACTATTATATGACACCTGTTAAATAATAATTAATTGGCATCAGGTTGAGTGTGAAACATAGTTAGTTGACAATCTGGGACAAGCATATTAATGGTGAATAAATAATGTAAAGACCTTTTTTATTTTTCTGTACTTTTGATCATGGATTGAAATGGAAATAAAGGAGGGTTTTTTGTAAAAAAAAATTTTGAGGGATGCTGCATTTTGTGATGCAAGTAATTAGACACTCATTGTAAATGTTGTTTACACAGCTGTCTATTCAACCATAGTTGAAGTGTCGTTTGCACAGGAGGGGTGTCTACAAAAAGAGATCCAGCTGATAACAAGCAGTGATTAGTTACTGCTGACAAAGGCCTTCTGACTGCCAACAATTATCTGACTCCAAGTTAGGTAGCCGGGGGTATGAACAAGGTGGTGAGATGCCATCAGATCTCTTCAGGCTCTGGAGTTGTCTCTATTCTCTTCAGTAAGAAAAAGACTTTAAGCCTGAAGAAAAGCAAGGCATTTTTCTTTCAGTAGAGCTTTTGCCTGAAACGTCGATTTTCCTGCTCCTCGGATGCTGCCTGACCTGCTGTGCTTTTCCAGCACTACTCTAATCCAGACTCGGGTTTCCAGCATCTGCAGTCCTCGTTTTTACCTATTTTTCTTTCAGTAGTTGTGAGTTTCAATTAATAAGCCTGAGACTTCTTTAAGTTTGAATCAGTCATCCTGTGCCTCTTGCAAGCCAGTGAAAACATCCAGTGAAGGAAGCTCGATAAGCAGCATTGGTATTACAACAAGAATCATCTCAGCAAATCATGTGAACAGGGACGACTGGACTACTTTCCCATTCTTTCTTTTTGCCCAAAACATCCATTTTTTTTCCCTCTATTTCCCTCTGTATATGCGAATGCGGAGGATTTATAAGGCTGTTAGAGGTTTAACCAGTAGAGTTGTATGTTAACAGTATATAATTGTTTACCTGTGGTTAGAGTCTATTTGCTTGTCATAAGTAATCATTTTTGTAAGGTGCAATCTTATGAAGTACA
Source organism: Chiloscyllium plagiosum (assembly GCF_037043375.1). NCBI lineage: Eukaryota > Metazoa > Chordata > Chondrichthyes > Orectolobiformes > Hemiscylliidae > Chiloscyllium > Chiloscyllium plagiosum. The sequence continues at coordinate 26,632,654 of NW_028270146.1, forward strand.
AAAGCCTTCTCTGTGCTTCCTGTTAACCTGGATCTGACAGACAAGTAAATTCTGCATTTTTTTCCAAATATTTAACTTTTGTGAAACTCCAGGAATAGCGGGGCTTGGTTTTCAGTGTTCTACCTGAGTGAGGTAACAATACGCATGACAGGAAATGGAAACTGGTAATTTACAATAACTCCAGAATAAATTGCATTCCAAACTAGGCAACTTCCATTCTAAACTTCCATTTGTGCCTACTCATGATAGAAGCACAAATTAAACATCAGTAAATTAGAAAATTAATAAGAGGGTATGTTGGAAAGTAGAAGGTTGTAGTAGGCTTAGTTAATGGAAATTTACATGCAGTTTTAACAGGTAGCACTGGAAATCTGTGCACTCAGAAGGCTACCATGAACCAGCAAGTCAGAAAATCCTCGTCACAAAGTAATTCTTATCTCCAAACCATATAGTCATTGCTGAGAATTACGCTACATGATTCTGGTAAACTACTGAACATAAACCAGACTTGTACACTTCGCACACAGAATATAAAAGTGATAATGGACTTACATGGTCAGGCCTGCTGCATCACACATGAATACAAAGTTTATCTACAATGTCAGCTGGCTATTCCTGATTGGAAGACTGCCTCCCACCACATGTACAGGATATAATTCAGATGTTCATTATTGAAAATAATACAAATGCAACATAATTTTGTATCTCGACTTCACAGAATATATAATCTATGAACTGCTACAACATATTTTCTGAAATTATCTGCTATCAATCTTATTATGGCAATTAAAAAGTTAACTCTTACTTATGCATTAAAAGATATAAAGACTACTTTACATGAAATTTCACTGTTCTTAATATAATAAATAAGAATATCAGGTACCTTTCAGTTACTACAAGGCAATAATGCGGTGTGACAATGTGGAACTTGAATGTTACAGCAAGGACATTGTGGGTTGCAGTTTATCAAATTAACTGTACCCCGTGATTGGGGTGATGTCTTACAATTCATTGAGTGGCATCCAGTAACCTCATTGTAATTGCTCGCAGGTATGCATTGTCTCCTAAACAATACTTCCTGTCTATATTACAGTGACACCAGGAGATAAATAATTAGAGAGGGCGGGGGGATGGGAAGTTAGATGAGACAGAATATATTGCAGTAAGATAGGACCATAAAATAAATTAAAGATTACAAACTCCATTGAAACTAGCTGTTATTGAAATGATACAAAGAAATGGCAGCAAACTGCAGATCCATATGTAGAGTGAAGGAATAGAAATCAGGACCGAGCAGATTTAGGTGCCTACTTGTAAATAAAAGCAATGTAGAACGGTTGCTGATGAATCATTCAAGACCTTCTGTATTTACTGAGCTGTAATAGCATTCATCATTCTTGCTGGAGTCAAGCATGTTGAGTAGCCTTTCATCTCCCTTTGAATGAACACTAATACCCTCTCCTTCCACCAGCTTCTCCATCGAGCAGATTTCCACTTAATCAAACTAACGGCACCATTGTCCGACACAAATGAGTGCGAAAGAAAACCACACAGACTCAAGTCTTTTCGTTACTACTATCCCCCCCACCCCCCTTCTTCTTCTTCATCATCATCTCCCCTTAATTGTTTTCACCTCTGAGGGATTAGTTTGGCCAGAGAGAGAGACGTCTCCAGCTCTGGGCCTTTTTGACATGTATTGCGAGGCTGCAAGTGAGCAAGCAGGGGCTGAGTTCTGACAAATTTGCATCTCTTTGAATGTGACGCTTGAGAAGCCGAGCCGTTAGATTAAATTTTGCCTGCTGGAAAATGAGCAAGCCGCTATCGTAGGTCTACTGGGAAGATCTTTATTCAGATTCTTGTTAGACTTGTTTATCAAGCTGACAGACTAGTCTTCTATGAGATAAAGGGCTTCTCCATCACTGGCCCTGACAGTGGTAAGACATGCAGGGAAATGAAAGAAGCAGGGAAAATATTATTAATAGATGCTGAGTTGATTTTCTTCTATGGCACGTCAAGAAGGAGCTGAGGCTTGATTGCAGCCTATGAAGTTCTGTCCAAAAAGAAGCTATTTTTCATTAAGTGATAGAAGGTCTTTCATGTTCTTGCTGAGTAGCTGAGATAAGTAATGCAGTCCTTTTTTTTAAAGCCCACTGATTTCCTATCAGTAAAGTACTGAAAAGGTGGGACACATCTTTCCTTCTCCAAGCCGCGGTAACCCCTTTGCCAATAATTTATTTGCTCATTCCAGGTCAGTTTTGTATATTCAAAAAAAAAAGCAACCTGCTATTTTGCTCATCTCTCAGTCTATGCAGGCTGATTTCAAAGTCAGACTGTCTGTAAATACATTACTGAGATAAAATGTTGGTAGCAAGTATAAGAAAAATTATTTAATAAATTTCAGAGAGAAATATAAACAGCGGACAATGTTCCTTTACTCATCTCAGTCAGAGAAAGAAAGGTTTGAATACTCACTGAAGATTAATGCATCATTACTGGATATGTACCAGTACTGCGTGTAATTTTAATCAAAATATGCTGGGGTTATAATATCAGTTTTGTTCCAGTGCTGGTCTTAAGTTTGAATTACAGGGCATTTGGCAGTACAAGTACTTTACATACTATTATGTGTTATAAACAGTCAAAATAGTGAGTTCTAGTGTAGTATAGATATGAAGTTCAATATCACAAGTTAGAAATCATTACAAAAATAATGCACATGTATAACCAGTTTAAAACAATGAAGGTGCTCTGATTAATCTGTTATTAGGTACAAAACAGTACAGATAATAAATGGGAGGTTACTAATATGAAAGTGCGCCAGGATTGTGTGTAAGTTTAGAATCATAAAGTGATGCAGTGCAGAAATAGGCCATTCAGCCATTGTGCCTGTGCTAGCTTTTCAGATATCCAACTAGTTCCATTGCTGTTCTCTTTCCCCTGACCTTTTATAAATCTTTCCTCTTCCAATTTTTAATCAATTGACTTTACAAATGTATTGTTCAATATTCTTCTACCATTCTTTCAGGCATTACCTGACGGATCATAATGTTTCATTGTTTAAATCATTTTTCCTTGCATTGTCATAGAGATGCACAGCACGGAAACAGACCTTCTGGTCTGACTCGTCTATGTCAACCAGATATCCGAACCTAATCTAATCCCATTTGCCAGCACTTGGTCCATATCCCTCCAAATCCTTCCTATTTATATACCCATGCAGATGCCTTTTAAATGTTGTAATTGTAATAGCCTCCACCACTTTCCTCTGGCAGCTCATTCCGTACACGTACAACCCTCTGCGTGAAAAAGTTGCCCTTAGGTCTCTTTTATATCTTTCTTCCCTCACCCTAAACTCATGCCCTCTAGTTCTGGACTCTCCCCCCACTGCTCCCAGGGAAAAGATGTTGTCTATTTATCCTATCCGTGTCCCTCATAATTGTATAGACCTCCAAAAGGTCACTCCTCAGCCTCTGATGCTCCAGAGAAAACAGCTCCAGCCTATTTAGCATTTCCCTCTTGCTCAAATCCTCCGAACGTGGCAACATCCTTGTCTTTGGCACTTTTGCAGCGATCTTAAACCTTTTTCATTGATTTTTCCACTACTTAGAAACATTTTATCCTTATTTACTCTATCAAATTGTTACTCTTCCAAATTTGAACATCTCTATCAAACCTTCTTGTTTAACCTCCTCACTGGGAACAAGTACAAACCCATTTCTCTGGTCGTGCATGAGCCGAGTTTATGGAAAATGGAGAGCATGTGTTGGTAAGAGAAAGTGGAGTTGATAAAGGCCTGAATAAGCCTATTTGAAGCAGTTGGATTGATCAATGGCATGTGGATAATGTTACAGATGTGAAAATAGGCATCTTTGTGATGGAGCAGATATGAGGTCTGAAGCTCACTTTGAAGTCAAACAGAACAGCAAGCTTTCAAACAATCGAGTTAAACCAGAGGCAATGGAGAAGTGTTGAAGAAGGGTGGTTTAATTAACTACACCACAGGTCCCTCTAAACAAAAAGTGAATAAAAACTCATGTACTACTAACAAGTCATTGGCCTGTCTCCAATCTCTGAAATGCCTTTCCTAACCTTCCCTGCCTCTCTCCACCAAATTCAAAAGCCCCATGAAAATATACATCTTAAAGCATGCCTTTGGTCACCTCCAGTACCTCAGCTTCCAGGTCCTGCTCAGTGCCTGTTATTGCTATATTAAATGGACACTGTATGAGCTCGTTGCTATTGCTAAATTACTATCAGGGCAAGATCGTTCTGTAGCACAAAATGTTAGAGAGATGCTTTAAAGTAATGCTGCTGTCACAAAAATACTATTCATGATACATCTGAGAAAAACCTGTCAGAAAGATAAAAAGCCACCATTAAACAACTCACTCTTTAAAGGGACAAATTAATCCTGATCAGTCCACTCATTGTCATTAAATTTGCTGCGAGAATTTTGGAGATGTTCCCTTAAACGTCATGCAGAAGATGAAAAGCTGAATTCCTTTGGGACAGGCATTTTTTTTTCATCATTATAGGAAATGTTATAACCATGAAATGCTCCATTTACTGATAATGCACCATTTTTACCTATTTTGCATAAATGCACTTTTAACAAATTGTCCAAACTGCAAAGAGGAATGTGAGTCACACTCTCTCTACAATTGTTTTGTCGAGGGAATTCAACCTGCCATGATGTGAACGTGAAAGCTTTAACTGAAGCTCTGAAAGTTACTTTGTGAGGGCAAGCTCCACCCTAATTACTGTCGACCTATTCTCAATGCTATTGACGAACTGATTGATTAACCACACTTACTTAAACACTATGGAGCTGATTTTAAGCCTGGGTGAGTTTGGATAGGCAGGAATGTGGTGAGCATGGAACATTTTTTGTGACAGAAAATTCTAGGTCTGGGGTCTTTAACTCCAAGCTGTTGCAGAAAGGGAAGTGTGCACCCTTTGTTAGAGTTATTTGCAATGGCCCTCCAGAGGCATTCCTAATCTTAAAGGGACATTCTACTATCTTTAGCCTGGCAACCTATTACTGACCTGAAGTCAGTCTGTGAAAACAGCATGAATGGTTTAAACCAATAACCTGCCTTGTCAGATAAGGTTTCCTATTTAGCCAATTAAAATTAAGTCAAAATACTTAAGTCTTCATATAATCCATTAACAGAATGGCGCCCCAATCTACTTCTATTTGATGCACACACCAAATCAATTCAAAATTGGATATATTTCCAGTGGAGAACTGAAATTGGTTAAGTGATGAATCTCTTGTTTATGTAAAGTCATAGAGATGTACATCACGGACACAGACCCTTTGGTCCAACCTGTCCATGCCGACCAGATTCCTAACCTAATCTAGACCCATTTGCTTCAGTCTTTCCTCGAACTGTTTGCTAAGAAAGCACGTCTTCTATGTTCTTCCACCTAGTCTGTAGATCTTTGCATTTTCTCAGTTAGAATTTTCCATATATGAAAATTTGGTCTGGTCCTTTTGAAGTTTCTTGTAATTGCTACATGAACTCTGCTAATCTGTGTCGCTCAACCAGTTCTCATCACATTTCTGAATCCATAACAGATCTCTGAGCTTTCTGCTTACTGTATGAAGTTTACTGATCATGCCTCTCCATGAATTTGATATCTACTTTCATGTTTAACCCAGGATACTCACAGCTTTAGGCCTGTATGGCAGCCTTTAAAGCTGGACTTTGTCAGTGATGTTCCAAAAGTCTGCATTTGATCTTCGGTCTTTAGGTCTATTATACAATAACCCTTCAATGTGCCACTTCTCAATAAAAAGTCAAGGAACATTATTGGGCATTATGCAGTCCCTTTTAAGCAGCTATGTTGGCTACTTAACAGGTTTAATTTCTATTTATTTACACATATAGCTCTCAAGATTTGTTATACAGTTCAGTTTTATCAGTCACTGACACAAGACTAATTGCTATGCCCTGGGCCGGATTTTTGCTCCCAAGTTTGGAGACTTGAGAGAACGTCCCAATCCGCCAGATCTTTTGTTTCTGTGTGTAGGGATTGCAGGAAAGTGCTAACCGGAACCAAGCCTGATAGGAACAGTTCAGAGATAGCCACAAGGACTGCTGGCTGCCAAAGTGAACTGTCCTAGGGAGCCATCTTGGTGCTCTGGATGGGGTTTATACACCTTTATGTCTCCTCCACCCAGCACACTTGGCTCTTTGTGAACTCCATTCCAAACTATGCTCCTCTCTCCAACTCCATTGCTCCTTATTTCCTTCAGGTCAACTAATGCCACCTCACACAACTCAATAGCATTCTATAGCCCTGAAGCCACCTTAGCACCAACTCATGCTAATTCATGACCCTAATTCACAGAGTTATCATAGAATCCCTACAGTGTGGAAGCAGGCTGTTCAGGCCATCACGTCCATACTGACCCTCTGAAGAGCATCCCATCTTGACCCAGCCCCCCACCCTATCCCTGTAACCTTGCATTTCCCACAGATAATCCACCTAGCCTGCATATCTTTGGACGCTGTGGGTAATTTAGCATGGCCAATACATCTAACCTGCACAGTTTTGGACTGTGGGAGGACACTGGAGCACCTGAAAGAAACCCATGCAGACATGGCAAGAATGTGCATACTCCACCTGTGGGTAGAATCGAACCTGAGTACCTAGTGCTGTGAGGCAGCAGTGCTAACCATTGAGCCTGCCCCGTTACCCCATTTGTATCCCTTTTGCAAAAATAGTTTCAACTCAAGCAGTCCCATGGTTCCCCAATCAACAACATTTGTCCTTCCATCCTCTATGCCAATTCACCCAACATGTACCATGAACAGATCTAGAGACCACAATGAGATGAAATAAGCTGCTAAATGTTGATTGCTGACTAAACTCTAATTAGAAAGCATTCTCATTCATCAAATTCAAATTCTTTGACTTATTTAATTCATTTTGAAAAACAAATATTTCTACCGAGTACTTAATCCCTTATAAAAACACACACTTGTATTCCAGCCCCACATTAAAGGCAATTAAGCTTTTTATAACCACCTGGAGTTGTCAATCAAATTGTGATACTACATGCTGTTCACCCATCACTGTGATAATGCTAGCTTATAGAAACAGCCATATAGGAATAAATCTATAATGATAGCCCTCATGTTCCAACAATGATACAGCAAGTACAAAGTATCTTCTCTATTGCAGGGCTGGATTAATTTTTCAAAAATAAAAATAAAGGGACTGGGAATTAAATGACTACAAAATGTACCTGACCTCCTCCAAAGAGGTACCTCTCCACTTCGAATATCTTTAGACATTTTCATCAAAAATCTAAAGTCCTTCTGGCTTTTTGGAAATTCAGGTCATTGAATGTTTATAACTGAGTAGGACTTCTCTTGTATTCAGTGGTATCTATCAGCCCTTTACAGAGTTCATTGTTAATCTCACTAATACTACATGCTTCATGACCAAGCAGGACTAACTGTTCATCAAAGGCCTTTTGGTTTGCTTGCCTGGGCAAAGACAGAAGTCAGTTTGCCAAAAACTAAGGTTCACTTCCTCTTTGTGAAATAATCAACTGTGATTGTGTGAAAAGGGAAAGGGCAGATTTTGGTTAAGATTGAGGTGGACTCACTGATAGAAACTCGTAGAGGTTTTTTGTTATTTTCGTGTTAGACCGTAAGACCATAGGACCATAAGACATAGGAATGGAAGTAAGGCCATTTGGCCCATCCAGTCCACTCAGCCATTCAATCATGGCTGATACGCATTTGAACTCCACTTACCCGCACTCTCCCCGTAGCCCTTAATTCCTTGCGAGATCAAGAATTTATCAATCTCTGCTTTGAAGACATTAAATGTCCTGGCCTCCACTGCGCTCCGGGGCAATGAATTCCACAGGTGCTGAGCTCCTTGAAGAGATTAGTGATTGATGAACTGGAGATCTCAGAAGTATTGGATACTTCTGAGAATTTGAATGATTTTATGCATGGGGACAAGGAGAATAGGGGATGTGGGGTGCTAGGCCAGGGGAGAAAAAGAAATAAATATGCAGGGAGTCAATGAGGCACATACTTAACGTGAGCACACTTAGTCTTCTAAGTGCGACTCCTTTATCTTTCATTCTGAAGAAGATTTGCTGGACCTAAAATGTTAACTACGCTTTCTCCCCACAGATGCTGCTGAGTTTTTGAGAAATTTCTAGTTTTTTTTCCCTGGTTTCCAGCATCTGCAATTCATTGTTTCTTTTTCCTTACTGCTTTATGTTAGGTGCTATTAGCTCCATGTCTCTGGGATTCACAATTTAATCGCTGTTTACTGTTTAATTGTTCAGATGCATGTTCAAGATCCTGTGGCAGTTTCCAAATAAGAGCAGGGAATTCTGCTAGTACCTTGATTAACATTTCTCTACTAAACAAACATAACAAATGCATCTTCGCTGCTGTTTTGGGGACATTAGTTGAAAAGGATGGCTCACATGTGAGACTTACCATATTCCTAAAGAAGGTTAATTGATTGTCTGAAATGTTTTGAAACATAATATGCTATACAGTCTAAATTTGTAATTATCATTGCTTATTATTTTCTCATCAGGTAAGCATATAAAGATATCAACATTTGCAGCACAATTAATCTTTTATTGTTGCAGACTCCACAATATCCTTGTAACAAAAACAGAAATATGCTGGAGAAACTCAGCAGGTCTGGCAAGATCTGTGCAGAGAAAATACTCATTTTTTCAGATCCAGCGACCCTTTTTCAGAACCGATGAAGGGTCACCAGACTTAAAATGTTGACATTGCTTCTTCTCCTTAGATACTGACTGACCTGTTGAGTTTCTCCAGCAATTTCTGGTTTTATTTCAGATTTCCAGCATTCACAGATCCTTCTTTTATTTGATATCGGAGGGTTGACAACCCTTGACAACCACAGGACGGTACAGGAAAGGGCATTGGTGTTCTCACCTCCACATTTGCAACTTGTGACTTAGCAAATCATTATCAATTTAATAAAACTATACATGCAAGATGCTGTGATCAATGCACACCGTAGCTTATTGAGGGGAGTATCATTGAGAGGCATTTCCCCTTTCAGGAGACTGCAAGGTTAAAATGAAGCTGTTTATGAATGGACATGTGGAAATGGGGATGGGCATTGTGGGTGGTATGGTGGCAGTTTTGTTTTTGTCCAGATGCCTGTGAGTTCATCTATATTTGCTGGCACTTTACAATCTTGGCCCTCACCCCCCCCCCCCCCCCCCCCCCCCCAATCTAAAACTGAAAGAACAGCTTCTCCAAACAAAGCCAATTAAGGGTTAACCCTTTTACTGGGTCATATCACTTCTGGGCCGACGTGAAGGCACAGAGCTGGCAGATTGGCTGTTTTCTAATACATGAAACTGACACTTTCCATCACTGAGGGAGATAGAGACACTGCAGGTGTGCTAGGCTGAACTCACACAGTGCCCCAGTGGAGAAATAACACTATGATAATTCATGCTAACATCTCACAGCACAGGTTGACTCAAGGAGTTTTTTTTTTCTCTCTGGCGAGTGTCTCATGCTGTTTTCCCTGATTCCTGCTTCCTCGTTAACCCGAGCCTGGTCCATGCAACATCTGCGGGATCTGTACTATTAGCTTACACAGATTGAGGTGCCAGCCTAGGGATTTGGGGGCCAATAACATATGCAGATTGGGCCACGGAACAGCAAGGTAACTCGGTGGTTGGAGAGAGGGATAAAAAAAAGTGCTCTCTCATTTAGCTTCGGCCTACTACCTTCTGTTTGAATTCGATTAGATCTCAGAGCTATAAAGTCACAGGGTGGGGAGTTCTGTGTCATTACATTTCATGGCTCCTGTTTAAGGCCATTTGATTACAATATGGAAACACTTACAAGCAGCCGTTTGCAGATGTGTAAGGGAGCCTGCCGGCATTACGCTAAAATTGATTTGCTTAATATGGAACAAAACATTAACTTGTTCAGTGCCGAAATACCTTTCTTATTTGTGGGTGGGTTGAAGCAAGAAATAAATGTGATGGTAATTATTTTTAACAATCTTTAGCAAGACTTTCCTGGAAGCTACAGGGTGAGAAAATAATACTGCCTGGCCTGTCACACACTCCAAAGTAAATTTTACTCCTTTGTGCTCTGCTTTGTATCACTGCTTTCAATTGCAGTTGTGATTTTTAAATCTTCAGATGTATGTAGCTTTTCTAAATGTATGAAATGGCTGCCTGAATCATAGGCAAAAGTATTTTAAAATTCTAATTTTGCATTATTATATGTATCAAATATTCCTCTAAGGAAATTAACTTTTATGAAGATGAGGTGATGATTGTAAACTGCTGGAGCTCATTTACGCCACCTCTCGATTGAATGGGTATCTTGTTATCCATTTCTAAGTAGCTGTTATCCTCTGTGTGACTGCATGATGACTGTTGCATATAACAATAAGGTAAGCTTTCTGTCTGCCAAACATATTTCCATCATGCAGCATATGGTTTCACATTGTCTTAGGTTTCTGTCTTTGCTAGCCAAATGGAATAGACACAACAGAGTCAAGGGCACATACATAAGGCTTACATCTATGCTCCCATTAATTCATAGACATTTTAAGTTGCTAATGCCAGAAGATGGTGTTCTGATTTAGGATGTGTCAACTTGGAATGACCATTTGTATTTTCTTTAGAATGTGTATGGAATTTGCAATTTATTTTAAGAATATTTGAAGGACTTTTATGGGATGGTGCTGATTATAACAGGAAAAGTCGTTATTTTCTTAGATAATAAGATACCAATGCATGTTACTTCATGACCCTTGACCTGCAGACAGCGCCAACAGGAAGGAGATTAAGAATATATGGCTAAAACACGTGAAGCAAAGTTGCAAACGGACAGAGCTACAAAACTAAAGGGAGTGGAGGGAGAACACATATAAGTGCACAAAGAGAAAGCAGGCAAGAACAGAAAGAATAATGGAGAGATTGGTGTGAGGTAAAGAAGCAAAGGACTCTCAAGAAGAAAAGGAGACAGGATCACTTGGGGATACTATGCAAGCTGGTTAAAGAGGCTTAAAACCCGGAAAATCTTGTGATTATTTGGGAGACATTCAGGACCCAGGATTTAGCCCGACCAGATTTCTCTCTCTGAAGGAAATCAGAAGAGATTTAATGACAATCAACAATGGTTACAAAGTCACCACTATCCTAGAGTTACGATTAGGGTTAAGTTTAGGGTTAGGGTTAGGATTAAGGTTTGTGTAAGATTAGGGTTAGGGTTTGGGTAAGGGATGAGTTTAAAATTAGGGTTCGGGTAAGGGTTAGAGTTAGTGTTCAGATAAGGGCAAACGTTACATTGTTTTGAGCTAAGTGCAAGTTGCATTGTGTGTTTCAGAGGAATTCTTGCTACAAAGTCTCACGTGCTTTCTCACTTCATCTTATCAAACATGTTTTATTAACTGCTGGCCGCACTTCCATGGCATCCCTGACATCTGATTTTCGCCCCATCTTACAACATTCTGGATTAGTGGTGTTGGAAAAGCACAGCAGTTCAGGCAGCATCCGAGGAGCAATAAAATCGACATTTCGGGCAAAAGCCCCTCATCAGGAATACAGCCAGAGAGCCTGTTTCCTGGAACAAATTCCCACTTCTGGAATATCACAGAATTAATCAGTGTCCCTTGCACCCGTGCCATCTTACAATGTCCCATTGTGCACGCGGACATGCCCTGTCCATTCAGAGCTGGCCTGCATGGTTCCCGGGACATTGCTGATGGAGGGAGATTGGTGCCCTGTTTTGAGGGCAGGGACCCGAAGTCCCAGCTGAATGGATCGTGTGAAGATACGGCTTTCCATCCCTCTCGGGACTGGCAGTGGAGGCCACAACAGCAGACCCCACCAGACGCATCCAAGGTTGCCATCTGGATCATAGAGTGCTCAACCACCTGGAAGAAGATTGTGAAAGTCTTTCTCCATTCTACCAGGGTAAGTACTGCCACATTCTCCTGGGGTTACAACACACTCTATCTCTACTAATGGACTCACCACTGACGCCACTAACCCTCCATGCGCTCTGTGCTGCACAGTCACTCACTCAGGATTCTTCCCCACCTGCAACAAAATAACCAAAATCCACTTTTGTCTCCATTAATACCTGCTCCTCTCTCATTTGAGGAGGAAAACAGCCTACAATATAGGTAAGAATTAGTCAAGAGGTTGGGGATGCGACCTGACATTTGGCTCCTCACCCCATATGATGAGAATATACTGACTGACTCTGACTGCCCTGAGTGGCTGACTGACTATGTTCAATCTCCTGGCCTGGTATTGGAGGCTGGCCTTGAGCTTCTATGCAAAGACCCCCTAAGCAAAAGTCGACCCTCTTGTCTTGACTCAGGCCTGGGGACAACCATGGCAAGTTTCCTGCCTTTGTTTCTGCACTAAATGGCATAGCAGGACAAAAGGACATGTACCTGATCTTGCTGAGAGGTTAAAATATACAACAGCAAGACAAAGCAGGGATACTGTGAGCATGCAATAGGCTCAGTGTGAGTGAGCACTATGACAGTCAGTAAAGAAACTGGAGATACAGCTGATCCAGTGTATGAGCTGGGTAGATGTCCCCGAGTGCACATTATCCTTGTAGCAATGTTACAATGATAATTGCAAGTGTAGTCCAAGGCGCAGCATTGAAATATAGAAGTGTTCTCCAAGTGGAATTGCCAATGAGGGTTCTTACAGGCTGGCTAATATTGTATGTCTTTGTCCATGGACGTGAGGTTCATGCGGCTGGTGCCCTTGAGATGTTGGTGACCAGTGTCCAACATGGAGGTTCTTCATAGCTGAAGTCTCCATGTACCTGTTCTGATTTCCTTGTTGTGCTGTTTAGGCATTTAACTTGTTTTGCATATGCAGTAAGATAGCTGCCGGGCTGCTAGTCAAAAGCATAAAATATGGAGCAAGTTGATCACGATGTCGAGATAGGCTTCACTGGACTTCTCACATGATTCTGACCCAAATCCCACATTGCTTAGACTCCTATGTCTTTTTAATTACAGAAATTTATGTAATTTAATTTTCACATTCATCCATATCCCCAGAACACTAGCCTGCAGATCTCTTGATTACTAGCCCAGTGATAAGTATGGAGTGGGTTCATGTCGATAAGGGACAAAAGGGGTGACAAATGCTTACAGGTACAGGACATATGAGTACTTTGCATCAGAGTTTACTAATAAAGAAAACATTAACAAAATATTATTAAGAAAAGAGATTCTAGAGGTTAATGGATGGGATGAAAACTGATCAGCAGAATGTAACTGAAAGGCATGGATATACTGTCTGAACCAGATGGCTTGCTTCCCAAGGTTGCTAAGGGAAATTGGGAAAGTTCACTATTATTTTCCAATATCCCTTGTCTATTGGAAAGGATCGGAAAGTGCCAAATGTAATACATTATTTCACAAAAGCGCTTTTCTGGTTTCTCCAGGCCAGTCACTTTAACCTTAGTGGCGGGTAAAATTTGAAAGACAATAATCAGGGGAACAAAATAACAAGCATTTAGAGAGTTCGGAGTTATTTAAGGAGACCCAACATGGATTTGTAGAATGCAAATTGTGTTTCATTAATCTTATTGAATTTCAACTGGTTAAGCTGGGCCTGTGACCTTTCTGAAAATGTGTTGCTGGAAAAGCGCAGCAGATCAGGCAGCATCCAAGGAGCAGGAAAATCGACGTTTCGGGCATGAGCCCTTCTTCAGGAATGAGGAAAGTCCGATTTTCCTCATTCCTGAAGAAGGGCTCATGCCCGAAACGTCGATTTTCCTGCTCCTTGGATGCTGCCTGATCTGCTGCGCTTTTCCAGCAACACATTTTCAGCTCTGATCTCCAGCATCTGCAGTCCTCACTTTCTCCTCGAAGATTTTAACCTACTGCGAATCCTCTTGCAAGAATGCCTTCCTTGAAGAAGCTATCTTCCTCCCCCTTTCCTCATTCCTGAAGAAGGGCTCATGCCCGAAACGTCGATTCTCCTGCTCCTTGGATGCTGCCTGACCTGCTGCGCTTTTCCAGCAACACATTTTCAGCTCTGATCTCCAGCATCTGCAATCCTCACTTTCTCCTGTGACCTTTCTACTTATAACAAAATGGGTTGAGGAGAGATTCACTCCAGTGCTTAAGCGTATGATGTTTGGATAGGATTGCAAAAGAAGTGCCTTTCTCGTTACCTGATTACACAAGGAGTAGGAGACACGCATTTGATGTTTCAGCCAAAAACAAATACAAGGAGGATGTGAGGGAAAATATTTTTATACAGTGAGCAGGAGCTGGAATTCACTATTTGTGAAAGTGAGGGCAATCAGTTATCTCAAAGGAAAATAGGATGGGCACTAAATGTGCAAAACATGAAGGGTGCAAGAAAATGAGGCAGACTGGATAACTCTACAGAGAACAAATCAATAGAGCAACTGGGATATTCTGCAATGACTCTCGGGGCTAACGTTTTTACCATTCTTCAGGTCAGTGACTCACTTCCGGTGAACAGGGAATGGGAATTAAGATTGAAGGTAGGAAGCTTGAAAGCTAAGCGGAGATGATATAATTAGGGAGAAGTGCTTGGCTGCCATGCAAAGTAAGTAACTGGGAGGAGACTTGTCAGAGGATGCTTCCCAGCAACGTTTTAAAGTCTTAAACAAAAATTCAGAATAAGAAAAGCAGACAGGCCACCGCTGGGCAGGAGTTTGTAAATCTATCTACAGCTTGGGTGTTTGGCGGGACTCTTACCCTGGCAGGTCTACCAGGAGAGGCCTGCCAGGCGTCACACAGTTTATCTGCCTCCTTACTATGAAAGGAAGTTGGCAGCTCCCAGAAGATCCAAATCAGAATCCTAAACTTCTATTTCTCAATTCAGGTTCTAAACGATTGCCTGCTTCCATTTTGGGCAGGATGTGGATGTAATGCAGTCTTCCTGAGTCCTGAATCCTTCTCTTCCAAAATATCCAGCACAGGGATTGGAGGCCTACTACTGAAATGCAAGCCAGCATCAGTAATTCCGGGATAAACCCTACATTCTATTCCTTTCCCAGCTGCAAAGGGCTTTATAAGGTCAGCCTTCTGTCTCTACCATTTGATGATCAATCTCCTGAACAGTATTGTAAGTAACTCAGAAGAAAACTCTTACAAACAATAGACTCATAGAATCATAGAGATGTACAGCATGGAAACAGACCCTTCGGTCCAACCCGTCCATGCTGACCAGATATCCCAACACAATCTAGTCCCACCTGCCAGCACCCGGCCCATATCCCTCCAAACCCTTCCTTAATCATATACCCATCCAAATGCCTCTTAAATGTTGCAATTGTACCAGCCTCCACCACATCCTCTGGCAGCTCATTCCATACACGTACCGCCCTCTGCGTGAAAAAGTTGCCCCTGAGGTCGCTTTTATATCTTTCCCCTTTCACCCTAAACCTATGCCCTCTAGATCTGGACTCCCCGACCCCAGGGAAAAGACTTTGTCTATTTATCCTATCCATGCCCCTCATAATTTTGTAAACCTCTATATGGTCACCCCTCAGCCTCTGACGCTCCGGGAAAACAGCCCCAGCCTGTTCAGCCTCTCTCCGTAGCTCAGATCCTCCATCTCGGGCAACATCGTTGTAAATCTTTTCTGAACCCTTTCAAGTTTCACAACATCTTTCCGATAGGAAGGAGACCACAATTGCATGCAATATTCCAACAGTGTCCTAACCAATGTCCTGTATAGCCGCAACATGACCTCCCAACCCCTCTACACAATACTCTGATCAACAAACAAAAGCATACCAAACGCCTTCTTCACTATCCTACCTACCTGCGAATCCACTTTCAAGGAGCTATGAACCTGCACTCCAAGGTCTCTTTGTTCAGCAACACTCCCTAGGAACTTACCATTAAGTGTATAAGTCCTGCTAAGATTTGCTTTCCCAACATGCAGCACCTCGCATTTATATGAATTAAACTCCATCTGCCACTTCTCAGTCCATTGGCCCATCTGATCAAGATCCTGTTGTAATCTGAGGTAACCCTCTTCTCTGTCCACTACACCTCCAATTTTGGCGTCATCTGCAAACTTACTAACTTACTTACCTCTTATGCTCGCATCCAACTGAGTCATTTTTGAAAAGGCTGTTTTTTGGGAGGGGCAAGTTGAAGGTGTAAACGTCACTGAAACCTCCAAGTTGTCATGATAATAGATTAGAACCCCAAAGGTTCTGTGGACGTTATTAATTTATAATTTCAAAATGAGTTTTTTTTTTAAATGAGGACCACTACAGGCAAAAAGGGACAGCAGATGAGGACTCAATGCTCTCTGGTAAGGTCCTGCCTTGGACCTGTAGAATGTTGCAATGTAGAGTGTCAGGGGAACATCAAAGAGAGTGAGGGACAGAAGTGGTAATGAGGTGATTGACTATCTTGCCCCCTCAGCAAAAAAAAATCATCTCTTGCAGATATTTCTTGTGTTTATGCCCTTCTAGGGCTATACAAAAACAAGTATTCAAAACTGACTGAAAGCCTGGTCTGCGTGTACTTGTAAAAGAAGGTGTACTGGTGAACTGAGGTTCATATGTATTAGCCAGGTTCATGTGTGCTATCCTGGGTTTAATGTGAAGGTCACAGTCAAACTGCCATTCTAGTAGTCACCCATGCATTGCAGGTAAGAAAAAACTCTCTCACTCGACATGCTAATTCATTAAGGGACCTCATCCAACATCTGGACATAAGGTCTGCTTGAGTTTATAACTCCAAACCATCAGTACAATGCAATAAATCTTTGTTCAGTAAGCCTGCAGTATCATTTTTTTTTTGTAAAGTTGTTAACCTGTACACTTTTAAATCAGTAAGCATAGGAATTCAAAGTTTTAAATCATTTAAAATAGATGGGAGATTTCAAGCATCCTACAGGGAAAAAAAAACATTATTTCACTGGTCAGTTTAACATTTTATTTTAGCACTAATGAAAAATGAAATCTTCAGATTTTATTTGCTGTGTGCATCACAATTCATAGCTGCCACCTAATACAGCACAGGCAGCCCAATAGTGAGACCTCTAATCCTGCAGACAAGAGGGTACAAGAGACAACAGAATGGTGGGGTTGTATTCACTCTCGTTTTCATTTTTCCACCTGGCAGAGCCACAGTTAGCAAGAAATGACATCAACAAAGCTTGGGGTCCAATGGGATACCATTTCCCTCTGGGAGACATTCAGGATGAACCAGCTTGCAATAAAACCACCCTCGAATAATTTAGTCACACAGCGACTGCTGGCTGCAGGTTTTGCGCAGATTTTGATTACATGGTCCATTTAGAGAAAGCTAGCACCTGACTAGTGTGACAAGAAGATGACAATTAAGTGTAGATCTGCATGAAAATTGTGTGGAACAAAAAAAAATGTACAATAGGCAGACACTGTCAGTAAAAGGGACAGTTTCAGATTGAAAATGAATTGCAAAAAAATCGGTCTTTAATTAGAAAAAGGTGACAGTAAGCAAGAAGTGACAATAAAAGGGATGACAGGAGGTGGAATCAAATATACATTATTCAATAAGTGAATCCATTTTTTCCCTCTAAAACTGATGATTGAGTTCATGCTGCAGGAGGTGTAAAGCTATGACTTAGTGAAAATTAATTCACCCCATGAAAAGATGTGAACCAGAGTTTCATAACGATGCAGTGAGTTCACACTCCAATCCATTTTGTATTGTGATTTCACATTTGGGGGAGTTCTCTTAAAAACTACTGAATTCCCAATCTCAGTATTGTGGACGTGGAGTGAGAGTCACCCCATAAGGGAAGATGGAGAGTTGCTGTTCCATTCACTTTGGGCACCTTTAGGTAACTTGTTAAATTGTTTCTCGAAAAGCATCATCAACACCGATTCCTGACCATTCAATTGATTGTCCGTCTAGGATGACTGCAGGGCACGAGATGAAATAAGTGGATGTATTTTCCTCTCTCCCTGTGAATGTTAGCAAACTGAAAAAAAGAGTCCATGTGAGGTTAGGAGAGTGAAACATTAGTAAATACCTGAAAGAGGAGATTTAAAGAAGTGTAATCCAAATGGAGAAAAGCCACAAGACTTGTGCACACTACTGCCCTGATGGCTTTAATTAGTTCATGGATACCAAAAAACCTGGATCCCATGATGAAACTTATTACTGGCTTTAGCCAAGGGCTCTCTTAAGACAAAAAGTAAAAATCAACAATAGGTAGAAATAAAGTGGAATATCCTGAATCTCCCATAAATCTTAAAATATATGAGTCCATAACATTAAAACCAGCACTGTGAGTCATATTACCGTCAGACAGATTAATTCAGATGGAAACTGGACACAAAATTACTGGTTGATTTATGCAAAGTGTATTATAAGGTTTTTTAAGTAGATATAGAGAATAGTAGTAAATTTGTAGATCTATCTACTTATAATATAAACATAAAAATATGAACAACAAAGATGAATAGGCCATTCAGCCCTTCAGAACTGCTCCACCATTTCATAAAATTATGGCTGAGTTGGCAAAGAATGCAAAAATGAATAAATAAAAGAGCTCACCTTCTCCTAAAAGCCACCCTTATCCTGCTCGTACCTTGTAAATCTGGGGAACTGCATTATCCAGGCAAGAAACAGGTGGTCACGCATCAAAATGTGCACCAATCTTCTCGAATGAGAAGATGCTCTCAAACTATAAAGCATCCAGCATATCTGAATGAATGCTCATGCCTCAAAAAGGTTCTTTTGAACAGAATGAAAAGGATTAAAACCACTGCCATCATACTTTGGAGGAGAGAGAATAGGAAGTCAGGAAAGGGGCAAGTGCAACAGAATCATCTATCAGAAAGTAGCATTAATCTAGATGCATCTAAATATCAAAGGCTTTATAAAAGTCTTAGTCTTCTTTCTATTTTGTTATCTTCATAATTCTGGACTAGAATTCTTATAGTATGGAAGCAGGACATTTAACCCATCAAGTCCACACCAACCCTCCAAACAGCATCCCACCCCACCACCTTGTCCCTGTAACCCTGTATTCCCCATGGTTAAACCACGTCCCTGGACACTACAGGGCAATTTAGCTTGGCCAATCCACCTAACCTGCACATTTTTGGATTGTGGGAGGAAACCAGAGCATCTGACGGAAACCCACACAGACATGCAGAGAACATGCAAATTCCACACAGTCACATGTGGGTGGAATCAACTTGGGTCCCGGATGCTGTGAGGCAGCAGCGCTAACCACTGAGCCACCATGCTGACTTAATGCCCATAGGACATGCACTAAAACATCAACTGCTCACTGACATTTGAAACATATCTCATTTTCAGCAACAGTTTCTTCTACACAAATTTGGATGGCAATGATGGATGCTCCTCTCATGTATTAATATGGCCAGATCTCCTTAAATACAGTGACCCTTCTTCCATGTCCATTTCTACCTATTGGTGTCCACTGCTATTTCAAGATCTACGTTTTGCCCTTTTTCATGGCATAAGAGGAGGTCCAGACTAAAGGTAAGTAGTAACCAGCCATATTTCAGGATGACTGGAAACTGGTCAGGATACGAAAGGTTGCTGTGTTGACAAGATATGGCACTGACTGAAATGATGGCCATTGCTGGAAGGTGAAAAGCTGGATAAAGAGTAAATTTAGATAAATAGCCAAATCTGAGTGTTCAAAGGAGACCTCGCTTCTCCTGACAAAACAGATTTTTTCCTATATCTTTTTTAGCAACTGATCTGTTATAGCTGTTATTGTAAGACAGATTTTCCTGTAATAGGGCTCTGGGGAATTTATAAGTTACAATCGGCAAAGTGATTCAAACCCGCAGAATATATGCAATGTCATGTCAGTTGTTAGATCTGGGCACTATTCTCAGGGAGATTCATGAGGTCAACATTCTCTCCATCTGCCATTAACATGCGTGTGAAGAAGGGTCATGGGCCAAACTAGTGCATGGTATGGCAATTCAGAGAGCTAAGATTAGGACATTTATCTAAATTTCAGCTGGGTCAATTTGGCTAAAAAAAGTTTATGATAGAGATTATCTGAGGTTCATGACTAATCCTCATTCCAAAAATCTCTTAACAGTAGTCAAGGAGCTTCTTAACCTCTGTGAACAATATATAAACACATGAAAGACTTAAACATCATGGTAGAACATTGAATACAAAAGGGATGTTTACTGAGTGATCTAAGTAGACAGAAACCACACCTGCCTTTGTTGATATAACTTGTAAAGTCTGCTTTCCTCAGGAAGTATTTGTAAATGTAATTATCTGGTGCATCATCTCTTTTCTATCAGTTAAAAGGAGCATCAGTGATTCTTAAGCCTGAGGAAAAAAAGGCCGTTTCTGCTTGTCAGTTGATAAAAGAGTAAAATTTTGTGCATAAAAGTTTCTGCAATTTTATTTATTGAACATGTGTGATATTGTCCCCTTTGTATGCAACAAGTAACTGATACTCAGACACTAGGAGAACTCCAAACCTGATCCTGGTAGAGTTAACTAAGCTATGTTGGAGTCAAAGTAAATGTGCCCCTGAGTTAGAGGCATTGCTGAAACGTTTTGACTTGCACTCATCATCACAAATGCAAACATACCAAATTTCAAACAACCATGACAAGTTACACTACAGGAGAAAATAAGGTTGATTGGTTGACAAGTCAGCCCTGATTGGCTGTGGCCTTGTCATGGGGAAAGAAAAGATGAACGACAGTCTCCCCAAGTCTCTGGATAATTCAAAATAATTCAGGAGATAACACCACACCTTCAATGCAGTAAAATATTCTAACAAATTTCATAGGAGCCAGTATTAAACAAAATTTGGCACTGAGCCATACATGATGACGATCAAAAGCTTGATCAAAGAAACGGGCTTTAAATAGCATCCTTGTGGGTGATGGTGAGTTGTGAGAGGCAGGGACAGTTAGGGTAGAAAGTCTAGAATTTATGGACCACATAGTTCAGGTCATGACAACAAAGTAGGAGCATTTAAAATTGACGATTCACAAGAGGCTAAAATTGGAGGATGTAAAAGATTTCAGATAAGATATTCCATGCAGGAGAAAGTGAGGACTATAGCTGCTGGAGATCAGAATCGAGAGTCAAGCAATTCCTGATGAAGGTATTGTGCCCGAAACATCAATTGTCCTGCTCCTTGGATGCCGATTGATCGGCTGTGCTTTCTCGGCAAGATGTTCTATGCAACTAGCTCAGCAATTCTGGGGAGGCAATGGCCCAGTGGTATTATCACTGGACTATTGGTCCAGAGATTCTGGTATTGTTCTGGGGACTTGGGTTCAAATCCTACCATGGCAGATGGTACAACTTGAATTTGATAAAAATCTGGAATTGTGAGTCTAGCAATGATCATGAAAGCATTGTTGATTGTCAGGAAAAGTCCATCTGGCTCACTAATATCTCTTAGGGAGGGAAACTGTCATCCTTACCTGTTCTGGCCTACATGTAACTCCAGATCCACAGCAATGTGGTTGACACTTAACTGCCCTCTGGGAAATTAGGGATGGGCAACAAAAGCCAGGGATACCCTCATCCTGTGAATGAATAAAAAAATTCACAATGCAGCTGTGGTGCACTTTGAGAATCCACAAAACACTGAAAGAGAGAGATAAATGAATGCAGATTTCCTGAACCCAATCTTCCTAATGAGACATCAATCTGAATATGAGTAGTCAGATATATTCCTAATATGAGACAGTAAATCACAGGCATTGTAATTTTATTCTAGATCTGACCTTTGGGATAAAATTTTAAAAATTAATAGGAGTTGCACTTTGTTGTTCAGGCTGCTTGAAATTGTGCTCGGCCAATCTTTCATTGTTTAATAAAGCCTTATACAGATTCAACATAAGAGCAGTACAATTGCAATCAGCAACCTCTAAATGTTAGGTGAAGGTAGCATTATACAGGGAAGTGTTGACCTCTGTAGTCCATGCACACCTTTAATGTCTAATAAATAATAATTGACATCCAATCTCACCCGTGTAGAAATTAGCTGATAGATTAAAGAGTGGCTGCACCTATGGTAACACAATTGTACTTTCTGGTCAAAAAGATGGAAGTCTGCATAAAAAAAATCATGTAAAATTCCGTGAATAATTTGAGAGTTCCATTATTCCATGCTATAACAGTTTTAAAAAATTGACAAAGTCAGAAGTCACACCACAGCAGGTTAGACTCTAACAGGTTTATTTGAAATCACAAGCTTTCAGAGTGCTGCTCCTTCATCAGGTGAAAAAAAATTACAATTTGCAATTTTATGTTAGCAACAATATTTGGCAGCCTGGAATTTACTTTATAATGTTAAGGTGGAACATGTTAAAAATCACAACACTAGGTTACAGTCCAACAGGATTATCAACTAGTTACCTGATGAAGGAGCAGCACTCTGAAAGCTAGTGCCTCCAAATAAACCTGTTGGACTATAATCTGGTGTTGTGTGATTTTTAACTTCGGCCACCCCAGTCCAACATCAGCACCTCCACATCAAGGTGGAAGATGACAGTGACATGGCGTATGGGGTTAAACTGAATCACAAGTTTCCTTTCAGAAAAAAGAGCCAATTGTTAGTCAATCTCCACACAGAAGGTAGCAGTTCGACCTAAGATGAAACAAAAAGAATAACTACTTTTTGTTTCATTCTCCCCCATACTTCAAAGCCATTAACCAGACCTATATATCTCCTCTGGGTTTATCATTAAATGATGCTTTCAAGTGAATATTTGTGCTATGCAACACTTGAAGGTAGAGATGGGTGTTTTGCCAAGGCTTCCTAAGGTAGAGAAGCCATACTAAATTACCTATAAAAGCAAGATATCATGATGGTATGTTGTCTTTCAATTTCAAACAAAGCAAAACCTGCTGGAAGGTGAGCCTTGTGATTCCTGAATACAGTGTATGGATCCTAAATTGGATTTTAATTTCTCTGTCGATGAAGGTTTTCTTTTGTGCGTTGAACATTACTTGAGAACAACTGAAGAAAGGACAGTCATTTGCAGTTTTCTGATTTAATCTGCATTTAAGCAGAATCCCTACAGCCACTGTTGGTTAATAAGTTTTAAGTGGGTGGAAAGATAAAATTTGCTAGCAACAGGGAAGAGAGCTGTCAGGTTTCCTGATCCCACAGCAAAAAAAAAGTATTAATGAGTAAAGCTCCCTGCTGCTGTTATAGAACATGCAATTTCAGTGTCAGCCACAACTTATTGGATAGCTTCCTGCCTCCAAGTTGGATGTTGCGCATTCACATTTCATTCTTGAACACAAAATCAGTCTTGGTTTTCATTTGTTGTAGTACTGAGAGAGGGGCTGTTGAACATTTGAGACATTAAACCAAAGCCCCATTCCAATGTGAGAAGGTCCTATGACATCACTTAAAATAAGAGACAGGAAGATCTGTCTGGTGTCTTGGCCAACATTTATCCAACAGGATCATAGTACGGTTTTCAGCCTTTGACTTGTTTGTTACAATGCTTATCCTTCAAAAAGTACTTCCTTGGCTGTAAAGCACTTAGGAAGATCCTCAGGATGTAAAAATACACTGCATAAGTCTTTATTTCCTTCTTTCCCTCACTCACTCACTCTCTTTTTCTCTCTCTCTCTCTATCCTTTGTTATTTCTTTCTTCCTCCTCATGTCAATGTTAAGTGCTTCTGCAGGTATTTCTAGCCTCAACTGTTTCTAAGGCCTTGTAATTAAGACTCACAGGCTGTTAATGGGTATTGGCAAACAGAAGATCCAGAATAGATTTGGACTCGAGGTGGGGTGTTGAAGCTATTGAAACAGTGCCTGATGCTGCTGTGACTTTGGAATTGCTAACCAGTCATAGTTTCATAGAGTTGCACATCATGCAAACAGATCCTTCAGTTCAACTCATCCATGCCAGTCCAGATATCCTAAATTAATCTGGTCCTTCTAATGCCTTCCTATTCATGTACACATCCAGATGCCTGTTAAATTGTGTGGCTGTACCAGCCTCCACCACTTCCTCTGGCACACATGCACCACCCTCTGTGAGGAAAAGTCACCCCTTCGGTCCCTTTCTCACCTTAAACCAATGCCCTCCAGTTTTGAACTTCCCTGCCATGGGAAAAAGAGCTAACTATTCACTCTATCTATGACCCTCATGATTATATAAATATCTGTAATGGTCACCCCTCAGCCTCTGATGCTCCAGGAAAAATAGCCCAAGACTATTTAACTTCTCCTTACAGCTCAAACACTCCAACCCTGGCAACATCATGGTAAGTCCTTTCCGAACCCTGTCAAGTTTCACAACATCCTTCCCATAACAGGAAGACTAGAATTGCACACAATAATCCAAAAATGGTCAAACCAATGTTCTGTACAGCTGGAACATGACATCCCAACTCCTATACTCAATGTATTGACCAATAAAGGTGAGTGTGCCAAACCCCTTCTTCACTACCATGTCTACCTGTGAATCCACATTCAAGGAACCGTGAACCTACGCCCCAAGATCGCTTTGTTCAGCAGCACTCCCAGGCCCCGACATTTAAGCGTGTAAGCCCTGATCTGAATTGCCTTAACAAAATGCAATACCTCACATTTATCTAAACTAAACTCCATCTGCCCATTGGCCCATCTAATCGAGGTCCCATTGTACTCTGAGATAACCTTCTTCACTGTTCACCAGACCACCTATTTTGGTGTCATCTGCAAACGTACTAAACATTCCTCCTATATTCACATCCAAATCATTTACACAAAGTTCTGAAACCTATATAAATTCTGTTCCCTGGGCTCAGGAGCAAATTGTAGCATAAAGATGTCTTGGCAATGCCTTGAGATGATGAGCTGTGGGGGAAGTGGATAGCGCAATGGGAGGCTAGAGTTTGTATCAGTTCTTTATTTATTGTAAAGTCATATTTTCTTGCAATGTCACCTCTGCGGGGCCTCTTGCTGAGATATTTCTGTCATCGATAGTTACAGGTGAGGTGCGGGAAGACTGGAGGTTGGCAAACGTGGTGCCACTGTTTAAGAAGGGCGGTAAAGACAAGCCAGAGAACTATAGACTGGTGAGCCTGACCTCGGTGGTGGGCAAGTTGTTGGAGGGAATCCTGAGGGACAGGATGCACATGTATTTGGAAAGGCAAGACTGATTTGGGATAGTCAACATGACTTTGTACATGGGAAATCATGTCTCACAAATTTGATTGAGTTTTTTGAAGAAGTAACAAAGAAGATTGATGAGGGCAGAGCAGTAGATGTGATCTATATGGACTTCAGTAAGGCGTTCGACAAGGTTCCCCATGGGAGACTGATTAGCAAGGTTAGATCTCATGGAATACAGGGAGAACTAGCTATTTGGATACATATCTGGCTCAAAGGTAGAAGACAGAGGGTGGTGGTGGAAGGTTGTATTTCAGAGTGGAGGCCTGTAACCAGTGGAGTGCCGCAAGGATCGGTACTGGGCCCTCTACTTTTAGTCATTTACATAAATGATTTGGATGCGAGCATAAAAGGCACAAATAGTAAGTTTGCAGATGACGCCAAAATTGGAGGTGTAGTGGACAGCGAAGGTGGTTACCTCAGATTACAATAGGATCTGGACCAGATGGGCCAATGGGCTGAGAAGTGGCAGATGGAGTTGAATTCAGATAAATACGAGGTGCTGCATTTTGGGAAAGCAAACCTTAGCAGTACTTATACACTTAATGGTAAGGTCTTCGGGAGTGTTGCTAAACAAAGAGACCTTGGAGTGCAGGTTCATAGCTCCTTGAAAGTGGAGTCGCAGGTAGATAGGATAGTGAGGAAGGCATTTGGTATGCTTTCCCTTATTGGTCAGAGTATTAAGTACAGGAGTTGGGAGGTCATGTTGCGGCTGTACAGGACATTGGTTAGGCCACTGTTGGAATATTGTGTGCAATTCTGGTCTCCTTCCTATTGGAAAGACGTTGTGAAACTTGAAAGTGTTCAGAAAAGATTTACAAGGATGTTGCCAGGGTTGGAGGATTTGAGCTATAAGGAGAGGCTGAACAGGCTGGGGCTGCTTTCCCTGGAGCATCGGAGGCTGAGGGGTGACCTTATAGAGGTTTACAAAATTATGAGGGGCATGGATAGGATAAATAGACAAAGTCTTTTCCCTGGGATCGGGGAATCCAGAACTGAAGGGCATAGGTTTAGGGTGAGAGGGGAAAGATATAAAAGAGACCTATGGGGCAATGTTTTCATGCAGAGGGTGATATGTGTATGGAATGAGCTGCCAGAGGATGTGGTGGAGGCTGGTACAATTGCAACATTTAAGAGGCATTTGGATAGGTATATGAATAGGAAGGGTTTGGAGGAATATGGGCCGGGTGCTGGCAGGTGGGACTAGATTGGGTTGGGATATCTAGTCGGCATGGACAGGTTGGACCGAAGGGTCTGTTTCCATGCTGTACATCTTTATGACTCTATGACTCTACTCCCAACAACCTCAGTTAGTACAAAAGCCCTAGAGAAATGTTAAAGTCAAATTGTCACAGTCTGGGTCTCCATTCATTTTCCTTAGCTCCCAGCGGAACTGAAGGAAAGACTTGGCGAAGATCCTTTTTGGTCTTGACACTCCTGTGTAAGTACTCTGATAGTATAATTCTCTTGGGAAAATGAAAATTCATTTTACCATTTCCCCTCTTTTCTGTCAATTAATTTGTAATGTTTTGCATGTGGAGAATTTGAAGTAGGTGAATACCTAGCCAATGGTGAATAAATAGATTTTATTATCTTCCACAGACTAATTACTTGAAGAGGACTGATTTGCAGGTCAATGGAGAATAAGCTAAGGGTATGGAATAAAAGGCCAGTTCTTTCAAAACATTATCATAGACATGATGGGCTCCTTTTGTGCTGTTAGATTTCCTGGACCAGCAGGAGGAGAAAAAGGAAAATCATCCAGGGTTCCTGCCTCTAATTGTAATGAACTGACACATTCGAAGTAGTGTGTGTGTGTATGAATATTGCAGATGGCAAAGATCAGGCGTAGCTGTGATGCTCTCCTCAATTGGCACCTTGCTGCCCAACAGGTGCTGGTATTGGACCGGGGTGGACAAAGTTAAAAAAAAACACACAGCACCAGGTTAATATTTGTTCTGCAAACAATAGTTCTAAAAGGTAGCTGATTATCATGTCATAATCACAATGCTGTTTATGACAACTGACTGTGTGCAAATTGGCTGCTGTATTTCTTGCAGCTGCAGCTTCAAGAACAATTTATTGACTGCTTTAAGATGAAGTTAAAAATCACACAACATCAGTCCAAAAGCTTGTATCTCCAAATAACTCTGTTCGACTATAACCTGGTTTTGTGTGATTTTTTTTAACTTTGTCCACCCCAATCCAATACCAGCACCTGTTGGGCAGCACAGTGGCTTAGTGGTTAGCACTACTGCCTCACAGCATCAGGAACCCGGGTTCGATTCCAGTCTTGGGTGACTGTCTGTGTGGAGTTTGCACATTCTCCCCATGTCTGTGTGGGTTTCCTCTGGGTGCTCTGGCTTTTTACCCACAATCCAAAGATGTGCAGGTCAGGTGAATTGGCCATGCTAAATTGGCCGTAGTGTTAGGTGCAGTAATCAGAGGGAAATGGGTCTCGGTGAGTTACTCTTTGGGGGGGTTGGTGTGGACTTGTTGGGCTGAAGGGCCTGTTTCCATACAGTAGGGAATCTAATCTAACCTCTACATCATGTTTTGAGGAGGGCAAAGAAACTTTGTAAATGCAAGTCTTTCTTTCATTCTAGCTGAAAATGTGTTGCTGGAAAAGCGCAGCAGGTCAGGCAGCATCCAAGGAACGGGAGAATCGACATTTCGGGCATAAGCCCTTCTTCAGGAATGCCCGAAATGTCGATTCTCCTGTTCCTTGGATGCTGCCTGACCTGCTGTGCTTTTCCAGCAACACATTTTCAGTTCTGATCTCCAGCATCTGCAGTCCTCACTTTCTCCTTTCTTTCATTCTAACATTATTTATTCCCCCATGTACGTCTTACTGGTTGAATGATGTCTATTCACTAGCTTTCTCCCTGCTGGTAGATCTTCTTCAATGGAACCTGGCAAAAGCCCTTTGAAATCAACTCACTGAGAGCAGCCATCCCCAGGCTCCAGGCCACTGTTTAAGTGGTGTCATAGTTAACTTGAACCAGTGATCACGATTTGAGATTTTTATTTCCCTCATCTTTATATTTTGTTTCTCTCAGGACTTAGAAACCAATTCTAGGATTATTTATATACTTTAAGTCAATATCTAAATGGTCCCCAGTGTCACCAAACAATGATATTTACAAAAATAACCTACACGTCCACCCCTGTCCTTTTAAAAGTGACACAACTAATAAAGAGTCTGATGGTAACGTTGTTGGACACGGAATCCAGGGAACCAGATTTATCCTCCAAACTCCTCAGTTCAAATTGGCAGCAGGGAATTTAAGTTAGTGTAAGTAATAAATCTGGAATAAACTATTAGTTTCATTCATGGTCATCATGAAATTACAAATTACTAGTTCACAAAAGCCTTTCAGGGGAGGAAGTCTGGCCTATGTGTGACTCCAGAATCACAGCAACACGGTTGACTCTTAACAACTCTTGATAATTATCTTCTCAAGCCATTGCAGTGAGACTGGCAGTCAATGCTGGCTTTGCCAGCAATGCTCATTTCTTAAGAACAGATAAAAATATTAATTCTAACCAAGTTCGATTTGCACAAATCACCAATTGAAATCACTGAACCATGTTGATTCCAGTCAGGAAAAAACTTTCATTTTAAAAAAACTCACTCTAATTTCTTAAGCCCATCACCCCTTCTCACCTCCTTCGTTTCCACACACCTTTGCAATGCCTGTTCTCTAATCAACAAAGCACAAGTCAGGAATATGTTGGAATACTCTCCACTTGCCTGAGTGCATGTACAACAATGTTCAAGAATTTCAACATTATCTCGGCCTCTGGAGTTTTTTCAGAAGCCTTTCCATACCAAATGTTTCCACCAAGTATTTGGTCATCATTTTCATTACTCTCTCATGTTAAACAGACCAATATCCATCAGTATCCATTAATACCATTGATGTTGGAAATCTGAAACAATTGCAAAGAGTGCTGGAGAAACTCAGCGGGTCTGGCAGCATCTGTGGAGAGAGGAAGAGTGTTAACATTTTGAGTCCAGTATAACTCCCTTCTGAAGTGGTCTAACAAGCCACTCAGTTTAAGGGAAATTAATCCTGGCCTTGTCAATGATGCCTATATCCACAAAAGAATTTTTCAAATCAGTTTTGTTATTGTTAAACCATTAAAAATTAAAATAAACAGATAAACTTAGCCAATAATGCTTCTGTTGGTATATCCAGTCTCTGACATCATGGAAGACTTCTAGTGTACCCTCAGAAAATGCATGTTCCTTATCCACTCTGGTACAGGCAAGACTTGGAACTAAAGGAGTGGATAGACAGACCAGTGTCTGTATCCACTATGGGCCAGTAAATGGCCAACTTTGCCAGGCCAAAATGCAGGTCTGCAAAGAGATTCTCCAGCCTGCACCGCAGTAAATCAGGTGACTCGCATCCAGGGCCACACTGCACTGCAGCTGCTAAAATACATAAAGGCACTGAAAAGAGAAAGTCAAAAAGGAACTCTGTGAATCTGAACAGTTTATTGCTCAAATAAAACCTAATGCCAAGAGCTGACAACTGTGTTATGGAGGGTTCCACCTTGTGTAACTGTGAATTTTCACCACAGTCACGGCTGGATGGTGAGATGTGGGACATGTAAGGGCATCACTGCTTCACAGTGTAACAACATTGTGGTGGTTACCCAGAACCATGCAGCCATGCAGTAAAATATTGTCTTCCCCAGCATTTGATTTTTAGACTGAGAAAAAAAAACCAAGAAAATTATCAATATTTCTGACTTCTACCTATAAGTGTTGCAATCATATGACAAATGTCAAACTTTGTGATACAATGTCTCACCAGTCCTTACGGTTTGCTGTTATACCAGTTGCTAAGAGCTGCACTTTGGTCATCAACTGGTACCAAGGGACTAAGTTCTGAAACTCCTTCCCTAAATATTTGTCTCTGCATGTCTCTCTCGCCCTCTCTCTTTTTCCTCCTCTAATATAGCTTAACATCTTCAACTGAGCCTTTTCGACACCAGTCTTGATAACACCATACCCAGCCCAGCGTCAATTTGATGACACATCCATTCACCACCTTGTCAGGTTTTACTACTTTGAAGAGGTTGATTTTGAGGATTATCTTGAATCATGGGAGAAGGGTCGGGAAATAGAGAGGTTTAAGGAGGGAATTCCAGAACTTAAGGCCAAGGGAACTGAAGGTAAGAGCCACAGATTTCTTTCTTTATTTAATTAAAATGTGGAGTGTGGGTGTTGCTGGCTAGCCAGCATCCCTAGTTGCCCTTCAGAATACGGTGGTGTGCTGACTTCACAAACCATTTCAGTCTACCTGCTGTGAGCTGACCCACCATGTTGTTCGGGAGGGAGTTCCAGGATCAGGAAGCGGAGAAGTCAATGTGTCGGGTGTTACCTTTCTTCAGGACTGGGGGTGTGTGTGGGGGGAACTGCAGATAAGGAGGGGGGGGAGGTGAGAGGAGGGGTGGTGTGGTGAGATGGGGTTAGGTTAACACAGGGTATGGGTATGATCTGGTTGGTCGATGGGAGGGACGAATCCGGTTGGTAGCTGGAAAGAGGGGTCATTCAGAGGAATGGAAGGTATTGGGTGGGGCTGGGAAATAGTCCGGTGATGGAAAGGGAGGTTATTTGACATTCTAGTCATGAAAAAGGGTTACACTGGAAACATCGACTTCTCTGCCTCCTAATAAGAACATAAGACACAGGAGTGGAAGCAAAGCCATTCCGCCCATCAAGTCCACTCTGCCATTTAATCATGGCTGATGGGTGTTTCAATTCCTCTTACCCGCACTCTCCCTTTAGCCCTTAATTCTTTGCGAGATCAAGAATTTATCAATCTCTGCCTTGAAGACACCCATCATCCAGGTCTCCACTGCACTCTGTGGCAATGAATTCCACAGGCCCACCATTCTCTGGCTGAAGAAATGTCTCCTCATTTCCATTCTAAATTGACCCCCTCTAATTCTAAGCCTGTGCCCACGGGTCCTAGTCTCTCCGCCTAATGCAAACAACTTCCCAGCGTCCACCCTTTCTAAGTCATGCATTATCTTTTAAGTTTCTATTAGATCTCCCCGCAACCTTCTAAACTCTGATGAATACAATCCCAGGATCCTCAGCCAATCATCATATGTTAGGCACGGTGGCACAGTGGATAGCACTGCTGCCTCACAGCACCAGACTGGAAGGTTTGAGTTGTATGAAGTGACTGGATAGACTGGAATTTTCTTTTCCTTGGTGTGTAGGAGACTGAGGGGGTGACCTTATGGAGGTTTATAAAATTGAGAGAGTCTTAGATAAGGTGAATAGCCAAGGTCTTTTCCCCAGGGGAAGAGAGTCCAAAGCTAGAGGGTATAGTTTAAGGTGAGATTTAAAAAGAACCTGAGGCAGAACTTTTTTTTTTAAAACATAGAGAATAGTGCATATATGTAGTAAGCTGCCAAAGGAAGTTGTGGAGACAGTGCAATTACAAGTTTTAAAAGGATAGGTACATGGATAGGAAAGATTAAGAGGGTTATGGCCCAAACACCTGCAAATGGAACTAGTTCAGATTAGGAAATTTGGTCGGCATGGACAATTTGGGCCGAGGGTCTGTTTCTATGCTGTATATCTCTATGACTCCATGACTCACATTCCTAGTGCTGAGAACCATTCTACAAAACCAAGATTTTTTTAAAAAGACTATTCAACTACCAACAATGCTCCCAGTAATCTCCATTACAATGGCCTCAAGTTCAACTATCACTCCTCATAAACAATTTGGAGGCTGACCCTTTTGTGTTAACTTTTATCTTTTTGGAATAACTTCTAATATGTATTGTGTCACTGATTCTACTCATGTTTAATAATGAATAAAGTCACTCATTATTAACTCAAGTGCACCTGACTAAATTGGCTCCTTTTAAAATGCAGGCTCATTTAGATCTGAAGGAAAAAGGTATCCACGAGGGAAGGGATCACTTCTAAATTAACCTAATTGCAACCAACCGAGGCAAGGTGGGTGAATAAAGAAAGGGAGCCAATTGCCCCCTTCTCATCCGGGAGCTTGATAGTTTAGGGCATCCCATCTGGAACTGTAATGAATTGGAGTAACTCATGGGAGGGGTCTGATCATAACAACGTATTGATCTCTAGCCATTCGCCCTCATTCAAAGACAACTTCCACCAGATAAATTTGGCTGAATGGTTGTTATTAAAATGTTAAACTGCCCTTATCTTTCAGGTGCTAACCAATGGGTCGGGCATTTCCAACAATTCCTGCTTTTTAATGGTGTTAATTTATGCAGGGGAGTTGCATAATATGGAAGTAAACCTGCAAAACCATTCAATAAATGTGCGTAGCTGGTAAATTGTTAAACTGTTCAATTATCTGAGCAAATAAAGGGCTTTCACCTTCGCTTCTCCAGTTGTTGTTGGTCAGGTTCACATGTTTTGCAAGTTGCAACAGTGGACTAGCTCAATTAATTAATGCATGTTGCATACTAACTAGGCTCTGATAGTTCATGACTGGAGTGTCAACATGACCTGTTCCAATGAGCAGGTGAAGGATTATGAAATGTAAGGGTGACAAAAGTACGAGTAACCTACAAGCTGCATGGCCATTGTGGCCACAGACCTGAAGCTTTATGCTCAGGTAAAAATAGACCAGTTTGTTTATTGTTTTTTTCTCTGTCATGTAGGTAAATTCTGAGCCTGCTTTTTTAATAGGTATGAGTGTCAGAACTGAACTACTCAAAGAATGCTTCTCGATGCATTGGTTTAAATATTCCCCAAACAACACTAATCCTCAATATTGCTAATGAGTTTCATGGATTAGTGAAATCAATGTCATAGATGCTTTTGCCACCATTCCTAAAGATTAAAAAAAGTAGATGGTTGCTAAAATAAATGATCTAACATAGAGGGAGGTCATTAATCATGTTCATTATCAAATATATTTTTCTTCTCATTCTGTTTGCATTTGTGTTAGCTACAATACATTGAAAAGTTGGATGAAAAGGCTGTTTAACCGATAAATAAATGCCAATTGATTGATCAAATAATAGTATCGCTGATCAGGGAGCTAGACCTTCCAAACCTCTAACTGTAGGGTCCTGGAACTATAAGTAGTGGTAGTAAAGCAACCAGAAATATACTAAACAACATTTGTTAAAGCTGTCATTTGAAACCTTAGAAATCAATTGAAGTATTATGTCCAAATTTAATTCCACAGAAAATTTCCGAAGAATACATTAAGAAATCTCACCATCATGACTTGGAAATATATTATCGCTCCTTCAATGTTGTTGGCAAAAGACCCTGGAATCTGTGGAATTTCCTGTCCAGTGAAGTAATTAAGGCTACCTTGTTGAATGTTTTTAAGGCAAGGATAGATAGATTTTTGAACACAAGAATTAACGGTCATGGTGAGCAGGCAGTAAGTGGAACTGGGTCCATGAAAAGATCAGCCATGATCTTATTGAATGGAGGGGCAGGTTTGATGGACCAGATGGCCTACTCCTGCTTCTAATTCTTATGTTCTCAGTGTCCAGAAGTTACATCTTTCTTCCCAAAGGACTCCCTGACAATCCAGAGCATTTATAAAATGGGGTAGGATATCTGTAACATTTAATCCAAATCTCCCCATCCTCCAACTTCAATGAGGAATCAGTAGTTTTAATCCAAATTAGAGAAATAATGCAAATACTGAGCCTAAGGGGTACCCACATTGAAACAATACGGCAATTATTCTTTGGCTGAAAACTTAAACTGCTCAGTTGGATGTAAACAATCCCATGATATTGCAGGCATTAGGGAGATGTACTATCTGTGCCAGAAAATCAAGCCACCATCCCCAAATTATTAATGGTATCTCTGAGTCAAACAGGGAGAACAACACTGTATCCTGCCAATTTGACTGCTGTCTTACATCAATAGTTGCCAGTTCTAAGGGGCAGGGTGTAAATATTATTAGCCTCCCACAGAACGATATAAATAATACTCCCATAATACTACTAACTTTATTATTTTAACAACCCTGTGGTGAAACAAATGAGGATTTCTGTAAATCTGTGAAGTTTATCTAAAGTATGTTTTAAACTTCATTTTTACCCCATAACAAAAATAAAGTCGAATGCTTATCCTTGGACTATATAAATGTCTCAATGACTACCGCCCAGTGGCCCTAACTTCGGTGGTCATGAAGTGCTTTGAAAGGCTGGTCATGGCATTAACCAACTTCAGCCTCCCCATGACTCTTGACACACTTCAACTTGCCTATCGGACCAATAGATCATATCAGATGCCATATTACTTGCCCTTCACTCCTCCCTAGAACATCTTGACACCAAGAACAGCTACATAAGAATCCTACTCATGGATTACAGTTCAGCCTTCAACACTATTATGTCCTCAATACTGATTACTAAACTTAGTGATCTCGGACTAAGCCCCACTCTCTGCAATTGGATCCTCAGTTTCCCAATCTTCAGTGAAGATTGGGGACAATATTTCATGCTCACTAACATTCAACCCTGGAGCCCCCCAAGGGGTGCGTACTCAGCCCCCTACTGTACTCACTGTATACCCCTGACTGCATTGCCAAATATCAGCCTAATGCCATTTACAAGTTCGCTGATGACACCACCATAGTCGGTCAAATCTCAGATGGTGATGAAACAGACTACGGACGGGAGGTGGAAGACCTGGAAAAATGGTGCACTGAGAACAACCTAGCTCTCAATGCTGGCAAAACCAAGGAACTCATATTGACTTTCAGCAGAATGTTACTCATGCTCTCCTACACATTGTTAAAAATCATCCAACACCAGGTTATAGTCCAACAGGTTTAATTGGAAGCACACTAGCTTTCGGAGCAACGCTCCAATTAAACCTGTTGTACTATAACCTGGTGTTGTATGATTTTTAACTTTGTACACCCCAGTCCAACACCGGCATCTCCAAATCATGTCCACTACACATTAACAGCATAGACGTGGAATGAGTGCAGAGTATCAAGCCCCTGGGAGTGGTCATCCACAATAAGCTTTCTTGGATTCTTCATGTGGATGCACTGGTTACAAAGGCCCAACAATGTCTCTTCTTCCTCAGGCAGCTGAGGAAATTTGGCATGACAGCGAATACCCTTGTCAACTTTTATAGGTGCACCATCGAGAGCATTCTGTCTGGATGTACCAGTACCTGGTATGGCAACTGTACCATTCAAGATTGGAGACAGTTACAGAGAGTGTTGAACTCGGCCTGGACAATCACAAAGGCCAACCTACCATCTATAGAATCCATCTACTAGGCCCGCTGTCAAGGAAAGGCCGCCAGCATTCTCAAAGATCCAACCCACCCTGGCAATGTTTTTCGACAACCTCTACAATCGGGGAGATGGTACAGAAGCCTGAACACATGCACCAGCCGGTTTCGAAGCAGTTTCTACCCTACTGTTGTTAGAAAAATGAATAGACTCACAAACTCTTAGCATTTATCTGTACCTGTGTTTTTGTTTTTGCTGCTGTTTACCTATTATTTACTTATCTATGCTACTTAACTATGTGATCGGCAGCACGGTGGCACAGTGGTTAGCACTGCTGACTCACAGCGCCAGAGACCCGGGTTCAATTGCTGCCTCAGGCGACTGACTGTGTGGAATTTGCACGTTGTCCCCGTGTCTGCGTGGGTTTCCTCCGGGTGCTCCGGTTTCCTCCCACAGTCCAAAAACCTGCAGGTTAGGTGAATTGGCCATGCTAAATTGCCCGTAGTGTTAGGTGAAGGGGTAAATGTAGGGGAATGGGTCTGGGTGGGTTGCGCTCCAGCGGATCGGTGTGGACTTGTTGGGCCAAAGGGCCTGTTTCCACACTATAAGTAATCTAATCTAATCTGCCTGTGTTGCTCGCAAGACAAAGCTTTTTATGGTGCCTCGGGACATGTGACAATAAATTCAATTCAAATTCAAATTCAATGCAAGTTATGGTTGTTGAAAAGACTGGATAGTGATAGTGAATAAAGAGGGTATTGATGTAATGGACTTACTCTCTCTTCTGCCTCCCCTATTCTAAACCTAGTTTCAACATACAATTCTGCTCCTTTCCACCTGTCAGAACTTAATCGTAAATGCAGATGTTTGCAACTAGAAATTCATTACCTACAAACATGCATCATATCTCGAATATTTACATTACATATGTGCTTGTCATGAGAAACACCTTGGGAATCAAATGCAAATGTTTTTTACTTGATTGTTAATTATTTCACATCCTTCTCAATTTATAATCTTATATTCCTAATACTTTAGGTGCATTTTCCTTCCAGATTGGAATACAGCTGTGAAATTTATATTGACTAAAATGTAATTGAAATGTAATCAGCAAATACCCTTGCCAACTTTTATAGGTGCGCCACTGAGACCATTCTGTCGGGATGTATCACTATCTGGGTATGGCAACTGTACCATTCAAGATTGGAGATGATTACAGAGAGTGGTGAACTCAGCCTGGATAAGCACAAAGGCCAACGTGCCATCGATAGAATCCATCTACCAGGCCCGCTGTCAAGGAAAGGCTGCCAGTATTCTCAAAGATCCATCCCACCCTGGCAATGTTTTTCTATAACCTCTACCATCGGGGAGAAGGTACAGAAGCCTGAAGACATGCACCAGCCAGTTTCGAAACAGTTTCTACCCTACTGTTGTTAGAATACTGAATGGACTCTCAAACTCTTAGCATTTGCCTGTACCTGTATTTTTGTTTTTGCTGCTGTTTACCTATCATTTACTTGTCTATGCTACTTAACTCTGTGATCTGCCTGTATTGCTCGCAAGACAAAGCTTTTCACTGTGCCTTGGTACACGTGACAATAAATTCAATTCAAATTCAATGCAAGTTATGGTTGTTGAAAAGACTGGATAGTGATAATAAATAAGAGGATATTGATGTAATGGACTTACTCTCTCTTTTGCCTCCCCTATTCTAAACCTAGTTTCAACATACAATTCTGCTCCTTTCCACCTGTCAGAACTTAATCATAAATGCAGATGTTTGCAACTAGAAATTCATCACCTACAAAGATGCATCATATCTCGAATATTTACATTACATATGTGCCTGTCGTGAGAAACACTTTGGGAATCAAATGCAAATGTCGTTTTTTATTTGGTTGTTAATCATTTCACATCCATCTCAACTTATAATCTTATATTCCTAATACTTTAGGTGCATTTTCCTTCCAGATTGGAATACAGCTGTGAAATTTATATTGACTAAAATGTAATTGAAACGTAATCAGCAAGTCCAAACCTAAATATAGGTTATTGCCATCCAGGGCACAGTTAATTCAAACTTAAATATAGGGTTGTGTTGGTAAACAGATTAAACTGAAATCTTATGAAGTGTCAGTGTTTGTATTATCATTATCATTATTGGTATTATTAATATGTCTACACCAAAGAAACACACTTTACATGTTGTTATTGAGCTTATTTTCAATATAACTTGAGCAGCTACAGTTTGTTTATGACTGATAATGATGTCGACATATTTTCTAAACTGGGGCACTGCATATTTTACAACTAACCTTTTCCCTTCAAAAATCTTTTTTACCATGTACACATTATGATATGGAAGGTGCTGTATAAAAGCAGATCCAGTAGTAACTTAGAAAAGTGAATTGGGCATACAGTTTGGAAAAAAAAAATTGCAGCCCAAGGGAAAAGATGGTTTGGGATAATTCAAAGAGCCAGTATAGGCATGGTGGGCCTAATGATTTCCTTATGTGCAGCATGATTCTATGATATTAAGTGACACGCGCATGCATTATTTTACTGTAAACATAAACAGTGTTTAACCTATCATGAACTTTTAATCCCATAAAGTTTACCATATATGGTTAAACATACCCTGAGGTCAGTTGGTGTTTTATTGTTTTTGTGATAGACATTTTGAGATTGGCAGATGACTGTAAGCTATCAGCCAATAACAGAAATAAAAGAATAAAATCATTAAATTTCTACTATTCTGTACAATTAAAAAGTGCTAGCTCACATCAACTCCAGCCTCCATATTGCCTTGATCCTTTGCAATGTGCTTACCAGCCAAGCAGGTCCACAGCAGATGTCTTCTCTCTGGCCCCACACTCATCCTGGAACATTTGGACAACAAGGATACCTACGTTAGTATGTTACTTATTGACTACAGCTTCACCTTCAACACCATAATTTCAAACAAATATCTCCAAACTCTAGGACCCACGTCTCTGCTTCCCACTCTGTAACTGGATTTTCGACTTCTTGACCAACAGACTGCAGTCAGTAAGGATAGGTGACAACACCTCCTCCACAATAATCCCCAACACTGATGCTCTTTAAGGCTGCACATTCAGCTCCCTACTATAGTCCTTATCTACACACACACACACACACCAGTGTGGACAGATTTTGCTTCAACTCCATTTACAAGTTTGCTGACGACACCACCATTGTAGTTCGGATCTCAAATCATGATGAGACAGAGTACAGGAAGGAGATAGAGTACTGAATGGCATGGTGTAAAGACAACAAATCTCTCAACCAACGTCAGTAAAACAGAGGATTTGGTCTTTGACTTCAGGAAGTGGAATAGAGGGCAATGCCTCATGGTGCAGAGGTGGAGATGGTCAAGAGTGTCAAGTTCCTGAGAGTGACAATCACCATCAATCTGTCCTGGTTCATTCACGTTGACAGTACAGTCAAGAAAGTACAGCAATGCTTCTACTTCCTCAGGAAGCTAAAGCAATTCGGCATGTCCATAAAATTCTTACAAATTTTTATAGATGCACCATAGAGAACATCCTATATGATATATAAAGTTAGAAGTCACATGATGCCGGATTATAGCCCATCAGGTTTATATGAAAGCCCAAGCTTTTAGAGCACCACTCCTTCACCAGATGATCAGCCTATTAAAATGACTTCATCTGATGAAGAGGCTGCACTCTAAAAAGCTTGTGATTTTAAATAAACCTGTTGGACTATAACCTGATGTTGTGTGACTTCTGACTATGTCCACCCCCAGTCCAACATCGGCACCACCATATCATATCTGATGCACCTCAGCATGGTATGACAACTGTTCTTCCCAAATCTGAAAGGAAGTACAGAGAGCTGTGAACACAGCCCAGTCCATCACACAAACCAACCTTCCATCCATTGACTCCATCTATACTTCTTGCTGCATCTGGAAAGCAACCAACATAATCAAAGGCCCCTCCCACCTTATTATACTCTCCTCCAACCTCTTCCATCAGGCAGAAGATATAAATATTTGTGTACACATATGAACAGATTCAAGTACAGCTTCGTCCCCACTGTTATCTGACTTACAATGGACCTCTCAAATGTTAATCTTAATCTCTCTCTCTCTCTATGCACCTTCTTGGCAACTGTAACCTTGTTGAGAGTGTCATGTTGGAAAAGCACAGCAGGTCAGGCAGCATCCGAGGAGCAGGAGAATAGACGTTTCAGGCATAAGTCCTTCATCAGAAATGAATTTCTGATGAAGGGCTTATGCCTGAAACATCGATTCCGCTGCTCCTCGGATGCTGCCTGACCTGCTGTGCTTTTCCAGCACCACACTCTCGACTGTGATCTTCAGCATTTGCAGTCCACCCTTTCTCCTAGCTGTAACATTGTATCCTGTACTCTGTTCTGTGACCCTATTGTACAGTATGAACACGTAAGACAATGCTTTTCACTGTACCTCAACGTGAATGTGGGACTTCGGCTCCATGAGGAATATATGGCGGTCACCTACTGATAAAGCATGGACAGATGCAACTGTGACATATATAGTGGTGAGGATGAGGTCAAGTAGATTAGTCCTTCTTTTGGTTCCTTCAGCACCTGCACAAACTCAGTCTGGGTGATAATTTTCAGGATATTTCCTTTCACGTATTTGACCTGATACCATGAACTGGAAACAATTCTGCACTCCCTGCAAGGGGTTTGTATAGTCTACAAAAAGTTCACCTCAGTACAGGTTCAGATCTAAAGAAAGAGACATTGATGTGGAAGGACTACCAGAGACAATAGCAAGCAAATTGACTTTCAGTTCACCTAGTTTACTCAGCTTCAAGACTAACAATACACCATTGTAAATTGTTTCTCATTCAGAAGGTGTTTGAGGCTGCATGCAAATGTTGTTCCATAACAAAACACAAGAATCTCATTTCAAGACCAGGTTAATGCTTTTCTTCAATACAGTGGCTCAGCATAAACTCGAGCATTCACCAAGTTTCCATTTTGTACTTCAAAGTAGAAAATAAAAGTAATCACATTCAAGTTTCAACTATAACAGCACAGCCCAGTTGAGCTTTTGGTCACCACACCTTAAGCGGGTCATGTTGGACTTAAGAAGGAGTGCAGTGCAGAGTTACTAGATGAGTAATTGAAATCCAAAGGTAAGCCATGAGGCAAGATTGAACACACTAGAATTGTATTCCCTGAAATCTAGAAGATTAAGGAGAGATTTAATTCAAGTTATTGAAATTTTATGGAGAATGGTTTGGGAAGATAGGGAGACAGTATTTGCCAGGTGGGCATTTGAGAACTTAGAAGCATAATCAAATGAATTGAATCAGACTTTTCAGAAATGCAATTTGGAAATACTTCTTTATTCAGAGGGAATTAGGGCTTGATCCTTTGTCGATCTTAAAACTGCCATTAGTAGATTTTTGTCATCCAAAGTAGATATTGGACAAGGAAGGTATGCAGAGTTGGGTCACAATTCAGCCATGATTCCATGGAATTGTGGAATTCAATCAAGTGCCTAAGAGGCCTACTTCTGGTTCTCTGTTATTGTGCCCTTGATTTCCTATGATTCATATGGAAAAGCGTTCACGAAACATATTGGGCAAGATGATCTTAGTGGGCGGCACGGTGGCACAGTGGTTAGCACTGCTGCCTCACAGTGCCAGAGACCCGGGTTCAATTCCCGCCTCAGGCAACTGACTGGATGGAGTTTGCACATTCTTCCCGTGTCTGCGTGGGTTTCCTCCGGGTGCTCCAGTTTCCTCCCACAGTCCAAAGATCTGCAGGTTAGGTGAATTGGCCATGCTAAATTGCCCGTAGTGTTAGGTAAGGGGTAAATGTAGGGGTATGGGTGGGTTGCGCTTCGGTGGGTCAGTGTTGGGCCAAAGGGCCTGTTTCCACACTGTAATGTAATGTAATGTAATGTAATGTAATGTAATCTAATCTAAAATGAGGAGAGTTGAGCTGTTCTGATAAAGTTTACCTCCTGAAGAAAGTTCAGAATATCAAAGCTGCCCATTAATTGAATCTTTGGTAGTTTGTCATTGGAGCTTCACCCTCACGATTTAACCCCTCGATGAGTTGTGATGAAAAACAAAGCGTTTCACCTATGACTCATTGTCTGATTCATCTTCCGACTGATTCAATGGTAAGTAGCAGTAAACATTCTCACAGAGAAAGCCAAGAACCTTTGCTTCTCTACATCACTATAGATTCCAACAATAATACATTTCACCCCCGTTACCATTCATTTCAATATTTTGTGTGTCATTCTGAAGTATGTTCAACAGCGAATGTGTTATAAAAAGAACAAAGAAAATTTACAGCCCAGGAACAGGCCCTTCAGCCCTCCAAGCTTGAGCCGATCGAAATCTACTGTCTAAACCAGTCGCCCAATTCCTAAGCATCTGTATCCCTCTGCTTCGCACCTACTCATGCATCTGTCCAGACACACCTTAAATGAATTTACCGTGCCTGCCTCTACTACCTCTGCTGGCAACGCTTTCCAGGCACCTATCACCCTCTGTGTAAAGGACTTTCCACGTGTATCCCCCTTAAACTTTTCACCTCTCACCTTGAACGCATGACGTCTCATTATTGAATCCCTCACCCTGGGAAAAAGCTTATCTCTATCCACCCTGTCTATGCCCTTCATGATTTTGTAAACCTCAATCAGGTCCCCCCTCAATCTCCTTTTTTCTAATGAAAACAATCCTAACCTACTCAACCTCTCTTCGTAGCTAGCACCTTCCATACCAGGCAACATCCACGTAAATCTTCTCTACACCCTCTCCAAAGCGTCCACATCCTTTTGGCAATGTGGCAACCAGAACTGTACACAGTATTCTAAATGCTGCTGAACCAAAGTCTTGTATAATTTTAACATGACCTGCCAGCTCTTATACTCAATACCCCATCCGATGAAGGCAAACATACCATTATGCCTTCTTGACCACTCTTTCCACCTGTGCAGCCACCTTTACGGTACAATGGACCCGAACTCTCAGATCTCTCTGCTCATCAACTTTTCCCAAGGCTCTTCCATTTACAGTATAGTTTGCTCTTGAATTGGACTTCCCAAAATGATCACCTCACATTTGCTCGAATTGAACTCAATCTGCCACTCCTCCGCCCAACTCTCCAGTCTATCTGTATTCTTTGACAGTCCCTATACGGTCTGCTGCTCCACCAATCTTCGTGTCATCTGCAAACTTACTGATTAGACCAACAGTGCCCTCTTCCAGATCATTTATGTATATCACAAACAACAGTGGCCCCAGCACTGACCCCTGTGGAACACCACTGGTCACCTTTCTCCATTACGAGAAACTCCCTTCAACTACTACTCTCTGTCTCCTGTTGCTCAAAC
Organism: Chiloscyllium plagiosum; assembly: GCF_037043375.1. Classification (NCBI taxonomy): domain Eukaryota; kingdom Metazoa; phylum Chordata; class Chondrichthyes; order Orectolobiformes; family Hemiscylliidae; genus Chiloscyllium; species Chiloscyllium plagiosum. The sequence continues at coordinate 26,675,463 of NW_028270146.1, forward strand.
AGTTCTTTATCCACCTAGCTAGAACATCCTGCACACCATGTGACTTCACTTTCTCCATTAGTTTACCATGGGGAACCTTATCAAATGCCTTACTAAAGTACATGTACAAAGGAACCTCAATTATCCAAACGAGATGGGCTGGCACTATTTCGCTCGGATAATTGATTACTTGGTTAATCGATTAAATGCCTTTCCTCTGGAGCTCGGAGTTATTTTTAAGTCTGCTCCTTGTTCAGGAGACGAGGTAGCAGCACACTATGCGCGAGACCCCACACCACCCCCCGTCCAACACTGCCTCCCACCCCCATCCACTCCCGCCTCCTCTCTGGGGCAGCCGGACTGGACACCAACAAGATTGCTGCTGCCTTTGTGGCATAAGTCTTCAAATAGCACGCGCACGCACACACAGACACCTTTTTACTGCAACTTTTTGACTGGTTCCACCTTTACCCTGTACATGACAATGTTGGTCAGATTATCTGGGGAAGTGGGATTTAGGATACACCTCTCTGTAGAACTCCAGGGAAAGTGTGGGGAGAGAGAGAGAAAGAGGGCAGGAGGTCAGTCATTTGGAGACGGTGCCTGTTTAATCATTGTAAACAAAAGACGCAATCAGTGTTGGAAACACATGTTTGATGTAATGTTTCTATCGGGACCTCAAGATCTCCTTCGGATAATCCGATATTTAGATAATTGATATTCGGAAAACCAAGGTTCCTCTGTATATGATATCTACAACCCTTCCTTCATCTATCAACTTAGTCACTTACTCATAGAACTATATTAAGTTGCTAAGGCACGATCTCCTCCACACAAAACCATGTTGTCTATTGCTGATAAGCCCATTCTTTTCCAAATATAAAAAGATTTTATTCCCCAGTACCTTCTCCAGCAACTTTCCCACCACTGCGTCAGGCTCAATGGTTTGTAGTTACCTAGAATCTCCCAACTACCCTTCTTGTACAGGGGGAAAGTGAGGACTGCAGATGCTGGAGATCAGAACTGAAAATGTGTTGCTGGAAAAGCGCAGCAGGTCAGGCAGCATCCAAGGAGCAGGAGAATCGACGTTTCGGGCATGAGCCCTTCTTCAGGAATGAGGAAAGTGTGCCAAGCAGGCCAAGATAAAAGTTAGGGAGGAGGGACTTGAGGGAGGGGCGCTGGAAATGCGATAGGTGGAAGGAGGTTAAGGTGAGGGTGATAAGGTGAGGGTGATAGTCCAGAGTGGGGGTGGAGGCGGAGAGGTCAGGAAGAAGATTGCAGGTTAGGAAGGTGGTGCTGAGTTCGAGGGTTGGGACTGAGACAAGGTGGGGGGAGGGGAACTGAGGAAACTGGAGAAATCTGAGTTCATCCCTTGTGATTGGAGGTTTCCTCGGCGGAAGATAAGGCGCTCTTCCTCCAGCTGTCGTGTTGCTATGGTCTGGTGATGGAGGAGTCCAAGGACCTGCATGTCCTTGGTGGAATGTGAGGGGGAGTTGAAGTGTTGAGCCATGGGGTGGTTGGGTTGGTTGGTCTGGGTGTCCCAGAGGTGTTCTCTGAAACGTTCCACAAGTAGGCGGCCTGTCTCCCCAATATAGAGGAAGCCACCTCGGGTGCAGCGAATGCAGTAAATTATGTGTGTGGAGGTGCAGGTGAATTTGTGGCGGATATGGAAGGATCCTTTGGGGCCTTGGAGGGAAGTAAGGGGGGAGGTGTGGGCGTAAGTTTTGCATTTCTTGCGGTTGCAGGGGAAGGTGCCGGGAGTGGAGGTTGGGTTGGTGGGGGGTGTGGACCTGACGAGGGAGTCGCGGATGGAGTGGTCTTTTCGGAATGCTGATAGGGGAGGGGAGGGAAATATATCCCTGTTGGTGGGGTCCGTTTGGAAGTGGCGGAAATGACGACGGATTAGACGATGTATATGGAGGTTGGTGGGGTGGTAGGTGAGGACCAGTGAGGTTCTGTCCTGGTGGTGATTGGAGGGGCAGGGCTCAAAGGCGGAGTTGCGGGAAGTGGAAGAGATGCGGTGGAGAGCATCGTCGATCAACTCTGGGGGGAAATTGCGGTCTTTGAAGAAGGAGGCCGTTTGGGCTGTTCGGTATTGGAACTGGTCCTCCTGGGAGCAGATACGGCGGAGACGAAGGAATTGGGAATATGGGATGGCGTTTTTACAGGGGGCAGGGTGGGAGGAGATGTAGTCTAGGTAGCTGTGGGAGTCGGTCAGTTTATAGTAAATGTCCGTGTTGATTCGGTTGCATTACATTACATTACATTACAGTGTGGAAACTGGCCCTTCGGCCCAACAAGTCCACACCGACCCGCCGAAGCGTAACCCACCCATACCCCTACATTTACCCCTTACCTAACACTATGGGCAATTTAGCATGGCCAATTCATCTGACCTGCACATCTTTGGACTGTGGGAGGAAACCAGAGCACCCGGAGGAAACCCATGCAGACACGGGGAGAACGTGCAAACTCCACACAGTCAGTCACCTGAGGCGGGAATTGAACCCGGGTCTCTGGCGCTGTGAGGCAGCAGTGCTGACCACAGTGCCACCGTGCTGCCCACTGCCACCGTGCCGCCTACATAGATAGAAATGGAGAGGTCTAGGAAGGGGAGGGAGGAGTCTGAGACAGTCCAGGTAAATTTGAGGTCGGGGTGGAAGGTGTTAGTAAAGTGGATGAACTGTTCAACCTCCTCGTGGGAGCATGAAGCAGCGCCGATACAGTCATCGATGTAGCGGAGGAAAAGGTGGGGTTGGTGCCAGTGTAGGTGCGGAAGATGGACTGTTCCACATATCCTGCGAAGAGGCAGGCATAGCTGGGTCCCATGCGGGTGCCCATGGCTACTCCTTTGGTTTGGAGGAAGTGGGAGGATTGGAAAGAGAAGTTGTTCAGAGTGAGGACCAGTTCAGTCAGTCAAAGGAGGGTGTCAGTGGAAGGATACTGGTTGGTACGGCGGGAAAGGAAGAAACGGATGGCTTTGAGTCCTTCGTGATGGGGGATGGAGGTGTACAGGGACAGGATGTCCATGGTGAAGATAAGACTGGGGAAGCGAAAATCATGGAGGAGGTGGAGGGCGTGAGTGGTGTCCTGAACGTAGGCGGGGAGTTCTTGGACTAAGGGGGACAGGACCGTGTTGAGGTATGCAGAGATGAGTTCGGTGGGGCAGGAGCAGGCTGAGACAATGGATCGGCCGGGGCAGTCAGGTTTGTGGATTTTGGGCAGGAAGTAGAAACAGGCGGTGCGAGGTTGTGGGATTATGAGGTTGGAGGCGGTGGATGGGAGATCCCCTGAGGAGATGAGGTTATGGATGGTCTGGGAGATGATGGTTTGGTGATGGGAGGTGGGGTCACGGTCAAGGGGGCAGTAGGAGGAGGGGGACAACATGAGCAACCCTCCAGTCCTCTGCCACTTCACCTGTGTTTAAGGATGCTACAAAGATAGCTGTCAGGGCCCCAGCTATTTCCTCTCTTGCCTCCCTCAGCAACCTGGGATCCCCAGCAATCTGGTCCTGGGGATTTGTCCACTTTAATATCCTTTAGCCTATCCAACACATCTTCCCTCCTTATGTTAAAGTGATCCAGAGTAAACAAACTTCTATCTCTAATCTCAACATTCATCAGGTCCCTCTCTTCAGTGTGCACTGATGCAAAGTAATCATTGAGAATCTCACCCATTTTCTCAGGTTTGACACACAACCCCCCTTGCTTATCCTTTAGTGAGCAATATAAATTATAAATTTGCATAAACATGAATAAAAAAGAGCAGGAAGTGAGAAGGAAGATTTGAATGCATACTAGTGAGGTGTGCAAATAAGATAGAGATATAAATAGAAATTGCTGGAAAAGCTCAACAGTTCTGGCAGCAATTAGAGAAATTAGAGTTCACGTTTCAGGTCAAGTGACCCAAGGAAGTTCTGAGAGTTAACATTGATTTAGAACATAGAACATAGAAAAGTACAGCACAGAACAGGCCCTTTGGCCCACGATGTTGTGCCGAGATTTAATCCTAATGTAAAATATAGTAACTTAACCTACGCACCCCTCAACTTGCTGCTATCCATGTGCATGTCCAAAAGTCACTTAAATGTCCCCAATGACTCTGCTTCCACAACTGGCAATGCATTCCATGCATTCACTATTCTCTGCGTAAACAACCTACCTCTGATGTCTCCTTTATACCTTCCTCCTAATATTTTCAAAGTATGACTTCTCATATCAATCCATCCTGCCCTGGGGAAAAGTCTCAGGTGCTGCGAGACCCGCTGAGCTTTTTCAGCAATTTCCATTGTTTGTCTCCAATTTACAGCATTTGCAGTTCTTTACGTTTTTATTAAAGATAGAGATATAATTGAGAACCTTATGATCAGGTGAAATCTAGGACGGAAAACATTATGGACTGGGTGGCATGTAGAACAGCAAAGATGTTACAATTCAAACTATTAGAATGATGGGCATTGATAATTGCAATCATTAGAATGGTAAGATGCATAAAAGTGCAAGTGTTATAACTGAAAGCTTCCACATTAAGGATGCATAACAGAAAAAGATGTTTAAACATGGGAAACATGACGTACCTAAACAAAAGCTGATTGAAATATGATTGAAATATGGATTATGATTTTGTTGCTCTTAAGATGATTCTGCTTTGTCCAATTTTGCATGAGATAGATACAATAACACTATTTCTTGTTTATGACCTCAAAATCCTGTGATCACTCTGATTAGAGACTCCCAGGTTGGGCATTAAATTAAGCAAGTTCCAATAATCCTGTTTATTACTGCCATTTCTAAACAACTTTGATATATCACTAACATGCAATGTTAAAATGCAACAAAATACATGCAAGGCAATCATTTTATTCAAAACTGCACCTTTTCAAGAGACATGTTGGATTTATTATTTATTTAATGTAGTCTTTCCATAGTTTTTAATGGGATCGTTATTTCCCCTAAAACCGACTGAAAGTTGTAATAGGGTTTTGCAATGAAATGCTAATTTTTCTATTTGGTGACTCAATATAGCAAATAATTAATACATTTCAAATTTGAGAAAAAAATCAGAATGGTTAAATTAAAATATAAAGCTATTAAAAAGTTAGAAAAGGAAAAAATATAGTAAAAGTAAGAAAGAAAATTGCCAAAACAAATATGTCTATGAAAATAGTAAAATAATTCTTAAGGAAATAAAGTATATGTTACATTGAAAAATAATTATTGCTGCTACCATTAGCCTATTGTGGCTGTTGACAGAAGTGTATATTTTGCAGGAGATGATGAATTTCCCACATTCAGTTTATGTTGAAAAGGGGAGGATTTGGGAGGCTGAATACGAGTTCCAGGCAAGTTGGCTGGGACTGCTCAGCCTGAATGACTAGTTCTTCCAGCCCAGTATAAGTGGGTATTCAAAGGTTACACCGCCCTCTTCTATTTTGTACAATAAATGACACTTTTGCATCTGAGGTACATATTAAAACACATACAAGAGAAAACAAAATCTAAAATCATTATTTTAAAAAGCTATAATCAAAGACAACTTCATACTTGAAGAAATGAAGCCTCTGTATAATTGGCTGGTATAGGGATGAATTAGGTCACTCTGTACTGTTTAAGAATGACAGTGCCCCTTCTTCATATACCATTTAGATTGTAGGTTTTTATTATTCCTGCCATTGACACCGGCATTGTTGCAGATATCAAAAGTTCAAGAAAGCTTCACTTGTTCAGTCAACATTGCACAGATGCTTCAATGAGGTCAAGCCCTGTAAACAGTGACAAACTATTTTCTAGTTTATGAAACATAAAGCACGTTTGTGGGCATGCAAGGTAATAAATCGCATATTTATATAAAACTGATTAGTTTAATGAAGAATAAGAAATTTCAAGATAGAGGAAGCCTGCACTATTCCAAGGAGACATGAAACAATCACTGCCATAAATTTGAGACGCCCTCAATATAAGGAAATGCAAAAAAATGAAGTGACAATAGAGGGGAGTTCCTTCTGAAAGTGCTACGAGTTAATGAACTTTATAAACTATGTTTATTATTCAATATATCACAAACCTCTGTTCTCCAGTCAGATTTCAATAACACTGATTACACTGTCCAAAAGCTTGCATTGCAGCTGGAGCAGTTGCTATGTCAGTGCAATAGGATAGCCCTAGTTTCACCCTTCCTTCTTATAATGATACAACCCCATTAAGACATGTTGCGAAGACTTTTACTCAGCAGTATTGCTTATGAACATAATAAGCATAGTGGGAACCTCGCAGAGTATGGGGAGGGAAATTGAGAATGTGTTTATTCGGGGCTGACAGCTTTGATACAAACAGCGAAGGGAAGGTTTGGGAGGGCGATGGGAAATGCAAGAAGCCAAGGTTCAGAGGGCTGATTGGTGTGGTGAGATTTTTGTGGGGGGGGGGGGTGGAATGTGGAGATGAGAACTGTGTTTGCTGGGAAACTAGAGAGAGTTGAGGATTTCAAGCTTTTAAACACAGTTGAGAAATTTAAGCCAGGACAGGTCAGTGAGGATTGTATGATGAACAAGCAAAACTTGATACAAAATGGGAAATGGAGCAACCCCAACAAACTGGATAGGCAGCCAGTGGGTTATTAGGATAGCCAAAACTCAAAGCAAATCGTATACAATCAACCACTTGTTGTAAAATGGCTCGCAGTCTTTAGGCCAATGTGGCAGTGACTTTGCATGAAGTCAGATTCCTTATAGAGCAATAAGAATAATTACCAATTAATCCATTTTTTATGCTGAAGAGATATTTGAGACAGGATGTTGGAAGCTATCCTTAATTTATTTGAATAGTGCCAGGGACTCTGTTTTGGTATGGGACCTTACTTAATTACATCATAGTGTGGAAGCAGGCCATTTGGCCCATCCAAAGAGCATTCACCCCGACCACACCCCTACCCTATCCTTGTAACCCTGCATTTCCCATGGCCGATCCACCTAACTTGCACATCACTGGACTGTGGGAGGAAACCCAGTCAGACACAGGGAGAATATGCATACTCCATACTGACATTGTTTAAGGTGAGATCTGAAGAAGTGCCCCTTTGATAAGTCTTCCTCTGGCTGTCTCATTGTTCGGGCAGCGTAGGTAATGCTCTCATTCCTGGAAATCCCAATCTTTTAAAATCGGTGTGAGCTTTGTATACTGTGCCTTACAAAATGTAATGTAGCTAGATTTTCTGATTAACCCTCCTGAAGACTGTGCAAACCCTTGTGTGTAAAGATCAGAAAGAAGACTGGAAGTGCAGATTGCCTGACCTAATAATTTCTAAGATTTTCCTTGGTGCTGTTTTGCGTGTTAAGTTAATAGTAGAATTCCTGACCTTCTCCCTCATTACCCTTATCCAACATAAAAGAGGTGCTACACTTGAATCAGAGTTTCTCCAACATTTTCTGTTTCGATTTCAGATCTCCAGCAACCTTTGCTTTTATTCGCCTTTAATCTCTTCTGACTGAAGGATCAATAAGTGACCAAGGGCGTTTGAAGATTTCAGGCTTAGATTGTTCTTTTCATTGTTCATATCTGATTGGGTAAAAACAAGGACTGCAGATGCTGGAAATCAGATTCTAGATTAGAGTGGTGCTGGAAAAGTACAGCAGTTCAGGCAGCATCTATTCCTAATGAAGGACTTTTGCCCAAAACGTTGATTTTACTGCTCCTCGGATGCTGCCTGAACTGCTGTGCTTTTCCAGCACCACTCTAATCTAGAACCCATGTCTGATTGGGACCACTTACCTGTTGATTTCCAAGTGTGCAACACTTTCCTATCCCTTCCACCAGCCTGAGGTCCTGTCCTGAGATGGTCCTGCACTGGAATTCTCCAGGGTACTGTAATGTAGAATAGAAATCACTGGCTCAAGATTCTGGAAAGCCCTTTCTAACAGTATCGTGTGTGTGTGCATGTGAGTGTGTTTGTGTGAGTGTGTGTGAGTGTGTGTGAGTGTGTGTGAGTGTGTGTGTCTGGGGGGTGGGGTGGTCTACCTGCTGCAAATGCACTGTGACAGTTCAAATTGGCAATTCACCATTGCTTTCTCATAGGCACCGAGGAATGAATAGTAAATGTTGGCCCAGGCACAGATGTCCCACATTCTGTGAATGAATTAAAATTCTGACGTTTCTGGATCTATAAAGGAGCTATGACCTTTAAGGACATTCTTCTTTCCAGGTCAAGGGTGAGGGGAGAGCAAAATATGAATCCATGTCTAGTGTAGAACAAGGCTCAGTTCAGAACTTCAACATAATAATGATGACATCGTAAAACCCCTTATCTCGAATGGGACTGTACTGTTGTTGGCACAGTTAGAGTGCACAAACTGCACAACTGAGACACTATATCTCATTCTGAATATCTTGCTCTCCGTTTTCTCAATTCTCTTAATTATCTTATGAATGCATTGGTTCACTTGATGTATGATTTCAAAACACATATTTCCCATGTTTAAATAGTCCATGTTTAAGTACTCAACCTTAAAAATGGTCACGCAATGTCTACACACAACTATGCATTGCGACAAATGGAAACCCAAGCCGATTTTATTTCTCTCGTTTAGCCAAAGGTATCAATCACAATAGTTTTCCAGCAAGGTAAAGGTATACAGGAAAAATCCAACCGCTTTCAATTTCATAGGGATTCCCCTTTCAGTTATCACCCCAAAATACCATGAAATGGTCACCCATTTCAACTCTGTTTGTGAGATATTACTGCAGGCAGTGCCCAGTTTGTGAACAGGTTCCATTTGGAGTTTGTTCGTAAGTCAGTTTGTATGCATGTCAAAACACAATGCAGGACAATATAAAGCAGCCATTCCTAAGTACAGAAAATGTTTGCTCATCAGATATTTAAAATTATACACCTGTATGGGATTGCGTTCATAAGCACGAACATTCATAAGTCGAATGTTTGTAAATTGGGGACCACTACATTTGTAAACTTTCTGGCAAATTTGCAACAGTCACTCCACTTCAGATTACTTTGGACGTGAAGTACCGTGGAGTGACAATTTCAGTCATAATCTTATTGAATGATGAAACAGGTTGGAGTGCTGTATCACCTACTCCTACTTTGATTTTTTTCACATTCTTATTTGCTGATGTCTGTCAAGACCTGCCACATTCCTGACACATGCTAAGGCACGATATAAATATGTCTGTCAGGATTCTTTTAGTTTTTGATCTTCCAGCTATTTGAAAAAGTTGATCATTTCGTTTCCTGGAGATTAGAATATGGATCTTGCTGTCATATGGAGAATTTGTGGCTTCAAAGGGAAGGGAGGTAAATAAATGAGGGGAAAAGGATTAGACAGATGGAGATTACCTGGCAGAGCAGGTATTTCTTATGAAGAATAAGCCTTAGCAAAAAATAGTGAGTTTGAATTGTCTGTTCCAATGTCTAAGTTCTATGCTATAACTTAGCTAAGAACCTGTAGGGTTGTAAATTGGATAGGTCCCAAATGAGACACAGTGATTGTGGTGCACAGTTATCAATGCCAGTTGACAGTAATGATTTGAAAAAAGCCAGTTGGACTGGGGTGTACAAAGTTAAAAATCACACAACACCAGGTTATAGTCCAATGTTCATTGTCTGGAACCATCAACCACGGGATGTTATTTCTGAATGTCCAATGCCACTTAAAGCCAGCCTACTCTTCTTAAAATGGGAGGGGAATGTGGTTGAAGCAGTCCCTCTGAGTTGTAGCTGAAGATAACCCAACCAGGCAGCCTGGTGACTCAGTGCCTCAAAGTGTCAGGGACCCGGGTTCGATTCCAGCTGTGGGTGACTGTCTTTGTGGAGTTTACATGATCTCCCTGAGTCTGTGTGGGCTTCTTCTGGGTGCTCCAGGTTCCTCCCACAGTCCAAAGATGTATGGTTTAGGTCGATTGGCCATGCTAAATTATCCCGTAGTGTCCAGAGATGTGTAGGTTAGGTGGATTAGCCACAGTAAAGTGTAGGATTACAAGGAAAAGGTGAGGGAGCTGGGTCTGGGTGCGATGCTCTTCACAGGGTTGGTGTGGACTTGTTAGGCCAAATGGCCTCTTTCCACACTGAAGGGATTCTATGGGATAGGAAGAGAGTAGGCTCCAAGGTTTTCAGAAAATGCATTGACTGTCATGGCAGAAGAGGTGACTAGGAAGACAGATGTCCTGCAGGTTGTTGGAGCTATTTATGAACCAGGGACAATTGGTCTGTAGAATGTGCAAAAGCAGCTTCTGATTGCTTATGAGGCTAAGAAAGGAGGACAGCCAGAGGCACACAGAAAGCAATGAGTGTAGGTTGCTGTGGAAGTAAAATTCAAGAGCTAAGTTCCAGGAGCCTGGATGGAGTGCCAGTGGAACTTCAGTGATGTCACATAAGTGCTCAAACTCAGAGAATGTATTTTTTGCTGTCCTATCCCAACAACTGCATCACCAGTCTCACGCATCGGTCAAATCGTCACATCCCATCACTCAACCACCAACTATCTCTTCATCACGACTCATCTCTCAAAATCATAGTCTCACCTCACCTTCCCACTGCTGCAAGTCACGCATTCACACAAATGGCATGAACACACTGCCAGCTATTTAACTATGACAGCCACCTCACCAGAATAGATTACGTGACACTCACTGACATACTTCAATCTGTTTTGAAGGACAAAGCAGCATACATTTGGAGGCTGTGAGAGCTAACCAGATGGTGACAGTGATGACTACACACCCCATTTCATGAAGGAACCACTGCTGACCATGACTGGGACATCCATTGCTGAGGGCCTGACCAGCACTGGGACTGAAACCAATGAAGATAGTGGTATCATCATGCCTAATCCTCCTTCTCACATACCCCACCATATCTAACATCTGGACAAGCTTCCAATTGTGTAAGAACGAAGCTCTTACTTCTTCCATTTCCTGGACCACCACTCTTCATGTCAGTTTTACCTTTCTAATAATAGTAAAGTATCTGGCTTTGCCCATCAGTACAGGAACACCAAGAACACAGCAATGTTGAAGACATGCACTCTTATTTGATTTCACATAGTAGGAGAGGAGACCAGAATTCGAAGAGCATAGATATCTCAAAAGGGTTAAGCAAGGAAGAGATTACAGAGACAGGGAGAGGTAAGATCTGGAGCATTACATATGAGTATGATGTGGAGGTGCTGGTGTTGGACTGGGGCGGACAAAGTTAAAAATCACAAAGCATCATGTTATAGTCTAACAGGTTTATTTGGAAGCACAAGCTCTCAGAGCGTTGCTCCTTCATCAGGTAACTAGCTTGTACTTCCAACTAAACCTGTTGGACTATAACCTGGCGTTGGGAGTGAGGTGCTAAAACAGCACAGCAGGTCAGGCAGCATCTGTGGAGCAGGGAAAAACAAAAATCAACTTTGGGGCATAAGCCCTTCATCAGGAATTAGGCTTTTGGGCCGGGAGGCTGACAAATAAATAGGAGAGGTGTGGGGCTGGGAGGAAGATAGCTGAGAATACAATAGGTAGATGAAGGTGGTGTAGAAGGTGATAGGTCGGACAGGAGGGTGGAGCAGATAGATGGGAAAGACAATGGACAGGTCAAGAGGGCAATGCCAATTTGGAGGCTTGGGATTGGGATAAAGTGAGAGGAGGGGATTCAAGGAACTGTTGAAATCCACATTGATCCTGTGTGGTTGCAGGGTCCCAAGGCAGAAGATGAGACATTCTTCCTCCAGGCATCGGGTGGTTAGGTTTATATTAGATTAGATTACTTAGTGTGGAAACAGGTCCTTCAGCCCAACAAGTTCACAACAACCTTCCGAAGAGCAACCCACCCAGACCCATTCCCCTAAATTTACCCCTTACCTAACACTACGGGCAATTTAGCAAGGCCAATTCTCCTAACCTGTACATCTTTGGACTGTGGGAGGAAACCGGAGCACCTGGAGGAAACCCACGCAGACTCGGGGAGAATGTGCAAACTCCACACAGACAGTTGCCCGAGGCAGGAATTGAACCCAGGTCTCTGGCGCTGTGAGGCAGCAGTGCTAACCACTGTGCCGCAATTTTTACCACATAAGAGCACTAAGACAGCCAAAGACACAGAGAAGGCAGATATAAAGGCAATACACAAAGGCGATTGGTCAGATTTTGAGTGCAATGTGGCATGGTTTGATTTGTAAGTCTCCAAATTTGGAATGCTTTTTATTTTTGTATTGTGGCCGAATGAACACAGCGATGGTCAGTGGCACAGGTAAGCTAAATTGGTGATTGGAAATTTTGAGCTTACTTACTAACTTGCCACTTATGGAAGCCACTGACATATGCATTACATCACTATATCATGACAGTCTAGATTGGCCACCAGTGTCTGAATTTGTGTTCACTGAACTCATGAACTTAGCAACTTAGTTGAGTTCAATTGCAATTACACTAGGGGTGTCCAAGTAGATGGCATTGCCATGGCGTCCCTCCTAGTCTCAGGCCTTACTAACATCTTTGTTGGTTACCGTGAGAAGCTCAGTTTGATGGAATGACCACAAATCTCTCATCCCTTGCATGCTTCCAGATTGGCACATTTGCAATATTGAATCCATAGCTGCATCAAAAAATATTTTTACACAGCTCAGTAAATTTCATCCTGCTCTCAAATTTATCATTGAAATGAGCAATCAAACAAGCTTCCTTTCCTTGATGTATTAGTTGAGAAGTCTGCCAGTGGGATCTATCTACTGAAAGCCTCCAATCACTGATCCATCACTAAGAGGTAATGGTCTAATGGTATTATTGCTGGACTGTTAATCCAGAGACCCAGATAATATTACAGGCACCTGGGTTTGAATCCACCATGGCAGAAGGTGGAATTTGAATTCAATTATTTTTTTAATCTCGAATTAAGAGTCTAATGATGACTGTGAATTGATTTTTGGGAAAAAAAACACCCATCTTGTTCACTAACGTCATTTAGGGAAGGAAACTGTCATCTTTACCTGGTCTGGCATACATGAGAATCCAGACCCAGAGCAATGTGCTTGACTCTTATCTCCCTTCTGGGCAATTAAGGATGCCCAATAAATGCTGCCTAGCCTCATCCCGTGAGTAACTAAGAAAAAAATACAAGTTGTGATTCCTCCAATCCCACATGCTACAAGATCAGTGTTTTTGGCAAACTTATTAATTTGGCCATCCATCTGCTTAGTTTGTAAGCTTGATGCTGAGATAGAGAATTATCATGAATGGTAATGGATACCCTGAACAAATCATCATTCACTTTATATCGCAACATCTCATGAACGACCTAGTTCAACACTTTTGGCCTTGAGTTTGATTTGATTTGGTTTACTATGGTCACATGTACTGAGATGCAATGAAAAGTATTGTTTTGTATGCTATCCAAAAAATTTTTTAAAAAGGATAGAAAAAAAAGAAGCCATCTTTTCATTATGATGGTTCTTTTTTTTCTTAAAGGGGGAGGTGTTATGAAGATGTGGCTGTATTTTAAAAGAGCTAAAAGCAGCAGAACTACCGGACACAGCACCAAGTGTACTTAAAAAGGTAACAATGTAACACTGGGAGGAACAACTCGATTCGTTTGTTGCTTGGAGACAAAAGCAAATTTGAATTTGGCCAATCAGTTTGAATTATACCCGAAACGTATCAAACTCCAATCAAGTTTGAATTGAGTATATTGACAATCTTGAGGGCCAATCTCACAATCTGATGCTCTGGAGTATAAGACCAGAGAAAATTGAACAGTTGAGAGGAGAACAGCCACAACCTAGCATGTAAACAGACTGCCTGAAAAATAGCTCTCTTAAAAAGGCACTTTTTTGATCAATCACCTGTAAAACAGAAATTCCTAACCAGAAGAAAAGACACAGGAAGATATGAAGACAAGAAACAAAAGCTATCTGGTTTTGAGATAAGAAGTGCTGTTTTGTAAATCTTAATCATGAGCTTTATCGGACTAGTATTATAGAAGGAAAGGTAAAAGATAGGTTAGAGAAAGAAATTGTTAATTGTGGTTAGTTAGTTATACGTTAAGAAATAAAATTGTTAATTTTTACTTTAAATAGTTCTTGGCCACTCGATTTTTACAGATTACTGTAGGGGATAAATCTTTTACGTGTTGCTGGTTTTAAGTTAAGCAGGAGAGATTACCCAGTGTCGTAACATAAGTGTATCAGTGGTGCCCAGTCTACATTATGCCCTAAAAAGGTGTCTCAAACATTTGAACAACATCTGAAATAAGCTATCACTCACTGCTACTATGCTGTCCACCCATGAGTGGTTTTCTCCTCCATCAAATCCAAAAGACATTTTGCCTACCATACAAATGAGCAGTATGATAATGAAGTTTGAGTGCTGGTATGATGCCAGGTCCATAGGCTGTACATCCTGGTGAACCATGTTGAACAACATGTCCTGTTGACTATCTGCAGCAGGCAGCATATCAATCATGTTTGTGCTTACAAGGTCATAGAAGGAGGCATTAACAACACAAAAGGAGGTCATTCAGCCCATTGTGTCTGTGCTGGTCGACTACGCTAATCCCATTTTCCAGCTTTTGACTTATAACTCTAGAGACTAGGACAGCATAAGAGAATATCTAAATACTGGTCAATGTTAAGAGCGTTTCTGACTCAACCACCCTTTCAGGCAGTGACTTCCAGACTCCCACCATCAAGCCTCTGAAAATTACATCTATTGTTAGATGTGATTGTGTTCTTGAAGGTTGTTTATTAATTAATAACTGATTAAATAATTTTGGCCTGTGTTAAGACTTACATTGAAAGCAATTTAAGATCATCATTTGTCCTTTCAATGTGATGCATTTGTGCATGCTAAAGGATACATATATAAATAGACAGGAGTCTGTTTTATGTAGGGAGAAGGATTGTGCATACATTGCTCTTTTTTATTTAAAATGAGATCATGGGGACTCTCTAATGCATCCCCATGGCAACACCCTGACAAAATCAGCATTTACCTGCTTATATGAAAAATTAAGATTGACAGTAAAATGTTCTTCCTGCCTCTTCACGCCAATGAGGGTCCAACCAATCAGCACCCTTTTTTCATGCTGTATAAAATGGTGTCCTCTTTTCCAAGTCTGGTTTCTTGTGACCTGTTTCTGATGACTGCAAGATAAAACAAAACATTGTCTCATTGTCTCTTTTTAGCAGTGATAATTTTGATGTTACAGTTCCAGCTAATACACATGGATAAGTTATTTTCTTGCAAATGGATGGCCAGGAGATTGCTTACCTTGCTTTATTATCTTGTTTTTCTTCCTCCTCCTTTTTCCTGTTTGTTTACAGATGTCATTTGCCCACCACACATCTACTGATCATGCAACATACCACCATGAATCCTTGGGAGAACTGCAGGACTCTTCCGGGGCCCAGGTCATACAGGCAGTGGCTTCCATTGTATACCTACAACAATGTGCCTGTGGCTTCCTTGTCAGTGTCAAAATGGATAGTACTTTTCAGGCAAGAGCCATCCCCTTGGGTTGCCAAGGTAACTCTCAAAAATGATAGCATCGTGGAATTAAGGCATTATGACTGTGCCAACGTACTAGGAATTAACCAGAATGATTCACTGCCTATGGCTATGGATAAACCAGATGTCACAAGAATGACATGGGGCATTGCCATGCCTCACCTGGATGCATTAAATAGCAGCCTTCACCAAGGGCCAGTCTATAGTCTTCACAAAACTCCATGCTCGCTCTACCTTCTCATCTCTGGCAAGTAGGAATGAAATATAATTTACTCTTGTTGAATAACTTACCTCCTTCATGCATGCACACCCATTTGAATGCTATTAGATTATTCACAATGACCAGAAATGGGTGCTACTCAGCCCAATTTCTTGCCATTTATTTATTGATGTTTCTGTGATGCAACCATCATTTTCTTCTATTCATGTAAAATATAATATAAATGTAATTCCAACACTTAAATTTTAAGAAAATTTGTTGCCAGCTGTTGGTTTGGGTACAATGCAGGATTGATATTGATCTCAAGTAAGCAGTTTTGTCCACTGCTCATAGGGAGTGAACCCTACCAAATTATAAGCATGTGTCACTGTTGTATGTCAAAGTTGTTTTAATCTGAAAATGCCAGTTAACACAGTTCTCCGCAAGAGATAAGGCTAATGCTTTGTTAATTTCCCATATAATACAATATCAACTATTCCAGGAGGGGTAAACAGAGACAACTAAGCGAACAAGCATTCAAATCTTGGTTGAAAAAAATTTAAAATAAAAAGTGTGACGTTATTCCATTATATTATCTTACTATCATTAATATTAATACACAGAGTCATCTATTCCAATCAAAAAGATTGAGGCTTTCAGTTACCTTAATATTCTAACCTAATTATGTGCTAACTTTCCCCACATTATAAAAACACAATTTTGCAACTGAAGGTTACTGAACATCTTTGTGTGATCTGTACAGCTGCAATTTTCTAATAATTTTACACATTACTGCCAGTGTCAGACTGATGAAAGAAAGCTGACCTCCCGCTGTGCAGCTTCCGGCAATGACCATATATAGCAGTTTTTTCCTCTCACTTATAAACGCCATGCAGTGCACAGATCTCACCTCAATTATCACCCTGACTGACACAGAGACACGACTTCAAGTGAGGTGTTATTTGAAATGAAGAGTTTAGCCAAGGAAAGGAATGAAGTGCAGAGCATGTGAATATTCCCAACCATCACTGCCTTCCTTAGGCAGCCAATCATATCTGCCCAGAGACAACGGTTGAACTTTCACCTTATTGGCCACTTTAGTGGAGCAAAAGCTGCCCCGAGGGCTGAGTAGGAGAATACATGCATAGCAGCTGTGTCTGTGTTACGGACAAGAGCAAATAGTGCAGCTTCAGAGAAAGACAAAGGAACAGCTTGGTAAGGAGAGCAAAACACTTAAAAAGCATATAGGCAATCAAAATATAACAGCAATTAATAAATAAAGGCTACAGCTTGGTGATTGTTTAAAAGAAAAGAACAATGCCGGACAAAATGAATAAAGAGAAAAACTGATCAATCCCATTCCTCACTCAAAAGTTCACAGTTACATTTGTAAAAAGCAAATCCTGAAAGGTTTTAAATTCATCCACATAAGAGGTAATGAATAAGTAAGAAATGTATATACTGCATCAAAAATAATTAGAAGTGCAATTGTTTGGGTTTACTTTTGTTAATGTTATAGTGTGGTTTGCAATGCATTACCCATCTCCAAGAGGCATTGAAAAGAGAAAGTATGAGGAGGGTTTAATGCGAATTGCAGACAAGTTGACTGGGACTGCTCAATCAGAATGAGGAGTTCCATTAAGTCAGTGGGGGAAAAATACACTTCCCTTCTGCTTGATAATGAATGTTCTTAATGAAGTTGGACAACTCAGAATACAAGCAGGAGATGGTTTTAAATATTGATATGATGTCACAGTGTGTCTAAAGATACTGAAATGTTCATTTCTGCAGGTAGTTGGAGCATGTTTAATTTATTAACCAGGGACAATTGGGTTGTAGACTGTGCGGAAGCAGCTTCTGTTTGCTGAAAGGGCAGTTGAATAATTATTGGTGTTAAAAAAATATGGATGAGAATATCACCTACCTCAACCCGAAGAACAGAAAAAATACTGAACCCTGAGCATTCATTTCTTGCTTCCTGCAGAATAATAGTCTACAACGTTACGAATGAGTATTTATCACATAGGCCTTTCCAGGATAAATCTCTGCTTCTTTGAAGAGCAGAAGCCTGTGTTATGACCTTACATAAAATTTATTAGAGGCTGTGAGGTTCATGGCGTAAGCCATGGTGCCACATCATTTTGTAAACCACGATCATTAGTTCAATATGAAGATAACATGCAGTGAAAAATTGTCCTCCTTTCCTTCATGTGTTTAAAGTTGAGCGAGCATCAGCACATCTTTTACACTTCTCCAATTTGAGGTGAAGAGAGGGGGGTTCAGGGAGTGTGGGGAAAGAGCAGCGAGCACGAAAATAGAATAGTAACAGCATCTATGCTGTAATCCGAATGGGAAGCGACAGTTATCCTGCTCCCCTTCCACTCGCCTTGATGTGAAAGCTCTACTTGCCACTTTCCCAATTTGATAAAACGATAAATCTGAAGCTTCCACAGTCATACACTGCAGAAGGTTGTTTGGCCCATCATAGAACAGTTGAAAGCAGAAGGAGACCATTCAGCTCATTGACTCTGTGTAGTGCTCACTCTTTCAGCATACAATCCAGGATTTTAAAAATGTTTTCATGAGCTGTGGGTAATGCTGCCAATGCCAGCTCCTCAGACAATGAAGCAGTCCATGTCCAAATATGGGAAGATCTGTACAATATCCAGGCTTGGGCTGGCAAATAATTTTCATGTTACACAAATGCCAGACAGTGACCATCTCCAGTAAGAGATAAACTAAATATTGCCCCTTGATAGTGAATGCTGTTACCATCATGGTATCTCCCATAACAACAACATCCTTGGGATTATCTTTGACCAAAACCTCAACTCAAAAACAGCATATAAATAACGTGGTGACAAAAGCAGGCCAGGGGCTAGGAATCCTGCAGTGAATAATGGACCTCTTGACTCCCCAAAGCCCGTCCACCAGCCGCAAAGCACAAGTCGGGAATGTGATGGAATACTCCCCATTTGCCTAGATGGGTGCAGTTCCAACAACATTCAAGAAGTTGACACCGTCCAGGACAAAGCAGCCTGCTTGATTGGCACCCCATCCACAATCATTCACTCCCCCAACCCTGGTACTTAACTGCAGATGCTGGAACTATTCTGAAGAATGGTCACTAGATTTAAATCATGAGCTCTGTTTCCTTTACACAGATGCTGCCAAACCTGGCCAGCTTCTCCAACATTATCTGCATCTACTTTGTCTACCTTATTAAGTAACTTTTAGCATCCTCTTCCCCTATTCCCCTCTCATCTCTCCATATTTCTTCAATTTCTATTCTCCTTCAAGCATCCAGTTCTCCTTGCACAGCTATTATTGAATCTATATCCATCACCTAAACAGGTAGTGCATTTCAAATCCTAATGACTCATTGCATACAAATATTTTCATCATGCCACCTCTTATTCTTTAAACTTAAATCTGTGTTCCATGGTTATCAATTCTTTAGCCGTTGGACACAGTTTCTCATTCTTCTGATTCCTGTAGAGACTGATAAAGAGACTGAGATTCCCAGCAACTGATGTAAAGGGTTACGCAATCAGTTCTTTCACAGGCTGTGGATGTCACTGTCTGGGCCAGCATTTATAGCTTATCTCTGATTTGTAACAATCAAGCTAAAATAAATATCAGTCAAACATTATTCAGTGGGCAGCAAATGTTCCAAGCTTCAGAAAAGATATTTCTTCTTGGTTTCATAACACAAATTATAAACCATTTCACATTTATACATCACGCTGCACTCTCCACTAAACTAGTCCAAAGTTACTTGCAGCTTCCAACATGCCAGCTTCTCCCTGTTTCACTGTGTCAGGGGTTGAAATCGATTTCCCGCAGTCTTCTGAGAATCTCCAAACTGAGTTCAAAAGCAAGGACCACTCTCGTGATTCCTTTTCCGGGCCTCCTCATCCAGTTCCATTAAATTTGTGTGCAGGTTCCATCTCTTCAATGACACAGCCGACTCCTGGGTGGTAGGGAACAGAGAACACCTTTCCCATGATTTTACACAACTACTGCAGTTGTCCTCTTTCTCTCTCTCTCTCTCTCTCGCTCCCATCTCTCTGTCTTTGTGTTAAGGATTTTTTAAAAATCAGCTTGCTGCAGTTACCATGACAAAGTCAACTGCTCTATCCTTGTTTTCTGGTGGTAAACCTGACATGTAGGATTAAATAATATTTGACTAGGACCCTTGTTCCCTTGATGTTAAGGTCACCCAAGTCTAACTATGGACAAAGTCAAAAAGTGTGGCACTGGAAAAGCACAGCAGGTCAGGCAGCATCTGAGGAGCAGGAGAGTCGACATTTTCAGCATAAGCCCTTCATCTGGAATGTGGGGCGAGAGGGAGCAGGAAAGCGGGCTGAGAAATAAATGGGGGTGGGGGGGGTGAGGGGCTGGGGTGAAGGTACCTTGAAAGGCAATAGGTAGATGCAGGTGGGGGCTGATGTTGATAGGACAGAGCGAAGGGTGGACAGTAAGACTGTTCAAGATGGTGGGGCTGAGTTGGAGAGTTGGATCTGGAATGAGGTGGGGGGAGGGGAGATGAGGAACCTGGTGAAATCGATGTTGATGCAGTGTGCTTGGAGGGTCCTAAGGTGGAAGATGAAGTGTTCTTCCTCCTGGTGTCAGGTGGCTCAGAATTTGTGATGGAGGAGGCCCAGAACTTGCATGTCCTTGGCGGAGTGGGAGGGGGAGTTGAAGTGGTCAGCTGCAGGGTGGTGAGGTTGTTTTTGGGACACATGCACCTTGGGACCCTCCAACTGCACAGCATCAACGTCAATCTCACCAGTTTCCTCATCTCCCTTTCCATCTCCTCATCCCAGATCCAACCCTCCAACTTGGCAGTGACCTCTTTGCTGTCCCATCTGTCCATCTTCCTTCCCACCTATCCACTCCATCCTCCGCTTTAACCTAACACCATCATCACCCACCTGCATCTACCTATCACTTTCAAGGTACCTTCCCCTTAGCCCCACCCCACACCTATTTAGCTCTCAGCCCCCTTCCCCCATCCCCACATTCCTGATGAATGATTTATGTCTGAAATGTCGATTCTCCTGCTTCTCAGTTGCTGCCTGACCAGCAGTGCTTTTCAAGTGCCACAATTTTCGACTCTGACTTTCCAGCGTCTGCAGTCCTCACTTTCTCCTCACTATGGACAAAATCAAGGACATTTGAAAGAAGAATCATATTGGATTCAAGAACTTAACTCAGTTTCCTTCACCAATGATGCTTCCAGAACTGTTGTGTTTTTCTAGAACTCTTTTTATTTTAGCGTTAGACTAGATGCAGGTTTCTTTTTTCATTATTCATTTGTGGGACGTGGGTTTCACTGCCTGGGCCAGCTTTGTCACCTATTCCTAGTTGCTCTTGAAAAGATGATGGTGAGCTGCCTTCTTGAACCACTACAGTTCACATGCTGAAGATAGACCCACAATGCCCTGAGGGAGAGAATTCAAAGATGTTCACTCAGCGACAGTGAAGACACAGCGATGTATTTCCAAGTCAGGATGGAGAATGGCCTGGAGGCGAACATGCGGGTGATGATGTTCCCATGCATCTGCTGCCTTTATCTTTCTAAATGATAGTGATTGTGTATTTAGAAGGTGTTGTCTAAAGATATTTGGCATATTTCTGAAGATAGATATCGATATATTTCTAGATATTAATAATATCAAGGGATAAGTAGATGGTGTGGGAAAATGCTATTGAGATGGAAGATCAGCCATGATCTAATAGAATATGGACCAAGCATAGAACATAAAACATCGAACAATATGGCACAGAACAGACCCTTCGGCCCTCGATGTTGCGCCGACCTGTGAACTAATCTAAGCCCATCACCCTATACTATCTCATCATCATCGACTGTTTAAATGTCCCTAAAAGCATGAAGAGCTCAATGGCCTTCTCCGGCTCGTATTTCCTGTGTTGCTAAGTGGTTGTTAATTTTCTACTGAATTATCATTTCTGAAATCCCTCCCACCAAGGACATTAAACTGCCAGGATCTTTGAAAAAAAATCAACCTAATTGCTCCCATGCCCTGTTCTTTCACGTTAGACCCTCAAATGTTTCCCCACTTTCAAGCATTTCTCCAATGCTGTAGTTAATTAATTTGTACTGTTTGAAGGTGTTTGAACTATTTATTTTGGGAACACGGTGACCACGTTACAACAAATTGAATCATACATCCTTTTGGCTAAGTGTGAGTTACATTGAGTTTTTTGGAAGGATATTTCTGCAAGGCATGGCAGGTTTTATCTGACCAAACTCATTGGCTAGCTGGTCAACCCATCTGATTACAGCTCCATCCTGCCACACACAATTCTTAAAAGAACTCACCACTGAGTGGACATCTGAAAAAAGAACAACATCTCTTGCGTCCACACCATCTTTAAAAGACTGCTGTGCACTCAGAAAAGCTCTGGCATTCTGAAGCTGCCCTGCTGTGCCTGAACATTAACTAGAAGATGTCAGGGAAGGGGAGTATGGTAACCATGGTTCTCCAGTGGGAACTTGGAGATCCTGGTCGAGGGGATGGTCCAGAGAACATGAGTCCTCTACCCAGAAGATGAGGAGAGAAAGCCAGAACACCAGAACTTGGTAGCCTGGTATGAAGTCACTAGTCAGGTGAGTGCCATCCCAATGGCAGGGAGTGGTCATCAGTACCATAAGAAAGTCCCCGATCTTCTCTGCTGTTCTGCATGCATTTTTCATTGTGACAGCACACTCATACCATCTCTGCTACTGCACCGAATTCTCACACTCTGCTACTATCACCATTGCCTGAAATATGTACCCTCACTTGCCCTCACCCACTCCAACCTCCCACACCACGAACCCTGCATGGCCATTGCCAAACCCTTACCACCTGATGCCTGGAGGAGGAACACCTCATATTCCGCCTTGGGACCCTACAACCACATGGGATCAATGTGGATTTCAACAGTTTCCTCTTTTCCCCTCCTCCCACATTATCCTAGTCCCAAGCCTCCAACTTGGCACCACCCTCCTGACCTGTCCATCACCTTTCACATCTATCTGCTCCACTTTCCTATCTGACCTATCACCTTCTCCCTCACCTTCATCTACCTATTACTTTCTCAGCTATCTTCCCCCCCCCCTCAATCCCACCTCCCCTTCCCATTTATCTCTCAGCCCCCCCCAGCCCACAAGCCCCTTACTGATGAAGGGCTTATATCCAAAATGTTAATTCTCCTGCTCCTCGGATGCTGCCTGACCTGCTGTGCTTTGAGCATCACACTCTCAACTATCTACAGCAGGACCTAGTGCAACGGACTGGAGGGATTATTGATGGACCATTAATCCAGAGACCCAGATAATGCTCTAGGGGCCCAGGTTCAAATCCCACCATGGCATGCTGTCTATTTTCATCTCACTCAGTTCCTCCCTTTCTCTCATTGTGGGAGAACTCAACCTTTAACACAGTAAAGAGAGCCCAGATGAGTGGAGAGCTGTTGGATACTGGACTCCTCACTGCATATGGGAGGGAAACCTTGTCCCACACAGAAGAAGGCCAGAATCGCTGCATACCCAGCCAACTGAGTACATACCATGTTTCCTTCCATTGAAATTCTCACAATAGCTCCATTGGCAACGTTGTCCATTGTCCACCAGTTCTAACTAATGGCCGCAATGACTTATCGCTCTTTAATGTGGCTGGTACAGCCAGCATCTCCTCCTCCACTAGTGAAACTCCCAGCTCCCTTAGAAGCCACCTCCTCAACTCCTGAGGACAAAAGTACCTAGGCCTCAGGTGAAGCATCTTCAAGGCTATGTCCTGCACCCTGCACCAGCTCAGATCCTGACAGGCCTCAGTCTACTGTTTTACAAGAGGTGGCCAAAATTCTTATTAAGAACTCAAAATGTTCCTACTCTTCACATTGAGTCGAGCAGTTGGTCCTTTGAATGACAGGTTATGTTCTCTGGCATTTAGATCAGAGGTCATGGACTTGGGAAAAGGAGGCAATCACTTATGATGAAGAGCTCAAAATGTTTGTGCATTTCTACAATCCTCTACCTCAACATTTTGTGGATGGTCTATTCTCAAAATTATTTAAAGCTGGGGTATTGGTATGAGTTTAAGTCTGTCAGGAATCAAAGAACATTGTATGAGAAAGTGGAATTCAGGGTGAAGTTCAGCTTTGTTGATCACAAATAATGGAGCAGGCTTATTGAACAGCATGGTCTAATCCTGCACCTATTTCTAATGTTCTTACAGTTTTGTATATGTTCTCCATCATTGATATTGTCAATATCATACTAATACAAAACTTTCCTTCATGCAATGGTGCAACATCATTTCCATTTTGCATATACTGCTTCCAGTGTAACTCCCCTCTGCTTTTAATGCATTTTTAAAAGAAAATTATTCTTAAGTTGTTCTCCTGAAGCACCACACTTCTTACACTAGAATCATAGTCATAGACTTATACAATGTGGAAACAGACCCTTCGGTCCAACTCATCCATACTGACCAGTTTTCCTAAACTGATCTAGTCCATGCATTTTGTTCAGCTTTCAAATGATTAGGCAGCTAATAAGCACAGTTTTGGGTGGCATGGTAGCTCAGTGGTTAGCACTGCTCACATCACCAGGGACCCAAGTTTGATTCCACCCTTGGATGACTGTCTATGTGGAGTTTGCACATTCTCCCCGTGTCTGCCTGGGTTTTCTTCAGGTATTCTGTTTTTCCTCCAACTCCATTTTGATTTAACCCCTGCCTTCCCCTTCACCTTTTTGATCACGCAGCAGTGCCTTTTGATGTGAAGGGGACTGCTTGTCACTGGCCACTCGGGTGTTTCCTTTCTTCCTGGTGGTGGAAGTTGAATAAAGATTTGTTCACCTGTTGTCTTTCACTGTGTCTCACACTTGCACACACACAACATGGGTGCTGGCGGGAAAAAATGAAAAAAAGAAAAAAGAAAAAAAAAGAAAAAAATATAAGCAGAGTTTGTCCATCTGCTCAGCCCATTTGCAAGAAACTGGTTCACCTCTGATCCAATGATGTCAGTGATTAATATTTAACTGCAACATCCTACTCACATTGTTGCACAGTTGTTGTCAATATACAATGACAAATTCGGGATGACAGCACTAAGTACATCAAACCTCTTCTCTGTCTGATCCAAGTCTCAATGGTACAGCAACCAGAGTAGTGGGGGGAAGAAATTTACAGTCCTCTCATAAGAAAAATAAAATGAAAGTGTTATTTTGCAAGGAATAGCCAAGTTCATTCCTGGTCTTTCAAACTCATATTCAGAAACTTTATTGTAAATAGCTGTACTTAGTCTCATCTCAATATGTAATAAACCTGTTTATTCTTCATTAACCTTGAGCCTATCTTCAGCTCAAGAGGCAGAGAATTCTCTCTCAGGAGTCTTCGTCACACATGCTCCTCTGGGAATTGTTGGCTGCCTGTCTTAGGGTGCTCCTCCAACATGCTGCTCTAGATATTACCAACAGCATATCTTGGTATCCTTCTCGCATAGAGGAGAAAGTGAGGACTGCAGATGCTGAAGCTCAGAGCCAAAAAGTGTGGCACTGGAAAAGCACAGTCTGGCAGCATCCGAGGAGCAGGAGAGTTGATGTTTTGAGCGTAAGGTCTTCATCAGGAATGATGAAAAGCTTAAGCCTGAAACATCAAAACCCCTGCTCCTCAGGTACTGCCTGACCAGCTGTGCATTGCCAGCACCATACTTTTTGACTCATCCGTCCCTCATATCTCTGTCAGGTGCTGCTGAGCTCCTGTCATGTGATCTTCCTCACACATTCTCCCCGACATACCGACTGACTGACTTGGGGTTCTCCTGTCATATTCTGCTCTGCGATGCTGACTTTTTGCATTGGGGTCCTCCTTGACCTGCTCCTCTAGGTGTGACTGACTGCCCGCCTTGGGGTCTTGCGCTCACACATCCTGCTGGGTGCTATTGACCTTTTGTCTTGAGGTCCTCCTCTTGTGGAGAACTTGGGGCACAGTCAGTTTGAGAGCTGGTATACTTGATGTTTTGACTTACAAAAACAAAATTTGATAAAGTGCCTTGTAATTGGCTTATCAACAAATTTCAACAAAGGACATTGATAGGCTATTGAAGTTGGTAGTCAAATAGCACAGGAAAGGGTATATTTTGAAAAGAGGACACAGGATCACAGGGACAAATCATTGCAGGTGCCTGCATAGGATGAGAAGCAGTTAATAAAGCAACTGGGAAATAAAACATATGGGATCCTAAGCTTTGTAAATAAGGGGATAGAGTAGTAAAGCAAGAAAATTATGATGATTCTGGCTAACACACAAGTATCTTATGAAGAGATTTGACAGTAGTATTCAAAGTCAAGAGGGATCTGAGGAGAGTAAGTAAGGGGAAATTTTTTACCTCATTGATGAAAGGGTAGAGAAGCAGAAACACCAATTTAAGGCAATCAGCAAGGAAAGAATAGCGACGCGATGGAAATAGTTTTATGCAGCAAGTGTTTAGGATCTGTAATTTAATTCTACAGAATCACTTTTGCCCTCTATCCCTTAGTCTTTTTAATTAACAAAAATCTATCAATTTCGGAGTTAAAATCATCCAGTACATATAAGGCCTGCTGGCCTTTTGAGTCTGTATTACCAAAACTACACTGAAAATATGTTAGCCCCATC
Source organism: Chiloscyllium plagiosum (assembly GCF_037043375.1). Taxonomy (NCBI): domain Eukaryota; kingdom Metazoa; phylum Chordata; class Chondrichthyes; order Orectolobiformes; family Hemiscylliidae; genus Chiloscyllium; species Chiloscyllium plagiosum. The sequence continues at coordinate 26,701,799 of NW_028270146.1, forward strand.
TTTCAGCATTAGATGCATAGCCTTGAATGTCATGCCACTTCAAATGTTCATCCAAGTACTTGTTAAATATTGTGAGGATACCCAGGCAGTGAATTTCAGGACCTCACCATCCTGTGGGTGAAATATATTTTCCTCAATTTCCCTCTGAAACTCCTCCCTTTCACCTTGAAAGTGTGCCCCATGTGTTATTGATCCCTCAACTAAGGGGAACAGTGGTTTTCTTTTCACCCTGTCCATGCCACTCAATCAGGCTCCCCCTCAGCTCTCTCTGCTCCAAAGAAAGCAACCCGAGCTTATCTCTTCAGAGCACAGTGGTTAGCATTGTTGCCTCACAGAGCCAGAGACCCGGGTTCAATCCCCACCTCAGGCGACTGACTGTGTGGAGTTTGCACATTCTCCCCATGTCTGCTTGGGTTTTCTCCAGGTGCTCCGGTTTCCTCCCACAATCCAAAAATGTGCAGATTAGGTGAATTGGCCATGCTAAATTGCCCGTAGTGTTAGATGAAGGGGTAAAATGTAGGGGAATGGGTCTGGGTGGGTTTCGCTTCAGCGGGTTGGTGTGGACTTGTTGGGCCGAAGGGCCTGTTTCCACACTGTAAGTAATCTAATCTAATCTAATCATAACTAAAGGACTCCATTCAAGACAATATTCTGGTGAATCTCCTCTACATCCCCTCTGGTGTCATCACATCCTTCCTATAGTACTTTAGCCATGGCCTAACTAAACGTTTGTACAACTCCAGCAGAACCTCCCTGCTCTTATAAGCTATACTTCAACTAATAAAGGGAAGACCCACATGATTCTTGAGTGCCCTATAAACCTGTCCTGACACCTTCAGAGATCTGTGGACAAGCACCCCCAGATATCTCTGCTCCTCTGAGTTTCTGAGTGTTCTATCATTCAATGATTACTCCCTTGTCCTTCTACTCCTTCCAAAGTGCATCACCTGATAACCATCAGGGTTAAATCCCATCAGCTGCTGATGTGCCCACCTGACCAATCTGTTTGTATCCTTCTGTAACCTAAGACTTTCTTCAGAATTTTGACCATACCCCTCTAAACTCTTCCTATTCATATACCCAATCAAATATCTTTTAAATGTTGTAATTATACCAGCTTCCAACACTTCCTCTGGCAGCTCATTTCATGCACGCAATACCCTCGACATGAAAAAGTTGCCCCTTAGGTCCCCTTTAAATCTTTCCCCTTTCACCTTAAACCTATGCCTTCTAGTTTTGCCCCCACCCCCCACCCCAGGGAAAATACCTTGTCTATTCACCCTATCCATGCCCCTCATGATTTTATAAACCTCTATTAGGTCAGCTCTCAGCCTCTGATGCTCTTGGTAAAACAGTCCCAGCCTACTCAGCCTCTCCATATAGCTCAAATCCTCCAACCCTGGCAACATCCTTGTAAATCTTTTCTGAACCCTTTCAAGCTTCACAACATCCTTCCTATAGCAGAGATACCAGAATTCCACGCATAGTGGCCTAACCAATATCCTATACAGCCACAACATGACCTCCCAACTCCCATACTCAATGCACTGAACAATAAATGAAAGCATGCCAAATGCCTTCTTCATTACCTTATCTATCTGTGGCTCCACTTTCAAGGAACTATGAGCCTGCACTCCAAGGTCTCTTCATTCAGCAGCACTCCTCAGGACTCTATCATAAGTCTTGCTCTGATTTGCTTTTCCAAAATGCAACACCTCACATTGGTCTAAATTAAATTCCATCTGCCATTCTTGAGCCCATTGGCCCATCTGATCAAGAGTCATTTGTACTCTGAGGCCACATTCTTCTCTGTTCACTACACCTCCAATTTTGGTGTCATCTGCAAACTTTCTAATCATACCTCCTATGTTCACTCCCAAATAATTTGTATAAATAACCAAAAAGCAGTGGACCCAGCATTGATCCTTGTGACACGCCACTGATCATAGGCCTCCAGTCTGAAAAGTAACCCTTCACCACTATCCTCTGTCTCTACCTTCAAGCCAGTTCTGTTTCAAAATACCTACTTCTCCCTCTATCCTGTGTGATCTAAACTTGCTAACTAGGAGAAAGTGAGGACTGCAGACGCTGGAGGGTCAGAGTCAAAAAGTGTGGCGCTGGAAAAGCACAGCCGGGCAGGCAGCATCCGAGGAGCATGAGAGTTGTCGTTTCGGATATATGTCTGAAACATTGACCTTTTCGTAGGCTGTCATGCTTTTAACATTCTTGATGTCACTGGGATTCAACCCTTAGTGCATGGGTTTTGAGATGAGACCTCAAACCCTTGATCGACCATTGCACAACACTGCACATAACACAAACATGTTATGTCAACAATCTAAACAGATAAGAAAACAGGTCCTGAGGAAGGGTCACTGGACTAGCACATTAACTGATTTCTCCCCACGGATGTTGCCAGACCTACTGAGCTTTTCCAGCAGTTTCTATTTTGTTTCTGATATACAGCATCCACTGTTCCTTTGGTTTTTAGAAAACAGGTTTGTTTATAGCATTTTGGGGCTGCGTATAAAATGGTGAATGTAGCATTGATTTAATTGTCCTTTCTCCTCTCTGCCAAATAGATATATTGTGGGAGGGGGTGGGGTAAAAAGGTGTAGAATTCAACCTTCCCGACACCGAGGAAGCAAGCTTATCGCAGCCACAAAAAAATTGTGATGAGGAATTTAGATGGATATAACAATGGCAAGAGAAAGAATTGTGCAAATTCAAAATTCTGAAATTAGAATAAATACAAAATTCAGTAGCACTCAGTCACGGTAATAATTGAATTCTGGTGGGAAACAGTGACTTCGTTCCATTTTGTTAGGGAGATATTAGCATCTGAGATCTGCCAAGCTGATACGTTCATGATTGTGAACAAGTCTCCTCTGTACTGGGTCCAGACAGTTTAACAGACTTCTCAATGGCAAAATAGAACAAAATTACTTTTCCCCCAGCCCTGCTGCAACCCCCCCCCACTCTGCTCCGAGATTAACTTATTTTAAGTACCATTGAATTTTATATTTAATAAAATTTCAATATGCGCAGAGAATGGGATTTGTAAAGTAATGTGTCTTCATAACTCTTTCAAAATCTCCCTTAACCCTTCAGCAGCCCTAACCTTCGTAGCAGAAACTTTTCGAACATTATTAGGAGCTGCACACTCTTGAATTTCCCATTTAAATTTGTTTTTCCCTTGTCTCTTAATTACAGATAATGGCTGATGAGTAAATAACTCAAATGAATCACATTCACTCAACATTTTTCATTCACACTCAGCTCTGAGGTACTTTCATTGATAAAAGAGATAAGAAACTGAAGGCAGCGATGAAAATGGAAAAGTAGGTTAATGCCATTGAGGGTGCATTCTCTTGTCTAAATATAGCTGGCGAAGGGTGCGATGAGCATGTATTTTCAGCTCCCATGAATGAATGCAGTGGGTGAAGATCTTAATTATCAGCTGCTAGCTAAAAAGGTGCATTCCCTCACACACAAAAAAACTTTTAATGAATGCAAAATCTCAACCGTACTCACCGCAGCGAATGCTGAAAATACAACCAGAATTTATCCTGTCTGGCCACTGATATGTAGTGCCCACAAATAAACTTTAGCCAGATTGCTCACAACAAGAATAAAGGGTCAACGAAATGAATGCAATGCTACAGGATGACCATCTGACCAGCTTCAACTGAAATGGAATAATTTGCATTACTATAGCACCTTTCATGACTGCAGGACATCCCAAACCACTCTGTAACCAATTAAGTGCAAATGAATTGCAATTGTTATTTTAACCTAACTTGATAGTCAATTTGTATACAGCAAGCTCCCACAGCATGATGAAGCATATGAACTGTTTAGTTCTGTTGATTGAGGGGTCTGTTTAATTTACAGCACTGGGAAATGCTCTTCCACCTTGGCACTTTACACAGTTCCAATTATGTTGTCATTTTCTGTGGATCACCTTAAGACTGCTGTACTGTCATTATCTTTTGAGTGACTTGTTAAAGTGTGCAAAAGCCCTCTCAGCTGAGCAGGAAAGATCTCGTGACATTTTTTAAGAAGATTTTTCCCAGTACCTTTGTTAATATTTACTCCTCAACCAACGTTGCCAAAACTAATCAATTGCTCTTTGTCATCTATTTGTGTGGGATCTTGCTATGTGCAAATTGGCTGCTACCTTATTACAGTAAACAAGAACAGCTAGAACAGTATTTTGTTGAAAACAAAGGTACCTCAATGGTTGTAAAGTACTTTGGGATGTCCAGAAGTCATGAAAGTTGTCCTCCCTTAAGCATCGATTGTCGTTACAAGGTGTTAGATTTTCTTTATTATTTATTCACAGGACATAGGGGTCACTGGTTGGACCAGCATTGATTACTCTTTTACTAATTGCTTATCACGAATTGCCCAGTGGACAATGTCAACCACATTACTGTCAGTTTGAAGTCACGTGTAGGCCAGACCGACTAAGGAAGGCAGTTACTCTCCCTGAAGGAGAGTAAAACAGAAACAGCTGGAAAAGCTCAACAAGTCCGGCGGCATCTGTGAAGAGAAATCAGAGTTAACATTCCAGGTTGAGTGACCCTTCCTCAGCACAAATATTTATTTCCTGACAATCAACAATGATTTCACAGTCATCAATTCCAGATTTTTATTGAATCCAAATTCCACCACGGCAGGTCCCTGGGACATGACCTGGGTTTCTGGAAGACTAGCCCAATTATAATGTCGGTAACCCACCACTTCAGACGTTTCCAGAGCACCATTTCTTTGTATATTTGACATTGATTATTTTAGTATTTAAGAAGAAGAGACTGGAAGCCAAAAAAGAAGGCACTGAGGTCTTGGCAAATCTGATCAGGATATAGGGAGACAATACAGTTGAATTCATAGGATGTGGAATCCAAAACAGAACTGAATGCCAACTGTAATATCCTGACATTAGAAGGTATTAAAATCCAATCTGAGTGTAATCAGCTGTACTATTCTCTCCCTCCCTTACTTTCCTTCCAGATATATTAAAAGCACTTCTAAAATATCTCTCAGCAAGTGTCAGTGTTCAAAAATAATTCATTTGATATAATTGTATTATAATTTCTAAAATATGCTAACTGTGAGGGGATGAATATTCAATTAGCAGGAATCCAAAAACATAATTAATAGGGGAAACATGTATTGCTCTAATCCGTTAAATCTTATGCTTGGCTCAGTTTTAATGGGAATGAATAGAAAGTGGGCAGCGATCCGAGGTTTGGGCTTGAAATGTCCTTGGGATCCAGGTGTTTTTTTTCTGGAGTTGACTATAACACTCCACACAGTGTTAGCTGTAATGCACAGCACTGTGGTGGTGGCAGGGTTAAATTAATAAGTACAGGTTTCATGAGGTTGTCCCGCCGCACTTCCCAACAGATACATCTGTTCAACAATTATTACATGATTTTTTTTCATAAAAAATTCAACACCCAGGGTGTCGCGCTATCAAGAACCTGAAAATTTATGCAGCGAATGGAATAGTTAATTTCTCAGAGGAGAACAAGAGAAAAATTACAGATTTGAGTGAAATTCCTTGAGTGAAATGCATACAGTGCACTTGCTCTTTATCCTTAATCACAGTTTAGCATCAGATATCAGGAAAATCCTGGTCCGCATGCTGATGAATTTGCACTGTTGAAAAGGAAGCAACTTGTTGAGGGACTTGAAATAGTAATTACATCTCCAAATGAAAAACTAAAAAAAAAGAAAAAAAAATGTGTTCTTCATTCTAAAAATAAAGACTCTGGTTTTCAAAGATTATGTGTGTATCTACATTGGATTCCACCAAGAATGGAAACCATAGTCCTCTATGGTTAGATTGAAGTCCGTTATATGTATCCTATAGTCAAAAGGGCAGGTCGTCCTCATTCATTGCTAAGGAAGTCTGTTCCCCTAAGTGTACGACAGCCAGGCTAATTTCCATTTAAGTGTACTGCTTTGCAGTCCATACACACTATGCATAATTAAACAGCAGAATAATGGCTTCATCCTCACCTTTGCAAATGTTAATCTGTTCATTGCTCAACTCAATGACTCAGTTTAACACCTCAATATTCACGAACTACCAGAGTCTAGCCAGTCTAAATGTCACTTACAAGTTCTTCATAAAATACAAAACTGTTCTATTTCTGTAAATAGATTTTTTTTATAAATCCCAAACAAAATAAATTCATCTTTTAACATATCAGGCTACTTTGTAAGTTACTAAAGGCACACAACTGGCAGACCTTCTATTTGCTAGCACATCAAGTGCATACTTTAAGTAAACATATTTACCTGAAAAATTCTATACATTGTTCTATTATGTATTTTGTTTATCCAGAATGGACAATTTATTTCTCAATGAGAATAAAGTTTTCAATGGAAATGAAGACTTCATCCATGAAGGAAGAGGGAAAATGTCAAATGAAATTTTTGAGGAAAGGAATCAGTGAAATATATGAACGTTGGCAATTAAAATAACAGACAAGGCTTTAAATAAACCTTACGTCACTCAACAGTTGCAGAGAGAGAGGGTTAACATTTCAGGTCAATAACTTACCATCCACCAGCTGAAGGAGGATTGGAATCTAAAAGGACTTTAATCCAGTGAAATATAGGGAAAGGGCTGGAAGAGTAAGACAAAGTCTTTGATAGAGTGGATGGCAGTGGAACGTAATGGCTGGATATTTATGGAAACGTTTAAAATGGCAGACGTGCCCCAATTCAAATTTTCCTAGCCCAGGTCCTAATGTCCCAGGTTTTCATCAGCATGGGATAAGTGCTATAGAACGTGGTTCAGGCCAAACCATTAAATGTTTTCTAAGGAGTTAAATATAGTTTTTAGGGACAAAGAGATCAAAGTATGTAGGGTGAAAGCAGGAACAAAGTTCTGAGTAGTATGGTCAACCATGATCATATTGAATGGCAGAGCCGGCTCAAAAGGCTGAATGGCCTACTCCCTTTCCTATTTCCTCTATATCTATAAGGATGTGGGCTGGAGTGAGAGTTGAGCCTGCCTGTCCCTCCACTATAAGGCAAAGCACAATTTCTTTGGAATTGGCCTGGTTTCTTGAGGCAAAAAAGCCCCAAATACTATACTGTGAATGTTTGAAATCTGAAATAAGAACAGAAAATGCAGAAGAAACCCAGCAGGTCTGGCAGCATCCTTGAAGGGAGAAACAGAATTAACTTTTCAAGTTCAAAATGACTCATCTTCAGAACTGAAGGGTTGGAAAATTGCAATTTTTATGCCTTAGACAGAGGGGGAGGAGGAGCAAGTGGAACAGATTGTAAGAGTGCTCAGAGCCAAAGGCAAAGAGATTGCTAATGGTAGTGAAGATAAAATAGAGATATAAAAAGGGTGTAAATGAATGCATGGCAGGAGAAAATCAGTCTGCTTTCTGAGAGCAAAGTCAGCAAGATACAAACACAAACAACATGGCTGCGTGTATGTGCCTTTTAGGTGATGGGAGTATTTGGCAAATATAACAAAAAAAGAGGTACAGAGGTCATGTTCTGGAGTTGTGGAACTCAAAATTGAGACCTTGGGGCTATACAGTGCCAAAGCAGAAATTGAGGTGCTGTTCTTTCAGCCTGCATTGTGCTACATTGCAAAGCTAACAGGCCCATGACAGCAATGTTTACATGGGATCACATGGTTTATTAAAATGTTGAGCAATCGGAAGGTCAGGGTCAGTTTTTCAGTTTTTCAAGGCCATGTTATTCAGAACCCTTTCAAGGTGTCGTGAACCACAATGTAGATGAATAAATGTTCAAAGGTCTTACCTATGGGCTCATGCTAACCTACCTCCAAGTACCCTCCTATCTTCTATGCTAACCTATATAACTCCACCCACTCCCAAAGACATGCAGCATATGCAGGATCATAGAGGGACATAGATTGGCATGGAGAGTATGAGGGATCAAGGAGGCACACGAGAGGCATTAGTAGGCATGGATAGATTGTGGTGAAGAATTGCGAGACAGCGTGATGAGAGAATTTGATGACCTAATGTTAAATAAAGCAACTAGGACAAGGTACTGTGTGAGTATGTTAACTAATCTTCCTTAGCAGCCACTACTCCCTATGGCCACCACTAAACAGTTTCCAGGAGCAATGGGCCTGATTGCAGTTGACATCAAGCTGGAAAATTTCCCAACTTCTCTGCCCTGCTTCTAGAATGAAAATCCCTGTCTTCAAGGACAAAAGATTTCCCTGTGTAAAGGCCAAAAATAGTGGCGTTCATCCCATAACTTCATCTCTGTTGATCTTCACAGAAACTGCCTGACTTTTTACCCAAGGAGGTAAGAGTAGAATTACCATAGTCATATAGAGTCATAGAGTCATAAGACCTTCATAGTGACTTCATACAGGAATTGAACCTGTGCTGTTAGCATCATTTTCTGTCACAAACCAATCGTCACCACTGTGTTCTCCAATTTTACTTAAGCTCTCTTCCATCCCCTGACCCCCTTGCCAGCCCTCCCCCTTCCCTTCCACCCCTCCTAGCCACCTACCAGATTCATTCCTCCCATTGACCAACCAGGTCGTACCCTCTGCCTGTCTTCACTTATCCCCACTTCACCAAACTGCCCCAGTCACCCCCTTTATCTGCAGCACCCCCGACCATCACCCCCAGTCCTGAAGAAGGGTTACACCTGAAACATTGACTTCTCCACCTCCTGAATGCTGCCTGCCTGACAGCCTCTTGCCTGTCTACTTTGGATTCCAGCATCTGCAGTATTTTCTTATCTCTATCACAAACCAATCATCCAGCCAACAGATCTAACCAATGCCCTTCTCAGCCAAGAATGAGTACAGTAAAAGGAACAAAAGATGTAACCAGTTGAGGCATGAATAACTCCATCTGCATCCATATTGACAGACAGATGAAGAAATAAAACAAGGTTAAACAAGATTGAACTGGCAAAGGAAAAGGTTGCCATAGCAATGGGGGGGGGGGGGGGGGGGGTGGCGTTCCCACCATCTAGCAGTCATAGAGCCAAGAAGGTCACCAGTTTAAGCAGTAAATGAAAGGGTGGACTTGGGAATGAGACTGGGCCAGGTAATATGGGGGAACATGGTGCTGAGTGACGGTGTGAGTGAACCTGGGAGTGAGACTAGGCCAGGTGAAATGGGGAGCAGGGTGCTGAGTGAGGCCGTGAGTGGAATGAGAATGATGAGGGGACGTTGGGCGCACCAGTGGCATGGGCACCAGGATGGAGTCAGTGCTGGCTTCCGATTCCAGATGCTCCACGATGTTTGCACTACCAGCTTCCACTGCCCCAGTGCAATGGCAGGGAATACAACAGAGAACAAGAATGGAGGCACAGGTTAGCATCCAAAATTGTTCAACTTAATATTAAGTCAAGACAGCTGTAGAAAGCATGATGAGCTGCTGCTCCATTTCCTTCAGCTTCATTGGAACATTGTGCCAGGCCAATAACAGAAAGCTCAGTGTGGGAGCAAAGTGGACAAGTAAAAATGCCATCAACCTGAAGCCCGGGGTCCAGTTTCATAGATGTAATGCGGGGCTGCTTTGCAAAATTGTCAGGCGACCTGGGTTTGGTCTCCCCAGTAGAGAGGTTAAGTAAATAATACTTCCAAGTGAGCAGGCAGACTCTCAAAATGTGAAGGATGCGTGTTTCGTAAAGGAAAGAAATGGTTCTGAAAAAGCTTGTAAAATCCAATGTCCAAAAATCTGGAATTTGAAAACCAAATCTTACCTTGGATTTTAAAAAAATACAATTTTGTTACCTCCAATGCCAGAGCATCAAAATAACATATTAAATAGACAGAATTACACCTCACGTTGCAATGTGCAGAGCTTTCAATCAGAGTGCAGTGTGCAATTGAGTTGATTATGAGTAGCGCAGAGAACAGATTAACCCTTATATTGTCGATAACAATTTAATCTGTACTGTTAGCACAAATGTAGCGACTAATATTTTCTTAAAGCACAAGGTAATATCTTATGTCAAGTTCAACACAACACAATACAAAGCATTCCCAATGGTGTAGAAGTGAATAGATGGTAACAATGGTATCACTGGGAGAGCTAATTAAAGTACAACGCACTTTAATCAAATCAGTTTTCTAGTCCAGAGTGGCAGTGAATGTCTTTGGCTGAACCATTTTATACATAAATTTTCCTTTTCCAATAAGGATTTAATTTTCATTCTTAAACCACCAGTCATTATTTTTCTACAGATAAATTCTTAACATGTTCCATAAATAGGTGTTCCTTGCAATTTGTTATGGGGACAGGACAACCAATGATAATTTGAAATGATCTTGCTTTCATCAAGAGATTTTCTTGAGAAAAGAAAGTGAAAAAACTCATATGCATACATGTTTTGGAAGTTGAGAAGTAATATCAGTTTACTCTGATTTGTGAATTATTGTCAATCTAATGTCAAGACAATGTCAGGAAAGAAGAAATAATGAACTATGACCAAAACAAAGATACTTAGTGTAATGTAGAGATTTCAGCACAAAGTACATCTGCTGAGTTAATAAGTTTGTGAGTTTTGAGATCAAGTTCATGAAGGGAGAGTTTACATTGCAGCCTATTGTCAGGCCTTTCAGAGTAGACTCAGGAGTTATGTTTCACTGTCAGTGTGCAATCAAGAAAGACCTAGAGTAAAGATGCATTGACATGTGAAAAAGAAAAGCTGTAGGATGGAAGTACAATAGTAGAGAAATGTAAGAATCTCGTTTGTGTCACTTGTGGATCAGTTGGCAACATTTTTGCCTGAACCAAAAATTGCAGTTCCAAGTTTCACCTCAGAGAGTTTGTCATAAATAAAGTGTAGGCTGATACTCCAGTGCTGTCTTGATGCAGTGCTGCATCATTGGAGGGACTATCTTTCAGATGTAACCGATTAAAGCTGTCTTAGGTCGGTGTGAAAAATCCCATGGCACTATTTTGAAGAAAAGTAGGGCAGTTATCTTTAGTACCCTGATAGTTTGTCCTCAAACAAAATTACGAATAAACAGGTTAAATAGATTATCTACTTATACCAAATTACTGCTGTGGGAGATTGCTGTCTGAAAATTGGCTGCTGCATTTGAAACATGGCTGTGAACTCCATTCACTGTAACTTGTTTTGCCTGCATGTATTGATTTTGGGTGCTCTGGTTTCCTCCCACAATCCAAAGTTGTTCAGGTTAGGTGGATTGGCCATGCTAAATTGTCCATAGTATCCAGGGAGGTGCAGGCTAAATGGGTTAGCCATGGGAAATACAAGGTTATAGGGATAGGGTAGAGGGCTGAGTCTGTGTGGGATGCTTTTTGGATGATCGGTGTGGACTCAATGGACTGAATGGCCTGCTTCCACACTGCGGGGATTCTATGACTGATTCTATGATTGTAATATCACGATCTCAGCATTTTCCATCACATGCCATTATATTAAAGCAAGTCTTTCAAGTTTTTTTAAGGGACATGGTCAAGTTAATATTTAAATTACTCTCAGAATAAAGTGCATGAGGTTATGGTAAGAATTCTACAACTGAGTGTCCATCCAAGGTGATATTAAGAGTTGTTAAGTTCACGGCATTGTTGTGTTTTTCTTCACTGTTACTCTGTCAGCTATAAATGATGTGCTCATGACATCATCAGTGAATCACAGCATGTGACTCAAGGATATTTTAAGAAATCTCCTACTCCATTTTACTTCAAGGTCACTTGAAGCATGGTAGGTGACTAAATACATGCTCCTCTGTTGTAACCTACTAGCTTAACAGTTAACACAGGCTTTGCAATATTTATATATGATAGCTAGCTGAAATAAATGTCTGTTGTATTCTTTAATATCACAATAGTCATACCCAGTTTCAGGAGATAACATAAGCATTGCCACATGAGGTAAAACATTCTGTTGGAGGCAAAGTCAAACCAACCATAGTCAGGCAATAGCATGACGTTTAGCAGTTTTAAAGATGGTTAGAAGTAACACAGACAAAGCTGGGTTGGAAATTTATTTTTTCCCATCCCATTTCTTTGCTTTCCTCCCCTTTTATGACTCATTCATATGGCCTTTCTTCATGTGGGAAAAAAATGATGGTAGGTGATGGGAGGACACTGCATCAAAATGCATTCAAATGTTCATCATAAATGTCTTTGAGCAAGGAGTATGAACTGTGTGATCAAGACTAGGAACGTTGGCTTCATTTGGCTAGCCTATTCTGTATAGTACTGTTACTCAGTATAGGCTAGGGATTAAACCAGGTATCTGCTTGTTTATACCAAGTCAGGCAATGTATTCAGCAATTGAGCTACCTGGAGAGTTGACAGTGGACATTTTCAGGATAAAATGGAGGAAGCTCCAGTTTTTAGGATAGTTTGTCAGGATAATGCAGAGCAATGAATTGCATCTACCCAGATATTTACTTGAAAGTGCTAGGTGCTGTCAATATGTGCAAAGTGGAAGATTTGCCATCACTGCTGTCATGCTTCACCTTGATAAGTGCACAAGCAGAAAAAAAACCTAGAGTTTTCAGACTGCGCTGCATTGCTATCAGGAATGAAATATTGAAGACAACTGACAGAAATATTAGCTGTAAAGTTTGTGTGGATGATGTGGTATGTGACCGAAGGTAAAGTTTGTTTGAGGTAACTTGCTGCCACCAATCCACTTTTATCTATTATCTGTCCATGTTCTGCCTAATGATCAATGGACAGCAAACTAGATGGTTTATTGCATGAAAGCAGCAAGCACAACCTACATTACTAGTCAAACATAATTACTAAGGATTGTCAATAGCTCTACTGAATACATCTATTCCCTATGACAGTTAGTATAGAACACACTACTTCCACTCAAAGACTACACATGATACCAGATTGGGTGAAGCCACTGAAACTTCAACATTCAACTCCATTTACAAGTTTTCTGGCGACACCACTGTTATAGGTCACCATCATAGAATCCACACAGTGTGGAAACAGGCTATTTGGCCCAATAAGTCCATGCCAATCCTCTGAAGAGCAAACCATCATTCCCCTACCCTATTATTCAACATTTAACATAGTTAATACACCTAACCTACACATCCCTGAACACTACGGGCAATTTAACATGGCCAAATCACCTAACCTGCACTTCTTTTGGATTGTGGGAGGAAACTGGAGCACCTGGAGGAAACCCACGCAGACACGAGGAGAATGTGCAAACTCCACACAGACAGTTGGCCAAGACTGGAATTGAACCTGGGTCCCTGGTGCTGTGAGGCAGCAGTGCTAACCACTGAGCCACATATCTCAAACAACGATGAGATGGAATACAGGAAGGACATAGAGTGGTTAATGGCACAGTGTAAAGACAACAATCTCTACATCAATGTCAACAAAATGAAGAAGCTGGTCATTGACTTCAGGAAGCAGAATGGAGGGCACGCCCCTGTCAGCATCAATGGTGCTAAGGTGGAGATGATCAAGAATGTCAAGTTCCTGGGAGTGGTGATCTCCTACAATCTGTTCTGGTCCACCCACGTTGACACTATGGTTAAGAAAACACAGCAAGGCCTCTACTTCCTCAGGAGGCAAAGGAAAGTTGGTATGTCCATAAAGACTCTCAAAACATTTTAATATATGCACCATAGAAAGCATCCTGTCTGGATGCATCACGCTTTGGTATAGCAACTGCTCTTCCCAAGACTGAAAGAATCTACAAAGAGTTGTAAACACAGTCCAACATTTTTCACGGTACCTCGGTACTCATAACAGTTATCAATAAAATCAAATCAAATCAAAAATGAAAGTAACTCTTTCAGATCTATTGATAGTTTGATTGATTTCTTGTCACGTTTACCAAGTACTAGTACCTTATCCAACAGATGAGGAATATCAGAGATTGCAATAAAATTTGATTTGATACAGAGTGATTCTGTTACTGCACAAACACTTCAGAGGCCTGTGTTGCTCAATGACCAATGACCCAAAGTCAAATTCACATCCCATCATGATATAAAATTGAAGGCATGGAATTGAAATTATTGAAGGCAATGATGAGTTGTGAATGGGTGTTTTTCTGACTGGAGGTCCGTGACCAGTAGTGTTGCACAAGGTTTGGTGCTGGAACCTCTGTTGTTTATAATTTGTATGAAATTGTAGGTGATCTGATTAATAGGTTTGCACAAAAGTTGCTGGAGTTGTGGATAGTAAGAAAGTTTGTCAAAGGCTGCAGCAGGATGTAGATCAGTTGGAAAGTTGGGCAGAGAAACGGCAAATGGAGTTTAATCTGGGCAAGTGTGAGGCGATGCATTTGGGGAAATTAAATACAAAAGGAAAGTATCCAGTAAATGTCAGGACTGTTAGGAGAATTGATATACACAGGGATAATGGGTGCAAGCCCATAGTTCCCTGAAAGTGGCAACACAAGTGGATAAGGTGGTTCAGAAAACATGTGACATGCTTGCCTTCATAATTTGGGGCATTGTGCAAAAGAGGTTTACCAGGATGGTCCCTGGATTGGAATGTATTAGCTATAAGGAAAATTTTGACAAACTTGGATTATTTTAACTCTTTCAGAAGCAGTACCTTATCTAACAGATCCCCAACCCTGTCCCTCACCCAATGTCCCCAACCTTCACTAAGGCAGTGTATCTGAATGTATATAGTCAGACACAATTGGCCCTTGGAGTGCTCAACATTGATTCTGGAATATAGTCATAATGGAGTATTCAAATGGTCTGGGGCAGAGAATTCTGAAGATTCTAGGCCTTTGAGTGAGGAAGTTTTGCCTCACCTAGGTCACAAATGATTGACCCCTTATCTTGGACATGAGCTGGCACAGTTTAAACTCTCCTACCAGTGGAATTGAATTTTTATCATCACTTTATCAAGTCCCTTCAGAGTCTTGTATGTCACTGAGATCATCAGACATTCTTTCAAACTTTGGAGAATGCAGAGCCAATTTGTTCAGCTTCTCATCATAGAACAACCCCTTTTATCCTAGGGAGTTTACTGATGATTGTCAGTAGATTGATGGAATAAAAATTGAATTGGATTTCGTGAACCTTTGTCTTACTGCCTCCAATGCAGCAGGAATGTGGAAGAGCATGCAAGCAGCAGCACCAGGGGTGTTGAACTGGTGAAATTACTACAAGACTCCAGACATGTTAGACAGCTGAAGAATTGTGCAATGGAGAGTTCCTTGATCCCACAGCCAATAGATTAGCTCAAAACCATGCCACATACGGTTATGAAATTTGATAGATAATTAAGCAACTAATGAAAGGAGGAGGATCCATGAACATCCACATTTCAATGATGGCAGAGGCCAGTCTATACTTGCTAAAGAAAAATCTCAACTGTTACTAATTATCTTCAAAAAGTGGACAAAGCATCTAACATCACAGAAGCTTGTTTTCAGTCAACTCAATTCAGTCCATGTTGCATTAAGAACTAGCTGGCTACAGCAAAAGGTGAAGGTTCCAACAACACTCTGGTTACAGTGCTAGTGCCCAGAACTAACTGTTACAATTCAGTGACAGCACTAGCTATATGACAAAGATCAGATCAGCCATAATCTCATTGAACGACAGAGCAGACTCAATGGGCCAAATGGCCTACTTCTGTTCCTGTGTCTTCAGGTTTGAGGTGGTAAATTGCGATATATGTCCTCCCCTCAAAAATCCCCTCCAATTGAATGTTTGCCCCATCAATCTACTTACAATCATCAGTAAAATGTTGGAAATAATCATTGACAGTGCTATCAAGTGACACTTATTCACCAAGAGCCTGCTCACTTATGTTCAATTTGTGTTCCACGAAATATTTTCACAAGAGATAATTCAAGACGTGAAGTGAGCATGACTGCCTGTGACATAAAGACAACATTTGACTGAGTGTGACGTTAAGGAGCCCCAGTGAATTTGTGGCCAATAAAATGAGGAGGAAACAGTGGCTCAGTGGTTACCACTGCAGCCTCACAGCACCAGGGTCCCAGGTTTGATACCAGCTTTGGGCGAGTGTCTGTGTGGAGTTTGCACATTCTCCCTGTGTCTGCATGGGTTTCCTCCGGGTGCTCCGGTTTCCTCCCACAATCCAATGACGTGCCGGTCAGGTGAATTGGCCATGCTAAATTGCCCATAGTGTTAGGTGCATTAGTCAGAGGGAGATGGGTCCGGATGGCTTACTCTTTGGAGGTTCTGGTTGGGCCAAAGGGCCTGTTTCCAAACTGTAGGGAATCTAATCTTAAAAAAAAATCTTCATTGACTGGAGTCACACTGAATTTTCAAGACCAGTCATCTCAGCCTAGTTCATAGCTGCAAGATTATCTCAGAGCAGGGGATTCTAGGCCCAACTATTTTAACTTCCTTACTGGCGTAGTCTTGGTGAGTTGAAAAGCCTGTTCCTAGGATGTATCATTGTTTGTTCTTTGTTCTTATCAATGACTTCCAAGCAATCATAAAGTCAGAAATCAGATTTTCATTGTTTTGTATTCTGCAAGAATTGTAAACAAAACATGTCACAGGCATAGCAACTAATGTCATCTCTACATAGCTCCAATATGTAAAATATACCACATTTGAGATGTACGCAGCAACTCTCCATTGTCATTCTACTAGCTTCCCAAATCTGCCACCTCTACCACCTAAGGCAGCAAAAGTATGAGAACTCCACCACCTAAATGTTATCCTGCAAGTTCCACAACACTCTGACTTGGAAATATATCAGCAATGCTTCATCACTGATTGGTCAAAATCCTCAAAATCGCTAGTTTTGGGACTATCTTCACCAGCCTGACTGCATTTCTTCAAGAATGTTTATCATCGGTTTTTCAAGAGTACTAAAGTTTGGGCAATAAATATTGATTGTGCCAGGGACATCAACATCCTTGGTGTAAATTACAAAGAACTGAAATCAACTTGCACTCCACGCCAAATTGTTGGATTACATTTTAATAATTTAAAGAACAATTAAAGCAAAGAAGATGGGGGCACAATCCCTCTGCTTCGCAGTAAAATATAACTAACGTTGATTTTTAAAAAGGACAAGAATAAAAGAGTAGCACCGAGACAGTAGGACATCATTATGTCAAATTTGTGAAATTTGTCCTGAATAGATGAAAATATTAAGATCTCCTCACAGGCTGATCAGTTAATGATTGTGAAGAATCATTCAGAACAGGCCAGTCAATATTTCTCACTATCAGCAATTTACAGCTGAAGTGCACTAGATGGCATTAAGTTTCTTACTACTGTATCAAACTTTATTTCCACTGACTAATAAATCAACACCCAATATTTTTGGGGGTGGTGAAGGGGGATGGAAGATCTGTTGAAGTTCACAGAAGGCCTAGAAACGTAAACAGTCTATCTATCATGGTGGTGTCAACCCCTTGGACGTGCACTCTGAGAATGTTTACCAAGCATGCCCCCGGGACATAAGTATAATCCATCGTAGACATGATTGACATGCTTGATTCTATTATTCAGTGCATGTCAAAACACACTGTCGCATTAATTTGCATTTCCTGTACAGAGAACTGAGAGCATGCAAGAAAGGTGGAATTTAGTCAGTCAGTGATTTTGACCAATGTCATCAGTAATGGGAATTGAAACAAGTTTGTCTATTCTCAACACAATGGACCAATTTCTAAAATTTATTGTAATATTGGAACAGGAGTAGACCATTCAGTCCTTACGAGGTAAAAACAATGACTGCAGATGCTGGAAACCAGATTCTGGATCAGTGGTGCTGGAAGAGCACAGCAATTCAGGCAGCATCCGAGGACAGGCAAAATCAACGTTTCGAAGGGCTTTTGCCCGAAACGTCGATTTTGCCTGTCCTCGGATGCGGCCTGAATTGCTGTGCTCTTCCAGCACCACTGATCCAGCATTCAGTCCTTACGCCTGTTCCATCACTCAATGAGAACATGGTTTTATCTGTACCTTTATACTATTCTAAAATTTCCACTGCACATAACTTACAACAACAAACATCTTGCCTTTTGATAGCACATTTAAATCAGTTAAAATGTCTGTTTCACATCAAACAAAACTTAACTTCAACCTGAATGTGCCTCCATCACATTCTCAGGCAGTTATCAGGACAGAAGGCTTTAAGGTAGATAAGCAGGAGGCAGAGCAGAGAAAGCAGGGCACGAACAGCATCTCAGCCGGGCCCACAGGGGCTGACCTGACCTCCCAGTCACTGCCCATTTAATTCCACTTCTCACTCCCTTTCTGACATGACCATCCTTGGCCTCCTCCATTGCCACAGTGAATCAGACTGCAAATTGAAAGAACAACACCTCATCTTCCGCCTGAGCAGCCTATAGCCCGAAGGATTCAACATTGAGTTCTCCAGTTTCAAATGACCTCCCTTCCCAGCCCCTTCCCCTACCTTCCATTCCTCTGATTGATCCTTTCTTCCAGCCACCGACTGGATTCATTCCTCTAATCGACCAACCAGGTTGTACACTCAACCTGTGTTCACCTATCCCTACCTCACCACCCTGCACCCTGCCACTCCCCTTTATCTGCAGCTCCCCCCACACCTACCCCCAGTCCTGAAAAAGAGTTACATCCAAAATGTTGACTTCTCTACCTTCTGATGCTGCCTGGCTCGCCTAGTTCTTCCAGCCTCCTGCTTGTCTACCTTGGATTCCAGTACCTGCAGTTTTTTTGCTGTCTCTAAGAAGATTTTAAGGGGCTTATTAAAATGAATTGGGGAAGTGGAAAGGTTTAAGTTGGAAATTCCAGGGAATAGGGTTGGAGGAATTAAGATAATTCTGATGACATGCAAACATGGTTAGCCCATACCTGGAGTACTGTGTACAGTTTTGGTTTCCTTAGCTCAGGAAAAGTATTATTGCCAAACAGGGAATGCAAGGAAGGTTCACCAGATCTGTTCTAGGATGGTGGGATTGACCTATGAAGAGAAATTGGGAAAATTGTGCCCTGTATTCTCGAGAGTTTTGAAAAATGAAAGGTGATTTAATTGAAACCGACAAAATACTGAAAGAGATAGTTAGGGTAGAACCAGTTAAGATGGTTCCCCCGACTGGAAGTGTCTAGAATGAAGGGGGTGGAATTTAAAAATAAAGAGTAATGTTACTTAAGACCAAGATGAGAACTTGCTTATTTTGGAAATTGCTGCTTTGGAATGCTCTACCACAGAAGACTATGGCATTCAGGGTTATAGTGATTGGATCGGTAAAAGTCATTGAAATGTTCAATCAGTCATGATCATATTGAGTGATGGGCTGGCTCGATAGACTGAATAGCCTATACTTGTCAGGGCCACTGAAGTTTCTGGATAGTGCACATGATGTCTGACCGTTGCTGCAATGCAGATCAGAATAACGTAAGAAATGACCCAGTCACTGCCCATTTGACCCCGTTCTGGCATTCAGTAAGATCACAGCTGAAATTTAATATCAATTCCATTTTCCACACTATTTATCATATTCCTCAACTCCCTTGGAGTCATTAAAAAGTCTCAACCTTGGTTTCGAATATACTCAACAAAAAAAGATCCACAACTTTCTAAGATGAGGATTCCAAAGATTCAGAACCCATAATGAAAAAAAAAACAAATTCTCCTAATCTCTTATCCTGAAATGGAAATGAATAGCTCAACATTTACCCCTTTGAGAATTTCATACTTTTCCATGAAATCATTTCTCATTCCTCGAAGCTGCAGGGAATGTCAAAGCATTTTACTCATAGGACAATCCTCTCATTCCAAGAATCAATCTAGTGACGTTCCAATAGGTCATTCTAAGTTGGATATATTCAAAAGAATGTGGAAGCATGAGATACGGTTCTGGGGATGGGAATCATTAGTTAGGTAACTAGATTGAGAATGTCAAGATTGTTCTGCACGGAGAGGAGACGATGGAAAGGTTTGATCGAGATATTCAAAATCATGAGGTGTGCGGAAACAGTAGATCAGGGAAAACTGTTCCAATAGTGGAAGAAGTTGACCAGTTGACATTAATTTAAGATGATTGACAAAAGTAATGGCTAATCACGGAAAACCTCTTCTACAAAATGAACAGCTGGGTTCTTGATAGCACTGCCTGAGAATGTGATGGAGGCACATTCCGTTGTAGCTTTCAAAAGAGAATTGGATCATTTTCTGAACAAGGAAATATTGTAGGACAAAGAGGAAAAGGCAGAGGATTGGTGTTCAGATGAATTCCTCTTACAGAGAGTCAGAACAGATAGAATGAGCTTCATGGGCTCTTGTGCCATAACCAAACTATAAGAATTAATCATAGGTAAGGAGACTTAAACAATAAATGGTATGCTGGTGTGGAATAATGAAAGCTCTTTAGAATTGCAGGGGAACTTCCTTACTCTTGTACTCCAAATCCATTCCAATAAAGGTCAACACATCACTTTCTTTCCTAATTGCTTGCTGGACTTACATGTTAACTTTCTGTGACCAGCATGCAAAGAACTCATCGCCATGAAAAACATTGACTTTTTCCTCACCTGAAACAGTTTGCTTATCCGTTGTTGTTTTTATCCAAGTGGATAAACTTCACACTTTTCCACTTTATACTTCATTTGACTTTTTTTCCAGCCTAGTTCATTAGCAACTCCATAATATTTCACTCTGTTTGTCCCCTCTCATAACATCAACTATTTTTTATTAAATTAGCAAACTTGGAGATTTTTAACACTTGCTCCTCTCATTCAAGTGATTGAAATAGAAAATTTGAGGCCCAAGCACTGGTGCTTGCTAACCTGAACCTGCCCCACCTGCTTCTATCCCCTGGTTTCTATCTGCTAACTAATCACAATCTAATTTAATATTTTACCTCAATCACATGAAGTCTAGTCTTGTGCAATACTCTCTTGTAAGGTTGGATCTATTAGAAAACCTTCTGAAAATCCAAATATGTGACCCCCTTATTGACCGTTCTAATTGCATACTCAAAAAAATTAATACATTTGTCAAACATAATATCCTTTACAGGAAACCAAGCAGAGTTTGCCTATTTTGAATTTTGTAAGTGCCATACCATCAAGTACTAAATAATAGATGCTAACATTTTCTGTATTGCCAATGTCAGACTAATTGGCCTCTGGTTCCCTTATTCCTGATGAAGGGCTTTTGCCCGAAACGTCGATTTTGCCTGTCCTCGGATGCTGCCTGAATTGCTGTGCTCTTCCAGCACCACTAATCCAGACTCTGGTTCCCTAATTCCTGTTTTGTCATCTTTGGCATTTAAACCACCAAGATTTAGATCAACTAACACATCATGGCCTAGGGTTTAATCCAAGACCTTCCTGATCTAAACATCGCTCAGCAGTTTTTAAAGTAATGCATTTGCCCATTGAACACTGTGACTTACAATGGTCATGAGACCTCTGATATAGTTTATTTCAATTTAAGCCATTAAACTTTCCATGTGAAACACAGTGTGGAATCTGGCCTTCTCAGATCCTTTAGAAGGAAAAGTGAGGGTTCTTATAGGCAGGAGGACTGAAGTATGTTTCCTTATACAGAGTTAAGTGTTTACTATTAGGTTCTCAGAATTCCTCAGGCAAGTTGGGTTTCTTGACTGTAATCAGCAGGAACCAATTTTTATATTTGCATGTCATGAAACCTCATTAACATTCCAGCTCTCTGGAATTCCATTCACTGGCACAATTTTTGTTATTCAAAAATAGGAAGCAAATCTGTGTAGAAACATAAGCATTATAAGAAGCAGCATCTTCTGGTTAATCCAATCCAACTAAAGCCTTAGGAGTGGCATAAGAACGAGATTGGGATTGGGGACCTCCTTTTATGTGCATTCAGGAGAAGAGGAGAACTTTCCAGGGCAGACAAAGGGAAAATTGAAAAAGGGCACAGGGAAATTTGAAAAAGGGCACAGGGAATGGCAGGAAATGTCAAACATTACGAGTAGAAAATGATACTCAAAAGGAGGCAGTAGAGGGTTATAAAGTTTAACACCACTGTCTTGCACCAAGTCATTCTGGAGAAAGTGCAGTGTAAAGAAGGCAATTAGAGTGTAACCATCATGTGGGACAGTCTATCGATATTTAAAAGCACATACTTTGCATGTTTAGGGAAGCCAACAAATTTATCTGTCAGCTCCTTCAGGGAGCTGTGTAATCACATAGCTCGGGAGGAAATGCTGTGCCTATGGGCGAGAAGAATACAGTAGTATTTTTTCTTTATTCATTCACAGGATGAAGGTGTCACTGGCTAGGCAGCATTTATTGCCCATCCCTGACTGCCCAGTTAAGAGCTGGAAATGTGTTGCTGGAAAAGCGCAGCAGGTCAGGCAGCAACCAGGGAACAGGAGAATCGACGTTTCGGGCATAAGCCCTTCTTCAGGGCAAGTTTGCTTATGCCCGAAACGTCGATTCTCCTGTTCCCTGGATGCTGCCTGACCTGCTGCGCTTTTCCAGCAACACATTTCCAGCTCTGATCTCCAGCATCTGCAGACCTCACTTTCTCCTGCCCAGTTAAGAGACAACCATAGACCTGTGATCTGGATTCACATGTAGGCCAGATATGGATAGCAGTTTCTTTCCCTAAAGGATATTAGTGAACCAGATGGCTTGTCCATCAATCAACAATGCATTCATGGTTATCATTAGACTCTTAATTCCAGATTTAAAAAAAAATTCAAATTCCACCATCTACCATGGTGGGATTCAAACCCAGGTCCCCAGAACATCATCTGGATCTCTGGAGGCACAGTCCAGCAATAATACCACTAGGCCATCACCTCCTCAAGCTTTGAAGCTCCTTGTCACCTGATCCTTTGCTGAGGGTTTGTGGACTGGTGATTGAAAACCATTCGGTTTGTTCAGTTCAGCTTGGACATAAAGAGTCAAGATGCCACAGCTGTCAGATTTGCAGCCAATGCTGTGGTTGCTCAGATACAAGGAGGCATCGATTGTATCCTTTTGGTATCAAATAGGTAAATTGCTGATCAGGGAGGGATTTCATTCCTTTTTTCACACTGTGAACACAGGCAAGAATTTATGCAGGTAAACCTCTGTTACCCCCAGTGATTTGCCACCACTCATACATTCTGCACAACTCCCTGGCAAATACAGCATCATTTCAAGAGCAGACAAATGGAAGAGATAAGGGAAATCCTCAGAGGATTGCCTAACGACCCTTTACAAAACCATCAGACAGATGCCGAATTGTGTTATAATGTAGCTGATGAATCTGCAATTGCCATCAACGTAAAGGGAGTTCATGTTCTGAAGATGGGCTTTCAATGCCTGGACTGCTCAAGAAGAACACTTCAGTTGTCTCTGGACAGGGTCACCAGCAGTGATTGCTTGTTGGTCCCTGAACTAGCTCAGTGGACGGTGTGATACCTTAGAAAAGATTGGGATGGACCAGCCACCTGCATTTTCAAATTTGGAAGGGGGGTAAGACAGAGATGCTGACATATGCAATGCTGAGGCAGAGAAAGGCAGTGTAATCATGAAACAGGCAGGTCAAAGACAATTTGGTACCGGCTACGTTTTACAACCGATGACTATGCACAAATCTTTGTGGATATGCAGGTGTAATAGTCAGTTCTGATGTTCAAGGCTTACAATCCTCAAGGAAATGCATAATTTATAATGATGAAACTTCATGTTGCTCTGCTTGCCAGACATCGTGAATCTCTTTGTTGCTTTTGCACAGATAAACTTATGTTCAGTTTGGTTGCCAGAGCATCAGGATGGAACCCTGTGGGCTGACTCTTGTGTAACATGGATCTTTGTTTGTAAGGGACATTTCTCTATCACTGAGATGTGTAGGGATCATGAAATGCTGATTGACTCATGCAACACAACCACACAAATTTCTGTTCCTGTTCCCCAGAGAATATGCTCCTCCAGATGAGGCCAATGTAGCAAAACCTGTGCCCACACTTCCCCCCTCACCTCCATTCAAGGCCCTAAAGGATCATTTCAAATTCTACACATCCACCCATCTCATTTACTGCATCTGTTGCTCTTGATGTGGTCAGCTCGACATCAGGGAGACCAAGCGCCAACTCGCGGAGCAGTTCAGGGAACATCTAAAGTCCTTCCCACCTATCCACTCCACCCACCCCACCAACCTATCACAATAATCTCTCAACAGCATCCACCTATCGCCATCCTACAAACCTTGCCCCCAGCCCTACCCCCAGCCCCAGAACCACCACCTCCTTTCGCTTATCCCTCAGCCCCTTCCCCGTCCACATTCTTGATGAAGGGCTTATGTCTGAAACATCAACTTTCCTGCTCCTCAGATGCTGTCTGACCTGTTGTGCTTTTTCCAGCGCCAACCTTTTCGACTCTGACCCTCCAGCATCTACAGTCCTTGCTTTCTCCTATGCATGAGAGCATCTATGCCATTCACAAGCCTACACCTGATTTGCACCTTGAATGATCATTGCCCCTCAAGTCATTCTGGAAAGGAATACAAAACTGTAGGGGGTATATCTAAATTACAGGAGACCAAAAGATTGCACAAACCTTTGATAAGCTAATCTACAGGTAAGCGCTTTGTTCACATCTGTCCATCCAACATTCTTTTAGTTTTCTCTTCCTACCACTACTATTTTAAGCTTCTCTTCCTACCACTACATTGTAAGCTGTGACTCTGGGCATGTAATCTCTGATGTACTTTATTTCAGTCTCAGCAGTAGCCCTTAAACCCACCACATAAACAAATGACATTCTGGTGAAATGGTGTGAGGCATCAGGGTTGTTGATTGATTTATATTTGAACATCAATCACAAATCTTCCTTTTTAGTCGATGAAATGAGTTCAGAAGAGTCATCATCAGTCAGAAGACTCTTCTGCTTATACCTTTAGTTCTGTTGTTTATAAGAGTTCAAAGGTAGCCTGGTATTCTCTCCATTTAGACTGAAATTTCAAATCAAAATAATTTTGGAGCAATCCACAAAATTAGCTTTACAACTAACATTTCTTAGCTAAACTTTAGCAAAACCAGCAGACTTTTTTCTCCATCATTGTAAACCATATAGAAAAAAATTTGGATGAAATACTAACAATAAAATTTGAATTTTTCTGATTAAACTCTTTTTCAGGTTAAAAGCATCAGGATATGTTTTTTTTTAAAAAGGGCCTCTTTCTATCACCGCTTTCTCTTTCGAATAAGAGGTAAAGGTTCTTGGTGAAATAATGTGTTCATGCACATAAAACAATGAGTTTTTGTACATCATCATTGATCCGAAAACCAAGTTATCTGGGATTATGAGCAGAATGTGACTGACAGAGGTGAAGCTACATGAGAAAATAGCTTGGACTTGCCATTTCAGTCACCCGGTATGCAAGATTCCGCAAAACAGAAAGTAAATGTAATACTAATTCCATATTCCTCTCCAGCTCCTTGCAAATATGCATTCCTTAACTCGGGATTGAGATTCACTCTTCCCCAACACTGCACACACTTCATTTTTAATGCAAAATGTTCTGAGCCCAACATTGACTGGCCAATGAGGATTCTGCCTCTTTGAACCATTGCAATTTGACAACTCTTAGTCATAATACTCTGACACGTGTAATGTGAATTAAAAGATTCCTTAGGCAGATTGAGCATTAATAATTTTGGGGGGATATCATTTTTTTTACAGCTTCATGAATCACAGGATGTCAGAGAAGCGATGAACACGTAATATATGACAGGTACAATGCATTTGTTACATGCTCTATATGCTTTGTTAAATAGATTTAATCTATGCGCTTTTTGAGTTTTGATTAAAACATTGCAGCCACCACATTTATGTGGGTTGCACATTTGGAGCCCATTTTAAGTCGTTTTGACAGCTGCTCCCATCAAGAAAATGTTTTCAGGCAAGAGTGAATTGAAAATATTAAAAAGAGAAAGTGAACTGAGGCATATGCCTCATCATTTACTAAATCCAGTCAAATTCACTGATAACCCTGATGAGTAAAATTTTGCTCAATTCATTTATAGAAGCCAATACAAAATGCATATCGATCTTTGGCTGACAATCACTGTGATACATGATGCTATCTGTATTAATTAAACTTACAACCAAAAATAAATATACTTTGCCTGTGGGCCATAGGATTCTATAAAACAAATGGTGGCTGTGGAATCAGGCAGATCACATATAAATATAATAAGGAGGAAAATATCTTCCCAATGCCCAGCAGTGGTCATTGAAATATATGTTGTGTTTTTTTTTTAAATATTGGGAAATCCATTAGCAATTGAAGAGTTAAACTGTGCCTCAGATCAGAGTACAGTATTCCGATCCACATTCCAAATATTTCAAAGTCTGACTTTCAGTGTGAGATCCTTCTGACTTCAAATGAGGGGAGACAAAGGCAATATGTCACATTAGGTCATGTCAGGTCTAATGTGCAATTTTATTATGTGATTTAATAAATTGCCGATAACCATTTCATTTTAATGTATGTTGCTTTGAACAGCAGTTGTAATAATCCCATCAGCATAACTGGCCTGCCATCCTGGAGATAGCTTCTAAAGCAGAGCGCCGATCATTTTCTCATCATAGTTGCTCGTTCCAGTTGTTAGTAATGATTATTTTGTCTGTGATCTTATCTCACAATGGTTCTTTAATTTGTTAGCCTTGTACAACAGCTTTCCTCTTGTATTTACTGTAGGTAGCTTAATTAAATGTTATTGCTAAGCCTATGACTTGATAAAAGGCTTCCAGAAGCAGACAAATAAGAAGCTGAATAAACTAGTGTATGGACTCGACTCGGATTTTCAAAAGCAATTTGAGACGGTTTTATTTGCAAACTTTTTTATTGAGCAATACTAAGTTGCGGAATTAATGACAAATTTGACAGTTGGATTCAACACAGATAATAAGCGGAAAATAATGCTTATGGAGGGAGTATTACAGAGTTTTAGCCTGGTAAATAACAGAGATATTGTGAACAGCAGTGGGCAAAATTCAAATCCCAGAAACACGTACAGATGTACTGTATGAGGATTATTTGTGGATGTGACAGGATCAATTGTGAGTGGCTGGACAACTTTGTCGGTGAGTTTAGAATTCTATGGATTTCAGAGTATATCTAGAATTGCTGCCACTTTTTACATTTATTCAATGCTCTGCCAAAATCAACACCAGTATTATTTTATAATATGAACAAATGTCCTTTGGATCTCCAGTGATTTTAAAATATTCACACATGATATATTCCAAGATTTGCTGATACAGATACATATGCAATAAAGTGACAGATTAGGAGAGATAATAATATTTCAATACAGATAGACCAATTACGCTGCAGAGCTGATTCTGAAGGCTGATTAAAATATTGGATATTAGAATAGAAAACAACGAATGTTTGTTCAACACTGAAATAAGTTACTGGGGTGAATGCAGGAAATCTAAAGCAACAGAAAATGTTGGAAATCCACTGCAGTTTTGCGCAGAGAAGAACAAAGTTCATTGGGCTAAAGTGTGGCATCCTAAATTCACACTAAAGCCAACAGCGGCTCCTGGAAGGGGTTTACGCAGAGGCGCCATCCAAATTAGCAACCTCCTGAGCTCGTGGTCCAAATAAGGACGACAGGAAGGTTCCTGGTGTGGTTGACCTCTTCACCAACTCTGGAGGTCAAGCAGCCCCATCAGGAAAAGTGGGTCAGGAATCAAAAGGCCACTTCAGTGTGGAGGTGCCCTCTAAACAAATGTTCAGAAGGGAAACGCCTTGAAGCTATGATGAGGAGCCCTGAACTTGAAAGGCCCCTTTTTTAAATACCATGGAACTCTGGCATCTACAGTGCTTGAGATTGCTGAAAGGGCACCCTCTCCATGTAGCTAATGGCCTCTCCCTTAGCTGAGCTAGCCACTGATAATATGACAGCACACCATCTGAATTGCCTTTAATTTGGGTCTTTAACATGGTAATTGCCTGTCTGCTTCTATTTAACCAGCATCCAATGCATATTCCTGTCTGCCGCTTGAAAACCGAGCCAGCTGTGGAATGAATTGGGAATTCATTCTGAACTGAATCCTTTCCTGGAGCCCTTGCCATCCCCTACAGCCCGGAACATTCTGCCCACATGTTTCATATTTTGCCCTTCATTAAAACTGTCATCAGAATGTGCCCAGGAAATTGTGTCAACTACCATGCCAGAGATTGAGTATGTAACCCAGGCTCTCATTCCACTGCAATACTCAGGACAGAGATGTGCTAAGGCTCAGCTGAGAGGTGGCATCTTTAGGATGAGACTGTAGGCTAAGCAGCTTTGACCTCCACTTAGATCCCCATTGCAGTGATAAAGAGCAGGACAATTCTCTGGGATTCTGCTCATTATCAACAGATTATGTAGTTATTCATCTCATTGTTGAGTGAGGGAGCTTGCTGTGTGCAAATTGGCTGCCATATTTCTTCATGTAATATAAAAGTACTTAAGCAACTTTGAAGTGATCCAAGTTTGCGAACGTTACTTTAGAAATGCATGTCTTTCCTTTTTGGTTTGTCGACAACACTCTGAGTTCTCTGCATTCCTCTAATTCAGGCCTCTTGTGCTTCACCAATTTGAATAACTCCACCACAAGCAGTGACCTCAGCTGTCATGATTAAAATCTCCGGAATTCCCTCCAACGCCTTTCCATCTCACTTCTTACATTTAATACACTCCCTAAAACCTTCAATACTCTTCCTAAACCCTACTTCTTTGAACAAGCTATTGGCTAACTTTCCTAATATCTCCATTGCTGGTGTGCTGTCTGAATAATCATGGACAATTCCACTAGGTCAAAGGCGCTACATAAATGCAAGCTGCTATTGTTGTTGTTGCTGCTGCTGCTTCACTGTTGTGCTAATAACGTCATCCCATCAGATGCTGCTTCAAAAAAGAAATATGTTGTAAGACATGATACTTTGATCATGGGTGAAATATTTTGAAGATAGAGTCTAATGCTTTGGTGATACCATTATTATACATATTTAGTTCTCTGTCACTTAACTGACCATTCTTTGCTGTTCTAATTGACTGAAACTTCAAAAATGAAAGAACTAGAATTTACATAATGCCTTTCACAATGTCAGGATGTCTTAAGAAGTACTTTGTACAGTCAATTAATTACATTTTAGCACAGTTATTATTGTGACATAGGTAATCTGTGCACAGCAAGATTGGAAAATAAAACAAACTAAGTTAAATGCTGTTGGGTATTCTGAAATCTTCCCACTTTTCTTGAAAACAGAAAGTGCTTTGGGATCATTTGCTTGCATCCAATTAGTCTATGAGCATCAGTTTAACATCCAACTCAGAAGGCATCACCTCCAATTGTGCACCTACTCCCTCAGCATTCTATTGAAGTAGCAGTATTCATGATATGCTTAAATCCTGGCATGGGAATACATCACCATCTGAATTAAACAGGTGTTGCTATTGAGCCACCTACTTCAAGATGTCTTACTACATGAGATGTGATATGAGATAAATTGCAATTAATAAAATATCCTGAAATGGTTTCAACTTCACAGACAGTTGCACTTCTTTACTAAATAAGATACTGTTTGTAATTTTCCATCTAATTGGATTATAAATTGAGAGGTATCATGTAGCGTCACTTATTTCTTTCATTATTTCAATTATATATTTCGCACATCAGAATCTACAAATAGCTTATCCTACTGTTCACTGAGGTATTTGTATAATTTGAAACTTGAAAAGGTAATCAAAAAAGTAACTACTATCGCTGCAAATGATTCTCACTTTCAAAAATGAATTCCTATTAGACCTGGTTGCCCACCTCCAAGAGAGAACTGCACTCAACAGGAAGGAGAAGCAGGACTTGGCAATGTTGTGTTTTCCTGTTCTAAATAACTCACTCACTGCATGATCACGGCAACAACTCTTAGATGTCCATTCAAACTCTTGCATCCAATTCACATGAATATTCGTGGCTCGAAATGGCGAAAGCCACAGTCAGAAAGATTGTCTGCTCTTAAGCATTGTTTAGCATGACTTCGAAATGTACAATTGGTAGTGGCATCTAGTGGCGAGATATCAACATTGCATCTTTATGAAAGCCTTTTCTATCACACCCAAAATCGATGAAATTAGGCCTGAGTCTTTTATAAGATGCCTGATTGTATATCCAGTCTAGAAACAAATTTGTTTGACAACTTCTGCACATCCAACAAATGTTCTTTTAAAAAAACACCTCTGACTTCAATTGTGATCGGCAAATGTTCCTCGATTTGAGGATGGTGTCTTCTCAGGGTAAAGACTTTCTGTTGTGGGTTTTCATGTGACTGAATAGGCTGATTCTTGAATCACAGGTCTTTGGGCACATGAGACAGGATTTTCTGGAGATGATGGGATCCAGATCCAGACCAGCTTTCCCTTCTTTCCCTCTCTTCTAGCTTTGCCTCAAGGCCATGATGTGGCTTGTTGGACAAATCGTCACTATTTTGAATGATTGGTCGCAAGCTCCAAGTCATTAATGTCAAGGCTGTTTCACTTGAAGGGTTATCTTTGAAGTGTTTTGTTTCTCCTCCCTTGGAATGCTGGCCATTTCAGAGCTGGGAAAATACAACCTGACAAAGGAAATGGTTTTCAACCAGACAGACATTCTGGCGAATATGTTGGAGTTTAGTTTGCAGATGTTTTGTCCGAATTGCCTAACTTCTGCTCTTTTTCTATCATCTTATGAACATATGGTTGCTAAGGTATGGGAAGTGGTCAACGTATTCCCAAGTGTCTCAATATATATGGGAGGCTGAATGTTTGGCAGATCAGATACAAGAGTTGTGAATATGTGTTTTGCTCTTGCAACATTCAAGACACAATTACTTTTCTGTAGTCTGAAGAGATAAGAGAGATTTGCAAATCTGGTGCAAAGTGGGTAGCAATACTATAGTTATTTCTGAGCTGTAGACCACATATATCAAAAATGCCAAGTTTAGTTTTGAGGCAGAGGTGATTGAGATTACCATCCAAATGACAAGCTTTTAATACTAAGGCAGAGGGCAAGTGATCTTTGCCTTTATTATATACCAAAAGTTACCACCCAAAAGTTCATAGTGATGGGTTGTGCTAATGTTGCTGGACTAGTCAATCCTGAACCCCAAGTTAATCTTCTAGGGGAGTAAGTTCGAAATCTACCATGGTGGAGGGTGAAGTTTAAATCTGATTTTTAAAAAATCTGAACTAAAATAAATGCTAATCCAATAGTGATCTTGTAACTACTGTTGATTGTTGTAAAAGCCTATCTGGTTAGCTCAATGTCCTTTAGAGAAGGAACTCTGTTATTCTTACTCAGTCTGGTTTGGCCTGTTCTATATATGACTCCAGAAGCCACAACAATCCGATTAACTCTTAGCTGCCTGATGCAGGGATTAAGTAATCTGGACGTCACTTAGGTCTTTGGTAGTGAGGATTTCATTATGGTCAAAATGGAACTTTTCTTTCACATCTTTATTGGAGTCAAGTATCAATGCATAAGCACTGATGTTGGAAATGTTTGGTTTCAATTGAACAATGATTGAAATATCATGAGCCTTTTATATAGACAAGTAAGAAATTTAGCAGTGCATCCAAGAAATCTATTCTGGATGACAAATGTCTATAAAGATAGAGACAAAATCAAGACCTACTCTCCACTAAGCTGGATTCCAGGATACAATGTTCATCATTGCTAGCATCATTACATAAGCAGACATTAAGAAGTCTTCATTTTTCAATCCTCTAAACCCACTTGGCAGCACACAATATACAGAGGTAACACCCAACGTCACCATTGATGCACTGTAGCTATGGTATGTACTATCTCCATGATACAATGCAGCAAGTCATCAAACTTCTTTGGCAGCACACTCCAAATGATACCCATATCCCAAGCATAAAAGAAGGCAACTGAAAGTTGAAATAAGCTGGAACAGTTTCTCTATGTGTAGCCAAAGTTCCAAATTAGTCATTGGATTTGGCACTCTAACTTTCAGTTACTTAGTAAAGTTGACTTTGACTCTTAAAATACGAAGTTCTGTTAAATGTACTTTCACTTCATATCATTGAAGCTACATCCCTGTATTGTTTACTTTGCACAGCAGATTGTGGTGATCTGGAGTGCACTGTCGAAAAGGTGGAAGAAGGTACAATTGTAACATTAAAAATACCAAAGTGAAAAGATTGTTATTGGGCTATTAATAAAAGCAAGGGAATGAGATTTCATACAAAGCTCTACCAAAAAGCATAATACAAAAAATGGCTAAGTCAATGTTGCATCATTCTGTGGTTGCATTCTATGATCCTAAGTAGACTTTATTATCTTTCTGCCACTGAAAACAACTTAATTAGTTAAAAGTTACTGTGGCAATAATCAAGTATAATACGCAACATTTTAGGGGGTGGTCACTCATTAAAATTAAGTATGTTAACAACTGCCTTAAATTAGTAGAACCTGTCATCTGTACAGGATAGGCATTTATCTGTCATTATCACCGCAATAATTTCTAAATCGGTATTTTGTTCAACAGCAAATATGCTCTATGTATGTAGAATCCAGTGTTATTATATATTTTTCAAGCAGTAGATGTCTTGTAGTTAGATTTTCAGAAAGTTCCACATAATAGGTCAGAGAGCAAGCTATTCATGATGATATAGCAGCGATTTGAATGAGGGAATTAAATGTAATATTTTTGAGTTTGCTGACAACACAGAATAGAAGAAATTGAGAGTGGAGAGGAGGAAGTGGCTTCAAGGTGATTTGCTCAATTCGAGTGAGCAGACAAATCCATGGTGGGATTAGTATGATGAGGATAAATGTGTAACTATCCACTTCTGTAGGAAAAGCATTTTCTTTATTGTGGCCATCTCTTTGAAGAATCAGAAAAGGGTCTCTTGAATGACATGGCCAGGTGGCACGCGGTGCAAAGTGTACTTGCTCCCTACTCATACACTGGAACAAATTTGGTGCTGACAACACTTGGGTAGGGTAAATGGCAATAAGATTGGGCAATGATGTTGTACAAAAAGGGCACATGTACATAGTAACTGAAAGCAGGAATACATGTCCTGCAAGCAGTTAAGAAAGCAAATGATATGTTCACTTTCTTGACAAGAGGATGTGAGTCCAGAAGTCAAGTCATCTTGCTGCAGCCATGGTGAGGTCATATTTGGAATACTATGCCCAGTTTTGATCACTTTACCCAAGAGAGAATGTATTTGCCATGGAGGGAGTGTACCAACGGTTCACCAGAGTGATTGCTAGGTTATCAGGTTTGTCACAAGAGGTAAGGTTGGCTGCACGAGGTCTGTATTCACTGGAGATTAGAAGCTCAAGAGGGGATCTGACGGAAATGTACAGAATTCTGACAAGGCTGGACAGACTGGATGCAGCAGTGATGTTTCCCTAGGTTAATGGGTCTAGAACAAGGGTTCATAGTATTAGGATATAGAGTATACTATTTATGATGGAGGTGAGGAAGGGAAGTATCTTCAGAGAGTGGCGACGCTGTGGAATTCTCTACTACAAGTAGAGGTGGAGGCCAAGTCATTGAAGCTATTTAAAAGAGAAATAGATAGATTGATATCTAGGCACAAGAAACATGGTATAGGGAGAGAGTGAGAGTATGGTATTGATATAAAGGAACCACTCATGATCATACTGAATGACAAAACAGCTCAATGGACTGAATGGCCTACTCTTCATCCTGTTCTTAATGTTTTGATGTGATGATGATGACAACATTCAACATCTGGGGTTTTTGGTTGGTATGCAGCTGATTAATAAGGTAGAAAGGTTCTGCTGTAAATGGTATAGTACCCCACAGATGACTGAGTTTTGGATGAGCTATTAGATTAATTTTTTTAGATTCCCTACAGTGTGGAAACAGGCCCTTCAGCCCAACCAGTCTACACCGACCCTCCAAACCATAACCCACCCAGACCCATTTCCCTCTGACTAATGCATCTAATACTATGGGCAATTGATCATGGCTAATTCACCTGACCTGCACATCTTTGGACTGTGGGAGGAAACCGGAGCACCCACTGGAAACCAAGTCAGACACGGCGAGAATGTGCAAACTCCACACAGACAGTCACTCAAGGCTGGAATCGAACCTGGAGCTCTGGTGCTGTGAGGCAGCAGTGCTAACCACTGAGCCACCATGCCCCCAATATCTAGCGATAATAACACTAAACCATTGCCACCTATCTTTTGGTCTGTAACATGCACTTATTTACAAAAGCGGCCATGCCTTTTATTTAGCCTTTCTAGGTGCAGAAATTTGATGAAAGTTTCTGTGGGGACCTGAGGTCAATATCAAAATTTCTAAGCAAAATCTTCAGCGTGTCCAAATAGTGCTTCCTTTTACCACCATAATGGCATGCCTCAGGCTCGACCTCTCTATAAGAGATTTACTTTGGCAAGCAAGTGTCAGGCATTCTGACCACATTACCAGCTCAATTCAGTGTAACTATGTCAGTATGATGGGAAGACTTATCAAGCCACTATCTCTGTGTCCAGTAATTTGCCCTACCTCTGATCTTCAGAAGCTTCCAAAAGCAGCAAACGTGAAAATGTTAGAGCTTCTTTGTGCGATGCTAGTACACCATCCAAGTCTCACATACTAGAGAGAAAATTGAGCAAAACTGTAGCACTGTAGATTTTCTATTTGAAAGACAGATTTACTCCCCAGCATCCCCAGGATGATATTAAAGGCTATTTTGGTAGGCATTTTTAAAAAGATTCATTCATTCATTGGATCTAATTTCACTGGCTTGGCCAGCAGCTATTCTCCATCTCTAACTGCCCTAGAGAAGGAGATCGTGAGCCACCTTTGCATAATACTGCAGTCCTTTGGGTGTAGTGCCAAGACAAATGCTCCAGGATTTGCCCCAGTGACAGTGAAGAAATGGTGATTTAGTTCCAAGTTAAGATGGCATGTAGTAGAAAGGGGAAATTGCGGATGATGGTTCTATTCTCATGCATCTACTGCTCTTGCACTTTTAGTGGTAGAGGTCACAGGTGTGGAAAGTGAACTCTCACCTCTGTCAAGAAAAACTCAATAGAGACTGTGCTACCAAATTAATCTACGGTGAGTTTCTGACCGGTTCCTAGTCACAACTGGACTTAAGCAGGGTTGTGGAGAAAGTGAGGTCTGCAGATGCTGGTGATCAAAGTTGAAACTTTATTGCTGGAACAGCACAGCAGGTCAGGCAGCATCCAGGGAACAGGAGATTCGACGTTTCGGGCACAGGCCCTTTTAAGCAGGGTTGTGTCAATTCCAAAGAATTCAATAATAATTGGAACAAGGCACCACCCAGTAATTCAAAGATTTGACATTAGATGCTACGGGTTGAACTGATTGGGCATAAAGATATTTTTAATTTTGCCTGCAGATCAAACAGGATGTTGAAATTTATTGTCAACAATCAAACAAATTGAACAGCATCTTCTAACTGAGAAGAGTTTACTCCTACTTAGACTCACAGCTAGAGCATTCAAAACACTTAATCAAAAATGGAAAACAACAAGTTGTGTCAATTCAATTTGATCTCTCATGACATTGCACACGGAGAAAAGTTACCACATTTGTTTTGTCCCTTTCCTTCTTATAATTGTCACTTTAGTTGTCTTTTATTTTATAACTGTTGCTGTCTTCCTCTTTCTGACAGGGGTGAATTAGCCTGCTCAAGAGCTAACATATGCATTAAGTATTCAGTGAGAAGTATAAATTTAGTGCGCTAGCAGTATTGGAACATTAGTGCAAATTTGTGTGATCCAAAAATCCCTTCACTTTATACATATTGACGTACAGGCCTGGCATTAATGGTATTTTGGATCATTAAGGGTTTGTTAAGCACCAATTAAAGTCAGACCTTCAAAGTTATATATGCTTGCCTTTCAGCAAATATTGTGTTAATGACATGACTGCAAAGGTGGTCCAAAGACAAAAGACAGAATTGTAAATTCCAATATGGATCAGACCAGTAGACATTGCAGAGGTATACAACTGCATGGCTGCAAGAGCAAATTTTATTTTTCTGATCATGAAGGTGAATGAGCAGCTAGTTACCAGATTAATTTATGGTAAGTATGTTCTATGTTCATCTTGATTGACAATATTATCTATCGACACATATGACAGCATCCACACATGTCATGCGACATGTATTAATCAATTCTCATAGCTCTGCTTTCAAGTTGCCACACTCTACCATAATTACCTACTGTGGTGCACTTAAGCATCTAGAAAGTTTTGTAGAGTAAAATGATACATTCCTTCAAGATTACAATTTTAATGCTCATTTAATTCACTGCTTCTGCACCGAGGATAAATTAATTCCATCTCATTTTTTTTTCTCTCTCTTCCTTTTGCTCTGTATGCCTCTTATTCTCTTGTCATCTTTTCTGATTAGCTAAATCTCTGATTTCTCTATTTTTTGTGTCTTCCCTTCTCTTGCTGGAGTTTTGACTGCCCTCTCTCTCTAGTACCTCATCCAAATGCCCAAAATTATTCTGAAAGGCAAGGGCAATTGGACAAGACAGCAGAGGCAGATATTTCCATTGGGGGAGTGCATCCATTAAAGCCTCTATGTCAAACGTTTATATGCATGTCTTTTGATAGGAGATGATAAATAAATCCTGGCTGATTTTTATTGACATTCCCTCATCAGAAAGTGCTTAAAGTGATCATGAAGACACAAACCTCTTCCCAGATCAAATATAGAGAAAGAAAACAGCTTTGAAAGTATCATAACTTAGTTTATGCATAAATGCATGCACCTGTACAATTCTATTATTATGGTAACGATAAACATTTCTCAAACCATTTGAGAAATATTGACATTGGTGCCTATGCAAAATCTGGCAAAGCCACTCATAAGATTGGCTCTCCAACATCCTCGGGATTGAGGTATGGGTGACAGATCTTCAGCTGTACTGGGCAATCCATATTGTCTGTGTGCCTCACACAAGGCTTCCAAAACGAGCCTTGTACTCAGAGCTTCAATCGGTTACTAGGAGGGTGAAGGAAATGATTCTTGGACATCCTCAAACCTTCCCTGAAAAAATATTAATATCTCCATCAATTCTTACACAAGTCCGAACTGGAGAAGCCACATCTGTGAAGAGTTCAACCACCGAAAACCTGCAATGGGTCCAAGAGGAGATCAAATGCAAGCAACAGAAAGACTTGTGAAAACCCAAGTGTTCCACCAATCAATTCACCTGTCCCACCTGTGGCTAAGTCTGAAGATCTAATAGTTAATTATTTATTCACTTCAGAACTCACTGAAAGGCAGAATGGAAGAAATTGTCATCGATCCTGAGAAACTGTCTGAGCAAGAAGAAACATGGGCTATCCAACACTCAACTTCCATAATCTGTCTTTATGTCCCAAATGTTCATGCACTGAAGTGACTTTTTAGAGAGGACAAACACTGACCTAAAATAGCTGCTGTAATCTCTTGCCCTTAGATTGAGGCAAGTCCAGGGAACCTGTATGAAATTAAACCAGAATTAAATTAAAATTGCTCTTTCATCCTGAGACACTGAAACAGATGATGAAGTTAGCATCAAGAAATTTGCATTTATATCCTGGAACGTGGCCTGCAGAGTATTCGACTTGGAAAGACATTGGAGCTAGACTCAATAATATACAAATAAATGATATTTTCATAGCTTGTTTGCCAGAGCAAAGAGAACAATATGGCTCTGTACCAGAACTGGGACATTTCTCCATCCCCCTCTCTCTCTCTCTCTCCCTATTTCTTTAATGTCCCCAAAGTCAACACCAAGTGAAAATGCAACTTGGAAGTGATAATTCACCAAGAACTCCAGAATTCTACAATTTTTACTATAGCTGAGGAAACAAGACAATGCCTGAACAGTCATGGGCTCAGCTTTCGTTCTTGCAAGACAAGGACTCAAAAAATGTAAACCGCATTTACTTTTCTCTTCTCGTTTGTAATAGATACTTTCACCCTGACATTTTAAAACTTATCTCTTGTGTTTGTGTGTTTCATGTCACATTTTATTATTTGCTGCAGGTAATTAGTCGGCAATAAAATTTCTCATCCTTTAAATCAAGATTGGTAATTGTTTCCTTTATGTTCCAGCTGATTTGTGTTTCAATTGAAATGATAGTTGCATACTAATAAAAAAATTGTTGCAACCAATAAAGAGTTAAAGACAATGGAGACAATTCCTCTTCCTCACCTGCTCATAAGAGCATGCACATGAAATATGTGACTTTAATTGTATATGAAATGATTGTTTTGTATTAGTTTGCTGAGAATTAAACTGGCACACCTGAAGCGGAATTTAACGATATGATCCTGATTTATTTTTATAACCTGACCTCTTTGCAAAGTACTTATTAACGTATCAAGTATTTTATCCGTGGCACTGATGAGGTACTTATTAATACTCAGTATTAGCATTCATGGCAATGAGGAGAATTTATGCATGCGGCAGCTACAAATGCTTAGGCATGTGATTAACAGACCACTCTGTTGAGTGTGGTATATTGCTTTCATCATTTGTTTATGTCCTGGACAAGATTTCTCCCTTTGTCAAAATCTATAACACAGATGATCCAGATTTATCACCTTGCTGTTTGTAGG
This sequence comes from Chiloscyllium plagiosum, assembly GCF_037043375.1. Taxonomy (NCBI): domain Eukaryota; kingdom Metazoa; phylum Chordata; class Chondrichthyes; order Orectolobiformes; family Hemiscylliidae; genus Chiloscyllium; species Chiloscyllium plagiosum. The sequence goes on from NW_028270146.1 coordinate 26,740,358, forward strand.
AGCTTGCGGTGCCCAAACTGTAATGGTTGCATTGCCTGCAGTAGAACAATGGCTACACCACAAAAAAAAGAGTTAGTAAGGCAGTATAGGACATCGAGAGGTTTTGAAAGTTGCGACACAAGTGCAAAAAATAATTAATTTAAAATCTTATGTTGAAGGCAATCCCTCGAAATTGAACTGGAGTGTCCAAAGATATGCAGATGATTTTGTCGTGGCTTTTTTCATCAGCGTTGGTATGGGTCTTCCTGTGGCGGCTTCAGTCGGTCTGTGATTCCATGCAGCATTTTCTTCTTGGTGGGTCTGAACCAGGATTCCAATGAGGTGGGGAGGAGTTGGGTCCTTGAGCCCAGAGCCCTGAAATGGACTAAGTAGACTTTCTTACATTCTCATTTCAAAATTACTTTTTTATCAAATTTTCATGGAAAGACTTTTTATGAACTTTTTAATTTCTTTATTTTTCTAATTTATTACTCGGATTTTCTAGTTTTGAAGGTCTGTCATTCTATACTTTTTATTATTCTATTTTTCTAATTGTTTTTTCCCAAGAATTTGTACTCTAGAATTTGTACCTCGGTACCTTTGTACTTAAAATGGTGCCGTAAGTGGTGACTTGTAAACTTTTCACCGTACTTATGAGAGTACATGTGACAATAACGCTAATTCATATTAGATGGTTTGGCCATGCTAAATTGTCCATAGTATCTAGGGTTGTGCTGGCTAGATAGATTAGTCATGGGAAATGCTGGGTTTGGGTGGCATGCTCTTCAGAGGGTCAGTGTGAACTCGATGGAACAAATGGCCTGCTTCCACATTAGAGGATTCTATGATTGTATGAATGCTCCTCAATGGGGTGAGAAATGTTGTCAAGACTCATGAGGTGATTGCAAAGAAACAAAAACAGAAAATCCTGGAGAAACTGAGCAAGTCTGGCAACATCTGTGGAGAGGAAATAGAACAGAGTGGAGCTTTGTGCGGTTTATCAGACATCTTGATATTACCACTCGGTATTCTCAAAGAAGACTCTCAGCGGTTCTGAATAAGTTTTCTCTTTTGGTCAGGGTCTTACATATACTTCAGGGATAAGAATTTCAAAAAAGACTTACATCAACGGCAGGAACACAACTTCAGTCAATTCCAGAAGCACACAGACAAACGCACACAAAAACACACATGCGCGTATACACACAAACACACACACACGTACACACACATGGATATACACGTATACACACACACACAGCTACTAATCAACCTATTATCAGTGAATGACATTGATGGAATATGCTTGATAATGCATCTGACTTGCCTACTAGATTCTGGCTCCTCTGTGGTAACCACCTCCCCCACCTTGCCACAAACACCTTCCCACTTCCCCAGCCCCCTTATATGCAAAGAGAAATCTCCAGCACTACAGTAAGTAAAATAAGGCACTTTGGAAAGTCGAATTTCAACACCAATTTACATAACAAAGCCCCGAGGATGAGGAATGATAAATGTGACAGAAGTCTCTCTTGGAAAGAAACTGTCAGTCGCGCCCCAAGATTCACCTACTAAGCACATTCTTGGAACAAAATCATGCAACTGCAGCGAAAAAAAAATTGAATGCCACGGAAAAAAAATCTTCATTTTCTGCAAGAAAATCCCCACCTAAAAAAATGAAATGACATTATGCATATGAAAATGTCCAGAATGATGTTAGATTTATGCATACATCAGGCACAAATTCTATTACTACACGGGCGCTGTTGTGTAATTGCACTCTGAACACATGACTGCGCTGATCAAATCTGATCTCATTAAGTCAGACACGGACAGTGAAGGAGTCAAGAGGAATTTACGACTTGGACACTTGAAAGAAGTAAATTGCAATCCTGTTTAAAGGCTCCCCCCACCCCTGTCTCACCCTCTCTTCCGCTTCCCCCCACCCCCCTCCACTTCCACCACCCCAGCGGCCGTGGTTGTGGCACTATGATTAAGGTCACACTGAGTGTTCATTATTGGCTTGGCTAATGTGATTGCACTGGAACAATACCCTTGAACTTGCCGGCTCTGATATGCATACTAATTGCCTAATTTGTCCTTCACAATGACCTTGGCAGGCCATCCGGTACTCTGATCTGCCAGCCAGCTTCTAATCACAAATCGTCATCAATGAATAAGTACACACCAGCTATGAACCTTTCTCAGTCAGTCTCTCGCTCTCATTCTCTTGCACACATCAGATCAAAAATGATCCATACATTTCTCCCCTCATTTTTCCTTCCTTGGCCACTCTTGTTTTCACTCTCCCTGTAGACTGAACAACTAGCATTTAAAACAAGATCAATCTCTTTTTTGTTTCAATTCTTTGCTGTTTCTCTCCTTATCAATGCCAAAAAAACAAAACCATTTCTCTCCCCCTCTCTCTCCCTCTTTATGTACACATCCCTATTTTCAGCTTGTAACTTTTGTTTGGTTTGAACTGGGAAAAGAGTAGTATTTTCTCAGTCCAGTTCTTTACTCTCTTCAGGGAACAAGGAAACTAGCCCTCATTTGAAAGCTGCTTTCTAATCTAAAACCAGCGCTGGCAACCCCCAACTCTCCATGTCTGAATCACCCATGTGGGATTTACCAAGTCCAGCAACTTCACACTCAGGTCATCCATGCACAAACCGTGAGGTCAGGAGCTGGTGCTACTAGCATGGACTCTGCAGGGTATACAAACAGCTTACAAATTACATTCTTTTTGAATGGGAAAAGAGAGAAGGAAAAGCCCTCGTGTGTGACAGACATGACAAAATAATAAACATGTTTAGAAAGGACAAGCTCCCAAAATAATCTTAGCTTCCCTCACTTTGCTTAATGTTTCCTGGAAAATTGTACTTTTCCTGGGAATCTGTATTCAAGAATCTGCAACTAGCCACATTGGTACGTAAGATGGTGTCGTATGCAGTGACTTGTAAATTTTTCACTGTACTCATGTGACTACATGTGACAATAAAGCTAATTCAATTAAATATTTGTTTTCAGGTTTACTTCATGCCCCACAATGTGCTACAGGAAGAATGTGTGGGATCAGAAGACTATTTTGGGAAGGTCTCCTTAATTTCATCTTTTTTTACTGTCATTTATTTTTCATCTTGTTTAAACCATCTGCTTGTCTTTTTTTTAACCTGTAAAGTAAGTCTGGTTTCCTAGAGTTCTTCCTAACGTGAGATCAGTTTCAAGTGTCTCAATTTTAAGAGACGCACACACCCTGGCCCCCACTCTGACTCCCCATCATAGGAACATGGGCACAGACTGATGAAAGAGTTTTTGAGAAGTAATGGTTTGAGTGGTTATGGAGAGGCAGGATGGAAACTGCTCTGGAAAAAAAGCAAGGATTCACCTTCTTACAGGCTGTGGGAATAGCAACATTTGGCCCTCAAGTGAGCCAAATGCACTAATAGGAAAAGCAAGCATTTAAATGGACCTGCAGCTATCATAGAGTCAGAGCGATGTACAGCACGGGAAACAGAGCCTTCAGTTCAATCCGACAATGCCAACCAGATATCCTAAACGAACCTATTCCCATTTGCCAGCACTTGAGCCCATACCACTCTCAACACTTCCTATTCATATACCTATCCAGATGCCTTTTAAATGTTGTAATTGGACTAGCCTCCACCACTTCCTCTGGCAGCTCATTCCACACATGCACCATCTTCTGTGTGAAAACGTTGCCCCTTAGGTCCCTTTTAAAATTTTCCCCTTTCACCCTAAACCTATGTCCTCTTGTTCTGGACTCCCACAACCCAGGAAAAGGATCTTGTCTGTTTATCCTATCCATGTCCCTCAGATTTTATAAACCTTTATAAGGTCACCCCTCAGCCTCCGACGTTCCAGGGAAAATGGCCCCAGCCTTTGGCTCAAATCCTCCTACTCTGGCAAAATCCTTGTAAATCATTTCTAAACCCTTTCAAGTTTCACAACATCCTTCCAATAGGAAGGAGGCCAGAATTGCACACAGTATTCCAAAAGTGTCCTAACCAATGTCCTGTACAGCTGCAACATGACCTTGCAACTCCTATACTAGATGCTCTGACCAATAAAGGAGAGCATACCCAACGCCTTCTTCACTATCCTATCTACCTGCGACTCCACTTTCAAGGAATTATGAACCTGCATTCCAAGTCTCTTTGTTCAGCAACATTCCCCAGGGCCTTACCATTAAGTGTATAAGTCCTGCCCTGATTTGCTTTTCCAAATGCAGAACCTCACATTTAGTTAAATTAAACTCCATCTGCCAATCCTTGGCCCATTCAAAACATGGCACGGCCATTCAGTAATTAGCACTGTTAGCCTCATAGTGCCAGGGATCTGGGTTCGATTCCACCCTCAGACCACTGACTTTGTGGATTTTGCATATTCTCCCCATGTCTGCATGGGTTTCCTCTGGTTTTCTGTTTTCCTCCCACAGACTAACAATGTGTAGGTCAAGTGGATTAGCCATGGGCAATGCAGGATTACAGGGATAGGATTAGGATGGTGGGTCCGGATGGGATGCTCTTTAAAGGGACAATGTGGACTCAATGGGCCAATTGGCCTGTTTCTATACTATGAGGATTCTGTACTTTCAGCTCCATGGCTTCTACTGTTATCTCATAGCTCACTACCTCAAAGCTTCACCTTATCATCCTACCGAGGGTCATGGCACATAATTTGAAAATTCTGCAACTCCTGGCCAGACACTTAGACCATAAGAAATAGTAACAGGAGTAGACCATATGGATGCTTGAGCACCACCATTCAATAAGATCATGACTAATCTGCTAATCTTCATATCGACGTGCCTGCATTTTCTCCATAACCTTTATTCCTCTACTGATCAAGAATCTATCGTTCTCAGCCTTAATATAACAAGGGCTCTGCCAAAAGATTTAAGAACAATATAGTTCTTTCTGCTATTACATGTGTTTCGTCAATGCAAATTGGCTGTAATGTGATTGATGAATAGGTGAATGCTGCTTATAAAAAATGAACTTTTGCATACATATGTTGGCTATTACACGATTCCATCCCCAATACTTGAAGTGCTGTGGTGCACTGAGGAATATAATCTTTACACCAACAGTGTCTCCGCATCGATAAAACATGTTCAGTTGACTCACATGCTTTCTGAGAGGTACTCCATGATTTTTGGTTTTTTTTGCAAATTTTGCTGTGCTACCCATAAATATCTACCCATGTATTATTTCTTCATGAGTTATGAATTTAATATCTATTTAAATTGTGCTATCCTTTGTATCAGGCTAACTACTATATTTGTTTTGATTTTAAGTATTATTTTTGGTGGTTCGCCCCAACCCAAATTTTTCCATAAGCCCTTATTTTTATTGCGTGATTTTCTATAGCGCAAGATCACACAAGAATGCAACTATTGCGTTACAATAAAAAAGCCTGTACTGTGGAAATACTGTAAACAATACTGTGTCATTCATTACCCCCACAATATATCAGAAGGAATATATTAACCTGGTAAAACAACAGGTTGAATAGCCTCCAACCATGTTTTAACTATTCTACTGATGATTTCAATATTAGGAGATTAAGAAATTAAATTTCAAAGTCAGAGTTGTAGAAAAGTTATTCCTATCATTTATCATTTTTTTCTTGATGTAATGTTTTTAGTTTTCCGGTCATTCTGTTCTTTAGCCCAGTGCAGCGCGACTTACCTTGTTGTAGCTGAGTGCAGGTGAGGAGTGGACTGGAGGCTGGCGTGGAGCGGGACAATTGTCGGTATGGAGCCTGGCATGGGCGGTCAGACCACATGCTGAGCTCTATTGAACTGCAATGTCAATCTTTAACAATGTTAAAACTATCTTATTTCTAACATTTTGTTTTGACACTATAAGTAATACTACTACTTTTCCTTTTGTTCCTTTTATTCCTCTTTGTATCCAAGATGTATACCTAGATACTTGTACCTAAGATGGCATCATTGGAGGCAGCCATTGTAAAAGATTTTCCTGTACTTCTGTACTGGAGTGCACGTGACAATAAAGGATATTCATTCTTTACTTTATTATACTGTTTTGAAACAAACTAGCCTTTTTACTCCCCCACTAATCCACTCTACCATTTTCAAACCCGATAATCTTGTTGCAAATCCTTCCCCGAGGTGTTTCAAAGCTTATTTGTTTTCAACCAAACAGGAGCTAGGCTAGGGAAAGCCTTTGTTGATTGCATTATGAGGGTAACATGTTTTTCATATGACTGCCAACTTCAGAAAGTGCAATGCATTAACTCTGCTAATGGGCACAGCATGGAGAATACATTTAAATCAAAGAAAAGAAGAACAAGTTTTGTGTGGTGTGGACACCCAAATGGGATTCAACTCCATAGTGCATTGAAAGTTTCTCTCCACCTCAGCGTTACAGATTTTAATCTAACCCATTCTGAAATCATTTAGTTGCTCCTTTAAGAATAAAGTAACAATGACTATCTGTACCTTTTGGTCATGAGTCCTCAGTATGCAATGGTCAATGCATATTGTGTAACAATTAGATTAGATTTTATTTGATTCGGTTCATTACTGTCACATGTACCAAGATACAGTGAAAAGTATTGTTTTGCATGCTAATCAGACTTATTATACCTGAAATAAGTACATCAGGGTAATAGATAAGAATTTGGAATATAGTGTTACAGCTACAGAGAAGGTGCAGAGACAGATAAACTCTAATATGAGAGGTCCGTTCATACATCTGATAACAGTGGGGAAGAAGCAGTTCTTAAATCTGTTGGTATGTGTTTTCAAACTTATGTATCCTTTGCCAGGTGGAAGAGGGTGAAAGAGAATATAACAGGGTTAAGTGGGGTCTTTGATTCTGTTGGCTGCCTTCCTGAGGCAGTGGGAAGTTTAAACAGAGTCAATGAAAGGAAGGCTAGTTTTCATACTGGACCAGGCTGTAAGAAAATCTTATTCAAATGCATGCGTTGAAGGGGAAAATGTCACATCATTGCACTGGTAGCAGGGAGGGGAATTGGGTAATCTGCCAGTGAAATTACTATTGATTTGACTTTGAATTTCTGAAAGTTAGAAATCATCAGAAAACCACATGCGCCATTCGTCTGGATTCCTGACACGTGCTGTCATTCCACTTTATGCTGTGTCCTATTTTTGTGCAAAGACTTGGAGCAAAAATATTTCCGTCTGCACCACTTCCCCCGCCAGAACTAACTTCTCTCAACATTAAAAAATCATCCTCCAGTTATATTATTATGAATTTGAAACTTCTGTAAAATGTTCCTTCAGTGAAATTTTGTTACTGGGAAATGGATGGAGGAGAAGGATTCTATGCAGTTCACAGTACATAGTCTCACCCAGACAAAATGTCAGTAAAAATGGTTATTAGGAAGATCTTGTATGCCTGACTTTGGAATCAGTCCGTGTGAATGCTGCCATGTCAACCAGAATCCTTGTGTGCCCTCCTCTTGACTGGAATTGAACAATTGCCAAATGACTGGGGTATTATACGACATTCTTTCAGTCTTTTCTTTCCAGAACAGTCAATCCTGCCACTGACAGCAGCTAAAAGAAAGTATCATTGAATGCCCATGCAGAACAAATGGACCAAAAAAACACAATGCAAGCAGGCTTATATACTATACAGGTGAAAGGTCAGTTGCCCAACAACATTGGTTTTGTAAAGTGGGTTACTTAGCAGGGATAAAGTGCTTTAAACCCTGCATCAGTTATGGGATTGATTGTGTTGGGGAGAAACGAGTGAAAGAATTAGGTGTCAGTTGTGGCTCGGTGGGTAGTATTCTAGCCTCCGAGTCCAGACGGTTTCGGATATCACGTCTGAAACCCAAACACGATATTTAGGCTGAGACTTGAGTGTGCCATTTCAAAGAAGAACCAGGGAAAAACCTGCAGCCATCCTTGTTAATTTTTATCCTTCAGTAATATCTCTAACTCCAATTATCTTATCATTACAGCATTGTTCTTTGTCTAGCTGTGTGCAAGTTGGCTGTAGTGTTTTCTACTTTACAGTTAAAGTTACCAAAGTTAATTACTTGTCAGAAAGCCATTTGATCCAAACATTCAGCTGTTCTCTTCATTGGACAATAGAAGCACGTGCCCAAATGTCAGATTGAAATCAGATCTCAAAGATGTTATTGGGATGCAGCACACATAGATAAGGAAGAACAGCTTAAAGTTTAGGTCAAATGGCTTTCTGGCAAGTAAGTAACTTTGGTAGCTTTAACTGTTGTAAATGAGAAAACACTACAGCCAATTTGCAGTATGTGGATAAGACCAGGGATCTGAAATAATCTGGGTCCCATTTCTAAAGTTAAGGGTCCAACTCTTCTCAACATTAATAGTTAATAGTTGGAGTTAATCGAAGGAGCAGCACTGATCTACATTTCATGGGTTTGAATTGTAAGTGGCAGCCATGGGCAACACCATAAGCCAGTGGTTGGCACTGCTACCTTACTGTTCCAGGTTCAATTCCAGCTTTGGCTCACCCTGTGACAGTGTAGGTTTGCTCCCATAGACAAAAGATGTGCAGGTTAAGTGGGTTGGCCTTGCTAAATTGTCCTGTGGTGTGCAGGCTAGGTTGGTCAGCCATGATAAATCATCATGCGTTTTGGGTCTGGACTGAATGGCCTCTTTCTGCACTGGAGGGATTCTGAGTTCATTACCCACTGGAAGAAATCACAGGAATGACCAAATACAACAAGTACAGAAGAAAAACTTGTCATGTTGTCAGGAAGATGCAGTGCATTCTGAAGGCATTTTTTTTAACATGCAAATAAGAAAATGGTAAACCATCAAGCTGAATGACATTATTTCTGAGTGCGATAATAGTTTTTATGGCAGATTTTACATTTAATTCTTATGTCACAGTAAAGCACATTTACTCAAAATAGATAACAATACCACTCCAAAGTATATAGTGTATTTTCCAGTGAGCCAAAGGAAGTTATGCAGGATGTTACACTAAACAGCAGAAGTTTAGGTATCACACTATGAACTGGAACAGATATGTCTGGGTGATGACGGTAAAAAGCATAACTGGCATGTTGTGTGCTCTCATTCTGGAGTCCATTGAAAAACAGAGTAGTTTACATTACAGTACGATGTAAACAATCAATTGTTAGGAACAGCGGTAAATTTAGATAACAGATTCAGGAATAGAATTGTGGAATCATATAGTACAGAAGAGGTCCTTTGGCTCATCAAGTGTGTGCCACCACTCTACTACCTACACGAGGCCCACTTCCCACACTAGGCTCATGGCCTTGAATGTTAGGATGCTTCACGTGTTCATCCAATTACTTTTTAAAGGTTATGAGATTTCTCTTCTCAACTTCTCAACTACTGTCCCAGGCAGTGCATTACAGGTCCCAATCACTCTCTGGGTGAAAAGCAATTTCCTCAAATCCCTTCTAAACTTCCTGTCTTTCACTTTAACTTATACCCCCTTGTTATTGACCCTTCATCATCCTGTACAGTTCTGTCAGGTCTCTCTCAACACTCACTGCTCTGAAGAAAACGACCTAAACTTTCCAGATTTTCTTCATAGCTCAAATGCAGCACTATGCTGAATCTTCTTTTCACCCTCATCAGTGTGATCACATCCTTCTGATAGTGTGGTGACAAGAACTGGACTCAGTACTCCATCTGTAGCCTAATCAAAGTTCTGGTCAGCTTCAACATGACTTCCCTGCTGTTATAATCTATTTCATGGCCGATAAAGGGAAGTTTCCTGCATGCTTTCTTGACTGTCTTATTACTCTGTCCTGCTGCCTTCAGGAATCTGGGGATAAACGCCCCAAGATCATCTACTCATCTGAGCTTCCTTCTTTCTTGTTATTCACTGAGTACTCACTTGTCTTGTTCATATTTCTAAAGTGCATCACTTTACATTTATCAGGGTTAAATTTCATTTGCTATTTATCTGCCCAATTGACTAATCCATTTTATCCTCCTGTAACCTAACACCTTCCTCCTCACTGTCAACAATCTGTCCCATCTCAGTGTCATTTACAAACTTACTTATCATCCCTCCCACATTCTCTATATCTCTATATCATTTCTGAATATCACAAACAGCAAGGGATTGCTAACTGCGCACTACTACACACTGGGCTCCAGTCACGCAAGTAATCATCTACCACCACCCTCTGTCTCCTGACACTAAGCCAATTTTGGATTTAATTTGCCAAGTTATACGAGATCCTTTGAGCTTTTACCTTCTTTATCAGTTTCCCATGTGGGATCTTGGCAAAGGCCTTATTGAAATCCATGTAACTACATCAACTGCTCTACCTTCGTCCAAACATTTGATCACTTCCTCAAAAAATTGTACCAGGCTTCTTTGGCATGATCTCCCTTTGACAAAGCCATACTGAGTATCCCTTATCAAACCTTGCCTCTATAAATGGAGATTAATTTTCTCCTTCACTTTTTTCTTCAATAGTTTCACAGCCACTGATGTTAGGCTCCCTGGTCTATAGTTTTGTGTTCATCCATAGCCTACAGCATTGTTTCCACCAACAAAGCCAATCTTTAAAAAATATCACTAAATTGCAAAGTACTTCCAGTATAACATTATCATATCAGAGTTAAATTTCTCTGCAAAATTGGTATGTTTTTATTGCGATGTAACAATGCTAAATCAGAACTGCTACTAAATGACCTCTCTGGCATTGAAAAGCTGGTTTTATATTTGAGTACAGGCAACATGTTTTCTTTGTGAGAAATAAATTCAAAATGAGAATTTGTTTTGCCGCTTGTTTATGTTTTAGCTTCTAATAGGTACACTATTATTGATATTTTATTCTCTGCAATTGTCAGTACATTTAGTTTCTGCTTTTCTATTAGTGAGATTTCTTCAATATGTTTGATTGCTTCATTGTTGCTGGATAACTGAAGATCTTATGGACTTAGTGTCAGAAACTAATTAATTTTTCGAAAAAGGCAAAGAACAGATATGTTAGATCGTTTTAAGGAACTTTCTTTGAGATAATCAGTGAACACTGTCACTTTACTACTGCATTATGTTTACCTAACTTTACTAACCTGATGATCACTTGTACTGTTTTTTTTAATCTCCACAGTTTGAGAACAAATTCAAATTCTGACATGATCAAGTTTGGATAAATTAATCCAGGTTTTTGATTACTACTACATTAACAGATCCATTTATTACAAAAACTTTATAGAACCTGGCTGCATCTCATTTCATTTAAGTCAATAAGTAAACTTGTGACTAGATTAATGCACAGGAGATGAAGATTCACGCTGAACATGAGTGTCTCTAATTTGTCCATTTAAATTAATGCTTGTCTTTTACAAACACCAGCAACTTACAATTATATAGAGTCATAGAGATGTACAGCATGGAAACAGACCCTTTGGTCTAACCTATCCATGCTGACCAGATATCCCAACCCAATCTAGTCCCACCTGCCAGCACCCGGCCTATATCCTTCCAAACCCTGCCTATTCATATACCCATCCAAATGCCTCTTAAATGTTGCAATTGTACCAGCCTCCACCACATCCTCTGGCAGCTCATTCCATGCACGTACCACCCTCTGTGTGAAAAAGTTACCCCTTAGGTCTCTTTTATATATATTGCTGTAAGTGCAGGAAACATCAAAAATCTCTTCACAGGATCTCATCAGATGTGAATTGACACCAATACTCCAATGAATGTGACATCAGGATAGGTGTCGCATTGCTCAGGGAAAATGGTCAGCTGTAAGGATGCGAGAGAGGCAGAGAGCTTTTCTATGAAACAACCAGATGCCATAATTTCCAAAATTTATAAGGTCAGTCAGAAATTTACCTTTTTTGAAATCCATTGAATTGTCATACTGAAAAAGTCAAGCTGATAATTTGTTTGATTTGTCAATCAGCCTTTTGTAGAGGGAATGAGTTCTGAACCTCCTGATGCTGCCTGGCTTGCAGCCTTCTACCTGTCTACTTTTGTTGAGGGAAGATATATCAAACTCAATTTAATTTTCTTTACCATAAGTTTGTCACTTAGGTTCCATAAGTGTGTATAGAGTGGAAAATCAAATCTGATTCCATTTTGTTGAACCTCATCATTGACTCAAAGATTTGAATAGTGGGATGCTAGGAAGCTCAAAGGAACAGAGGAATCTTGGGATGCTTGCCCATAGATCGCTGAAGGTGTCAGGACAGGTTAATAGGGTAGTTAAGAAGGCACACGGGACACTTGCCTTTATCAGTTGAGGCCTAGCAAGGAGGTTTGGTTAGGCTGTGGCTGGAGTATGTGTGCAGTTCTGGTCACCACACTATAGGAAGGATGTGCTTACACTGGAGGGGATGCAGAAGAGATTGCTTTGGCTTTGGCTCTGAAGAGAAACCAGATAAACAGTTTTTTTCATGGAGCAGAGAAATCTGAGAGGCAACTTGGCAAAGGTATATAAGATTCTGTGGGCCATGGACAAGCTGGTTAGAAAGCAACATTTCCCCTTAGTTGAAGCATTAATAACAAGGAAGCATAATTTTAAGGTGTAAGGAAAGAGGTTTAGAAGGGATTTGAGGAAATACTTTTTCACCCAGAGGCCGGTAATCGAAAATGCACTGTGGTAAAAGTGGGAAACCTCATCAATGTTTAGTAAATACTTGGACAGAGCACTTGAAGTGTCACAATATTCACAGCTATGGGCCAAGTTGTAGAAAGTGGGAGAAGTGTAAATTGAGAGTAATCTTTTAGTGGTGCAGACTCAAGGGGCCGAAGGGGTTTTTTCTGTACTGTATTATTTTATGATTCAACCTTTTCCTTTATCTATTTACGTAATCCTGAGAGGTGGTCTCAATGTTGGCACCCTTGACTGGACCAATAATATGGTCTTTATTTGAGTTAAGAGAAACAAAATTGGATATCATGAGCTCTATATTAACCTCATATCACAAGTGAGATGATGCATGGGGCGAAGGTGACCCAAAGCTGGTGTAGACCCTCGTACAGGCATTTTTAATGGCAGTGGGGACATTGTATGCCATTGTCATATTGGAATATCACAACACTTCACTAAGATTATCAAACAGCTCAGTTAGGCTTCCACTGGGCTTAAGAACTCAATTTAAATTATGCACTTGATATTCCTGTTCACAACTCTTGGGAAAACTGGCATCAAAATGATGTCGTTATCTCTTTTTAAAGCATTCACTGTGAGCCAGAAGGAGCAGGTGAGAGGTCCTAGTCACCAAAGAAACCTTCTATCTCCCTTCTGATGATTGTAACCTCCCTCTAGCCTCTGCTGTGATCCCCATTCCCTCTTCGTGCAACTACCTGACTTTGATCTACAGCTGATCTCCCTCTTCAATTATCATGATCAGTCTTTCACCCTTCACCCCCTAGCCCCAAGTTGTGGATGCCCTTGTCCCAGTTGCTGAAGCTGGCCCCTACATTTCCTGCCTACGAGCTGTGAAATGGAACAAGAAAGCGATTCTAAGCCATTAAACTGGACAGGGATCCCAGCTTCTTGGCCTTGCTGGATTTTTTGGATCCTTTTAACCTCCCCCGCTCCTTGCTGGCATTTAGAAAGACCATGCATCAGACACTGACTTACACAATTTCCCCTCTTCCAGGTGCTGTAAGTGCTGCAAAACAGCACATTAGTTTGTTTATTCCCTTTATTACCTCGGAGCTATCAGTCAATGGTATCCGTGACCTTTCAACTGATGCTTAAGATTTCACTGTTGCACTGATAACTCCAGCCTCTTCTTCCTGAGTATAAGCTCTATTTTACGTATTCATTTTCCAAGTCAGGTTAAATACCCTTGGCTTAAAATATGATGTGTTCCTTTTCTGTCCACGTCTTCACTGGGAGTCAATTGTAACATAGGCTGAATTTGGTACGAGTGGATCAGCATTCAAATTCAAGTGCTGATGAAGGGCTTTTGCCCGAAGTGTTGATTTTACTGCTCCTCGGATGCTGCCTGAATTGCTGTGCTTTTCCAGCACCACACTAATCTAGACCCTACCATCTGCCACAGCCTGCTATTTTATCGCAGTGGGGGTGGATTGAGTCTTTATTGCCAACTCTTTGAGCAGTTAAAGACCTCAATAGTAGTGTAAATTATTAATGCTAAATATGTTAATAAATATAGTCAACTTTATCAATAATGTAAAATGGAGGCTCCTGAAAGATGGTTCTTTGTCGAAACTTTGTACTAAGCCTTGTTCTGTAGTTAGAAGACAATGTTGCCTCCCACCATTCATATCAGTCCTAACTAATGATCCTAATCTAAAGCTCACAATGATGATAACGGATCGATAGGATTATGACCTGTCAGCCTAGAGGATAACTCACTCACCCCCAGCTGCACATTTTTAAAACTCATTCATGGGATGAGGGCATCACTGAGCATTTATTGCTCATCTCTCATTGCCCAGAGTGCAATTAAGAGTCAACCACATTGTCATGGGTCTGAAGCCACATGAAGGCCAAGCCAGGTAAGGGTGGCAGTGTCCTTCCCGAGAGAACATTCGTGAACCAGATGAGTTTTTTTCCAGCAATCAATTCATGGTCATTGTTAGACTCTTAAATCCCAATTTTTGTTGAATTCAAATTCCATCATCTGCCATGGCAGGATTCAAACCCAGGTCCCCAGAACACTACTTAGCTTTCTGGATTAACAATCCAGTGATAATGCCACTGGGCCATTGCCTCTCCATTACAGAGAACTAGTCAAGATCCGGGAGAAAGGAAGTGGGCTGCAGAGCACCAGATGTATTTTGCTTGTCCCAGGACACTCTACACTTGAGCCGAAAACATCACTACGATCAGCAAATCCATTTGGAAAACCTTTAATTCTTTCAAGCACCAACCCAAGTCAGCAGGAAATGGTGTTAAAACATGAACCACATCGTCTCCAAATCCTCCTGAATAAATGCATTTATCATTAGCTGACATTGTTCCTTTTTATGGCAATATTTGCCAAATATTGACGTTTACAAGTGATTCCATCTCGAAGTAATTTCTAAGAATGATAAATGGTTTATATTTAGTTCCATTATCAATACTTATGGCAGAATATTAATGTAATTTGGTGAGGTACTTTTCCACAGACTCTTATCTTGTGCTTTTTGTTCAATGAATCCTTCTTTTATCCAGTGCAATATAATTTATATTTATTCAATAATCTGAATTTCATGTATTCATTTTTGTATTAATATAGGACCATGTCAAATCCCTTTTCAGTTTCCAAGTCAGCAGCATCAAATACCTAATCTGTGTCCACAAGGTCTGCAACATCATGAAAACAATCTCGTAGATTTGCCCGACTGAACGGGTTTGTTCACATTCACCAATTTTATTCTGATATGCAAAATAACACAAGACTTTCTTCCTTATCTAACATTAAAAAGAACTTGACAGTCAAAATATTTATATAACATTATTAACATTTGCTCAGTCAAATTATATATTGAGGTATTATGAATGTATGCAAGAAGCTTCTAGGAGATTCAGTGAATAATTCACTAATAATTCAACAAGGGTGTAACACAGCTGTCTAATACATTGAGATGTGCTTCAACTGATAGGGAAAGAATGCCTGGTTGATATAAGATAATATACATTGAAGGAACCTAGAGGGGGCGCTGATTCAGTACCAGCTGTGAATATTCTTGCAAAGATCCAGAGATTTCACTCATCGTATTTTCCGCAAATTCTGAAATTAGTCAATCAAGAGCAGAGTATACAATGAGTAAAAATTTTACAGATGTAATCACTTTTCTGTTTGACATTGAGTCATGCAGCATAGAAACACATCCTTCGGTCCAACCGGTCCATGCCAAACATAATCCCAAACTAAACTGCTCACCTGCTCCTGGCCCATATCCCTCCAAATCCTTCCTATTCATGTACTTATCCAAATGTCATTTAAGCATTATAATTGTAGCTACATCCTCCACTTCCTTGGGAAGTTTATTCCACATGCAAACCACTCTCTGTGTAAACAATTTGCCTCCATGTCTTTTTAAAAATTTTCTCCTCTCATCTTAAAAATGTGCCGCCTTTATCTTGAAATCCCCTATCCTCAGGAAAAGACAACTTCCATTCACTCTATCTATATGCCTCACTATTTTATAAACATCCATAAGGTCGCCTCTCAACCTTCTACGCTCCAACATCTCCTGCTGTTTTGACAGAGGTGAGTGGCACTCTCATGAAATCAAGTTCCTACAATCTGTGAATTCAAAGTCATGTCTCACTATGTGACTTGACAAAAATGCATCGTGATGGTCACTAATTGAAAATAATGTAATGCCACCATTATCTAGCCCTGTCAATTTATGACATGTCTCTCACCAGGTGCAGGCCCCTCTAGCCCACCAGCTCTTTCATCTGAAGACCCTACCTCAGTGTGTGTGCTTGTGAGGGGTATGCTTGTGAGTATTGCAATGCCAGGCACTCTTTTCTTCAGTGGCATCTCCTTCTCCAAGTTATCTCATTCGAGAGATTTTTGGTGAGGACTTTGCAGTTGAGCTTTACTGAGGAAAAAAGGACAAGTACTTGAATGGCAATGAGGAGCTATACATGAAAATTTTGACTTTTTTGGTTGAGATTTCAAAGCTGACTCAAGATGTAGCTGCTTTGGTAATGTAATGATGTTACTCTTACTCAATGAAGCTACTGACATCATCATCTCCAGTGGTGTTTCCTCTTCTCGTGCACTGGTTGGCAATGTCTCCTGCTCCACCTGGCTCAGGACTGTGGGGTTACTTCATACTTCCCCAGCCCTTGGTTATCTTATCTCTGACCCTGCAGTTGTGTGGTGAATCCTTCTGTTTAAGAAAGAAAAAGATTTGAATGGCTGCCTTTTTAAAATTCTTGTCAAGAGATCTCGGCAACAATGAGTAAGGCGTCATTTGCTTCCGACCAGTGATTGGTGATTCGAGAGAAGGTAGTGATGAGCAGCAGAGTGAAACACTGCAGTTCAGGTGGTGTAGGTACCATTTTGAAACTCTCTGTGCATCTTCAACCCTGCAGAAAACTGTAAGATTATCAGCCATTCTCTCAATTGCATTAAAAAGTAGATCAGCTTGTTATACAGGGGTGGCATGGTGGCTCAGTAGTTTCCTGATGAAGGGCTTATGCCCGAAACGTCGATTCTCCAGTTCCTTGGATGCTGCCTGACCTGCTGTGCTTTACCAGCAACACATTTTCAGCAGGTTATGTGCATTAGTCAGGGGTAAATGCAGGATAACAGGGTCTGAGTGGGTTGCTCTTCAGAGGGTCAGTGTGGACTTGTTGGGCCGAAGGGCCTGATTCCACACTGTAGGGGTTCTATGAGAACACATTCTCTTCAGATCTCTGAAATTTGGTAGATCTCTGGGCTGAAGACTGATCACATTAATTCTGTTCTTAACACTGTGATTTCTGTAAGGTCCTTTAAATAGGAAGACTTTAATCTTTTGAATTTCCTTCACTGAGGGTGTTATTCCTGTTGAAACAAGCAGTTGGTCCATTGTAATATCCTTAACTTCATTAATCTCCTTCATAGAGGAATGCTAGTCTGTTGAAATAGATACTTTAATTTTCACAATATTCTGGATCTCTAAACCAGTACCTTGGATCTTTCGACATTGGTCATCCCATGTCAGCAGCAATTTCCATG
Organism: Chiloscyllium plagiosum; assembly: GCF_037043375.1. NCBI lineage: Eukaryota > Metazoa > Chordata > Chondrichthyes > Orectolobiformes > Hemiscylliidae > Chiloscyllium > Chiloscyllium plagiosum. The sequence continues at coordinate 26,757,996 of NW_028270146.1, forward strand.
TAGATGTCTGAATCTGTTTTCAATTTGTGTGACTGGACTTTTATATTTTAATTTCCATTATTGTTCAGTTGGATACTTTAATTTATCCTCAGTAATTGCATTATTGATGAAACTAAAATCTTCAGCTTGAGAGTTGCTTCTTGCGTAGTATCATCTCTGTCACTGGTATTGATGATTTTCCTGCAAAGATACCAGAAGAACATGCTTAAACTTGTATCTTCTAACAGCTGACATTAGGCTCAAGTCTGTCTTCACAATTCTTTCACCAATCTTGTTACCACCATACAGTGTCTTGGTGAGGTCACACCCAGATTGCTGTGAACTGGTTTGGTATCTGTATTTAAGAAAGGATGTGCTGGCATTGGAGGTAATTGAAAAGAGATTCACTAGGTTGATTCCTGGGATGAAGGGGTTGATTTGTCAAAAATGGCAAAACAGGTTGAGCCTTTATTCGTTGGAGTTTAAACAATATAGGATGCTCGTATTGAAACATACAAACTTGACAGGACAGATGTTAAGGAGATGTTTCCACTCGTGGGAGAATCACAGACTCGGGAACATGGTTACAGAATAAGGGAATACTCATTAAAAACTGAGATGTGATGGAATCACTTCCAAAGAGTAATCAATGCTTGTAACTCAATATCTCAGAGAGATGTGGAGTCTAGATCACTGTAAGTATTCAAAGAGGAGGTAAATAGACTTTGGAAATATTGATGAGCTGAGGGCTATGTGGAGCTTGCATGAAAGAAGAGTTGAGGCCTGGGAAAGATTAGTAATGATTTTATCGAATAGTGGGGCAGACGTGAGGGGCCAAATAGCTTACCTCTGCCTCTATTTCTTTTTTTTATGAGCTGTATTCCAGTTTCAATGACTTTAGTTACACGTTGATCAATGAATTCAAGTGAGGTACACTACTCATTTGTTCTCTCATCATTTGTGTTTCCCCACAAACACTGCTGATGCTTTTACTCTGAATTATCTTCAGCACTGATTGGAGTGGAAAATATTTCTGCCAGCATTCTTTATTCAGAGATTTCCATCCTGTTATCATTATGAAACAATTATTTTGTGCCAGCATAACTAATCTCAATAGATTCTTCTTTTGAGCTCTGTCATGAATCTAGGAAACATTATAAAATCCTGAATTAGTTGTTAGTTCATCAGGATTTTTTTGACTTGTTGCTTAATGACTGATTGTCCCTTAACTGGCTGTCCTCAACCAGTTGTTTCATGACTTTATCTAGTTTTACTCATTTCATTAGGTTAAAAGAATTTAGGCCAAAATTCATATTCATCCTTAAGAGTCAGATTTCTTCATTGTGAAATATGTATCAATTCTCTATCAGTTAACACTCTACGTGAAGCTAGCTTGTAGAGTTGCTTGTAGTGTAGATTTAATCTTAAATGGTTTGCTATCTAGACCATGTAGTTGCACTATTGTAAGCTGCAAACAGTGTTTCTTCACTCAAAAGTGACATTTGCCCCTATATAGAGCTTAAAATTGATTGAGATGTCCATTGACGTAAATATCTTCTTGACAAACGGCTATTCTGAGTACCCCATTTTCCAAAGGAATATTTCAACTTTTCTTCTGTTGAAACCAATTCTATCTCATGAACTTCTTTGTATGAACAGAAATTTGACTTGTTGCTGCTCTGTGAGCAAGACTTGTTTCAGCACATTATTTTGTAGTGTGACGTATTACTCTACAGATAAGGCATTAATTTTTAAAAGCTACCATTGCCTGGGAAGTGATGTGTAGCATATGACAGTGCTGACATTGACTCTCAACTCGCCCCTGACATCAAAGTCACATTTGACTGTGTGTGGCATCAAGCACCTCCAGCAAAACTGAACTAAGGCACATCAGGGAGCAAACTCTCCACTGGCTGCAGTCACATCTGGCACTTCGGAAGGTAGTTGTTGTTATTGAGGTCAATCATCTCAGCTTCAAGACATCTCTGCAGGAGTTTCACAGGGTAACAAACTGGGCTGCACCATCTTCAGGTGCTTTATCGATGATTTTCCTTCCACCACATGGTTAGAAGTGGGGATGTTTGCTGATGATTGTATGATGTTCAGCACTATTTTTGTGACTCCACAGACACTGAAGCAGTCCATCTCTAAATGCAGCAAGGCCTGACCAATATCCAGACTTGGGCTAACAAGCAGCAAGTAACAAATCCCAGCCAATGACCATTTCCAACAAAAGACAACGTGACCATTAACAACTCTTTGACATAAATAGCATTACTCCACTAAAAGTCCTTATTATCAACATCCTGGGATTTACCATTGATCAGATACTAAACTGGACTAACTTTGGCTAAAAGAGCAGGTATACTGTAGTGAGTAACTATCTTCCTGACTCTCTAAAGCATGTCCAAAGGGATGGAATATTCCCCACTTGTCTGGATGGGTGAAGCTCTAACTCAATAGGTTTGTCACCAACCAGGAGAAAAACAGCTCACTTGATTGGCACGACAACCAGAATGAGCTACTCCCTTCACCACTAACAATCAATAGCTGAAATGTGCACCACCTACAGGATCCACTGCAGAAATTTACCAAGGATCCTCTGAGAGAACCTTTCAAATCCACAACCACATCCATCTGGAGGACAGGGACAGCAGATGCATGGATAGACCCATCACCTGCAAGTTCCCACCCAAGCCACCCGTTATCCTGACTTGGAAATACAATGCCATTCCTTTTGTGACATCGCTTCTTAATAGAGTTGTGGGCCTATCTACATTATGTGGATTGCAGTGGTTCAAGAAGGCAAATCACCATACCTTCTCAAGGGCAACTAGAGATGGGTAATTAATACTGACCCAGCCAGCAACACTCATGTCTATCTCTTGCATAGAAAATAGTTTTCAGTCTTATTCTATGCATGGGCTTCTCTCATTGGAAAGAAGAAGGCTAAGAGGGGATTTGATAGACACATACAAGATGATCAGAGGATTAGATAGGGTAGACAGTGAAAGTCTTTTTCCTAGGATGATGATGTCAGCTTGTACGAGGGGGCATAACTACAAATTGAGGGGTGATAGATTTAAGACAGATGTCAGAGACAGGTTCTTTAGTCAGAGAGTGGTAAGGGCGTGGGCCTACCTATAAATGTAGTTAACTCAGCCACATTAGGGAGATTTAAACAATCCTTGGATTAGCACATGGATGATGATGGGATAGTGTAGGGGGCCGAGCTAAGAATAGTTCACAGGTCGGCGCAACATTGTGGCCAAGGGGCCAGTTCAATGCTGTATTGTTCTATGTGTTCTTATGGATTTTGTGCCTTCAGAAGTGAATAAAGTCTGTACATCTTCTGTGATGATATTAATCCTCTCCTCTTAGGACTGACCTGCATTTCTTTCAGACTTTTGCTTTGTTCATCATCTGAATGGCTCTCTCCAAAGTCTTCCTTATACTGTAATACATCTGACAAAGATTCATCACCAATTCCAACAGCAATTCTATCTTTTGCAAATTTGTGATTGTGAAGGAATTGGCAGAGACTTGAAAGGACGCAAGAATTTTTTTAATAAAAAGATGTAAAGCAGGCTCTAAACAAGATGTTCATTCATTGCGAATGATAGAAAGCAGAGGCACTGCAAGGAAACTCCTTCAAGATGAACAGGTATAGAGCTCTGGGGGGGCCCTAATAGTTATTACAAAGCCTATAAAGGGGGAAAAGATAACTAATTACCTTAAAAATGTCAGGGTAGATTTTCCAATCTTTGAGCTTCAGATATAGAACCACTAAGCTTTGCTTTTGCAACAAGTGGAGACGCTGGGCTATACCCCCACATCCTCATGGACTGGCTTCATTATGTATTTCATGAAAGTTAAATGCTACTGCTTGGAGTTCATGTAAAATGAAAGTGGGACAGAAGTTACTAGTGAATGAAATCTGGCAAATGGCAGAAAAGAAAGGGAACAGCACAACTCCCTAAGGGGCCAATAATTGAGGAGGATGGAAGATAAAGCTTTGAACAGCGTATGCCTCCACTGTTTGTTAGGTAATTAGTGGCTGTGAAGGCTCCACTGTATGAAATGGATGCTGTGGTTTTCTGTATTGAATTCCAGCTCAACCAATCTTTGTTAGTCAACAGTGTCATATAGCACAGAGGTGGTCCAAATGCACACAACATAAAATATTGCCCATCCACCTACTCCAGATTCATTGCTGATCTGTATTAAACTTCAGCTTAGCTTACAGTTTGATTGTTCATCAAATATGTCCACAATCCAGCAAGGTGCCTGTATTCAGCTTCAATTGGGTACTGACATTTTAAAGAGGACATCATGCAACACGTCAGTGCCTAACTTGCCAGATGATATGTTGTTAGTCATTGACATTGGAAGGTGGCAGATTTGTCACATGCTTTGCTTTCATTCCACACACACCTTCAACAAAGTGGAAACAACCATTTGCATTTATATAGTGTCTTTTATGTAAGGAATCATTACAATGCAGTTCATTGAAGCATAAGAAAATTAAATTTATTTTTCATTATGAAAAGTATAAATTGTAGTTTTCTTGTCAGGCAGTCCCAAGGAAGATGATTTGCTTCTACTCGAGTGTGAAGATCTCAGAGATGGCCTTCAATTGCAATGTGCTGTTTTTAAAATCTGTCACATGCAAGTAGAATACTCTCGCAGGATCGGGCAGATCAGGTGTTTGGCAAATTGTGTGCCCCCTCTGTCACCTCAACTTTCCCTCTGTGTGTTCTAAACCAAGTCTCTCAATGCGTTCAGTGCCATTTCAGTCAATCCCAAGTCAGGAAATCCCATGAGACAGCGGATACACTTGACTTGTTTTGTCATACTTTGAGGGTTCCCCTAACGTGTTTGTGCTATTCTCCTTGAAGTCTCCTGCTATGACTGAATTCCAAGTAGCGAAGAAGTCTGGCCTATATGTCTCTCTTGATCTACCAGGCGATATATTATGCCCTCTGAAATGGCTTATCAGTTGAGACAGATGAACAATAAATCCTGGCCTTGCCTTCATTTAATTAAACTAATAGACGAAAGGTCTATTTTTGCAGCAGGGATCTCACTCAGTTGACACTCCAGTTAGTACTGCAAGCATGCTGCACCATCAGAAGTATTGACTTTCAGAAAATAAATTAAATTGAGGCCTTGGCTCCCCTCTCAGATGGAGAAGAAAGATCCCAATGATACTATTTCAGAGAGTGGTCTCGTGACCACTTTGGAATGTCTTAAAGTCACAAAGGATGTCATATAAATGCAAGCCTTTGTTTCTTTCAGTTTTAAAGACATTTTTTTGTAATACATTCATTCCACTATTCTGTTCCAGTTTGCCTAGGTTTCTTTTAGAGACCTTAACCTTCTCGCAAAGTTCCATGCTGTTTCACTGCATTAACACATAACTACAGATTCTTCACCATCTTCCCCCCTCCAGGGAAGCACAAAATATTAAATCGACAATTTTTTTTTTCTCAGTATACAAGATGAACACTTATTCTTAATAGGTGGCAATTTGCTGGCTGTCATTTGGATCCTAAGTGAGAACTTCAATGATATTTAATGCAGAGCCCTGGGAATTAATAAACAATAATGTGCGTTTCTCACAGTGTTGTGATATTTATAGATCTTTCAGGGTTTTTCTTCTCTTACCCACCTCCTCCCAATGCCACAAAAAAATGCTGACATTTGTTCTATGACAGAACTGGGAAAGATTCAGCTATTCAGTCTCACCTAAGACCATAACACCTTGGGAAAATCTTCAAATGCCTTATGCACTCTAGCTGTTGGGCGTTCCTCTCTTTGGCTTCCTTTTAACGCAGTTTTACTATTCCTGTACTGCAGCTTGGTTTAAGAAATGTGATTTGATTCTGAAAAATTAATTGAATGATATATTTACAGCCATGGAGAGCAGTTTCTATGGGTGGCAACAATTGGTGGGATGCACCAAACTTCCTGCACAAAGCAAACCTTTCTGTTTTACAAAACTACAATGCACTTGGGCTCTTTTTAAACAAAAACAGAAATAACTGGAGAAAATCTACCAGTCTGGTGGCATCTATGGAGATTAAAGAGCTTCTTTTCAAGTAATGCTGTTAAATTATTTGAGCTCAAGTGTAAGGAATGAAAAAAAATCTTTGCTCTTTGAGTTCATGTTAGTGGGGAGGGGGCATTAACCCTTCAGAATTGGCCTGCCATCTCCAAAGAGTCCAAACTATTGTCCAGGGCAACGTTATGAGCAACCCGGAAAAAAAATAAATTATAAGACGTTAAGAGATAGTTGTGTTTATTTCCTGCTTATTGGAATACTTTGTGTATTATGCTAAAGATATTGGAGATGGTAAGAAAAGATTGACTGAAAATTAAGAATAATTGAATTCGGTGTTTGTTTTTCTGAAGGTCTGGGAATGATGGTGAGCGCCCTTGCTATGGGTGATCAATAATCATTGCCGCTTGACATTCTGGCATTACCATCACTGAATCATCCACTGTCCCCATTTTGGCAGTTAACATTGACCAGAATCTGCACTGGATCAGTCAGGCAGTTAGTGTGGCAGTGAAAGCAGCTGCAGGTCAGAGATGATTCATTCTGTGGCAAGTAACCCATCTCCTAACTTTGCAAAATCTTTCCATAATGACCACGACAATTGGGTGATAAAGTACTCTCCCTTTGCCTGGGTGCATGCAGTTCTAACAAAACTCAAGAAATGTGACACCATCCAGGACAAATTAGTCCACTTGATTGGCACCACATCCACCACCTTCCATACTCATTCCCTTCCCCACTGACACATAGTGTGCATCATTTGCAACATGCACTGCTGTAAATCACCAAAGCTCCTCCAACAGCACTTTCCAAGCCCACAAACTCCATCAATTAGAAGGACAAGGGCAGCAGATGAATGGGAATACCACCCCCTGCAAGTTCCCCTTCAAGCCACACATCATTCTGACATGGATGTGCATTATTGTTTCTTCATTGTCAACTTCAAAAATCCATGCTCTCCTTGTTGACAGCACTTTGAGTGTACCTGCAGCCCAAGAATCACTACAGTTCAAAGAAGGCTTTTTCAAGTTCAAGAGGACCTTCACCTTCTCCAGCGCAATTAGGAATGAGCAATAAATGCTGGTTCATCAGTGATGCCAACTTCACATAAAGAAAAACAAACAAAGGTTTAGAATTTGCCTGTTAGAGCCAAAGATCTGAGGATAACTTTCCTGGAGGTGCCACTGTGCCTCCCATAGTTTATTACTATTATGCCAATGGAATGAGTTTTGCAATGACTTTTCAAGCCAGCCCAGTCTCCTGACATCATCTAAGTTTGCCACCAAAATTTGAATTTTATCATGAATGTACTTTGATGCTGTTAGCTTAACGCTCATCTGATTCATGTTGTAGAATACTCTTAAGCAGTACCAGGCGGTGACATTGATGTGATGGTATTTATGCAAGATTGCTCAATGTTGGTTGCCTCAAAGTAACAGAGCATCCATTCAAAGTAATAGATCACTCATAACAAAAACAGAAAATACTGGAGAAGCTCAGCAAATCTGGCAGCATCTGTGGAGAGGAAACATTGTTAACATTTTCCAGTTCAGTGACTCTTCTTTAGATCTGATAGCATCTAGAAAATGTAATCACTCATCATTGTTCAAAAGTGCAGCTTTGACATTCTGCTTTTAGATCTTCCCTTTTTCAAGATAACATTGAAATCTATGAATGAGCAATGAAGTGAAACACCTAACCTCTGTCCAATCCTGTACCCTTTACTCTGAGCATCAATGTATTACTCTTCATGCACCCATCTTTGAACTTTCTCCATGTAGCATGATAACTTTTTGATTCAATGTTTAAATTTAGATTATGAATATTAACTCTAAATATCTTCATATTTACATAGTATGCTTACATCGAGTTGTGCTGAAATAAGACAGATTTTGTTGAATCTTTTTATTTTGCACTCATCAGGACAATTCACAAGAAATGCCAATGTAAAGGTTAGATTACTTACAGTGTGGAAACAGGCCCTTCGACCCAACAAGTGCGCTAGTCAAGCCCAGTTAATCTGGGTGCCCCAGAAGGAAAAGAACATTTTAACTCAGGCATGAATGCAAACTTGGCTCACTCACCTAAATGGCTGATATTGTACTCCAACACAACCAGTACATCCATTTCCAAGGGTTACTCTTTACTGAATCATTCTTCCTTCACATCAGCAATCCAAAGTCAGGGGGCTCAGGATCAACCAGGAGACGTGAATAAATCCTTTCCAATGAAATAATGTCTGTTCCTATGAGGCAGATTGGAAGCACTGACAACAATTATTGAATTTAGTTGCACATTTAAAAGGTTATGATTTGGAGGAGCCAGTGTTGGACTGGGGTGGACAAAATTAAAAATCACCCAACACCAGGTTATAGTCCAACAGGTTTATTTAGAGGCACTAGCTTTGGAAGCATTGCTTCTTCATTAGGTGATTGTGGAGCATCACAGCTATCCAATGAAGGGGGAAGATTGGTTCTTTGTCTCAGAATAAGGGTGTCTTTAAGGGCAAGTTAAGAGGCAAGTGAAAGAGAGAAAATATAAAGGAAAAAAAAAAGACCTCTTCCTGATAAATCATAAAATTCCCCCCTACGCCAAGGCTTAACTATTATTCTCAACCCCAGGGATCAGGGAGCTCTCCCTATCCATGGATAAAGATGCTGAGTTACTGAGTGAAGAAGACAGACTAGATGGGGCATGTAAGACAGTAAGTAATAAATATCAGTTAAAAAGGGTCACTGAGTGAGGCAGAGCAGTAATTGAATCCATGACTGTGAGGTATGCGAGTGGGAGATAAAGGAAAGGTATGTTTGAGTGAGACATTGAGTAAAGCAGAGCAGGGGAGGCAGAGCCCAAGTTGGGTGTGAATGAACCAAACTGTTAGATCAAATTATCTTTATTGAATTATCCATATTGTCACATGTACTCGAATGGTTGCAGTAAAAAGTTTATAAGTCGCCACTTATGGCGCCGTCTTAGATACAAGATATCTAAGTACAGATACTTAAGTATTTGGTAAAAATAAGTAAAGTGTCACATAAGAATTAAAGTTACTGATCGGGCAAGTGTTAGAGGGCAAGTTGCTGAATATGAGTGAATGAAGATGACTCTGTGTGAGCAACTGATGAACATAAGAGAGTAAACCAGCATGGAAGATTAAATGTGAATCACATATAGGAAAAGTAAATTTACCATTATCTTACCAGACCATCAGGTGCTCTTTCATTAGACAGCAATGGCTGGTGGTTGTTTAACCTAAGGGTCACCATGCCTCAGGTGAGGAGAGAGGCTGAGCAGGTGAGTAGCTCATGGTAACCATAACTAGTGCAGGAATTGAACTCATGTTGTTAACATCACTCTGCATTGCAAACCAACTATCCGGCCAATTAAACAAACCTGTCTCTCATTAGGGGCACTCGTGTGTGCTACCTCTGAGCCAGAAAGGCCTGGGTTTGAGTCTCACCAGAGATGTGTCATAACACATCTGAGCACATTGATTAAAATGACTATAATATCCTGAAAGGCTTTGACAAAGTGGATGTGCAAAAGCTGTTTCCTGACAAGGTTTTTGTGGTTCAGTGACAATATTTCTAACTCTGGGTCAGTCACTTGGGTTCAAGTCCTATCTGCTCCAGACGTGTTAGAACACATCTGGACAGGTTGCTTACAAATATCTGCAAGTTACTCGACTCTTCTGATACTATAAAAGAGCAAAGGAAAGGTACTGTAGAAGCTGGAAACCTGTCATAAAAGCAAGCACTGCTGGAGAAAACGACCTCAGGCATTTTCAGTGGAAAGGGAATAAAGTTAAGGTTTCAGGGTGGTGGACTGTACTAGACATGTCTGTCTAGTTTGATGCTGGCTGACCATTTCCTGACTTTATTACTCAAGACTGTGTTGCATCTAAAACATGCAACGCTACAAGTTCTGAGTTGTCACGCAGCTCATACACTGCAATAACATTCATCTTGCAAGACCTTTAAAGTCTTTCTATGTTTACTTTTTGTTTTTTCCAAGCTTATCATTTTGTCAACTTTATTTATATTACCTGTTGCAAACTATCTTTACACAATCGCATGTGAGCAGATGTGACACCAAATTAAGAAGGTAGTATTTAGTATCGTTGCTCTGTAAAGTACAAAAGCCTGCATAGGAACCCTCACAAGGCAACTATTGGCCTTTTCTATTCGGTTCAGGTAATATCACTCTCTAAATCAGAAATTTGCATTTACACTCAAGAGTTCAAATCAGGTTATTTGTGACCTCTGTGATGTATTATTGTTTCCTAGAATTTAATGAATGATCAAGCGATTTGGTCTGTGTGGAATTTGCACATTCTGCCCATGTCTGCGTGGGTTTCCCCCAGGTTCTCCGGTTTCCTCCCACAATCCAAAGATGTGCAAGTCAAGTGAATTGGCCAAGCTAAATTGCCCATAGTGTTAGGTGCATTAGTCAGAGGGAAATGGGTCTGGGTGGGTTACTCTTCGGTGTGGACTGGTTGGGCCGAAGGGCCTGTTTCCACAATGTAAGGAATCTAATCTAAAAAAAAATTAAGGAAATAGACGATTCCCTACATATAGTTTTCAAGTATGTGTACCTGAAGATTGAGGGATTTACATCTGAAGCCTGTATTCAGAACATCAGAATGTCATCATTTAAGCCGTTACTTTAAACGCAGTACTGAGAGAATACTGCAGCAGTGTGTGCCCTTCCCAATTTTTCCAGGCTTTCATTCTATTGCTGCTTGTGGGATTTGCTGTCTAAAGGTTGACTGTAATTTTTTTCCAACATAATGACAGACACTGTATGGGTCCTTGTATGTAAAATAATTTTCCACATTTGTAGGTGAGTTAATAAGGTGTACTGATCAATTTGAGTCTTTTGTTGCGTACCAATATATCCCTCCTCCCAGTCTAATAATAAAAGTACAACACCCTAAGCCAAATGTGCCAGTTTACATTGGCATGGTCATGGTTTCATCTGTGGTTTTCCAACTGAAAAAAAAGTGACTTCTGGAAACTGCACAGTTTAAACTTTCCCAAAATATCTTCCTTTTCATTCATTTATGAGATGTGAGTGTCTTTAGCTGTGCCAAAATTTACTGCCAATCCCTTAAATCATGTCATTTACTAGGCCATTTGAGAGGGAAGTTGAGAGTCTGGAGTCACATGTAAGTCAGCAGTTTCCTTACCTAAAAGACATTCGTGAAACACGTGTTTTCGCAACAATCATTTGACTTTTAATTCCAGGTTTTTTTTATTGAATTCAATTTTTACCATCTGTCCCACTGGGATTTGAAACCAAGTCCTCAGAATATTACCTGGGATCTCTAGATTACTGATGTAACTATTAACACATCTAGGCCAGCACCTCCTTGTAACTGCAGTGTTTCAAGAATGTAGCTCAACATGATCTTCTCAAGGACAGTTAGGAATGAGCAATAAATGCTGGCCGAGTGAGTGATGCTCATATCCTGCAAATGAAAGAAAAAAACTCAGGCAAGATGACATCAGACATTCTACCATCGGCCTGAGTGCCTCTTGACTGGAAAGAGGAGAAGTCAACCAAGTGCTTGGGTCCTATTCTATGCAAAGAGCCCTCTGGTTAGTAGAGATATGTACACATTGAGGAAATGCCACAAAGGCTGTGTGGAGTTTTCCAACACTGTGTTTACATATGCACAAGTTAAACAGTGACAAACTAGAATGGACTAATAGACACAAAGGAGCTATGCCGAGTAAAAATCTTGTATAGAGGAATGGAATAAATTTGGAAAAGGTGAAACTTCCATCTGACTAACATCTGCAAGGCAGCAAATGTCCAAAAGTATCATTGAAGGTGATGAGGAGGCAGCGAGTATTAGTTGGGAGAGTTTGAGAGATGATGGTTTTGGAAGCAAATGGAACAGTTGCCAATTCTGAGGGTGACAGAAATTGGGAAACAATCAGCGGCTGGAATTGGTGAAAATGCAGAGTTTCCTGGTATTTGTAGAGCTAGAAGAAGGGCTGAAGCCATGGACGATACAAACATGGGATTGAATATTTCAATTCACACTGTTGTTGGTGATGAAGCCAATGTAATTCCAATAGCACAAGCATGATGGGCAAACAGAACTTGTTACAACGTTCTGCACATAGATTATTCATGATGAAGCAATTTATTAGCAATTACAATCAGCTTTCCGGTTAAAGTTTATGACATGAACACAACAAAGTAATAAAAATATAAAAATACCAACTGTGGAATGTTCCCAATTAGACAGAAAATATGAACAAAGTTTTGTTTCCACACAGAAATTAAAATCTTTGGTGGGGCTATTTGATTGGGTGGCTCCCCTTGGACTAGCTATAATGGACCGATGAGTCAAGACATTCTGTGCTGTGCAGACATAATTGTTCATTGCAGTTTTGGTTCTGACATAGCTGTCATTGAGGAAATGCAGCAAGAATGAAAAGAATCATTCCTGTTTAATGCAAATACCAAACAAACATCTTTCTGAAGTTTCTGAACAATGATCTAGCTTCTCGGTTGACAATTTTACTTCAGTCTTCAATCTCTAGACAAAAGCTAAATGTTTTGCCAGGGGAATATTCCCAGTGAAAAATGACAATCTTAAAGCAAGGGATGTTTTCTGGAATAAGAAAGAGTGAACAATAGGTGAAAAGGGTCACATTGTTACAAGGCCACAGTGACATGGATTTTAATCTCATTTACCATTGCTTAATCCCATGTTGCTGTTCAGGTTTGTTTTTTCTGGGTTTTCCCTCCCTCTCCCTCTTTGCTGTGTGATTTATTCAGAGTGGCCAAACATGATTGCCTTAGCATGGGCAGCAAGAGGCTTTCTTCAGCCTTTTCATTTTTTTCTGATCAATTTCTCAGAAATTCTCTAATATTTGAGAGAGTTTTCAAATTAAACTCAGCTGACTTGTGTACAAGGTTAGTAATTGGAGACTCAGAGGAAAGAAAAGGACAGAAAGAAAGAGACAGAGATTCTTCTTGATCCTTTGTGCTTCTGTGTCATTGATGCTATGATTGATTCAAGCGGGATGAAATTAAAAGAAGTTGTGATGAGCTATGTTTTCCATAAGATATTCACAAGTAGCTACAATTTCATACGCATTTTATATGGAATTAGTGAGAACTTACTCATTCCAGAACCATCTATTTGGGTCATGTCTACAGGGAGCCATGTACAATACTCTGGCTAGAGTGAGGGCAGAAACGTACTCATTGTTGCCTTCATCCTGATAACCACCTTCATGTGTCCCTGCATCACACTGAGAGTTGACTCTGAGCATACAAACACCAAGTTTCTCTATATTTTGGGGTTCCACTTGTTCCCAGTGTTTCAAAGGATTGGTCTGTCCATGCTGTCACAGAAGAGTTTAATAAAATTCATTTACAGGATGTAGGTTTTACCTACTGTGCCATCATTTATTGTCCATCCCTCATTGCTCTTAAGAAGATAGTGGTGAGTTGTCTCCTTGACAGCTGCTGTCTATGTGCTGCTGGTAAACCTATAACGCTGTTAGGGATGGGAATTTCAACCCAGTGACATTGAAGGAACAGTGATACATTTCTAAGGCTGGATGATGAGTAGCTTGCAGAAGTACTTGCAGACTGTAGTGTTCCCATATATCTGCTACCTGTGTCTTTCTAGATAAGCGTAGTTGTGGGGATTTGGAAGTTGTCCAAGGAGATTTGGTGAATTTCTGCAGTGTAATTACAGAACATTTCTAAAACATAAATATCATGAGACATTAATTGAACACACCATGAAACAAACTGGTGCTACTGAGTGTTGGTGGTGGAGGGAGTGGATGTTGTGAATGTGGTGCCAATCAAGTGTGTTACTTTGGCCTGGATGTTGTCAAGTTTCTTAAGTGTTGTTAAGGCTGCACTCATCCAGGCAAGTGGAAGTGTTCTGTCACCTGTGCCTTGTAGATGGTGGACAGGTTTTGGGGAGTTAGAAAGTGGATTACTCATTGCAGGATTCTTAGCTTGTGACCTGCTGTTGTGGCCTCTGTATTTGTATAACTAGCATAGTTGAGTTTCATGTCATTAGTAACCCCCATGATGATGATAGTGGGGAATCCAGTGAGGATAATGTCAGTGAATTTCATGGGATGATGGTTAAATCTCTCCTATTAGAGATTGCCATTGCTTGGTACTGAGTGGTGCAAATGTTACTTGCCACTGTTAGCCCAAAGCTAGATATTGTCCAGGTCTTACTGCAGTTGTATATGGACTGTTTCAGTACTGGTGTTGTGAATGGCAATGAACTTGTGCAATCATCAGTGAACATCCCCATTTCTGATATTTTGATGGATGGAAGGTCATCGATGAGGCAGCTAAAGATGTTTGGGCTTAAATCCCAATTTGAAATCTTTGATAATAAGCTTTTGGATATCTTATGAATTAAAGTATATTTTTGGGGATAGAAATATTGCTTGATTGTCAAGTGACATGTTTAGAATCAGTCTGGACACAGCAGTCTTCAATATTTCTCTAATCACACAGTTTAAAAACAAATTATGAATGTGTATTGCTTGCTGGAATGGTATTTGTTGCCCAGTGAAGAATCAACCACATTGTTACTGGTCTGAAGTCACATACAGATTAAATTGGGTAAGAACAGCAGCTTACCCTCCCTAAAGGGCAGGAGTAAACTAGATAGGTTTTAAAACAATAATTGACAATGGCTACAATTAGCTAATCATTCAAACTTCCTCATGAACCATGGGCCTGTGGTTTGTAGTTGCTAGGCCGGTGACAGTACCTCTATGCAACTATTTATCACAGTGCCACTACCCATCACAATGTCATATGCAATCATAGACTTTCAGAGATATACAGCATGGAAACAGACCCTTCAGTTCAACTCATTCATGCCCACTCAATTTCCTGAACAAATCTTGTTCCATTTGCCAGCATTGGCCCATATCCCTCTTAAGGTGAAAGTGAGGACTGCAGATGCTTGAGATCTGTTGAAAAGTGTGGTGCTTGAAAAGTACAGCCGGTCGAGCAGCATCTGAGGAGCAGGAGAATCGATGTTTCAGGCATAAACCCTTCATCTGGAATGTGAAGGGCTAATGCCCGGAATGTCAATTCTCTTATCTCCTCGGATGCTGCCTGACCTGTTGTGCTGTTCCAGTGCCACACTTTTTGACCCATATCCCTCTAAATCCATCCTATTCATATACCCATCCAGATGCCTTTTAAATCTTATAATTCTACCAGCCTCCACCATTTCCTCTGGCAGCTCATTCCATACATGCACCACTCTCTGCATGAAATGTCACCCCTTAGGTTACCTTTAAATCTTTCCCATCTCACCGTAATCCTATGCCCTCTAGTTCTGGACTCCCCCACCTCTGGGAAAAGACCCTGTTTATTTATCCTATCCATGCCCTTCATTATTTTATAAACCTCTATAAGGTTACCCCTCAGCCTCTAATGCTCCAGAGAAAATAGTTCTAATCTATTCAGCCTGTCCTTATAATTCAAATCCTCCAAACCTGGCAACATCCCTGTAAATTTTTTCTGAACCCTTTCAAGTTTCACAACATCCTTCCTGTAGCAGAGAGACCAGAATTGCATGCAGTATTCCAAAAGTGGCCTAACCAATATCCTGTACGACTGCAACATGATCTCCTGTACTCAATACACTGACCAATAAAGGCAAGCATACAAACTCCTTTTTCACTATCCTGTCTACTGCGACTCCACTTTCAAGGAACTGTGAACCTGCATTCCAAGGTCTCTTTGTTCAGCAACACTCCCCAAGACCTTACTATTAATTGGATAAGTCCTGCCCTGATTTGTCTTTCCAAAATGCAGCACCTTATATTTATCTAAATTAAACTCCAACTGCCACTCCTCGGTCAATTGGCCCATCTGTTCAAGATCCCGTTGTACGCTGAGGTAACGTTCTTTGCTGTCCACTATACCTCGATTTTTAGTGTCATCCACAAACTTACTAACCAGACCTCCTGCGTTCACATTCAAATCGTTTACATAAATGATGAAAAGCAGTGGATCCAGCATCAACTCTTGTGGTACACCTTTGGTCCAGACTGACAAGTAATCGTGCACCACCAACATCTTTCTTCTACTTTTGAGCCAGTTCTGTATTCCAAATAGCTCGTTCTCCCACTAGTCAGTGTGATCTAACCTTGCTAACTAGGCTACCATGAGGAAACTTGTTGAATGCCTTACTGAATTCCACATGGATTATGTCCACCACTCTGCCCTCAACGATCCTCTTTGTTACTTCTTCAAAACACTCAATCAAGTTAATGAGAGATGATTTCTCCATGCAGAAAGCGTGACTTTCTCTAATCAGTCCATGCTTTTCCAAATATATGTATATCCTGTCCCTCAGGATTCCTTCCAAGAACTTGGTCACCATCAATGCTGGAAAAGCTCAGCTGTCAGGCAGCAACTGAGGAGCAGGAGAGTGCTGTTTCGAGCATGCGCTCTTCATCATTCCCGATGAAGAGCTTATAATCAAAACATTGACTCTCCTGTTCCTCGGATGCTGCCTAATATGATGTGCTTTTCCAGTGCCACATTTTTTTGACTCTGATCTCCAACATCTGCAATCCTCACTTTCTCCTGGTCACTGTCGATGTCAGGCTCAGTGGTCTATAATTCCCTGGTTTTTCCTTACCACCTTTCTTAATTAGTAGCACCACGTTAGCCAACATCCAATCTTCTGGCACCTCACCTGTATCTATTGATGATAAATATATCTCAGCAAGGGGCCCAGTAATCACTTCCCTAGCTTGCTACAGAGTTCTACGATACACCTGATCAGATCCTGGGGATTTATCCATCTTTGTGCATTTTAAGACATCTGACATCTTCTCCACTGTAATGTGGACATTTTTCAGGATATCAGTATTTATGTCCCCACATTTTCTATCTTCCTTCTCCACAGTGAACACTGATGCAAGACACTTGTTTTCTTTTAATCTCCCCCATCTCCGCGGTTCCACACATAGGTGGCTAATCTTTAAGAGGGTCTATTCTCTGCCTAGTTACTCTTTTGTCCTTAATGTAGTCATCTGTTTGACACCTTTGCCATTGATGCCATGGATGGGTCGACAGTCTCAAAAGAAAGCAGAATTTCATTAGTGCAGTTACTTTAGTTTTTTGTTAACAAGTTTAATCCATGTATTAACATGTCAAGCCAAGGTGCCTATTTTCGTCTGGTGTTCTAATGGTGAATTTTCATCAAAGCATTGTTGCCTCCGGATTTGATTACTCTATGGGCCTCCTTACAGCCTTCACATTGTACCTCTTCTATAAATAAGCTCATTTTAGTATTCTGCTGCTTCTAACCTAAAACACCACGTAACTGTTCAGTCAGCAGCTCTACTTGCTGATCTGCACTGGGTCGGGATCTGACATTGCCTTGAATTGAACATTCAGATCCTTGTTTCTGCATCCCTCTGTGGCCATACTCCACACCATTTCAGTTAACACTTCCAACTCTACAACCCTGGACAAAATTCTCAAATTTTTCCTCCAATTCCTTATTCCTCCCTCCAATTAGATTCATACAGTCATAGAGATGTACAGCATGGAAACAGACCCTTCGGTCCAACCCGTCCATGCTGACCAGATATCCCAACCTAGTTCTGGATTAGTGATGCTGGAAGAGCACAGCAGTTCAGGCAGCATCCAAGGAGCAGCAAATCGACGTTTCGGACAAAAGCCCTTCATCCTGATGAAGGGCTTTTGCTCGAAACGTCGATTTCGCTGCTCCCTGGATGCTGCCTGAACTGCTGTGCTCTTCCAGCACCACAAATCCAGAATCTAGTTTCCAGCATCTGCAGTCATTGTTTTTACCTACCAGATATCCCAACCTAATCTCGTCGCATTTCCCAGCATTTGGCCCATATCCCTCTAAACCGTCCCTATTCATATGTACCTCAATATGCCTTTTAAATGTTGCAATTGTACCGGCCTCCACCACTTCGTCTGGCAGCTCATTCCAGACACGCACCACCATCTGCGTGAAAAGGTTGCCCCTTAGGTCCCTTTTATATTTTTCTCCTCTCACCCTAAACCTATGTCCTCTAGTTCTGGACTCCCCCACCCCAGGGAAAAGACTTTGTCTATATACACTATCCATATCCTTCATGATTTCTTTCTCCTCTATGAAATCACTCCTCAACCTTTTACTCTCCAGGGACAACAGCCCCAGCCTATTCAGCCTCTCCCTATAACCCAAATCCTCCAACCCGGGCAACATCCTTGTAAATCTTTTCTAAACCCTTTCAAGTTTCACAACATCATTCCAATAGGAAGGAGGCCAGAATTGCATGCAATATTCTAAACGTGACCTAACCAATGACCTGTATAGCTGCAACATGACCTCCCAACTCCTGTACCCAATACTCTGACCAATAAAGGAAAGCGTGCCAAACGCCTTCTTCACTATCCTATCTACCTGCGGCTCTACTTTCAGGGAGCAACGAACCTGCACTCCAAGGTCTCTTTGTTCAGCAACACTCCCTAGGACCTTATCATTAAGTGTATAAGTGTTGCTAAGATTTGATTTCCCAAAATGCAGCACCTCGCATTTATCTAAAGTATACTCCATCTGCCACTCCTCAGCTCATTGGCCCATCTGATCAAGATCTCATTGTAATCTGAGATAATTTTCTTCACTGTCCACCACACATCCAATTTTGGTGTCATCTACAAACTTACTAACTACACCTCCTATGTTCCTATCCAAATCATTTATATAAATGACGAAAAGTAGTGGACCCAGCACCAATTCTGTAGCACTCCACTGTTCACAGGCCTCCATTCTGAAAAGCAACCCTCCACCACCAAACTCTGTCTTCTACCTCTGAGCCAGTTTTGTTTCCAAATGTCCAATTCTCCCTGTATTCCATGAGTTCTAATCTTGCCAACCAGTTTCCCATGGGGAATCTTGTTGAACACCTTACTGAAGTCCATATAGATCACATCCACCACTCTGCCCTCATCAATCCTCTTTGTTACTTTTTCAAAAAAACTCAATCAAGTTTGTGAGACATGATTTCCCACACGCAAAGCCATGTTGACTATTCTTAATCAGTCCTTGCCTTTCCAAATATGTGTAAATCCTGTCCCTCAGGATTCCCTCCAACAACTTGCCCACCACCGACATCAGGCTCACTGGTCTATAGTTCCCTGGCTTGTCCTTACCACCCTTCTTAAATAATGGTATCATGTTAGCCAACCTCCAGTCTCCTGGCACCTCACCTGTGATTATCGCTGTTACAAATATCTCAGCAAGAGGCCCAGCAATCACTTCTCTAGCTTCCCACAGAGTTCTAGGGTACACCTGATCAGGTCCTGGGGATTTATCCACCTTTATGCATTTCAAGACATTCAGCATTACGTCCTCTGTAATGTGGACATTTTGCAAGATGTCACCGTCTATTTCTCCACATTTTGTATCTTCCATGTCCTTCTCCACAGTAAACACTGATGTAAAATACTTGATTAGTATCTCCCCCATCTCCTGCGGCTCCACAAAGGGCTGCCTTGCTGAACCTTGAGGGGGCCTATTCTCTCCCTAGTTACCCTTCTGTCCTTAATGTATTTGTAAAAACCCTTTGGATTCTCCTTAACTCTATTTGCTTCCTTTTTTATAACTTGCTGTAATAGAACATAGAATATAGAAAATTACAGCACAGAACAGGCCCTTTGGCCCATGACGTTGTGCTGCGGATTAATTTTAAATGAAATAACCTAACCTAAGCATCCCTCAGTTCACTGCTGTCCATGTGCATTTCCAGCAGTTGCTTAAATGACTCTGCTTCCACTACCAACGCTGACAATGCATTCCATGCATTCACAACTCTCTGCGTAAAGCACCTACCTCTGACATCCCCTCCATACCTTTCTCCTAATATCTTAAAACTATGACCCATCGTGCCAGTCAATCTTGCCCTGGGGAAAAGTCTCTGGCTATTGATTCTATCTATGCCTCACATTATCTTGTATACCTCAATCAAGTCTCCTCTTTTCCTCCTTCTCTCCAGAGAGAAAGGTCTGAATTTAGTCAACCTCTCTTCACAAGGCAAGCTCTCCAGTCCAGGCAGCATCCTGGTAAACCTTCTTTGCACCCTCTCCAAAGCCTCTATATCTTTCCTCTAGTAGGGCGACCAGAACTGGATACAATATTCCAAGAGCTGTAGCAAAACCTCGCAGCTCTTAAACTCGATCCCCCTGTTAACAAAAGCCAAAACGTCATATGCTTTCTTAACAACCCTATCCACTTGGGTGACAACTTTGAGGGATCTATGTATTTGAACACCAAGATCCCTCTGTTCCTCCACATTGCCCAGAATCCTGTCTTTAATCCTATATTCAGCATTCAAATTCGACCTTCCAAAATGTATCACTTCTCATTTATTCAGGTTGAACTCCATCTGCCATTTCTCAGCCCAGCTCTGCATCCTGTCTATGTCACGCTGTAGCCGGCAATAGTCCTTGTTACTATCAACGGCACCTCTAACCTTTGTGTCATCAGCAAATTTACTAACCCACCCCTCAACCTCCTCATCTAAGTCATTTATAAAAACTACAAAGAGCAGAGGCCCAAGAACAGAGGCTTGCGGGACACCACTCAACACTGACCTCCAGGCAGAGTACTTTCCATCTACAACCATGCTCTGCCTTCTGTCAGCCAATCAGTTCTGAATCCAGATAGCGAAATCTCCCTGTATCGCACACCTCCTGACTTTATGAATGAGCCTACCAGTGGAACCTGATCAAATGCCTTGCTGAAGTCCGTATACCCCACAGCCACTGCTCAACCTTTATTGATCTGTCTTGTCACCTCCTCAAAGAACTCAGTAAGATTTGTGAGGCATGACCTGCCCCTCACAAAGCCATGCTGACTGCCTTTAATCACACTATGCTTTTCCAAATAATCATAAATCCTATCCCTCAGACTTCTTTCTAAGACCTTGCTGACCACAGACATAAGACTGACAGGTCTGTAATTGCCAGGGATTTCCCTATTACCCTTCTTGAAAAGGGGAACAACATTGTGTGGAGTTTGCATGTTCTCCCCGTGTCTGCGTGGGTTTCCTCCGGGTGCTCCGGTTTCCTCCCACAGTCACAAAGATGTGCAGGTTAGGTGAATTGGCCATACTAAATTGCCTGTAGTGTTAGGTAAGGGGTAAATGTAGGGGTATGGGTGGGTTTCGCTTCGGCGGGTCGGTGTGGACTTGTTGGGCCGAAGGGCCTGTTTCCACACTGTAATCTAATCTAATCTAATTCACCTCCTTCCAATCTTCCGCTACAACTCCTGTGGAGAGTGAGGAAGCAAATATGTTCACCAGCAGCTTAGCAACCTTCTTTCTCACTTCCTGGAGCAGCCTAGGATAAATCTGGTCTGGCCCTGGGGACTTATCAATCTCAATGTTTGTCAAAATTTCCAGCACATCAACTTCATCAATCTTGATCTGTTCAAGCCTGTAACCCAGCTCCTCAAAGTTCTCATTCACAACAAGGTCCCTTTCCTTAGTGAAAAACCAAAACAAAAACCTTATTTAGGGCTTCCCCTATTTGCTCAGCCTCCATGCACAAGATTCCTACACTATCCCTGATCGGCCCTATCTTCTCCATGATCATTCTCTCATTCATCATGTATGAATAAAATGCCTTTGGGTTCTCCTGTATTAGCTCTGTGTCATTTTTCAATGATCATTCTCCTGTAAAGTACCATTGAGTATTTTACTGTGTGCAAAAGGTGCTATTATTATTATACTCATGCCATCTCTGTGTGTGGAGATTCAATGGGTTTTTAGGAGTTATTCTCAGCAATAGTTTCCAACAATCTTCCAAGGTACCTTCATGTTTACACTACATAAGTACCAGCCAATGACCATCTATCCACAACTCCTTCTCATTTGACAGCTTTGCTATCACTGGATGCCCCCACTTTTAACATCCTAGAACTTACATTTGATCAGAAACTGAACCGGCCATATAAATGATTGGACTACAGGACCAGATTAGAGTCTGAGAAGCCTGCAGTGAATAACTTGTCTCTTGACTCCCCAGCTACAAGCACAAGGTAGGAATGTGATGGAATACCCACCCCTTGCTTAGATGACTGTAGCTCCAACTACACTCAACAATTGTGATGATACTGTGACTCTAAGAGATGTATTTGGCCCTGTATTTTATGAAGAAAAGTTGAGATCAGAAGTGACAACTGGTCTGTTTCAAAGCTATTAAAGTAAACAGCTTGTGAGGCCTTTTATTTTCTAAATTCAGAACAACAGAATGGGTGGGGTCAAGCTCCCACAGAACCAAGATTTCTAGTTTTAGTTTTCCAGTAGCAGTTGCTAGGGTCCTGAAGCTACAGCACATCTCTCCCTGCTACTCTCTTTCTCAGAGTTTTCTCCTGACGTTTTTCCTGCTGATCAGCAGAGTTGTATGTGAGACAATTGATTTTGCCAAGGGTGTGTTAATGGGAACACATGTGTGTTCATGGTTACTGCATTGGAACAGTTACTGTTTAGTAGTTAAATAATCTATTATTCTGTTAAGTTTTTCCATACAATTAAGTTATTCCAATTTCTTCTTTCCTTCATGGTATTTTAACTATAGTGTATGAATAAAGTGTATTTTGCTTCAAGCTGGTGGTTTACCAAATCAAATTGTATCCAGAATGAAATGCTGGGCACTTGTCTTTAAAATAAGAAAAAGTTAGGGTCTAGGCTATCTTCTTAACATATTTTGGTCCATAACGCAAACTTGACACCATCCAGGACAAGGCAGCCTGCTTGACTGGTATTGTATCCATCACCTTCAAATATTACATAATCTGCCATCACCACCCACTTGGTATCAGTATGCAGCATTTATAAGATGCACGAGAACAAATCACCAGGGTTCGTCCGGCTACACCTCCTAAAACTGCAGCCTCTATGAGCAAGAAAGACAAGGACAACAGATGAGTGGGAACATTATCACCTATGAGTTCGTCTCCAAGTGACACACCATCCTGGCTTGAAACAATGTCACTGTTCCTTCATTGTCACGAAGTTAAAATGCTGGATTTCCTCCCTAATGGCACTGTGGGTGTCCCTATAGCAGATGGACTTCAATGGTTCAGGAAAGCAGCTCATCACCACTTTTCAAGTGTTGCTCAGAGTGAGCAACAAATGCTAGCTTTGCCAGAGATGTATACCTCTCATGAATGCATTAAAAAAGGTACCCAAAATAAGGTCTTGGATGTCAGTTTAGCTGTGTTAATTGTAAGATGCCATGTCAGTATAGGATTTGATGTCTGCTCTAGGAATGGTACTCAGAGGCTTGTTAAAGGGTTAGTTGCTATTTTACATATTTTGTTATTATGATTGCTATTATGAACAAGTTTGCATTGCTTTTTAGTAGCCTGTGCTTGACCTTATATACTCTCCAAATAATATAACATTGATAACACTTTCAAAGTACTTCACTATCCGTGAAGCATTTTGGAATGTCCTATTTTGCCTCAATAGCCACCAACTCTTTGTTAGTAATAAGAAAAGGGTGGCTTGATTCAACTGTTAACTCTGCTTTCTTTCCACATACATGACAGACCTACTGAATTTCTCTAGCAATTTCTGTTATTGTTTGATTGTATGCATGGTTTTTGGTTTGTAATTGCGAAGCGAAGGACTGCACATGATTATGCTCACTTGCTACTGTCACTGTGAAGGAAGTTTCTGAAACACATGAGAAGACTTTTGAGACATTGTCAAGACTTCAAGAGTCTAGCAACATTTATTCTAAAACTTTTATGGGGATTTCATCTAAAAGAGAGTAAATGCTATTTTATTCTTCATCTTGCTGAGCGCCGGGAAATAGAGAGTGCTCAGTCATACTTATCTAGAGTGGGTCCCCTATGGCCTGAATGAGGAATGGAAGAATATGTGGCCAAGTACAGCAGCACATACTGCTCCTTGAAAGAAAGAGAGTGAAAAAGGTGGAGTGAAAAGAATGCAAGTTGATATCCTATCCCCTATTGGCATAGGATAGGTCTCCATCTCTGGAACCTCCCCACCTTGACCTCGAATACAACATCTGTTAGTGTGAACTCCCCATTTCTCAGTCACTGCAGGCTAAGAAAAAATGTGAACAGATCAATAGCTGGATTAAGTTCACTGGTGGAAGCCTCAATTTCTTGTTTCTTAATCAATCTGCAGGCTGCAAAGGTCTGTATTTGGTGATATCCATCTGCATGTGCCAGAATGCCGCACTGATAGAATTTTTTTTTGCCTTCAAGAACTAATCATTATGGGTCAAGTGCTGTTTTAAATGAAAGTTAAACTCCGCAGAGGGAAACACATTTTTTTCCTCTTCATCTGGTGTGTGTTTGTGTGTGTGTGTGTTAGTGTGTGTGTGTCAGTATATGTATGTGTGTGCGTGCGTGTGTGTGTCTGTATCCGTGTATCTGTGTGTGTGTTAGAGTGTGTCCGTGTGTGTGTCTGTGTGTGTGTCTGTGTGTGTGTATGTGTGTGTTTGTGTGTGTGTCCGTGTGTGTTTGTGTCTGTGTCTGTGTCAGTGTGCATGTGTGTGTGTTCGTGTTGGTGTGTGTTTGTGTGTGTGTCTGTGTGTGTGTGTTTGTGTGTCTGTGTTAGTGTGTGTGTGTGTGTGTGTGTCTGTGCTTGTGTTTTCAGTTATGTGGAAGGGCAATGGTTTATATTTTCACCTTAGAAACTGACTGTACTAACCAGTTTGGCATCTTCATGGAATAACTTGTTTGCCAATAAATCAATAATTTTGTACTTATTAAAGATACCTGATGACAGATCTTTATATTTGAAGTCTAATATGGAGAAAGCATACAATTGGCCATATTAAAAACTGCATAAATGATTAAAATGAAGTTGTGATATGTGGAAAAACTAAATTAGAGAGACACAGTGCACTGTTCCTCTTTTGGTTTGTAACACTTAAGAACCATTGAGGTACTTTTGAGTGTGAACAGCAGTATAGCTTACAGACGAAAATAGAGATTGCTGGAAAATCTCAGCAGGTCTGGCAGCATCTGTGGAGAGAAATCAGCGTTAACATTGCAGGTTGAGAGAGTCATTCGACTCAAAACATTAACTCTGACTTCTCTCTACAGGTGCTGCCAGATCTGTTGAGATTTTCCAGCCATTTCTGTTTTTGTCTTTGATTCACAGCATCTGCAGTTGGCCTTTTCTTTTTATTTAGTATCGCTTACAGGTTCTACAGCAGTGATGTTATAGTCACCATATAATCTGTTTTTTGGTGATAATTATTGAGGACTGAACATTTTTGCCCTGCTGTTTTTCTCACTGAAATTTTGATATTCACCTGAAAGGGCAGACAGGGACTTGATTTAATATTCCATCCAAAAGTTGAGATTCAGACTCTGCAATGCTCTCAATATCGCACAGAAATGTCAGAGAGATGGTATTGTCAAATCTCTGGACTTGGACTTGAATGTGAAATTTCCTAACTCAACTGCTACCCACGAAGTCACAGTAGACCTATCTAATAAAGAGGCCAGATACCCTGGTAAAGACATTGCACTGTTCACTCAGATTGAGTACTTTCCCCAGTACAGTCTGAATGTCTATGCTTTCAAGCCCACAGGACCCCCAAGAAAAATAAATGTTTGACAATCTCAACCCATTTCCTAACAGTCATAAGTTCACAACACAATGCTAGCCTGAAATTTGGCAAAATTGTCTGCAATTTGGTAATCACACGCTGAGAGGCTGTAAAGAAAGAAAAGGAAGTGACAATATTTCATTCGATAAAGTCAGAAATGTTGTCTTGATGCTAAGGTACACTGTCAAAGAGCTGCACGTACAGCACCGATCTATGCCTGGCCAAGCCATCTCTGACCCCAGGGAGCATGATATAGCCACTGGATACGTGGATCAATATTTCAATGCCGAAGATCTGTCAACTCTTCCACTTGATTAGTACATCCGAAAACCGCACATAAAACATTCTGTGGGGATGTAATGTGCCGAGGATGACTCACAAATAAGCATATTTTATGCCTCCAAAGTAATTCTGATAGTTTTAATTACCACAGTCTTTCTTACTATTGTTAGAGCACTTATATATTTAAAAAAGAGAATTAAAGAGCGGAGCTGCAGCATTTACGAAGAACCCTGCAATTTGGATAAAACGCTCCTTTCAAACGCTGAATTGTGCAGAAGCAGGCATTTAGCTGGTACAAAAAAAAAGGCCAGTTCAGGTAAACACAAAAGCATCCTTTATAATCAAGCGATGTGAAATGCAAATCGCTACACTTGCGGCTAATGTATCTTTGTAAGTGCACGAAAATAAAAGCTGGCAAGGTTATCACTCACTTCCATGTCAACAGCCCACGTCGACAGGTAGCGGCAAAATACCACCCAGGAGACTCTATTCATCCCTCACAGCGGGGAGACTGGCTGTAATTACCACTGGCCTACTTATTTTCAAAAAGTCCAATGCCAGATATTTTTCTTAATAGGTGAAGTCGAAGCTAAAGAACTGTAATTTTAATCAAATTCTTCACAGCTGCATGTCTCTTTCAAGAGAAATTGAGGATTTAAATGTATGTTGTTGGGCTCATCGAACGATCACAGCAGGAGGGGGACTGACAGTAATTATCTTACACTTTAAGGTATTCTGCTGCCAAGCTTCTCGGCTTTTTCTCTTCTGGAGAACAGGACAAGTGCCTTGAGACACAGAGAGACAGAATTTCATCCCAGCTCTCTTTCCCCTTCTGCGAGACCTAAAGTGACTCACCACTATAATGTTGCTGCCCATCTCTCCGTGTGTGTCTACGTGTATGTGTGTAAAGCTATGACTGATTGTGGCATAGGATTTCCTGCCAAAATAACAACGGTGCCTGCCTTTGCTAATGTGTTACATTTTCCAGCAACTTATGAGGAGGAAACAATAACACAAGTTATCAGATGCTAACTTTGTGAAAACAGTCGCTCACCCTCAATTTCCTCATAAGTCTCATGATATACTCATTAATTGCCCATATGAAAGTCACTGTGCAAAGTTATAGCTGCTACTTAACAGTGTAAGTATCTTAATGATGGGATTTATATATGTTTTGGAATGAATTATATATTTCATTGAACTTATAGCACAGGAGCAGGCCATTCATCTCGATGACTCAATTGATGCTTCTGGTCCTTGTAAACCCTCTCCCACCCTTCACCACTATCAGCAACAACCTTCCATTGCTTTCTCACTTGTGCATTTATCAAGCATGGTCTGAAATGCATCTATGCTACTGACTTTAATTATTACTTTTATTTGTGATTTCCAAATTCCAGCTTTTCGGGCAAAGTGATTCATCTTGAATATTCCACGGACCGTACAGAATGATGATCCTCACTTTCAAATCCCTTCATGCCCTCACTCCTCCATGACTCTGTAAACTCCTCCTGCCCTATAAGCTTTGCAAGACATCTGCACTCTTCCAATGCTGGCCTATTTCACATTCCCAGTTTTAATTAGTCTATCATTAGGGGCCACAACTTCAATTGCATTGGCCCTTCTCTTTCTATAAACTTCTCTGAATTTCTACTTGTCTGTCCTCTTTAAAAGGCTCCATATAAACTTTGACCATTTACCCCAACATCACCTTATGTGGCTCAGTTCAATTTTTGCTTGATGATCACTCCTGTGAAGTGCTTTGAGATGTTTTATTATGTTAAAGGTGCTATATTGAGACCATTGGCTGTGTTTTGTAATTCATTTGCAAGATGCAGGCAGCACTGCTAAGCCCTAATTGACCTGAGTGCAGTTAAGAGTCAACTAAAATGCTGTGTAGGTTAGATCAGCAGACTTTCTTCCCTAAGGGGTATTGTGAACAACAGGGTTTTAATAAAAATTGACAATGTTTTACATGGTCATTACTAAGATGGCTTATTCATTCCAGACTTTGTTTTTATTGAGTTCATATTTCGCCATCTGTCATGGTGGGAATCAAACCCATGTCACCAGAACATTAACCTGGGGTTCTGGATTACTAACTCCGTGACATTACCACAACACTACCATCTCCCCACTGTCAGGTTCTTTTTGCAAAAGGAGAAGCATTTTTTTCTGACAACAACCCTATCAAATACATTCAAAAATGGGGGAAAAAAAACCTTTATTGGATGGTGAGGGAGAAAATGTCTCTTATAGGGGTATGTGCAGGATGCTTCACTGTTACAAACTACAGATGGGACTGTTGCATGATGGCGTGACACAGAACTAACTGCTAATTGGAAATAAGAGTGGTGTTGACGTTGGATCTGAATCTGCCTTTACCCAATCAATTTAGTGCATATAAATGATGCAAATTATTAGCATGACAATACATCGATTGTTGCCGAGCCGATAGAGAATAAGCAAGTTCTTAATGCAGATATAGAACACACACATCATTCACAGCAACAAAGATTATCAAAGTGTATTGCAAGGATGCCCACTTGCTTACTTCATTCCCAGTCTCATATTTTAATGTATTAATTTTACCCCCTTCATCATTCCCTTTACACTTCGTCATCAAGACAGAAATCTCTGTAATGACTTGCAATAACACTCTCTTAAATGCTGCCAACAGAATTTTCAAAAACATTTATTTTTTAAAAATAAAAGTTGTTAAAACTAGCTCCATCTAACGCACGGTAAAGGGATATTACTTGTTTGTTTTTTTGGAATTTTCTGAGTTGAAACTTGTAAACTGCTATATTTAAACTGACTTATTGGAAGAGGCAATTGTTTGGTGGGAAGGGAACAGTAAATTAACGCAGCAGGAGATAAGTAAGTATATCAGAATCTTTATAACAGTGACTACACTTCACAATGTACTGCATTGACTGCAAAATGCTTCAAGACATGCTGAGGTCATGAAAGGTGCTATATGAATGTAAGTTCTTTATTTTGTCCTTTGTAATGAAGTGATAAACCATCCAATTTAATATAGTTCTATGCAATCCTGCTCAGGTTAGTGTTTTAAGCTACATCAAAGCCATTGTCAGGGGAGTTACCTCCAGTGTCACAGCTAAAATTTATCCCTCACATAAATACGCTGAAAATAGATTATCTGGTCATTATCACATTGCTATACGTGGAAGCTTGGCTTTATTTATTATTCCTTCATGAAATGTGTGCTTTGCTGGCGGGGCCAGAATTTATTGCCCATCCCTGGTTGACCTTTAGAAAGTGGTAGTGAACTGCCTTCTTGAATTGCTGAAGTCTATTTTATATAGGTAAATCCACAATGTCGTTAGAGAAGGAGTTCCAGCATTTTGACCCTGTGACACGAAGGAAAGGCGATATATTCCCAAGTCAGGATGGTGTGTGGTCTGGAGAGAAACTTGCAGGTGGTGGTGCTCCCTGAGAGTGTAAATCAGCAGCTACGTTTCCTGCAGTGATCAAACTTCAGAAATGCTTCATTCAACGTGAAGTGTTCTTTCATATTCTGCATTCAAAAAGTGCCACATAAATGCGTAGTTTCTTTTTGTTTATTAGGAAAATGTCAATTTTGTCACATAACTGAATTCAGCAGTGTTTGTGTTTGGGACAATGTCAGTCCAATGAATTCCATGTCTTGTCTCTCTTCAAATTGCAAGAATTAGGTATAGCTGGAACTATTGATAACTTAGTAGAAATAGACTATGTTAAAGTGCTCATTTTTATGTTCTGATCCCTCCGTGACTCTGCTTTTCATGTCTCTGTAACCTCCTCTAACCCTACAATCCTCTGAAAGATGCTGGTTAGCCTTTTACAATTTCCCACACCCTTCCTCTCATCATTGACCTCATCCATTCAGGTACTAACCTCTGGAATTCCCTTCCCAAACCATTTTTGTCCTTCCTTTCCTCTCTGCTTTCCAAACTTTAAACCTACATCTTTGACCAAATGTTTACTCCCCTGTTCTAATAACTCATTTTCAAGCTCAGCGTAAACTTTACTGTCTGTTATGGGGACTGAAATTCAATATTTGCACAGAGATGATATCTCTTTACATATCTATATAGGGACCCCCACTCGTGCCCAACTAACGTGCGCTGACAGCAAAGATGTAAAAAGACGCACTGACACTGCAGCAGAAGCAGAGCAAAGACTCATCCAGTGAGCAAACCAAAATGTTTGTACAGTTACAGTGCCAGTATATAGCACCAAAGATGGGGGACACTAAAAACCGGTGTTGAGAGAAGACTCAAAAAGCATTTGGAATGAGCTGTCGGTGTAAAATCCTTTTGGTGTCATGAGAAGAGATGGAATCTGGAATGGAAGGGAACTGCAAGATCTTAGATAGCAGGAATAATTCCAAAGTGGAGCTTGTCATACCTTGCAGCACTCAGCTGAATGCTGATTGTTAGCTGACAAATATTCGATTAGGATAAAAGAAAAAAGAACAGGAAACGTGGAAATTCAAACTAAAGACTGGAAATGCACGGCAGGTCGGCCAGGGAAAGGGAAATGGATATTTCCTGCAAGTCTTTTCAATCAGAACCAAATATCCTATCTACGTGGTCGATTTTATGGTACTCAACCTGAGAAAATGTTACAAAGGCATTGGCTGCAGTTATCCAGGGTGACAACTGTAAGCTGGATGTGAAGCAATGACAGCTGAAAGCAAAAGAAAGGCTTTGCATGTACACTGCACCTTATCATGTCTCTTCAATGAATTACTTTGAAATGCAGTCGCTGCTGCTTTGTATGCAAGCAGAGCAGTCTTATTGTGTTCGACAAAGATCCCACAATCAGGAGTCAGATGAAGGAGCATCAAATCTGTTTCTGTTGCTTTCGATTCAGAAATGCAACTTAGCCAGGGTGAACAAATTGAACTTTCTGCATTTCTTCAAATATTTAACCTCACCTTAAAACACTGGCTTTGTTTAACATCTAATCAGAATGACAGAACTTCAAATCATACAACTATAACGTCCTCAATTATTCGCAGAGCTGGAGGCACGAACGTTGCTGGCAACCGATGAACTGCATCTACTCCATGTAGGCAGCTGTGCCCAAAATGTGAAAACGTGGAGCCGTTATAGTCGAGCGTGGAAGGAATCATTTCTCCATTCGATTAGCACCACCAGCACTTTCCTGTGATCCTCCTTTTATTTCTTTATTTTCTAATTATTTTTTTCCTGAGAGCTTGTACTGAAGAATCCTAGGTACCAAAAATGGTGCCATAGTAGTAACTTGCAAACGTTTCACTGTACTCATCTGAGTACATGTGACAAGCTAATTCATTTCAATTCCTTTTTGGGAGTAGAAATGGGGCTCAGTATTGCCTGCACTCTGGGTACTTCTGGCATTCCAAAATGACACTTCTGAAGTGATGCTATTACCAGACGCCATTTAATAAGAGGCTAGCATGCCCACACTTACCATCAGTGGCAATGCATAGTTTGCGAAATCAGTCAACACAGAATTATGAAATAAATACGAAATTCCTGGCAAACCTCAGCAGGTCCGGCAGCATCTATGGAGAGAAAGCTGAGTGAGCATTTCGATTCTGGTGACTCTTCATCACAACTGATAGCAAAGGTGGCATTTACGCTGAAGGTGAGGTGAAGGGGGGTGAGTATGGGCGGGGGGGAAAGAGGCGAGTGGATAGTTAGAGATGGAGCCCAGAGACAGAGAGAGAGATATCAAGAGGGTAGTCAGATGAGAGAATTATTGGTAGTAGGCCAGCAGAGAAGAGAAGCTGAATTAGTGATAATGACAACTGAGAGTAGGAGAGAATGGGAAGGCTATGCTGAAAGCAGTCATGTCATAACTGGACGGGGTGTGGAGTGGGTAAAAAGCATGGAAGGATGGAATCAGGCTCTAAAGTTACTGAGATCAATGTTGAGTTCCAAGGGCTGCAGGGAACCCAGGCAAAAAATGAGAAGGCATTCTTCAAGCTTGCACTGAGGGTCACTAGAACAGAAATGTGGATGTGGGAACATGCTGGTGTTTTGAACCAGCAGGCAATTGGAAGTTTGGGGTCATTTTTATAGATAGAATTATAGGTGTTCTGTAAAGTGGTCACCCAGTCTGCATTTTGTCCCTCCAATGTAGAGGGGACCACACTGTGAACAGTGAATGCAGTCAACTAGATTGAATGAAGTACAGGTAAATCGCTGCTTCACCTGGAAGATATGTCTGGGGCATTGGACGGGGAGAAGGGAGAAAGTAAACAGGCAGAGTTACATCTTCTAGGGTTGCAGGGGAAGGTACCATGGGGTTATGGAGAGGTGTTCAGAATGGAGGTGGAGTGGATTAGGGTGTCTCAGAGGGAATGGTTCCTGCAGAATGCCAACAAGGGACAGGAGGGGTATATGTGTTTGGTCATGGCATTCCTCTGGAAGTGACAAAAATGGAGGCTTACAGTCTTTTGGATGTGGAGGCTGGTGTGCTGGTAAATGAGGATAGGGAGGATCCTATTATTATTGTGGGTGTGATGAGAAGGGGTGAGGGCAGAAGTGCGGGAGATGGGTCAGACGCGGCTAAGAGCCATGTCAAATATGATAGCGTGGAATCCTTCATTGAGGAAAATATGTGGACATTTCTGAGGCCTCTCTTTGGAAGTTGGCATCATCAGAACAGATATGATGGAGATGGAGTAACTAGGAGAATGGGATGAAGGAAGCACGGTGTGAGGAAGTATAGTCCAGGTAACTGTGGAATCGATTGGTTTGTAATGGATATTGGTGGTCAGCCTATCCCAAGAAATGGAAACAGAAATGTTGAGGAAGAGAAGGGAGGATTCAGAAATGGACCAAGTGGAGGTGAGAGCAGGGTGGAAATTGATAAACATTTCCAATTCTGGATGAGAGAAAGAAGCACTGATATTTCATTGATATACCAGTGAAAGAGTTGTGGGTAGGAGCCAGGGAATGTTCAACATATCCCACAATGACTGGGATCATAACTGGGGCCCATGTGGGTACCCATGGCCATTACTTTCACCTGTAAAAAGTGAGAGGAGTTAAAGGAGATGTTATTCAGATGTTGAGCTCAGCCAGGTGGAGGAAGGCAGTGTTGGAAGAGGATAGTTCAGGAAGAAGCAGAGAGCCGAGACCATCCTGATGGGAAAAGGACGTGTAAAGAGGCAGTGACTGGAACCCGAAAACTGAAAATTCTGAAACTGATGTAAAACCTCAGAGGAATAATGGATGTAATAATGGGAAGGGACTGGACAAGGAGCAAAAAAGATAAAATGGATGTTGGAAGAAATAGTTTCCATGGAGCAGGAACAAGTAATAATAATGGTTCTGTCCAGGCAGTCAAATCATAGAATCCCTACAGTGTGGAAACAGGCTCTTTGGCCCAACACCGACCCTCCAAAGAGTAATCCACCCAGACCCATTCCCCTACCCTATATTTACCCCCGATTAATGCATCTATCCTACACCTCCCTGAACACTATGGGCAATTTAGCATGGCCAATTCACCACACCTGCACATATTTGAACTGTGGGTGGAAACCAGAGCACCCAGATGAAACCCATGCAGAGACAGGAATAATGTGCAAACTCCACACAGACAGTCACCTGGGGCTGGGATTGAACCCAGGTCCCTGCCCTAAAGTTCTGCTTGTGAATTTTTGGGGAGAAGGTAAAAGCAGGTGACACGATGTTGGGGGACTAGGAGATTGTCGAGAGGAGATCTCTAGATTTAAGCTTGATGATGGGGTCATGGTCCAGGGGAGCTGGGGGAAATGTCTGAGACTGGGCACTCAGCCTCTGCAATGTAATGGCCATTCAGCCAGACAATGATAGCATACCCTTGTTGGCTTGATGAGGAAGTCAGGGTTACATCTGAAAGCACAGAGTGCAGTCAGTTCTGAGGGAGATAGGTTTAAATGGTTTTGGGAGGGGTGGGGCAGAGAAATTAAAGTTACCAACGTCATGTCAACAAGTTCTCAAAGAAGGGGTCAAAACTTTGTCAAGCATGAGGAAAGAAAAAGAAAGTAATGGAGTAAACAAGAAGAAAGGTTAAAATGGAAATCCCGTTGGAGAGAGGAGCAGATGCTGAAATCCAAAGTAGACAGGCAAGAGGCTGGAAGGACACAGCAAGCGAGGAAGCATCTGGAGGTGGAAAAGTCAAATTTTTGGGTGTAACCCCTCTTCAGGACTGGGGTGGGGGTGTGGGGGGAGTTGCAGATAAAGGGGGTGGCGGGGCAGTGTGGTGAAGTGGGGCCACATGAAGACAGGCAGAGGGTACGACCTGGTTGGTCAATGGGAGGAATGAAACCGGTTGGTGGCAGGGAACAGTTGAAGGGAGGGCGAGGGGCTGGGAAGGGAAGTTATTTGAAATTGGAGAACTCCATATTGAGTCCTCCCGGCTGTAGGCTGCCGAGGCAGACGATGAGGTATTATTCCTCCAGTTTGTGGTTTGGTTCATTGTGGCAATGGAGGAGGCCAAGGATGGTCATGTCAGAAAGGGAGTAGATCGGGGGAATTGAAATGGGCAGTGACTGGGAGGTGCGGTTGGCCCGTGCATGCCTGGCTGTGATGTTCAGTGAACCATTTCCTAAGTTTATGTTCGGTCTTCCTGATGTAGATAAGACCACATCGAGAGCACCTGATGCAGTCAACTCCATTGGAAGAGAGGCAGAATCGAGAATGTGGT
This sequence comes from Chiloscyllium plagiosum, assembly GCF_037043375.1. Lineage (NCBI taxonomy): Eukaryota > Metazoa > Chordata > Chondrichthyes > Orectolobiformes > Hemiscylliidae > Chiloscyllium > Chiloscyllium plagiosum. Next base: position 26,792,665 of record NW_028270146.1, read on the forward strand.
GCTGGAAAAGCACAGCAGGTCAGGCAGCCTCCAAGGAGCAGGAGAATCGACATTTCAGGCAAGACTCCTTCATCATTCCTGATGAAGGGCTCTTGCCCAACACATGGATTCTCCTGCTCCTCGGATGCTGCCTGACCTGCTGTGCTTTTCCAGCACCACACTCTCGACTCTGATCTCCAGCATCTGCAGTCCCTCTTTCTCCAGGAAGAGAGGTGGGTGAACCTTTGTTTCACCTGGAAGGACTGTTCGGGGTTCTGGATGGAGGTGAGGGGGGTGGTGTACTGGCAGGTTTTACATCTTTTTTGGTTGCAGGGGGAAGATACCTGGGGATTCGGGGGGGGTCGGTGGGGAGAGTGGCGCAAACCAAGGACTGTCGACGAGAACGGTCCTTGTGGAAGGCAGAGAGGGGTGGGGGGGGTGGCGAAAGATGTTCTTGGTGGTGGGCTGTGGTTGGAGTTGACGGAAGTGTTTAAGGATGATGCGTTGGATGCGGAGACTGGTGAGGTGATAGGTGAGGACAAAGGGCGACTCTGTGTTTATTATATTGGGGATGGTTTAGAGCAGTGGAATGGGAAAAGGAGATGGTGCGGCAGAGGTCTATCTGGATGACAGAGGGAGGAAGAGTAAAGCTTCTTCAAGGTGGGCATACCTAGAAAGAGATGTGGTAGTGAATTAAAAATGCAATTAAATCAAAGAACAGCAGATGCTGGGAATCTGTAACAAATCCCGAAACAGAAATTGCTAGCAAATATCAGCAAATCTGGCAGAGTTAACATTTTGAGTCCAGTGACTTTTCATCAGAATAGTCAATGATATCTTGATACTAGTGCTGTTAGTTTTGGTGCTTTACGCTTATAGTCAAAGCTGCCTCTTAACTTTGTGCAGCAGATCATGCACTAAGGAGGCTGAAGATTTCACAATTTAAAGGGGTCATTAACTACCCACTAATGAGTTGGTGATTGATTTTGTCTGGCTATTAAACCAATTCTGCACAATCTTGCTGCTTTCTACAGCTGTATAAAAATTGCTGCAATTGTCATGCTTATGCACTTTTTTCATTGGATCCCTACAGTGTCGAAGCAGGCCATTTGGCCCATTGAGTCACACTGACCCTTTGAAGAGCATCCCACCCAGACCCAGCCCCCCTCCTTGTAACCCTGCATTTCCCAAGGTGAATCCTAACCTGTAAATCCCTGGACAGTATGGGCAATTTAGCATGGTCAATCCACCTATCCTGCACATCTTTGGACTGATGGGGGAAGCCAGAGTGTCCAGAGAAAACCCATATAGATATGGGCAGAATGTGCAAACTCCACACAGATAGGCACCTGAGGGTGGAATGAAACCCAGGTCCTGAGTGCTGTGAGGCATCAGTGCTAGCCACTGAGCCATTGTTCCACCCTAACTTCTTTATTTTTTAACCTTTTAACTGATTTAAAGGCTGGTGATGCACAGAATGGTTCCTCCTAGACATGGATAGGCTAATACAGGTTCTGGATCAGTGGTGCTGGAAGAGCACAGCAATTCAGGCAGCATCCGACGAGCAGCAAAATCGATGTTTCGGGCAAAAGCCCTTCATCAGGAATAAAGGCAGAGAGCCTGAAGCGTGGAGAGATAAGCTAGAGGAGGGTGGGGGTGGGGAGAAAGTAGCGTAGAGTACAATAGGTGAGTGGGGAGGAGATGAAGGTGATAGGTAGCTTCAGGGCAGAGGAAATGACCTGGGAGTTGCAGTGGGAGAGGGACTCCCTGAGATTCTTGTAGAGAGAGGAGGAAAACTTCTTCAAGGCAGGCATCCTCGCAAGAGGATTCACAGTAGGGTTAAAATCAACGAGGTAAAAACAATGACTGCAGATGCTGGAAACCAGATTCTGAATCAGTGGTGCTGGAAGAGCACAGCAATTCAGGCAGCATCTGACGAGCAGCAACAGTTTCAACATAACATTGAACATGCTTGAGCGAATGAGGGAAGGGTTCTGAGAGCAGGTCAAGTTCCCAACAGAGGGAAGAGAAGGAAATGGGGGCAAAAGGCTCTCAGCTTTTGACCATATCCACAGATCATCGCTAGGGAGCAGATCCATGTAGAGCAGCTTGTGAAAGTGCTGTGACAATAGAAGCCTCTTGGCACAGCAGTAGTCTGAGACCCGACGGCAGCAGAGTGAGTTTTTGTGCCAGTGAGCTGAATTTGCAGGGCTTCACTCTGAACATTGCTCAGCACTCAGAGAATGGATGGATGCTGCAATAAAAGCTCAGAAAATGGCCATTCCACTGGGATCAGCTTGTTGGAGGTTGCATTTCACACCCATTTCATTTCATATGCAAAAGAAGAAGCTTCAGGCTCTGCAAAAGCTGTGTGCCAAGTTGGCTTCCTTCTTGCTCTTTGTTATTTAGGGCAGGCTTTTCACCTGGCTTCCCAGGCATGCCGAGCATCTGAGCATGTGCAGCACCCAGGAGCCTCCTTCTCAATGGGCCTTGCCCATTGAAGATACCATTTGAGACAACTACAGCTTTACAATTGTGAGTCTTCTCCCACACAATATAGATGGATGCCACTGCTATTCTTTCCCCCTGAACTGGCTTCTATATTCCTGTGACCAGTATCTCAGCTGTGAAGATCCCACCCTATGTTCTCCTCTAAATTGTATTTAGTATCAAAATCTGAGCTGGTAGTGTTACTGTGAAAGCGACTGACAATATGTCTTTACCTTCACACCGCTCTTGCCCTTTATCCAGTGCCTGGGTATCTTCAGCCTATGAAAATGGAGAGGGACACGAATAGAGAGTGGGAGGGCAGGCAAGGACTGAAGAGTGCATAGTTTGTGAGAAGATTTGTAGCTCGGGTGCTCGTTGCTGTGGTTCTGTTCGCCGAGCTGGAAGTTTTTGTTGCAAACGTTTCGTCTCCTGTCTAGGTGACATCCTCAGTGCTTGGGAGCCTCCTGTGAAGCGCTTCTGTGGTGTTTCCTCCGGCATTTATAGTGGCCTGTCCCTGCCGTTTCCGGTTGTCAGTTTCAGCTGTCCGCTGTAGTGGCCGGTATATTGAGTCCAGGTCGATGTGTTTGTTGATGGAGTTTGTGGATGAGTGCCATGCTTCTAGGAATTCCCTGGCTGTTCTTTGTTTCGCTTGCCCTATAATTTGACTGGGACAACACTACCATTATAGGGCAAGCAAAACAAAGAACAGCCAGGGAATTCCTAGAAGCATGGCACTCATCCACAAACTCCATCAACAAACACATCGACCTGGACCCAATATACCAGCCACTACAGAGGACAGCTGAAACTGACAACCGGAAACGGCAGGGACAGGCCACTATAAATGCCGGAGGAAACACCACAGAAGCGCTTCACAGGAGGCTCCCAAGCACTGAGGATGTCACCTAGACAGGGGACGAAATGTTTACAACAAAAACTTCCAGCTCAGCGAACAGAACCACAGCAGTGAAGAGTGCATGCTCATCCCACTTGCAGCTTGTAATTCAGAATACATGGTGGCAGGAATGAAGAAGGATTAGTTATGTGGATATTGTCCATTTCAATTAGCCTCACTGGTTCAGGGCCTCATCCTCAGCAATAGTCCTTTCCGTACTGACTGATGTCCTAATGTCCATGTGGACTAGAACACATGAGTATGCCCTCCCCCTCAGTTTAGTTGCTGCTGTCTCCTGCTATCTGTCACCTTGTGGTGTTACAGCCATGCAATGTGACAGTGCGATCTGTTTGGGAGATATGGCTGTCATGGTTGAATGATTGCCAGTGTGTGCAGTCTATGAGGTGTGCTTTTGCAGTGTGCTTGTAACAGTGCTGTGTAAGAGTGAGGTGAAGGACATGAATGAGCCTGGATTGATGGAGATTATTGGTAGAGAAGTGATGAGCAGTTTGCAAAATTGTCAATGTAGTTGGTTGGATTTGAAATTTGAAGACCATTTACTTGCATGGGATCATTACATTTCCTCCTGCGCTACTTCCATGTACTTAGTATTCTGCATATGGCATTTATTTCCACCGCAATCTTTTCTTTGTGCCTTCTGAACACATGTCTGAATACTGTTTCAGTATCAAGGACATTTCCCCTCATTCCATCTCTTCCAGCAAGACCTCCAATGCTGTTTCTGGAAATCTTGGCATCCACGTTCTCCCATTGTCAGCCATTGCTGAACTTGGCACAGTGCAACATGCCCAATGACCTCAGCAGTCCAATCCATAATGGATGTTCCTTTCAAATGGTGCTGGCTGGCTTTAAGTAATGCTGGCAAGTAACAATGCTGTTGTTGTATGCAGTCAAAAATCAACATAGTTAGCATTGGCTCAACATGGCAATCATTATGATGATCAGGCGCTGTCACCTGCATTACATTATATTGCATAGGTGGCGTGGTGGCTCAGTAGTTAGCACTGCTGCTTCACAGTACCAGGGGCCAGGGTTTGATTCTAGCCTGGGTGACAGTCTGTGTGGAATTTGTACATCTGTCCTGTGCCTGTGTGAGTTTCCTCCAGCAAACTAAAGATGTGCAGGTTAGGTGAATTGGCCGTGTTAAATTGCCCATGGTGTTCAGGGATGGATAGGTTAGGTGCATTAGTCAGGGGTAAATGTAGAGTACTATGATCTGGGTGAGTTACTCTTTGGAGGGTCATTTTGGGCCAAATGGCCTGTTTCCACACTGTTGGGATTCCATGATTCACTATGTAGTCATATCTTGTGATTCCTGTGACAATCTTTGGGAACCAACCATTTTAGCTGATCAATGTCGTCTTTAAATACTTCAAATACTTTGCAATGTGATAATATCAAACTTGTATTTTTGTCATGTTTTTAACATTGTTGGTCAATTAAACAAACAACTGCACAATATTGACTGTTCACATTGCTAGGGATGCAGCATTGTAGATTCACCAAACCACCTCCAGCCCCACTGTTCAGTGGGCTACAATTAAATATTTGTGTGCCATTAAAACAAAATCCAGGATCAGGTTTTATTTCTTGACAATATTAACAATGATTTTGGTGCAGTTACTAAATGATTCAAAATTTATCACTTTGAATTTACTGTAGACAATATTAATAGATAAGTGTTGTATTATATTTGATATTCCTCTGTAGTTTAAAAATTAGTTTATTTTGCTAGATTGTGCATATACTTTGATATACAGTATATAAACATTTACTGTATAGAAATGTTTCCATGTATTTAGCAACGTGTGCTAATATGTTTATATATCATGGAAGTGTATATTGACACAAATAACAAATACATTTAATGAAACTTTCCATTCAAGTAAAGTATTCTGTGTGCCACATGAAAGAGTGTAATGGTGGTAATCAATATACTTTATACAGCCAGGGAAGAATTTGATGCATAGCAGTTGAGGGAAGGGTATATTGATATGTTCCAGGTTTTGTTTTTAAGTGAATTAAAACCTTTTGTTGAAATAATGGACAAAGAGATGTCATCCACATTTGTTAATTATTCACCAAAAAATCAGTATCGATAACTTCTGGAAATAAGGTAAGAGTTTTAACACTGTGTTGCCCCCAAAATACAAACCTAAAAATAAACTCTTTCCCATTAGCTCAAAATCCATTTTAAAAATCCCTACAATTCAGCCTGTTCCATCCTCTGAGGATTGTGGGTCAATTAAGATCCTTATAAGATAACAAGCAAATGCGCCTCCGCTCCCAGTCACAACACATTGTTTTCTTTATTTGCTTAATTTGCCTGTGCTGATGGTGTGCTGCAGCTTCCATGGTGTTAAAGAATTCACTCAATTTGTTTTTCCTATACCATAATTATAAATAAAAGCCTGTCATGTTGCATTGGTCAATTATATCCAGAACAGTATTATTAGATGTCAATCTGAAGGGATCTCAGCCTTAAAGGTACAGAGCCTTCTGCGGTGTGGCATGCAAATAATTCAGTGCATAAATCTAGCTATGGCAGAGCATTGCAAATCTGCTTATTTGAAGAGTTCCAAATTGTCATACAATTGAAACAAAACTCACTGCACAACTGCATAGACATTCCATATGATAAAGGACGGGTTGAACTTTAATCTCAGTTGCCGTTTTGAACGAAAGATGTCATTGGCAGTCCCCACAAAATGTCTTTTAACGGTATTTTGACAAGTTGCTATGCATTTGCAACAAAGAAAATGTTGATTTTCCTTCTTCTTTTTTTGCGTAGGCCATTCTTTGTTGACCTTTTCAGCCTCACCAACTCCCTCTTAGCATGCTTAAACAGCTGAACCTCATACAATGGGGCAGTATTGGGTTTAGACCTTGTTTATCACGTTAATGAGCTTATTTCAGAACAGGCTAGCGAGCCTCAGAGTCAGGGAAAGGAAGTTAGCAAGATTTCTCCACTCTCAGTTACTAGAAACACTCACTACTGGAGCCTATTTATAAAGATCAGGTGAGAATAGAACTTAGCTCACTTCTATCAAACAGATCACGCATGCACTTATAACCAAGGTTCAGGCACAATAGTTTTATCAGGGTGCAATGGGTGCTGAGTACCCAATATTTAGCAAAAACCTTTCTGCAAACGAAGCAAATCGGAAAAGTCAAAGCAGAGATCTGTCAAAAAAAAAGTATCACCAAAAAGTATCTTATTGCTTTGCTTTTGGTGTTCAATAGCACCTAGAGTATTCCAAGCCTGCTACAATTTGTCTTTTTTTTTCGCATTCTCTGGTAGGTTCATAGCTTTTTATACATTATCAGGTAAACTTGATTGAAAGCAAGAGATTAAAACCTTGACATGCACAGATCAATTATAGAAACATTATTTTGAAAATCACAGGAACATTATTTTGAATAAATCTGAAACACAGCTTATAAAGGAATCATTACACTGGCCAGATTAATGCAGAATGAGGAGGAGGAGCGAGAGAGGTAAAGAGATTTAAGGAGGAAATTTCAGAGGATAAGAGTTTAAATGACTAAAGGCAGATAGACAGCCAGTAAGTAGCATTGAAAACAGACTTTATAGGAGAAAGAGAGATCTATAAGCAATATCAGTATAAGCTGTGTGCTTGTTTCCCACTTAAAACTATTCACATGGCAAAACTGAAGCATGTGAACATGTCACTGGGCAACCTCTATAATTCATTTTGATGTGCATTGTTCAGACAGACCAACAGAAGTACCTATTTGGATCCAGAACTATATTTGTCATAGAATTTATGTGAGTGAAGTACAAGCACCAAAACAAAATATTCCCTTTGCCGTGTCTGCTTCTTGTCTGGACCACGTTCCTTATTGTGAGCCTTTCTCATTGCAAAACGCATATCTAAACAATTACTGGGATACTGAAATGTCTGAGAACTAAGAGCTGAGAATTTCTGTGAAGTTCCTTCTGCTTGGCTGCTATACATTCACTGATGATCAGTTGTTATCCGGAATGAGCAGCATTTCCAGTGCACATCTGGCAACTCCCAGGAAATTCCTGGCCCACATAATACATAGATACTGCTTTCTATTATAATACTTGAACTTCTCACCAGCTTCCCTGCCTCATGATTGTAATTGTATTCATAACGTAAGGTCCATATTACATCAGAAATGATCAGAAATCTTAGAGAATATCTTATTCGTGACACTGGCAACATAAGGGTTGAAAATTGAGGGGTGACCTTATAGAGGTTTATAAAATCAAAAGGGGCATAGATCAGGTGATTGGAGGGTGTCTTTTCCCTATGCTTTGGAATTTCAAGGCTAAGAGGCATATTTTTATGGTGAGAGGAGAAAGATTTAAAAAAGACATGGGGGCAACAGTTTTGCACAGTGAATGGTTCGGATGTGGAATAAACTTCCAGAGGAAGTAGTGGCTGTAGACACAGTTGCAATATTTAGAAGATACTTGGATAAGTACATGAATAGGAAAGGTTTGGAAGATTCTGGGCTAAGCACAGACAAATGCTACTAGTTTATTTTGGGATTATGGTCAGCATGGACTGGTTGGACTGAAGAGTCTGTCCAGATTGTACAACTCTATGACTCTAACAGAGGGTAAATTATTGATTCATGTTTTGCCGAGAAGATTAATGATATAGGTTGATTACCATTTCCTATGCCCGCTGTCCAGTATTGTGTGCTGTTGCCAAATTGAAGCTGCTGGATTGTAACGTATGGAAGAATTCCACCTGAAAAAGGCACTTGGCACCTCGATATGCAAATCGAGATTCCAGTGGCAGTTGTAGAAAACTGACTGAAATAATTGGGCAGAGCTTCTGTCAGGTATGCTCCACCCACTTGTTTTGTATTTTAACCAGCTTCAAGGAATGACCTCAGGCCACTCAAAGAATGGCAATAGGACCTTCATAATGATTACAAGCCTGTGGAGTCAGAGGAGCAAAGGCAATATTGATCATTGCTGAACTAGAATCAATCTCCACCTGTTAATTTCACTCCAACACCATGACCTCCTCAATCTGTTGTCTGAATCCCAACACTAATCATAGAATTCCTACAGTGTGGAAAATGGCCATTTTGCCCAACGAGTCCACACCAACCTCTGAAGAATAACTCAACCTGACCTAACCTACACACCCCTGAACGTTATGGGCAATTTAACGTGGCCAATTCAGCTAACCTGCACATCTTTGGATTCTGGGAGGAAACCAGAGCTCCTGGAGGAAACCCACACAGACATGGGGAGAATATGCAAACTCCACACAGACAGTCCCTAGCGCTGTGAGGCAGCAGTGCTAACCACTGGGCCATTGTTCCACCAGTTTTTCATTGGAGTTGGCTAAAACAGGTCAGGTCCCAAAATTGCAACAGGAAGCCTGAAAAATGCCCACAACCTTTTCAAGTTAAATTAAGCAAGGTCTGAAGATCAATTTCAACCTCAGGCCAGTGTGAATTAGAGGGATCATTAACCCCTTTACTGAATATCTTGTTCTTGATTTTAACCCTCAGTCCAATTCCTCAGTCTGACTAACCACTTCATCGTGAGATTGGATGCTCTTTCACAACAATTAACAGCAAGTGTGAGCTTAGGCTGTAAGATGCCTTGCTTTTCCTGTGGGGATATAACTTCAAGGAGAATCACAATTACATCTTTAAATAAATTGCAAAACCTGCTCTGCTGCTGAGCACTAACCACTACTTCACATGCCCTGTGGGTAGTGAAGGTACCAATTAAATCCTTAAATTATTTTTGTAAATAAACTTATTACAAAATTGTTAAGTGTTTGTGGGAGCCGAGATGATTTTCAAAAGATCCGTTTATAAATTTGAACTCAGGTCTTAGCTTGTAGTGCAAAGTCTAAACTATTCATTAATGCATCAGTATGATTACTGGCGGTTAGACATTTTACAACATGGTCTATTGGTCTAGATTAATCAAAGGGTTAAATTAATGCTGAAGGCACAGAAAGAATATTCTCACCTATTCATGTAGTTCTACATTATAATTAACATGTAGTATGGAGAAGAAAAGGTTCAATGAAAAAAAGAAAATTATAGCATGGAATGTCTAATAGTTAAGAAAGAATTTTAACTTGGGCCTTTGCAGCGGTTGGGGGTGGAGGAGCCTGGAGATAGATCAATGTCTCCAGCTCTGACATGGAGGTTGCGGGAGTGCTGGCAGAGACATAGCTCACAATTGAGATCCCGGAGCCCGTTCCAGAGACCTCGGAACCCATAATAAAGAAGATGGTGAGGCCAACTTTGAAGGAAACCTAAAGATGAACAATATTGCATTAGGGCCTTGCATTATATTCTGTGTTTCAAGGTGGCAGCTGAACGCGGTGACAGTAAGCATCGCTTTTTGCTGTATTTGTGTACACGTGACAATATTGAACCTAATCTAATCTAATCCAATCTAAAGTCCCCATGTGGTTTGGCCTTTTTCCAGTTATTTTACCACCATTGTTTTCTTGGGTGGTTGAGAGGCCAGTTTATAATTCATGAATATGTGTCAATCATGTACACACGATTTGCACAGGTCCTGGAAGTTATTTTAAAATCATTGAATCATGGAATCACCAACATATTATTGGCAAAGAAGGAGGCCATTCAGCCCACTGTGTCTGTTCTAGTAATTCAAATTGTTATACACTGTCAATTTCCTGCTTTTTCCCCAAAGCCTTGCACATTATTTCTATTGAACTAATCATCTGACAGGAAGTGGAGCCCTTTAAATCAGCATATCTATTTTTATGAACCCCCAATACACTCTCAAACCATGCCCACCTCTTGAATTATTGCACTGATCTGAGAAAGGCATGACACTTTTAAGACAATTAGGTGGAATCTTGACATGATACTCAAGTATAAGAGGATGCCATCTTACTCAATGTTCATTCAGTTAGTATAGTCTATGAGTCAATTGGTCTGCTAGTCACTCAGTTAATTATGTAGGTAGTATAATAGTAACCTAAGTAAGCATATAACCCAGATTGCAAAAGTAAGTCTGAAATGTCACATTAGTGTGCATAGTTAATTGTTAATAAACTTCCATATATGTGACTCAATACAAACCTGACTCTGTCCTCTATATTACTTTGGATAAGATATAGAAAATTAAATTGGCAAATTGTGAAGAGTGCACCTATCAATGCTGAATAACAGTTCGCTGCCAGCCTTTGTTTAAATTTTACATTTTAAATCAGGCGGGTTGAATTTAATCGGTTAGGGCATTACCTAAGAAATGAATCAATAAATGAATGTCACCCATTTATTGAATTGAAACAGGTGCAGTGCATGTACGTGTATGCAAATAATGAATACTGACTATTAATATATTTAGCTTCCAGAGCACCACATAAATGCATCCCACTGTGAGCCTAATAATCCAAAATTAGTTTCCAGTGTAATTCATTGTATTCTCAAAATCACCCAGCAAATGTTGTCCAATTAAAAGGTCAATTTTTCAGGGCAATTCACCACCAATTAGATTCTACTTGCCAACTAATCAGCACTCTACTTTCATGCAGTATAAATGTTAGTTTTCTTTCTCTTTAAATTGGTATTCTTGTGAATTGTCCTGATGAGTGCAAGATAAAATTACTCAGCACCATGTGCCTTTTCTTCGGCTATATTCAATTTCTTAAGAGACTTGAGAGAAAGATTTTAACCTTTCAGGTTGATGAATTTGAAGAGGTGGATCTGATGTTAAAGAAAATTGAACACACAATTGATCTCTAACTCACCCACTTCCAGTCTGAATGAAAATGGATGGAGGGTTTATAGTTGGGAGGGATCCAATTCTTCCTAGGAGGCAGATTGATCACTAAAATATTTAAATAAAGCTCCATATTTTCATCCAAGTGAAGTTTTAGTTTTCACTCTTATAGATATTGTTACATCACAGGAAAACTAAGATTTGATCAATCAACTAAGCATCTTTACAGCACTGCTTGTGAGTCAAGAAAAATAGAAGTGCTTCCCTCTGGCATACCATGCTTTCCTGTTAATCTCTTTCCAACAGGAACACCCTCTCCCACCCCCATCATGATCAACTAACATCACCATCCTTCCAGTGTCCAATTTCTCCAAAACTCCTGTAACCTGACCGACACCATCATGCCCCGGCCAATCTCAGACTTACCACCAAATCTGTCCCTGGCTACTTCCCAACTGGATAGCCAGCCATGCAGCCAGCCAGTTAATATGGCTGACTGTCATGCAAGGAGCTTGTTACCAAATTTAGAATGAGCCATGCCATTTCTTTCAGCAGGACCTCAGATATCAGAAAGTTTTCTCTGTTTGATCTTCCCATTTGACAAATATTAGCAGATCTTTGATTTCTTATTACCATAACTTAAACATTATTGTTTGTTGCCTGTTGTCATGTTGTTGAGCTTTTTGACCATTCTCAATAGAAATGGATTCACCTTTGTGTTTTGGAGAATAGCGTATGCATACACAAGGTGATGAGTCACAAAGTCATGATGGCATAGAAGGAGGCTATTCAGCCCACTGAGTCCATGAATGTTCTTTGTTAAGCAATCCATTCATCTCGATCCCAATAGCCCCGGAATTTTATTTAATTCTGTGTCCTTCCAATTTTCTTTGAAAATCATTGAATCTCTCATTGATGGTGGCAAAGGCTTGAGGGGCTATCTGGCTTCCTCATGTTACTGTGGTCTTACCACCACTTCCATCACTGTTATAGTCAGGAAGTTCCAGATTAACATATCAGTGGAGGTTTCTTTGTCTACAAGTTATAAAATCGGCTGTTCATTAGGTTGTCTCAGCATTTGGTGAATACTTTGTTGACAACCTTGCTTTTTTTCAGCATCGTGAGACAGGCAATAATGCCTTATCTTTGTGTTCACATGAATGGACACATGCAAAGAGCACTTGGCTGATCTTTCTTGCATATCTTGGAACAGACCAATTTCTTGGCTAAGGTAAATTTAAACTGGGGTGGGGTTGACATGAGGAAATCCGAGACAAGTGCATGAAAATATCAGTAAAACAACCCAACAAATCACTCTCTAATTTCACAAATTAATTAATTTGGGGGTGACTGGAGACAAGGGACCTGTGCCCCAGGGCAGAGATAAATTGAAGAGAGTGAATGAAGGCTTAGATAAAACATGATACAAATCCATGCTCATACTGATAAAGAAGACTTTTGAAGAAATAATTATCAATTATTTTCAGAGCGAATGTTACAAAAAAAATTCAGACTTCAGAGAAATGATCAGCATCCCAAGCATGAAATTTGGAATGTGGTGGTTTAGGTGAAACCAAATGGTCAGATTTGAAATAAAGTAAATAAAAGCCTGGAGATGTGATTACCTCCTTTTCTGACATTCTATTAAAACTTCATCAGAGCTAACCTCAGTGCTCAGCTACTGAGGGGAACGATGAATCCTAGAACCCTACATCGATAACAAACTTGACATATGATTTTCTTTTATACACCATCAATAACAGAGCTTTATTTTTAATGCTGAGGGTTACAAAACAGATTAAAACAGCTGCACAGATATTATGTTTTATGAGCCTTTGAAATGTAGAATAGTATAAAGAAGCATTGATGCTTAGGTTTTCCAGAATTCTTTTCTTTAGAATAACAGAGTAATTCCTCTGCTTTCTGGTTGCTGCAGGCTAGGCTTTGAATGCTGCTTTTGCTTTGATGCCTCTGAAATTTGACAAATATTTTTCTTCTGTGAGAAGATAACTGTCATGATGGAGTTGGGGATGAGGCTTATGTCCATGCAGCTCCTGTATGTAGAACAGAAGACCTATGACCTGTCGGAGTCATTAGACAGCACTGTATAGAGGATTCAAAGTGTCGCCCAGAAGAGGAGGGTGAAAGTAAAGTCCTTTTAGGAATTCAGGAACGGACCTCTTGTTAATATAGTAACCATTGGGAACTTTTACAGAACATATATTTGCTAACAGGGAGCTGGTATAAGCAGACTCGTCAGATTTCAAATAAAATGATGAACAAACCAGAGATATGTCTTACTTTTTATCTGACAACTATTTTTTGAAATAGAGACAGAATGGGACCTGAGGGATCACATACTGAAGGGATCGTTGATGACTGAAAGACTTTTGAAACCTTCTAGATTTGACATTTGACATTGTTTCATGTTACATTGTGTAACAGATCCCTATAACCTAAGAGTGAGTGCTACAAAGGAGAATAAAACACCTGCTTATTGAGCATTAGGAGCGAAAACAAACAATTGCCCCTGATTCAGGTATTCAAGGTGCCAAATGTTTTCTTAAGTTGGGCTCTGGGCAATGAACACTGTTAACCATCAAATGGGTAGTGGTAGTGGGGAAGAGGGAGGGATTAGGAATGGAAAACGAAGCCTCAACCTTGGCTCTGTCAACTTTCCTTTTTTAACATAAATATGCATATAAGGGGACAAACATCTCCAAGTTTGAGTTTACACAATATTACAAATTTCATTCAAACAAAAACTTCCAATTTTAGTCAGCTTTTACATATAGTTATGTAAAAATGTTTTGGGGAAAGAGAGATTTTAAAAGTTAATCACAATAAAGTTGTTGTAAGATTATTCCACTCTAGTAACTATTTAAAGACATATGGTACCTAGGCCGAGAAGGTTAAAGATAGCTTCTTAATTAATATTCAAAGAGTTGGATGTTCATAGAAGAATCTGGGGACATTTGAATTTCTGTCAGAATCATTAGAAACCTTTGAAATTGTACTAATTATTATAGCAGTTTTGAAAATGTGAAAATATCAACAATTCTTACTTTGAACAGTAATTAGGAGTCTGTATCTAACTCTCACAACATGTAATAGCTAATTTTTTTGACCTTTATTCTCAGATACCAGTTTGTTTATTATTCAGAATCATTCAGACGCACAGGAAGGGTCTGTTTTGCAAAAACCACCTACAGGCAGTCTATCTGTTCTGCTTTTAGAATCACGTTCATCTTGGATTAAAACCTTATTTGTATTTTAAGTGAGTTTTGTACTAATTAAGGTGAAGGATGTCATTGCAGAATACTTTTTGCATTTCCCCCACAACTTCAACCGTAACCGAATGTGGAACAGTTCATGTTTGATCTAAATGGACTGAAGTGATTGAGTTGGCAAGAAAGAATTGAGTGAGTTTTTTCTATTTGTTGGGTTTTTAGATTGTAAGAATTCAGAAAAAGTAAACACACCCTTTGTAAATTTGTAGCACCCCAGGTACAAATACTAAAGTGATTCGTATTTGAACCTGTCAGAGTAAGTTGACAGGTGTAAATGTCATGACCCTTCTACATCTGTCTCAGTTAATGTTCAAGAATCTTAGGACCTCTAATTGAAATAGGATTTCCCGTCATGCTTAATTCCAAAATGTTATTCTTTCAGATCTGTCTTTCGCTCTTGTTTTATGCTCTGTTTCTGTAAAGTACTTGTGTTATCAAATGGCATTTTTGTTATAAGAGGAAGCAACCCCACAGAATAGTGTCTATTATGAGATATTTTACATTATGAACACGTAATGCTGGGGAGCGTGTAAACAGAAATCTCTTTGATACTCTGTAGTGATAAAACATATATTACACATGGTGTACTAAGTTGTTGTCAAGTTTGAATTGGATTTTCAAAACAAATGCTTACTGGTATATTCATGATGTTTAAGGCCTGCCTTATGTGTATTTGCTGGCACTTGGAAGTTTATCAATTTGATAATGGGTATAGTTGATAAGAATGGAAGATTCCCTCAATAAATTTGCTCCCCCAACTGTTATTTCTCATCTAGACTGATGAGAGAACAAATTCTCCCAGTCTGATTTTGCAGTGTGGTATTGACTCCGTTGTTTCTCTGATTTTCCCCATATGAAAGTTTGATTCAGCAAACCCAGAAATTACCCCACACAAGATTTTAAGTCTGGGGATATATGCTTGAGTAAGAGCTGCTGTCTGTCAAGAGGCAGTTCACTACAACAATGAAGGTTTGCAATTCTACAAAAATCCATCCCTTAAAATTTTCAATGCCAGTAATCTTTCACATAGAATTTACTCAGAAGTTACAAAATGAAAACTGGCCAGCTAATGGTTCACTGTGCTCCCTGTAGACTATTTTCCTTCAAACACTTTATAATATCTTCTTGAATATTGCTGTAGACTTTGCTTCACTAATTAATTCCCGTAAAGGCAATGCCCCTTGACCCTCAGCAATGAAATGGGTTTCTCCTGTTCTCTATCCCAAAGGGTAAGACTCATTGCTATCTATTCATCCCGTCTGATTACAATGGTTGATAAATCTATAAATTCCCTCCAAAAAGCTTTGATTACACAATGCTTATTCTGATATTTTAATAATAACTAACCTTCAGTTGACACATAATTGTTCAGCATCAGAAACTTACACATTAGTGCAGTTCTTTAAATATTTGCTTGCTATTTTTATAGTTATTTGTTTTTTTAAAACTAGGTTGCTATCATAATTTAAATATTGAACAAAGGAATTCATGTGAGCATTTTTTTCCATTAACACATAGATTATATACTCTTGTATTAATAGATGATAGAAAATGAGTGTCGTGATTAAACATGAGGAGATGAAACAAAACAGAAGCTGATGTGATAACTAGTCAGGTCCTTGCAGCATATTCTCATTAGAAATTGTTTTCCTGTCATAGTGATTGCAACATTGCCTAAGGAGAAGTAAGCGGCACCCAGAAAGGCTGCCAAGAAACTCCTGAGTAAAGTCACAGTGAAGGATGGTCGGGATCAGAGAAGAGCAACAAAAGACAGTTACTAAATTTACATTTCCTAACTGATAAAGAAGGTTAGACCATAGGATATAGAATTAGGTCATTCAACCCATCAAGTCTGCTCCACCATGCGATCATGACATCATTATTATTGTCACCTGACACTGGCAACTCCTCTGAGACCATGAGCGCCTTTATGAGAAATATATCTGAGAGTGCGTTGTGACTGAAAACTCTCTCCTGGCCTGTTACAGTGAGCCCTGGAGCATTGTTTCCAGCAAGATCTAGGCCACCATGTGCCTGAGGCTGCTCACAGGGCAACTGGCCATACTCAGTGTATTGGAACTTACAAAGACCTTGATCAAGTATATCAGCTCTGAGTAAAACTCCACAAAACACAGAGCAAACGCTCACAAAGTTTGGCCATCAGCATTACTGGTTCAAAGCACAATTGCTAATTTAATGGAATATAATTTATAATTAATGGATGTAGTATTTCTGATGCTACAGCTGTGATAGCCACCACAATGGCACAAGTCAACTTGAAGCTGGTAAAGAAAATTTAGCAAGTGATGAACTCACAACAAAAGCAAAACTCAGAACATTGCAGCAAATACGTCTGTCCTCCAGCAAAGTATAAAGATGGTTGGAAGTGTGTTCAGTCCCATGAAACATTCTTGGAATTAAGATGAAACAGAAAATGGCAATAATACTCAGCATCTGTGGAAATGTTTCAGGTCACTGACCTTTTGTTAGAACTGGATAAAGTTGGACATGTTTCATTTTTTAAGCAAGTACAGAGACAGAGAAATTGGTGAGTAGGAGAACCAAATGATTAAGATGATTGTTTAAGTCACTCTTGGGGTTTATAACACAGCCACTTCCAGGCAGCTGTTATTCTTCTTAGACAGAAGCTCCAGTTTTTGAAATTCAGAATGAAAGTATGAAGATTCCTTTGGAGAAACACATATTAGGACTTCTGAAACTATCAAAAACAACCTTCCTGGTTTAAAGTATACCTTTCAGTAGGCTGTTCATCTCTGTCTGTGGCAGAAAAGTTGACAAACAATTGAGCCCACATTTGAAAATCAAATTAAAAAGAATATATTTATTAACTTGACTTCATATTATTCAGCATTTTGATAAGCCAAAATGTGAAAGAATAACTATTGACTGTTTTATTCTCATTTATGTTGCAGTTCCTTTTACAGCTGAAGTATGAAAAGAAAATACAGATGGCACCTAGAAGGTATCAAAAGACAGTGAATAGAAAGTACAGACTCTGTAAGCAAGACCCAGAGAATGCAGCTGTCATTTTTTTTTCGAAAAAGGTGGTGGAAAGAACTAACGTCCTTGCTTTAAATTTTCAGCCATGTACTTCAGCAGAATTCTTTCAACACTATAGTCATATTCAGAGCACTTATTCATTAATGTTAAAGATCAAGGTAAGTCTCGCTCCTAGTTTCCAGAGAAGTAGGTCACTTGGATCTATCCAAAACACTCCACCACTTGCGTTTACCTTCTACCATTTTTAGATTTGATGAAGAATAATTGATAGATTTGGTGTACTTCATGTAGTCATCAATTCCATTATAGCAGTGCACTCGAATGTTAATTAGGTAGACCAATGTATTTTGCTGTTCAGCTATTTCTAAAAGCTGCAAAATTTAATAGATGTCTAAGATTGATTTCTGCAACTGTTCTGTGTCTTTATAGACAGGCTTGTACCTGATCCTCAGGAAAAGAAAAGCTAGGAATGAGACTGAGAGATCCCTGATTTCCCCGCTTATATACCCTTCTCCTATTTTCCCATGCTGACGTTCTTAATTTTGATATTGTGCAATTTCCAGGGGCACTGAGGCCAATTACATCACCCCAAACATTTTCATGGCCAAGTCAAACAATTGAGCACACACTGCAGACTGAAATAAGACCCCCTCCCTCCACTTCCCAAAGGGGAGATCAGTAAAATCTGGGAATAACACATAGTTCTCTATCTTGTTATATAAACTTCAAAGCAGAGAACCATTACAAATATTACATTCATTTCCAAACATTACTTTTTTTAAAAAAATGGGACCTGCAGCAGCTGTTGGAGGGCACTCAGCAAGGATGCTGAGCAATTATCCAGGACCTCCACCAATAGATGGTGATGGTGAGGGATGATAACTGGAGCAATTGAATGAACTCTTACTGGAAAAGATTGAGTGTCTTTGGTAGAGAGAGGGCAAATAGGAAGAGAGATGGGGCAGGCAAATTGAAACCACATAGTCATTCAATGTACGTAATTAAATAGTTCCTTGTTCATCCTTATTTTTTCCTCTTTGTAATGGCCTGGTGCCAGAGGAATAAAGAATCTATGGTTGGTTACCCTAATTCACAATTTGCTGAAGAAATCAGAGAGTGCTGCAGGAATAGCTGGCAAAGGATGTGATACTTCACAAAACATCCCAGGGATGAACCCCCGCATGTGAAGACTCCTATTACATCCTCATGCAGAAGCTTGTCTCATCACCTGTCCTTGGCTCCCCAAATTTCCTTTCATACTTGAAACTAACACTTGTTTCCTTGGCCTGGGGATGGTACAAGAGGAATATGGTGAATTACTTTGGTTTGAAACTGAAACCGTTAACTTTGAAGTGAGCTATGTCCCAGAAGTTTGGAGTTATTCTGATTGGTGCAGAGTTATTTTATTGACAGCAACCCACTCAGCAATTTTCCAATGTCTGCCAAGTTTGGACCAAGAGACCCAATGGGCCTCTGAACTTGGAGGGAGTTGGAGGAAGCTGTGGCTGACACCATACCCATGGCGCAAATTAAAGACAGCATTCTAACTCTGATTCCCTATGATGCTCGCACTAAGGTTCAGTAGAATGTACCAAAGCATTTATGAGTGAGATCCAAATCAGATCCAAACAGCTGGACCCAGTTGTGGTTTCATCTCATAGAATCATAAAATCCCTACACTGTGGAAACAGGCCATTAGGCCCAACAACTCCACATCAACCCTCCGAAGAGTATCTCACCCAGACCCTTTCCATTTCCCTATTACTCTTCATTTCCCCTAACTAATGCATGTAGCCTACAATCTCTGAACACTATGGGCAATTTAGCATGGCCAATTCACCTGATCTACACATCTTTGGACTGTGGGAAGAAACCGGAGCACCTGAAGTAACCCCATGCAGACACGGGGCAAGTGTGCAAACTCTACACAGTCACCCAAGGCTGGAATCAAATCCGGGTGCCTGGCACTGTGAGTCAGTACTGCTAACCACTGAGTCGCTGTCATCTACCTGAAAAGAAGGCCTCAGACAGCTTCAATTGATTGACCCAGGCGTCAATTGACTGAACCATTACTGGAAGTCCAACATGTACCAACACAGCACCAGCTAACGAGGGAGCCCAAACCAGCACAGAATCCTTTGAGGTACTGGAAATTTATCAGGGAGAAGGATGGAGTTCTCTATCTGCTGTTTCGTGACTCAGACAGAGAGGTGTAGCAACTCATCCTTCCTACCACCCTCAAGTGTCACGTGTCAGGAATAGTTCATGATGAAGCAAGATACCAACCAACAATAAAGGTGCCTGCTGTGACCAGAGAGTGGCTCAGAATGGCTGCTGATATCAATAGCTGCTATTGCAATTGTGAGGGGTGTATTTTCACCCGAGTGGAGAAGTGATTTCAGCCCAGCATGGGATCTTTGTAATGGACCAAGCACATTCTCGTACAGATGCCTTTACCAAGTTCACACCACAGGCAAAAATGAGGACTGCAGATATCGAGAGACCAGAGTCGAGATGAGAGTGGTGCTGGAAAAGCACAGCAGGTCAGGCAGCATCTGAATGGGGCTTCCTGATGAAGGGCTTTTACCCAAAACGTTGATTTTCCTGCTCCTCAGGTGCTGCCTGACCTGCTGTGCTTTTCCAGCACCACTCTGATCCAAAGTTCACACCCCAGTCGTTTGCATCTGGGAACAAAAAGCTTCCAAGTGTCAGTGTTTGCTTAATTTGGCCATTTCAGCGTTCCACATCAAATCCACAATGATCAGGGACATGACTTCGACTGTGGCATTACAACGAGATGCACTATCCCCTATCATCTAGAGGGTACTGGACAGTGAAAGCAATTCAAACATAGTCTGCATGACTGAAAGCGGTCTAAGTAACTTCTAGAATTGGTTTATGCTTGTAATCAGAACTTATCCATTTACTCACCATTTCTTCTTTAGATAAGACCCAAACCTGTCTATTGACAATCTCTTGGGCTCAGCACATCTTCTGATGTGGGTGGTCAGGTCAATGAGTGGATAGGAGGTCATTACACAAGGTTAGGTTGAGCATTTCAGATGACACCCAAGAGGTTTGAGAAAGAGAGAGAGATGCTGAGAAAAAAAAGACATTCATCAATTACATGACTGACAGACTGATCTTCCAATCAGCACAAAGATGGTTAATCCACTTAGCCTGCAGATCCCTCGACACTACAAGGAAATTTGCCATGACCAGTCCACCTAACCTGCACATCTCTGGACTGTAGGAGGAAACTAAAGCACTCAGCAGAAACCCACGCAAACATAGGAAGAACACAGGAAGAGTAGTAAGGGTATGGAATGCTTTGCCTGCAGCGGTAGTAGATTCGCCAAGTTTAAATGCATTTAAGTCATCATTGGACAGGCATATGGATGTACATGGAATAGTGTAGGTGGGATGGGCTTCAGATTAGTATGATAGGGCGGTGCAACATCGAGGGCCGAAGGGCCTGTACTGTGCTGTGATGTTCTATGTTCTATGTTCCACTGACAGTGACCTGAGGCACAAATCAAACCTGAGTACCTGAGGCTGAGGTAACAGACCTAACTATTGTGCTGCCCTGTTTCAAAACTTAAAAAAACATGTGATTATAATTCCAAAGAATACTTTAAAAGCACATATATCTGAAAGAAGAGTCTTTTTACAAAATGTTTCATGCAACTCGGATTCTGCGATAAACTATAGCATAGCATTAATGCATTGTAGAGTTTGCCAACAGAAACACTTTGAAACAAAACATTTCAACCAAAGTTAAAACTGATTACATTATTTGCAAACCCCATCTGTATTAATTCTCCTCATGCTCAATCGCAAATTAAAGATGAGTTACAGATGTATCATAAAGAAAACCACACAGAATCCCTACAGTATCGAAGCAGGCCATTCAGCCCATACTGACCCTCCCACCTCAAAACCCTGCATTTCCCATGGATAATCCACAAAGACCACACATCCCAGGATACCATGGGCAATTTAGCGTGGCCAGTCCACCTAACCTGTACATGTTTAGACTGTGGGACACAGACACAGGGCAAATATGTAAACTCCACACAGACAATCAACCAAGGTTGAAATCAAATCTGGGTCCCTGACAATTTGAGACAGTAGTGCTCTTCACTCAGTCACCATACTACCTCATGTCAGCTGTTAGACTTATTCAAAGGTTAATTGCACTGTTGAACGCAGGTATCCTATTGTTTTTACAAACATGAGTCTACAGCCTTATTTTCTTTGTTGAAATCTAATTAGTGGAGTCTTATTTCTGCTTATACCATATGACTGACATCCAAGGGTGCATCAGGGAGTAGGTAGATCATGTTCAAGGGTCTAAAGACACAGCTCATTTGTACACCCCAATGCTGCTGTGCATGAATGACCTTGCCCTATCTGCAATTGTCCCATATCAGTGAATTCTAAGCATCCCAACACATATCAGTCTCAAACATGGGCAGTCGGCTTATTATTGCATCAGTCATTTGAACTTGGTCCAAAATATCCAAACAATAAAAATCATACACTTCCAGTCTTTCATCTCTTTGAGGATCTATATTATAGTTAGCTTCATTCACAGAATAGACCAGCATTTATTACCCATTCTTAATTACCCTTGAGAATACAGTGATGAACTGCCTTCTTGAACTGCTGCAGGTCTTGTGGTTAAAGCATCTACAGCACTATTAAGAAGGGAGTTCCAGGATTTTAATCCAGTCATAGTAAAGGAATGCCAACATGGTTCCATGTCAAGCGTGGCTTGGAGGAAAGCATGCAGGTGACATTGTTCCCATTTAACTTCCACACTTATCCTTCTAGACTATAGTCACCAAATCCCAACAGTACTGAAAGAGGCCATTCAGATTATCGGGTCTACATCGACTCTCCGAAGAGTATTTAATTCTAAGATGATGGAAAGTTGGAATCAAAGATAAATAGGTAACATTGCAGACAAGATAAAATATTATTATCTTTCACGTTGCCATAGGATAGAGCAATCATAGAGCCATAAAGCACAGAAATAGGGCCTTCAACCCACAATGTCAATGCTGACCAACATACACCAAACTACATTAATCCCAAATATCTGCACTTGGTTCATAGCCTACTATATCTCAGTGTTGTAAGTAGTCATTCAGATGTTTCTTAAATGCTGCATAAGTACCTGCCTCCGCCTCCATCTCAGGCACCAAGTTCCTCCAAACCACTTTTTCCTCACCTTAAACTGGTCTTAGTCATATCTACCATGGGGAAGAGATTCTCACAATCTACTCTGCCTGTGCCTCATGATTTTGTATACCTCAGGATGTAGGTTTGCTCACTGAGCTGGAAGATTCATTTTCAGACATTTCGTCGCCCTTCGAGGTAACATGTTCAGTGAGCTTCCAAATGGTGCCCAGATCCTTTTGTACATTAACCTTTCCCAGTCTTTTAAATAATGCTCTGCCACTTTCCTTTTTCCTATTGAAGTGGAGACCCAATGTTGCATTTACACTGCATCCATATTATCCATATTACACTGCACCAGCATTCGTCTGCCCACTCAGGCGACTTGTTTCATTATTTCTCCATAGAGTTTCTGCTCAAGTTCCAGCAAACAAATGGTAGAATTCCTGAAGAAATTCAACTGTCAAAGTGTCTTCTCAAATTCAGACTCTTGAGTAATAGGAATCAGCTTTATGGCCTTCTCCATTATCTACAAACAAGGCAACATCCAAGTGATTAATATATATTGTAATTATTGTAAATAATTATAGCCTCAATATTGATTCCTGTAATATTCCACTAATTGCAGGTTGCCAGACTGAAATTGCTCCTTTTATCCCATCTCTCTGTCTTCTATTATTTAGCCAACCCACTATTCATGCTATTATACTTTCCCACCATCACGGATTCTTATCTTAATAACTTGTTCTATACGCAATACCTTATAGAATCTAAATATTTTAAATCCATTGGTTCCCCTATATCTGATGAATGAGCCCCAACACAATGAAAAATGTAGCTTAGCATTTAGATGTCTTTATTGATTGTTGTTTTGTAATGACTGGACTTGCTAGAAAGATTACAATGAGCTTTAAACATCCTTCAGCCTCTTAGTTAATTCAGTATCATTCTTGAATCAGTGTGTCTTCCCTTGTTGTTTCTGATGAGAAATAATGTATAATTACTTGTGTCGAGTTTCATTTACCAAAAGGGTTTTCCACCTTGTAGATTTTTCTTGTAGTATCTTTACCTCATCAGACTCAATTACTCTCTCTTCCAGTTTCATATGGTTATTTACAGAGTACCATCATTCCAGTTCTCTTAAAAGACCTGATTCTTAAGTGTCACTGTAAATGACCTCAGTATATCCTGTAATATTGATTATGGAGACCAGGGATTGATTTTTGTTAGTTCTTTTTCCCCTATAGAGATTAAATGCTTGCACACTAAAATGGGATTCTTCTCACAGATTACACGTTCATTGTATTTTATTCCTGATGAAGGGCTTTTGCCCGAAACGTCGATTTCAAAGCTCCTTGGATGCTGCCTGAACTGCTGTGCTCTTCCAGCACCACTAATCCAGAATCTGGTTTCCAGCATCTGCAGTCATTGTTTTTACCTATATATTAGTCCTTGAATTGTCATGTCATGAGGATGTGGCACGAGCTAGATTGCAAATTCCAACAGTAGGGTGCAGCCTCAGTGAATATATTAAGTATATACATAGATATAAAATTAAATAATGATTCCCATCATAATGCAATGTCTAAGTTATATTTTTTCTCTATTGGACTCATTTGGTAAGGACCTGCTGTGGGATGCTACCTTCCGAGGTTGGGGGAGTATGTTTGTGCTGTTGGTGATCTATTTAAAAATTGACAACCTAATCCAGCATTTCCCCAGGATGTCATAGTAAATTTCAACCTTTCCCATATAAGTTGGGAAATGTATAATGTAGCTGTTGTTCATGGTTTTGAAAGTTGCAGTGTCATTATTTTTAATATTGTGGATCATTGTGCTTGTGACTTAACTAAATTTGCAATTTACTTTCCCTATCTTTACTTGTCTTGCAATAGTCTTTGCAGATCAATAGTACCCAAATATCCCATTGTATCACTTCATCTTGACGATGTACTTACTTAGAATGAATTATTTTAGGTAATCAGCTGCATTAAACAGATGTCGAATTGTGTAACGGTTTGTAGAAACACTTAATTTCTGAAAATGACATTATTATATAAATAGCAAAGCTTTTCTGGCATTCTAACCATGAAGCTTTACCGAGACTTCTTGATATTCTTTGTTCTGCTGTGATAGTATTGCAGGTTTGTGCATTGAGATCTCTTTCAGGCTTTGAATTTGGATCTGTAGCAGACATGAATTGCTGTTGCTTCACCAAATTCTCTAAGTAGTCTTAACTCAATTGACAGCATTCTTGCCTCTAAGTTGCAAGGCTTTGAGTTTGATGTCCCACTCCGACTTGAAAGTAAATATCAAGGCTAATTATCCAGTATAGTATTGAGGAGGCATGGAACAGTTTGAGGTGCACTTTTGATGAGATCTTTAAAATTGAGGCCTATGAATACTCTCAGGCACAATTTTCAAGGATGCTCAGGGAACCTATCTCGGATGTATTCGTCTTTATTTATCCCTAAATCAATATAAAAGATCTGGTTATTATCACATTTCTGTTTGTGGGAGCTTGCAATGTGTAAATTGACAGCTGCCTTTCCAATGTTACAGCAATGACTACACTTCATTGCCTGTAAAAGTCTGTGATCAAGGTAATCGCCACCCTGGGGTGGTGATGGTGCAGTGGTATTATCACTAGACTGTCAATCCAGAGATCCATGTAATGTTCTGGAGACTTGGATTCAAGTCCCCCTATGGCAGTTAGTAGAATCTGAATTCAAAAAAAAGTCTGGAATTAAGAGTCCAATCATAATCATTGTCAATTTTTGAGTAAAGCCCACCTGGTTCACTAATGTCCCTTCAGGAAGGGAAACTGCCATCCTACCTGGTCTGGATTACATGTCATTCCAAACCCACAGGAATATGGTTGACTCTTATCTGTCCTTTAGGATGAGTAATGCTAGCTTAGTCAACAATGTTCCCATTCCACGAATGAATAAGGAAAAATGTAATAGAAATACAAGCCTTGTTTTCTTTTTAATGATTGACAGTGACATCTGATATTTTCTGAAGAGTGGGTTCGATCTATATTTTATAGAGGGCTTGTCTCCAAAATATTGCATGATTCCAAATCAGTGCTTCAAAAGAGACTATGCAATGAATTATTTCCATGAGCCATTCTAACAAGTACTTGAGAAGGCAATTACAGACATTGACCATTAGGAGCAGAGCAAAAAAGTTTCGATTCCAAGTTTTTGAAAAGTCGAGATTATCAATGTTCCCCTGTGAGGGATTTCCATCGAACTCAACTGCCTTAGTTTTAGCTCCGTCCTCCTTGCTAACTTTTCAAGACTAGGGCAGAGTTGAACACAATGGAGTTTTGCTTAAGAACTAGGCATTGGTATAACTGCAGCACTCTGCCAGAGAGAGTTGGTGTAAATCTCTATGCTAAAATGAAAAGTACATTTAAAAATTGTGATCAGTTAAGCTGACTACCTGTTCTTTCATAGTTAAAAATCACACAACATCAGGTTATAGTCCAGCAGGTTTAATTAGAATCACCAGCTTTCAGAGCGCTGCTCCTTCATCAGGTGGTTGTGACAACAGTGCTCCGAAAGCTAGTGCTTCCAAATAAATGTGTTGGACTATAACCTGGTGTTGCGTGATTTTTAACTTTGTCCATCCCAGTCCAACACCGGCATCTCGAAATCATGACTTCCCTCATCTGGTGATGATGGGAGAGTTCCACTGTGTGCCCCATGAGGTTTTGAAGAGAACTGGAGGTTAAATTCTCAGAGTCTTTCTTTCAGGCACATGGCGAATTTTAGACATACATTGAATTGTGCTTTTCTGTTAGGAACTTCACACAGAGAAACAAAAGCAGCACGCTTGAAGACAAATAACTGTTATCATGTCAGAGACAGCAATAGGAATAACAACAGCTGTTCATGGCTCGATTTTGTTGATGGTTGGAAAGGAAAACAGAGTTTTGAGCAAATGGATAATTTCATTCTATCATTATTTTGGTTGTATATTTCCAATTAAAAATTTGATCTTGAATAATTTTTGAAGCTGATTGATTTTCGAATCAAATTTCGAAAAGGTTATAAATGATGAACGTTTACTGTCAAGAAGACAATTCTTGTTTGCTTATAGAAATTCCTGTTTATCAACGACTGTCTAATCACCAAACTGAGTAACAGTGTGATCCTGGTAAAACAGGGAGCACGTACCAGGAAATTAATTGATCAAGCAGAAAATTTATACTTAAAGCTCTGATGGCAAGATCATGAAGATGGGAACTGGATGATAGTGGAGTAAAGTGAGAATGAGGGCATCTGATTTTCATGAATGAATGAAGGGTTCACAGAGGCTTTTGACACTTTTGTCGCCTACTTCTAGTTAACCCTCACCACCTTAGTCCTCACCCATCTCGTCCATCTGAATTTTGCAATCCACTGTTTCAGTTGACAAACCTCAATACCATTACGACCCAGAATTGGATAATTCCTTCCTCAAAGCTCCAACAAGACAGTTCATGTTCTATCATCCTATATATCCTACAACCTGCACCTTGATTTTGTAGAACATTGAAGAGTATTAAAATGTTACTAGATTCTGCCAGATCCCAGGGCCATCTTCAATGTTGCATATTAACATGTCTGGTGACAGTACATTGTATAACATTCCTGTTCTTAGAGTACAACTAACTCATAAAGAATAAGGTTATCAACTTCTAATTTTTCCCATCTGGATTTTTTGAACAAAGCAGCAATGGAAAGTCAATGCCACAGCAAACCGAGCTCACAGCACAACCAGGAGCACATTTGTTATTTTGTAACCCAGATATTCAAAATGTATCACAAAAAAAGCAATAAAAAAACAGTGAATGCGAGAAATCAGAAACAGAAATGGAAATTACTAGAAAAACTCTGGAGTTCTCGCAGCATCTGTCATCAGAAAGCAAATTTAATATTTTGGGTCCAGTGACCCTTCTTTAGAACTGTGGACTTCACCAGTTTCTTCATTTCCCCTCCCCCCACCTTACCACAGTTCCAACCTGCCAGCTCAGCACCATCCTCATGACCTATCTGACCTATCTATCCGCTCCACCCTCCTCTCCAATCTATCACCTTTATCCTCACATCCATCCACCTATTGCACTCTTAGCTACCTTCTCCCCAGCCCCACCCACCTCCCATTTAGCTCTCCATCCCAGAGCTCCAGCCTCATTCCTGATGAAGGACTCCAGCCCTAATCATTGAATTTCCTGCTCCTCAGATGCTTCCTGACCTGCTGGGCTTTTCCACCACCACTCTAATCTTGACTCTGATCTCCAGCATCTGCAGTCCTCACTTTCACCACTAGTAGTTGTCAAGGCCTTGGTTATGGTGCCAGTCATAGAGTCATAGAGATGTACAGCACGGAAACAGACCCTTCGGTCCAACCTGTCCATTCTGACCAGATATCCGAACCCAATCTAGTCCCACCTGCCAGCACCCAGATAATATTCCTCCAAACCCTTCCTATTTATATACCTAGCCAAATGCCTCTTAAATGGTGCAATTGTACCAGCCTAGACCACTTCCTCTGGCAGTTCATTCCATACCCGTACCACCCGCTGTGTGAAAATGTTGCCCCTTAGGTCTCTTTTAAATCTCCTCCCTCTCACCCTAAACCTATGCCCTCTCATTCTGGACTCCCCAACCCCAGGGAAAAGACTTTGCCTATTTACCCTATCCATGCCCCTCATAATTTTGTAAACTTCCATAAGGTCATCCCTCAGCATCCGACACTCCAGGGAAAACAGCCCCAGCCTGTACAGCCCGTCCTTACAGCTTAAATCCTCCAACCCTAGCAGCATCCTTGTTAGTCTTTTTTGAACCCTTTCAAGTTTCACAACAAGTTTCTGATAAGAAGGAGACCAGAATTGCACACAATATTCCATCAGTGGCCTAACCAATGTCCTGTACAGCCACAACATGACCTCCCAACTCCTCTACACAATACTCTGACCAATAAAGGCAAGCATACCAAATGCCTTCTTCACTATCCTATCTACCTGCGACTCCACTTTCAAGGAGCTATGAACCTGCACTCCAAGGTCTCTTTGTTCAGCAACACTCCCTAGGACCTTACCATTAAGTGTATAAGTCCTGCTAAGATTTGCTTTTCCAAAATACAGCACCTCGCATTTATCTGAATTAAACTCCATCTGCCACTCTCAGCCCATTGGCCCATCTGATCAAGATCCTGTTGTAACCCTCTTCGCTGTCCACTACACCTCCAATTTTGGTGTCATCTGCAAACTTACTAACTGTACCTCTTATGCTCGCATCCAAATCATTTGTGTAAATCACAAAAAGTAGAGGACCCAGCACCGATCCTTGTGGCACTCCACTGGTCATAACGCTCCACCACCGCCCTCTGTCTTCTACCTTTGAACCAGTTCTGTATCCAAATGGCTAGTTCTCCCTGTATTCCATAAGATCTAACCTTGCTAATCAGTTTCCCATGGGGAATCTTGTCGAATGCCTTATTGAAGTCCATATAGATCACATCTACCACTCTGCCCTCATCAATCCTCTTTGTTACTTCTTCAAAAAACTCAATCAAGTTTGTCAATGTGATGTCAAGGCCCTTCATGTGTGGGAGTTGGGTTAAGGACATGGGAGGAGACCCTAAAAGTATTGAATTCGATTTTGAGTCCAGAGGGCTACAGGGTCCCCAAGTAGAAAATGAGATGCTGTTCTTCCAGCTTGTGCTGAACTTCACTGGAGCACTGCAGCAAGCCTGAGACAGAGATATTGGCGAGGAAACATGGTGGTGTGTTGAAGGTGCAGGCAACTGGAAGCTCAGGGCAATATTTAAATACAGAACATCGGTATTCTGCAAAGCAGTCACCCAGTTTGCATTTTGTCTCCCCAGTGTAGAGGACATGGATTGTGAGCAGTGACTACAGTAGACGAGATTGAGTGAAGTGCAAGTAAATCACTGCTTCACCTGGCATGTGTGTATGGGGCCTTGGATACTGAGGAGGGAGGAATTAAGCAGGCAGATGATGCATTTCTACAAATGTAAGGGAATCTGCCATGTGGGAAGGCATTGGGAGTGGAAGAGGAGTGAGCTAGAGTGTCTCGGAAGGAGCAGTCCCTGCGGAAGGCTGATAAGAGAAGGAGCAGTCCCTGCGGAAGGCTGACAAGGGAGGGGAGGGAAATATGTGCCTGGGTGTGGTATCCCACTGGAAGTGGTGGAAATGGTAGCTAATGATCCTTGATAATGTGTCACCCAATATGGGTCCAGTTATTATGACTGACTGCAAGTTGTTTTGCTATAAACGGGACGTGGTAAAATTAGGACATGCTGAGGTTTGCCTTAGTGCTATAGGTGCCACTACACCGCATTGGGACATCTACAGCATGCCTAAATGCTTCCGGTGCTGGGCCTGTTGAGTGCAGTTTTGGTGATGGCATTAGTGCAGACTCTGGGAATGTCTACTGGAAGCAAACAGTGCAGGCAAGTAGAGATGTCAACCTGCGTATAGTGCTGACTTGCTATTAATCCTAATATCTTGGAATTCATCTACAGTTAGTGTTGTTTCTTATACACACAGCAGAACATGATTCAGCACTGGGGTGAATCTTTCATCAACACTATTTAAACTGATCATCAAAGACTTTCAGGTTATTCCTTGGCTGATCTCTCGTGGTTATGGTTGTAATTGTAGAAGTGTCAAGTATGTTCCTAAACTGTGTAATATTGCTGAAGTTGATAGGGTGTGGAGTGCCATATGCTGGCAGCCTTGCTCATGATTTCAAGGTTTCTGCACAACTCGCTTGCTCCCAGGGATGGGTCTAATCATTTTATCCTCTGCAGTATCCTGCTTGACAGGACAATATGAGTAGAGGTGATACAGAACTGTCCAAGACGCTAGAAAGGGAAACGAAGGAATTGGAAAGGAAGATGGGCTCTCAGCAAAGGTCATATTCACTGTGCCCAGTGAGCAATTAAATTTCAGTGATGTAGTGTGTGTCCATTTAGAAGCAGAAGGACTGCGAATGTTGGAAATCTGAAACAATGAAATATTGGAGAACTCAAAAGGTCTAGCAGCATTTGCAGATAGATGTACAGTTAATGTTTCACTTCTTCAGAATCCTGTTCAGGCCAGCTGAGTTTCTCCAGCTTGTGTGAGCCCTTTCTGCTTGACTGGAGAAAACATGCTAACTGCAGCCATCAGCACAACCTTAGAGCAGGACAAGCAATGTGAACTTTGACATGTTAGACTCCTTCTAAGATGGAGTAGCAACATCTCCCAGGTTATTGTCCACTGTTGTGTAAAACAGAACATTGAATCTTCATATTGCAAGATCTAAATAAATTTAATTCTCCTTTGCTGGAGAGAAGCAGATGGCTTCATGAAGATTGTAAGCTTGCTTATGGTATAACATTTCAATGATTACCCACACTGTAGGCACCATGTGTAAACTCTGAGACGTACTTCAGCTGAAAGGGATTTCAGTCTCTCAATGCCAAGCTGGAGTTCAACTATGTACAACATAAAAAGCAGTTCAATACTTTATACTGTGATCCAGATGTTTTCATTCCATGATAGTGGGATGTATATTGGGTGATAAGGACTATCTACTGACCATAGCCTACAACTTATACACATGGGAACAGTGTGTATATTGCTAAACGCCCTGCTACCGTGCAGGAAGTATCAAGCACACCATTTGTTTCCATTATTTGTCTGAGGACTCCTGCCATTCTGATCAAAATATTTCCAAAGGTTTTTCACAACTTCACCAAGAGAGGGCAGCTCTTGGCACCAATGGTGTGGTGATTAGCTGAGGATGAAGAGGGAAGAAATGCATGAGGAAGAAGTGAATGAAAAGGAGAAGAGGCAACTGACACAGCCCTTTTTTTTGCTGCATTCTCCATGATTAATTCATCTGACTGTTACTGGTAAATCTAGCCCTAATTTCCTATTCATAAAATGTTCTACGATTTATCTTGCCTCTGTAACTGACCATCAGAGATTTTCTTGGCCACAATGCTGAAATCACCACAAAATAAACATTTGAAATCAATTTTAAAAACTCGGCCATGTACAGAAAGTACAACACGCCAATTATGTATGTGCTCTCAGTGTTTGTCTCCTTTTCTAATCATCATGCTCCCATTCAGTGCTACTCCAGTAACCTGTAGTATGGCTGATGGGAAGCTGCTAACTTTTAGCAGGAAAGATGATTTTTCAGAATGCAGTCCAGCAGCTCTGGCTAAAGAAGACCAGACTTCAGTCGACACTGTCACAGTATAGCTGAAAGGCAGCAGCAAGGGCATTGGCAGAATTGGAGTGACAGCCAAGCAAGTTGTGCTACAAGAGAAGAACTGGAACTTACTCAACAAGACCACTTTATCCACCACCTCCTCCACTTCCATTTCTCAGCGTGCTGTTAGTAATTATAATAAACAGCATGATAGTGAGCTGAGCTAGTATGAGTGCTGTCTGAGCTGTTGTGACAGGACATGAGCACCCATGAGTTCACCAGCAACTGGGCTATTCCAATGTCAGGTGGATTTGGAAACTGGGACATTGTACATTCTGGTTGGTTCTGCAAGTGTTACAAGGAGTTGGCCACCATTTCCACACTGGAGATGATAGGACTCCAACTCTGCACAAAACCTAATGCCATGTTGGTGCTAGCTTCTTCCATGCTCCTTGATATTGTACCTGTGGGAGGCTTCCCAATGCATCAAGCATTTCATGATGCATACACTTCATTGTAGGCCATTCCATTGAAGTCATCATCAGAGTCTCCTGCAGAAGAACTCATGAATGATCTCACATCCAGTGAACTGCACTTTGCTTATCCCCTGCCTGGCTGCAGGTCATGTGCACTCATGTGCTGGTCCTTCCTCGAACACAACCTCTAAAAATGTGCAGTGTCAATATCTGAGCACTTGGCTATGAGTGCTAGAGCAAGGCTATATTTCTCTTTTGTC
This sequence comes from Chiloscyllium plagiosum, assembly GCF_037043375.1. Classification (NCBI taxonomy): domain Eukaryota; kingdom Metazoa; phylum Chordata; class Chondrichthyes; order Orectolobiformes; family Hemiscylliidae; genus Chiloscyllium; species Chiloscyllium plagiosum. The sequence goes on from NW_028270146.1 coordinate 26,825,237, forward strand.
ACAGTTGTCCAGCTGTTCCACAATTGCAGTAGCTGAAGAGCTGAAAGAAAGAATGAAGGCAGAGCCATAGAGAAAGGTGCATGCACTTGCTGCTTCTAGATTAGATGTAATTGAGGGATTAGGGCATAACGGGACATGAGAAGGAAGATTAGGAATGAGTATGTTGTCATCCTCCTTGTTTTTCGACCTGCTGCTGACCATGGCCCTTATGATTAGATGACTTACAGTGTGGAAACAGGCCCTTTGGCCCAACAAGTCCACACCGACCCACCGAAGCGTAACCCACCCATTCCCCTACATTTACCCAACACTATGGGCAATTTAGCATGGCCAGTTCACCTGACCTGCACATCTTTGGACTGTGGGAGGAAACCCACGCAGACACGGGGAGAATGTGCAAACTCCACACAGTCAGTCGCCTGAGTCGGGAATTGAACCCGGATCTCTGGCGCTGTGAGGCAGCAATGCTAACCACTGTGCCACCGTGCCGCCCGGCACGGTGAGCATTGTCTTCTCCATCAGGCTTAGGCCAAGTTGTTGTGCCTCTTCCCTGCCTCTTGTCTCTGGTTTGGTGCCAACTTGCTCTTCAAGGCAGATATGAGTGCATCAGTGACGTTGGGCCTTTGTAATTGGTGGTGTGACTGTCATGGTTGAATAGCTGAGAGTTTGTGCAGGCGGTGAGATGTGAACCTGTGTTGCAGCAGTGCTAAGTGTGTGAGAGTATACTCTAAATGTGACTCATTAATCGTGATTGCTAAAGATTGTTGGTGCCTGATAGATGGCGGTATGGTGCATTTAACAGTCTCTGAGGCTAATGTGGTGATTTGAAGATATATTTGCCTGCCTTGGCAATTTGGTTGAGGTCAGTGAATGTCTTGCATTATTGCATCCAAGTCCCTAGGCTAGAAGGATGGTTTGACCACCACAGCTATCTGGTCCCATTATCCTCTGCGATTTTTTTTTCTTGAGGGTTAGTGTGGTTTGGGAAAGTCTTGGAACTGCATACTTCCACATTGTGCTAGACTTTGATCACACTCATCTGCTACCAGTTCCAATAGCTGCCCCAGCCAGAAATAATATTCCCTTAAAGAGATGCAAGCTAGTTTGAAGTGGTGTTAGCTTTTCACAATTATATCCCCTGCTCAGGCATGTAGCTGCGGCACAGCCTGCTTAATGCTGCCGCCTGCTTTGTGCTGGCCACTTGCCATAGTCATTTGAATGAGTGGGCAGCCCAAAGTTTGTCAGCATCGGGAGGACAGCATGAGTTAATCACACATTGCAAACCATGCAACTGTTGTTGTGTCTCTTCAAATTTTATCATATATATTTTATTCACCTATTGTATAAATGCACAGTAAAAACAAACACAATATGAGGGCAGTGAATTGTATGCATTTAGGCTTATCCGTGTTTTTCACTTCACGATATAGAAATTGCACAATATTTGGGTTCTTTTGTATACATTACATCTCAACCATTCTTCCAATTGCCCTTCATAGTGATAGAACCAACAGGGAGTTGAGAATTAATTTACTTTAGGCAGCAGTTTTTTATGATCTGCAATGTACTGCCTGAAAGGATGATGGGTATAGGTTCTGTAGTTTCTTTCAAGAGAAAATTGTACAAATATTTCCCAAGTAACAGTTTGTAGGTCTTTGGGCAAAGAGGGTAAGAAGAGAAATAAATAATTTGAATAGCTCAGTCACGGTGAATACTCCAGTGCAAACCTGAGGGAGTGCAACACTGTTAGAGCATTAAACCAGAATCCCTTCTGCACTCTCAGCTGGACCAAAAGGTTTCCATGGACTGTTTTGAAGAAATAAGAGGATTGTCCTCACTGTCTCAACCAAAGTTTATCCAACAATCAACATCGTAAAAACCCAATGTCTTTATCACATTGCAGTATGTGGGAGCTTGCTGTGTACAAATTAGCTGCTGCATTTCCTACATTACAACAGCAAATGTGCTTTAACATATCTTTCATTGACTGGAAAGTGGATTAGGAAGCATAGTAGTCCGTGAAAACATTATACAAAAAAGAAACCTTTCTCTAGCATTCAGCTGATGGGTCAAATAGTCTTCTCCTATGCAGTAAGATTCTAAGATTCTATAAGAAATAAATCTATCCTATGTTGCATTTGCTTGAGATTCTGGCTCCTTGTATGTGGGGTGTAAACAACTGGTGACACCTCAAACTAAACTTGTTGGGGTAAAGTTAGGTAAAGCATATAGACCCTTCAGCCAGTTAACAATGAACTCTAAAATGTTCAAGGTGAGAAGGGAGATGAGGAAATACTGCTGCTAATGTGGGCATTGTACCAATAAAATCAAATGACTTAATTTCCCATTTCAGAATCGAATAGGATTTGGCTGCTAGAATCTGGAATACAAATAATGCCATATATCAGTGAGGAAAGAGTTGGTGGGTGATTGCTAGAGAAAGGATGTGTTGCCACAGCTTTCAATGGGTTAAAATATTATTACTCCTCCTCCACTAGTAGAAAAAAAAATCCTGTAATCAAAAGCATCTGCCATGGGCTTTTGGTCAGAAATTTAATTGGCTGTGGACAGGCTTTACTGCCTTTATTACTTTTAATCACTTTACTGCTGCTGATTGCTGGAGCCAATGGGAAATTTAATATGTGTCAATACAATATTGGGATTGTCTGCATATTCAGCCAGTGATTAACTGCGCCAGGGTCCATCACAGTGGCAACATTATTGTGTTAGCTACCTCTTGGGAAATGTGAAATTAAATTACATTAAAAAATGTTGTTGATTATCATTAGAGACTTATTTGTAGTGTACAATTACTGATATGTTGTAAAATAAATCAATCTTTTTTTTATCCTCCATGTACAAATTAGTTGTAATGTTGAAGAGCTGAGCATGAGCAAGGAGGCTCATTGAAGGTACCAGTCAGTATTGCATAAACACGGGCAATTTGCCGCTCTACAACTGTTCTGAGGCTTTTTATGCATTTTTTCTGCAGTTATTATCCCCTCTACCTGACTGAAGCTAAAGAGGGATTTAGGCGATCATTCCTCCTTGTGTCGTCTGTTGTATAATACTTGCCACTCTACTTAAAGAATGACTTTAATCTGTGTTAAAAATGTTAAACTTGGACAGCAAAGAAGAAAAAAATTCTTGCATGTGTAGCATGCAGATTGTAGCAAAACACTTTATTGCTGATTAATTACTTCTGAAGTGCAGTCATGGCTGTCACTTTGGAAAATCCAGTGGCCAGGTGACAGACAGCAAGCTCCCATAAGCAATGAAACAAATGACCGCGTCATTTGTTTTCAATGTTATTCGTATTAGTTGGAATAAGACTTTTCATTGACAATAATGGCAAGGATAACAGTGCTCACCAGTATTGTGGAGTCCATCAGCAACTTTCAAAAACCCCTCCCAACCCAGTTAGACTCTCTCCATCCTTCTTCCACCAGCAGAAGATACAACAATTTGAAAACACGTGCCAATAGATTCAAAACCAGCTTCTTCCCGTCGGTTAATAAAACTTATGAATGGACTTCTCATATATTGGAGTTGCTCTTTCTCTGCACTTTCTCTGTCATTGGAACACTATATTCTGCATTTTGTTCTAATTCCCTGACACACTTACGTAAGATATGGTTTGTCTGGTTAGCATGCAAAATAATACTTTTCACTGTATCTTGATTTATGTGACCATATTAAACCAAATCAAATCAAATCAAATATATGCAATTCATTCTGGAAAGTGCGTTTTAACCTGCTCTTTCACCGATTGCACTGGACCAGTACCTCACCGAAATGTGACATTGAAATTCATACAAGGCAATGATGTTGCTGTATTTAACATGGCTGGATGGCTGGTTTGTGATGCAAAGCAATACCAGCAGCATTCATTCAATCCCCATACTGGCTGAGGTTACTATCAAATGTCCTGACTTGCCCCTTGCCTGAGGTGTGGTGAGTCTCAGGTTAAACCATCCACCAGTCATATCTCCTTCTGTTGGGAGAGCAGTCCTCTGGCCCTCTGCCACTATTGGTGGCTTTATTTTTGAACCATCATCTACGTACCTTGACTGCAAACCAGAGAATGTCAGGGTTCCAGCATTCAGAGGTAAAAGAATTTTGAACAGCATGATCAATTGTAATTATTACTGACCAACCTCTCTGGCACTGGAAATCATGTGGTATCACTTTCCTTCAGGATAGATAATTAGTGTTGGAGTCATTTGTAGTGATACCCATCATAGGAAATCTGGTGGTTGCCATAAGGAAGAAGTACCAGTGCAGATCTTCAGTCAATGAGCTTGACGTATCCTGACTGGAGTCAGGAAGACTCTATGAAGGGATGAAGATGGTGGACAAGGGTCAGTCCCACGATTCCTGATCTCATTCTCAAGATTTTCAATTTCCACTAGGGCTAGTTAGGGATTTAAATTGGGCCGGATGTCTTCCAGGATAAGCATGAGTGATTCCTCTAGGGTTGGAGGCCTTGAGCTGTAGGGAGAGACTGAATAGGCTGTGGCTATTCTCCCTGGAATGTCAGAGGCTGACCTTGTAGAAGTTTATAAAATCATGAGGGGCACAGATAAGGGAATGAGCAAAGACTTTTCCCCCAGGGTAGGGAAGTATAAAGCTAGTGGGCTTAGGTTTGGGGTTAGTGGGGAAAGACTTAAAAGGGACTCAAGGGCAAATCTTTCATGCAAAGGGTGGTGCATGTATGGAATGAGCTGCCAGAGCAAGTGGTGAGGCTGATATAATTATAACATTTAAAAAGCATCTGGATGGATTTATGAATAGGAAGGGTTTAAAGGGATATCGACCATATGCTGGCAAATGGGACGAGATTAATTTAGGATATCTGATCGGCATGGACGAGTTGGACTGAATGATCTTTTTCAATGCTGTACATCTCTATGACTCTTTGATGTGCATCAAGACTATCATGAAGCCCAGGAATTCTTCAGAAAGGCAAGTTTTTAAAAAAAAACCCGTCTGAAATTGACTATCAGTATGGTTGAGAAAAGAAAATGCCATGCTGCCATGAAGGATGCCAGGAAAACATCGGGTGCCACCAAAGCATGTCAAGAAGAAGAGAAGGTCCAGGAAAGAGAGTTACTCCACCTATATCTACAACGGGATGAAGCAGGTTCGCCCCAACACCAGCATCTCCTCCAAGGCCATGTTGGTCAACGATATTTTCGAGGACATTGCAGTGGAGATTTCCCGCCTGGCCCGTTACAACAAGCCCAGTACCATCATCTCCTGGGAGATCCAGGCCAACTCCCTGTGGCTGCTGCTACCCAGGGAGCTGACCAAGCACGCCGTGTCAGAGGGGGCATAGGCAGTGACCGAGTACACCTGCTCCAAACGAAACACCACATTATCCTGAAAAGAAAAGTCTCTCTCATATCCCTCATGACAGGTTTTCCCCCTATATTCCCCCTGTCCAATTATGGATGGGCTCCTGAACCTGGAAGATCAATCAGAAATCTTCCAGCTTCCGAGAGGAACCTTGTTTGAATTAACTGAGAGGGCACTTCAACAAGAAGGTGCCTTTTTGGTCGGTCTGGAGAAAGCCAGTCTGGTAGAGCTCATCTACAAGGCAGTTTTGAGCTGAACCCCCATGCTAGAAAGCATTTGGCCCAATCTCAAACACTGGTTCTCCAGCCAAGCTCCGGGTAGTTAATGCACCTACTGTTGCATCAAAAAAACGGGAGTTCAATCAGAAAATCCCAGTCAGCCAGCTAAATCCCTGGTTACCAAGGCTCTTAATGAGCAGAATTGCTTGCCCACTTCTGGGGATGGACAGCATTATTGTCACCAAACCCTCCTTCACTAAAATGATGGATGTGAGGATGGGGTCAACAAACTCACACAATGTCTGGCCTTGCAATTTTCATGCCCTCTCTCCCTTTCTTCCCAAATTTGGTGAGGCCCAATCCCTTGCCCTGTGTATTCAAATCTCTGCGCTACAAAAATATAGTCCCTTGTCTCAGAGGTGAGTTCAGTACCAACTGAAGCACCACTGCATGACCTTATCAACTTTGGAAGTTGGAAAAATAGACATTTTATCAAACCAAGTTCTAGGCTACGGCCATAAGATAAACCTGTTGAGTATTGAACATGTTGTTGTACAATATGGAGAATAGATTAAGATCATAATAGGATTTACAGGTGAACGAACAACCTGAGAGTCCACAACTTGAATTTTCCTTCTGTAGCTTTCTTTATGCTTGCTAAAGTACTTGGTTTTACATAACAGGAGGGTGATGGAAGAAACCTTTGTCCAAGTATCCGGTAATTATTCCATATATTCCATACAGAGATCAAACAGGACATTCCAGAGAAACTCAGCAGGTCTGGCAGCATCTGTGGAGCAAGAAAAACAGAGTGAACGCTTCAAATCTAATTGACTTTTTTCTTCAAAATGGTTCTGAATAAAAGTAATTTCAGATTCTGTTAACTCTGTTTCTCTCACCACAGATGCTGCCAGCCCTGCTGAGTTTCTCCAGAATTTCCTGCTTGATTTCTGCTTGAATATATTGCCTAGAAGTGTGGTAGAGGCAGGTTTGATTGAGGCATTAAAGAGGGAATTGGGAAAGTTATTTGGATAGAAATTGTATATAAAGGAACAAAGCAGTAGATTGACATGAGATAATGTTGCTCATGTGAAGACTTGATCCAGGCTTGGTTGGCCAAATGGCTTCCTCTGCGATGTAACAATTCTGTGATTCTGTGATTTAAGATTGGCAGCATCTGCAGTATTTCGCTTTTGTTCAAGTCTACTCAATTCTTACAGTACCAGCAACAGAACAAGTTTAAGAGCAAGGTCTCTTGACTTTTCCAACCCAAAATCAGCACCTGTCTCTAAGTGGAGACTAGGATGGACAGTTGAATGAGACATTGTAGCAGTCAAAAAGATATTTGATTTTTACTAGTTGAAAAGGGTCTTGACCAAGGTGAGTAAGACTTCCGAGGATGTTAAGTATTACACTGGTTTTATAGATGGGTTGAAGATTGACAGAAAACAAGATTTTCTTGAACGAAAAGAATGGTAAACCCACCTCCATGACAGTAGATGGGTCAGATCATGCAGCTGGCATGAGCCTGAGTGATAGCTATAAAAACAGGAACATCCCCTTGCTGAAATAACACTGACCATGTATACTGTGGCAGAATCAATGCAAGAAACCATTGGCAGGCATGACCTCATTGTAATGGCCATGATCACAGCCAATGGAAATTCAGCTTCTGTATCTCTCACTTTTGCATTGGTGTGTCAGTTATTTACAGGTCATCAACTTCTCAATTTCCTGATGAAGGGCTTTTGCCCGGAACATCGATTCTCCTGCTCCTTGGATGCTGCCTGACCTGCTGTGCTTCTCCAGCACCACACTCTCAACTTCTCAAGATGTTTGTCCACATAAGGGCAGCTGTCACTTATAATAGAGTTCAAAGACATCTCTCAATCATGTCTATCTAAGTCTGAGAGAATGATCAAACTGAGAGAATTGAACAGCACAAATTGAACCAGGAATACTCGCGAAAAGCTTGACAAGAATAACAAATCTGGAACTATTTTTATGACTTCCACATTGTATTATCTATTAGTTGACTACGCCCAACATTGGATCAGAAAAATTGACAGTAAGCCAAGACCCAGTCTTGGTGGCACAATGGCTCAACGGTTCGCACTGCTGCCTCACAGCACCAGGGACTTGGGTTTGATTCCATCCTTGAATGACTGTCTGTGTGGAGTTTGCACATTCTCCCCGTGTCTGCGTGGGTTTTTTTTCCGGATGCTCCAGTTCCCTCCCACAAACCATAGATTTGCAGGTTAAGTGGATAAGCCATGTCAAATTGCCCATAATTTTCAGTGGTCTACAGGCTAGGTGAATTAACCACGGGACATGCAAGGTTTCAGGGATAGCTTAGGAGGAAGTGTCTGGGTGAGATGCTCTTCAGACAGTCAGTGTGGACTTGGTAGGCCGAATGGCCTGTTTCCACACTGTACAGATTCAATGATTCTATGATGAGACTCAGACTTGGAGATTTCTGATGTTCAGAAAGACATGAGTGAAAGAAGGAAAAGGAGACAATTTTTATAACCATTTCTTGTGCCTTTAAGTAAGCCTTTGTCATATTCTATTTTTCTGATGAGTAAGACTCCTTTAAATTACTGCAAATCTTGGTGTATTAAATGATCCAGTGTATAAGCAGATTTCAGAAGGGTCTTGTGGCACAGTGCAAATGTCCCTAAATCATAAGGGACATGGATATGATAAATAGACAAAGTCTTTTCCCTGGGTTGGGGGAGTTCGGAACTAGAGGGCATAGGTTTAGGGTGAGAGGGGAAAGATATAAAAGAGATCTAAGGGGCAACGTTTTCATGTAGAGGGTGGTACATGTATGGAATGAGCTGCCAGAGGAAGTGGTGGAGGCTATACAATTGCAACATTTAAAAGGTATATGAATGGATATATGAATAGGAAGGGTTTAGAGGGATATGGGCTGGGTGCTGGCAAGTAGGACTAGATTAGGTGTTCTAACGCAGGAGATGCACAAAGTTGGTTTGCAGATAGAACAACTCCGCAGAAACAATGTTCTGGACATTGTCAGGTGTTTGGTGTAATCTGCTTGCCTGGTTAAGTGTGGCTCCAACAACACTCAAGAAACTTGATACCATTCAGGACAACGCAGTTGCTTGATTGTAAATGTGGTGTCATTTGGTCTCTCTATTACTGATGCTCAGTAGCATAAGTGTGTGCCATCTATAAGATGCATTGCAGAATTTCATTAGGGCTTCTTTTAGAAAGTACCTTGGAAAACCTTAACCACTACCCACTAGAAGGACAAGGGCAGCAACATGCAGGAACACCACCATTAATTTCCCCACCAAACTACACCAAATCCTGGTCTGGAAATATATCATCATTCCTTCAGTTTCACTGGGTCAAAATCCAGAAATCCTTCCCTAATAGTATTGTCAGTGTACCTAAACAAGTACATTGTGACAGTTCAATATGGCAGCTCATTACCACCTTCTCGAGGCAATTCGGCATCTGAAATAAATACTGGCCCATGAGTGAATAGCAAGTGATCAAGAATGTTGATTGGTTGCTATCCTTTCACTGAAAATAAAAATGAGGATGCTATGCTTCAGTTATATAAGGCATTGGTGAGACCCCCATCTTGAATACAATATAAAGATTTGGCTTCTGTAGGGGAGGATGTAAATGCATTGGAGGCAATTCAGAGGAGGATATTAGATTTGATAATGGTCTAAATTGGCTGTCTTATAAGTATACATTTGATAGACCCGGCTTGTTTGCACTGCAGTTTAGATGTGTGATTGGTGACTTGATTGAAATGTACAAGATGTATGAGTGATCTTGACAAGGTGAATGTGAACAGGCCATTTTCATTTGTGGGTCAGTCCAAATGGAGGGGGCATTATATTAAAATGGAAAACTTGGAAGGGTTTGGAGGTATATGGGCTGGGTGCTGGCACGTGGGACTAGATTGGGTTGGGATATCTGGTCGGCATGGACAAGTTGGACCGTAGGTTCTGTTTTCTGTGCTGTACATCTCTATGACTATGACTCTATGTCAAACCCTACCTCCACTTCTACCTTTTCAGCCATGATACGCAATACTATACGAAACCTCAATTTTTCATTGTACCACAATTGAATGTTTTCCCTGCACCACCAGCTGCAAAAGTTCAAGCAGGTGATACAGTCTGTGCACCAAAGGTGTTTACACATCATACCCTGTCTTTGTGTTGGATGCTAATGGATTTCAAAATAGTGGCCACCTGCACCCATGTTTGTGCTTCACTTTTAAACCGAGTCTATAAGTTGACCCCTATTTATGAAGAGAGTTTTTTGAGATTATAATGGTCAATTCATACTTACCGTCCACAGCACCTCTTTTAAGAACAGCTGTTCCCCAACTGATGTTAGTTGATTTACTTAAAAGGTACATTTTCTTGATTTGTGTAATTTCTTGGACTTAGTGATTTCTTTAATACTGTATGTTCAAACAGCGAATATTTATGAGCTGGGCAAATGCAAGCAAGATATGGGCAAGCAATGTATTACAGAGTCTCTGTACAGTCAGCAGACTGCACAATAGGTCTCTTCCCAAGAAGAACTAAATGAACCTCTAGGGTTTAAACTTCCAAAAGCCATTTCTTGTTCAGCCCTACACAACATCTGCTGACTTTTGTCATGTTAAAGAATATGTTAATGACTTTTTATCTTACACATTCTTAACTGACAGTAATACCCAAAAGCCATCTCTTCATGGTGATATCTTGTCATAAAAGCTGAAAGAATAATATTTCAGTTACTTATTAATTTCTGTAGTTGCCATTCACCATTTTCTTTCTAATGCAAATGATTGAAAGCTACATTTTCTGGATGGTTAACCCTTCAGAGCCAATTAATTATTTATGATAATTAAAATATTTTCTTTGTAAAGTGTTTAAGGTTCGCAAATAACCTGGTAATGGTCACATGATTGATTTACAAGCACTCAGTTATGTCACTGAGCTTGTTATACATAACTCGCTGATAACCTTTCAACAACACAAGAATTTGTGAATAGCCTGATTGCCATCCATAATTTCCAAATGTGCCGTACAAAACTGAGGTTAGGAGTATGGAAAAAAACAGTAGGCTTTCAGAGCCAATGTATCATCTCTTTGATATTTCTCAAACATCTCTGCCTTTATTCCATTCTCTCCTTCTTTCAGAAGCTTATTAAAGCCTACCCCTTTCTGCATGTTTTTGGTTATCTGTCCTAATGCCTTCAACTGGGTGTCAAACTTTATCCTGGGAAGTTCTTCACTGTGCTTCCAATGATGCTGCTGGTGCTTCACCAATGCAAGTTACAGTTCATATACAATAATTTGTTGAACCTGCTTAACTTCCATCTCGATGGCTCAGTGGGTAGCACTGCTGCCTCAGAGCACCAGGGACACAGGTTCAATCCCAGCCTGGGGCAATTGTCTGTGTGGAGTTTGTACGTTCTCCCTGTGTCTGTGTGGGTTTCCTCCCACAGTCTATAGAGGTATAGGTTAGGTGGATTGGTCATGCTAAATTGCCTATAGTGTCCAGGGATGTGCAGGTTAAGTGAACTACCCACAGGATATAAAAACTGAAAGAACTGTGGTTGCTGTAAATCAGAAACAAAAACAGAAGTTGCTGGAAAAGCACACTACGTCTGGTAGAGGACTGGAGATCAGAGTCAAAAAGTGTGGTGCTGGAAAAGCACAGCAGGTCAGGCATCCGAGGAGCAGGAGAATCGACGTTTCCAGCATTAGCCCTTCATCAGGAATGGGGCTTATGCCCAAAATGTCTATTTCCCTCATTCTTGGATGCCTGACCTGCTGTGCTTTTCCAGCGCCACATTTTTGACACTGGCAGCATCGTGAGGAGAAATTCGAATTAATGTTTCGGGTCCAGTCACCCTTCCCTCACTATCCTGGGATGTGCAGGCTTAAGTGGACGAGTCATGGGACATAAAAACAGAAAGAACTGCAGATGTTGCAAATCAGAAACAAAAACAGAAGTTGCTGGAAAAGCTCAGCAGGTCTGGCAGGATCTGTGAAGAGAAATCAAAGTTAATGGTGACCCTTCCTTAATAATCTCATCTCAGTCACTAATACAAACTTGGCTGAGGCCCAGCTATTGATCCTTGCAGTACATTGATGTTTATTGCCTACCAACACAAAAACTTCCTGTTCCTACTTTCTGCTTTCTGTCTGGAAAGCACCACCTACTTGAGGTCAACTAAAGACGGGCATTAAATACTGGCGAGCCAGGGATGCCCATGTTCCATAAGTGAATGAAAAAGCTGTCTCAATTCATGCTCAAGCATTACGCCAAATGAGTCTGAATCTTATGTAATACCTATTGAACGGCACCTTGCCAATATTTTCTTTAGGAAGATCAATAAACTGCATCCACTAATTCCCCTTATCCATCTAAATTTTCAAAATCTCTTACAGATTTAAATAGGTTTACATGAGATATATAGCACAGGTACAGGCCATTCAGCCCAACCAGTCCATGCTAGTGTTTATGTGCCCCTTCAGCTCCCATTTTTCCTTACCTCAAGCTATCATTGTAATTTTCTATTCTTAACAGGTGTCCCCTTAAACAATATTTCAAGCACTCATTTCAACCACTCCCTGTGATAGCAAGTTCCATATACTCACCATTCTTTAAAGTTGCTTCTGAGTTCCCTATTGCATATCATGGTGACTGTCTTATATTGATTTATCAAACTCTATTCCTCTTTCATGTATCCGTGTTGACTCTGTTTAATCATATGATGATTTCCCAAGTGCCCTGTTACCACATCTCAAACAGAGTCTAGCATCTTACTACTACTGATGTTAAACTAACAGGCCTATGGTTCACATTTCCTCTCTCGCCGTTTCTTGAACTAACATGCTATGATTGCTAGCTTTCACATCCTTTAGAATTGTTCGAGTTTATAAAGAGCAAGCAATTTATGGAGACAGATCACAGCTCAGGTGAAAAGGAAATCTGCATCTCTGAAGGGCTTCCAACACAAGGCATTACTTGGAACTGTTGTTATGTCGGTAAATACTGTGACTGTTTTGACTTTTGAAATCCCATTCAGAATGAATAACCAACTAATCTAGAAAGGGTCAATTCATTTATTCAGTGCCTTGTGAAGATCTTAATTGGATTTTAGTTGCACAAGTGCTATTTTATTCCTGTTTTATACAGAATACAATTTAACATGGCAGATTTAAAGAGGTCCTCAGCATAGAATGGGTAATTAACCCTAAATAGTTTGTTGATAAGATTTCAAGTAAAGAAATGAAGAATTTATCCAGTGCACCAAATGAATATTTTTAGTTTATTGAATCTAGTTTTTTTAAAAATCATATATCCCATTCCTTGACCAATGTAGATTTGTACAGAATCTTCTATTTGATTGATGTCCACTAGATTGGCACAAATAGTTTATACTACCTGCCTGGTATAGAACTGTACAGAGCACAGAGGCTATCAATTTGAAATCTGGTCAGTGCTCAGTTAACTGACATTACAATCGGCTTCACCATTCACAGGCAGAAGAGGAGAAATGCTGAATATTTCAGCATTCACTACTGACAGATCCACAGGAGTAAGAGGAAGGGTGGAAACTCGATCTGCTCCTGGGAGCAGGAATTTTAGCAGGTTAGGGGAACCTAATTGTGCGGGAAGCCAAAAAGCGGCTTCCCAATGGAATAAAACTAAATGATTACATTCTTGGCATTTCAAGCAGGTCAAGTTTCCCGACGGCAAGTTTTATGAAGCACTTTTGCATTCATTTCTCTGTTATGCTTGCTCTTTAAAAGATAATCTCCCTCAAATTAAGAGCACATTTCAAATTAAGTTCTCTGCGAGTAGGAGATATGTGTATCAGATTCTTGACTGAATGTTTTTACTTACTTATTCATCCATTGAATAAGTTGCTGGTTAGGTCTGCATTTATCACTCATCCCTAGTTCCCTACAGGGCAATTAAGAGTCAATCACATTGCTGTGGATCTGGAGTCACATGTAGACCAGATTGGGTAAGGATGGCAGTTTCATTCTCTAAGGAACGTTAAGGGAATCAGATGGAATTTTCAGCAATAATTGATTCATCACCACCATCTTAAATTTTTATCCACCATGTGCTGTGGCAGGATTGGAATCCAGCTCCTCAGAACATTAGCTGGGTCTCTGGATATACTTCCCTCTCTGACTCTGGTTGTTCCCTCTGCTGCCCATCAGCCTTTGTTCAGCCCCCAAGTGCTCATCACTGCTTGGAAATACTCCAGCCTTTCGAGCCATCCCTGTCTGTTTCCCCACTCTGACTCATCCCCAATGACAGGGCGACAGATCGTTCTGCTATAACACACATTTCGTCATCGCGAATTGGCTGTAATGTGATTGATGAAAAGGAATGCTGTTTCTAAAGCACAAACTGTTAAAATGTGTGTTGGCTATAACATGATTGCATCACAAATACCTTAAGCGCTATTTTATTGTGCAATTTTTATATAGCATGGGGTTACATAAGAACACAACGCGTTGTAGAAGAACTATCTATTTCCAAGCAGTGATGAGCACTTGAGGGTTGAGCAAAGGCTGATGGGCAGCAGAGGGAACAACCAGAGTCGGGGGGGGATGTATGGAGTGGTAGGGTGAATGGTCTAGGGTCTTGTTTAAGTATTGGATAGTCTCATGGAGGTGAAAACAATCTGTTGAAACAGGTGACATAGATAATGAGAGGGGATAGACTCCAACTGAGCATAATGGATGTGGGCTCAAGAAGTGATGACTACGTTGTCTAGAGCGAAGCCCTCGGGTAGAAGAATGTTTATATTTGGTAGGTGAAGAGTGATGGAGGGGGACGTTAGTGGATAATAGAGAGAGTAGAAAATAATGGAATGAGTCTGGAATCAGCTATGAACCATTTTTAGCATGTCTTTGTTGAAATCCAACAGTTCAAACAATACAATGCCTTGAAGTGAGAGGAAGATTGTTTGGAATGGGTAGAATTTGAGATATACACATCTAGCTGATGAAAGGAACACCCTTATGTGTCTTTCAGGCTCTTAATGATCATGAGTTAAATGCGTACGAATCATGATCCCTCTCTGAAAACAGTAGCATTTCGGCCTGACCCAAGAGTCTCAGTCAGCCAATGTTACAGCAAGATGGCGAGAAGGAGGAGAGAATTTTCTGAGGGACAGAGAAAACAGGAAAGGAGGGAGTTGGCAGCATGACAATATCTTTTGCAGAACAGAGGAAGGTCACACTGGACCATGCAAGGAACCTCAATCAAAAAAACTGCAAGTCCAGAGTGATTGTGGGTAGAAATTGAGGATTACAGCAGAGGTTATTCTGAAAGTCAGGATTGTTGGATGCTCCAGGATTATAAAGGGTTGGACAAGGTTGATGAAGAGCAGGTTAAGGATTCACTCGGGTGCAGTCAAATGTACCACAATATCAGAAGGAGCTTAGGGTTCCCTGATAAGTGGTTGTGTATCATAAATGGGAGGGTGGAACACATCTGAAGGCAAGGCAAGGGGTTGGACTGAGTTTTGAGGGCGATGAACAGAGGTGTATAATGTTTGAGGGAGCCAGCATACTCCTGGCTTCCATTTTCAGAGTCTCTGCTCCTGTGTCATTGCACATGTCTGCAAGAACAGGGGTAATTTTAGCAGTGACCCTCTAGGATAGAAATGACCACAGTGGGGTGGTGGAGGCTAAGAAATATCACTATAATGCTGATTTTAAGGCTCAGCCTTGTGTGAAAAGGCTCAAGATAGGAGGGAGAATCTCAAAGAATCCGCAGAACAGAGCATTCTGTTCAACATGTTCATAAATCACTTCCCGTAGGTATGCTCATGAGTCAATGCTACATCTAGCTATGGTGCAGCTGAGAGGAACTAGCAGAGAGTGATTTTGGGCCAGACAGATTAATGGCCTGAATGGCCACAAGGGTTTGGGTGGACAGGGTCAAACAATGTAGGATGCTTGCAACCATGGTTCAATGTGATGACAAGCTTTGGTACACAATCAAATCTTTGAATGTTGGACATAACTGAGGATACCATGGAGCTGCACACTGTCACTCACAGATGCCAACGTTGGGTGTGCCAATGTGGTTTAGGGGCAATCCTATATCAATTGAGGTGAGCACATTAATGAAATTCATCAGGACTCCACTGGGGAGATGCGTGGCAGATGACAGCCTAGAATCCACAAATACTCTATTCAGAACAGCAAATGAATTTGCAAGATTCACAAAAGATCCGGAGAGCCAGGCTTTGTGGGATTTCCACAATGTGAGGGATATTGGACTGCACATGTGTGGTGCTGGAGTCCACTCTCTGGGGTCAGTTAGCAGCTTTTCATAATCTGAAAGGGCTTTCATTATATAATGGTCTGTGATTACGTTCTTTAAGTTTGTGTGTTACCCATAAATACATTATAACTATCCCACAGGTGGTGGCATGGTGACTCAGTGGTTAACACTGCTGCCTCACAGCACCAGGGACCTGGGTTCGCTTCCAGCCTCAAACAACTGTCTGTGTGGAGTTTGAATACTCTCCCTGTGTCTGCACGAGTTTCCTCCAGGTTCACCGGTTTCCTCCCACAGGATAAGGTTGTGCAGGCTAGGTGAATTGACCATGCTAAATTGCTTATAGTGTTCAGAGATGTGTTAGTTTGGCGTAAATGTAGGGGAATAGGTTTGGGATACTGTTTGAAGGCTTGATGTGGACTTGCTGAGTTGAAGGGATACAATAATCTGTCGGGATTTGAGGTACCACAACTGCTTGCCATCATCACCTGCATTGAAGACCTGGAGTGCCTCTGTAGTTGACAGAATGAGTGCTCATGACTATTGGGTTCTGTTGCACCACCAACAAACTCATTCAGCAAATGGGAGACAGATTTGCAAAGGCGGGGAGATAGCAGAGCCAAAAGGCTCCTCTGGCATGGACAAAGGGTAAAACAATGCTGTGGATGGGGAGATAGTTGGTGCGGATGCCATGGCAATAAATCCAAATGGCAGATAGGACCATCACACTTACTTTGTTGCCAGATTGCAGGCCAAGTGAAGGATTGCAACATCTCTATGTTGCTATGGGTTATCATTCACTGTTGATGGGAACCTAGGGTTCCCTTGTGGGCATGTGGACATTTGTTTCATTGCATTGCTCTTTAATTTAGGTGGCTGCATTAAATTTGACGTTTTCACCTTAGCACTGCTGGCATTGCAATCTGAATACAGTGTTGTGGCTGTGCCAACAGGAAGGCAACATGACTTGCATAACACTATACTTTTCTATCACCTTGGATAATTGGAAGGAAAAATGTGATGCAGGAAGTTCATATCCATGCAACAATGAAAACCATGTGCACTTGTAATTTAGCAGAAATATATTCATGTCTTACTGGCAGACTGACCAAACGTAATAAGTGCATTTCAAAGAGCTCTCGTTCTGAACATATCAGCAAGAGCTGCAATGACTTGATGGCAGGAAAATATCAGAGAGCACACTCACAGTGATGATAATCAAATGGGTTCCCAAGTACATTCCGAGCATTTAATTTTACGAATGTTGCACAAAGTTTAAGCCTGCAAGTTCCAGGGTACAAAGAGATGCCAGCATTGTTGCTGTAATACAATAAATCCATATATACATCCACATTCTGCTGGGAAGAGGTGTGATGCCTTTGAATGCATGCAACCATTGTAGCAAATAACAGCATAAAGGAAATGGAACAAACTTGCTTTGAGTGAAATTAAACATAAATGAGTGCTCAGGAATGAGTGCTCAGGACTATTGGGTTCTGTTGCACCACCAACAAACTCATTCAGCAAATGGGAGACAGATTTGCAAAGGCGGGGAGATAGCAGAGCCAAAAGGCTCCTCTGGCATGGAGCCTTGGGGAATTAGTCATCTGTACCATCTTTGTGCCTTTAAAACTTACTCTTTCTTTCTCAGCTGAAATGGAGGCAGCCTGCTGTCTGCTACGGCTGACTGATGACCTTGGTGGCATTCCTCTGGGGGGCAGAGAACAACAGCATGATGAGGGGGCTACTGCAGAGGTACAGGGGCAACCTCATTGATCTGACCTGCAAAAAATGATGGAATCACTGGGGAGGGGAGAATGAGTGTCAGGACACACTTGGTGTACCCAAGGATGAAGCCCCCAAAGCGACTGGCTGCTCCAAATTGGTGTACAGTAGCACATGTTCAGCAGGATGGTATATTTTGCTGGACATGACTCTCCAAGGCAGTTGCCACTCTTCCCTTGGAGACAGCCAAGTGTAGTGCATTGGAGTCATGCCAATAGACTGAACTTGGACAGAATCCTCTGCCTATCATTCGAGTCTGAGCTTGGCTCAGACATCTCTGCTAGATATTACCCTGCCTGTATCTGCATCTCCATCGGGTCTCACATTGCTGACTCTAAAGGCTCAGCAGGGGCCTGGCCTCCCAGAGTCCATCCAGAGTCAGAGTCTGAGTCGGAAGAGATAGGAGAGGTCTTGAACAAGTACTTCTCTTCAGTATTTACGAACGAGAGGGACCGTATTGTAGAAGAGGAGAGTGTGAAATGGACTGGTAAGCTAGAAGAGATACCTGTTAGAAAGGAAGATGTGTTGGACATTTTGAACAACTTGAGGATAGACAAGTCCCCCGGGCCTGACGGGATATATCCTAGGATTATGTGGGAAGCAAGAGAGGAAATTGCAGTACCGTTGGCAATGATCTTCTCGTCTTCACTGGCAAAGGGG
This sequence comes from Chiloscyllium plagiosum, assembly GCF_037043375.1. Taxonomy (NCBI): domain Eukaryota; kingdom Metazoa; phylum Chordata; class Chondrichthyes; order Orectolobiformes; family Hemiscylliidae; genus Chiloscyllium; species Chiloscyllium plagiosum. The sequence continues at coordinate 26,843,563 of NW_028270146.1, forward strand.
GTGGTACCAGGGGACTGGAGAGTAGCGAATGTTGTGCCCCTGTTCAAAAAAGGGAATAGGGATAACCCCGGGAATTACAGGCCTGTTAGTCTTACTTCTGTGGTAGGCAAAGTAATGGAAAGGGTACTGAGGGATAGGATTTATGAGTATCTGGAAAGACACTGCTTGATTAGGGACAGCCAGCACGGATTTGTGAAGGGTAGGTCTTGCCTTACAAGTCTTATTGAATTCTTCGAGGAGGTGACCAAGCATGTGGATGAGGGAAGAGCAGTGGATGTAGTGTACATGGATTTCAGTAAGGCATTTGATAAGGTTCCCCATGGTAGGCTTATGCGGAAAGTCAGGAGGCATGGGATAGAGGGAAATTTGGCCAATTGGATAGAAAACTGGCTAACCGGTCGAAGGCAGAGAGTGGTGGTAGATGGTAAATACTCAGCCTGGAGCCCAGTTACAAGTGGAGTTCCGCAGGGATCAGTTCTGGGTCCTCTGCTGTTTGTAATTTTTATTAATGACTTAGATGAGGGAGTCGAAGGGTGGGTCAGTAAATTTGCAGATGATACGAAGATAGGTGGAGTTGTGGACAGTGAGGAGGGCTGTTGTCGGCTGCAGAGGGACTTAGATATGATGCAGAGCTGGGCTGAGGAGTGGCAGGTGGAGTTCAACCCTGCCAAGTGTGAGGTTGTCCATTTTGGAAGAACAAATAAGAATGCGGAATACAGGGTTAATGGTAGGGTTCTTAGTCAGGTGGAGGAACAGAGGGATCTTGGGGTCTATGTACATAGATCTTTGAAGGTTGCCACTCAGGTGGATAGAGTTTGTAAGAAGGCCTATGGAGTATTATCGTTCATTAGCAGAGGGATTGAATTCAAGAGTCGTGAAATGATGTTGCAGCTGTACAGGACTTTGGTTAGGCCACAGTTGGAGTACTGTGTGCAGTTCTGGTCGCCTCACTATAGGAAAGATGTGGAAGCTTTGGAGAGGGTGCAGAGAAGATTTACCAGGATGTTGCCTGGAATGGAGAGGAAGTCGTACGAGGATAGGTTGAGAGTTCTCGGCCTTTTCTCGTTGGAACGGCGAAGGATGAGGGGTGACTTGATAGAGGTTTATAAGATGATCAGAGGAATAGATAGAGTAGACAGTCAGAAACTTTTTCCCCAGGTACAACTGAGTGTTACAAGGGGACATAAATTTAAGGTGAAGGGTGGAAGGTATCGGGGAGATGTCAGGGGTGGGTTCTTTACCCAGAGAGTGGTGGGGGCATGGAATGCGCTGCCCGTGGGAGTGGTGGAGTCGGAATCATTGGCGACCTTTAAGCGGCATTTGGACAGGTACATGGATGGGTACTTAATCTAGGTTAGAAGTTCGACACAACATCGTGGGCCGAAGGGCCTGTTCTGTGCTGTATTGTTCTATGTTCTATGTTCTATCTCGGCTGTCACATGACCTATCAGCTACATGTTTGTCAATGTGTTCACCAGATTGTGAAATGGAACCTTATCTAGAAAGTGCATGCCCTGAGGTAGATGTATCTACGCTGGTGGGGGATACAGAGAATTTTGTGGTGATGTTTTCTCTGAAAATACCTGAGGCATATCACCCAGGGTGGTTCTCAAGATGGAACTAGAGCTGGAGTTAAGATTGCAAGTTTGCTTGCTGAGCTGGTGGATTTGTTCTCAGACATTTCATTACCATGCTGGGTAACATCATCAGTGACCCTCCGGTGAAGAGTTGGTGTCCTGTACTGCTTGTTATTTATCTGTCTCGGTTTGTTGTGGTGGATGATATAATTTCCGGTTCTGTTTCTGAGAGGTTGGTAAATGTGGTCCAAATTGATATGATTGTTAATGGAGTTCCAGTTTGAATGCCAGGCCTCGAGGAATTCTGTGCGTGGGAATTTATATGGAACTCCATTAACAAACATGTAGATTTGGACACCATTTACCAACCTTTTAGAAACAGAACTGGGATTGAAATCACCTCCTACTACAAACTGAGACAGATAAAAGACAAGCAGAACAGAACACCAGAGCTTCACCAGAGCTCAGTGATGACGTTACCGAGCTTGGTGACGAAATGTCTGAGTACAAACCTTCTAGCTCAGCGAGCAAATTTATAACCTGATCCACAACCTGAGCTACAAATCTTCTCCAAATTCTCAAACTGGAGTTAAGAGCTGGTTGTCTCCTCTTCTTGAGCAGGCCACAGCTGTCTGCAATGGGGAACAATTAGCATTTCTCAGCAATGTTTCAGGCATTAGCCCTGTATGTCTGTTTCTCAATGGCAGACTGGAGGCCTCCTCAGTGGATTGCTGTGAGACTTTGATACAGGTTAGTCCCATTTATCCCTGGCTAATTTGGCAGCCTTCTCCTCCAAATTGGTTGAGGATTATTGTATTAGGTGACCTTCTTCAGTAATTTTCTCTGCAGATTGTCAGAATCCCACACTATCCTGAAACTTGTACAACATTCACAGCATGAAGTGACTCCCACACATACAGTCCACGTGTTCCATTTGCTGTTGACAGTCTTTACACTTGTATGCATACACTACTTTGAGGAGAAAGTGAGGTCTGCAGATGCTGGAGATCAGAGCTAGAAATGTGTTGCTGGAAAAGCGCAGCAGGTCAGGCAGCATCCAGGGAACAGGAGAATCGACGTTTCGGGCATTCCTGAAGAAGGGCTTATGCCTGAAACGTCGATTCTCCTGTTCCCTGGATGCTGCCTGACCTGCTGCGCTTTTCCAGCAACACATTTCCAGCTGCATACACTACTTGATGTTCTTCTGAGTGTTACTTTGTGATGTTTACTGAGTGAGACTTCACCTTGCAAAGCACAGCACATCTTCTATTGTTTTTGGGCACTGGACCCTGTTTCTTCCGTGGGCTCAACTGGCATTAACCTGCATCAGTCCAGCCCATCTTGGTCAGATAGAGTCATGGAGTCAGAAAGCTACTCATCCATGCTGATCAGGTTTCCCAAACTAAATTAGCCCCATTTGCTTGCATGAGACCTACATCCTTCTAAATCTTTCCTAATCATGTGCCTGTCCAAATGACTTTTAAATATTGTAGCTATACCTGCATCTGCCACTTCCTCTAGCAGTTCGTTTCACGGATGAACTACACCCTGTGTGAAAAGCTGCATGTCAGGTTCCTTCTAAATCTTTCTCCTCTCCTGAAAAAAAAGCCCCCTAGTTTTGACCTCCCCAAACCCTAGGGGAAAGACCTTTGCTATTCACCTTATCTATGCCCCTCAATCTCCTATTCTCAAGGGAAAAAAGGTCCCAGCGTATCCAGCATCTGCCTATAACTCAAACCTTCCAGTCCTGGCAACATCATGGTAAATTTGTTTTGAACTTTTTCCAATTTAATAACAACCTTCCTGTAGCAGTGTGACCAGAACTGTGCACAATACTCCTAAAGTAACATTCTGTACAAACCGAACATGATGTCCCAACTCCTATACTGAATGGTCTGACCAATGAAGGCAAAGTACTGAGACCTTTTGCTGTAATCTCGGAGAAATAAGATGTCTACCTTACTTGGCCAGCTGAAGGAGCACCTGCATTGGCACATCACTAAACTATGGGGCCGATTGTCATCTCTGGAACACTGCACCCAGATAGTAGGTTAGCATTTAAGGTCCAGAACTTATTCATTTATCAAGGCTTCTACTCAGCTTTAAATGTGGCATAACTTCTCACCTTTTCTATTTCAACTCTCTTACTATAAAGGCTATTAGCCTTGTCAATCATAGGATCATAGAGGTTTTCCAGAACTGAAGAAGACCATTCAGCCCATTGTGTCTGCACTGGCTCTCCAAATGAGCATCATGACTTTGTATCATTCTTCTATCTTTCCCTGATACGCTTGCACATTGTTTCTAATTAATTAATTAACCGATGCCATCTTAAATACTTCCATTGACCTGGCCTCCATTGTACTTCTGGGCAGTGCATTCCAATCTGAATTATTTATTGTGTGTGCATTTCTTTTTTCACATTTGCTTCTTTTACACTTTAAATCTTTGTCAGGTCATTCCTGATTATTTTATGAGTGGGAACAATTTTTCTACTATCCACTCTGTTCAACCTCCTCATGAGTTTGAAAACTTCTATCGGATCTCCTCTTTGGAGAGGAGAATAGCTACAACTTCACTTATATGCCTTCGTCACTGAGATTTCTTACTTCTGGAACCATTTGTGTCGAGGTATTAATTGCTGTGCTTATTCTGGACAATAAGGACGTGATGGTTGCAATTCTTCAGTCTTCTGGCACCTCCCCTGACGCTCGGGAAGACTGAAGCCAGTGCCTCTGCAATTTCACTCTCACCTCCTTCAATATCCTTCACCCATCGTCTCTAGTAAACTTTAAGTACCAAAGCTCTATCCAATCCTGCTCTTTCAATTATGAACCCTTACGGTGACAGAATTTCATCCTCTGTCAGGAACACCTACTTCCTGGAAAAGACAACGTCAAAGTAATCATTTAACACTCAGTCATGCCTACTGCCTCCATATGTAAATCTCCTTTTTGGTCACTAATCTTCCTTTTACCACTCTTTTACTATCAATATGCCAATAGTAGGTTTGGGGATTCACCATTCTCACTTTACCAATTTTCATTTATTTAACTTATTGAATCTATTAAGTTCCAGACTTTGATTTAGATCTGACTTTTATTGTACCTGTGGATGAGACAAAAAGATGGAAAGAGAGATTTCTTTCAAAAATGGAGAGAAAAGGCAGAGAGGTAGGAGGCGAAGGGGCGCTGATTGAAATAAATTTCAGATCGCTATTAAAGATTCAGGAAAAGAAACAAACAGGAAAAACGTTGTTTTAGGGTTAAAGTGACAGAGGGAAAAGAGAAAATATAGACACTAGGGACTTTTCTAGTTGCTTCTTTGATGCTTCATATCCCAGAATGAACAGATATATGTTGTGAAGAGGAGGTACCAGTTTTTAGCATGCATCCTGAATCACAGAGCAAAGACATAACCATCAATATTGTGCATTATTTTTCTCTGAAATCTTGAAAAATTGATAACCCAGTTTAACTGAAACCAATTGTTAAATGGGGAGGTTTGCTACATTAAATCCTAACTACAGAGTAGATAGTCTCTTTCAAAGTGCATTGACTCTCATAATGTAAATACAGGACAATATTTTGGAAGACAAATTTGCTCTAGTACTGCGTGCTTTTATTTTCTGTTATTCTTCTGAAGTACACACCTGAAATCATGCGTGATTTTTGTGTAGTATCATATCCCAAGTAATTATCTGCATTCCTGTTTGTCATTTGCTGAAATTCTAATTATCTGTGTTGAAAATTTTATTGTACTCTTAAGAGAGTTGTGATTTTTCACTAGAGTGCACTCTCAGAGAATTATGGATGCTGAGGACTCTTTGGGATTTCATAAGGGTCGACCACTGATGGGCTCCCTTGGTTCTAGAAGAGTTCACTTGAAATAAGGGCTCTGAGAATGAATTCTTTGTTTAACCGCTGTGTTAGCACAGTGCCACTATGCCAATCTTCTGGGCATTACCGTTGCGACAGACCCTTGAATTAGCCCATTTGCCTCTTGGTATTTAATTAATTGATGTCATTACACTAGAAGGAAGCTATGTCTCGCAACATTGTAATGAATAGAAATACGCTTTGTGCTTTTGGATTATATTTTCACTAGTTGAGTAACAGAAAAGCTTGAAGAAACCATCATTTATTTTGGTAATTTACAGTCAGTCAGGTGCCCTAAAATTTTGAAACAGATGCATTGTCATTTTGTTAACAGGGATAGAAAGAAAGTTAACAATAATCCAGAAATTGTCAAAATGATCCTTTAGCAACTCTCAAGCAGTGAGCAAACCCTTTATACAGTATAGGAATGCAGCAACATACTTGATCAGAAAAGATTACACTCATCTATTTGGCTGCCTCAAAATGTAAAATCTATCACATCTCGCTCTGGGGTAGATTTTGAATTTGTGTTACAGTGCAAAATGGGTGATAGTGAATTAGCAACCTGTTTTATATCTCCTGACTTAAATACAAATAAAAATTGGAAGAAGTATCAAATGAGTTGCCAATTTGCTATTGCTAGCTTGACACTATTATACAGAGTCTAAATCCATCTCTCTATCTCCTCTATCAAAAGCTCCTTTCAACTAACTAAAAGGTCATTTTTAAATTCACTGATTCAGTCTTCAGTTTTTTTTCTGAGCAATCTATGCAAAGTAGCTAAACCTTATAAGCCAATGAAACTGTGGATGCTGGAAATCAGAAACGAAAAGAGTCATTGAGTTATACAGCACGGAAACAGACCCTTCGGTCCAACTGTATTGCGCCAACCAGACATCTCAATCTGACCTAGTCCCATTTGCCAGCATTTGGGCTGTATCCCTCTAAACCCTTCTATTCAAATACCCAAGCAGATGCCTTTTAAATGTTAGGTAAAAACAAGGACTGTAGATGCTGGAAACCAGAGTCTAGATTTGCTGAAATTCTAATTATCTGTGTTGAAAATTTTATTGTACTCTTAAGAGAGTTGTGACTTTTCACTAGAGTGCTGCTGGAAAAGCACAGCAGTTCAGGCAGCATCCGAGGAGCAGGAAAATCGACACTTCGGGCAAAAGCTCTATTCCCAATGAAGGGCTTTTGCCCGAAACGTCGATTTTCCTGCCTTTTAAATGTTGTAACTGTGCCAGCCTCCACTACTTGCAACTCTAGGTCTCTTTGTTTGGCAATACTTGCTAGGGCCCTATCATTAACTGTACAAGTCCTGCCCTGGTTTGCCTTAGCATTATGCAACACTTCCCCTTATCAAAATTAAATTAAATTGCTGGGAAAACTCAGTTGATCCGGCAATAACATTAACTCTGCTCTCTCCACATAGATGCTGCCAGACCTGCTGAGTTTTTACAACAAATTTTGTTTTTGTTTTTGAACTATATCTTCCTATCACTTATGTCAAACAGACTATGAGAATTCAACTTATTTATACCAACTGATTCTTGTATATTCATTTACATCTCCCGTAAACCATGTTTTGGCTAGTGTAAATATTATCAGCTTTTTTTAGTTTCTCCTGTTAGTTCAGATACCTCATTCCTAGTATCAGCTTCATTATCCTCTTCTCTACATGCTCCAGTCAAACTCACAGCTCCATCTATTTACTGTGACCTTGACATGGTGCCTTTGTACATTTCATTCGTACTTTTTCCCTTTCATTAATATTAAGTAACCTATTAGTTTAGGTGTGGAATGGATAATTTTGTTATTAAAGTGCTTCAGGAGATTAAAAAAAAACCCTTAAACCATCTCAGACAAAACAGAAAATGCAGGATATATTCAGGTTGGATATCATCTGTGGGGAAAGAAGTAGTGTTAATGTTTCAGAACTAATAAAAATTCATTGACTGAAACAACGCTATTCGGCTTGTTGAACATTTCCAAAATTTTTATTATTTAGATGGAGCATTGGCTGAGGGATGATGTTATAGAGATTTATAAAATCATGAGGGACATGGATAGGGTGAATTGCCAAGTTCTTTCCCCAAGGTGGGCTTGTCCAAAACTAGGCATAGGTTTAAGATGAGAGGGGAGAAGGGACCGAAGGGCAACTCTTTCATCCGGAGGGCGGTGCGTCTATGGAATGAGCTGTCAGAGGAAGTGATGGAGGTTGGTACAACTACAACATTTAAAATGCATCTGGATGGGTACAAGAATAGGAAGGGTTTAGAAGGATATGGGCCAAATGTTGGCAAATGGGACAAGATTAATTTAGGATACTTGATTGGCATAGACGAGTTGGACTGAAGGGTCTGTTTCCGTGATTTATATCTTTATGACTCTATGACAGTGCAGGCAGTATTTTGTTTTAATCATGTGCAGGTAAAACCTTTTGCTTTCAAATTGATTGAAATCCTGACTTGAGTAAAAATCCTGACATTGCAAATATGAATGAATGAAAAAGAGCAGAAGTAGACCATTCAGTGCTTTCAGTTAGCTCTGCCATTCAGTAAGATCGTGGCTAACCTGGTAATGTTTCCAAATCCATGTGCACATTTGAACCCAATAACCTTTGATCCGTGCCTAAGAAGAATCTCTCCACTTCTGACTTAATAATATTCAATGACCTTGCCTCCACAATCTTCTGAGGCAGAGATTTCCAAAGTATAAATAATACAAAGTTAAAATTGGGAAGTCATGGTGGCATGTGAGAATGGCACTACATTAACATGGATAATTTAAAAAAAAATCTTCATATTCCTTCCACCATCCAAAGATGTGCAGGTTGGGGTGGATTTGTCATGCTGAATTATCCATCTTATCAAGGATGTGCAGGCTAGGTGGATGAGCCATGGGAAATGCGGGATTACAAGGATGGGGTGGGTCTTTGTGGGCTGCTTTTTAGAGGATTAATGTGGACTTGTTGGGCCAAATGGCCTGCTTCTGCAGTGTAGGCATCCTACAATTCTATGATATTGACTGGATAAATCAATGACAAGGAAGATGATTATCGAGAGAGCATCGGAATTGCTTTTTACAGCAGTATGTTTCAGAAACTCGCTGGAAACAGGCAGTTTCAGAATGTGTGACATGTAATGATGTAGGATTAAACCAAAATCTTGTGGTTAAGGATTTTCTTGGGGGTAGCAATTACAACATATTGGAACATTAAAATTCAGTTTTTGGAAAAGTGACTTCGGAGCAACTTTCAAACAAATCTCTTTAACTTTAGTAAGGGCAAATAGTGTGGTGTGAGAAAGTATAATGTAAAACTGGCTGGGAAAATAGATTAAGGGGCGTGTCACTTGATGAGCATTGGCAGACATTTAAGTTAATGTTTCATAATGGTCAGCAAAAGTTTACTGCAGTCAAAAGGAAGGACTCGATGAGATGAGATGAACAACCCATTGTTAACAAAGGTGTTTAGGGAGAGTATCCAATCAAAAACAAAGCGTACAAAGCATTGAAGATTAGTGGTAGGCCGGAAGTTTGGGAATTTCTTTTAGGAATCAATAGCGGATGACTAAAAGGTAACGAAGAGGGACAAAATTTATTATGCGAGTAAATTGGAAAGAAGTATAAACTCAAGTAAAGGAGCTTCAACAGATATGTGAAAAATGAAGGAAATAGCTAAACTAAATGTTAGAACCTTACAGGATGCAACGGGGGAATTGATAACACGGAATAGAGAAATGGCAGATAATTTAAACTAATATCTTGCACTGGTCTTCATGGTGAACACCTCAAAGATAATAGATAAGCAAGGTGCTAATTGAAATCAAAGGACTCATAACAATCTCTACCACAAATACTTGACGAACCAACAGAACTAAAAACAGAAGTTATCAGGATCAGATGGCTTACATCTAATGGTTTTAAAACAAATTGTTGCAGGGATAGTAGATGCTTTAGTCAAAATATTTTAGAACTGATTGAATTCCAGGAGGGTTCCAGTGCATTGGAAAACTGCTAAAATGAGGCCTCCTGTTTAGGAAGGGACTGAGACAGAAAGTAGGAATCTATAGGATAATTAGCCTAACATTTGTCAGAGGGAAAATGCTAGAGACCATTATTAAGGAAGAAATAGAGGAACATTTAGAAAAGCTTAATAGAATGAAAGGGAATCAACATAATTTTGTGAAAGGAAAATCATGTCTGACGTAAGTCTTGAGTTATTTGAAGATGTAAGAAGCAGAGCTGATAAAGGAGAACCAATAGATGTAGTGCATTTTGATCTTCAGAAGGTGTTTGATAATTACAAGCCAGGACTGGGGCAATGTATTAGCATGAATCAAGAAGACAGATCTTCTTCAGGTTCAAATGACATAACAAGTGGAAAATCACAAGGATCAGTTCTAGTGCCTCAATTACTTACTAGCTATATTAATGAATTGGAGAAAGAGGCAGAGTATAAAGTCTCCAACTTTGCTGATGAGTGAAAAATAAATGGAAGAGTATGTTTTGTGGTGAAGACATTAAAAATTTGCAAAGGGGTATAGATAGGTTGATTGAGTGGACAAAAACCTTGGATTAATATAGGAAGCAAAAGACAGACTATTATTTAAATAGAAAGAGAATCCAAAACTGCAGTACAAAGGACTGTCTGCATGAAACTTAAATAGTTAGCATGCAGGCACAACAAGTAATTAAGAAGGCAAATGGAGTTTTGGCTTTTGGAAGTTAAAATTGGGGAAATCCTGTTGCAACTGTACAGAGTATGGGTAAGGTCATAACTGGAGTACTGTTACAGTTTTGGTCCCTGTTTCTAAAAAGAAGGATGTACTGGCTTTGGAGTCATACATTCATAGAGTCATAGAGATGTGGAAACAGACCCTTCGGTCCAACTCGTCTATGCCAACATATCCCAAACTAACCTAGTCTCATTTGCCAGCACTTGGCCCTATCCCTCGAAATCCTTCCTATTCATATACCCATCCAGATGCCTTTTAAATGTTGCAATTGTACCAGCCTCCACCACTTCCTCTGGCAGCTCATTCCTTACACGCACTACCCTCTGTGTGAAAAATGACCCCTTAGGTCCCTTTTATATCTTTCCCCCTCACCCTAAACCTATGCCATCTAGTTCTAGACTCCCCCACCCCAGGGAAGAGACTTTATCTATTTATCCTATCCATTCCCCTAATGATTTTGAAAACCTCTATAAGGTCACGTCTCATTCTTCGGCGCTCGAGGGAAAACAGCCCCAGCCTATTTAACCTCTCCCTAAAGCTCAAATTCTCCAACACTGGCAACATCCTTGTAAATCTTTTCTGAACCATTTCAAGTTTCATAACATCCTTCCAAAAGGAAGGAGACCAGAATTGCACGCAGTATTACAAAAGTGGCCTAACCAACGTCCTGTGCAGCGCAACTTGACGTCCTAACTCCCGTACTCAATACTCTGACCAATAAAGGAAAGCATACCAAATGCCTTCTTCACTATCCTATCTACCTGCGACTTTACTTTCAAGGAGTTATGAACCTGCACTCCAAGATCTCTTTGTTCAGTAACACTCCCCAAGACATTACCATTAAGTGTATAAATCCCTGCTCTAACTTGCTTTTCCAAAATGCAGCACCTTGCATTTATCTAAATTAAACTCCATCTTCCACTTCTCAGCCCATTAGCCCATCTGATCAAGATCCCATTGTAATCTGAGGTAACCTTCTTTGCTGTCCACTACACCTCCAATTTGATTTAGTAGGCTGGTTCCAGCGTGCAGGGGTTGAGTTATCAAGAATGACTAAACAGGTTAGGCCCTTATTCAGAAGGATGAAGGATGATCTTACTGAAATACACAAGATGCTGAGGGTCTTGACAGGATAAATGCTAGAAACAGTTTCCACTAATGATGGAGTCCTGAAAAAGGGGCATAAAGGGGTGTTATGGAATAAAGAGGCACTCATTTAAATCAGAGATGCAAATGAAGTCTTTCCTCCAAGACAGTAGTGAGTGTATGAAATTCTCTACCCCAGAGAGCTGTAGAGACCAGATCACTGACAGTTTTGAAAGAGGAGGTGGACAGATTTTGAAATTATCGGGGAGTTGGTGATACTGATAAGCTGGCCTAAAGGGGAATTGAGGCCTGGGACAGATAAGCCATGATCTTGTTGAATGGCGGGGCAGGTTTGTGGTGCTGAATGGTCAAATTCTGCTCCTATTTCTGATGTTTATATATTCTTGTTGCCATTATTTGCCAACATTGTGTCATTTTATTTTACCAGGCTCTGTAATGATGTTAAAACAGATTTCAACATAACTCAAGCTAAAATGATGAAAGGGCCATCTCTCAGTGTGTGAGGCCACAACCGATTTGCAAGTGGGCATACATTCACAATACTAACTATCCATAATTCATGCGCAAATTGATACTGAATTTAGAACTGGCTCAAGATAACTCATGTGGCAAATTAAGTGAAAGAGGGAGCAGCTCTGCCCATCTGGTTCCCTCTTAGGCTACTTGAAGCAATCATCTCACTAATAAACTTGGATGAGAGCCGTAGGTTTCTAATCCCCAATGTTTACAGCTACGTTGAAAGAAGCTTCATTCATTTGATTCCGTTGTCTCCAGTGCCATTTTGTAACTAGGCTATTGTAGTTCAGTGGAAAGCTGCCATGATTTAACTATTAGATTCAGAGGATCAAAATTTTGTGTCCAGTGGGTTTGAATGATGCTTCTTGGCATTTTTAGCTGTTATTTATCATCCCTGATTAAACAATCGATTATAAGAGATAAAACTGTCACAAAAATGAAAAATGTTTCCTTGGATCAAATCACACAGAAACCCTTCCCAATTCAAAGTGCCAAAATGGCTCTAATTCCTCATAATGGGAACTCAGAAGGGCAGAATGAAAAGTTTTGTAGTAAATCACCACAAATGCATTGAAAAATAGAGATTTACTGACAGTGATTGGCATAATGCTGTTTAGTCAAAAGACTACTTTATATCTCGGGGAGTATGGGTAACATCAGTTATGTACTGTGCATACTTATTCATCAAAGAAGTGTGACCCTATTCAGTGTCATACGAAGAGACCATGTAGATGGTCCTATTCTCGTCAACCATTGTTAATTTTTCTACTATATATGATGTTATTTTCTTGGCTGATAAATTACCATGATCTCAGCATTGCAGAGTCACCACTCAGAGTATTGCTGATAATTTCATTTAGACCAAATTAACATTTTTTCTGTCTGCTTAAAGCTAAAAAAAATTCAGAGCAACCCATTATGTCCTGAATGAGATGTCATCTTCAATTTACGACGTTGAGCTAAATTAATTTACCACTCTTATTCAAAAATCCATTCAGAGTGTGCCCTGCAAAATAATAGCTTAATAGACCAACTTATTACAAGTAATGGTGTATTTTTCAAATCGTAATTAGCAGTCTTAAGTAAATACAGACCATTTAATCACACACTCAACGATGGGGAACACATAGAGATAAAGATAGGAAGCTAAACTCTACCTAAGAGCTGAAATTTTAGCCATTATTTATTTTAGCAGAAAAACTCGAGATACACTAAAAAAAGTAGAGAAAAAAATACATCAATGTCTAAGTCAATATTCATTGCTCAAATGACAACCTAACCACTTGATACTTATCACATTACTGTTTGTAAGGCCTTGCTGCGCAGACTCACTGCCGCATTTCTTACATTATAACAGCGATTGACCTTCAAAAGAGTACCTCATTGGTTGTAAAAGTGTTTGGCACATGATTCTGAGGTCATGAAAGTCATTATAAAAATGCAAATCTTTCTTTTTTGCACTTTATAAAAAAAATTCCTGCCGATCCAGAAATGAATTAAAACGTTAGCAAAGAGTAAGAGAAAAAAAACAATAATTGCACACAATTAATGAGAGGACTCTTACCTTATCATGAAACGACGCACTCAAATGAAAATTAAATAGTCTGGATTTTGCAGCCAGTAGCAAAGCAAGTTCACTCACCACAGACTTCAAAGAAATCTGAATGTTTCCTTCCCTGGTGGGAGTTTGAATCTGGTGTCAACTCAAGGGAATGTTCTCCTGAACAATTGGGAACATCCATTACATTGAGTTTAACCTTTAAAGGTTGAGACTGAGAATCTAAAGAAATTAAAAGCAAAGTACTGCAGATGCTGGAGATCTGAAATCAATCCTGGACTGGCAATATCTGCAAGCAGTGAGCCAAAATTAATCTTTCAAATTCAATAACTCGTCCATGCTGACCAAGCTTCCTAAACTGAACAATCCCATTGTTAGAGGGCCCAAAACCCTCTAAACCTCACCCAATGAAGGGCTTACGCTCCTCGGATGCTGCCTGACCTGCTGTGCTTTTCCAGCATCACACTTTTTGACGCTGATCTCCAGTCCTCATTTTCTCCTTACCTATCCATGTACCTATCCAAATGTCTTTTAAATATTGTAATAGTATCTGCCTCTACCACTTCCTCTGACAGCTTGTTCCATATATGCAGCAACCTCTGTGTGAAAAAAGTTGCCCCTCAGGTCCCTTTTAACTCTTTCCCCTCTCATCTAAATGACTCTATGACTTTATATAACTCTTCTTTGGAACTGAAAAGGGCTGGAAAAGTGATAGCTTTTATTCTGTTGAGAGGTTGATGGAAGAAGAATGAGTGGGACAATTGGGAAAGGTGCCCAAATTAAAAGGCAAGGGGAGAATCAATGATAGTGGAGGAGAGATATCAATGAAGAGTGGGTATTTATGGTAATTATTAACAACAGAAAATAGGTTAGCACTGCTGAGAGTAAATCCATGCAAACAAGGCAGTGAGAGGAAGTGGGGGAATGGAAACTAATCAGACTGGAGGACCGAGTTCATGCTTTGATATTGGTGAACTCAATGTTGATTCCTGAAGGCTAGAAAATGCCATAAGAGAAAATGAAGTGGTGTCCCTTCAGCTTGCATTGGACTTCACCATACAAGTCTGGGGTAGGAAAGTTAGCTTGAGGACAAAATGTGTATTGGAATGACAAACAACCAGAATGTCAAGTCATTTTTGCAAAGAGAATGGAGGAGTTCCACAAAACAGAAACCCAGTCTGTGTTTTAGTCTTGCCAATATGGAAGAGACTGCACTGTAAGCATTGAGTAGAGTAGACTGAATTATAAAAAGTCTAAGTCAATCACTCCTTCATCTGGAAGCTGCCATTATGGTCTTGGTTAGTTAGAGGGAAGTGGTAAAGTGCTACATTATCTGTATTGCATGGGACAGTGCTGTGGAGTTGGAGGATGAGGAAGATGTGAAGACATCATAAAAGTGACGTGGTGTAGATCAGATTATTAGAGAGAAATTTATTCTTGTGCAGTGTTGACAGGAAAAGGGAGAGAAGGTATGCCTAGTTGTGGCATTCAGCTGAATGGAACAGAAATGGCAAAGGGTAATCCTTTGAATGCTAAGGCTGGTGGGGTGGAAAGTGAGAGCAAGGGGATCCCATTTGTTGTTCTACGAAAGAGGAAAAGAGCTGACAGCAGGACTGTGACAAATGAGGTCAGGAACAATTGAACGGCCTGTCCATGCATAACTTAAAAACAACACCTTTCCAGCCTCTCAGTTCTGAAAAACTGGACTCAAAATGTTAACTCTTCACAGCCGTTACCAGACCTGCTGAGTTTATCCAGAACTTTCTGTTTTTATATTTGATAGACAATATACTGGATTGTAAGTATAGTTTTCTTTAAAGCTTATATGTTTAAACTTTAAAAAAATTTTTAAAGGTACATTTAAATATTGTGTATACACTTGAAATAGAATAGTCATGTTATAATTACCTTTGATATTCTAAGATACAATATTCTTTATTATAATGTAATTTGGGATCAGTCCTTTACAAAGGAGGTGATGGTCTAATGATGTTATTGGTGGACTGTTAACCCAGAAACCTGAGCCATATGCCGGGGGGCTGGGTTCAAACTCCACCACAGCAAATTTTGGAATTTGAAATCAATAAACGTCAATCAATTAAGAGTCTAATGATGACTGTGAATCCATTGTCAATTGTTGGGAAAAAGCCAATCTGAGTCACGAATTTCCTTTAGGGAAGGGAACTGCCATCCTTACCTTGTCTGGCCTACATGTGACACCAGACCCACAGCAATACGATCGACTCTAAACTGTCCTCTGGGCAATTAGGTTTGGATAATAAATGTTGATTTAGAAAGTGATGGCCTCATCCTATGAATTAGTAAAAACAAAGTTCAGAATGAATTATAATCTCAAACTTGAATCCTCAGAATCCCAGGTTGAGACAACAATAGATTAGAGTTCTGAAATTAAGATTTTAAGTGCTGGTATTGGCAAACTTAAAAAATACTTTTGGGATACTGCATGCAATTCTGGTCTCCCTGCTGTAGAAAAGATGTCTTTAAACTTGAAAGCGTTCAGCAAAGATTTACAAGGATGCTACCAGAGTTGGGGAATTATAAGGAGAGGCTGAATAGGCTGGGCCTATTTTCCCTGAAGCGTGGGAGGCTGTGGGGGTGACCTTAGAGAGGTTTATAAAATCATGAAGGGCATAGACAAGGTCTTTTTTCCAATGTTGATGAGTCCAGAGCTAGAGGCCATACTTTGAAGATGAGAGGGGAAAGATTTAAACGGGACCGAAGGAGCAACATTTTCATGCAGAGGATGATGCGTGTATGGAACGAGCTGTCAGAAGAAGTGGTGGAGGATGGTGCAATTACAACATTTAAAAGGTATCTGAGTGGATATATGAATAGGAAGGGTCTAGAGGGATGTGGGCCAAATGCTAACAAATAGAACTAGATTAATCTAGGATATCTCGTTGGCATGGATAAGTTGAACCAAACAGCCTGTTTCCATACTGTATAGCTCTATGACTCCATGACTCCAAGTTGTTTCTGCTGTAATATGTCTGTAGGTGCTCTGCCCTTTAATAGTTTTCCTGGTTTGGAAACTCCTGGTGGGGAGAAACATTTCATTACAGAACTCCGCCTAAAGCTGATCAACCTGACTAAATTTCTCTAATGAATCTTCCTTGGTTGAGATTTCAAGTTAACAATAAGTTTGACTGGATAAGTTTGCTGTCCTGAGAGTGGAGATAGTAGAACCATGAACACCCCTTCATCACTGACGTGAAAGGTGTCACAGGCATCTGAACAGCAGGAATGATTTTAGGATATTGAAACTGAAGTGTGTTACTTCACGAACAGAGCCACAATCCAGCTGAGGTGAAAGACCAATAGCGGAGAGGATCACCATTGCCTTCAAATTAATACCACAAGAACTTTGCATAATGTAACATGTATTAGACCAAAAAGCAAAGAACAATATAGCACAGGAACAGGCCCTTTAGCCCTCCAAACCTGTGCTGGCACATTTTGTCCTTCCATACTAAAACTGTCTTCACTTACAGGATCTGTATCCCTCTATTCCCTTCCTTCTCATTTATTTGTCCAGATGTTTGCTGGACAATGCTACTAATGTGTTTGCTTCCATCACCTTCTCTGGCACAACATTCCAAACACTCACCATCCATTGTTTGAAAAATGTGCTTGTCCAGCTCTTTTAAACTTCTCCTCTCGTACCTGGAAGTCTGTGTCACCTAGTAACTGACCCTTCAACCCTGGGAGAAAGCATCATATTTTCCACTCTATCCATGCCATTCACAATCTTATAAACTTCTATCAGGTTTGCCCTTCAACCTCCTGTGTTCCAGTGAAAACAAAGCCAGTCTATCCAACCGTTCTTCGTAGCTAAAATCCCCCATACCAGGCAAGATCCTGGTAAACCTTTCCTGTACCTTCTCCAGAGCATCCATATCCTTCTGGTAGTGTGGTGACCAGAACTGTGCACAATACATTTTTTCTGCATAATGCTCTTTCGGATTAACTAAATAAAAGACTAAAACTACGAGTTCCAGTGAAAGTAAATGCATGAATTAAATTGTGCAGTAACACTGGCTTTGCAACAAATGGGTTCTTGGCACACTTAGGGCTTGTACATTGTGAAATTCTCAATGCATGTTGTCCTCGCATGCTTCTGTTATTTGCTCTTCCAGAAAAGGAGTAGTATCGATAAGTCCATGCAAGCCAAATGGTCCTGCAGTAGTGTCAGGAGTATAGTTTGCATGAATCACTGCTGTTAGAGTTGTTAGGTGCTGTTGGTTGCACAAGTCTCCGAGGCAGCAAAGATCTACCACTAACATCAATATAGACTGCTGTTCCTGCGCTGCATAACACAGGTCATCTTTCCACTGCGATTATTGACTTAGAACCTGCAATTAAGCACATTGAAAGTGCATGAATTGGGAACTGTAAACATCTATGCAATGGATGTGTTCCCTGTTAGTACAGAGATTGGCCCATTACTCCACCAAGGAAATGCACCAATAGCTATAGCGTTAACAACAATGCTGAGCAGATTCGCAAATTATTTTGACACCACTACAAAAACATTATCAGATTTTAATCCTGCCATTGAATGAAGAGGCAGGAAAATCTGCTCCATTACTGATGATGAGACATGATTTTAATTACCACAATTTCTCTCATTTTCCAACAGCTAAAGATTTCACAACAGTAGGATATTGATGCCAAACGTATTTGTAGAACCAGGAATTTTCTGGAAAGGCCAGATTGTATCAAGCAGTTCTTTTTATTCCTTGAGGAAGACTGTAATTCGATGCTCATGCAAAGATACTGGAATAGAGTTAATTCCATATTATTATTGTTTTCTTCCTGCCACATTTCCTTTAGTTTACCTTATATTCACTGAATAGTTTTTTGACACACGTTCCTTCAACGTAAACATATAAAATTTGTAATATATCTGACGACAAATGTAAAGAATTAACACTTTGCATAGACCACAGAAAAAGTTGTAGAACAATGTCATTTCATTTTTTTAAATCATAGAAAACCTACAGTGTGGAAGCAGGCCATTCGGCCCATCGTGTCCACACCTAAGATGCTCAAAAAGCATCCCACACAGACCCACCCCATCCCTCTAACCCTGCATTTGCCATGGTGAATCCACCCAGCCTGCATATCCGTGGACCCAATGGGCAATTTGGCATGGCCAATGCACATAACCTGCAAATCTTTGAACTGTGGGAGGAAACCAGGACACCCAGAGGAAACCCGCTTTGCATTTACATACAAAGAGGAACTGATGAAATCTCCTCAGGAGCACTCTCACCCATTGGTGATATATGACTGAATGCCTATTAGGAGTTACTAGATGTGAATCGTAGGCAATATCTCACAATGCCTGAGGTGAAGTATCCCTGTGTGTACTCAACTCTGGTTGAGGTTCAACATGCCAGTAACCTTCCATTATTCAACATTTGCTGTAAGATTAACCAACGTTTGCTGGTGACAACCTTTCACATGGTTCCTCGGAGGCAGAAGAGGAAGTCTGAATGGATGCAGCGTCACATCCTTGCTATGTTTTAAGCACCATAGGCTGTAATGGCATAGACCACTAACAGTCAGAGGACTGCTGGAGGTGATCAAGATGGTGAGACCCAGTCAGATGATGAACCTCTCGAGTCAGTGGTGAGTTGACAGAGGTCCAATAGTAAGAGTGAGGTGTGTGGTCATGTGATGGCAATATTAGATGTGGCAGTGATATCAATCCATATTTTGGCACAGATCTTTAAGTGTGCATCCAGGCCATGAGCATTGTACTCACCCAGATGGCAATGGTCATGAAGGGCAGTCTGAACAGATTGCAGGAATTATTGTGTAAGTGCATTCTGACAATCATTTCATCATCTAATCTCTTTGCTCAGTAGCCCATAGCCATAGCAATTGGTAGATAAGGAACATGGAGTCATATACAGCTCCTGGTCCATCTCCTAAAAGAATTGGAGGGCACTTTGGCTGTCATGACAGTGTGAGCAATAATCTAGGAAACCATCTAGAAGAATCCCTTAGAACATCTCTGATGGGGACATCATCCCCTCGACCATTTGCCATTGGCAGAGTCAACCTCAAATACCACATTGGCAGAAGAATCTCCTGTAAGGAAACAGGACTCTTCCACCATATCGGGGGCTTCATGGCCTCAGGTGAGCTGTGGATGGTCATTACGGTTACCCAAGGCAGGGAAGCATATGGGCTATCAACCTGTCTCTATCCTAGTTTACAGTAAGTGGTGAGTACAACACTGCAACACTGGAATAGAAGCAAGAAAGCTTGCATTATAGTATATAAGACTGAGTTTACACTTTGATTCATTTGCAAGAAACAATAATGTTGTATGATAATAAATGATGACTTGCTTGATAGGAGCTCTGGTATGTTTCCGGGAAAGCAAACTGGGTGTAGAAGAAGTCAGTGGATCATCTTTTGTGACTATGTGAAAAGTTGTATCCCTGGGGAGTTGGGTGGTTGTGGTGCTATTGCTCGCATACCTTGAAGAATTGGATTCATGGAGAGGTTGGAAGCAAAGAAAAGAAGCTGTGTGTAGAATGTGGTAAAGTCTCAATTGTCTGACTTACTGGAATCTCCAGAGGATTAGTGTCTTCTGTGACTACTGACCATACTGTCACTCCCTGGCAGACACTTACACATCTGCCAGCTCTAGTTGTCCCACTTCCTCTATTACCTCTCATCAGAGGAAGCTATGTTCTGAACTGGTCCCTCCTCCACCAGAGTGCAAATTGAGGAGAGTGTGCCACACAGTGACCATCAGGAACACTCTGGAAAGAGCACAGTGGAGCAAAATCTCATGTTGAGGAGACAAATCCTTTGGTCTGCGATGATCCTGGTTGTGCAGCAGCTCTCTTCATACTGGGTCTTGACATCGGATCTCGGAGATCACATTGATGTCAGCAGCCACTTCTTTAATGGGTAGCTTTGTCAACGAGTCACCATTCTCCTTATGCACCGGATTCTGAGAACAGGATTGGCACTTGGGAGTTCCTGAGTACATGGCTACTCCCTGGCAAAATTAAAATAAGATTTAGTGCATCTTTCAGGGCAACTAACATTGGATGTCCTTAAAGCAGTTAGATTTGATCTCCTCAGCCAGCATCTCACAGAGAGATATCCCAATACTTCTTGAAAGTTGGAGTCTCCTCAGGCAGTGTGTCTCTGTCATTTTCGGATAAGTCTAGATACAATTGTGTGGATAAAACCGTGATAGAGAAATACGTTACCATTTGGCGCTTTACCCGAGTTGGGAATGTATTACTGTGTTCCGAATAGATCGCTGGAGTTGATTGGAGTGCTGATGAGGTTATCTATCCCCTAGTTATTAATTTCAAAATGGTAGTTGGCTGCTGTTTTTGAGATCCACTCTATTAATTTATCATGGTGTAGTCTTGGCAGTAATGCAGCACAACATTATCATGCTGGTTACTACATTACTTTGGGAGATCATTTCCATTTCCAAAAGGTAAAATTCAGCCCATAGTATTTGTACACACAACTCATCCTTAAATGAAAATGCAATGCACCACAATCACACTTTCAGAAGCACGCAGATATGCACACACAAGTAAAAATCATTTTGAGAGACAGAGCATGTATTGAAATTATTGGTTGAGATATAAGAAGGAAATCATGTGCTGAAATTTCAACCCTTTGATGTGCACAAGCTGAATAAATCCTCTCTTGTGGGTCTTTAGATGAACTGAAGTTGAAAACCTCTGGGTTTCCAGTGAAGGTCATGGCCAAATTTCTGTTGAAATAAATCTTTTCAGCTGTTGACCAGTTAGCTACTCTTTCTCCCAGGTTCAGCCTCACCTCTATCTTTCTGGCTGACAGAGGTGTTAGTTTCCAGACCAGCTTGTTCCTGGCTGGTTCTTGAGGAATAAAATTTGTTAGCTGGAGCCCAGTTCAAACATGGGACAACCTGTGATCAACTCCCTATTGTCCGTTCAAATGATTTGAAGTTAGAAGCTATAGAATGTGAATGATGGATGTTCACACCTGATTGTGGTGTACTGATTTCTCTGAAGCTTTATTTTTTAAGTGTTGAGCTCAATGATATTGTGTTTTAGGGGTCTATTGAATTTGTGTTCCCATACATACCCTGACAATGGGGCTTTAAATTCCACAAGTCATTTCATATTTTGAATGTCTTTTCAAGGGGCTGTCTTCCACTTATTGTCATTTACATTACAATGGCCTTCAGAAGTATGTCCAGCCATAGGAAAAATACCAGAATATCACCTCATCTTTGGCAGCCACCTCTGATGCATATTGTCCACTTTTAAAGTTAATTTTTAAAGAGTTGAAATTGAATGGAGTCTGTAAGTTCAGAATATGATATCCTTAATGAGCATGATGAACTTGAACACAAGAATTAAGGGTGAAGGCAGTGCAGTACTGAGGGTACAGATGGGGTGACAAATCAGTGCGCCATCTGTCCCTGCCAAATGGGTGTTATATGGCAAGGAAATACCTCAAAGAAGAACAGGCAAGATATTTCTGATGTCCAAGTCAATCCTTATCTCTCAATCAACTTGAAAAGTACAGGTGATCTGATCTGATGTTTGTGGGTGTTGCTAATCACAAGTTAATTGCCAACAATGCAACTACATTGCAACAGTAACTGCAATTCAAAAGTTGCAAATCACTTTTTGACATCATGAAATGTTCAGTATAAGCAAGATTTGAGAAGATTTGTAGCTCAGGCTGACGTTCTGGATGTAGGTTTGCTCGCTGAGCTGGAAGGTTCATTTTCAGACGTTTTGTCCCATTCTAGGTAACATCTTTAGTGAGCCTCCAGACGAAGCACTGCTGGTGATTCCTGCTTTCTATTTATATGTTTGGGTTTCTTTGGGTTGGTTATTTTATTTCCTGTGGTGATGTCATTTCCTGTTCTTTTTCTCAGAGGGTGATAAAATATCAACAAACACATTGACTTGGACCCCATTTACCACCCCTAAGATAAAGAACAGAAAATGACAGTTCAGAGCGACCTGCTGTGAATTGGATCATGCAATGCATTTGACAGCAGTGAAGATAAACCTCTCCCTAAACTATTCCCTGTCTTGCCAGTGGAATGGAAGTTAATCTTCGCCAGTCTTTTCCCTCCTTTGACAGCACAAGACATTCAGCCTACATCCCCACAGAAGGTGGCACTTTCCACTGGTACTTCGACAAATCACAGTGACGATTGCTCGCAAAACTAATGACTCTACCCGTGACATTATAAATATTTACAACGTCACTTTTTTTTTGTAATTGGTTACTCATTATTCCTATAGCAAATTGCAACAGACTTTGATGATCTCTATAAAAATCGCTACTAGCCAATAGGAAAACCTCACAATATTCTTTGCAAATCTGCCAGACCGCTTTCAAAGTTCCCCGGCTGTGCAGAATTGCAATAAACCATCAGAGAGCGATAGACTCCCTGGAGTGATGGTTGGTTTATAATACAGTATTTACATAAAATTGTTGCAATAGATTATATTTCCACACATTCATAACTAGAAACAATTTTCAATTAAACAGTCCTCAATTACTGACTGTAACAAAAAAAATTGGACTCCAAATAGAGTTAAGACTATTTAAAAATGAAAACTTTTTTGTAAACATAGCAATGCATGTCCTTTTGAGTACATATTCAAACAGTGATAACGATGAATTAAAGGCCTTAGGCTACTGCCTGTGCAGTATTTCCATTCAACTGCATACCAAAGAGCTAGAACAATTTACAATAAACATGAGGCTATTACAATTCAATCAAAAGATGTTTTGAGCAAAATAATGTGAAATTAAATCTTCTAGGATTCTGTATATTAAAATTTAGGCAGTCAATAAAATCTGGCCTACGATTGCCATTTGTCATAGGACAGATTATTTCGCTATGACTAAAGTTTCTTTTATATGTGTTGTCATTTTTAATGTTTAAAATACAAGTATAATATCATTGTTATAACGTAAGCCTTGACAGATTAGGGTTTATAAACCTTAGCATAAAAGAAGCAAATGTCGAGGAGGTTCATTCCTTTTATACAAAGCTGCAATTATTTAAAATAGCCCGTGGACATTTTTTTTTAATTGACAAAAAGAAGCATTCTGGTTAGGTACATGCGTATGTAATTTGATAACTGACCTTGTATTGTTAAGTTTGCAGGATGCAGTGAAATTTGTGTATTATTGTGCATTTTTAGATTTAGGGGCGGCAGGATGGCTCAGTGGTTAGCGCTGCTGCCTCATAGCACCAGGGTTCCAGGTTCAATTCCAGCCTAGGGTGACTGTCTGTGTGGAGTTTGCACATTCTCCCCGTGTCTGTGTGGGTTTCCTCCAGTGTTCCGGTTTCCTCCCACAGTCCAAAGATGTGCAGGTCAGGTGAATTGGCCAGGCTAAATTGCCCATAGTGTTAGGTGCATTAGTCAGAGGAAAATGGGTCTGGGTGGTTACTCTTTGGAGGGTCAGTGTGGACTGGTTGGGCCAAAGGGCCTGTTTCCACACTGTAGGGAATCTAATCTAATCATCCTGTGTCTGCGTGGGTTTCCTCCAGATGCTCCGGTTTCCTCTCACAGTCCAAAGATGTGCAGGTTAGGTGAATTGGCCATGCTAAATTGCCCGTAGTGTTAGGTGAAGGGGTAAATGTAGGGATATGGGTGGGTAGCGCTTCGTCGGGTCAGTGTGCACTTGTTGGGCTGAAGGGCCTGTTTCCGCACTGTAAGTAATCTATTCTAATCCCAAAGCCCACAAATAACTTCTTCAATTTGTAAAATTTATTTAGTTTTATATTTTGCAGACAGTCAGATTAATGTCAATCAGCGTGAATCAAGGGGTAGGATGTCTTTTGTTCTCAACACAATTGGAGAAGAGGTTAGGTGTTCGTTATGGAGAATTAATGAAAATGTATGAGAAGAAATATTCATTAACGAGTATTTATACATTGGGTCAGCGCCAGAATTAGTCATCTATACAAGTCTCCTCCCACTCTAATACCTGCCTTGCCCCATGTTTCCTCCTGAACAAGTCAGTCCTTTTATTATTTGCATTAATGTAATTTGTTTTTACCACTCCATGTGGTAGTAAGTTCAACATTCTCACATACTCTGCTCAAAGCAATTCTAAATTTTTGATTTGATCTGTTAATGATTAGCTTGCAATTATGTTGACTTGTTCTCAACTCAACCACAAGTAGAAATCATTTCCACAAGTCTCTACTATCTACCCTCTTTAATTGTTCTCAATCTCTATCAGGTATTCTCTCTGTGTCCTTCCAGTGGACAGTGCCCGGACCTGTTCAATCTTTAATTAAATTCATTAATGGAATCAAATATAATTTGTAGGAGAACAATGCTCCAATGTGCCAAATATCCTTTTTTTTTCATGTCTTGTTGTCTTAAATGGCCATAGAAACAAAAGACATGAAATGATCCATTGCACCTATCTTGTCAAGACAAAAGTCACATAGCAGCTTTCAGAGCACTGTTCCTTCGTTGACTTTTGACTTTGTCTACCCCAGTCCAACACCGGCACCTCCATATCATGACAACTCATCCTATAGATAGTTTCTAATCAACCTGTTCAGAGTTGTATTAAACCTCTGGAATTGGTAGGACTTGAACTCAGGCCACAAAAGCACCTCCATATATTATTTGAAACACCCATTTCCACTATGCAGAGACAAAAATAGAAATTGCTGGAAAAGCTCAGCAGGTCTGGCAGCATCTAGAGAGAAATCAAAGTTAATGTTTCGTGTTGAGTTCTAAGGAAGGGTCACGTGACTCGAAACGTTAATTCTGATTTCTCTCCACAGATGCTGCTAGACGTTTTTAGATTAGATTCGATTCGATTACTTACAGTGTGGAAACAGGCACTTCGGCCCAACAAGTCCACACCGACCCTCCGAAGAGCAACCCAGCCAGAACCATTCCCCTGCATTTACCCCTTTACCTAACACTATGGAGAAATTTAGCATGGCCAATTCACCCAACCTGCACATTTTTGGACTGTGAGAGGAAACCGGAGCACCTGGAGGAAACCCACGCGGACACGGGGAGAATATACAAACTCCACACAGACAGTTGCCTGAGGTGGGAATTGAACCTGGATCTCTGGCGCTGTGAGGCAGCAGTGCTAACCACTGTGCCACCGTGCTGTCCTGCTGAGCTTTTCCAGCAATTTCTATTTTCGTCCCTGATTTACAGGATCTGCAGTTCTTTCGGTTTTTTACCCATTATGTGAGATCCTGGGAATGGCAAAAAAAAACCCTTCAATCGATTTGGGAAAAACTCCAGAAAACGCTCTCAAGCTTTGTAAAAGTGGGTTATTCAAGATTGTCATGCAAACTGACAGACATATTCTCAAATACCCAACTATTTTCTATAAACATATGCATTCTCTTATTTTTGTATTTTTTTTATTGGGCATCACTGGCAAAGGCAGCAAACATTGTGACCCTGAATGTTCTTTTGAAGGTGTGGAGAACCGCTGTCTTGAACCACTGTAGCTGTTGTATGTTAATGGCTTCCAATTTCAATTTTTGTAACATTGATAAAATAAAATAAGTCTTCAAAATGAAGTTTATTCACGTTTAGCTCCTCTCTTGGCTCGCAGTTATTTCGAAAAAATTCTGCTTACACTAGCTTTTATATGCTAGAAAGATTCTCAGCAAATTCCATCAACGATGCTGACACAAAAACATGTATAAATTTCAAGGGTAAGCGTGGTCCTGGATTTTCTGGCCCATGGTACGCAGGAGCTTTCAACAATCTTGTTAGTTCAACTGTGCATGTTGATCCAGCACTTTTGCAGTACAGGGCTCAATGCATTCTGTTCATCATCATCATTCATTGTTTGAACAAAATATTCAAATTAATTCAGATGAAATGGAGAAGAAATCAAAAGGGTGTCAATTACAATTCTTTGTAACTGATTGATTTTTAAAGAGGTACTAATAGCAAAACTCGCTCTCTAACAGGTGAACAACTGAACTGTTGGTGAATGGGCTTCTGATTGGGTTTATGAATTTCTCCTTGCAAGCATTAACATTTGAAGAACCCTCTCATCTGGGGCTGAGCAAAAATAAATCAATTAACCTTCAGAGTGCCTTTCGGTAAGCTGCCTTGTTTCAGTGAAACTATCTACTCTACTGAGACAGCCAGTGACAGATCTTGTCCTTTTCCACTTCGCTCACAGACAATAAGCTGAAGGACTTGACTTGTGGATGAACCTCTGCAGCCCAGTCAACATTCAATAATTACGAAGCGAGAAGTATGAAGAGACCAGTTATAGAAACCACCATTCAACACGGGTCAGGAAAAGATAAAGAAAAAAAGAGATGGGATAATTAATTGGTTTGCCTTGCAATTGTTCTGTATTAATTGGAGAGTTAGTAGTTTCCACGTTTTATCAAAAACCTAACAACATTACCTTTATGTTCTATGATGATTTTATGCCAAACTTTAGGATTCTGTAGAAACAGCAAAGCAGAAATAGCCAATTGTGCTGGTGTTTCACCTTGACATTGTTAATGTCATTTTGGTACATCGCTATTTAAATATCAACTGTAGTAATTTCCATGTTAACAAACCCGGCTCTCAGTGTTGGGTTATGCAACAGGCGTTGGGTTCTGCAATAGGCATTGGAACACCAATGTTGGGACCACATTCAGATCGTAAACTTACACTTGGTGGGAGCAAGACTGCAGGAGTTATCTTCCTCTGGTGCTTGAAATGGCCCCTTCCAAACTCACCAACAGCAAGGCGGGCTCAAAATGCCACTGGTTCAATCAGAGAGAGTTGTGTCAATGGGAGTGCTTGGGGCTGCTGAGAAAGATCGGACACCATGAGGATCCCGCAAAATGGAGTCACCCACACTGGCATCAGGGAATTTAAAATTAGGATCTGTGCGAATGTGTCAGGTAGGTTGTGGCATTGGGGGATTTGCTGGATTGGTCTTAGAATAGAATCCTGAAGGTGTAGAAACAGGCCCTTCAGCTCAACAAGTCCACATCGACCCTCCAAAGAGTAACTCACTCAGACTCATTCCCCTACCCTATTACTCTACATTTACCCCAGACTCATGCACCTAACTTGAATGCACCTAACTTTGAATGCACCTAACCGACACATCCCTGAACACTGTGGACAATTTAGCATGGCCAAATCACCTAACTTGAACATCTTTGGACTGTGGGAGGAAAGTGGAGCACCCGGAAGAAATCCACGCATACACGGGGAGAATTTGAAAACTCCATACAGACAGTCACCCGAGGCTGGAATCAAACCAGGGTCCCTCGCGCTGTGAGGCAGCAGTGCTAACCACTGAGCAACCGAACTGTCCATCTTGGTCTTTTGAAATATAGCTACCTTCTTGAGAGGTGGAGGCTTCTCCTTCAATGGTTTACCCTATTATGCGGCCGTGCTAATCAGAAGGAGGTGGCTGGCTCTGCACACAGATAGGTGGTGAGGGTGGGGGTGGAGGAGTACTTCCACAGGTAATGCTGCAAAATCATCTCCCAATTCAGGCCTTGACATTGCAAATTGGTATTGCCTCTATGGAGTCACAGCTGATCTGCTTCCTTGCTTGCACAGGGGCAGGTTCTCATCACAAGTATGCTTACTTTCCACAACTCTCCTGTCTCCAAACTAACCAACCTGGGACCAGAATTTCAGCCTTTTGACTCTACATACATTTGATTTAGAGGTAAGTGTACTACCGACAGAACTAATCTGAGAAATACACAAATAGTTAAATGCACTGACATATAAATTTGGAGCAAAAAAAGGCCATTCCACCTCTCAAGCCCCCTCCCCCATCCAATAGGATTGTGGCTAATCTGCTTATGATTTCAATTCTGCATTTGTGTCTGAGCTCATTAACCTTTGACACCCTTGCCTTGCAAGAATCTAGCTACCTCAATCTTAAAATCTGTCAATGATCCCATCTTCACCACCTCATGAGGTGCAGAGTTCCAAAGTCACACAATATTCTGAGAGAAAAATTTCCACTCAACTTTGTCCTAAAAGGGTGACCCTATCTTTTTTTCCCTTTGGCCCCAAGTTGTATTTTCACCCCCAAGAGGAAACAGATTTCCCATATCCACCTTGTCAAGAACATTCAGGATCTTGCATAACAAGACCGTAACCCGAACAAATACGAACAGGGGTTGGCTGTTTGGCCCCTCAGGCTTGCTCCACCATTCAACAGAATCTTTTTTATTCAGTCATGTGAAATGGTCATTGCTGGCTAGACAACATTTTATTGCCCGTCCCCAGTTGGTAATGAGCTGCCTTCTTGACTGCTGTAGTCTACAGGCTGTAAGTTGACCCACAATGCCTTTAGGGAGACATTTCCAGGATATTGAAGTAGCGACAGTGAAGGAACGGTGATATATTTCGAAGTCAGGATGGTGGGTGGCTTGGAGGCAAATTTGCAAATGGAGGTGTTCCCATGTATTTGCTGCCCTTGTCCTTCTAGTTGGATGCGGTCATGGATTTGCAAGGTGCTGCCGAAGGATCTTTAGTGAACCTCTGCAGTGCATCTTGTAGATAGCAAATACTGCTGCTACTGAGCATCAGTGGTGGAGGGAGTGGATGCCTGTGGATGTGGTGCTAATCAACCAGACTGCTTTGTCCTGGACGGTGTGAAGCTTCTTGATTGTTGTTGAAGCAGCACTCATCCAGGCAAGTAGGAAGTATCTCACTCCTGACTTGCACCTTGTAGGTGGTGGGCAGGCTTTGGGGAGTCAGGAGGTGAGTTACTCGTGGCAGTATTCCCAGCCTCTGACCTGCTGTTATGGCTATTGTGATTATGTGGTGAGTCCAGTGGATTGTTTGGTCAATGGTAACCCTCAGGATGTTGATTGTGAGCGATTCAGTGATGGTAACACCATTGAATGGCAAAGGATAGTGATTAGCCTGTCTCTTAGCGGAGATTTGAGAAGGTCATTGCCTGACTTTTGTGTGGCACGAATGTTGCTTGCCACTTGACAGCCCAAGCCTGACTATTGACTATATCTTGTTGCATTTAGACTTGGACTGCTTCAATATCTGAGGAGTTGTGAATTATTCTGAACACTGTGCAATCATCGGCAAACATCCCCACTACTAACTTTATGACAGAGGGAAGGTCATTGATGAAGCAGCTGAAGATCGTAGGACTTAGGTGACTACCCTGAGGAACTCCTGCAGAGATGTCCTGGACCTGAGATAATTGACCTCTAACAACCACAACCATTTTCCTATATGTCAGGTACAACTCCAACCTATGGCTCCAAACATTTGCCCCTGAAACCTCTTGATTTCAATATTACCAGGGCTCCGTGAGGCCACACTGGTCAAATGCAGGCTTGATGTCAAGGGCTGTCGCTCTAACCTGACCTCTGATTTCAGCTGTTGTCCATGTTTGAAACAAGGCTGTAATGAGATTGGAGTTGAGTGGTCCTAGCAGAACCCAAACTCTGCAGAGTTAATGTTTTGAGTCCAGTGATCCTTCACCAGATCAGAGTCATAGCTTAGAAAAGATAACTAGATTGAATCAGACATTATGGTCCATTTAATCTCATGCTTCTAACTTGACAATTTTACTTCCTTTCTGAAATGGGAAATGTGTGGGTGGTTGTTTTGATCCTGTGGAGATATTCTAAAAAGAATAATAATGATACCATCACCCCTCATAAACTTCTCTCCATTTGTGATTTGAAATGTTCCTCCATGTATCAAATGTTAGGGAAATATTGCATGCTGTTCCAAAGTTTTGGTTCCATTGAAATAAGAAGGATATTTCTTTTGCTTTTTGTCTTTTGATAAATACGCTCATGTATAATCATAATGCTGCATGCAAAGACAAAGATTTGATTTACTGGTCATCGAGAGGGGCACATGTCAGTCTATAGTATGATACATGAATGAATCAAACAATGGAGCTAGTAACCAGCTGCTTCTTGACAAATAGCACTTATATCATAGCAGTGTCGTCCTGTCATCATCTGCATTCACCCTAATTAACAAACATCTGTTTCCCATTTTCATTTACACAAAGAACAAGCTTGTCTAATCTATTACCTCTAATTCTCGATTCTCCCTGGGAAGATATTCCCGATCTCAAAGCTTTATTTCTGACATGAGTAAGCCTTTAAATAAATGACCATGCAGCATTAACACTAAACCAAATTTTTATACACTTTTTATCCCTGATAATCGCACAGATTGTCTCCCACCCACTGAGTGTTACAATGGCTCTGTAGTTTTTGGAATATTCGTAACATTACTGCTGTAAATCAAGCATATTTCAAATTGTTTAACATTTAAATGGTGGTAGCAATCAAAAAAATTAAACTGACTCAGAATCCTCATGGTCCTTAGGCTCAAGAATCTCCCAGCGCTATCAGGCTGGCACCTTCTATTATTCCTGCCCTGATCTCCCTCTCAGATCCAGATCAGCAATATCAAAATACATGGAACTTCACATTAACACTGCGCATAAAGTTTTGTAGGTTTTCCATCCTTGAATGCGAGCACAAGCCTCATATTGTGCATCAAGAGCTTCAACACAGGAGGACATGGCCTCACCACACATTACATCCCACTGCTTCATATTTCTCAATCCCGAAGTAACACATGGAATTACAGATACATGGACATGGAACCAGCACATCTAAGGATCTGAGACGATTTCCTAAATTATAAGAATGATGAATGAGCAGATATGCATCACTGACAGCTTTAGCTATTAGAGTATTTAGCTCTTTCCCAGTCATAGTACAAAAAGTAAGCATATTCGAATCTTTGAAGAATTCTCATTATGAATAAAAGCAAGTCAAGAACAACAACTTGGAGCCTGTCAACTAAATACTGGCTGATAATGCATCCAAGTAAAAGTGGTGAGATGTAATCAAATGAAGCTGGTGTATTACAGGGTTTGCAATTTTTTTTAAAACCAAGTATTGCTGTAGAAACAAGTAAATGGTGCGAGAGGAGGGAGTTGACAGATGGGCTGAATCATTTGAAGGAAGGGAATAAAAGATTCGCCAAAGAGTGCCTCGAGCAAGGCAATGAAAGTAAGGCAATATTAAACTGCTCAGTGTGTTTAACAGGGCCTTAAGCTCATTTACCCCGTTTGGAGGTTAATTTTAGATCCATCACAGGGAACACAAAACCTTGAAAGAAGGGATTCCTCTGTGGTTCACTCTCCTTAAACTGGAGCACAGCCAAACCTCTGCTGCTAAAATCAAATTCAAATTAAGTTCCATTCACCTATCCCCTTCTCTCATGTTCAGCCACCTGGTCAGCATGGACGGGATGGACCGAAGGGTCTGTTTCCATGCTGTACATCTCTATGACTCTATGACCTAAATGGCTGTCAGTCCAGCAATGATTCAGTTTGTACATTCTCTTGCTGGTGTTCATATTCTTCCACAGGTTCTCTGTCTCTCTATGTCTGTAACCCGCTCAAACATTAGATTCTTCTGAGATCACTGCACTATTCTACTTCTGGTACTATCCTAATTTTAATTGCTCCACCATGGATAGCTATGCCACCAGGTGCCAATTTGTAGGAATGGAATTTCTCATGATAAATGTATCTGTCTCTCAATGTCTGGAGAAATTTTCACTTAAGACTCCATACAAAATGTTGCAGGTGAAAAGTTTTCAAAATCTAATAGTAAGCCATGTTTCACACTGATCCAATCAGAGATTCTAAAAATCACCTTGGTTTGAACACCGGTGACATGGTAACAACAGCATGAGAGAATATACCATTGGGGAGAAGAACACCCACATTGCTGGCAAGATCAGGATTTATTGCCCTTCTCTTCTTGTTCTTAAGACATTGTTTGAAAATCACCACCTTGAACCTCTGTGATATGGGTGCAGTTAGTGAGGGAACTCCAGGAACTTTACCCAGCGACAATGAAGCCATGATGAAATATTTTCAAATTAGGATAGTATGTGACTTTAAAGGATACTGCAGGCATGCACCTGCTGCCCTTGTCCTCCCAGATGGATGAGGTTGTTGGTTTGGGAGGTGATGTTGAAGGAGTTTTGATGAATTGCTGCGTTGCATCTTGTAGGTACTACATACAACTGCCGCTGTACATTCATGATGGAAGGAGTCAATACTTAATATAGTGGATGAGGTGCAATTGTCTTATTATGGATGGTATTGACCTTCTTCAATTTGTTGGAGCTGCTTGCATGTAATGACTAGATGCAGTGGGTTAAGTGATCCCCAACAAACTTCCAGTTGAATCTCAATAAGTGTACAAAAACAAAAGGTTAAAAAGTAAAGTCCCCACAGTTCCAGAGAACTGGAGAGCTGCTTTCTCTTGAGTGAGAGACAACTGGTAGTGAGTTTAATGTAAGGGTCACACTGCCTCAGGAAAGGGGTGAGGTTGAGAAGTTGGGACCTTCACAGTGACCTTGGAGGTAATAAGTTCAGTTGATTGGCCAGCTGTTTTGCAATGCAGTGACACCAGTAGGTTCAATTCCTGATAGGAAAAAATGAGGACTGCAGATGCTGGAGATCAGAACTGAAAAATGTGTTGCTGGAAAAGTGCAGCAGGTCAGGCAGCATCTCCTGCTCCTGGGATGCTGCCTGAGCTGCTGCGCTTTTCCAGCAACACATTTTTCGGTTCAATTCTTGCACCAGCTGTACAAAAATGGTAGCATTTAGGATACCAAGAATCTCCCTTAACTCATGTATACTGCTAAGATTTAGCCCTGCAAGTGCTACTTTAAGAGAATGAAGACTATGTTGAAGATATAATGGGTAGGGAATTACACTAGAGAATGCTGAGTATATTACTTTGACATCTTGTGAAAGCTAAATCAGGCTATATTGTGTAAATATAAGGGGATTGAAAGTGGCCCTTAGCAGCATAAGATCTCCTTTCTGAGTGCAACAAATTGACTGATTACATCAGGAGTTGTTGGCATTCTTCCAGCATTGAGAGATGATGGACATGAAGCAAGTGATCCATTCAGAGAGGGGATGTCTTCATTTGGAGCATCTTTTACTGATGGCTGTGAAGGTCAATCCTTGGGAGGCAGGTTCAGCTAAAAGTGCCATACATGAAGCTGCCAAGAGATGATGTGTGTTGTTGCTTTCAGTGTTGACAACCTTTGCCAAGCTCCTGCAGTCATTAGTCATTGTGATATTGCACTCCAGACCACAGGAAGTGCTGCAATTTCCCCCCTTCACCAGCTATTGACACTCAAGTGATAAACAATGTTTAGGATCTTCATGTCATGCTTGCAAATGTCCTTGAAGCTGAGTCCTAGGGTGTCATAAATATATGACAATTTCTCAGTCAGTGGAGGTAACCGATCAAGCCATCCAATTCATGCTAACACATTAGGAGCTCAGTCTTACTGCTGCATTTGTGATTTCGTCAAGTACAATTTATTGGAGAAAAGAAGCTTCCTTTCCTGCTTGCTGAAAGGCATTCATTTTTCATAGACCTGCCACATATAGTGAACCATCAACATGGTCCTTGGTGCTGTGCCATTTTCATTTCACAAGTTAGTCAAAGGTTATTGTTTTCCGTATGTGCACATGAAGCTTTCCATCAGGCAACAGATTGTCAATAAGATGTAATAACATGGGACTGAGGTTCAGGATTAGGCCTTTCAGCCTTTGAGCATCATTTGATATTATCAAGACTGATCTGACTGCAATCTCAACTCCAATTTCCTGTCTGTCCCCATGACTGTCATTTGTACCACAAATGTGCCATGCAGTAATTATCTCCAACAAGAGATCGTTTAACCAGCGTCCTTTGACGTTCAATGGCATTACCTCTATTTTCCACAATCAACATGGTGGGGGTTACTGTTGACCAGAAATTGAACTGGACTAGCCAAATAAATATGGTGACTACAAGAGCAAATAAGAATCTTATGGCCAGTGATTTATCTTCTGTCTCTGCAATGCTTGTTCACCATTAGCAAGACACAATCAGGAGTGTGATGGAACGCTCCGCTTTTGCCTGCATAATTGTAGCTCCAACAACATTTAAATAGCTCAATATTATCCAGGACAATACAACTCACTTAAGGCTATCAAACAATTCCTTAGATACCTGCCACTGCATCTGTATTGTCCTACATTTTCAAATAGACTCTTAGTTTTTTTTTGGCCAACATTGCCTTCAAATCCTCAGTCTAAAAGACTGGTTTCTCACCTTCATAACAAGCTTGTAATTCTATCATGTTATCATATCTGTTGCTTAGAGGCTTCTTTACTTTAGGTTATTGATTGTACTTTATGAGGTCTGGAATTATCTGTATTGCTCTAAGAAATTGTCCCAAATATACTTTATGAACTCACTCTGAACTTAGGGGGAAGCAGAATTTGTTAAACACTTCCAGTGTGGTGATATTTCTTATGACCAGGGTGGAAATGAAAAAGTGCGTTTCGTGGCTATTTTCTTTATTGATTTGGTTAGGTTGAACAGGTTACAAGCGTGGGAGAGAAAGTTCATGATCCATTGTATCTGAGTAGCCATGTGGGTGACTTATGAAACACCTTCAATGTAGAGGAGTGATTAAAGAATGTGGCTTTTGAGGTCTAGTCTATTAGTGGGGAATGTAGGGAAGGAGAAATTTGTGATTTGGATGCACAGAAGTTACGATTTTGGTGAATGTGATAAATGCATCCTTTTGCAAAGTTGGGAAGAATGCTCTGGATCTACCTGTGCTCATAAGGAAAGGTGGAGGACAGTAAAAGAAGCACATAAGCAAACTTTTTGGGCATCTAATGACCCTGATACACTTCCTCACTTGGTTAATCTGGCTGGAAGCTCACTCTTACTTCCTAGTCATCATCAAAATCGATCATGCAAATATAATATAGGCCCTTCACTACTGAGCTTGTGCCATTAAAAATATGTACTTGGTCACAACTTTAGCAGGATCGTGAGATCTGAAGATCATAAGAGATAGAAGCAAGAGTAGATTAGAGTGGTGCTGGAAAAGTACAGCAGTTCAGGCAGCATCCGAGAAGCAGGAAAATCGACATTTTGGGCAAAAACCCTTCATCAGGAATATGATCAGAATCTATTCCTGATGAAGGGATTTTGCCTGAAATGTCGATTTTCCTGCTCCTTGGATGCTGCCTGAACTGCTGTGCTTTTCCAGCACCACTCTGATCTAGAATCTGGTTTCCAGCATCTGCAGTCCTTGTTTTTACCTAGAAGCAAGAGTGGGCCAATTGGCCCCATAAACCTGCTCTATCGTTCAACAGGATCATGGTTGATCAAACACTCCTCATGGCAATACTCCTGCCTTTTCTCTGTAACCCTTGATTCCTCTACTGATCAAGAGTTTATCTATTTCAGCCTTAAATATATCCTGGTACTATGCCCCATTTCTCTCTGTGGCAAGGAGTTACAAAGGCCCACGATTTTCTGAGTTTCTCCTCATCTCAGTCTTAAATTAGAAACCTTCTATTTTAAGACTGTACCCTCTGATCCTAGATTCGCCTTTGAGGGGAAACATCCTCCAACTATTTGCCCAATCAAGCCCCTTCAGGTTGTGGTATGTTTCAATGAGACCACCCCTCATTCTTCTAAACTCCAATGTGAGCCTCCACAGTATCTGCTCCCAGGAGGACCAGTTCCACCACAAAACACACCAGATGGCCTCCTTCTTTAGAGACCGCAATTTCCCTTCCCATGTGGTTAAGGATGCACTCCAACGCATCTCGTCCACATCCCGCACCTCCGCCCTCAGACCCCACCCCTCCAACCGTAACAAGGACAGAACGCCCCTGGTGCTCACCTTCCACCCTACCAACCTTCGCATAAACCAAATCATCCGCCGACATTTCCACCACCTCCAAACGGACCCCACCACCAGGGATATATTTCCCTCCCCACCCCTTTCCGCCTTCCGCAAGGACCGTTCCCTCCATGACTACCTGGTCAGGTCCACGCCCCCCCCCAACAACCCACCCTCCCGTCCTGGCACCCTCCCCTGCCACCGCAGGAATTGCAGAACCTGCACCCACACCTCCTCACTCACCTCCATCCAAGGCCCCAAAGGAGCCTTCCACATCCATCAAAGTTTTACCTACACATCCACCAATATCATTTATTGTATCCATTGCTCCCGATGCAGTCTCCTCTACATTTGGGAGACTGGACGCCTCCTAGCAAAGCGCTTTAGGGAACATCTCTGGGACACCCGCACCAATCAACCACACCGCCCTGTGGCCCAATATTTCAACTCCCCCTCCCACTCAGCCAACGACATGGAGGTCCTGGGCCTCCATCGCCGCGCTCCCTCAACACCCGACATCTGGAGAAAGAACGCCTCATCTTCCGCCTTGGAACACTTCAACCCGAGGGCATCAATGTGGACTTCACCAGTTTCCTCATTTCCCTTTCCCCCACCTTACCCCAGTTCCAAACTTCCAGCTCAGCACTGACCCCATGACTTGTCCTACCTGCCTATCTTTTTTTCCACCTATCCACTCCACCTTCCTCTCTGACCTATCACTTTCATCCCACCCCCAACCATCCATTGTACTCTTTGCTACCTTCCCCCATCTTCCTCCCTGACCTATCACCTTCATCTCCACCCCCACTCACCTATTGTACTCTATGCTACTTTCTCCCCATCCCCACCCTCCTCTCATTTATCTCTCCACCCTGCATGCACTCTGCCTGTATTCCTGATGAAGGGCTTTTGCCCGAAACATTGATTTTCCTGCTCCTTGGATGCTGCCTGAACTGCTGTGCGTTTCCAGCACCACTCTACTCCAGAATCTGGTTCCCAGCATCTGCAGTCATTGTTTTTACCTAAACTCCAATGAGTCGAGCATCAACCTGTTTTGCTTTTGCTCATAAGACAATCCCTCCAAGCCGGGGATCATCCAACTGATCTTTCTCTGAACCGCCTCCAATGAAATAATATCTTTCCTCAGGTAAGGGGACCAAAACTGCTCATAATGTTCCAGATATTGTCTTGCCTTCTACAATTGCAGTATGCTTTCTTATTCCAATTCACTTGGAATAAGAACAAACATTCTATTAGCCTTCATGATTGCCAGCTTTCTATATCTCATGCACAAATATGCCCAAATCCCTTTGTGTTGCAGTTTATCTCCATTCAAATAATGTTCAGTCCTTTTGTTCTCCCTTCCAAACTGAACAACTTCACATATTCCCACATTATACTCCATTTCAATTTTTTGCCCACTTACATAACCTTTCTTTAAATTACTTGTGTCCCTCTCCAGCTATTTCTGTGTCATCTGTAAATTTGACAACTGTACGTTGCTTGCATCCTCCAAGTCATTGGTATATTTTGTAAACAGCTGTGATCCCAAGACAGATCCCTGAGGAACCCCATGAAGTTACAGGTTGCCAACCTGAAAAAAAAAACTTATCTACATTGTCTATGGCCTGTCCATGAGTAGATTCTCTATCCATGCCAATATACTGCCCACATGAGTTCTTATAACTTAACCTTTTGTCAGATAACTTATCGAACATCTTTTGAAAGTCCAAATACAAGATATCTATTTTTTCCCCTCTATTCATTCTGCTTGAGACTTAGTCAGTCATGACATCCCTTTGCCTGATTAGATTATGAATTTCCAAACATGCTGCTAACATTCCTTAATAATTGATTCCAACATTTTTGCAAAAATAAACATTCAGCTAATTGATCTATAGTTACCCACCTTTTGCCTCCCTTTTTTTTGGAAAA
Organism: Chiloscyllium plagiosum; assembly: GCF_037043375.1. Taxonomy (NCBI): domain Eukaryota; kingdom Metazoa; phylum Chordata; class Chondrichthyes; order Orectolobiformes; family Hemiscylliidae; genus Chiloscyllium; species Chiloscyllium plagiosum. Next base: position 26,881,684 of record NW_028270146.1, read on the forward strand.
GGGTCATCACATTTGTGATTTTCAATCCTCTGGTATCTCTCCTGAATCCACCACCACTGTAACTACTCGTCTTAGGATCCTAGCTCTGCAATTTGTCACCCTGAAATTCTTCAAAGTTATATGATTTCTTATTGTTGCAAATTTGTGTGCATAGAATCATAGAGTCATAGAGATGGACAGCACGGAAACAGACCCTTCAGTCCAACTCGTCCATGCTGACCAGATATCCCAACCCAATCTAGTCACACCTGACCAGCACCTGGCCCATATCTCACCAAACCCTTCCTATTTATGTCCCCATCCAGATGCATTTTAAATGTTGCAATTGTACTAGCCTCCACCACTTCTTCTGGCAGCCCATTCCACACACGCACCAGCTCTGTATGAAACAGTTGCCCCTTAGTATACATATACCTTTCTCCTCTCACCCTAAACCTATGCCCTCTAGTTCTGGACTCTCCCACCCGAGGAAAAAGACCTTGTCTATTTACCCTATCCATGGCCCTCATGATTTTATAAAGATCTATGAGGTTACCCCTCAGCCTCTAACGCTCCAGGGAAAATAGCCCCAGCCTATTCAGCCTCTCTCTAGAGCTCAAATCCTCCAAACCTGGCAACATCCTTGTAAATCCTTTCTGAACCCTTTCAAAGTTTCACAACATCCTTCTGATAGGATGGAGACCAGAATTGCACACAATATACCAAATGTGGTGTAACCGATGTCCTGTTCAGCCACAACATGACCTCCCAACTCCTATACTCAATACTCTGACCAATAAAGGAAAGCATACCAAACGCCTTCTTCAGTATCCTAGCTACCTGTGACTCCACTTTCAAGGAGCTATGAACCTGCACTCCAAGGTCTCTTTGTTCAGTAACACTCCCTAGGACCTTACCATTAAGTGTATAAGTCCTGCTAAGATTTGCTTTCCCAAAATGCAGCACCTTGCATTTATCTGAATTGAGTAAATATATTCTCGATACATTAGTCTTGTAAGAGATTTGTCAACAATTACTATAACATCATAAATCCCATATACCACTCAAATAATATTCTTGATATTTATTTATCATATATGAATGATCATCATAAATAATATTAAATGGATTGATCACTTATAAAACATAACTAAATGTGAAGTTATACACTTCAGTGATAAAAACAGAAAGCAGGAGTATTATTTAAAAGGTGATATATTGGGAAGCATGGCTGTACAAATGGATCTGACTGTCCTTGTACACCAGTAAATGAAGTTTCACAGGCAGGTGCAGCAAACAATGAGGAAGGCAAATACTCTATTGGCCTTCATTGCAATAAGATTTGAGTTCAGAAGTAGGGATAATCTCAATGTGGTTATACAAGGGCTTGGTGAAACCACATCTGGAGTATTGCATGCAGTTTTAATGGTCACCTTACTTGAAAAAAAACATATACTTGCCAGAGTGGATGTTTGCTAGGTTGATAGTGGAAATGGCAGTACCGTCCTCCAAAGAGAGATTGGTTCTGCTGAGCCTGTATTCACTCGGGTTTAGATGGATGAGAGGGCATCTGATTGAATTATGTCAAGTTCTAACAGGGCTAGACAACAGAATTCAGGGAGTTAAAAATCACACAACAGCAGGTTATAGTCCAAAAGGTTTAATTGGAAGCACACTAGCTTTCGGAGCGTCGGTCCTTCATCAGGTGATACCACCTGATGGAGAGGCGACGCTCCGAAAGGTAGTGTGCGTCCAGTAAAACATGTTGGATTATAACCTGATGTTGTGTGATTTTTAGCTTTGTACACCCCAGTCCAACACCGGCATCTCCAAATCATGAATTCAGGGAGGATGTTTTCCCTGCTTTGGAGTCTTGAACATTGTGACACAGTGAAAATCAGAGGTGAGGAAAGATTTCTTCATTCAAAGGGCAGTGAACCTATAGAATTCACCACCACAGAATGTCATAGAGGCCAAATCTCTGAATATGTTGAAGAAAGAGATAGATACATTTTAGATTTTAAAGGCATCAATGGGTATGGAGAGAAAGTTGGAATATAACATTGAGATATAGGATCAGCCATGATCAGATTGAATGACAGAGCAGGTTCAAATGGCCCACCCCTGCTCCTCGTTTCTCTTTGTCTGTGTTGGTCATCCAATATGTCTGTCCCCCACTTTATAAAACACATTGCTTCAAGATTTGTTTCTTTTTCATTCAATGAATAGGTTAATTTAGCTGGTGGCTGACTGATGCTGCTCAAAATGGCTCAGTGCTAACATTTTTGCCTCTCGTCAGAATGTTCAACCTTCAAGTCTCTATCCAAAGATGCTTCATTGTATTACTGACCGACAACTGTATGAGATCCTGGCCTTTTTAGATGTTCATTCAAGACCTTCTCTAACATCTTACTGCACAGTTTCCCAGAGGGTTTATTGAGGAAGAGCATGGGAGTTCTCTCAAGTGTCCTGACCAGGATTTATCCTTTAACCAACAGCACCAAAAAACAAATTATCCAGCCATTTGTCTCATGTTATTCTGGGCTTTATACATATTATGGCTGTCCCATGTCTGACATTACAATGGACTAAGGAGTGGCAGATGGAGTTTAATTTGGATAAATGCGAGGTATAGCATTTTGATAAAACAAACAAAAGTGGGAATCGTACAATTATAAATAAGGTCTTAGGTAGAGTTGTAGAACAGAGAGACCGAATTGTAGATAGGGTGGTTAAGGCATTTAGCATGCTTGTCTTCATTGCTCAGAACTTTGAGTCAAGGAGTTGGGACGTCATGTTGACTTTGTACAGGACATTGGTTAGGCCTCTTCTGGAGTATAGTGTCCAGCTCTGGTCACCCTGTTATAGGAAGGATATGATCAAGCTGGAGATGGTTCAGAAAAAAAATTACCAGGACGTTGCTGGGAATGGAGGATTTGAGTTATAAAGAGAGGCTGGCTAGGCTGGGACCTTTCTCCCTGGAGTGTAGGAGATTGACGGGTGACCTTATAGAGGTTTTTTAAATTATGAGGGGGCATAGATAAGATGATTGGCAAGTGTCTTTCCCCTAGGTTAGGGGATTTCAAGACTAGGAGGCATATTATTGAGGTGAGAAGAGAAAGATTTAAAAAGGGCATGAGGAGCAACTTTTTTGTATAGAGAGTGGTTTGTATGTGAAATGAACTTTCAGAGGAAGTAGCGGATGGTTGTACAGTTATAAAGTTTAAAAGACATTTGGATAATACATGAATAAGAAAGGTTTGGAGGGATATGGGCCACGTGCAGACAGGAATTAAGGGCTACGGGGAGAACGCTGGTAAGTGGAGCTGAAATGCGCATCAGCCATGATTGAATTGCAGAGTGGACTCGATGGGCCGAATGGCCTTACTTCCACTCCTATGTCTTATGGTCTTATGGTCTTATAGGTTGGACTAGTTTAGTTGGGGAGTATGGCCAGCATGGACTGGTTGGACCAAAAGGTCTGACTCTATGAATCTATGACAACTATGACTACACCTCAAAAATTCTGTAAAGTTCTTTGGCTACACAAGTACATTTTCTTTATAACCCACCCTTGAGGTCAGTTCCCAATGGAAATATTCTACAACTGTAAGTATTACAAGTTGGCAGTTTGACTGATGAGTATCACTAACGTTAGTTTCACTTTATCACCCCTCGATATTTGTTTGTGGCATATGGTCCTTCTATGTGTTACTAAAGTACACACTTTTGTCATGTTACATTCCAGAGCTACTGTGCCATCTATTATGGAATTTGTCTGCATTAATCTGTCTGGCATACCCCTAAATAAGCATTCAGAAAAGAAGTCGAATAGATATACGAAGTGTACAGTAAAACACAAGGCCAATAGTGGGTTTAAATTGGTAATTTAATCTCACAGTTTTAAAGATGTTCATAAACCACATGAACTTTGTATTTGTGATTTATGATGTCAAGAAAACTGCTAGATTGAAGCATTTCCTTGTAACTCACTGACAGCCATTTATTATCCTTGGAGCTATAATTTGTGTATACACCTTAGTGCATCCAATATGCATTAAATGGTACCGGTTTGGCAAGAAGGCATTCTGCTTACAATGGGCACTAACATATTAGGACTATCTTGGTTGGATAGAAGCAATGCTGTCAAGCATAGGAACTGGCTAATAAACACATCACTTTGAGTTCATTACTGTGCATTGCGCAGACTCTGACCCTGTGATCTTATCCTGCTGAAAAGCTTATTTTCACACAGTACTTTTTCTGCCGCTGACTGTGATTATGTGACTTTGCAGCTACGCTGACACTGAGCAACTACAAAAGTGTGAAACCACATGCATCTACCATTTACAAAAATTCTCAATCAGTGCTTTGGACCAGCCCACGTTGCTTCTTCTTAATGAGGATTCAATTTCACCTGAGAAATTTGGCACTTTTACATAAGTAATTTGAACTCCTATCAATTTTGAAGGATGTCATGATAAATTATTTGCAGTACATTTTTATTCAGGCTGCACTGTGGCTTCTTTTTGGGTTTTTCTCTATACCTGTCGTATTTAAGTACTGAAGGGATGTCTGTGGGCTGTTACATTACTTGCTTGAGTGTTGCACAGAACCAGCTAAGTATGATATGAACACAATATGCTGTGGCCTTAAAATGTACACATGAAATAAGCTTTATAAAAATTATGAGTCCACTAATTGTTCCCCACTTTGTAAAACAAGATAAAATGTCTGCATTTAACCACAATTAACAAAGGAATACATGTCCTATATTTCAATTGAGAAATACATTATTTCACATAAATGATTATGCTGAGTTGGTTGTGGTGAAAAAAAATGTTAATTTAGAAATGCTTTTAACTAATTTGTTTAATTCATTTCAAAGCTCAAATAAAAAGAGTTGGGAAAAACATGATTCATTAAGACTTCATTAATATGCATCATTATGCAAATTAGGCTGCAATTAATGAGTTCCTGAGAGAAGCTTCTATAATTAATACAAGTTTAATGACATCATTACTTACCAATAGTTTTGTAAAAATTAAAGAAGATACTTTGAATAATCCATGGAACAAGCCATTTTGAAAGGAAATCAGCCAGTCGATAATCAGATTTAATTTATTTAATTAAAATGCATTTAGCCCAATAAAAAAATGAATAGTGTGTTGTTGTGCATTAGAAGGCTACTCTACTGATTTTACATTCAGCTTAAAGAAGAATGTTATGCTCACATAAATCAGGATAAGCACCGAAAGAGTTAGCCGAACTCCACAGGCATCTTGACATGTCTGGATGGATTTTAATGCACTCTGATTGGCATGAAGAGGGCAGGAGTTTGGAGCAGATAAAGATGTTTTTCTCCCATGGTCTCAATGTAACACCTTTGGGTTCGGAGATTAATTTGTCTTCCACAAGGATTAACTAGTATACAATTAAAATAGTGGTGCATCGTTCACTACAGTGTCCAGTCTACATCAAGGTCAAAATTATTTTGGTAGAGACCTTGAAGTAGGTGACCCAGTTGCTGATTAAAGTCCTATCACATCAGTAGGACTCCAGTATATGCTGCATCCATTGCTGTTATTGGTATGCTTTCCTTTATTGGTCAGAGTATTGAGTACAGGAGTTGGGAGGTCATGTTGTGGCTGTACAGAACATTGGTTAGGCCACTGTTGGAATATTGCATGCAATTCTGGTCTCCTTCCTATTGGAAAGATGTTGTGAAACTTGGTAGAGTTCAGAAAAAATTTACAAGGATGTTGCCAGGGTTGGAGGATCTGAGCTACAGGGAGAGGCTGAACAGGCTGGGGCTGTTTTCCCTGGAGCATCGGAGGCTGAGGAGTGACCTTATAGAGGTTTACAAAATTATGAGGGGCATGGATAGGATAAATCGACAAAGTCTTTTCCCTGGGATTGGGGAGTCCAGAACTAGAGGGCATAGGTTTAGGGTGAGAGGGGAAAGATATAAAAGAGACCTAAGGGGCAACTTTTTCACGCAGAGGGTGGTACGTATATGGAATGAGCTTCCAGAGGATGTGGTGGAGGCTGGTACAATTGCAACATTTAAGAGGCATTTGGATGGGTATATGAATAGGAAGGGTTTGGAGGGATATGGGCCGGGTGCTGGCAGGTGGGGCTAGATTGGGTTGGGATATCTGGTCAGCATGGACGGGTTGGACTGAAGGGTCTGTTTCTATGCTGTACATCTCTATGACTCTATGACTCTATAATATCAGCATTAATGTCTCCTGGCATTGCTTCCCTTTTCTCAAACCCATGTACATATTGGGCTTGACTGTTCAGCAGCTTGACATTATCCACACTCCGGCATACTGCTCCAGAAACATTAATCTGCCTCCAGCCTGTTGGATGTGGTCCTCTTACGAATGATCCCAATATGTTGTAACTGATCCTAACAAACTTTCAATAAAGCAATTTGTGGATCATTTATTGTGTTCTTATTGAATGTTGTATCTCTAATTGTATTCCAGTCCACTTCCCTTTTTACTGTATCGTTTCCCAACTGTACTAAAATGCTTGATGACCTTTAATCCTTTGCTCTGAAATTTCACATCTCAGTGGTCAAAAGATGTCAGCATGGATTGGGCTTGTTGCGAATAGGCAGCCGATTTTTCACCCACCACCACCACCACCATCACCACCACCACCACCTCCTGCCAACCATTCCCCCCCCAACACCACCCCCCACCCTCCCATTCTTATTTTCCTTTGACCTGGAAAATATAGACAAGATTCTTAAGTGAAGTAAAATCAATTAATCTAGGCATGTTTTGTTTGGGGAACGCACTCTTGGCTACGATATATCCGGAATTGGGCATTTAATGGTCAGAGGATGAGCTTATTAACCACATCAGGATATTTTGAGTGGCTGTCAAAGCTGGAGGGATAAGCAAAGTGCACAATAGTGACAAAGTTGCAGTCTGCCGTGAACGAGACTTCGGTGCATCCCTGGTGGAGGCAATGTCTCTCCAGGTCTTTTGACTTTGTTGAAACATGGCCTCATCAGCTAAGCCACCATTGTGCAGAAGGCTCCCGGCCACTGTCTGCAAGCGGAGGCCATCTCCAGGCAGCTACACTATTCCCTAATTCCCTAATGCCTCTGCAGACTTAGAACCCCAGTTAAATACCCTAGGTGGCCTTTCACAATAGAACTTAGGCATTTAGGGAGGACAGTTGACTACTTAGTACTTGAAGGGAACCAAGACAAAGGCTGGCAGATGGAATTTACATACCTTTGGATGCACCATCCAGAAAGCCTCAGTCCTAGGACTCCAAAAAGAGTTTGAGGTATCATTTGGTGAACTGTTGGAAAAAAGATTGGTTGATCAAAAATCAATTGCTGATTCGTTACCAGCCTATTCTAGCATAGACCCAAATATTTATTTTTCGTTCCCTAAAATGTAAATGTTTCAATGTTTCTCTTTCGATTTCAGTTTTGCAACACTTACAATTCTTTTCCTTATATTGCTATGAACCAGCCTTTTTAATAAGAATTCAATTATGCATTCAATGATATTAGTTAAGTATGTTATTTCAACAGTGTCCATATAAAGTCGCTTGTATGAATTCCGTGGGCTTGTAATGTCATCACATCTCCACTCCCCACCTCCACTGTCCTTAAACCAAACCCTCAGTTCTACCTCTCAAATGCAAGGTGCTCTGCTTCCTTTAGAAAAAAATCATACCATCTCATTATTCTGTGGTATTACTGTGATGATCAAAGTTCATGTTCAAGTACAGATATTCATTATTTTTCTGGAGACAAATACATTTCAAGTGGCAGGTTTATTAATATTTGTGTATGCAAATGGAAAAAGACTAATTTTAGAAGCTACCTTCTGTGGAAGTACTTGTTATGCAGGTGGCATTCAGTAAATTTTATTAAAAAAAGGCATGTAACTGCATTTTTTGCTTAACAATAAAATAACTTTATTTCTTTATTATGAATTGACATTTTCTGAGATTACAGACTGCTAAATTTAATCTTGCGTCTGAAGGGCCAGATTCTACCATGAAAGCTTAAGTAAAGAAAATTTGATCATTAAAAAATGTGTACTATATACTCTATATAATCTCACTAGATATGATTTCCACTCATCATTTTCTTTGACAAGTACGTAGCTTGCTCCAAACCAAGTCAATTATCATTTCCTCCTCCAATCAATTTTTATTATGTAAAATTCCTGTTAAGAGCATATTGACATCATTTTTCAGTGTATTTGTCAATTGCTGTAATTTAAATGATCCTGTAGTAAGCATGAACAAAAAACAACAATGCAATGCATTTGTTTTGGATTTTCTCAGATCATAAAAACGCCCCCAAGTCACTTCAAAGGATAAAATCTCATACTGAACCACAGAAAGTGATATTCAGTCAGATGACCAAGAGCTTGGTCAAAGAAGTCATCTTCAAGGAGAGTCTTAAAAGAGGTAAATGAGGCCTGCCCATTTTGAAAGAGCAAAGTTTATTCAGGAATGACAGCAAACGGTCTTGAAAAGAGCTATGTCTTATGTTTTTTTGTTAGCTCAGTGAGTCGTATTGAGTTTTTTGAAGGGATTTGGGCTGCGAAACCAAGCAGGTTTTCTCAAGGTATTTTACCAAACCCGTCTCATTAACTACCTACACTGCTATCGCCATCATAGCATCCATCATATCAGTTTCCAAACTCATCTTATCACAAGCTGTTCCCAGAGCAACTCATCACTCACTGGATATCTGGTGAAAGATCTTGCAACATCTTTTGCGACAGCATCACCTTCAAAATGCAGCCAAGCCCACAAACATGCACTGGCATTCCAAAGCTGCCCTGCTCAGTCATGTGTTATGGGCGAGGCCAGACCCCTAAAAACATTTTTAAGCAGGTAGCCCAGACTGTAACTTTGCTATTTGTTTTAGGTTAGTGTATAGTGGATATTCCCAGAGTGAATTAGCTGGTCCGAATGCCAAGTTTTAAACAAACAGAATTTAATTACAAAATTGCAGAATGAAACACAAAGAACACAAAATAGAATACCGGATAGCTTATCCTATCCAAAAACCCGACAGACTATCCCAACTTAATGATGCTGTTCTGAAAATACTTGCAACAGTCTCAATAAACACACCCCTCAGCACAATTAGTAAAAACGAAATAAACCAGGTCTTACAAGCTTGAGGTTAGAGAGAGAGAGAGAGAGTACCCCGCTGGACTTGCCCCAGAAGCCTTTCTTCACACACACTGCTGCTGAACTGAATCAAAAACTCTAAACTGAACAAAGGCTAGCTAGACAGTTTACTGGCCACTCCCCTTTGATTATACCTTTTTTTAAAGACATGAAGCCTTAGGCCGGAGGGATTATCGGTTAGGGGTAAACAAAAAGGGCCCCAAGAAACCTTACAAACCCAGCCTAGTCGGAACGTGGCCAATTAACCCCTCTCTGGAAAAAAAACTCAAGGGCATAGTAACCTTGTAAACAGACCAGCATTGAGACACATGGACAGAACTGACACATGTTGGAAAACTGGGAAATAGTATTGCAATTCTCCAATGGTTCTGGATGGTGCAGAAGAGGGGCATTCTGTTCCCTGAGGACTAGCAGACCAGGACCAGACCCTGGCAGCCTTGTCCAAGGTGACCACCCGAGTGCTCTCCAAAAGATGGGAGAATGACGAGTAGTGCTGAAACTCAATGACCTTTTGGACAATTTTTTCTGCTTCCTTACACTCACTCTACCTCTGCTACTGCACCCACCTCCCACCTAGGCTTATGCTTTGCCACTCTCACTGTTGCCCACAAAATCTTCCCTCACCTACTCTCATGCATGGTCTTTGAGCTTCCTTCTCACTTGTTCTGAAGATCTCACTGCCTTTTTCCCAACTCTATTGGAATTAAAAGCTGTGCTACCCACTTTAACTCAATCAATACCTTTGTGGAGGAGGTCCAGCCATAACAAGATAGACTGAGCTTGGATGGCGAAGGTGTTGGTGGATATTAGGCTACTCACCGACCCTGGAAGGAGAGAAACCTGATCTACATAGATTACTGCAATTAATCCTACTGAGATGCTGAGACATCCACATCCCACCAACAGAGTGCGTAAAACTGATAGATTCCGCCATAAGTCTAACTGATCGAACATCACTGGCCCATATCTTTCTTATGTCTGGCTGGTACTGTCACATATTGATCACCCCACAGTGAAACGTCTGTCTCCCCCAGAAGCCACTTCCATGACCTCTGAACATCACAGCACTCTGGCCTCTGAAGGATCAGTTGCACCCCTCACCAGCTTCAATTCAGACATCTTGGGGCAGTGTTAGGCTGAGAAGGAGCACATTCTGGTGAGCATCTCAATGCAACAGCGTCGCTGTTAGACAAGGAAGAAATGGACCAGAGTGCTGGCACTCAGAGTCCTTCCAGAGACCAGGTACCTGCTCGGCCCCAGACGGGAGCACACCCTGTAATATTGGCAATCAGAGACTTTGTCCGCATTCACAGGGAAGCACAGAAGAAGCAGATAGGTTTGTGGGCTGCAATGGCCCTCATTAACCAGAAGCGGCAAATGTGCAGTTAGTCACGTGGTTGTCTGACTGTCTCCATGACAGATTGGCAGCTACCATCAAGTGCTAGACCCGGTACGTTCAGGTTGTGCTGCAGAGGCGCGCAAATCTGTACTCCATCGCCATGACAGCTGGTCTTCAGGCTTAAAAACCTGGTGACCATAGGGCAGGAAGCCTAGCAAGTATTCCAGGTGCCTCCTTTCCCATAGGGAGACAGGGCAGTGCCAGGAGGCACCCAAACAGAGTAAGAACCACACACATCCCCCTCAGAAGTCTCCTCTCAGAACACTACAGAGGTATTCTGGCTCTCCATCTCCAAATTGCTTACCCTACCCTCCTATTCCAACACTTGGAAGATCATGACAGGGAGGTTGAATGTGCATCTGACAAGAAGACCATTGACATATCATCCAGATACAAGAACCCTCAATGTCTCCCAATCAAAGATCCAGGGCCAACGCGCTCTTCTGCCAGGCAGGATCCTGTGGGGAGATCACAACAGGCAATGCAATGAGATGTAGTGGGAGAGAAAAAGAGGAAAAAATATTTTGGGCACTTTGGTGGCAGTTCATGGCAATGCATTGGATGTTAATTTGAGCTTTTTTTTGTCTTTGCTTTCACCTTACACCCAGTGATTTACTTTCTCTCTCTCTCTCTCTCTCTCTCTCTGTCTTTCTCTGTGTCGCCCGAAATGTCATTGTGGCAGCATGAGGCATAACTTCATTGCCACAGATGATGTTCCATGGATAAAGGCCTGTGCTGAGAGCCTGCTGAAATATCTGGAACCAGGAGGAATCAGACGTGTAGATGCCGATGGTTGCTGTTGACAACGTTTGCCCCCTATGTAAAACATCCCTTTCCTTTTGCTGTGTTTGTGTCCAAAAGTGCTCGTGTGAATGTGTTGATGAGCCATGTCTGGGGCAGGAAGGTGGAACCCAATTGGGGTAGGGGAACATTATGGGGATCCCCACAGGTGAGAGACCTGTCCAGTGCATGGGGGTCCATTAACAATGTTCTTTCTCTTTAAAATCTCTAACATTGGTGGCTCCTGCATCTCGTTCCCTCACAGGTTGAGTCAGTTACACTGCTCACTCTCAGTTTGGTTGCAGTTGCCATTCTCTTTCCCAGTGTGATGGAGGGCAAAGTGAGCGTCCCCCAGCCAACAGGATTCAGCCTCAGCCTAGACAAATCAGTAAACCTCCTAGCATCCAAGTCTCATTTGTGGTAGCACTTCCTGTCAACTTCAAAGGCTTCGCACCTCCCCAGATCTTCACCCAAATGATCCGCATGATCCTGCACCTACCCACATTTTCCATCCAGCTCCTGGCATATGAGGTGACTATGCCAAGTATGATGGTATGTTAACCTAGATGCACTGAAAAATACCATTGGTCTTGAAAAAAGATTACAAGTGCATATAATGAGTGTGAATTAAAAGAACTATACAAGTTCCTGAAGAACGTAAGATAGTCAAGGGATGCTTTACCAAGCTCAAGTTAAGAATCACACAACACCAAGTTATGGTCCACCAGGTTTATTGGAAGCAATAGCATTCAGAGCACTGCTCCTTTAGCAGGATTGTCCACCCCAGTCTAACATCGGTTCCTCCACATCATGGTTACCAAGATCAGAAATAGCTCTGAGCAGTTCAGGTTCAGTGCACCCACAAATCCTCCTTTTTGTATACTTGAATGAACCTGGTCAGATGTGTTATGACACACCTCTGGTACAAGTGGATCTTGAACCTAGGTTTCCTAACTCAAAGGTAGGGATAGTATCACAGTGCCACAAAAGTCCTTATGCTCCTCTTTGTGCTGAGTCTACAGGCCTGTATAATCACCAATGGTTAAAAAAAGACGACTGATGAATCTTAACAAGATGAGGCACTTGTTCAACATATCGAGAGGCAGGTTATTGCATGATACTAATCAGTACAGGTTACATTGACCAGTTAGACATAATTACTTAAGACTATCAGGAGCCGGAAATGACATGTCTGACCCAAAGACTCTGTGATATCATCAGATTGGGTGGAGTTTTTTTTGTTAACTCTTTCAGAATCATTATCCGATACAACATTCCGAAAGTATAAAGACATTTGCTTCACTTTAAGTTTAAACAGAACGCTATTTAATTCAAGGAAAATATTGGTAAAGTAATGCTTTGCCTTGTAAACATAATGTCTCTTGTAAATATGCTATAATAGTTAATGAATGTTTTCATGCTAGCATGTCTAATTTGATCACAATTAATATGATCAATTCCATTCAGTTATAGGTTCAATCGATTTTCAGTAGGATACATAGCTAAATCCACCCGTCCTAACTCTTGATAGTCTGATGATTTAAACTGAGAAAACGAGCAGGGAAATGTTCCCCAAATAGTTCAGTTACAGAGTCATAGAGTCATAGGAATGTACAGCATGGAAACAGACCCTTCGGTCCAACCCGTCCATGCCGACCAGATACCCCAACCCAATCTAGTCCCACCTGCCAGCACCCGGTCCATATCCCTCCAAACCCTTCCTATTCATATACCCATCCAGATGCTTTTTAAATGTTGCAATTGTACCGGCCTCCACCACATCCTCTGGCAGCTCATTCCATACACATACCACTCTCTGCATGAAAAAGTTGCCCCTTAGGTCTCTTTTATATCTTTCCCCTCTCATCCTAAACCTATGCCCTCTAGTTCTGGACTCCCCCATCCCAGGGAAAAGACGTTGTTTATTTATCTTATCCAAGCCCCTCATGATTTTATAAACTTCTATAAAGTCACCCCTCAGCCTCTGACACTCCAGGGACAACAGCTCCATCTTACTCCAGCTCTCCCTATAGCTCAAATCCTCCAACCCTGGCAACATCCTTGTAAATCTTTTCTGAACCCTTTCAAGTTTCACAACATCTTTCAGAATGGAAGGAGACTAGAATTGCATGCAATATTCCAACAGTGGCCTAACCAATGTCCAGTACAGCTGCAATATGACCTCCCAACTCCTGTACTCAATACTCTGACCAATAAAGGAAAGCATACCAAACGCTTTCTTCACTATCCTATCTACCTGTCACTCCACTTTCAAGGATCTATGAACCTGCACTCCAAGGTCTCTTTGTTCAGCAACACTCCCTTGGACCTTACTATTAAGTGTATAAATCCTGCTAAGATTTGCTTTCCCAAAATGCAGCACCTCGCACTTATGTGAATTAAACTCCATCTGCCACTTCTCAGCCTATTTGCCCATTTAATCAAGATCCCGTTGTAATCTGAGGTAACCTTCTTGGCTGTCCACTAACACCTCCAATTTTGGTGTCATCAGCAAACTTACTAACTGTACTTCTTATGCTCACATCCAAATCATTTGCATAAATGATGAAAAGTAGTGGACCCAACATCAATCCTTGTGGCACTCCACTGGTCACAGGCCTCTAGTCTGAAAAACAACCCTCCACCAACACCCTCTGTCTTCTACCTTTGTGCAAATTATGTATACAAATGGTGAATTCTCCCTGTATTCCATGCGATCTAACTTGCTCATCAGTCTCCCATGGGGGGAAATAAAGCATTGAGAAGGTGAGCCAATTACACAAGGAAAGTCTCTAATCTCCCCTGCTGATCTCAGCTAAACTGCTATTAGATGGGCAGCAACCATATGAAAAGCATTCCTTCTTTTGAGTGCACTCCCATTGCCATAGCTGGAACTTCTATGTGGATGTCAAGAAAACAGGTTTAACTTAGTTTTGACATTCGCCATGCTGACTTCTCTTTCAAGTTGCACATGATACGAAAGGTTTCTATGCAGATTGTTGAGATAGCGCATGCAAAAAGAATGGAACACTCACAGTTCTAGAATGTTTTCACAACCTCAGAAGCTCCTAAATCTCTGTAGAGGTAATGAAGGGCTATTGCAATGCATTGTAGGAAATTTGACAACAATTTGCACCCAGTAAGGTCCCACAAATAGGAATAAGATCATGATCAAATAATCTATTTTGGTGGCATTAACTGATGTTTAAATACTGGCCAGAATAAAAGGGGTAAAAGTCTTGCACTTTCTCAAAATAAGGCCGAGGGAATTGTTTTTTGATGTAAGAGGGAGAGCAGGGTTTGGAATAGGATGCCCTCCCCATGATGATTTTGTGGTGGTGGGATATTTAATCAAATAGCAAGGAGGCAGATACGGAAACTACTACCTTCCCACTTCTGGCTGATTAAGTTCATGACAGCTTTCCTATCCTGATGCCAGTTGACACCTATACATGAATAATTATACCCAAGTAAGGGCCTTGTCCCACCACTGCTGGTTTCAGGTAGCAGTGTGGGTAAGGGACAGGCCATATGGAGTGTACCTCATGCAAAGATACTCAGTACCTGAATTACCTGGTATCAGGAAGAAGATGAGGGCTGTGAGCCCTATTCCCATCCACGGCCCTCCTCCTGTCATCATCTTCCCTGTACCTGAATCCATCAGTAATCCTGGATCTTGAGTGGGTCTATTACGAGAGTAGATATGGCTTTCCCCGTGGCACTGCTGATCAATGGGTTGACAGCATCTGATTGGCCAACAGATCTTGGTAGGATGCCACGTGCACTCTCTCCACCCACTGTTAAAGTCTTGATTAGTATTTAATTTGGTGAGCTTCCTTGAAAAGAGGCAATTTAGAGCTGTCAATGCCTCTCTAGCCGACACGCGACACCCACATCGTCTCCACTAAACATCACGTGAGGTCTCGCTTTTGCATCTTATTCTGAAGACAACATCTCTGGCTGTATAGCCTTCCCTTCGTAGAGCACTGAGATTATCAGCCCAGATGGTGTTCAAATCACTGAAGGGAATCCTAATCAATCCTGTGACCTCCTCATTCATGAAGAGTGTAGCCTCTGAATCAGTTTCAGCTTTGGAACTGACACTTGAAAGCAAGGAGGAAAAACATGAGAGTAGGCAGAGATGGAAAGCAGCAAATTAATGATGAGACTGATTCCTGGAATGAGTAGAGGTTGAGTTGTCCATCGCTAGGTTTCCTCAGGTTTAGAGGGGTGAGAGTTGATCACCTTGAAACATAAAATTCTTGAGGAGCTTAGCTGTAGGATCCTCACTTGGACAGCATTAAGTGGACACCACCTGATTCTAGTGCACCTCCTTTCTTCCCATCTTTCTGCTGATTATTTGTAATTTTTTTTGAAAATGAAAAGCCTAAGAAGAGGTGTGCGGACACATTTTAATATTATTTAGCACCTTTAAATCTCTCATTGTATATGAATAAAATCTCACCACACTGCCTACACTATCCCACTACTCTAATTAGTGGGATAACTGCCATACAGATGGGGTACAGGTGGGACAAAGAGATTACCTTTTAAAGTATTGTGTACAATCTAGTATGTGTATGTAAAACAAGATGTACTGACAAAGTCTAAACATGCAGTTCCTTAATTCACAGACAGCAATGTTTAATGAGAAACTAGGATCATCTTTCGTGTAAGTGATTTGTCGTAGGGATCTTACTTGAAAATTCTTATCAATCTTAAATTGTAAACATTTTGTCATCAAAGTTTAGATAGTTGTTAAAAAGCAATGCCAGTTTTTTTTTTGTATTTGATCTACTTACATAATATTCATAGTGAAACCTTCCTATAAAAATGACAAGGTATCATTAAAAATAGTTACAGATAAATAACTGACTTCAGAAAGCTTTATCAGAAGCAAGTGATTCAAAAGTATTGAGAGTGATTAGATCCCAAAAACATCAAGATAGCAAACTGTCAAAATGACTTGTACCACTATTTTTACATTCTGTTTGCTCTGGGGAATGTTATTATAATCATAGATGATCCAATTTGGGAATGGTTACAAATTAATTCTTATAATGAATGGCTGAAAGAAATGAATAGAGTTTTATTGAACAGTGCCAAATGTACATGAATGAGTCAGTAAAGAGGAGGAAGCCGTTAACAGTTGACCTTGGACTTTAATGAGCTCACTGTGCTCCTGGGTGCAGTAACCTGCTCAATCATACTCAACTTTCTCCATTCAAGCCATCAGGACGGGAAGCTACAATTGCCTATGTGGGTCAAAGGTAACAAAGTATTGCAGATGTCAAGAATAGAGTGGTTTCATTCACAATGCTCCTTCACATTTGACCCAGAGAGATCAAAACAGCTTGGCATTGAGGTACTGTGACTCGGGTAAATCACAGGACTGGGACAGAGTTCCACTACTTCGAACAGTTGAAAGCAGCCAGGTGTGATCAGCACTTAGTGCAATTGTTCAGTTACTGTAATCATTTGCAGAATTACTGACTTTTTTTCACTCACCCTGCTTAAAACAGTTGGATTGCATGATCAATCTCCCATGACAAATCAATTAGTGCAATCAATTTTAGACCAATTAAATGGCAAGAGTGCAGAACCAAAATTTATCTTCATGATACTTGTCTATAATAAAAAATGTTAAATGCTAGATTTCAGTAATGTTAAACTGTGCATTTGATTTAAGGAAACTGCCTATTTGACCACATCATATTAGAAACTGGTAATATTATTTGCTGTCTGGAACTACATTTAATAGCCAGAAAAATTAACATGATAGAAACTGAAGCAAGGAAAGTAGTTGAACTGCGGTTATTGAAGCTATCCCTCACAGTACATAATAATGGTGGAAATCATGGAATATACTTGTCAAAATGCCACACTAATTCTCTTTCCTGCTCCATTCTAGGGCCAGGCAACAAATGTTGGTCTAGCCAGTGATGGCCACATCCCATAAAGAACAAAGTTAAGCCTCCTATCACCTCAAAAAATTGTATGATCATTTTCAAAATTCCATCGGGGCCTGAGAGCTCTTAAATGAGCTTCTGGATGTGAATTGTTTTGAAAAGGGTTGGAAACATTTGCATTAAAAAGATGGAGGGTGAACTTGAAATAGTATATAAATAAATGTGAAAGATTATGAGAGAACAAACTATTCAAGCTGGTAATATTAAAAGAAAACCAAAAACAGGGTTTTGAATCAGAGCCCTTTAGTGTAGCAGTTCACAAAGATATGGGCAGCATGGTGGCTCAGCGGTTAGTACTGCTGCCTTACAGGACCTGGGTTTGATCCCAGTCTTGGGAGACTCACTGGAAATTTACATGTCTTTCCCGTGTCTGCATGGGCTTGCTCTGGTTTCCTCCCACAATTTCAGGATACGCAGGTCAGGTAAATTAGCTATGCTAAATTGCCTGTAGTGTTAGGTACATTAGTCAGGGGCAATGATAGAGAATAGGTCAGGGTGGATTATTCTTCGGAGGGTCAGTATGGACTTGTTGAGCCGAAGGGCCTGTTTTCATACTGTAGGGAATCTAACCTACTGTCAGTGATTCTTGTCTTATATAGTGAGCAAATCTTATTTGTAACAACTTGTTATGTGGCAAAAAAGTTGTTGTTATCAGTGCAGCCAGATCAGTGATACCAAACATGACAAGTGACTCTGCTGTAATTTATAGATTCATTTTGGATAGTCCCAGAAGTTGCCTTCTATTACAAATAGGTTTTATGATGATCTAGCTCTTGATTCTGCCAAAAGTATACCAACTAAATTCTGAGCATGTTGTCTTGATCTATCCCTCATGACCTTCAATATTACTGGACTGGCTGCATCCATCTGTAGCCCACTGCAATTATTTAGGAAACGATTCCAAACAGAAATTTTTAATGACCAAGTCAGAAACTCAGTTGATAACCAACATCAACATTCACTGTAGGCTTTACATCCCAGACTTGATTGCATCTAGTGATAACTTAGCTAGATTTTCTTCAGACTTCAGTTAATAAAAATGCACATGACATGAATGCAACAGAATTAGGAAAATCAATCCCAAGAATTCGGACAAGCATCTCAATAGATTTCAAAGAGCCATACTGTACCAGCAAAGCGTGGGATTGCACACCCATTTGTACTGTGGTCCTTGGACCTGTCACAATGAACCCTATGGGCCATGCCACTCAGTTCAATGGACATACATTGCTTCATTAAGATGTGTTACATGTAAAAAACAAATAAAACCAATGCCCATATTTGTTCAGCTCTGGCAACTGATGATGAAAGAAGGGCGATGGAGATAGTACCATACATTGTGAGACTTGGACAATTTATACCAGGCAGGCAAAAAAGGCGAAAGGTTTTCATGAAGAGTCATTTTGGACTTGAAACTATAACTCGGTTTCACTCTTCACAGGCCAACTGCCTTTTGCCAGCTCTTTCCATGGCTTTCATTACAGATAGCCAATGTCTATATAATTCTGCTTTTGTTGAACAGCTTCCATCTTTGCTGTCTCAGATCTATTTTGGCAGCTCTTGCCAAGACAAAGTCACCATCTCAGGGGTTCTGGATTGTGCGAATTCCATCAGTCTTACATCCAAAGACCTTCTGTAGAGTCACATAGCCACTGGTCATGACCTTGTAGGCATCCATAACTGCCACAAGGATACCTGTCAGCAAAACATGAAGATGCCGAACATTGACAATGGGAGACAGTCACTGACTGCCATGATCTCTGAAGGCTGACTGCTTGAAGGGGCATCGGAAGAGATGAGCAGAAATGGAAAGATCAACTGGCCAATAAGTGCACCCAGAGAACGCAGCAACCAGTGAATAATGCACACGCTCAGACCATCATCTTGTTCTGTAGAGAATATATTCGCAACCCCAATGTCACAGTAATAATCAACACGAAAGCACAAGCCATTATCTTCCAAGATGTAAGGATACCATGATAATTGTATAGAAGATAGTATTAGTCATATGACTTTGTTAATCTACGTATGCATTCGATGTTTTAAAGCCAAACATGTTTCGCAGGTAGATAGGATAGTGAAGAAGATGTTTGGTATGCTTTCCTTTGTTGGTCAGAGTATTGAGTACAAGAGTTGAGAAGTCATGTTGCGTCTGTACAGGACGTTGGTTAGGCCACTGTTGGAATATTGCATGCAATTCTGGGATCCTTCCTATCGGAAAGATGTTGTGAAACTTGAAAGGGTTCAGAAAAGATTTACAAGGATGTTGCCAGGGTTGGAGGATCTGAACTACAGGGAGAGGCTGAACAGGCTGGGGCTGTTTTCGCTGGAGCATCGGAGGCTGAGGGGTGACCTTATAGAGGTTTACAAAATTATGAGGGGCATGGATAGGATAAATAGGCAAAGTCTTTCCCTGGGGTTGGGGAGTCCAGAACTAGAGGGCATAGGTTTAGGGTGAGAGGGGAAAGATATAAAAGAGACCTAAGGGACAACGTTTTCATGCAGAGGGTGGTATGTGTATGGAATGAGCTGCCAGAGGATGTGGTGGAGGCTGGTACAATTACAACATTTAAGGGGCATTTGGATAGGTATATGAATAGGAAGGGTTTGGAGGGATATGGGCCGGGTGCTGGCAGGTGGGACTAGATTGGGTTGGGATATCTGGTTGGCATGGACGGGTTGGACCGAAGGGTATGTTACCATGCTGTACATCTCTATGACTCTATGTTAAAAGTATACAAATATGAAACTGCCTCCAATAGTTATTCCAGACTGTGCTATTTGTAAATCATGATATTGTAATGTTTACTCCCTGTCTGTTTGACATTTGCCAGGCATTGTGTAATGCAATGTCATAGTCCTGAATTTCATTGAACACTGTTATGATAATCTCAGGCTGATAACACATAGCACATCATGATAGTCCAATGTTATTCAAGGATCATAGAGGGATTTTGAGTTATAGTGGTAACATTCTTATTTCTGGGCCAGAAGGCGTTTATTTGTCCTATCTGCTCTATAGAGCATAGTACTGTGCAGCACAGGAACAGGTCCTTCAGCGCACAATGTTATGTCAAACATGACACCAAATGAAATTAATCCCTTCTGCCTGCCCTTGGTCCATATCCCTCCATTTCTTTCATATTCATGTGCTTATCTAAAAGCCCTAAAATGCCCTTATTGTATCTGCCTCAACCACCAACCCCTTGGCAGTGTGTTCCAGACTTCTGCCACTCTGCGTAAAACCTTTGCCCCTCATGTCTCCTTTCAACTTTCCCCTCTCACCCTAAATGTATGCATCCTAGTATTATACATTTCAACTCTGGGAAAAAGATTCAGACTGTCAACCCTATCTATGCACCTCATAACTTTTTAGCCTATTAAGTCTCCCCTCTGCCTCCACTGCTCCAGTGAAAACAATATGAGTTATTCTAGCTTCTCCTTATAGCTCATATCCTCTAATCCAGACAGCATCCTGGTAAACCTCTTCTGCACTCTCTCCAAAGCCTCCACATCCTTCCTATAATGTGGCAACCAGAATTGACCACAATACTCTCCATGGCCTAACCAAAATCTCAAAAAGCTGCAATATAACAATTTGACTCTTGTACTCAATTCTCTTGCCAATAAAGTCGAGCATGCCATATGCCTTTTTCACTACCATATTTACTTGCTTGGCCACTTTCAGGGAGCTATGGATTTGAATCCTAAGATCAATACTGTTCAGGATCCTTCCATTAACTGTATACTATTCCTTAACATTTGATGTCCCAAACTGCAGCACCTCACACTTATCCAGATTAAACTGCATCTACCATTTCACCACCCATATCTACAACTGCTCTATTAGGTCATGCTTTTCCAAATGTGCATAAATCCCATCCTGAAGAATTCTCTCCAATAGCTTCCCAACCACCATCAGTCTATAGTTTCCTGGATTATCCCTATTTCCATTCTTGAACAAAGGAACAACACTTTTTACTAGCTAGTCCTCTGGGACCTCTCCAGGGGCTACTGAGGATACAAAGATCTTGCAGTCTCCATCAATCTCCTCTCTTGTCTCCTTCAATAACCCGGGGTAGATACCATCAGGCCCTAGGGACTTATCCATCTTAATGCTCTTCAAGAGACCCAACACCATTCCTTTCTTGATTTCAAAATGTCCTAGCATAGTAGCATGCTCCACACAAATCTCACTATCCTCCATATCCTTCTCCTGGGTCAATTCCAATGCAAAGTACTCATTTAGAATCTCACCCACATCCTCTGCCTCCTTGCACAAGTTCCCTTCTTTATCCTTGAGTGATTCTAATGTCTCCCTAATTATACTCTTGTTTTTAATGTTTGTATAGAATGCCTTGGGATTCTCTTTAACCCTACTTGCTAAGGTAATTCCACGTCCCCTTCTGGTTGTCCTAATTCCCTGCTTGAGTACTTTCCTATTGTCCTTGTATTCCTTATGAGCCATGTCCAATTTTAACTTCCTAAACCTTACATATGCTTCTTTTTTTCCTTTTAATTAAATAATTTCTCATTACCCAAGAGTCCCTTACCTTGCCATCCTTATCCATCCTCCTTATTGGAACATGCCAGTCTTGAACTCTCATCAGCATGTCAAATGTGGATTTGCTTGGTAATAGCCCCTCCCAATTAACACTCCCTAGCTCCTGCCCAGTACTGATGTAATTTGCATTCCCCAGTTTAGTACCTTCCTACAAGATCCTGACTTATCCTTGCTCATTAAAAAGTCAATCACCTGGCTAGACTCATTAGCCAATACAAGGTCCAATATGGCTCCTCATCTAGCTGGACTGTCTGGAAACCCTCTTGGTTGCACTTAACAAATTCTGCACTCTCTAAGCCTCTTGCTCTAAGGGAGTCCCAGTCAATTTTGGGGAAGTTAAAGTCATCCACCATCACAACTCTGTTTTTATTGCATCTTTCCATAATCTACCTTCATACTTGTTCCTCAGTTGACTGTTCAGGGGCCTATAGTATAATCCCATCAACATGATTTCACCCATATTATTTTTGTGTTCTACCCATATTGCCTCAGTGGAAAGCCCTTCACATAGCCTGCCTGAGTGCAGATGTAACATTCCCCTGATTAGTAAAGCAACTCCTCCATCTCTTTTACCTTCCTCTCAATCTCGTCTAAAACAATGAAACCCTGGAACGCTGAGAGCAGCCAGTCCTGTCTCTCTCGCAACCAAATCTCTGTTATGGGCAGAACATTATAGTCGCATGTACTGATCTAACCTCATCTGCCTTGTCCATAATATTCCTTGCATTGAAATAAACACACTTCAGCCCATTAGCCTGTCTCTGCCTGCCCTTCCTTTCCAATTGACTGGTCCTAACGTCTATCTTCCCCTCATTCGCTCCACTTGCTGACCTGCTGCTCTGGCTTCCAACCTTCTACCACTCCAGTTTAAAACTTCCCGAGTAGCACTAGCGAACCTCCCTGCGAGGATATTAGCTCCCCTCCAGTTTAGGTGCAACCTGTCCCGCTTGTACAGGTCACCCCTGCCCCAGAAGAGGTTCCAATGATCCAAGAACCTGGAAATCTGCTCCCTGTACCAGCTCCTTAGCCATGCATTCACCTGCCCTATTCTTTCTATTCTTTGTCTCACCAGCAGGTGGCACTGGTAGTAACCCAGAGATGACTACCTTTGAGGTCCTGCTTTTCAACCTCTTCTCTAACTCCCTGTACTCCTTCCGCAGGACCACATTCCTCTTTCTACGTCTTTGGTATCAATGTGCACCATGACCTCTGGCTGCTCTCCCTCCCACATGAGAATTCGATGCACACCGCTCAGAGACATCCTTTATCCTGGCACCAGGGAGGCAACATACACCCTGGAGTCTCAAACGCAGCCATAGAAATATTTGTCTGTGCCTCTAACTAGCGAGTCTCTGACCATTATCGCTCGCTTGGATCTTGTCC
Organism: Chiloscyllium plagiosum; assembly: GCF_037043375.1. NCBI lineage: Eukaryota > Metazoa > Chordata > Chondrichthyes > Orectolobiformes > Hemiscylliidae > Chiloscyllium > Chiloscyllium plagiosum. The sequence goes on from NW_028270146.1 coordinate 26,904,947, forward strand.
AACCCTGGTCCACAGCAGAGTCAGTTATGGTAGCACAGGCTTGGCTGCTGCTGTTATATTCCCCTGAGAGGCTATCCCTAATAGTATCGAAAATGATATGCCTGACAGAGAGGGTAACAGCCATAGGAGACTCCTACACTTGCTGCCTGCCTCTCCTGGCGGTCACACATCTACCTGACTGGACGTGTGGTGTGACCACCTCCCCGTAACTAATGTCTATCACACCCTCTGCCTTCTGTATGCTCCTCAGTGTGTCCAACTGCTGCTCCAACCAAACAAGGCAGTCTGTGAGGAGCTGCAGCCATTCACACTTCCTGCAGACATAGTCGTCAGGGACTTAGACAATTCCCTGATCTCTCATATCTGGAAGGAGGAGATGCCCTAAATGCCATCTCTGCCCCTTTACACTCAGAAAGATAAAGGAATCTTACATTATTTGCCTTACTCACTGAAGCCCAGCTTTCACTTCAGCCTGCGCTTATACTGCTCCAGACGTTTAGACAGGTTAATTACCAATATCTTCAAGGGACTGGACAATGTGAACACATACCTATTGCCCATGTCACTGGGCACATAACATTGCCTCTTGAGCACTGGCATCCACTTAAATCTCACGCCCCCTCTTGCAGCCACTATGTATATAGGAAGTGGTGGCCAAATTGGAAAATAGGAATTGTGTCGACTGCTCAGCCCAATAAACTTGTTTTGTCATTCACTTAGATTATGGTTGATCTGTCCGGTGTGTCAATTTTGATCAAGATCCCTGAGTACCCTTACCTGATAAATATCTATCAACTTAATCTTGAGAATTTCAAGTGATGCAGTGCCAATCATCTTTTAGGGAATTGGGTTCCAGACACATTTGTTACACCAGAGGAGCAGTTAACTTTAAACCTACCACAACAAATATTCAAAATGGAGCATCTAAATAAAAGATGGGGTCCGTTTGTAGGTGGCGGAAATGTCCGAGGATGATGCGGTGTATATGGAGGTTGGTGGGGTGGAAGGTGAAGATCGGGGGTTTCTGTCCTTGTTGTGGTTGCAAGGGTGGGCTTCAAGGGCAGAGTTACCCGAAGTGGATGAGATGCGCTGGAGGGCATCATCAATCATGTGAGAGGGGACCCCACCACCAGAGATATATTTCCCTCCCCACCCTTATCTGCTTTCCGTAAAGACCATTCCCTCTGTGACATACCTCGTCAGGTCCACACCCCCCCCAACAATCCACTCTCCCCTCCCAGCATCTTCACCTGCCACCGCAGGAATTGCAAAACCTGCACCCACACTTCCCTCCTCACCTCCATCCAAGGCCCGAAAGGACCCTTGCACATCCATCAAAGTTTCACCTGCACTTCCAAATGTCATTTATTGTATCCGTTGCTCCCAATGCGGTCTCCTCTACATTGGGGTGACAGAACGCCTGCTTCAGAGAACATCTTCGGGCCACCCACACCAACAAACCCCACTGCCCCATGGCCAAACACTTCAACTCCCCCTTCCACTCCGCCGAGGACATGCAGGTCCTGGGACTCCTCCATCGCCACTCCTTACCACCCAAAGCCTGGAGGAAGAACGCCTCATCCTCTGCCTTGGGACCCTCCAACCCCATGGCATCAATGTGGATTTCACCAGTTTCCTCAATTCCCCTCCCCCACCTTACCCCTGTTCCAACCTTCCAGCTCAGCACTGTCCTCATGACCTGTCCCATCTGTCCATCTTCCTTCCCACCTTTCTGCAATCTTGCACTATAGAAAATCACAGTATGGAAAACTGCTATAGAAGATCACGCAGGAGAAGATCGCTAATAGAAAATCATTATACCCGTTGAGTAGAAAGTTCACATTATCCAAACAACGTTCTCAATTTGTCTTTTGTGTTGTAGCCAATTCGTGCTGATGGAACACGTGTTACAGCAGAACGCCCTGTAATTATTGTTAAGCTCAAATCTCTAGTCCATAACTTCTTTCTAAAAGGCAGGTCAACTGAGAAATTTTTCAGATGATTAAAAAATCGCTAACTTTTGTAATGCCTCTATAAATAATGGAACTTGATTACTGATGAGTACCCCAGTGAGTCATTATACTACACTGTAAAAAGTACCTCATTGGCTGTGAAGCAAAGCATTATAGAGTTGCAGGTCTTTCTTTCTTCCAAGTACATAGCCAACAATCCTGGTTTCCTCTCATACAGTAATCTTAAAAAATGCCTTCCATCTAGGTGAGTGTGTGCTGTGTGCTGAGTCTCAGTTTTACTGCATTTGCATGAGGTTATTCAAAACTCTGTCTCCTTATATACACCATGTCCCATTCACCCATCCTCCTGTGTTTATTTACTTACAATGGCTCCCAGTTAAGCAACATGTACATTTTCAAATTTTCATTCTTGTATTCATAAGAAAGTACTAGGAGTAGGAGTAGGCAATTCTAAATTCGAGCCACCTCCACCAATTGATACGATCATGATTGATTTCATCTCAGCCTCGACTCTAACAACTTGGCTGTTCTCCATTACCCTTCAACCCCTTATGAACTAAAAACCTGTCAACCTTCTCTTTAAAATTTATTCAATAACCCAGCATCTACCAAACTCGGAGAAAGTGAATTCCACAGATTCATGACTCTTTTAGAGAAGTAATTTCTCCTCATTTCTGTTTTAAATCTGCTATTCCTTATCCTAAAACTATGGCCTCTCATTCTAGATTTCCCCACATGAGGAAAACACTCTTTTTGCATTTATTCTGTTCAACACCTTCAGCATCGTATATGCATCAATTAGATCTTCTCACAGTCTTCTAAACTCCAGCAAGTATTGGCCTAAACTTCTCAATCTCTCTTCATAAGACAATTGCCTCATCTCTGGAATTAACACTGTGGATATTTACTTGAGTGCCTTCAGATTTGTGTGTGGCTTCACTCCTCCCTATCTCTGTAATCTCGTCTGGCCCTACAAACCCCCGAGATCCCCGTGCTTCTCCAACATTGGCCTTTGGAGAATTCCTGCATTTAATCACTTCATCGTTGACCAGTCATGCCTTTGGATGCCCAGACATTGAGCTTTGGAATTCACCCCAAAACCTCAAAACCTCTCCAGGTGACATTCCACCTTAAAGTGCCTCCTTAAAATCTCTATCTCTTTGGATCAAGCACTTGGTCATCAGCGCTAGTCTCTCCTTATTTGCGGCAGTATTAAATTGTAGTTCATATTAGTCCAGTGAAGCATCTTGGAACATTCCACTGTTTTAAAGGTGTATAGTTATAATGTAGGACACATTCTTCGTACTAAACATTGTAACTTGGAACCTGTGATATTTGAGAAGTTGAAACTAAAGAGTGCATTACAACATTCACTGACAACATTCCGACAACTGTACTGAAGACTTGTGCTCCAAAACTTGCTGCTCCCCTGGCCAAGCTGTTCCAGTACAGTTACAACACCGGCATCTACCCGAATAATGTGAAAAATTGCCCATGTATGTACTGTACTTAAAACGCAGGATAATACAAATCCAGCTAATTACCACCCCAACAGTCTATTCTCAAGCACCAGTGATGGAAGTGCCATCAACAGTGCTATCTAGCAGCACCTACTCAGCGATAACCTGCTCAGTGACGTCTAGTTTGGGTTTTGCCAGGGCCACTCAGCTCCTGACCTCATTACAGCCTTGGTTCAAACATGGACAAAACAGCTGAATTCCAGAGGGGAGGTGGAGACTGACAGCCCTTGACATCAAGACTGTATTCGAATGAGTGCGGCATCAAGGAGCCCTAACAAAACTGGGATGCAAACTGTTTGCTCATTGGAGTCGAGAGAGAAGGATGGTCAATACAGGACTGAAGGTGTTGTGTCTGAATGCATACAGTATGACCGAAATTGGAGGTAGACATCACAGAAACAAGGCTGCAAGGGGATTAGGACTGAGAGCTAAATGTCCAAGAGTATACATCCTATCGAAAAGACAGCAAGTGAGCAAAGGGAGTGGGGTTACCTTTTTAGTAAGAAGCGAAATTAAATCCATAGCAAGAAATGATGTGGTGCTCAGATAATGTAGACTCTACGTGGGTAGAGTTGAGGAACTGCAAAGGTTAAAAAAACATTTTGGGAGTTATGTACAGGCCTTCAAATAGTAGTCAGGATTTGAGGCACAAGATAAACCAGGAGATACAGGAGGCGCATAAGAAAGGAAAGATTACAATGATCATGGAGGATTTCAATACAGAGGGGAACTAATGAGTGGCATGGTGACTCAGTGGTTAGCACCGCTGCCTCACAGCACCAGGGACCTGGGTTTGATTCCAGCCTCGGGCAACTGTCTATATGTAGTTTGCACATTCTCCCCGTGTCTGCGTGGGTTTCCTCCGGGTGCTCCGGTTTCCTCCCACAGTCCAAAGATGTGCAAGACAGATGAATTGGCCATGCTAAATTGCCCCATAGTGTTAGGTGCATTAGTCAGGGGTTAATATTGGGAAGGGGAATTGGTCTGGGTGGGTTGCTCTTCGGAGGGTCGGTGTAGACCTGCTGGGCCAAAGAGCCTGTTTCCATACTGTAGAGTATCTATCTACCTAAAGGAATGGTGAGGCAACCATGGCTTACAAGGGAATTCAGGGACTACATAAAAGCAAAAGAGAAAGCATATAATGCAGCGAAGGGCAGTGGGAAGCCTACAAAGACCGACAGAGGACAATGAAGAAAGAAATGAAGAGGGAGAAGATTAAATATGAGAGTAAGATAGCCAGTAATATAAAAGAAAGTTGCAAGAGTTTCTTTAAATATATAAAGGGCAGAAGGGGATGTTGGACAGCGGGAAAATAATGCTGAAGAAGTAGTAATGGGGAACAAAGAAATAGCTGACGAACTGAACAAGTACTTCGCATCAGACTTCTTGGTGGAAGACACAAGTCCCAAAAGTTCAAGACAGTCATTGGGTGGGGGGATGAGTATGGTGGCCATCACCAAGGAGAAGGTGCTAAAAAAACTGAAAGGTCTAAAGTTGAATAAATTACCTGGACCAGATGGATTACACCCCGAAGTTCTAAGGGAGATAGCTGAAGACACAGTGAAGGCGTTTAGTGGTGATCTTTCAGGAACCATGGAAGTCAGGCAGAGTCCCAGAGGACTGGAAAATCACTAATGTAACCCCCTCTGTTTAAGAAAGGAGGAAGTCAAAAGAAGGGAAATTACAGGCCGATTAGACTGACCCAAGACATTAGCAAGATTTTGAAGTCCATTATGAAGGATGAGATTTCTGAATACTTGAAAGTGTATGATAAAACAGAGAAAAGTAAGCATGGTTTCATCAAGGGGAGCTCATGTCTGACAAATATGCTAGAATTCTTTAAGGAGATGACAAGCAGGTTAGAAAAAGGAGAAACAATGGACGTTATCTACCTGGACTTCAAGAAGGCCTTTGACAAGGTGCCACACAGGAGGCTGCTGAGTAAGATAAGAACCCATGGTGTCAGAGGCAAGGTGCTAGCATGGAGATGAGCTTGAATGTCTGGCAGAAGGCAAAGAGTGGGGAAAAAAGGGTCCTTCTCAGGATGGAAGCCGGTAACAAGAAGTGTTCTGCAAAGCTCAGTATTGGGACCACAACTTTTCACTTTATACATGAATGATCTAGATGAAGGAACTAAGGGCATTCTGGCTAAGCTTGCAGATGCTGCAAAGATAAGTGGAGATACAGGTAGTATTGAGGAGGTGGGAGTCTGCAGAAGGAATTAGTCAGGTTAGGAGAGTGGGAAAAGAAATAGCAGATGGAGTACAGCATGGGAATGTGTGAGGTCATGCACTTTGCTGGAAGAATAGAGGCATGGACTATTTTCTAAATGGGTAAAAAATTCAGAAATCTGAAGTGCAAAGGGACTTAGGAGTCTCCTAAGGTAAACTTGCAGGTTGAGTCTGTAGTTAGTAATGATGGCATTTATTCCAAGGGCTAGAATATAAAAGCAAGGATGCACTTCTGAGGATTTATAAGCAACCTGCTTGATTGGCATCATGTCTACAGGATTCACTCCCTCCACCACCAATGCTCAGTCGCACCATTGTGCACTATCTACAAGATGCACTGCAGAAATTCACCAAGGATCCTCAGACAGCACTTTCCAAACACACAACCATTTCCATCGAGAAAAGGACAGCATATTCATGGGAACACCACCACCTTCAAGTTCACCTCCAAGCCACTCATCATCCTGAATTGTTCCTTCACTGTAACTGGGTCAAAATCCTGGAATTCCCTCCCTAATGGCACAGTGGTCAACTCACAACAGGTGGACTGCAGTGCTTCAAGCAGGCAGCTTGCTACCACCTTCTCAGGGGCAACTAGGGACAGCCAATAAGTGCTGGACGGTCAGCGATGCCCATATCCCACAAATGAGTGGAAAAAAAAAACAGTCCTTTGGGAAATGCAAGATGTTTGAATACATTACTTAGCTCCTCATCATTTAAACCCTATGGCCAAAACTTTTTAATCTTCCTTGCAAAATATTTTTACACAGATCTTCACACCTTTCCGCTAAATTGAGCAGGCCATTGGTTTTCTCAAGGATGGCTGTGCTGAATCTGGAGTCGCTTACATACTGTTTAACAGTTATGACACTGTCAAAGAAGCAGGCACCAGCAGCTGTTTTCACTAAAAAAAATCACAGTAAGCCTTTAAAAGCTGGTAAAGATGTAGCTTTTTTCCATTTACACCACAGGGAGCCGCTCCATGGTACACAGCCCTGAGAGCAGGACTCTAAAAGCCACCCTAAGTGAGAGCAATTAGGTAATGTGTATTTATCACCCCCTGGAGACTGGTTCTACACTGTTTGTTTTGAAGATTTAAAATGGTAGATTTGAAGAACACTTCCTGCATTTACTGAGATGCTCGAACAGTTGCGCTGTCTTGTACTGTTCTGAATGCTGGATCTTAAAGCAAATTAGGTTGAGGTCTTAAAGAACTAAACAAAGCAGTGGGACAACTCTATATAATTGTTCTGAATGTACACAATTGATATTTGACTTAAGTTGTACAAATTTCAATTCATTTGCATGGAAAACATTTCTGTCCTCAACTCCCTTTCTTCTGAATAGTGTGCCTTCAAAGTTAAGAATTACTTGCCGGTCCACTGCCCCTTATGACTGTAGCAAACATGCCCTAAGTCAGATGCATCAGGGAGTTAGGGTGTTTCTATTTTATTAGAAAACCATGCTCCCATCATTGATTACTAACATAGACCTCCTAATGTCTGCTTCTGGCTTCATAATATACTTCACTGTTTTGTATGTTTGGTTTTTATGTCATAATGACAAATTGTATCAGGAAGCAAGATGCAGATGCACAGCACTCACTAAATGCTGGAAACCATAACAAAATGTGTTCTATAGAGCTGGGGAATCTGGTGAAAAAATAATATGTTTGCTTCTTTTCATTGTAGTCTTTTCTAGAGCATCTTTGGACTGTGAGAGGAAATTGCAGCACACGGAGGAAACCCATGCAGACATGGGGCAAATGTGCAAACTGCACACAGACAGTGTGTGCACACTGTAATGATGATAGCACAGAAGCTCAGTACATCTGGGTTAGGGACCTACACACACAGCCTGAAGGTGGATTCAAACCCAGGTCCCTGGTGCTGTAAGGCAGCAGTGCTAACTACTGAGCCACTATGCCACCCCACCACCATCTCAGAGGTGGCTTCCATGCATTTGTATCACCACATTTTCAAGCTATGTCAGCAGATTTTTATTCTCAATTTGCCAGTAAATCTGCAGTGTGCAGATTCTCTGCTTCAACTTGTTGCTTAACCTGAGCACTTTAATTCGCTCTCAGCGATTGTGATATTAGTGAAACCAAAATGCTCCCTTCCCCTGTTGTACTATTTGAAGGTTGCTTCTTGTTTAGTCTGATACTTGTCACTGATGCTGAGGATTCTTCCTGAGAGAATAAAGAAATGAAATGTTCTGCTTGAACTTATGTCTCCTCAGACTTGAATCTGTCATTAATATTTGTTCACTTAGCTGTTTGGCACTCAATTACCTCAGTTGAAGATACATTAATGAGCTCAAATGGTGCACACTGCTTATTAGCTATCTTATTTCTTATATTCTCTCACAAACATCTTGCCACATCTTGCTCTACTGCAGTCTGAACTCTCTTCAGTGCTGATAGCAATGAAAAACATTGCCGTCAATCCAGCATAGTCAGAGGTGTATTCATTGCTGACGGTACAAAACAAGTTTCTTGTGTTCAACATACCTCAGTGAATTCTGTCTTGTGTTTGAATCTTGGGAGCACTGTGATTTTACAGGTTGTCCTTTGACCGATAGTTCATGAACCAGTTGTTCACTGACTGAATGTTCTAAACAAGAAAGATGTCATGAAACTTGAAAGGGTTCAGAAAAGATTGCCAGGGTTGGAGGGTTTGAGCTATAAGGTGAGGCTGAATAGGCTGAGGCTGTTTTCCCTGGAGCGTTGGAGGCTGAGGGGTGACCTTATAGAGGTTTATAAAATCATTAGGGGCATGGATAAGGTAAATAGACAAGGTCATTTTTCCGGGGTGATGGAGGGCAAAACTAGAGGGTATAGGTTTAAAGTGAGAGGGGAAAAATCTAAAAGGGACCTAAGGGTAACTTTTTCAGGCAGAGAGTAATGCGTGTATGGAATGAGCTGCTAGAGGAAGTGGTGGAGGCTAGTACAACTACAACACTTAAAAGGCATCTGGATAGGTATGTGAATAGGAATGGTTTCGATGAATATAGGCCAAATGCTGGTAAATGAGGCTAGATTAATTTAGGATATCTGGTCGGCATGGATGCATTGGACTGAAGGGTCTGTTTCCGTGTTATAAATCGCTATGACTCTAAAACTAGATGTTTCTTGAAGAATGGCTTCTTGTCTTGAACTAATTTGAATCCATCACCAGTTTAGAGTTCAGAGTAGTTCAGGTCAAAATACACATTCATGATCAAGCATGGGAATTGTTGATTAAGAAGTATGTACAAGTTCTCTCCTAAGTGACATCCCTCTTATTCAGAGTTATTTGTTGCATCAATTTAAATCTAAGTAGTACACCTCTAGGATCCTGTGGCTGCATGATTGTAGACTGTACAACAGTGTTTCCTCAGCCACAGTACATTATCTGATAGTATAGTAGTGCTCTTCTGTAGCTCACTTCAAGTTGTGTCCACCGACACAAATATCTTTTTGTCTTTCTTCTAATTTATTTTTCTTCCTTGCGCGTGTTTATTTAAACAGAGGGTGACAATTTCAGATGATGGAATGTGTCCCACTTGAAATTCAAGATTAGTTCTGAGGGGATGAATAGGTCAACTGTACATTAAGTTCCAGAAATGGTGCTCCCACAATTTCATAGAATAGGAATGGATAATTTAGCCCAGAAAGACTGCATTCTCCTCAGATCATGTCTGACCATCATCTCAATGCACATTTTCTGCAATGGACATTTTCCCTTAATGTCATCCAGAAACCTATTGATTTCTATCTTGAAGTTTATCAGTGAGATTTATGATGTAAGCTGTATGTTTTATATGTATCTTAATATTATTCATGTTAGAGTTTGGATTTTGGACTGTGAGCATTGGTCTGTGTGAAGGTAAGAGTTTAGTGATTAACTTGTCTATGGCTGATGGCCACGTAGTCATGGACAAGCAATAGATTTGAAATCTATTGGGGTTGTCCCACCCAGGTTTGTATCCTGCCAACGGTATTAGGGCGGCATGGTGGCCCAGTGGCTAGCATTGCTTCCTCACAGTGCCAGGGACTTGGGTTCAACTCCAGCCTTGGGTGGTTGTCTATGTGGAGTTTGCACATTCTCCCCGTGTCTGTGTGAGTTTCCTCCCACAATCTGAAGATGTGCAGATTAGGTGCATTAGACATACTAAGTTGTCCACAGTGTTCAGGGACGTGTAGGTTGGGTACATTAGTCAGGCATTAAATGTAGGGGAATGGGTCTGGTTGGGCTTCTCTTCGGAGGGTTGGTGTGGACTTGTTGGGCTGAAGGGCCTGTTTCCACACTGTAGGGATTCTAATCCTTGTCAGGATTTCTGGAGCTTTTTTTTAGAAAGCTGTAGGAGAGAAATAATTCCTGGAGTATTAGATTTTTACATTTTATTAGATTTTATTGTCATGTGTACCTGAGTAGAAGATTAGAGGACTACAGTGGAAAGTGTATAGTGTTGCCACTCTCCAACATCATTTTAGAGTACAGTAGTTAGAATTAAAAATAACAGCTGAAATTAGAAAAAAAAACAAAAGGAAAAGAAAATGTTTAGATCACCTTCGATGCCACCATGAGCCTTGAAGTGGTCTCATTATCACTACCTGCACTGGATGCCAATGCTGTAGTACAATCATCGCTGCAACAATCATTTCGCCACTTACAATGCCACCACCTCAGATCCTGCATCTTGCCGCTACCCGCGACTGACGCACCAACATCGGAGTCATCATGCTCTGGCATCATCACTCACCACTGGGCCCGCCTTGCCAATGTCACCACCATCTTGGAATCAATTGAAATCTGACCTGAACAAATGGGAGAATGAAACCTTTTGAACCAGTGCTGACATCAGCGTGACTTTCGATGCTGACACCACCACCTCGAGTCCTCCGCTGGGCCCCTCCAATTTTGAGTTGGCACGCTCTGGTACCATCTCTCGCCAATGGGCCCATGTTCACTGCCATCGTCGATGCTGCCATTTCTGCCGCAGGCGAGCTCCCCAAGGGCAAAAGACAGGAGAAAACTGTAAAAGAAAAGAAAAGTAGCATGTAAAGAAAAGAGAAGTGGATAGAAAAAAGCAGTGAACAAGCAGGGGCAGCTGCCACCTTGCAATTACGTGGCTAAAGAAGCTATGAGAGTTGGTTTGTATTGGGGGAGTTTTTATAAGCAAACAGTATTATCAGTAACGTACAACAGGTTTTGAAATTGAGGCTTGAGATTGAGATATTTGGTATATCCATAGCTTAGAAAGGCTTTTGGTATCAGCTTGCAGAGGTCCTGGTAGGTGCTATTTGTATAAAACAGCTTCTTTAAGGAAGCAAGATAGTTCATAACTGTTAGGAAATCAGTTATCTCAGTATTTAGTTTGAAAGTTCCAGACCTGCAATGTTTGGTTTGAACCCGAAAGGGGTTATTTGAATCTGAGAAAATATAAGCTCAGTTGTTCAATTACTCAAGGGAAGAGGCTATCAAACTTTTCAGACCAGGAGTTGGGAGTTGCAGTTGTGTTATCTACAGATGCGATAGAGAAAGAATACCCCTTGAAGTTTAAATACTATAAAGGGATGTGGTTGTGATTTTGGGATATTATATATTACTGTATATTTTGAAACTTACGAAATTGTGTAATGTGTAAATAGCTTAGTTTGATCTATTTATGTTCATTTATTTTGTGTAATTTTTGTTTTGTTTTATATTTAAAACCAAATCTGCATCATTATGTGCTTGTGTTTCAATGAAAGAGCACTTCATTATATTAATAAAAAACACGCCAGATTACTGGCTTGAAATCCACAAAGTTAGATTCAATTCTTAGATTACTTACAGTGTGGAAACAGGCCCTTTGGCCCAACAAGTCCACAGCTGAAACTTTATTGCTGGAACAGCACAGCAGGTCAGGCAGCATCTAGGGAACAGAAGATTCGACGTTTCGGGCACATGCCCTTCTTCAGGAATGACTCATTCCTGAAGAAGGGCATGTGCCCGAAACGTCGAATCTTCTGTTCCCTAGATGCTGCCTGACCTGCTGTGCTGTTCCAGCAATAAAGTTTCAGCTTTGATCTCCAGCGTCTGCAGACCTCACTTTCTCCAACAAGTCCACACCAGCCCGCAACCCACCCAGACCCATTCCCCTACATTTACCCCGTCACCTAACACTTAAGGCAATTTAGCATGGCCAATTCACCTAACCTGCACATTTTTGGACTGTGGGAGGAAACCAGAGCAAACCCACGCAGACACTGGGAGAATGTGCAAACTCCACACAGAGAGTCACCTGAGGCGAGAATTGAACGTGGGTCTCTGGCGCTGTGAAGCAGCAGTGCTAACCACTGTGCCACCATGCCGCCCAGCTAGATCTGACTTATTCAGTAACAACACCAGAACTTTCACAATTCTGAAGTAGAGAATTTCAAATATTCACTCCCCTCTGAGTAAAGAAATTCCTCCTCTTCTCAGTCTTACATGGCCTGCCTGTCATCTTGAGATCACGTTCCCTGGTTCTGGAGTTACCAACCAGGGAAAGCATCCTTTCTACACCCGCCTTGTCACACCCATTAAGAATTTTCTAAGTTTCAGTGAGATCATCTCACATTTTTTGAATCTTCAGAGAATACTAATCAAGTTTCCTCTAATCTCCTGGTAAAACAATCCTGCCATCCCTGGGATTAATCTAGTGAACATCCATTTCACTCCCTCTATCCTTTCTTAGATAAGGAGACCAAAACTACTCACTGTACTCCAGGTCACACCAAGGCTCTATGCATTAATGACATCTTACATCTATTCTCAAATGCGCTTGAAATGAAGGCCAAAGTACCACTTTCCTCTTTATTTGGCTCTTACACCTGCATGTGTGTAGTGACTCATGGGCAAGGATACACAGATGCCTTTTGACACTGTACTTCCTAACATCTCAATATGCAATAAATCATAATTGCACCTTCAAATATATTAGGTATGATTAATCATGTACAATTATAATACACTCCAGCTTGGCTCAGTTTTCAGTTCCTAAAAAGGACTAATGACAAAATTTAAAGCTCAATAAAAATGTGTCAAAGAGACAAAGCTTCAGCAAGAACCAATAAGACTGTATTTCATGGTTCTATAATAGAATCTATAGCATTTGTTTTACAAACTCCTATAACTCATGCTTCATTGCTTTGAAATTTGCAAAATGGACAAGAATCTTTGGTACACTATTCCTACTACAATCAGGTTAAGACTTTTTTTCCCCAAAACAAAAGCTGAAAAAGCTGTGGCTGCTGGAAATCAGAAACAAAAACATAAATTGCTGGAAAAGCTCAGCAGGTCTGGCAGCACAAGTGGAGATGCATCAGAGTTAATGTTTCGGGTCTACTGACCATTCCTCTGAGTCTGGTCGCTGGACCTGAAACATTAACACTGATTTCTCTCCACAGGTCCTGCCAGACTTGCTGTTTTCCAATAATTTCTGTCTTTGTTTGTAAATATCATATACCATAGTCCATGACACAACTCAGGCAGGGAAAGAGAGCATGGAGATATTAATGGCTTGAAAAGCCCATGTGCCAACTCGTGAATAGGAAACATTTTCAGAGTTCAGGTTTGTAGAGAATGTTGATGAAATAATAGAAAAGAAATAGGGTTGGTTCCTCATGAGACAACAACAGAAACTTGAATTTGTGGGGCACTACCACCAGCTAAATGGACAGACCATCTCACAGTGTAGCAACTCACCATAGATTTTCAACAGCACCTTCAAAACTCAAAACCTCTACGGGTTTGAAGGATGAGGCCAACAGATATGTGGGAGCACCGACCACCTGCAACTTCCCCTCTAAGCCACATCCTGTTCTTTCAGCGTAGCTGGCTTAAAATTGTTAAACTTTCTTCATACTAGGCAGCACGGTGGCTAGCACTGCTGCCTCACAGTGCCAGAGACCCGGGTTCAATTCCCGCCTCAGGCGACTGACTGTGTGAAGTTTGCACATTCTCCCCGGGTCTGCGTGGGTTTCCTCCGGATGCTCCGGTTTCCTCCCACAGTCCAAAAAAAATGTGCAGGTCAGGTGAATTGGCCATGCTAAGTTGCCTGCAGTGTTAGGTGCAGGGGTAAATGTAGGGGAATGGGTCTGGGTGGGTGCGCTGCAGCGGGTTGGTGTGGACTTGTTGGGCCGAAAGGCCTGTTTCCACACTGTAAGTAATCCAAAAAAAAAGTGGTACACTGTACTCAAAAGCCTGCAGCAGGTTAAGAAGGCAGCTGACCACCACCTTCTCCAGAGTAATTAGGGATTGGCCACAAAATTTGGCTCAGCCAAAATAAAAGTAATCCCAGAGTGACAGAAGCCATGCTGCAGGCATCTACAGAGAACGTAGACCACAGGAGTGATGACATGGTGCCAAGTGAGACAGGAAGATATGAGATGTCTGTGGTCACAGACATCAAACCTCCAGTGTCTGAACCCAAGGCTCTGACATAAGAAATTTATTGATTGCATGTGGGAGCTCAAAATCAGTGAATGTGCTATCACACTACAGTCCCTCTAAATCATCCTGCTACTATGTAGAACTCTGTAGTTGGTGCATTGCAAAAAATTTCTGGAAATGGATATGAAAACATCCTCAATTCACAAGCAAGGAGCGACCCTCTGGGCGCATGGCCACACAGCTTAAAGGAAACTTTGCTTCAAACAACATCTACTACCTTCCACACTACATCTCATATTGTTCAACAGACAACCCTTCACGCACTAAGCTTCATTCCCTGGTACTCCACACTTCTTCAGTACCTCATAGAGGTTTATAAAATCATGAGGGGCATGAACAGAATAACTAGTCTTTTCCCTGGAGCAGGGGAGCCCAGAACTAAAGGGCATAGGTTTAAGGTGAGAGGGGAAAGATACAAAAGAGACCTAAGGGGCAACTTTTTCACGCAGAGGGTGGTGCGTGTATGGAATGAGCTGTCAGAGGAAATGGTGGAGGCCAGTACAATTGCAACTTTAAAAGGCATCTGGATGGGTGTATGAATAGGAAGGGTTTAGAGGGATATGGGCTAGGTGTTGGCAACTGGGTTTAGATTAGTTTGGGATATCTGGTCAGCATGGACGAGTTGGACCAAAGGGTCTGTTTCCATGCTATACATCTCTATGACTCTATGAAATCAGCTTTGACAGGTACATCACCCAAGCACACTAATATACATCACTGTTTTCTTTCTGTTGATTGCCTAGATAGGGCAGCACAGTGGAGACTGGCGAATGGGAATTTTCACTGAGATTGTAAATGTATTGGCTAGTTCCCCCAGTTAGCTTCCTGTCACTATGGAGGGGCATGGAGCAGTTCCACCCCAACTTGCTGGAGGACAGAGTGTAGTGCTTGCCCTCTCTGCGGCCTCTGCTGCATTTTTGGCATCATTCAGCACACCCAGAGGCTTTGCTGCTGCAGCCTCTTTGGGGAAGGTCACTAACCTTTCTGCCTTCCCTATGACCATGGGCTCACACTCTCTGTCAAATCAAAGAATTCAGCACAAAGCCTCCCAAAACAAGTCAGTATACCTCCAGATATTTTGAAACAGAAAAAGTTATAAAAAATTACCTCAACTGCAAGTTGCTTAGTCCCTTCTATGAGATTAAACTAGCAGTGAACGCCTGATCCACAGATGAACAATGAAGACGCTGCCGACACATGCATAGCCAAGTTTGGATGCTGTCGTCATGTATTGGTTTTGTGGCCTCAGGATGGTGCCAAATCAAGCACAGTTTGACACAGACAGTGAACTTACCTGTTTGTACCTATCTCCTATAGTACTGCCATTATAATTATATTATAATTAATGTAATATTGAATATTACATTACATTGAAGAAAACTGGCCTAAGCCCAATCTTATTTTACACAGTGAGTATACAGTCTGGGATCCTAATCATGACATTACCCGGCTCTGGCTAACTGCTCCACATGTAAGTCTCAGTAATTTGAAGCCAAGTTTGGAAAGAAGTTTTTTTTTCACTTTCTTCTTTGTTGTACATTCTGGAATTCAATGCAATTCAATGCATTGAGATTATATGTCTATTTCCCATTGTAAAGATTTGGAGGAGGGGACAACCCCGTTCTCGCGAAGCTTCATTCCCTGGCCCGCCACACATCTCCAGCAATTCAGGTTTAACAGGCACATCAGCCAAACATATTCTTGTTTGACTTCCTCGTTCAGAATGGTACCATTCTAGGTATCACAGCATGTACCCCAGCAAATAAAGCAAGCTGGCAGGGTTTTGACACACAACAGTTCGATCCATAACCATGTAATTATAATGGTGATATATCTCTCTGTGAGAGTCAGGCTCATTGTATAAACCACCTAAACACAGTACTGAATCATCACTATTGAATCATAAGTTTTTACCAATATTAAGCAGCTGGGTGGAATTTAGTGCCCTCTGACATGACTGCTTCAGGACAGGCATTTAATTATTTGGGAGGATGGCATTCATTGTCCATTTCCATCCCAGTTGAGTGCTTGGTGAAAGCTTGTGAATGGTCTTCATTCCCCACCACCAACCGAGACCCTCAGGCTGACGATTAATGGACAAGTTAAGGACCTTGTGCTGCCACCGCTGGTATTAACCCTGTAGTGCAAGGGAAGGATTGTCTTGAAAGGAGCACAACTAGCAAATCTATGCGCTGTTGTTTATCTGCTGCAGCACCGGGGGCACAAGTGGGGAGCTGCGAGCCACAATTTGCCGCTAAGGCCCTTCCCTAACCTCTGCAACCTTAGTCTGTGAGCAATATGAGTGTTTGGGACCCAGTGACAAATCTAGCCCTCATGTGTGTGAAAGACAGACAGCAGTCACCATCTCCATGAGCTCTCTGATACGCTGCCAGCTCTCAGCAAGTGAGACCTCCATCCATGCCTCCAACCAGAGTCCTTTATCTTAAGGTAAGTCCTGAGTGCTCTTAGCTCAACTGGTATTCCCTAAAAGTGGTAACACTGGACTCTCATGAGTTTTGTATTGGCAAGCAAGACCTGTATTTGAGGGTTGGTTAGCTCAGTTGGCTGGCCAATCAGTTCATGACACAGAGTGATCCCAACAGCGTGGGTTCAATTCCTTCACTGGAAATGGTTACCATGAAGGACTCTCCCTCACTTTAGGTTAAACCATCACCAGTCACTCAGAAGAGAAGTCCTATGGTATGTTGCCTCCAATAAATATATGATCTGTTGGTTATATTGTTATTCCATGGTGTCACTCATGATTGATTACCATTAGTATAACATCATGCTGAATTACATTGTCTAAGTTTCCATTGAATTATATGCTCACAATACTTGAAATGACAAGCAAATACTCTGCTGTCAAATGGGCCCACTCTATATTTTATTAGTGCTATTCAATTGTATATGTCATTCCCCCTGAAATAACTGCATAGAGGTTGGTATCCTGTCACCAACTCACCCTTTATTTACAAGTGGAGAGTCCTTGACGCTGACCCAGCTCGCTCAGAGCCAGCTCTCAGAGTGAACAGGATGTCTATCACTTCTGTTTATTTTTTTTTTCCCCAGCACCCATGTTGTGTGTGTGTAGGTGTGAGACACAGTGAAAGACACAAAGTGCATGAATCTTTATTCAATTTCCACCTCCAGGAAGATAGGAAACACCCGGGTGGCCAGTGACAAGCACTGCCCTTCACATCAAAGAGCAATGCTTTGTGATCAAAACAGTGAAGGGGAGGGTAGGGACTAAATCAAAATAGAGTTGGAGGGGGAAATAATGCACTCCGCTCCCTGCGGCGCCCACCTCTCCCTGAACAACTCCAGGGTGTTGGTGGACACCACATGCTCCTTCTCCAAGGACACCCGGGCCCTAACGTAACCACGGAAGAGGGGCAGGCAGTCGGCCCTAAAGACCCTCTCCATGGCCTGCTGCCTGGACCTGTTGATGGCCAGTTTGGCCAGGCCCAGGAGCAGACCCACGAGGATGTCTTCAGACCTGCCCTCCCTCCTCCGTACCGTCACTTCTGTTTATAGCTGTCAGGCAGGGCTGCTGATTGGACCAGATTAACAGCCCCAATCAAGGAATCCATATTGTATGAGGTTCACCTGGTTGACCTCATTGCAATCACCACATTCCTCCCTCACCGAGTCCGAGAATATAGACCTGTTGTTTTTATTGTAGCTCCTTCTGGCGCATTTTAGCACTGGGTCATGTTCCTCTGACTCTGACTCTTTTACAAGCAGCGTGTAACACACAGTAGCTTGTCTCTTGTGCCTGGAGCATCGCGGAAGAAATTTATTCTTTTCTTCAGGCAGCAAAGGCATTGAGGCAGTGACATCCGCTGTGTCTATCTCAGATTCCAAGGTATCTTTAACACTTAGTGGAAAGGGAGAACCCACATGTTTCAGAACAGTCGGAAGGGCTGTCGAGGAGCTGGGCACATTTTGCTCCAGTGAGTTTGTAGTTTTCATATGGTCAATGTGCTTGTTCAATGTCATTTGCCCAGAAAAAATAACCCATTCTTCCCACACACTGGGCCCAATCTTCAATGGCAGGATTGAATGAGTCAAGCTTCCCAAATAACGTCATGATGCCTGAAATGCTTAGCTCAAGTCAAAGACAACTGTTGCGAGCAAATTCCTTCAGGAGTGTGCTTTTCTCTTGTTGGCACCAAAATAATTCCACAGAAGCCAGTACCTTGTCACCAAGTCACAGTTTATTTACATGTGGAGAGCTCTTGACACTGATCCAGCTCCCTCAGAGCCAGCTGTCTGAGCGAGATGGCTGATATTCCTGTTCTTAACTGTCTGCCAGAGCTTCCTGATTGGACCAGCTTAACAGCCCCAGTTAGAGAACTCATATTTTATGAGGTCCACTTGGCTGACATCATTACAATCACTACTCCCACCAAGTTCATTTGACTTGTCTGAGAGTCAGTCTGTCCCAAGGGGTTAATCTTTGTGGTACTGCACTCACCTCTGAGGGTTGGTGCATTGACATTCAATCCAGCTGCCTTTCATTGTTAGCTCTGTTTGTGCAGATTTTATTATTCCTGTTTCCTCACAAATGTGTTGCTGCCAGAACTCAAGGTCAGAATATTACAAAGGTTCATCTCAGCAAGTCATCACTGTACAGCTACACAACAAAAAAAAGACCAAACATTTATAGTCAGTTAATCAATCAGTCCTATTTGAATAATTGTCCCTGTTTGATTTGTCTTTTCTTCTGATTCCCTGCCATCTTCCACCATTGTTTCCCACCCACAAAGAGCCTGAGACTTCTGCTGTGCACAAAGGACCAAACTTTTTTTTTACCGTTTCTATACCTTTTTGTTACACAAGAACGATCAATTAATTGCTTAAATAGATACTTTTCATTTTTGCTAAAATAATTAGCTGTTCGGGGAGGGAAAGAAAGAAGAAAAAAAACTTCATTTCAAAATGTCAAGCTCAGCTACACAGGTTACAAGGTCAAATCTCAGAAAGGAAATGAAATGACTCCAAACTGTAAGCGCATTTTAATTATTCTGATCCTTCCCAACTCACTTGCGATGTTATTTCGAGACCGCAATCTAGCGATTATTTAATTAATTTATTATGAGGAACCATTGGGCTATAACAAACAATTCAGCCATTTTAGCAAAGGGCAAACTTCCATCTATGCACAATTCCCAAGTTTGTCCCAAACTTGGAAAGACAATGTAAAAGATCCTCTGTCTCTGCAACTGACTGTATCCTGAATCCCAAACTTTTAATGGGATTAATTTATTCAGCACCTTCCTAACTATTCCCATTCTTCTCTTTTGAGTTCTGTTTAACTTTGAGCTTTATTGCATAACAATTATTGACAGTGCGTGACCACAAGCTAAGTAGATGTTTAAAAGGACCTGCCAGTCAGGCTGTTATTGTGCCCACCATCCTGGATGATACATTGAGGGGAATGGATTAACACTGGTGTTGACTAATCAAAGTAAGGTATCAGTCCAACAGTGAACGCATTTGAATAAGCATATCACCACTGTATTGCATGGTAATGAACATCTACAATATGGATTTCTTCCAAACATGATATATTTTGGCCTACATTATGAATTTTGCCACACTACAATCATACTTTATTACTTATTTCAATATGGTCTCAAATCTTTTATTAATTCACTGACATAGGAGCCCCAGCATTATTTTTGGAGATATGTGCGGACAATGATTAAACCAGATGCCATGACATTAGTCTGCCAGCTTCATTAATACCCAGATGCTCCTATCAAAGTGTTTTGTTAAAATAGTGGTTTGAGGAATCTCACCCAAGTGCACTTTGTGTTCAGCCACTAACTTTGTCAATTATAATGCCCCATCTATAGAATCAATCTCCCATCTATAGAATCCATCTACCAGGCCCGCTGTCAAGGAAAGGCCACCCACATTCTCAAAGATCCATCCCACCCTGGCAATGTTTTTCTACAACCTCTACCATTGGGGAGAAGATACAGAAGCCTGAACACATGCACCAGCTGTTTTCAAAACAGTTTCTACCCTACTGTTGTTAGAGTACTGAGGACTCACAAACTCTTAGCATTCACCTGTACCTGTGTTTTTGTTTTTGCTGCTGTTTACCTATTATTTCTTATCTATGCTATTTAACTCCGTGATCTGCCTGCATTGCTCGCAAGGCAAAGCTTTTCACTGTGCCTTGGTACACTTGACAATAAATAAATTCAATTCAATTCAAATCAATTAAATTCAAGGCCTGGGTGTGGCTGCCCAGCAGATGCACAGTAGAAAACCAACTGATTAATGTTTTGACATTAATGAAGCGAAACAAAGTTTTGCTTTCAAATTCTTCAAGAATCACTGACATTACTTAAACCTAACTGATATTACCTGTCCACATCCATATCAAACCATACATTTGGCCAATCATGATATAGGAAACGAGCCATTGCCTTGGGCAAAATTATATATTATTTATACAAACATTTCAATAGACAGACATGTTATGATGTGGGGTGCAAAAGTGACAATGTATCACAAAAGATACCTCTTCAATTTTTTTGAAGTATAAACCAATTCATTCACTGTTATCTGTTATTCAAAGCAAGTTCGAGACCACTATTCTCAAAACACTTTCTTTGATGAAGTGCAAGCATAACTAATGCAATGCCAAAGGTCTATAATATTCATTCAATCCCCTACCATGTGATTTAGATTTTTAAAGAAAGGCTTATCAGAACTTGAATTTTGAAATGAATGATTAAAATAGAATGAGTAAAGTCGCACATTAAAATGGTTGCAATCGGAAGGTAGATGAAATGTGCTCTGAGCTTATCCTGGTATAGATTTGAGAAGGGTTTGTATTTTCTATCAGCACCACTGTGTACTTGTTATTCTACCGAAAATTGTGGGCACTCTAAGTGAGAGTTGGAAATAGTCTGCAGCAACGTTTTTGCCACCATGCACCCTAACTTAATAAGTAGGAAATGAGGTGTATGATTCTGTGAAAGATAAAGAGCCTCAAAGTTGCAGATCAACACATTTTGAGACAACTATATTTTTCTCACTATATCAGCTGAGGGCAGTAATGGGTGGCAATGCAAGCAGTAAAATCAGCAAATGATACAGATGTTGCAGATTTCAGTAAAATGCACATCTGATAAAAAGATGCTTATTCAATTACTTGGAACACTGAAAACCACAGTCAACAGTTGTCTGCCTTCATCCCTTCAGCCCAGCTGGCTGTATATAGCGTAACTCTTTCCAAATATTGCCTATACCTAAACAAATATCAGCTCCTTATTTGCACTTTGTATCTCAAAGTAAACTTTCTAGCAACTAATGAATATCATTTTGCAATAGTTATGTCAAAACTGATGACATTCTATATTATTCCAAACTGGATTATATGACCCAGTGTATTGAAAGACAAACAAGAACAATGCACAGGAACAAGCCCTACAACCCACTGCATTGACACATGATGCCTTTCTAAACTAAAAATATTTTGCCACTATGTAGTTCATATCCCTTTCTTCACTGTCTATTCATATATCTGTCACGATGCCTCTGAAATGTTGTTATTGCATCTACCTTCATCATCTCCTCTGGCAGCACATTCCAGACACTTACTAGCTTTTATGTAAAAACCTTGTCTCCCACATCTCCTTTAATCTTACCCCCTGTTACCTTACCCTACGTCCCTTCATAATTAACATTTCTACCTGGGAAAAAGACTCTGATGATTAATTTTATCCATACGACTCATAACTTTGTAAACCTGTATCAGGTTGCCCTCATCCTTCCACATACAATTGAAAACAAACCAGGTTTGTCCATCCTCTCCTCATAGCCAATACTGCTGCAACACGACTTGCCAATGTTTATATTCTATGCCCGATCGATGAAGGCAAACATACCATTTGCCTTCTTGACCCCTTATTCACTGGAGTAGCCACCATCAGGGAATCGTCTAGCTCCCTCTGTTTGTTGATAGTTCTGCCATTTACTGTATACTTCCCTCTTGCATTAGATCTACCAAAAAGCAGCACTTCACACCTTGCTCTGGTGATCAGATATTTTAACTGTTCTGTAGCTTTCAAGGTTACAAAGTCTACTGTTGGCAATTGGAACCCTTGGCTTATGAGGTGTTAACAAGCAAAGAATTGTAGGTGCTTGTAAATTTCCAGCTCTAGGACAGAAAAAACTAACATGACATTTTGACAAATAACATCTGAAGTTAGGTCATAGAGTCATAGAGTCATAGAGATGTACAGCATGGAAACAGACCCTTCGGTCCAACCCGTCCATGCCGAACCAGATAATCCAACCCAATCTAGTCCCACCTGCCAGCACCCGGCCCATATCCCTACAAACCCTTCCTATTCATATACCCATCCAAATGCCTCTTAAATGTTGCAATTGTACCAGCCTCCACCACATCCTCTGGCAGCTCATTCCATACACGTACCACCCTCTGTGTGAAAATGTTGCCCCTTAGGTCTCTTTTATATCTTTCCCCTCTCACCCTCAACCTATGCCCTCTAGTTCTGGACCCCCTGACCACAGGGAAAAGACTTTGTCTATTTATCCTATCCGTGCCCCTCATAATTTTGTAAATCTCTATAAGGTCACCCCTCAGCCTCTGACGCTCCAGGGAAAACAGCCCCTGCCTGTTCAGCCTCTCCCAGTAGCTCAGATCCTCCAACCCTGACAACATTCTTGTAAATCTTTTCTGAACCCTTTCAAGTTTCACAACATCTTTCCGTTAGGAAGGAGACCAGAATTGCATGCAGTATTCCAACAGTGGCCTAACCGATATCCTGTACAGCCGCAACATGACCTCCCAACTCCTGTACTCAATACTCTGACCAATAAAGGAAAACATACCAAACGACTTCTTCACTATCCTATCTACCTGCACTCCAAGGTCTCTTTGTTCAGCAACACTCCCTAGGACCTTACCATTAAGTGTATAAGTCCTGCTAAGATTTGCTTTCCCAAAATGCAGCACCTTGCATTTATCTGAATTGAACACCATCTGCCACTTCTCAGCCCATTGGCCTGTCTGGTCCAGATCCTGTAAAAGAGTCCAGATATTGTAATGTGAGGTAACCCTCTTCACTGTCCACTACACCTCCAATTTTGGTGTCATCTGCAAACTTACTAACTGTACCTCTTATGCTCGCATCTAAATCATTTATATAAATGACAAAAAGTAGAGGACCCAGCACCAATCCTTGTGGCACTCCACTGGTCACAGGCCTCCAGTATGAAAAACAACCTTCCACCACCACCCTCTGTCTTCGACCTTTGAGCCAGTTCTGTACCCAAATGGCTAGTTCTCCCTATATTCCATGAGATCTAACTTTGCTAATCAGTCTCCCATGGGGTACCTTGTCAAACGCCTTACTGAAGTCCATATAGATCACATCTACCACTCTGCCCTCATCAATCTTCTTTATTACTTCTTCAAAAACCTCAATCAAGTTTGTGAGACATGATTTCCCGTGCACAAAGCCATGTTGACTATCCTGAATCAGTCCTTGCCTTTCCAAATACATATACATACTGTCCCTCAGGATTCCCTCCAACAACTTGCCCACCACCGAGGTCAGGCTCGCCGGTCTATAGTTCCCTCACTTGTCTTTACCGCCCTTCTTAAACACGTTTGCCAACCTCCAGTCTTCCAGCACCTCACCTGTAATTATCGATGATGCAAATATCTCAGCAAGAGGCCCAGCAATCACTTCTCTAGCTTCCCACAGAGTTCTCGGGTACACCTGATCAGGTCCTGGGGATTTATCCACTTTTAACCATTTCAAGACATCCAGCACTTCCTCCTCTGTAATCTGGACATTTTGCAAGACGTCACCATTTATTTCCCTACAGTCTACATCTTCCATATCCTTTTCCACAGTAAATACCAATGCAAAATATTCATTTAGTATCTCCCCCATTTTCTGTGGCTCCACACAAAGGCCACCTTGCTGATCTTTGAGGGACCCTATTCTCTCCCTAGTTACCCTTTTGTCCTTAATATATTTGTAAATACCCTTTGGATTCTCCTTAATTCAATTTGCCAAAACTATCTCATGTCCCCGTTTTGCCCTCCTGATTTCCCTCTTAAGTATACTCCTACTTTCTTTATACTCGTCTAAGGATTCACTCGATCTATCCTGTCTATACCTGACATATGCTTCCTTCTTTTTCTTAACCAAACCCTCAATTTCTTTAGTCATCCAGCATTCCCTATACCTACCAGCCTTCCCTTTCACCCTGACAGGAATATATTTTCTCTGGATTCTTGTTATCTCATTTCTGAAGGCTTCCCATTTTCCAGCCGTCCCTTTACCTGCGAACATCTGCCTCCAATCGTGTTTGATATTATTGAATGTATACCAGATGCAAGATGTTTGGCTTTTCCAGGTGCTCTCCCATGGTTCTGTTTGGGTTGAGAATAAGATGTGACATGGAGAAATGTTTGTGGGACAGGGAAATACACATTTCCAGGGAAAAGATTTGTGATGGCAAGTTAATTATTTCACAATTATTTCCTTCAAAAATAATCAAGTCATACGCAGTGTCATGATCCTGCTAGAATTGAGAAGAAATTCAAACACCCAGGTGCTAACTGAAAAAAATTGCCAATAGGTTTTAAAGAAATGATCTTTATAATGCAAGAAACAAGTAATGCAAACACAACTATTTAAATGCTGTCTTGACTGAATATTTGTGCTTAACTTTGGAAAACATAACTAATGCACTATCATGTGTACTTTAAATTAAAATATTAAATAGGACCTCATCTTTTTCCAAATAGAAGTAAATACCACTACTAGCTCTGTTGAAGAGTCAACTAGACTCTTTTTTGCTTGCTCTCTCCACGGATGCTGCTTGACCCACTGTGATTTCCAAATTTCTTTTGTTTTCAGCACTCATCTTTTTCCTGATGACTTAATCTAAGAAAATCTTTGGTTACTTCTCAAGCTATTGCAAATTCTTTCATTTCCAGGGATGAGAACAAAGTACCACAGCGCTCAGAAATTCTATTTCTCCTCAGCATTACCGCAATTGCCTGAGGTACGAAATTTTATTAGTAACTTCCATTAGCTTTTGACTCAGGGATCACCCGACATTTCTTCAAAAGCTGACAACTGCACATTCAACTCAACTGTAGGCTTCACTACCCTCGTGGCTATAGCCTCCATCACTGAAATACTCCTGGCTTCTGAAGGCCCTTTGCTTGAGGTCTACTGCTGTTTTTCAAATCTTAGCTGTCTCTTCCTTTCTCTGCCTTTCACTGACCAACTTGAGTGCTTTCAGCTCCACATCTGTTCCAAAAGGAATGGCATAGCAGTAAAACCACAGAGCTAGTGATCCAGAACTCCAAGTTAATGTTCTGGCGACATAGGTTTGAATCCTATCGTGGTAAATGGTGAAATCTGAGTTTGATTTTAAAAAACCCAGAATAATGCAGATTGGCTCATTGGAAACCATGTAACTGTCACTGATAATTGTAAAAACACATCTGGTTTACTAATGTCCTTTAGGGAAGGTAACTTGCTACCTTCACCTGGTCTGATCTACATGTAATTTTGGACCCATAGCACCTTAACTGCCTACAGGACAATTAGGAATGAGAAATAAATAGTTAGTGACAACCACTTCCCATGCATGATTAAAAAAGACCCAAAGACCAGCTGGAAAAAGCAATTCAGATATCCAAGCAAGGTTCCACCTGAATTGTTCATCTCTATGGCAACAGTGGTTAGTTGAGATGTCCAATAGATTTTCATATTAATTAACTTTTAGCTTCAAAATCAAACCTTTTGACCTTGAGGTCTGCATGAATAATTTACATTTCTAAATTAACTCAGGGCAATTCTCTTTGGACTTAAAGCTTGCAGATTCCCAGCTAAATGAAGGCAGCCAACCTGTTCTACAGCTTTCGTCCTCTTATCCCTGATCTCACAAGTTCACAAGGAGGCCTTTAGAACTGGTATTACTTTAAGTGTTCTGACAATTTCTAAAGTCCAACATTTTAATTACCTAACACTCATCAATTTAATCTTCTCAAATCTAAAAATTACCTCTAAAATATTGATATAAACCATGATGTAGATGGTTATGACAACTGAAAGGAATAAAAAATTAATGCTGCGCCTTTCACAAACTAGTTAAATATAATAGCATATTGCATTGATTGCCACCCATTAGCTAACACTTTTCATGTTTAGGTTTAAGAAATACAAAAACCTTTAATCTTTTTGTTCTTATATTTTTGATTTTTTGACTATGTATTAGTGGGATAAAATTTTCATCTTAAAATCATCTGGAATTAAATTTGGGAAGGGTATAGAAAGGCAGCTGATGTGCTTTTAGCATTTGAATGATTTTGTTCACAACCTGCTGAAGTAAAATGATTTGATTGCATATTTTAATTTTATTTAGAAACTCCTTTAAAGACAACTGTTGGCATTATCCTTGTAGAAACTGCTTTATGCTTTTAAGCAAAAGCATGGGGAGTAACAGATCCCTCATACATTCTCTATGGGGTAATACTTTGACCCAACAGAGTTGATTTGTCACTCAATCAATACTACTTACAGAGTCAAAGAGTCATAAAGATATACAGCATGGAAACAGGCCCTTCCGTCGAACTCGTCCAAACCGACCACAAATCCTAATCTAATCTAGTCCCATTTGCCAGCACTTGACCCATATCCCTCTAAACCCTTCCTATTCATATGCTTATCCAGATGCCTTTTAAATGATGCACCCTCTGTGTGAAAAAGTTGCACCTCAGGTCCCTTTTATATCTGTCCCCTCTCACCCTAAACCTATGCCCTCTAGTTCTGAACTCCTCCACCTCAGGGAAAAAAAACCTTGTCTATTTACCCTATCCATGCCCCTCATGATTTTGTAAATGTCTACAAGGTCACGCCTCAGCCTCTGACTCTCCAGGGAAAACAGCCCCAGCCTGTTCAGCCACTGTCTATAGCTCAGATCCTCCAACCCTGGCAGCATCCTTGTAAGTCTTTTTGAACCCTTTCAAGTTTCACAATTTGCTCATACAGTGTAAATAGTTGAAATTTGGTATTCTTACATTTGTCCTGATAAGTGTATTCTTGGAGACAGATGGCCGAATAGCCTGTCTCCATTTCTGAGACTTTGTCACAGTTGTTCTTTAGAAATATTAGGTCCTCTGGCTCTTACCCCTGGCACACTCTCATCCCCTGCCCCTTTCTCATGCCAAATTATGGCAATGCAGACCCTCAACTACTCCACATGGCCCCTTACAGCAACATGTCAATTTATTGAGCATTTATGCTCCCATTCACCTCCATGGTCATTTTAAAGTTGTATGGCAACTTAGTATGAAGAGTGTGCTGCTGGAAAAGCACATCCGAAACGTTGACTCTCCTCTCCCCGGATGCTGCCCGACCGGCTGTGCTTTTCCAGCACCATATATTTCGATTCTGATCTCCAGCATCTGCACCCCTCACTTTCTCCTGGCAACTTAGTACAAACAGATGTCTTCACCCACCCCTGTAGCTTCACATAGCATCTATGTCAAATTAGGCCAATTCCTGTTCCCTATCTATAGCCCTTTGCCCTTATACTCTCTATCTCAATTCATCTAATATCCACACTGGACCGATCTCAAGAGCTTTACTAAGATAAAATAAAGTTCTCAAGAACTTTGCTAAGATGAAATAAAATAAAGTTCTCAAGAGCTTTACTAAGATGAAATAAAGTAAAGTTCTAAACAATAAATATTATTCGTGGTGTTCTTGTATATATATTACAACATAATAATGTTCACAGGCTTCACTGTATAACAATATACTTTCATTAATGAAAACCTATTCCACACATATTAATGTCTTCAGGTACATAATCCCTCAGTGATATTCATAACCCCATAAAAACGTTAACCATTTAATCACTTCTTTGAGCCATCAAGTAAATAAATGTACAGCCCCACACCCATCACCACTGCTTTCCCCCCCAGATTTGAAATATCTAATACTAGGGGACATGCATTTAAGTTGAGAAGGAGGAAGTTCAAAGGAGATGTGAGGGGTAGGACTCTGGAATGCACTGCCAGGGATGGTGGTGGAGGCAGATACAATTAGAGGATTTAAGGGACTTTTAGATAAGCACATGAGTATGCAAGGAATGGAAGGATATTGACCAAAGCAGAAGGGATTACTTCAATTAGGCATCATGTTTGGCACAACATCATGGGCTGAAGGGTCTGTTCTTGTGCTATGATCTATGTTCTATACTTCATGTTGATAGTAATAGGTTGTGATGAGCATTAGAACACCAATTAGAATTTTGTCAACAAATAGATATTGAAACTGAAAGATCAGATTCTTTTTAACTGTCACAGGTATAGGCAGGCATTTTTAAAATCAATTTTTAAAGAATATTCTATTTATTTAACTTCAGAATTTAACAGTTCTATAGGCTTTTTTCGTTCTTCATGAGCATTTACTTCTAGTCTATAATTTTATAAAACACACACTGTTAGGTATGTCCCTGACTCCAGTGAAATTGCAGTCTGTTTAGAACTGAACACTGTGGACAAATGGTGCTGTTGATTTTGGTTTTCTGTTGTTATTGAGTCACATCCTATTCCCCTTCTCCCTAAAACCCAATAAACCCCAGGTGAAATCAGGATCTGTCAGAAATGGGTGTGAGACTTCTGGATCTGTATTCTGTTCACCAGCTTTAAAGGTCTCCAGAGGCTTCACAACTCCCCAAAGCCTAAGCCAATATCTTGGATGGTTCTTTTGAAGAAGATTACTTCAGAAAATGTTGCAGCTTTCATTTTTCAATGTGAAATAAAAATGTTTATCTTTACTATCGTGAGGATGCTTTTTGCTATGGATTTTCATTCTCATTCATTTTTATTGATGCACAAGAACAGCAAAGCAGGTGGGGATTGCAAAGTAGCAAGTCTGGCAAGTCTGCAAATCTTAGTGTCAATCATTGAAGAATTGTAGCACAGGACATGGAAATATCTCCAGCTTATTAAGATGAGCCTGCTTAGTTAATGGTGATTGGATCTGAAAACCTCATGAACTCATGACTCAGTCTTCTCATATAGGTACAGGTCTATGATGGAGAAAAGTCTTCTTGATATATAGAACACTAGGAAGTTGTCCATGTAATTAACTTCTCTGACAATTTTGCGATTTAAAAGCTGTCTTTATCTTGCCAATATTTTTATTTTATATCCAGTATTATGAGTTGGATAAGTAGAGAAACAAGATGACGATTGCACAGAGTGTCAAATATAGTCAAAATTAGTAGATTAATTTCCAATAGATTTTCTTTTTTTTCATTTCTGATTCCCTTTTCATATCATTTCATCACTTGCTTGTTGGGAGTTTATCTGCCCGATTTTCTTGTGTGTTCAGTGTGTTCTCCATCTGCTCAACCGTGATTTGTTGGCATTTTATGAATACTAAATTTGAACAAATCAACTGCAGTAAATTACCATATATATAACTGTGACACGGAAGTGTGAAACCTAAGCATGACACAGGAAGACTCAAATAACAGATATAATGTGTGCTGTTCGCATAGAGTTAGATAGATTTAGCCTTCTATAGCAATCGTGATCATTGACAGTTTAATTCACAATTTATAATGATAATTTTTTTTCTCTCATTCCAATGATTCCATCCATCCTATGAACTAATAGCTTCACAGTTTAGGTGCCTTGAACATTTTGGACTATGAGCTTTCACAATAATATTTTTTATGTCTATTCAACCAAAGAAAGATATGCAGGGGCTATGGAGAAAAGACTAGGGACGTGAGACTCATTGAAAAGTTCTTCAAAAGATTTGGCATAGGCATTCCAAACAGTCTCGTTTTGTGTGGTGTAATTTTAGGAACCAAGTACCAAGAGGTGAACATAAGGAACCCCTTTTTTTAAATGTTAACATTCTGAAAGGCATTTTACAAAGAAGGCATGTTTTCCACCTGGGTCTTGAAGTTACTTCTCATCTTAATCTGATTTTCAGATCCAGAGGTTTGGTATAGCTCAAACTACCAATGAGACATTTTACCTGCACCATAATGTGATTAACCGGTGCTAAATCAACATATTGTTTATGGTACAGCATGTCATTCCTGCCTGTCATTGTTCTAACTCTTATCAGTTATCTTATTAAATGGTTAGATTATTTTGCTTTCCTGTGATAAGATTGTCCTTCTCCTGTGAGAGTTTGTCTGTGATTCTTCCTAGTCTCTGTTTCCAACACAATTTGAATAAGTTGCTCCAGGGTCAAATTTTCTTTTTGGACATTAATAAATCTGAGGAAGACTCATAAATAGTTCTCTTCCTTACAAAGTCCAGTTTCACAGCTCAATAATCACAGATGTCCATTATATATACAAGGCATTAATGAAACTATATGGATTCTCTAAGCTGTTGAAATTCTATTAACTCTTGCTCTTTCAATAATGTTATTTGTTCTCTGATTAATAGCCAAAAGTTTGAAGAGCTTCTTCAAAAGAATCTGTTTTATGTTTTGCTAACTTGTAACATTCTCAGCTGTAGGTCTTATTGTATTTGCTTGTTCAGCTTGAGGTTTAGATTTTAACTCTGAAGCAATTTTATAGTTTAAGAACTGTTTAGTTGTCCAATCCTGCAATCTATTCGGCCCATCTCTTATATTAAATTTCTGTGACAGCATTATTTCTTCTGCTGTATCTTTCTAATTTGATTACATTTTCTTCTTTTAAAACTCTTTTAAATTCTCTGGGATCTAAATACTGGTGCCTTCTCTCTCTCTCTCTCTCTCTCTAGGAGATTATAAATTCTGCACTAAAGCCTTTTCTTATTTATTTTACGAGCTTTCAACGTGTTCAGTACAGCCATGCGGTATTATTTGCTTCTAACAGAGCTTACAATTCTGTATTATAGCAATACCTAATTATTTTAATCTAATCAACCTTTAAATTTTGCAAATTAATAATGTTATATCTCTGCTTACTGAATGTCTCCCTCCTTTTTATAAGCAAAATGAGGATTTCCCTCCTTTTATGGGTAAGATGGAGGTTTTTCCATTTCTTGCAGCAAGGGTGAAAGTTGCCCACCTTTTTTTGTGGGCAAAATGGAGACTTTGCCACCTTTTATGTCCTGAAAGACAATGCGAGCCTTCATCCAGAATTTTCCAATCAAGTTTTATGGCCGAGGCCTTAATAAACATTCCTATAAAATTTTGTTGTTTAAATGATTAAACTTCCATTATTTTCATAGTCTTAAAAGTCTTCTAACTGTCTTCTATTAGATTCTGTAATCATTTAAGCTGTCCTTTTCTGACTGTAAACTTGCCTTAGGATATTCCAGATACTGCAGCTTTAGTGTAAACTAAATCTATGGCCCTTTGACTTTACTTCTGGAGCCATGCTTCATGACACACCCTTGATCTGGCAATGATGGTAAATGCTCCTTTCTTCTTACTATCTTTCTTGGCCTGGCTCATTGCACTGTTAATTTAAAGGCTTTCCTCTTGCCTAACAGTGACTTGTAACTTTAAACACGGAGTTCTGAAATGGTCATTTCCCAGCTGAACCTTGGCTCACCTTTGCCTTATCAGATCTTTCTTCCTGTTCAATTACATAACTATGAAGTGGTTCCAAGCTGGCTCACACTCCTTTTCCTGTGGTCTGAATCAGGTCTGAAGTGATGGTGTTGGTTTGGAGTGTTGTTTGTGTTTTCTTGTTCAATCCAAGGATTCTATTTGCTGCTTGTGACTGTTAACTGACCAGAAAAGCAGAAAAACATTTAAAACATTAAATTAACTTGTCTTCTGAAATTGATTTCACCAAGATCAAATGGATTTTTCCAACTTTGTTGCCCTGTGGTACTTAAACAATGATGCTCACCTTTGCTCACCATATTGTAAGCGCTACTTTAGCAATCTCTACCAGCTAGTTGAGATAAAGTGTTGGTACAAATCCTCCTTCATTTAAAAATAAAACAAACAAGTTAGACAGACCCAAGTGGGGAATTGTAACAAAATGAAAATCAAACATTGAAAGGAAACTTACAGAATTGCACCAGAAAATTATCAAATTAAATCAAAATATTGTTGTCCGGTGACATGACACATCCCAGCCTCTGTGGTGCTCATTGGTCCCTGAGGCCTCTATTGGATTGACACCACTTGCTCCCTCCCAATGAACACCCAAGTGTGAACACATTCACAAAGGAGGGGCAGATAGTTGGGTACTAAGAACACCTACATCTACACTTTGAACCTTTTGATTGCCATTTTGGCCAGGTCCAGAAACAGACCGCTGAGTCGGCCCTCCTTTCTGCAGCTCATTTTAAAAAAAACTAAACAGGGAATGCAAACTGTGAGAAACAGAACTCACAAATCAATCAGCCGGAGACAAAGCCTTGGAAACAAGAACAATTTATTACAGTCTCGCGAGAACTGGACGCTTCTGTAATCAAACAGAAATGCGCGCGAAAATAACACATTAAAGCATTCTTATTCAGTTTACAAGTTGCGGAATCACGCCTCCCTTTTCCCATCCTATCATAAGCCAATTGCCTCACTTGTTAGTTATTTTCTTATCTGGCCATCCTGCTGTCCTTGTCTGCATTCTTTGTTCCTTGTTTGTTACAGCTTGTTCTTTATTCCAGTTTCTCTTATCACACTATAAGCTTTGTGAAATGAAAGTTATTTCCTAGCTTCAAACTATTTTCTTTAAAAGACCCTCTATATTCATGAAAGTCTTAGCCTTAAGAATGCTACATGCTACAAGAATTCCGCGACCGTTTGTATAATGTTCCCCCTTCCCCTCCCCCCCCCCAACATTACACCCCCTCCCCCATCTGCAAAAACAACATTTCTAATCTCCCACACAAACGAAAACCATTCAACGTAATTGTCAGTTTCCTCCAGGCCACAAAAATTGCACGTTGCCTAATACTCAGTGAATCTCCAATCTTCCCTTCTACCTGAGTCTAAGGACCTATTTGGTTAGGAATCATAGATGATGGACCATGAGCCAAATCAATAAGAAGAGGCACTTATTTGAACAAGATGCAGTTTATTCCATGCTAGAAATAGTTAGAAGTTGCACTGTCAATAGGTGTGGAGCTGGAGAAGGTCAGCAAGTCAGACAGCATTGGAGGAGTAGGAAAGTTGACATTTCAGGTGGGGACCCTTTATCAGGACTGGGGAAGGGGAAGAGAGCCCAGAAAATATAGGAGGGGGGAACTTGGACTGTGGGAAGGGTAGGTGGAATGGTGACAGATAGGTGCAGGTAGGGGTATTAATGATTGGTCAATAGGGAGGAGTGGTGCGGATTGGTGAATAGAAAGATGGACAGGTAAGGTCAGAGAATTGTGGAGGAGTTGGAGGATTGGAATAGGATGAGGCTGGGGGTGGGGAGAGTTGTTATATTGTTACAATCAAGAAGGACAATGCTGCAAGAAGACAATGATAATGCTTACATACTCTGGATGTTGGAAAATTTAAAAAGGACGGAAAATGCTAGAGAAACTCAGCAGGTATGACAACATTGTTGTAGAGAGAAACAGATAACTTTTTTGAGTCTGAAAAATGATTGTTTTAAGCTGTTGACTGAGGGGAGGGAAGAGAAAGTGGAACAGAGGAGTCTTCACATTGATAAAGGAGGTATAGAGATGTTAAGTGCATGTAAATGATAGATGTGAAAAGAAGAAATGGTTATGCTGTGTTGAGAGTAAAGGCAATAAGACATGGGCAGGGGGTGAGAGTGGTGATTTAAGTTGTTGAAATCAATGCTAAGTGCTAGAGGCAACAAGTGCCTTAATGGAAAATTCACTATTGTTCCTCCAATAGGTGTTTAACTGCAACAGGTCCAGATTGGAAATGTTAGTATGGGAGCAAGATAGTTTATTGAAATGGCAAGCACCTGGAAGGGTAGGTAATTATTTATGACATAGCAACATGGTTCAGAAAGTGATTACCTGATCTGCATTTGCTTTAATTAACGTAAAGGAGACTGCATTGCGAGCAGCGAATGCAGTAGATTAAGTTGGAAGACGTACAAGTACAATGCTGCTTCCCCTGGAACCTTGAACTGTGAAGAGGGAGGGAATGTGAGGATTGCTACGAGTGACGGAAGAGAGAATGGTGCCTGTCAAATGCTGATAGCAGGAGGGAAGGGAAGATGTGTTTGGTGGTGGTCTCTTAATGGTGATAGTAGAAAAAGTGGAGGAAAATCCTTAAATGAGCCAGGCATAGCTGAGGGTTTTGTCATCCAACAAACAACCCATCATAATGGCCAGTGATGCTGATTGCAGGAAAAATACAGCCAGGACTGAGGAGAACTCCCCAAAGCCATTTGCCCATTTCCTCTATCAAGATGGAATAGACATTGCCAAGAGATTTTGCAGCATGTCAGAAATTTAGTTGCATTGGTTACAGATAGATCGAGGTAACAGCATAGGAATTCAAACATGTAACCAATAATTTGGAAGAGAGGTATTCAATTATCTGAGGTATTCATCAATTAAAGGCAATATTTCAATGAATAGAAAGTGAGTCATTTCTCGTGGAAGGGATCATTTCTGTTTTCTTCTCAAATTTTCTATGTGCCCATTGTCCCTCAGCAAATTCACTCTGCCTTTGGGTTAAGTTTGAATGAAAGTCTGATCATTAATTCAATGAAAAGTCTCCATCTTCAAGGTCAGACAAATTCAAATAGCAACACAACTCAAAGCCTTGCCCCTTAAAAGGAACAAGTAAAATATGCACCATATGCTCATCTTTTGAAACGATGACAGAATCTGCATGACATCCGAACAAATCCATTGTAAATAATTCTCTTCAAAGTGTCATTGATGGAATGATACCTTTTGAGTACACGGCTAGCGATCAATGATAACTCACCACATTATTTCTAGATTTAAGGAATCTGAAATTGTAAAAATGCTAATTGTTGCAATCAGGTGAGGAGGGATGAAAGTGCTCCTCTGTTTTGAAACCCCTTGCTTGGCTCTGACAAAGATTTTCATTTCTTTTTAGCATGCAGTTATAACACTATTCAGTTAAAACATAGCACTTATCAAAATTAAAGAATCAATAACAAACTTTTCTTGAATGTAAAAAAAGTACAATTATCTAACTAACCTTAAGAAAGGCATTAAAATGCAATGTCAAGCACAAGTGCAAAATTTTATGAAGGGAGAGAGTCTAATACAATAGGAAGATAAAAAATGTGCAGTTAACAAGGTCTTTAAGCCCCCATGAGTTGTTATAGTTAAACCTGAGACCACAGTTGTTTCATCAATGCACTGTATCCTCAACAGTGTTGAAATTGATAAAATGTTTTTGTTCTCAATGGATGGACGTTTCTCTGATTTGTTCTAGTTCCTGTGCTGGCACTCAAGATGTTGAGAAAGGAAAAGAGAGGCAAGCTTTGAGTTTCTTCTTGCAAATCTATTTTCCTCCTGTGTTCTGTCCAAAAGCTGTTTTCCTGAAATACAGTTCACTTGTGCATTCCCATGTCTGGCGTAATTAGGTTTTATTTTTCAAGCCCCAGGTATCTTTCATCCAGAAATGTGAAACTTCCAGGAAAATAAATCAGATGTAGGAGGCAAGGATTTCTTCATGCTTGAGTGACTTTTGATGAAATGTGAATTACAACTCAGAATGTTTTTTTTTCTCACACATTGATTTAACCAGATCTACCCAGTCAAGTACACTATTGCAGCCTACCTAAGTCAATGATTTCTCCTTTCTTTAAAGGTCTTTCATCAACAAAAGTCTTAGGTATTAAAAACCTATGATAGAAATTGGAAAACTGTCACCATATTTTATCATTATCATGACAGCTACTACACACAGGAATGTTCTCCCAAGTTGGCAGTTCTGACAATTCACCTTAATCTTAGTGAAGCCAAATCGGATTGTCATACAGAGAGGAACAATATGCCTCTGCGTGTGGAGAGATGAAAAGTTACCTTCTTTGTTAACAGATGTTACAGCTAATCCACATGTTAGTCACCATAAACAAATTTTACAAGTATCCACTTTGGAAGGGGGGAAAATAGTCAAACAGCCTCCAAGGCCATTAGAATTATTGTATCGTAGTACTTTATTGACTCACAACATTACTACAGTCTTGTTGATCTGAGGTTGGACAATAATTATAAATTCACAAAGGGAACTTTTGGAATGTTGCAAAATGGAATTTGGTGCTAGCTTGGCAATCTATCTCATGAGGTTTGTGGGTGCTCAACTTTTCTTTTTCAGTCCTTCTGCTTATGGGTTTTTCCTGTTAATGTTACCCTTGATCTGCAAAGATGGGACATACTGTCAATAGGCATCTTCATGACACCCTATAATGCTGTTTTAAAGTTAACTTAAGACAACAATTATTTATGAAAGTAAGGCAGACAATGTGAAGTAAACTAATAGGAATGTTCCAATTTGACAAGGATAAGATAAATAGAGAAGAGGTATCCCCAGTGATTATTCAATCCATGACTGCACAATATCAACTTAATATCTCCACCAGAAGAATGAAGAGAGAGCTTAGGGGAATTTCATTTATGCAAGTTGTACAGAATTAGAATACCACTTGAAGAACAAGGGTGGAAGCAGAATTCAGAGTGAGAGAGAATTTGCATTTAAACAACACAGATCACAACCTCAGAATATTTCAAACCACAAGTGTAGTTGCTGCACCAGCCATTTTAAAACAGTGCCATGGGATCTTCTATAGATCTTAGAATCATAGAATCCCTACAGTGTGGAAGCAGTCCATTCAGCCCATCAAGTTCACACTGATCCTCTGAATAGCATTCCAACCAGACCAACATCTCTTGCCCTATCCCTGTAACCCATGGCTTGTCCATCTAGCCTGCACATCCCTGAACAATATGGGCAATTCAGCATGGTCAATTCACCTAACCTGCACATCTTTGAATTGTGGGAGGAAACCAGAGCACCTGGAGGAAACGCAGACAGACATGGGGAGAATGTGCAAATTCTACACAGATTGCCCCAGGATACAATTGAACATAGGATCCTAACACTGTGAGGCAGTAATGCTAACCACTGAGTCACTATGTTACCCAGACATAGCTTTGGCTGAACATCTCCTCCAAAAGATGGCATCTCCAACAGCACAGTGCTTGCTTCAGCCTTGCACCCTGAAATATCAGCTTAGATTTGTTTTCTATTAAGTGGGACTTGAACCTGCAACTGTCTCCTGCAGATACAAAAGCCATATTCCTTAGTTACAGTAACTTTAACTTTGTTCTTTTCACCTATTTCATCATTTCAAGTTTAAAAGAAAATGCAGGAGTATGTTGTAAGGTTGTGCTGAGGTTGTACAGACAGACAACTCTGCCTTCCTTGTGGTGAATAGAAACCTTTTATGAACCATGTGCACTATATAAGGAATGAGGTTGGAGAGAGGATTCCTAGAACCTTGCTAGCTCAGTCCTTGTTCTAAGTGGATCTGGATATCTGCAGTCGTATCTGATTCATTAATGTAATGGGATTTAACCACTATCCTACAGAGAATAGAGCTAATTTGCTACCTTATTTTAAGACTTGAATGCTGTTAAGGCAAACATAGAGCTCAAAACCTGGAAAATTGCTTAGATGTACTTCGTGCCTGCAATATTACGTTAAGTTCAAAGAGAGATATTCATTGACTAGTCAGCTAGGCAATTCTTCAGAAATGCTTCATGTTAAGAATGTCATGTCAGGTTACTTCAAAACAAGGTAATACAAAGTTTAACAAATATGAACAGCAAAATTTCGATAAAATCTAATTCTCAATTCCAGTTCTAAATTCTAAAGCTTTGTTGTTCATGAAGCGGAAGTCCATCTTAAACCTATGTAGTCTAATAGGATTCAGTCAAATGATCAAATTTTGTTTTGACCTATTTCTTTTTCATATTTGCTAATCAGCCTGTTCAGAGATGTTACTACACACCTCTAGAGCAGGGAAGATTTGAAGTCCTGGTAGTGTTCCTTAGAACATTTGGGCCTTAGTTTGTTAGGTCCCTTGGTTTGAACATTTCAGTACAATTAAGAATATTTGCCAACTGTGAGCTATTCAGTGAATGGAGATCATATGCAACAGATGAATTTTAGAGAGTCTTTTTTAAAATTAATATACGAGGCAGCATCTGCAGAGCTGTAAAATTAACTTTTCATTTGTTGATCCACACTAAAACAGATACATGTGAATATTTATAAACTGTGAAATTACTTTATAGTTGTAAACAAGAAATCCCATTGTCCATTTCATCTTGAATAGTGAAGTTCTCTTATTTATTGTTTTGTAAAAGTAGTTCTTTTTATACACTTCATGAGAGGTAGGCACCATTGGTTTGACCAATATTTATTGTCCGTTTCTAATTGCCTTTAAGAAGGTGATGTGAGCTGCTTTTTGAACTGTTGTGATCTTTTGGATGTAGGCATACCCACGATTAGGGAGGTGGTGTCAGGATTTTGACCTCGTGAGACTGAAGGAATGATGATACAGTTCTAAGTCAGGATAGTACGCAGAATAGAAGGGAACTTGCAGATTGAATGGATATTATGCATCTCCTGCTTCTGTCCTTTTAGGTGGTAGAGGTTGTGGGTTTGGAAGGTGCTACTGGAGGAGCCTTGATAAGTTATTGCAATGCATCTTCTTGCTGACACACACAGCTAATATTGTGCAGCAGTGGTGAAGGGAAGGTATGTTAAAGGTGTGAGATGTGGTGCCAACCAGCGGTCAGTTTTGTCTGAGATGGTGTCAAGCTTTTAGAGTGTTGTTGGAGCTATAACCATCCAACCAAGTGGCCAGATTTCCATCATATTCTTGATTTGTGCCTTGCAGCTGGTAGGCAGCATTTAGGATGACAGGGGAGGTGAGTTACTCGCTGTAGAATTCCCAGCCTCTCAATGCTCTTATAGCTACAGTATTTATGACGAGTAGTCATGTTAACTGACTACAAGTTGTGCCTGACCCTGTGAAACAGGAGCGTGGAGCAGTGAGTATTTAAATTTATAACTGACTATTTGGAGCCCTTCTTACCGGGGCATGAAGTCACCTACTTGTGATCCACT
This sequence comes from Chiloscyllium plagiosum, assembly GCF_037043375.1. Lineage (NCBI taxonomy): Eukaryota > Metazoa > Chordata > Chondrichthyes > Orectolobiformes > Hemiscylliidae > Chiloscyllium > Chiloscyllium plagiosum. Next base: position 26,944,233 of record NW_028270146.1, read on the forward strand.
TCACTCATTCAACTGCTCATGTCTGAACTGGAAAGAAACTCAGAGTGATATCACAGGAAAATCGTGAGTTCAATGGCTGGTAAGAAACAATGTTTAGAGTCTAACCTTAAGTAGCAATAATTTAGAAAAGTGTATTTTTTAAGGGATTAACTGAGAAGCACCAGGGATAAGTGAAACTCAGAGAATAATAGGAGCAGACTAAAGTTGAGGTAAAGGGAATATTTTTAAAATGAAGTAATTAGAAAAGTTGGTAAGTAAGAAAGGCATGGTAGGTAGCGGTGATGACCAGGTGGTATTATCGCTGGACTGTTAACCCAGCAATCCAGGAAATGTTCTGGGGATCTGGATTTGAATACCACCGTGGCAGGTGGTGGAATTTGAATTCAGTAAAAATCTGGAGTTGCGTGTCGAAAAAAAATAGTTTCCTATCATTACCGAATGTCGGAAAAACTTATCTGGTTTGCTGATGTTCTGAGGGAGAAAAACTGCCATCCTTACCTGGTCTGGCCTACTGATGACTCCAAACCCACAGCAATGTGATTGACTCTTCACTGCCCTCTGGGCAATTAAGGATGGGTAATAAATGCTGGCCTAGTCAGCGATGGCCTCATCCTGTGAATAGAGAGAAAAAAATTGGGATAGTCATGGTGTAAAGCCCAGACAATTGGCCTCATTCCTGATGAAGGTCTTTTGCCTAAAACATCGATTTTCCTGCTTCTCAGATGCCTGACCTGCTGTGCTTTTCCAGCACCACTTTAATCTTGACTCTAATCTCCAGCATTGCAGTACCCACCTCCGCCTGCTCTGTATAGATAATCATTGCCTGGCACTTGTGAAGTGTGAATATTACTTGCAACTTATTCGCCCAAACATGGATGTTGAACTACTTTCAACTTTTTTCAAAATAAGTTCAGTTCAGGTTAATTGACTTAAAAATAGTTTCCTATCAGTCCATTGAAAAGGATTGGGTTTTTTTACAGTTCATAGTACTTTTGTAAGTTAAACATCAAAGGTACACAGATTTCTCATAACACTCACACCTTAGAGTTAAATTTATTGATTTGTCAATGTTTTTAATACTCTTCATGCAATATGTATGTTGTTTAATGTTTTTCTTGTAACTTATCATCTTTAGATAATTCGATCAGTTTATATTAAGGTGAGATTTAATTAGTATCACTGAGAGTGTAAATCAAGCTAACACACAAATATTAGTAAAATATATGGTTTACAAAGGGATGAAAGATGATAACAGGTTTACAAAACCTTCTATAGCAGAGTAATTCCAACAGCTTAATCTTGTTTCCTGATGTGTGACGAGTGACTTGTTATTCAGAGATGCTTGCTTTGTCATCATGGCTTTTCTCTCTCATGCCAATCTGAAATGCAAGGTGAATCAATTTTAATTTTTTAAAGAAGTACTACTGAGAACAGTGAGAGTCAATATAGAAAACCCAGCAGTCCCTTACTATGCACTCTGGTTTTCAGTAGGAGCTTAGTAAACCTACAAATCACTACATTTTACAAAACTCCTTAACTAAAAAACTGACAAAATCAAACTTATATTAGTACAGGCGCTGTTCTTCCCTCAAAAAATATAACATTGAAATGTTAGGTGCCAAATTCAATCTGAGTGCAGCTGTAAGACCAAGAATGTTTATTTTGAAAAAAACTAGTTCTGATCCTTTTGAAGAAAAATGCAGATGAAATAACAACTCTGCATAGTCTGTGATAAGCATGAAGATATCAGAAATCCTTTGTGCCGGAAATATAGATCACAAAGTGATCTGCAAGCACACTGATATTTAGGACAACAAACCTGTTGCTGTCACTTTAAGTGAAGATAGCTGCAGGTTGATGCCTTTTGCAAACAGCGTATATAGGACAGCAAGGGGATATTGTAGACTAGACTTCCGTTAGACAGCAGTACATTGGACTGTGCCAAAACAGGTGGGCTCACCTCCGCACCCACAAAATCGACCAAACTGGAGGCACTAAAACCATTCTCTCTACATTGAATGGAAGTCAGGCAGACAAGTACAACTGGGTACGAGTAGGAAGCCACAGGACAGATTAAACCAAAGCAAATGCCTGCAGAAAGACTGTTAACTTACACAGAACCAAAGGGCCGTGCAGTCAGTCTGCTGCACCTTGGTTATCTATTGTCACATCAGAAGATAAGAACATGTTCCAAATAAGTCTTTTTTGGACTATTTCAGAATTGACAGAAACAATGTGGTTAGAAAGAATCTTTATTCTTGTGATACCATATCATCAAGCAAAGGTGTCATACTCTGTTAACCATTGACGTCTTATGTAACTTTCGCTTGCTCTCACTTTTATTTCAGCAATCGGTTTTGCCAGTTCTACTGCACTCAAAGCATAAGCAGACTTGATTGCTCAATCTCAAACTAAATGGTTTACAAATTAATATACACTTTGGTGTGACAAATCTCTCACTTCCACTGTTTGCGGAAGAGATTCGCTCCCTGCCAATTACCAACCTCTTTGTTATTCTTGTAGCCTCAGTATTTAGAGGATTAGTCCGATGCTGGCAAATGGCATACTCCAGGATAGTGGTATTCTGTGATGGTAATACCACTGAATGTCAGGGGGTTGATAGTTGGATTCTTTACTGTAGGAGATGGTCATTGTCTGACACTTATATGGTGTGAATGTTACTTGCCATATATTAACCCAAACATTGATATTATCCACGCTTTGTAGTACATAAACACAACTTGCTTTGTTAATTACTTTCAACTGGTTTAAATAACTTCAGTTCTGATTAATTAACTTTTAAAAAAAGTTTCTGTTACTCCATAGATTTATTGATTTTTGTAAGATGAACACAAAGATCTTAGTGAAAACTTTGCTGCCGACCATGGAAAAATGAAGAGATTCCCTATTTTTAATCACCAGTTTTCTTCTTCAATATATCCTCTGCTTCGTATTCTGAAAGCACTCGTTCTCACAAGACATTGGTGCCAACGGCCTTCCTATATCTTGCTTCAATGACCATCCTTCAGATTTGAACAGATACTGTGAACAGCAGTAGATTGCTACCTCATGGAAACTCTGGGAAAAAAAACTCACACAATGCTTACATTTCACATCTCATGACTCAGTTTAGTTTTTTTTTAATGTGTTCTTGGGATTTGGGCATCTCTGTCTAGATCAGAATTTATTGCACACTCTAAGTCCCTTGAAGAATGTGGTGGTGGGCTGTCATTTTGAACGATTACAGTTCCTGGAAAATAGGACATCACACTGATTTTAAGAAGGAAGTTCAAGGATTTAACCCATTGTCAGTGAAGGAGTGGAGATATATTTCCAGGTCAGTATTACTACTGCCAGTCCCCAGCCAAACTTTTCCAATTTACTACAGTTCTTGATACAATCAATATGTTACCCCAAATTATCAAGCTTCCAGGTGAGGATGGATGAATTTTCTCCCCCAAACCCCACCATCAACGTTTCATTCACCTGCCCTCCTCGTTTTTTTTCAACAGGCAGAGCACGCGCTGACATGTCCAATGCCACACTGGAACAAGGTTTAACTCCCTTTCCAATAGCACAGTCCCAGTCCAACGGATTAGATCTAAGCACTGGAATCCTGCCTTATCCAGCCATGCCTAGCTCTAAGGAAGATAGTTGTTTTTGTTGGAAGTCAGTCAACTCAGTCCCAGGATATCTCTGCAGGAATTCCTCAGAGTAATGTTCAACACCCAGCCATCTCCAGCTTCTTCATCAGTGACTTTCACTTTAGCATAAAGTCAGAGATGGGGATTGCACAATGTTCAGCACAGTTTCTACTGTTCATTCTGTGCCCATATGCAGCAAAGGAGGAGAAACTGAGGGCTGCAGATGCTGCGGATCAGAGTCAATGAGGGAATGAGGAAGGGCTTATGCCCAGAATGTCAATTCTCCTGCTCCTTGGATGTTGCCTGACCTGCTGTGCTTTTCCAGCACCACACTCTTGACTCCCATATGTAGCAAAGCCTGGGACAACATCCAGGTTTGAGCTGAAAATTGGCAACTAACATTCTCACCAAACAAATGCCATGCAGTGACCATTCACAACAAGTGATAACCTTACTACCTCCTCTTGACATTCAATTATCATGGCCGAATCTCCCAGTCTCAATGGGAGATTACCATTGACCAGAATTTGAACTAGCCACATAGATATTGTGGCAAGAGAGGCAGCTCAGAGATAATGAATCCTGTGACAGATAACTCACACCTGATTCACTAAACCCAGCTACAATGCACATGTCAGCATTGTGTTGGAATGTCTCTATTTATCTGGAAAATTGGAAAAGCAACAGTCAAGTCGCTCAACACTACTTGTAGGGCACCTCATCAACCAACCTAAACATTTATATACTCAACAATTGATGCACAGTAGCAATGTACCATAACAATGTGCATGGTAGCAACTCACCAAGGCTTCTGAGAAGCTTCTTTTAAACCTGCGACATCTACCAGCTATAAGAACAAGGGAGCAGATGCACAGCAACTTCACTCCCTGTACATTCTCCTCCAAGTTACACACCATTCTGAGCTATGTGATCATTCCTTCAATGCCACACTGGAACAAGGTTTAACTCTCTTTCCAATAGCACAGTCCCTGTCCCCTAAGGACTGCTGTGATCAGGAAGCCATTTATTACCATCCTCTTAAGAGCAATCAGGGATGGATAACAAGTGCCATGTCAGCTAAATCCCAGAATCATAGTGCACATAAGGAAGCCATTCAGTCCATTGTGCCTATTCTATCTCTTTGAAGGATTCATTCAATTAGTCCCTCCCATATAGTATTTCACTATATCTTCGCCTTCATTGATTTAACCGATTGGTTGTCAAACGTCACTGCTGAATCTGCTGCTACCATCTTTTCATGCAATGCACTCTGTTAACAACAGCTGGTTATGTAAATACAAACCATATGTACCCATTGATTCTTTTAGCATGAGGAGTAAGAGAATTGACTTTTTGGGCATAAACACTCTGTTAGGAATGAGCGGGGTCTGAGATAAATGAGAGGGGGGGTTGGGTCTGGGGGAAGGTAGGGCTGGGAATGCGATAGGTAGATGAAGGTGGAGGAAGATGATAGGTTGGAGAGCAGGGTGGAGTGGATAGATGGGAAAGGTGACGGACAGGTCAAGAGGGCGGTGCCGAGTTGGAGGCTTGGGACTACGTTATTGTGGGGGGAGAGGACCTATCACTTTTCCCCCAACTTCATCTACCTATCGCATTCCCAGCTACCTTGCCCCCAGCACCATCCCCCTCCCATTTATCTCTTAGCACCGCCCCCCACTCCCCGGCTCACAAGCCGCATTCTTGATGAACGGCTTATGCCCAAAATGTCAATTCTCCTGTTCCTCAGATGCTGCCTGACCTGCTGTGCTTTTCCAGCACCACACTCTCGACTGTGATCTCCAGCATCTGCAGTCCTCACTTTCTCCCTTGATTCTTTTGCCAATTACCTCAAACCTATATTTTCTGGTGAATGACTTTCCTGCCTCTGGAACACCATTCACCATTCAGCCAATGAAAATGCCTCAAAGCACAGGTCAAAACTTAATTTTTTTTTCAACAAAGGAATTAAACAACATGTTTGCTGCATTTGGCAGCCAAAGCAAACAGACATAGTGTGGTGCAAAAATTAGAACACAGATTTCTGTCTGTCTCCCATGCTGCAAAAATCTCTCCAGCTTTTGAAATAGCTAACAGACAACATATGCAAATTAGAGAGTGAGAAACTTGCAAAATCACAGATCAAAAAAAACATGGAAAATACTGCTGTAATGTCACCAGTAAAAGCAGGAAATGCTGGAAAAGCTCAGCAAGTCAGGCAACATGTGGGGGGTTCTGAAAGTGCTGATGTTTCACACAGCTGACCTTTCATTCACAATTGGGAAAAGTTAGAGATGTGAGCATGGGGTGGGTGAGACAAGATTCTAAAAGTTCGTTCTTCACAAACACTGCCTGACCTGCTGGGTATTTCCAGCATTTTCTGGTCTTCTGTCAGCATCCACAATGTTCTGCTTTTCAACTAGTGTAACTTCACATAGATATTTTCAATCAGCTGCTGGCAAAGAGTTAAAAATAGAAGCATTCACCAACCTCGCTAAAATCACACTGAGGAAGGGTCTCAACTTGAAATGCTGTAACAAAGCTTTCACTTTTCAAATGCCTCCTGTTTGTTTCCATTATTTCCAGGTTTTATTTTATTTTTTTTAAATCTTTTGCATGTTTTTGCCACATGGAGACTGTTCTGGTAACATCAATCTCCAAATTGAAAGATGTGATAATTCAAGGTCATGTTTTGACTTTCAGCATCTCAGAACAGGCTTTCACTATTCATGACTGTGGAAATATTTTCCCCTTCGACCCAAGGCCAAAAAGAATATTTATTCTGATGCAAAGAATTATTTTCATAGTTTGAATATTTAATAACAATTGAATCCATAAAGAAGCTTTGCTAAGTAACTGAGAAAGGAGCTTGAGCTATTGGCAATGTTTTCATTGTCATGTAGCTGCAGCGAATGAGTTAACAGATTGGATGAATTTTTCTTGTTATGCTTTTTTTACCTACCCTCCTTTCCCCTTCGACACATGCTCTATGTTATGATCGGACTGTCCGCTTCTGTCAGGCAACTGATTAGGCCCCACTTCAAGTGGAATAGGCGAGTTCAGTTTCCTTGTAAGTGAGTAATTACTGTTCCTCTGATTCACAAGACATGAGAAAATCAAGGACAGAAGTTGAAAATCTGACGAAGACATGAGTTTAATTAATATTAAGCTCTCATGTCACATTCCTTTCAACCTTTGTAAGAATTCAGTCTTAATTAGAAATGCAGTCATCCAGTGAACAGGACAGAGGAAACGTCGCAAATAAAGTTTATATCTATGTTTCTCTTTCGCCTTCAGTTTTCTCAACTTTTCTTCTCTGAAGAACATAAAACTCTCATTGAGGAGATTGGTGAACAGGATATAATAATTCTTAGTTCATGTGAGGTTAGACTGTCAATGGCCACAGAATGTATGTTTCCAAAAAGTTGCAGATTCTGGTGCAAGTTGAAATATTCTTGTTTGAGATCATTTGTTGGGAGATTCATTGCATGTTGAATAAAGGCGAGTGAAAGGAGTTGAGGTGGAGATCAGATCTAACTGTTTGGTGGAATAGCTAGGGGGTGCTGAATAGGCTATTCCTATTCATCGACTTCACTCAAAGACCATGGGCTAAATTGTCTGATAAGTTAAAAATAGATCCCAAAAAGATACCTTTACTCTTCCCAAGTTCAGAGAACCTAATTGTACTATAGCACCCAAACTTTTGTTCTTTTAACCTCAAACGTTGTGCTCTGCATGGTTTAGTGTCATATTAGACATGCCATTTATTCACTAGACCAGCAGAGGGAAACATGATACAAATACCTTTGCATTTGTGTGGTGTTTTCATTCAAGAAACAAACTCGAAGACTGATACTTTGTTGCGGGATTCTTCAATGGGACCACCACAAGAATGAAAGCAAACATTATTGCATATTCCATGCAATGTGAGATAACAAAATTCACTGTGCAAACAAAATAATGTTTCCCATGGTCTATTGAATAACATGGGGAGAAGAGTCAGCCATGCATTTCTTTAAGCCCACTTCAGCAAGGCATTTGACAACTTCAGCAAGGCATTCAACAAGGTTCCACATGGTAGACTGTTCACAAGGTTAGATCACATGGAATGCAGGGGGAGCTAGCCAGTTGGATACAAAATTGGCTTGAGGGTAGGAGACAGAGGGTGGTGGTAGAGGGTTGTTTAACTAGAGGCCTGAGACCAGCAGTATGCTGTAAGGTTTGATGCTGGGTCCAATACTTTTTGACATTTATATACATAATTTGAATATGAATATAGGAATCAAAAAGTGTGGTGCTGGAAAACCAGACCAAGTCAGGCCGCAAGGAACAGGACAGTCAATGTTTCGGGCATTAGCCCTTCATCAGGAATACAGGAGGTATGGTTAGTAAGTTTGCAGATGACACCAAAATTGGAAGTGTAGTGGACAACGAAAAAGATTACCTTATAGTACGATGGGATCTTGATCAGATGGGCCAATGGGCCGAGGTGTGGCAGATGGAGTTTATTTTAGATAAATGTGACCTGTTGCATTTTGGTAAGGCAAGTCAGGTCAAGACTTATACAGTTAATGGGAGAACCCTGGGTAATATTGTCGAACAAAGAGACTTTGGGGTCCAGGTGCATTGTTTCTTGAAATTGGGCTCACAGGGAAACAGGGCAGTGAAGAAGGTGTTTGGCATGCCTTCCTTCTTTGGTCAGTGCATTGAGTATAGGAGTTGGGATGTCATATTGCAGCTGTACAGGACATTGGTGAGAATACTTTTAAAAGCTGCATTTAATTCTGGTCCGCTCACTATCAGAAAGATGTTGTTAAACGTGAAAGAATTCAGAAAATATTTACAATATTATTGCTGGGATTGGAGGGTTTGAGCTATAGGGAGAGGCTGAATAGACTGGGGCTTTTTCCCTGGAGTGTCAGAGGCTGAGGGGTGACCTTAAAGTGGTTTATAAAATCATGAGGGCCATGGAAAGGGTGAATAGCCAAGTTTTTTTTTCCCAAGGTAGGGGAGTTCAAAACTAAAGGGCATAGGTTTAATGTGAGAGGGGAAAGGCTTAAAAGGGATGTGAGGGACAACTTTTTCACGCAGAGAGTGGTGCATGTATGGAACAAGCTGCCAGAGGAAGTGACAGAGGCACGTACAATTACAACATTTAAAAGACATCTGGATGGGTACATTAATTGGAAAGGGTAAGATGAATATAGGCTAAAATGCTGGCAAATGGCACAAGATCAGTTTGGGATATCTAATCAGCATGGATGAGTTGGACCGAAAGGTCAGTTTCCATTCCTTTGACTCTATGCCTGATAGACTGTGGCTTATCTGTCTCTTAACTGCATCAACTCATACAGAAGCATACACTGAAAATATGTATGCATAACAGAACAGAAATCATTAGCCAAATCAGATCATGGTATTACCAACTTAATTATTATACCATCCGCTGCTCAAAGCTGCTCAGGGATGTCACCTGTCAGATGCCCTATCAGTCTTATTCTAGGCAGTCTGATTGGTTGTTGAAGAATACCGATAAGTATAATTTTAAGTCGTCATCTTAACAAATTTTCCCTTCCTGTTTAAAACTTATATTTTGAAGTTGGACAGTGCGAAATATTTTTGCTCGTGTAGCATATCTGAGGAAATGAAACTGCCATTCAGCCCAAACAAAGTCTGCTTGATTTTTTTGTCCACAAATGTAAATGTTTTAGGTAAAGTCTCCACAGACCACAATTGCAACCGATATGTCCTTACGAAAGGCTTTTCCACATAACAAAGGATCTCACATTTACCGTATATTACTGCCTTAGAGCTGCATTCGCAGACAAAGAACTTCCATCAGTGTTTTGCATCTTTTGAGAGAGACATACATCCTTTGCTGGTTTGGAAAAGTATTTATGAAAGGTTTCTTGAATCAAATCAAATGTATATCTTCTGCAGCAGTGATGGGTGAAATCTGCTCTTTCAGAGGGTGCACTGTTGTACTCTTGGCAGATTGAAACAAGTAGAAATCATACATTTGTCATGCCTTTCAAACTATCTATATACTATTCTCACTGCAAGGAGTAAAAAGAATATTGAGTCTTGTTCTTTTGGGATTGGCTAAAGTTTCAATGGTGTACCAAATTATAATTAATAAATATGCTCACTGCCCCGGAAAGGCTTTTTTTCACAAATGTGAAATCTCATTCCCTCAGAAGAAGGTTTTTTTAAATGCTGATTTACACAAAAGGGTAAATTTTAAAAGTTTGTGTTCCAGAATTTGTTTTACTTTATGTGCAATAATTCCAGTGTGATTTATATTTCCTGCTTTTTGTTCCTATTTTTGCCATTGGTTAGAATTCTTTAAACGGATTGGCTGATAAGCCTGTGTTATGCCTGTGTTGTTGCTGAAGGCAGGAGCAAATTACTGCAGATGCTGGAATTTGTGCTGAAGAAGAAAAACCCTCTGATGAAGAGTCATCTAGACTTGAAACATTAGCTTGTTCTCTCTCCACGGATGCTGCTGACCTGTTGCTGTTGAAGGAGGAGATTGAGATCCTGCTAAAATTTTGTAAGCAGTTTTTCCTCAAGATCAGCAGAATGCTCTGTACCTTCAATATAGACAGCAAGATCCAGACCAAAATAAGAAAGTATTCAGGAAGTCACTAAATTTTCACAGACTGATGCAGCGAAACAACCCCACACAGTGGAGGCAATTAGACAACAAAATGCATACCAACTCTAGAGCGCTTAACTATGAATATCTTTTCTGTAAGCAAAACCAAAATAGTAAATGAATGTGGATTGGTTACTTTGGGTAAATGGATCTTTCAGAATAAAATTTGAGAAAGAGGAAGTCTGGATTACAAATGCAAGATAAGCTAACATCACAGTTTGTTTTAATAGAGCATAAGGTGCTTACTTGCAAATATGTTGATGTAAAAACGACTTGGCTATGGGGTTGTCAAAGTTTGTAAATCAATAAAATTAATGCCACACCTCCCTTGAGAATACTTTGACATATATCAACATCCAGTAAATCCAGTTGATATTTCCCTCCTGCACTGAAGTATAGTCAATTCCAGACACACTTGATCTCAGTGCAGGGCCAAGCCACTTCCTGTGGTAGATAAAATTCCTGAATCAATTATAACGCTTGAGGACAAAATCCCAATTCAAGTAGAAGATTTTTCCCAATTAGCTATTTTAAACCTTTTCTTGTAAACAATACTTTGGACAAGCTCTTGAATACGGAATGCATCTCCCGAGGGGCAGGCACATGCACATCTGGAGTACACTAGGCTATGGTGTGTATATCTATTTGTAAGTATGATCTGTTCCATGTTAATGAGCTTACCTTCAGCTAATCTACAGCAGGCTGTACTATGTTAGGGAGTCACATTCTGGTATGTTTCTACATTAACCCTAACTTCCAAAGGAAAATGTCAGTCACCCAATGGAAAACAACATTATATAACAAAATCTTTATTATCAGTAAAAGACAACAGAATTATCATTATCTACAAATTAAAATGCTGATTTCAGAAATTAGAAAAACAAACTTATATGACAGTGATTTTACTGCACAGAAATATGACGATCCATAACTTTGGATTCTCCCCTAGAAGTCAGGGACTTCTGCAAATCTGCAAATCAGAAGTCTGCAAATCTGTGGCAGAAAGAACAAAGAGAAACAGAGGAGAAAGAACATAAGAATGATTGACTTGCATTTATTTAGCACCTTTCAAAACACAGGATGTTCCAAAATGCCATATCGCCAATGATGGAGTTTTGATGTGAAATGCAAATTGTACAATATTTATATAAATAAATATTATTTACTTCATCTGTTAATTTTACTTTAGGGTAGACTGTCAGATGATGCTTTAAGACCAGTCACACTTTTAATGTGAAGTAGGGGAATGTTGTTAACCATTTTGAAAGTCTCATTTTAGAAAGGATTAAAATTATGGGCAGATGCAGCCACATTTTAATAGCTTGTCATGGAACGAGGTTTAAATTTCAATCCCCATGACTCAGTGGCACTCTAAATATATTAACAGAAATCCATGTTAGCAGTATAGCAGCAAGCAGCCATATCACCAGACAATGATATGCAATGCTTGAGTCACAACCTAACCTGCCAATTTTTAATAAGCATTTATATTCCTGCAATTCTTACAGTGCCAATGTGTTGGATAGAGAATTTAAATTAGTCCCGTGACAGATTACCGTACTGTGTTGTTTTTAAGGTTTTGACAGAAGCATTTCTGGGAGTATGAATAGAAAAGTGAAGTAAACCCAGAGCACAGTAAGTATGAGACCACTGAATAACAAAAATGTGTGCAATGACTTGTGTTCCCAAATCGAGGGATAAGTTAGATATTATTGCAGGAGCAATCCTCAACACAGACCACCCTCTACAATGAGGCTGTCTGTACTATAGGTTTGCAGCTACTGCACTCCTTTAGGACAGGCGCCTACTGAACCTGCTTGGTAAATGAAAATCACTTGCTAGTTTCACTAGAAGATGCTCTTGTCTCAAACAACATTTGGTTTAGCAACCAAGTACAAGTTATATTAGTAATGATAAGCATTGCTCTCAAGACTTGGAGGAGGGTCTAAATGGTAGATCTTATTCCTTTGAGATACTAAGCTGTTCTCCCACCAAGTCCATGTGACATTAGCATAACAGGTGATGCTTAAGGCAATCCTCAGTAGTAACCTTTTTAGTCCCTTACACTCTTATATAACATCTTTGCTGAGTCTTTTCTCTTTTTCATAAAATGTGATTAATTTTTTTTATTGATTCATGGAATTTATCCTTTACTAGTATGGTCAGCGTTTGTTACTCATCCCTGAGTGCCACTGAGTAACCACCTTGAAGAGGTGCTGATCCATCTTTTTGAAAGCAATCCATGCGATTTGGGTACATCCACAATGCAATTTAGGAGAATGGGAGAACCTTAACCCAGTGGCAATGAAGCAACTACACTATATTTCTAAGTCAGAGCAGTGAGTGGTTTAGAGAGGAATTTGAGGGTGTTGATTGTGTTCTATTATCTGCTATCTTGTCCTTCTATGTAGTAAAGGTCACAGGTTAGGAAGGCACTGCTGGAGGAGCTTCAGTGAGTTATTGCAGTGCACCTTGTAGATGGTATACCTAGCTCCCAGATGCTTTGATGGTCGAGAGAGAAATATTCATGGTCATAGATAGAGTGCCAATTAAGTGAGCTACTTTGCCCTTGATAATGTCAAGGTTCTTGAATACTGTTGGAGCTGCACATACTCAAGCAAATAGAAAATATTCCATCCCACTTCTGACTTGTTCAGCTTTTGATTTATATACTTATTTAGAAGCTTTTCTGTGTCTTAAGAATTGTTTTCTCTAACTTGTCCAACTCTGAGAATCATAGAGTCACAGAGTCATAAAGCACAGAAACAGACCCTTCTGTTCAATTCATCCATGTTGACCAGGTTTCCCAACTAAACTAGTCCAATTTGCCTGCATTTGACACATATACCTCTAAAACATTCCTATTCATGTACCTATTAAATATCTTTTAAATGTTATAACAGTACTGGTATCTACCAATTCCTCTAGCTTTTCATTAAAATATAGATCATTGGGTGATAAAACAATTTGGACAGAGTGAGGCGTACAGGTTACACCACATAGGATGAGTGCAAGTCAAGATCAATATTAACAAGGTCAGCATTATTTGAGGTTAGATAGTCCATTCATCGGTCTAATAGCAGCAGGGAAGAAGCTGGTGCATGATTTCAAGCTCTGTATCTTCTGCATGATGGAAGAGGTTGTGGGAGACCATTACAGGGTCTTTGATGATGTTGGCAGCCTTTCCGTGTTAACAAGATACATAAATGAAGTTAATGGATGGGGAGGTTGGCTTCCATGATGATCTGAGCTGTGTACACAACTTTTATAGTTTCTTGCCATCCTGGGCAGAGCAGTTGCCATTATACACCTGGACAATATGCTTGCTATGATTTTTTAGGCAGCTGAAGGAAAATATAAAACTTCTTTAGAAATGAGTTATCATTGACAGGGCCCTTGGACATGTTTGACCCAACCCCCATACTTGCCCTCTCTCCTTCCCTTCCCTCCAACAACAATGATAGTGTGTCCCCAATTCTCACATACTGCCCCATCAGATTCTGCAAACAAAGGATTGTAACCTACCATTTCCACACCTCCAATGGGATGTCACACCCAGGTGCATATTCCCCTCCTCTCCCTTGTCAGCTTTCATAGAATCATAGAATCCCTATAGTATGGAAACAGGCCCTTCGTCCCAACAAGTTCACACTGATCCTCCAAAGGTAACCCACCCAGACCCATTCCCCTATCCTATATTTGCCCCTGACGTCCGCACCTAACCTATACATCGCTGAACACTATAGGCAATTTAGCATAGCCAATTCACCTAATTTGCACATCTTTGGATTGTGGGAGGAAACCGAAGCACCCAGAGGAAACCACACAGACACAGGGAGAATGTGCAAACTCCACATAGACAGTCGCTCGAGGTGGGAATCGAACCGGGTCACTGGCGCTGTGAGGCAGCAGTGCTAACCGCTGAGTCATCCAGCCACCCGACCATAGGGATCATTCCCTCCAGGACACCCTGGCCCACTTCTCATCCATCCCAACACCTCCCCACATCTTCCCATGCATTCACAGAAGTGTAATACCTGCCCACTTACCTCCTTTGAGGAGAAGCAGCAATTTTTAAAAATAATCTATTTTAGCAATTTGCATATACTTCATTCAATCTAGTCAACAGTACTCAGTGTTCGGAGGGCGGTCTCCTCTACACTGGGGAGACAAAACGCAGATTTTGTGTCTGCTTTGCAGAACACCTACATTCTGCCCATAAAAATGACCCCAAGTTCCAATTGCCTGCCACTTCAACACACCACCGTGTTCCCACAACTGCATTTCTGTCTCAGGCAATTCTCCAGGGAGCCTCAGCACATGCACAAAGAACAAATCTCTTTTTCCACTTGGGGACTTTGCAGCCTCTGGGACTCAACATTGAGTTCAATAACTTTGCAGCCTAATTCCATCCTTCTATATTTTTTATCCACTCCACACCTAGTCCTGTTACAATACAGATTGCTTTTAGCACAGTCACTCACCCTCACCTACTCCTGGGCACATTATCACAGTAGATGGAATAAAAACAGAAATTGCTAGAAAAGCTCAGTAGGTCTGGTAGTATCTACCAGAGAAGTGAAACAGAGTTAATATTTTAGATCCTGAGAACCTTCTTCAGAAATCTATAGCTTATATTGGGTTGTTCTCAGTACAGTTCACCTATTCTCTCCTACTCTGAGCTCTTATTATCACTTATTCAGCCTTTCTTTTGTCCTGATTGCTAAATGTAATCTCCTTGTTTGCCTACCTGTTTCATATCTCCTTCTCTCTGGGCTCCATCACCACTTACTTACTTATCTCCCCCTGCTCCCCGCACCCCGCAAAAACACTGTCTTCATCATGAATACCACTTTTTCTTCACTGCTAACAGCTCTGATAAAGAGTCACTGGACCTGAAATGTTAATTCTGCTTTCTTCCCACTGATGCTGTCAGACCCACTGAGCTTCTCCAGCAATTTCAGTTTCTGTTTCAGATCTCCAACATCCGCAATTTTTTGTTTTACATTAACAGTCATTAAGACTGAAACATGTTAAATACATAATAAATTGCTGCAGAAGGTTAACTTAGCACTGACTATTAATACTGGTTTCAGAAATATATTACTCACTATTTCTTTGTGTAATTCACTGAACACTCAATAAAGAAGATAAATAAAAATGGTGCTTTCTATGCTTCTCTTCACCTGGGGCAAAGACTCTTTTAATCCTTAAGAGGGCCTTCAGCATCTTATGTATGCTACAGATCCTCAAATTTTCATAGAAACCAGCTGCAGGAGTCATTGAGCTGCTTTTGCTGGCCAGCAATCATCCTTGTGAAAATAATGCCACTGAAACTATGAATGAGAATGGGATAGTCAAATACCATTTGTTGGACATTACCAGGTATACTTGCTCCCAAGGTACAAACCTCTTTTACCATCATTCCCACACTGCATCGTGTCATCAGCAGGGGAGTGCTCCTGTCCAAACAACACAAGTTACAGCCATCACCATCAATGCTGCCACTAGCAAAGCCTGTTAAAATGACATCTATCCCATCAGTTGGTGGTGGAAACTTTCTGAATGTGATTTGGGTGTTGCATTTTCTTACTTAATAACTGTGACTACATTTGGAAAATGATTTATTGTCTGCGGAGCACCTGATGATAAGGGATATTGAAACAGCATAAAAGTTATATAAAAGCAGTTATTTTATCCCTTCGTCTTGGGATAGATGACAAGCAGAAGTACTTAACTTCAGAAGATGACAGATGAAAATTGAAGAACAGAAATTAAGATTCTTTACAATGATGCTCGTTCCTTTACATATACCAGCAAAATGGAATAGAGTCATAGAGATGTACAGCATAGAAACAGATCCTTTGGTCCATCTCATCCTCGCTGACCAGATATTCTAAACTGATCTAGTCACGTTTGCCTGCATTTGGTCCATATTCCTCTAAACCCTTCCTATTCATATACCCATCCAGATGCCATTTAAATATTGTAACACATCCTCTGACAGCTTGTTCCACATGTGTCCTATTCTCTGTGTAAAAAAGTTGTCTCTAAAGTCCCTTTTAAATCTTCCCCTTTCACCTTAAACCCAATGTCCTGTAGTTCTGGATTCCCCTACCCTGGGGAAAAGACCTTGGCTATTCACCCTCTCCTTGCCCCTCATTATTTTATAAACCTCTAAAGTCCACCTTCAGTCTCCGATGCTCCAGGGAAAACAGCCCCAGCCTATTCAGTCTCTCCCTATAGTTAAAACCCTCCAATCCCGGCAACATCCTCATGAATCTTTTTCTGAACCCTTTCATGTTTAACAACATCTTTCCTATAGCAGGGAGACCAGAATTGAGTGCAGTATTTTGGAAGTGGCCTAACCAATGTGTTGTACAACTGCAATCGGACCTCCTCATTCCTATACTTAATGCACTTACCAATGAAGGCAAACATGACAAATGCCTTCATCACCACCCTGTCCACCCGCAATTCCACTTTCAAGGAATTATGCACCAGCACCCCTAGGTCTCTTTGTTCAACAACACACTCCAGGGCCCTACCATTAACTGTATAAGTCCTAGGTAAGTCCTGCCCTGATATGCCTCACCAAAATGCAATACCTCACATCTGTCTAAATTAAACTCCATCTGCCATTCTTTGGCCCACTGGCCCATCTGATCAAGGTTCCATTTTACTCTAAGATAACCTTCTTCAGTGTCTACTACACCGTCAATTTTCATGTCATCTGCAAACTTACTAACCATGCCTCTTATATTCTCGTGAAAATTATTTATATAAATGACAAAAAGCAGTGGACACAGCACCAGTCCTTGCAGCACACCACTGGTCACAGACCTCCAGTCTGAAAAACAACTCACTGCCACCATCCTCTGTCTCCACCCCTCAAGCCAATTTTGTATCCATGTGATCTAACCTTACTGACCAGTCTACCATGTCGAATACCTAGACAACGTCCACCATTCGGCCTTCATCAATCTTCTTTGTCACTTCTTCAAAATACTCAGTCATATTAGTGAGACACAATTTATCACGCACAAGACCATGTTGACTCTCCCATATCAGGCACTGAATTCTCGGATGCTGCCTGAACTGCTGTGCTCTTCCAGCACCACTAACCCAGAATCTCGCATATCAGTCCTTGTCTTTCCAAATGTATGTGAATCCTCTCCCTCAGAATCCCCTCGAACAACTTACCCACCACTGACTTCAGGCTCACTAGTCTGTAGTTCCCTGGCTTTTCTTTACCAAATATCTTAAATAATGGCACCACATTAGCCAACCTCCAGTCTTCCAGCACCTCACCTGTGGCTGGCGATGATACAAATGTCTTTGCAAATCTCTTCCCAAGCTTCCCACAAAGTTTTGGGATACACTTGACCAGGTGTCAGGATTTATCCACCTTTATGCATTTTAAAATGTCCAGCACCTCCTCTTCTGTAATATGGACGCTATCACTATTTATTTCCCCAAGTTTTCTAGCTTCCATATCCTTCTCCATAGTAAATACTGACATGAAAGACTCATTTAGTATCTCACCCATCTCCTGCAGTTCCATGCAGAAATGCCTTATTGATCCTTGTTGAACGTCACATTCCTGATGAAGAGTTTATGCTTGAAATGTCGACTCTCCTGCGCCTCAGATGCTGCCTGACCTGCAGTGCTTTTCCAGCACCACACCTTTCGACTCTGAGCTCCAGCATCTGCAGTCCTCCCTTCCTTCCACCTTCTTTTTCTTGTCAAGTACCTCAATTTCTCTAGTCATCCAGCATTCCCTACATCTATCAACCTTGCCCTTCAGCCTAACAGGAACATACTGTCTCTGAACTCTCGTTATCCCATTTTTAAAGGCCTCCCACTAGTGCAGTCAAATTAAATATTCATGAGAAAAACAGGACTAACAAATCAAAAAGTACTGATAGGGTAGATAATACCAAGCGACATCAAAAGTGCATAGAGTGAATGCGGATGGAACAGTACATATGAAGCAAATAATATAGGCAGAACAAATATTACTAACAAGGCAAATAGTACTGGTAGGGCAAATACTACTGACAAAACAAATAGTACGGAAAAAGCTAATAGTCCTGACAGAGTAAACAATACTGACAACCAGCATTCTTTAAATATGCACAATATAGCATTTTCTGATTTGAAATTCAATCAAGATAAAATGATTTTAAAATGAATGTAGTAATTTGTTACAGTAACACACTATTACTCATGGGCAATTTGACTTCAAAGCTGATGGCTGGTGTAGACTTCATGCACAACAAACACCAATGTATAAATAACATCATAAAAATAGGCTGCATCTGACCTCTTCCCTTAAAGCAATTATTAATGTAGTGGCCCATGTTCCCTGCATTTGAAACAGTGCAATTCAGTCAATAGAATCCTGAAAATACAAATCAACATGGGTAAGGTATAAATTCTACATATCTCCCTTAACATTTGTAAATGTGTTTCAATAGAAACAAGGCAGAATCTTGACCAAGTTAGGCTATGGCACTGACAAAATTGTTTGGACAAGGATTTAGAGTGCCTAAACATTAAGTTACAACTGCAGGGATTAGGAAACATTTTCGGCCTAAATTGAAGTACATTAGGATCCTGGAGACCCTGCATCAATAGAATTCTGGGGTATCTGATATGTGATGGTTTCACAATATTCAGGTGTCAAGCCAACACTCTGACTTGCCCAGTCATCTCCTGCCAATTAACCTTTTACTCATTCCTCTCTCTCTTCAGTCACTTGGCAACCCCATTCGAGCAGACATTATTCAACTTCAGTTCATTACCCTCCCACGTATGTCTCGCAGTCTCCCTCCACAAATGTCGCCAACAGTTAACTGCCCCTCTGAAATGGCTGAGTAAGTCACTAAGCTGTATCAAATCACTATAGACATGTCAAAGAAAAATTAACTACTTAGCATTGATCCAGGCAGTGAAACAACAGTAAAACACCCTGCCCAGTTGAAAATTTCTTGTCACTTAAATATGGGGATCAAAACGTGGTGGCTCAGTGGTTAGCACTACCGCCTCACAGCTCCAGGGACCCGGGTTCGATCCCAGCCTTGGGCGACTGTCTGTGTGGAGTCTGCAAATTCTCCCTGTGTCTGTGTGGGTTTCCTTTGAAGCTCTAGTTTTCTCCCACACTCCAAAGATGTGCAGGTTAGGTGAATTGGCCATGCTAAATTGCCCATAGTGTTCAGGGAGGTGTAGGTTTGGTGCATCAGTCAGGGAAAATGTAAAGTAATAGGGAGGGTAATGGAACTGGGTGGGATATTCTCCAGAGGGTTGGTGTGGATTGGTTGGGCCCTATGGCCTGTTTCTACACTGTAGGGATTCTATGATTTCTATGAAAAAAAGTTGAGAGGGCTCTCCCCTGGATTAATGAAACAAAATAGTCATATTCACCAGCTCACGCCTTACTGCCAATGTCCCAGACTTTTCTATCTCCATACCTGGGTGTGTCCTGGCAAGCCAGGTGCATCAGTGCAGGTGGCATAATGATATACAGTCAGGAGGGATTTACCTTGGGACTTCTCAATATGGACCTCCTGAAATCTCATAGCGTCTTCAGCAAGGAACCTACTGCTGATTATCCTGTACTAACCTTATCCCTAACTCTGCATCAGATGATGTATCTGCTGTCTTTCATGTTGGAATGTCACTTGGAAGAAGATGGCAGCAAGAACACACGATGTACTTTAGCTGGAGAATTTCAAAGCTCATTACTAAGAGTGGCTAACTCTAATACTGACAGCAATAGCTGAGTCCGAAAGGATACACCTGTCAGACTGAGCCTACGGCAGGTGGAAAGTAGAAAAGAACAAGAGGGAAAAACTGACTTAACCTTCTCCATATAAACCTACCTGTCATAGATGCAATTCCCCATGTCATTGTTGTCAGGAGTGACCATTGCACAGTGCTTGAGGAGATGAAAGCTTTCAATATGCTGTGTAGTGCTACCCTATGATAAATTCAGAACACATCTAGTGGTCCAATCTGTGCACCCATGAGGTGCTTGGGCCATTAGCAGCAGCACAACTGTATCTAACCATAATCTGTCACCTCACGGCCCATCATATCCTTCCCTCTATCATTACTGTCAAGCTGGGTGATCAACCCTGTTCCAATGAGGAGTGTAGGACAGCATACCAGGACTCACTAGCAGGTATAGCTAAATATAAGGTGCCAACCTGGAGAATCTGCAAGCATGCTAATCTGCAGAAGCAGCAGACAACAGATACAGATTAACAATCATTCAAGCTCAGATAAATTCAAAACAGAGGGACCTAGGGGTGTAAGTTTGCATCACATGCAGACAGGGTGGTTAAGAAGGTGTTTGGCACACTTGCCTTCAATGCTCAGTCTTTTGAGTATAGGAGTTGGGAAGTCATGTTGAGGTTGTACAGGACATTGGTGAGGCTTCTTCCGGAGAACTATGTGCAGCTCTGGTCACCCAGTTAAAGGAAAGATATTACTAAGCTGGAGATGGTTCAGAAGAGATTTATGAGGATGTTGCTGCGTATGAAAGGTATGAAAGGCTTTCTTAGTTATAAAAGAAGTTTGGAGAGGCTGGGACTTATTTCACTGGAGCGTAGGTGATTGAGAAGTGACCTTATAGAAGTTTATAAAATAATGAAGGTATAGATAGAGTTAATTGGAGTCGACTTTTCCCTCGGATGGGGAATTTCAAGACTAGGGAGCACATTTTTGTAGTGAGAGGAGAGAGATTTTAAAAAGATACAAGGGCCAAATTGTTCTACACAGAGGATGGTTCACGTGTGGAATGAACTTCCTGAGGAAGTGATGGATTTGGGTACAATTACAACACTTAAAAGACATTTGGAAAGTACATGTACAGGAAAGGTTTGGAGGAATATGGGCCAGGAGCAGGCAGGTGGGACTATTTAGTCTGGGATTATGTTTGGCATGGACTGTTGGACCGAAACGTCTGTTTCCATGCTGTATGACTATGACGTTATAAAACTCATGCAATCCTGCAACTTTAGTCATGATTGTTGATAGATAATTAAGCAATTAATTTTGCCGAGAGGTGCGAGGGAGGAGCAAAGGACTTCTGGGGAGTTTTTAAGTGGGTGAGATCTAAACCCGAGACCCTACACCATAGGGCCTCTCATCCACCTCCTCTAACCTTACTAAGAGTCTGTAAACTCGGTAAGTTTTCAGGTTTCTCATTTTTTTTCTTTTTCTGTTCCTTTGCTTAGTCCGTGTCGGCTTTCAGAGTAGTGGGATATGGATGTTAGGGCAGTTGTGTGTTCCTCCTGTAGAATGTGGCAGGTGAGAGACACTTCACGTGTCTCTGCCAACTACATCTGCGGGAAGTGGACCTAATTCCAGCTCCTCAAAAAACTGAGTTAGGGAACTGGAGCTGGAGCTGGATGAACTATGGATCATTCGGGAGGCTGAGGGGGAAATTGAGAGGCTGTACAGGGAGATGGTCACTCCCCAGACACAGGATAAGGACAGCTGGGTTACAGTCAGGGGGAGGAAAGGGAACCGACATTCAGAGCAGGAATCCCCTGTGGCCGTTCCCCTCAGCAATAAGTATACTGTTTTGGATACTGCTGGTGGGGACAGCCTACCAGGGGAAAGCTCTAGTTGTCAGGTCTCTGGCACTGAGCCTGGCACTGTGGATCAGAAGGGAAGGGGGGAGAATAGAAAAGCACTAGTGGTAGAGGATTCAATAGTTAGATTAATTGACAGGAGATTTTGTGGTGAGGAACAGGACTCCTGGAATGTTTGTTGCCTTCCCAGTGCCAGAGTCCGGGATGTCGCTGATCGGGTTTACAGGATTCTGAAGGGGGAGAGTGAGCCACCAAAAATCATGGTACATATTGGCACCAATGATATAGCCAGGAAAGGGATTGAGGATCTGAAAAGTGACTACAGAGAGTTAGGTTGGCAGCTGAAGAGCAGGACAAGTAGAGTAGTGATCTCAGGTTTGCTACCGGTGCCACAAGATAGTGAAGTGAGGAATAGTCAGCGAATGCAGTTTAACATGTGGCTGTGAGGATGGTGCAGGAGGGAGGGCCTCAGATACCTAGACCATTGGGATATCTTGTGGGGAAAGTGAGATCTGTACATGAAGGACGGATTGCAACTGAACTGGAGGGACACAAATGTCCTGGGTGGGAGATTTGCTTGTGTGATTCAGGAGGATTTAAACTAGTTTGGCAGGGGAGTGGGAATCAGCCCCACATAGCTGAGAGGGGGACAGTTCCAGATGGGACAGTGACAGGATATAGTGAATCTATTGGGAAGGTTTCTCACGCTTTGAAACAAAGGGATCAATTAAAATGTGTCTGCTTTAACGCAAGGAGTGTCCGAAATAAGAGTGACTCACTTAGAACATGGATCCATACTTAGAGCTACGATGTTGTGCCGATAATGGAGACGTGGGTTTCACAGGGGCAGGAACGGTTGCTTGATGTTCCAGGGTTTAGAACATTTAAAAAGAACAAGGAGGGTGGAAAAAGATGAGGGGGTGTAGCATTGCTAATCAGAGAGTGCATCACAGCTACAGAAACGAAGGTTGTTGAGGAAGGTTTGTCTACTGAGTCAATTTGGGTGGAAGGTAGGAACAGTAAGGGAACAGCATTGGGACTTTTCTACAGACCACCTAATAGCAGTAGAGAGATTGAAGAACTCATTGGCGAGCAGATTCTGGAAAAATGCAGTTGTAGCAGAGCTGTTGTTATGGGTGATTTCAACTTTCCCAATATCAACTGGAACCTCCTAAGTTCAGATGGTTTGGATGGAGCCATTTTTGTCAGGTGTATTCAGGAGGGTTTCCTTACTCAGTATGTAGACAGGCCGATGAGGGGAGAGGCCATTTTGGATGAGGTGCTTGGAAATGAGCCAGGATAGGTGTCAGATCTCGTGGTGGGATAACACTTTGGTGACAGTGATCACAATTGCCTCACATTTACCATAGCCTTGGATAGGGAAAGGAGCAGTTACCGAGGGAAGATATTTAATTGGGGAAAAGGAAATCATGACACTGACAGACAGGAGTTGGGAAGTACAGACTGGGAGCAATTGTTCCACAGAAAGGGCACAGCAGACATGTGGAGACTATTTAAGGAGCAGTTGTTGCGAGTGATGCACGAATTTGTTCCTTTGAGACAGGTAAGAAGGGGTAAGATTAAGGAACCTTGGATGACGAGAACAGAGGAGCTTCTCGTCAAAAGGAAGAAGGCAGCTTACGTAAGGTGGAGGAAGCAAGGAACTAGCACAGCTTTAGAGGGTTACAGGCTTGCTAGAAAGAAGCTCAGATATGGACTGAGGAGAGCCAGGAGGGAGCATGAAAAAGGCTTGGCAAGAAGGATTAGGGAGAACCCAAAGGCATTTTACTCATACGTGAGGAATAAGAGAATGACCAGGGAGAAGGTAGGGCCTTTCAGAGATAAGCCCTTCCTGAAGAAGGGCTTATGCCCGAAACGTCGATTCTCCTGTTCCCTGGATGCTGCCTGACCTGCTGCGTTTTTCCAGCAATACATTTTCAGCTCTGATCTCCAGCATCTGCAGACCTCACTTTCTCCTTTCAGGGATAGCGTAGGGAACTTGTGCGTGGAGTCTGAGCAGAAAGGGGAAGCCCTAAATGAGTTTTTTGCTTCGGTTTTCATTAAGGAAAGGGACCTTGTTGTGAATGAAAACTTTGAGGAGCTGGGATACAGGCTTGAACAGATCAAGACTGATGAAGTTGATGTGCTGGAAATTTTGGTGAACATTAAGATTGATAAGTCCCCACGGCCAGACCAGATTTATCCTAGGCTGCTCTGGGAAGTGAGAAAGGAGGTTGCTAAGCCACTGGCGAGGATATTTGCCTCTTCACTCTCCACGGGTGTCATACCGGGGGATTGGAAGGAGGTGAATATTGTTCCTCTTTTCAAGAAGGGTAATAGGGAAATCCCTGGCAATTACAGACCAGTCGGTCTTACGTCTGTGATCAGCAAAGTTTTGGAAAGAATTCTGAGGGATAGGATTTATGACTGTTTGGCAAAGCATAGTGTGATTAAAGGCAGGCAGCTTGGCTTTGTGAGGGGCAGGTCATGTCTCACAAATCTTATTGAGTTCTCTGAGGAGGTGACAGGTGGACGAAGGTCGAGCAGTGGATGTGGTGTATATGGACTTCAGCAAGGCATTTGATAAGGTTCCCCATGATAGGCTCATTCATAAAGTTAGGAAGTATGGGATACAGGGTGATTTGGCTATCTGGATTCAAAATTGGTTGGCTGACAGAAGGCAGAGAGTGGTTGTAGATGGAAATTATTCTGCCTGGAGGTCAGTGTTGAGTGGTGTCCCGGAAGGCTCTGTTCTTGGGCCTCTGCTCTTTGTAGTTTTTATAAATGACTTGGATGAGGAGGTTGAGGGGTGGGTTAGTAAATTTGCAGATGACACAAAGGTTGGAGGTATCGTTAATAGTATTGCAGGCTGCAGAGCGACATAAACAGGATGCTGAGCTAGGCTGAGAAATGGCAGATGGAGTTCAACCTGGATAAATGTGAAGTGATGCATTTTGGAAGGTCGAACTCGAATGCTGAATATAGGATTAAGGACAGTATTCTTGGCAGTTTGGAGGAACAGAGGGATCTAGGTGTGCAAATACATAGATCCCTCAAAATTGCCACCCAAGTGGATAGGGTTGTTAAGAAAGCATATGGTGTTTTGGCTTTCATTAACAGGGGGATCGAGTTTAAGAGCCATGAGATTTTGCTACAGCTCTATAAGTCCCTGGTGAGACCACACTTGGAATATTGTGTCCAGTTCTGGTCGCTGTACTATTGGAAAGATACAGAAGCTTTGGAGAGGGTGCAAAGAAGGTTTACCAGGATGCTGCCTGGACTGGAGGGCTTGCCTTATGAAGAGAGGTTGAACAAGTTCAGACTTTTCTCTCTGGAGAGGAGGAGGAAGAGAGGAGACCTGATTGAGGTATGCAAGATAATTAGAGGAATAGATAGAGTCAATAGCCAGAGACTTTTCCTCAGGGCAGGATTGACTGGGGTTTTAAGATATTATGAGAAGGGTATAGAGGAGATGTTAGAGGTAGGTTCTTTACACAGAGAGTTGTGAATGCATGGAATGCATTGCCAGTGGTGGTGGTGGAAGCAGAGTCATTAGGGACATTTAAGCAACTGCTGGACATGCTCATGGATAGCAGTGAATTGAGGGGTGTGTAGGTTAAGTTATTATATTTTACATTAAGATTAAACCTCGGCACAACATCATGGGCCGAAGGGCCTGTTCTGTGCTGTACTTTTGTATGCTTTATATTTTATTAACAAGTGGATAACTCTCCACGAATATTCCTATCCTCAGTTTTGGCAGAGTCCAGCACTACAATTCCAAAGACAAAGAGTTTGTAATTATTTTCAGACACAACAGCCAAGTAGGTGATCCATCTTGGTCTCATCCTGAGGTCCCCATCATTACAAATGTCCGTTTCCAGCCAATTCTATTCACTCCATGAGTGAATCTTAATTACATCAAGAAGTGGCAAAAGCTGCTGAATACAGCAGCATGGGTGGCACAGTGGCTCAGTGGTCAGCAATGCTGCCTCACAGCACCAGGAATCTGGGTTCAATTCCAGCCTTGGGCGACTGTCTCTGTGGGTTACTCTTCGGAGATTCAGTGTGGACTGGTGGGGCTGAAGGGCCTGTTTCTGCACTGTAGGGAATCCAATCTAAACAGTAGGTACTATAAGCCATGATAACACCCCAGCTTTAATATGGAAGACTTGTGCTCCAGTAGAAGCAACACCCATAGCCAGGTTGATACACTGCAGCTGCAATGTTGGCATTTACTCGACAATGTGGGATATTGACTAGGAATGTCCTTTCCACAAAATGGCAGGACAAATTCAATCTGATCAATTACTATACTCTCAATCAAGAGCAAAGTGATGGAATGGGCCTTTAAAAGGGCTGTGAAGAGGCACTTATTTTGCAATAACCTACTCACCAATGTACAATTTGGATTCCTCCAGGGCCATTCAGCTCCAGGC
This sequence comes from Chiloscyllium plagiosum, assembly GCF_037043375.1. Taxonomy (NCBI): domain Eukaryota; kingdom Metazoa; phylum Chordata; class Chondrichthyes; order Orectolobiformes; family Hemiscylliidae; genus Chiloscyllium; species Chiloscyllium plagiosum. The sequence goes on from NW_028270146.1 coordinate 26,970,574, forward strand.
CAGCTTATAGTCTTTGATTAAATGAGCTGATTTCCAGAGGTGAGGTGAGAGTGATTGCAATCTTTGACATCAAAGCAGCAATTGACCAAGTGTGGTTTCAAAGAGTCCTAGTAAAATTACAGTCAATGTGAATCGGGGGCAATTCTCCACTGCTCAGAGGCACACCGAGCAGAAATGAAGGTCAACCACTAACGCACAAAGACAAACAAAATTATTGAAACATGTGTGTCATCCACAAACAGCCATATTTACTGCACTTATTCCATGATTATTAATTTGCTCATCTTACACTGATCTGGATGTTGTATGATTACGATACACAATGTATTATGTTCTAGCATTTTATTTATGGTAGGCTCTTCTGCACTCTTTAACAGCCTGTATAGGTAAAAGAGCCAACTGTTATTTTGTTATATGTGGGGATCAGATTCCCTCCATTGTCATTCCGTTGTGCATGTTGTTCTTCAAAATTTCTCAATTCATACCACCATGTTATTGTATTGGCTCCTTTTAATGTCTAAGTGAAGTAATAGTTCAATAAAACAATATAGGATCTTTACTGTAACTTGAACTGGAACATATACACACATACCATGAGTATATGAGCATATTTAAGCATCTTTTACTCTGTTAGTTTATACTCATAAATCCTGGGTGCTGAGAGAAATAATAGCACTTTGTTTAGTGATTTTCCAAGTACAGTCTCTTAAAGGTTACAATGGGAAGAATTTTATCAGTTATATTGACGAGCCCAAACGTATCCATCAAAAGATGACTGTTCAAAGTATTCTTCATCTCAAAGAGTGTTATCACTGCTTGACAAGTGATTGTCAACTATTTGGAAGGCACTTGGCACATCTATTTCTTCTCTTGCCTTCAGCTCAGTAGACTGCCTCCAGCCTTATGGAAGCATCTCCCACTTCTGCTGAAGTTCAAAAGTGGAGATCTCCTCCAATAGCAGGCTGAATGCCAGCAGCAGCTTCAGCTACATGCCCGTCCACAAAAAATCTGGAATGGATACAGAGATCCAGCTGGAAGTGGGAAAAGCCTCCTTGCAAGGGTCTAGAGGCAGAGGATTAGTTTTCATAATAAGTTGTTGTTGTCTTTTGAAAACATCGTGAACCAGACTTCCTTCCCATTAGACTAGATGGTTACATTTTGCCATAGCTGAGAAGGTGCCCTTTACTGAGGATGACCACCTTCAATCCCCACAGACCCCAGGTTCGCTGCCTATTGCAACTCATATTTGTGTCATAGAGAATATGGGTATCTGTTACACCGAATTTGCAGAAGAGGAATGGACAACACTTTTTAAAAAATTTCATTCTTGGGATGTGGACATTGCTGATAAAATCACATTTGTTGTCCATTCATAGAATCATGGAATCTCTACAGTGTGGAAAGAGGCCATTTGGCCTATCAAGTCTGCACCAACTCTCCGAAGAGCATCCCACCCAGACTCAGCCTCCCCACCCTATCCAAGTAACTCCACATTTTCCATGGCGAATCCACCTAGCCTGCACCTCACTGGACACTATGGACAATAAAGGATATTCTATCTTATTTAAAATTTAGCCTGGCCAATCCAACCATCCTACACATCTTTGGAACATAGGAGGAAACTGAAGCACATGACGGAAACCGATGTAGACATAGGGAGAATGTGCAAACTCCACGCAGATAGTCACCCTAGTTGCAATCAAACTCAGGTCCCTAGTGCTGCAACGCAGCAGTGTTAACCACTCACCATTGTGTTGTCCATGCTGAATTTTTTTATCAAATTCAAATTTCACCAGCTACCCCACAGTAGGATTCGAACATGTCCCAAGAACATTAGCTCAAAGTTCTGGATTGCTAGTCTAGTGACATTATTACGTTGTTATTGCATCTCCCCTAAACCAACTTTCCCTTTTGCTAAACATCCTGAAGAAGAAGAAAATGCTGTGGTGTTTCTTCCTCAAACCACTGTAATGTATGCTGTGAAGGTGCAACACAATGCTATTGGAGAGGTAGCTCCAGGATTTTAATCCCAATAACAATGAAGGAATGGCAATATAGTTCCAAATCGAAGATGGTGTGTGGTGTGGAGAGGTACCTGCAAATGGTAGTATTCCCACATATCTGCTGCTCATGTCCTTTTCAATGGCAAAGATCATGGGTATGGAATGTGTTGCAGAAGAAGGCTTGGTGAGTTACTACTCTACATTTTGTAGACGGTACCCACTGCTATCACTTATTGAAGGTTGTGCCAATGAATGGAGTGCTAATCCTTCGGGTGGCTTTGTCGTGACTGTGTTGATCTTCTTGTGTATTGTTGGAATTGCATCCATCCAGGCAAATAAAGAGCATTCAATCGTGCTTCCAGCTTGTGCCTTGTAGCTAGTGTGTAGACATTGCAGAGATAGGAGGTGAGTTACTCATTATAGAATTCCAAGTCTCTGATCTACTTCTATAGTTACAATATTTACATGGTTGGTCCAGTTTAGTTTTAGGTCAGTGGATGTTGACAGTGGGTAATTCAGCAATGGTAATGCCATTACATATTCATGGGAGGTGATTCAATCTCTTTTGTTCGTGATGGTCATTGCCTAGCACTCGTGCAGTCAGAATGTTGCTTGACACTTATCAGCTCAAACTTGAATTTTGTCCAGGTTTTGCTGCATGAGGACTGTATCAGTATCTGAGGAGTCATGAATGAGGCTGAGCATTGTGCAATCATTAACAAACATCTACAACCTCAGCATCTATATTGGACCAGGACCTGTGAGAGTGTGTGGGATGGAGGTCGGAGATGCCTCTGAGAACAGGGAATGGGGCAATCACTGGTTGGGCTGTAAATATTCCTGTTAGAAGAGGAGAGGCAAATGCCTAGGGGTTGTCGGGATAATACCAGTGAAGGGGTGGGAGTGTGTGAAATGCCTGTGAGAAGAGGCAGGGAAGTTCTGGTGAGAGGTGAAGTACAGGGGGTGATGCCTGGGAACGGGGGAATGTGAGACGAGCAGGACAGAAGATGCCTGTGAACAAGGTAAGAGGGTGTATAGTGATGTCTCAGAAGGGAGGGGGAGAATACCAGTTAGAGCAGGGTTGGAAATTCTTGTCAGAGCAGTGGGGGAGGTGAAGGATAAGCTGTTTAATTCACAGGGTTTATAAATAGAAAGCAACCAGGTTCCCATTCTTTTTTGGACACGGTTTAGGCCTACAAGATTGGTCATTCAGTCTATGCCCACTATTTTAAAGAAGAATTGCAGTTAAAGGGGCCTTACAGCTGCTGTATTGGAGCTCATAACCCTTCCTTGGAGGTTGCAAGCCACTGTTTGAGAAGCTCTATATTCGCAGCTCTGGAATTTTGTCACTAAACCATGACAAAGTTCTACCTCTCCCACCTTCTTTACAATACACCTTGAAACTTGCATCTCCTATCAAATAGTTGGTCAGCTGTTCTGATGTCTCCTTTTGTGGCTTCATGTCAAGTTTTCATTAAATGAAGTGAGGAAACTTCATGCCGGTGGAAACACCACAGAAGCGCTTCACAGGAGGCTCCCAAGCACTGAGGATGTCACCTAGACAGGGAACGAAACGTTTGCAACAAAAATGTCCAGCTCGGCGAACAGAACCACAACAACATTAAATGAAGTGCCTTGAGACATTATACTACATAATGAGACAACATTAATGCATATTGTTGTTGTTGTTTAGACCAAAGCAACACAGCAACCCAAGAGAAACTGCATGAAAGTAGTTTAGCTTGTTGATAGAAAAACTGAGTAAAATGTAATGAAGTAAAGAGAGTTGGAACAGAAGGGGTAATCCACACTGGAATAGGATGAGAAGTAGGATGTTTGCAAGGAATATTAAAAATTGGATGCAATGCAAATTTGATGGGTTGACATTTGAAAGGGTTTGTGGAGTGAGGTCTGTAGAGAAGATCATGCAGGGTAATGGAAGAGATCAGGGCTAGGCCAAAAATACGGCACCACAAGGGGTGTCAAGTTACCTAGACATCAAGACTCAGCAATTAAATAGGAAGGTTAAGGGGACAAAGACTAAAAGTAGATGTGTATATGTATGACTGTCACAAGCACTTGAAATAAAGTGGTTGAACTTGAAGCATGGGCTGCAACTGATAATTATAATGTCGTAGGAATCACAGAGACATGGCTAACCCAGGGTGATGAAAATGAATGCGACGTACAAAGATAAAGAAAATCAGGAAGGATGGGAGGGAACAGGATATGTGGAGAGTTTGCCTTATTGTCAGGAACACTGGGAGGTGAAGAACCAGTCTCACAGGAAAGTGTTGAACTCTATGGCCAGACATGTGTAAATAAGAAAAAAGGCAGAATAACACATACAGGTAGTTTTCCAACTTTGCACTCACAGTGGGAAGTAACAACCACTGACAATGCAACCATGGACTATACAAATATATGGCCTTTATTTCAAATAGAATACCTTGTGTATCACAGTTGTGAAATTTTAGCAGGCATTAATAGTTGTGCAACATTGGAAGGTTACTCATTTGAGATTTGAAATCAAAGCAAGATAAGGAGAATTCCTCACAATGATTCAACGGATATGAAATCAAACTTAATTTGTTGTTTGATCATATAGACTTGAGTATTTCTGAAAAAAAGAGACATTTTTTGGAAGCTTTTCAGCTGGCATTCATCAGGACAATTCAACTGAAATCTCAAAGTAAAGAGACAACATCATTTACACTGCATGAGAGAGGAATGCTGGTTGGTTGGCAAGTGGGTTCTGACTGGTCGAAGCATTACCATAGAAAATGCACCAGTTAATGATGACTAACTATTAACAGGCAAACCTAAAAGATGCTGGAGAAACTCAGTCGGTTTTGCAGTATTTGTGGAGACAGAAACAGAGTTAATACTTTGAGTCTGTTATGACTCTGCTTCAAAACTGGCAAGCTTTGTTAAAATTTTAAACCAGGCAGGTTGACTTTGGTTAGTCAAGGCATTGCCATGACAAATGAACCAAAGAATGGCAATCACCTATTTTGTTGAATCAAACCAGATGCAATGTGTATAACTGCTCTTTCTGTCTACAAATAACAGGATTCTATGTAATGTTTAATGTGGTTTTTACAGTTGGACATCATTGCTGAATAGTCCTGAGTATGTGAAGAATTATACTGACAACTAATTTAGGATTGTCACTTGGCACAGTGTAGCACACTTGAGGAGCCTTCATACATTAATATACAGGGCACTGTTCTTTACCGACAAAAGGGACATGTATTAACTCTACTAAATTCTTGGTTGATCAGTCAGCCGAAATTTATGACAAAGCTTAACGTTTACCATTCATTATTAACTGGTGCATTCTCCTTAGCAATACTTCTATTAATCAAAGTCCATTTGCCAACCAACCAGCATGCTTTTTTCATATAGTGTAAATGTTGTTTTCTGTTTACTTTTGTACAACTTGCAAATTATCCTGATCAGTGCAAAAAGAAAAGCTTTGGGAAAACAATGTGATTTTTTTCAACATTGCACTAAGGATAAGTTGATGAATTTCAAGAAGGGGAATTTCAATGAGATGATCCGAAACCAGCAATGCCCAAGCTGGGGGGAATCTGGCTAAATTAGACATATCTACTAATGAGGAATGAGTTGCTTTCCACAAAAAAAAACACAAAATCAACAATGCAACTGTCAGCCACTCATTCGTCTTGACATGCGATGTGAACCAAAGTTAGGTCTGGACCTGATTACCATGCCGCAAGCAACCATTGGCCATTAAGGAGATGAACAATGCCAACTCCAGGAGGCAGTGTATACACTGATCCAAAGGCTTACCCAGCCAGCAGGAAATTCAGTACGTAGGTGTGCAACAGAAGATTACTTGAGCTGCACGAAGAGACCAGGGTAGCAATGAGATGTGGAAATTCTGTCACTTGTGAGTAATCCAAACATCATTCAATGAAATGCCACAGACACCACTAAGATGACAGTTATCAGGCTAGAGTTACACTGTGATAATAATTAAATGCATTTGTTTCTAAATCTTCCAAAAGATAACATGAAAGGATAACAAAGTAATAAAAAAGACTTTGGCATGAGGGACTCACCTCATGTTCAATTAATGATGGCCAAGTTGGCTTATCCAATTCAATGACTTTCAAACTAATTTCTGAGGTCAAACTTGTGAAAGTAAAGCCTAGAATAGAACTTAATTAGGATTTGTTAACATATGCTGAGACTGACTCAACAATAAATGTACTGGTGACAAATGAACTTTCATCAACATCATTAGAGCAGAACCAACATATCACTTTATATATTAATGATCTGGAAGAAGGAACTGGGGCATTCTGACAAAGTTTGCCGATGATATGAAGTTAGGCAGACAGGCAGGTAGTACTGAGGAAGTGGGGAGGCTGCAGAAAGATTTAGTAGGCAAAAGCGAGGACTGCAGATACTGGATACCAGAGTTTAGATCAGAGAGGTGCTGGAAAAGCACAGCAAGTCAGAAGGGCTTATGCCCGAAACGTCGATTCTCCTTCTCCTTTGATGCTGCCTGACCTGCTGCGCTTTTCCAGCAACACATTTTTAAGTCAGGTAGCATCCAAGGAGCAGGAAAATCAACGTTTTGGGCATAAGCCCTTCATCAGGAAACATCGATTTTCCTGCTCCTCGGATGCTGCCTGACCTGCTGTGCTTTTCCAGCACCACTCTGATCTAAAAACTGCAGAAAGATTTAGACAGTTTAGGAGAGTGGTCCAGGAAATGGCTAATGAAATTCAATGTGTGTAAATGCGAGGTCTTGCACTTTGGGAAAAAAAAATACAGGCATGGACTACTTTCTAAACAGTGAGAAAATTTATAAAGCCAAAGTACAAAGGGATGTGGGACTGCTAATCAAGGATTCTCTAAAGGTTAATTTGCATGTTGAGTCCATGTTTAAGAAAGCGAATGAAATGTTGTCATTTATCTCGAGGGTCGGAATTTAAAAGCAGCAAAGTGCTTCTGAGACTTTATAAAGCTCTAGTTAGGCCCCATTTAGAACACAGAGGAACCTCAATTATCTGAATATCAATTATCAGAATTTCGGATTATCTGAAGGAGATCTCAAGGTCCCGATAGAAACATTACATCAAAAACGTGTTTTCAACACTGATTGCGTCTTTTGTTTACAATGATTAAAAATGAACTCGGCTTAGAACATAGAACATAGAACATAGAACAATACAGCACAGAATAGGCCCTTCGGCCCACGATGTTGTGCCGAACATTTGTCCTAGCTTAAGCACCCATCCATGTACCTATTCAATTGCCGCTTAAAGGTCACCAAAGATTCTGACTCTACCACTCCCACAGGCAGCGCATTCCATGCCCCCACCACTCTCTGGGTAAAGAACCCACCCCTGACATCTCCCCTATACCTTCCACCCTTCACCTTAAATTTATGTCCCCTTGTAACACTCTGTTGTACCCGGGGAAAAAGTTTCTGACTGGCTTACTGAAATGCTGTCAAGAATGGTCCTCGACAATGATGGGATTCCAGGCACCATCTCCAAATGAATGACCTCCTGCTCTCTCTCTCTCTCTCTCCCCCCACACTTTTTCTGGAGTTCTACACAGGGGTGTATCCTAAACCCTCCTTCCCCAGATAATCCCTCCAACATTGTACAGGTTGTGTGTGTGCGCGCAAGTGCACTCTATTTAGGGGGTCAGATGGGGAGTCGGGGACGGGTTTGGGGTACGGGCGGGGATGGACTGGGCAGAGTGGTTTGACGGGGTTGGGGCAGATGGTGGGGCAGGGATTGGGGTGGATTGTAGGCGGAGTTGTGGGAGGAGACAGGGGGCAGGGTTGGGAGGACAGGCAGGGGCAGGGGTGGAGTGTCGGACAGGGGGTGGGGTGGGTGCAGATAGGGAGGGGTGCAGGGGCATGCACGTGGTGTGCAGCCTAGTCTCCTGAACGGGGAGTTGACTTAACAAGTGCTCGCTGTGTCAATCCCATTGAACTGATGGTGGGGTGGGTGTGTGTGCAGGAGACTTCAGCAATGCTACAGGTCCCTTACACACAAGTATGTATCTGCTCAGAAACAAACTCTGAGACAGAGAGAGGGAGCAAGGCAGGCAAAGTGAGGAAAAAGAAACTTCAGAAAACTCCGAGACCCAGAGGAGAGGCATGATTCAATTAACTGACTAATCAATTATCCAAACAAAATAGTGCCCGCCCATCTCATTCAGATAATTGAGGTTCCCCTATACTGTGTCAAATTTTGGGCCTCATACCTCAGGAAGGACATACTGGCACTGGAGCATGTCCAGCAGAGATTCACATGAATGATCCCTGGAATGATGGGCCTAACATAAGATGAACAGCTGAGGATGCTGGGATTGTATTCATTAGGCTTTAGAAGGTTGAGGGGAGATCTAATAGAAACTAATAAGATAATGCATGGCTTAGAAAGGATGAACGCTGGGAAGTTGTTTCCATAAGGTGGGGAAATTAGGACCTGTGGGCACAGCCTTAGAATTAGTGGGGGTCAAGTTAGAATGGAAATGAGGACACATTTCTTCAGACAGAGAGTGGTGGGCCTGTGGAATTCATTGCCACAGAGCGCAGTGGAGGTCTGGACGTTAACTGTCTTCAAGGCAGAGATTGATAAATTCTTGATCTCGCAAGGAATTAAGGGCTCCAGGGAGAGTGCGGGTAAGTGGAGTTGAAATGCCCATTAGCCATGATTAAATGGCGGAGTGGATTTGATGGGCTGAAGGGCTTTACTTCCACTCCTATGTCTTATGGTCTTATGGTCTTATAGTCTAATATCAACAACAAAGTAAATAAAATGTTTCAAGAACGAAGCATGACCACAATCTGTCTAAAATTTTCCTTTTGCATGTGCATACTATCTATCTGAGACAATTTCAAAATGAATTTAAGCCAGTTTCAATAGGAACTTAATAGGAACGAGGTTGATGTTGCCCAAGCTAATTTCACATTGGAACTTACAGCTAATAACGTAAGGTTACCCACTGAATCGTCTACTTTTCTCTGTTAATTTATCTTTTGACCATAAGCTCTGTGTTATCAAGAAATATGGGAATATATCCTCTGCTACGGATAGAGATACATCATTAGTTTATCAATCTAATCCAACTAAAACTCTGTTGGGTCATTTCTGCATCAGCTGAACACAGAACTGTTAGAATTGACTTCAGTTGCCTCATGGCAAGGAATGATTCAATCTTTTGATGTGCATTGGAAAGAGCATGTAGTTGGTCAGAACATAACATGTGTGTGAATTGTGTGAATTAGATTTCCACCACCCTTCGGTGAAGTGACACTAGTTCAACTTGAAGTAAAATCAGGCCGATATTCTTCTGAGTAATTTTAGTATACTTTATGAATCAGAATTATATAAAAGGAATGGTAGAGAGGACAACCCCTGGAACCCTACAGACTCCCACAACCCCGCACCGCCCGCTTCTACCTCCTGCCCAAAATCCACAAACCTGACTGCCCCGGCCGACCCATTGTCTCCACCTGCTCCTGCCCCACCGAACTCATCTCCGCTTACCTTGACACCGTCCTGTCCCCCTTAGTCCAAGAACTCCCCACCTACGTTCGGGACACCACCCATGCCCTCCACCTGCTCCATGATTTTCGCTTCCCCGGTCCCCAACGCCTTATTTTCACCATGGACATCCAGTCCCTGTACACCTCCATCCCCCATCACGAAGGACTCAAAGCCCTCCGCTTCTTTCTTTCCCGCCGTACCGACCAGTACCCTTCCACTGACACCCTCCTTCGACTGACTGAACTGGTCCTCACCCTGAACAACTTCTCTTTCCAATCCTCCCACTTCCTCCAAACGAAAGGAGTAGCCATGGGCACCCGCATGGGCCCCAGCTATGCCTGCCTCTTCGTAGGATATGTGGAACAATCCATCTTCCGCAACTACACTGGCCCCACCCCCCACCTTTTCCTCCGCTACATCGATGACTGTATCGGCGCCGCCTCGTGCTCCCACGAGGAGGTTGAACAGTTCAATCACTTCACCAACACCTTCCACCCCGACCTCAAATTCACCTGGACAGTCTCAGATTCCTCCCTCCCCTTCCTCGACCTTTCTATTTCTATCTCAGGCGACCGAATCAACACGGACATCTACTACAAACCGACCGACTCCCACAGCTACCTGGACTACACCTCCTCCCATCCTGCCCCCTGTAAAAACGCCATCCCATTCTCCCAATTCCTTCGACTCCACCGCATCTGCTCCCAGGAGGACCAGTTCCAAAAACGCACAACCCAGATGGCCTCCTTCTTCAAGGACCGCAATTTCCCCCCCGAGGTGGTCGACGATGCCCTCCACCGCATCTCTTCCACTTCCCGCTCCTCCGCCCTTGAGCCCCGCCCCTCCAACCGCCACCAGGACAGAACCCCACTGGTCCTCACCTACCACCCCACCAATCTCCATGTACTGCGCATCATCCGCCGTCATTTCCGCCACCTCCAAATGGACCCCACCACCAAGGATATATTTCCCTCCCCTCCCCTATCAGCATTCCGTAAAGACCACTCCCTCCGTGACTCCCTCGTCAGATCCACTCCCCCCACCAACCCAACCTCCACTCCCGACACCTTCCCCTGCAACCGCAGGAGGTGCAAGACTTGCGCCCACACCTCCCCCCTCACCTCCCTCCAAGGCCCCAAAGGAAACTTCCATATCCGCCACAGATTCATCTGCACCTCCACACACATCATCTATTGCATCCTCTGCACCCGATGTGGCCTCCTCTATATTGGGGAGACAGGCCGGCTACTTGCGGAGCATTTCAGAGAACACCTCTGGGACACCCGGACCAACCAACCCAACCACCCTGTGGCTCAACATTTCAATTCCCCCTCCCACTCCACCAAGGATATGCAGGTCTTTGGACTCCTCCATCGCCAGATCACAACAAAACGACGGTTGGAGGAAGAGCGCCTCATCTTCCGCCTAGGAACCCTCCAACTACAAGGGATGAACTCGGATTTCACCAGTTTCCTCATTTCCCCTCCCCCCACCTTGTCTTAGTCAAATCCATCAAATTCAGCACCGCCTTCCTAACCTGCAATCTTCTTCCCGACCTCTCCGCCCCCACCCCAGTCTGACCTATCACCCTCACCTTGACCTCTTCCCACCTATCACATTTCCGACGCCCCTCCCCCAAGTCCCTCCTCCCTACCTTTTATCTTAGCCTGCTGGACAAACTTTCCTCATTCTTGAAGAAGGGCTTATGCCCGAAACGTCGATTCTCCTGTTCCCTGGATGCTGCCTGACCTGCTGCGTTTTTCCAGCAACACATTTTCAACCCTACAGACTCCGACTCACGTTCCATGAGATTTGTCATATGGCATAACTTATTCACACATGCTCAGTACCTGTTCTCACAGTAAATATATGGTTAACTCTTTACTCCCCAGAGCCAAAACATTTTGAAGAAATTTCTTCACCATTATTTGACCATGCAGGCTGTATTGAGGAACTTCAAAACAGATTCCATTCATATTGAAGTTTAGTGTATAAAAAACTCCTTTAAGCAGATATAGTTACATCTGTAAATGCTGTGAGTCAATAATACATTGTTGCTGTTCATTTATTAGTTTGTGTTTATAAATTGGCTTTCCAACTTGCAGCATAAGTCATTGTCGAGTGAAGCATTGGCTCTGCCACCATTCAAGGTCAGGGCAACTTACAATAGAGCACTGGATAATGCCAATTACAAAATGGTAAGGATTTTCCAATTAATGCTTATGCTTACTTAAAAATACAATTCAGCTCCAAGGAAATGCTTTTCTGACAGCAGAACTTCATTGAGATGAGATATTAACCTGTGCAGTAGAGTATAAGAGCAAGAAGGTAAAGTTGGTTTTGTCCAGAGCATTGGTCAGGCAAAAACTGGAGTGCAGTTCCGGTCACCTCATCACAGGAAGGATGTGATAGCACTAGAGCACATTCAGAGGAAGTTCATCAGTTCTGGAGAAATTGAGTTATAAAGTGAGACTAGATTGGCTTGGACTGCTCTCTTTGGAGCAGAGAAGACTGAGGGGTGAGATAATTGAGGTGTATAGATTAAGACAGGTGTGGACAGGATGAATAGAGACCAGCTGTAATGTGGACCTTTCTAAGCCATGGTACAATTGCAAAGAAGAGCAGATTAGTTATCCCTTGTAGGAAAAGTGAGGACTGTAGATGCTGGAGATCAAAGTCTAGATTAGAGTGGTGCTGGAAAAGCACAGCAGGCCAGGCAGCCTGATGAAGGGCTTTTACCCGAAAGGTCGATTCTCCTGCTCCTCGGATGCTGCCTGACCTGCTGTGCTTTTCCAGCACGACTCTAATGTAGACAGTTATCCCTTGTGCCCTGGTCAATATTTATTCCTCAATCAATATCACCAAAACATTTTCTGGTCATTATCATATTGCCATTTATGGAAATTATGGAATGCATTTTGTTGCTATGTTTGCTAAATTATGAGATCAATTGTATTTTTTGAAAGAAATTAATTGGCTGCAAACTGTTAGAGGGCTGCTCTGCAATGATGAAAAAGCAGGATACAAATTGGCCTTTTTTTTATTATTAGACAGGTCACAGAGAGACTGGAATCATCTTCAGCAATGGTATGGGACATTGACCCAAAATAGAAGTCAGAAGAAAACTCCAAAAATGTAAGAGCAACCTGTCCAAAAGAGAGAGAGAGTTGGGTTCTAACAAGGATGCAGCTTTTCAAAGCATGAACAAAATGTTTGAAATCTCAAAGCGTGTAAAGTTTAAAAACAGCAATCAGATACTATACCTCAATTGAACAATCGCATTGTCAGTGCAAAATAAAAGAAGACAAATCTACAGCTCATATTAGGGACACAGATGGTCCGCTGGCAGCTTTGATGTTGGTCAACTAGATATTTCTTCTCCAGTGTCACATCATTGCTCAGTGCCATTTTACCAATACAGTTCTTGGTTTGTTAGCTAGCATTTTTGGACTGCACCGCATCCTTAGTAAAAAAAACACAGTAAATCGCTTGTCAGTTCAAATAGAGGACTTCAAAGTATTTTTCCCCCTTAAAGGGGCATGTCACATCAGGTTGAATTCCTTTTCCTCAAAATTGACAATGTGTCATAGTAATCTCTTCGCATTTATCTAAATTCAGCCACTTGAAGCCACTGAAAAGATCTGAACATAAACATCACACAGTTCACCCATGCAACTGTGAATCATTTTCAGGAATTATTACTTTATAATTGGTTGCCCTTTATGTATGAAAGCAGTGTGAAGTATTGTTTTGTTGAATAGGTCACATTGTATAGCTTGAGAATTTTTCTATCAGTCACTGAGGCAACAATGGGTTCGATCATCACTCGTTCCATTGGGACAGATGGACTGGAAATCTATTCCTTTTCCGGCTCCTAACAAAAGTATTCGGGCCAGGATCTATTGGACTTGAATCCAGAGACAAAACTGTCCACATGTAACTTGTGTTAATTTAATTATCTCACTGCAGAGCAGCCAAAAGAACAGAACAGCATGGCATTGTGGTGTAAGTGGCACAGCGTGTTGGTCTAGTAACACAAGGAATGGCAGGAAAACCGTTTTGCACCCTTGAGTTCCTATTCTCACTCAGGCTATCTGAGCAGGTGCCAAGCAGATGACAAGCACTTACACACAGGAAGGTGGGAAACTCCACTCCTCCTGCACCCTGCTCTGTTCCAGAGCACCACAGGCTACAGTCGGCTAACGTCAAAGGAACAGTAAGGAGGGTGGCAGGTACACAGAGAAAATTGTTAATTTTTTTTCGCATGGTTCTTGTAAAGTGCAGAGCTGCGTGATCTTGTTCATGAATTAAACCAACAGGATTCTCTCCGAGAGGTAATTTTAAGCTAATGGAACTGGCAAAATCCAGGCATGACCGTTAAATTCAGCCAAGTTATTTACCTGTTCTGAATCAGTGCCAGAGAAAGCCCACAAATGTAATTTTATTTGGGCTTAGCAGTAGCTGGCCCCACAAGAAAAGTAGAGGTTATTCCTTCCTTGAAATCACAGCTAATGATTTATATAATGTGTTTTAATAGTTACTATTTCCAAAGTGAAAGCAAGTTGCAACAAAAGTAGCATGATTACAGCAGACCACAATTGTACAACTTACAAATGCATTTTTCCAAACTTTTTAAGCTACAGGTTGCCCACTATACAATAACAAAAAAAAACACTCCTAAGCAAATAAAAGGAAAAGAAAAACTACAGATGTTGAAAATCTGAAATATAAACAGAAAATTCTGGAGAAACTCAGCAGGTTTGGCAGCAATGGTAGAGGGTGAAATGTTTGAAAACTGATTTGAATTTTCAACAGAACTGAAAGAATACTCACGGTTGTAATGCTGCTGAGTGGGGGGGAGGAGCGAGCAGAGCAGAGCAGAGGATGCCAAGAGCAAAGGTCAAGGGAATGCTCATGGTAATAAAAGAAAATAGGAGTGTGCTTTTAGACATTCTACAACCTCAATGATGGTCATTGACAGGAGCTGGTGATATGGCCCTGAATCTCATTGTTCACTTTGGCCTGCACATCGCTCCTTTTGCCTTCCTTAGATGAGATTCAGTTCCTTGATGAGTTGCATGAATGCACTTCTTTGAGTTCTAATAACTCTAGTAACTATTGTATAAGTTGCAGCCTGGGAGACAGTGGTCATAGAATCACAGGGCCATAGAGATGTACAGAATAGAAACAGACCCTTCGGTCCAACTCTTCCATGCCAACTGGTTATCCTAAATTAATCTAGTCCCATTTGCCAGCATATGGTCCATATCCCTCTATACCCACTCAGATGCCTTTTAAATGATGCACCAGCCTCCACCACTTCCTCTGGCAGTTTATTTGATTCACACAACACCTTCTGCATGAAAAGGTTGCTCTTCAGGTCTCATTTCAATCTCTCTTCCTTCACCTTAAACCTATGCCCTCTAGTTTTGGACTCCCCTACTCTGGGAAAGAGACCTTGGCTATTCACCTTGATGCTAATGGGCTTATAATCCAGAGGCCCAGGCCAATGGTCATTAGCAACGAGTTCAAATGCCTCTATGATAACTGGTGGGACTTGAATTTTGATAACAAGTCTGGGTTTAAAGTTATTATCAGTGATGATGATCATGAAACTGGCACACATTGCTTTAAAACCCCACTGAATTCATTAATGCCCTTCAGGGAGTGAAATTTGCCATTTTTATGTGGTCGGGCCTACATATGACTCCAGATGTGCTGCTTTGTTGTTGTCCCTTAATAGCTTTCTGAGATGGTCTCGAGCATCAATCAGTTCAAGAACAATTAATGATAACAGCAAACATTGGCATTGCCAGCAACATCTGCACCCATGAAAGGACAATGATAAAAATCTTTCCTACAGTGACGTTGATGCTTTCAGGCCATTCTTCCACCACAACGCCTTGTAGTACATGCAGAATTGTGTCCTCTCTTGTAGTTTGCTCTATTTGAACAACATGTTTGGCTTCAAGATCCAATGTCTCCTCTGGGTTGCTGGCTTCCAGAGCATGGTCAAGATTAGAGTGATGCTGGAAAAGTACAGAGGTCAGACAGCATCTGAGGAACAGGAAAATCGATGTTTCTGGCAAAAGTCCTTCATCAGGCTTGCAGAATATGTTGAGCTGTTGATTCTCTTTGAATCTGGAAGGTTTCACACCCTGTTTTTGCATCCTTAACTTTCTTCATAGTCAATACTATTCCCAATAGTATGTGCATTAAGTACATCTGCTTCCTTTGCTCATATGGCAAGCCCAGATGATATTTCTTCAAATTAAGTAACATTCTTTGCAGAAGTTTTGTAGCAGATATAAATGGTTTAAGAGAAATACTTTTTAAGTGGCTTGTGGTTGGAGTCTGTTGTCACTTTTTGTTCCCAATTAAATATTGATTAAAATACTCACATGCAAAGACAATAGCCACTCTTTCTCCAACTGTGCATAGCATCTTTCAGGAGAAAGTGAGGTCTGCAGATGCTGGAGATCAGAGCTGAAAATGTGTTGCTGGAAAAGCGCAGCAGGTCAGGCAGCATCCAGAGAACAGGAGAATCGACATTTCGGGCATAAGCCCTTCTTCAGGAAGGGCTTATGCCTGAAACGTTGATTCTCCTGTTCCCTGGATGCTGCCTGACCTGCTGCGCTTTTCCAGCAACACATTTTCAGCATAGCATCTTTCAGTCCTGGATGCATATGCACTAACTTACCCTTGCAGTATCAGTGTTTTTCCAAGTTCTTTCACTGGCATCACTCCACAATGTGATTTCATCATTGACAAAATTATTTTACTTGGAGAAGTGAAGGTTGAGAGGAGACCAGATAGAAAAGTAAAAGATAATGAAGGGCACAGATAGGGGATAGTGAAGTGTTTTCCTATGATTGCAATGGTCAATAACCAGGAGTACAGATCTAAGGTAAAATGCAGAAGGCTACAGAGAGAGATAAGGAGAATATTTTTCACCCAGTAGATGGTGAGAAACTGGAACTCACTGTCTGAAAAGGTCAGAAACTAAAGTAATATCCAGGCAGTATTTAGATAATCATTTGCATTTCCATAGCCTCCAAGGGTTTTGGACGAAAGCTGGAAGGCTGGGTTAGTGTGATCAGCCCTTTGTTGATTGGCAAAGACACAATGGCCTGAATGACCTTCACCTTAGCTATAAATGTCTATGAGTCTATAATGTTTCAACATTGGCCCTGTTGTCACTAGGTGTTTGTTTCTGGTGAAAGCTGCTTCTTGTTTTGTACCCTAATACCACTGCAGATCCTTAATCGTGAACTGGTGTAGAGGTTAGCACTCGGATGACAAACGCAGTGAGGACTTTGCTAAATAATTCCCCATTGCAACAAATCATTGTAATACGTTCACGTCCGTTGACCATTGCATCTCTCTGGAGGAGAAAGTGAGGTCTGCAGATGCTGGAGATCAGAGATGGAAATGTGTTGCTGGAAAAGCGCAGCAGGTCAGGCAGCATCTAGGGAACAGGAGAATCGATGTTTCGGGCATTAGCCTTCCTGAAGAAGGGCTAATGCCCGAAACGTCGATTCTCCTGTTCCCTAGATGCTGCCTGACCTGCTGCACTTTTCCAGCAACACATTTCCATCATTGCATCTCTCTCACAGTCTCACTTTGACAGAATCCAGGTGAAACCCTTAACTGTTAGTATGTGATCTATGTATAATAAAGTCCCCATTATCTGGATCCCAAGCAACTAGAATTCTTATGCAACTGGCATCCAAGATTATAAAGGGGACTTCAGAATGCTTTATTAAAACTAATTCAAGACTGACCTTAAACCTCTCTTATTTGCTGTCAGCAACATTTCCCAGATTCAAATGGGAACCATTTGTTTGCTCAATACATTTTTCAAATACACATTTAGCTTACAGTAATGATGAGTTGAATTCTTTCAGCCACTTTGTATATGTCTCATGCCACTGGCAGATTCATGGAACCGGCAATGCTATTCCCTATGGATGTCGGAGATCGGGGAGATTACTGTACCTGACTTTGAGTATCATTAAGTGCATCTTCTTTTTGTCCAACTTCAGGTTCATCTGGTAACCTCTTTCTAGCAGCTGCACTGGATTCTTATTGTGGCCTGCAATGACTTTTTTCATTGTGTCTTCACATCCATAGACTAGCAGCTCATTCACAATAGCTTCCACTCTGGAAAGATCACTGAATATCTTGTGCCATCTGCATTGATACTTTTCCAGAGCAGTGGAAATGCCAAATGGCATGCATAACCATCTGTATCTCCCAAATGGTGTCCAGAATGTAGTTAGAAAATCAATGCTTTCATCCAGCTTCACTTGCCAATATCCATCCTTTAGATTGGGAGTTAGAAAGACCTTTGCCTTAGCAAATTGTGGCAAAATTTCTTCAATGATTGGCATCGGGTAATAAGAGCTTTATTAAGATCCTTTAGATCAATGCATGTACCTTTCTTCATAGGCTTTTTTCACAGCAATCATGCTATTAAATCAGATGGTAGCATTTGTCCCTTTTTTGATTATTCCCTTTAAAAACTCCCTTGTCTTGTTTTTCTTGTTGGCTGGACAGGTTGGACCGAAGGGTCTGTTTCCATGCTGTACCTCTCTATGACTCTACATTTATGTTCAAAATGATTCATCTTCTTGCAGTTAAAAACTGCTTTCTCCAAGTTGGACATGCTTTATTTTCTTTTCGGTAGTGTTCTCTGTGAAAGTTACACCCTGAACTTGAATCTTCATCATTCTGCTGGCCCCTTTACAAAGATCTTTCTGTCACCAGTTCTATCGTTGTGTGTAAGGCCTTCAAAACTTCTCCAGTCTGAATTGTTTGCACTTCTGTGAGATTTAGGGTGTAGTGCAGTTCAAAGCCTTCTTTTCCCAGCATTGATAACAGAGTAGCTACTCTTATTTGTTCAGGCTTCCTGTTCAAACCTGTAATTACCTCATAGATTTGTTACTGAGACTGGGAGAAATTCTAATTCTGTCTTGTATTGACTTTCACATCCACTGCGCTGAGGACTTGAAAATTCACAGCCACCCTGACTCACTGAAGAACTCAAAGTTGCGGACTGCTATTCTAATTCTTCTTTGTTATCCTTTGCTGTAACTGGCTGTCTTCCAGCTTTGAAACCCCACACTATTCCAGCTGCATGCTTCTATTGCCATGGTTTATATGGTGTTTTAATGATTGCAACAGTATTTCTAAAGTAAAAGAAAATTACAGCAGAGGTTATATAGCAAGCCACAATCATAAAACGTGCAAACTGCATTTTTCCAAACACTACATTGGTGTTTGAGAGAGACCTGAGTGATTTTCCACCACATCCTTCATCTTTCTGGGAACTGAAGGTAAGTTAGCTGCAGGATTTTTTTTAGACATGGAAGAACTCATTGCTGGCATAACAAGTGTGTTTATAAATTACACTTACACTCACTTGCCTTGAACAGGCTGGAGGGAAAATCAGGCCCTGATTTCAGAAATTCTGGGTTGAGATTCTGGACTGAAAAATGCAAATATAACTGTGATGAACTAGAACAGTAATGCTAGACTAGCTTTCAAGTAACATTATCAAAACTACAAGGCACCTGCATCAATGCATTTCCAGTTACCCACAGGAATATTACAATGTCTAACCTGATAGTACACTGCCCAATGCATGCATCAGAAGGTCTTTGGTGCTTTATTTTAGCATTTGAATTAATTATGACATCTGAAAAAAGCATTAAAGAGCTTCACATAAATGTCAATGCACTCTCAAAGAGCAGAAGCAAGTTGGAGCTGGTACAGTTCCTCATTGCTATTTCCGAGAGCTGGAGAGCACATCATTGGGTAAAGTGTGGATCTGACTCAAAGCTGCACATCATGATGTATGCCATATTTGAAATCAATGGGTATTACTCAATGGGATTCCTACATCTGGATCTAAACACAAGAAATTGCAATACAGGTATCAGTGAAATACATCAAACAAGAAAAAAATCAGGAAATATACATATATTGCCACGGTCAAAAGCAGGTATGATGTGAATAGATTCACTTGAAATGCAAGATTACTTCATTGCCTTTTTTTCAACCATTCACAGGAGGTGGGTGTTACTGCTAAGTCAGGGAAGCACTTACTGTCCATCTCCACTTGCCCTTGAAAAGATGGTGTGCACATCTGTGCAATTTGCACCAATGCACTTCAACTCCCGAGAATAAGCAATTCCTTCACGAAGTGAGGATTTGACTACAGAATTTATGCAACCGGTATCTGAAAGGAAAAGAGATGTCAGTATTTTAGATGGAAGTTGTCATCAAAGCTCGGGCAATGGGCAGACAGAAGTATCTTCCTTGGACTGATCAAAACAAGTGGGCGGGAGATGAGACCAAAGTGAAGCTGACTACTTCTACAGAGAAAGAGACATGGATAATACATTTTTATCGCTCTATTTTTTAAAAAAACTTTAATCTTCATTTATAGACTGTGAAGATTTGCGGAGATCAGGTCCATTTGATTGAGATGTATAGCCACAAATATACCAGATGCATTTTACTGCCAATTTTTTTCAAAGTTCCTTTCGAAACAATATGTAGGCTTCTGTTCATAAAATAAGAGAGGGTTTTATCATATAGTTCTGCATTCAATTAGTGGAAAGTGAAGTATTGAATAAGAACAATTTTGGATGTAAGTAAGATTGCTTTTGACAAAATAGAAGGTGCTGTTGCCATGGTGAAGTATATTAATAATATTTCCAGATAGGAGAGAAGGCCGCTTATACAACAGGGGTTCTAATGACATTTGTGCCTCACAAATCACTTGGAAAATGACAAATTTATTAGTGTCCTCCTGAATTAAACCAAAACTAAAGATTTTTTTAAAACTTAGAAAAAATCCAACAAAAGAGAACATAAACATTTTTAGTAACAATTCATTTTATTCGAAACAAGGGATTAAACAGATTCACATATTAATATGGCTGATGTTGGACTGCAATGAGGCGAAAGTGAGGACTGCAGATGCTGGAAACCAGAGTCTAGATTAGAGTGGTGCTGGAAAAGGTCAGGCAGCATCCGAGGGGCAAGACTCTTGGACTGCAATGAGTTTGGCTAATGCATTCCACTTTCTGGGCTCACTTGGGGGTAAAGAATTGTTCTCTTCATAAAGCAACAAGGCAGCCCAAGAACTCAGATGCCGAATCTACCACCTCTTCAGGCACAGAAGTCCAAAGATTCCAAATGTGGCACTTCTGAGGGTAAAGGGAAAGGACTGCATCTAAACTGCACGTTTTCCATTTGCTGAATCTGCGATCATCAAAGCAAACAATATCAAAAGTTTGAACATAAATACAAGCTCTGACACAATTCTTTTGGCAGAAAATCACTAGTTGTACGACTTAAAATGTAATTCTGCCCCCAGCTGGCAAATTAACAAATATGGCAGAACGTGATTTTCTGTAGTAAGTAGTTTTTTAGAATTTTAGTAGCTTTTTGAAGCCCAAATTGATTTATTGCTTTTCCTTTACGTTTCTCCAGGCACTTTGTTGAAGTGCAGGTAAAAACATCAGACAATCAGGAAACATTCCGTAACATTTATAATAATTGACAAGACTGCTCAGTGTTTGGTATGGAAGGGGGATGGGGTGTTCAAAATATATGTCAGATTCTGAAGATTGACATTGCACCTTGCTTGATAAGTAAGCTTAAGTTCCCTGCAAACAAAGAAAGACTTGCATTTATATAGTGCCTTTCACAATCTCAGCTTTTTATACTTAATGTAATGAAGTACTTTTGAATTACAATCATTCTTTTAACAGAAAAATGTCAGATTCAGTAATGTCTGTTAAGGATAAATATTAATCTCTTAATCTTCCTCAAATCTTTAACATGCAACCAAGAGGAAAGATGGGATCTCTATTCAACATTACCTTCAAATGACAGCACCATAATAATGCAACTCAGTGGGTTGCGAGGCCATTTGGACTCATAGAGTCATAAAGTTATACAGCATAGAAATAGACCCTGTGATCCAAATCATTCCCACCAACTAGACAGCCTAATCTGACTTGGTCCCATATCTCCCTAAACCCTTCCTATTTATATACTCATCCAGATGCCTTTTAAATGTTATAAATGTACCAACCTCCACCACTTTTCAGGCAGTTCATTCCATATACAGACCAGCGTCTGTGTAAAAGAGTTACCCCTCTGGTCCTTTTTATACTTTCCCCTCTCACCTTAAACCTATACCCTCTAGTTTTGGGCATCCCCTTTTAGGGGAAAAAAAACCCTTGCTATTGACCCTATCCATGTCCCTTATGATTTTATAAGCCTCTATAAGGTCACTAAGAGTCTCTTGGTGGCCAAATCAGATGAGGATGGAAGATTCCCTTCCCTGAGGGCCATTACTGAGCTAGATGGTTTTTCTCCCCCAACGAAAGGTAATGGTTTCATGAGAATCAGAAGATCCTTAATTTTAGATTATTTTAAAGTTGAATTGTAATCACACCATCTGCTGTGGTAGGATTCAAACTCAGGTCATTAGCTGAGCTTTTGGTTTCAGGGCGTATTGATAATACCATTAGGCCATCACCTACATCAATGGCCCCCAGCATTACAGATGCTGGTCTTCAGCCAATTCGATTCACTCCATTTGATATCAAAAAACTATTGGCAGCATTGGATGCTGCAAAGGCTATAACCCCTGACTACATTCCAGCAGTAGTACTAAAGACCTGTGCTCCAGAACTTGCACCTATCCTAGCCAAGCTGTTCCCGTATAATCACAACACTGGCATCTACCTGACAATGTGGAAAATTGCCCAGGTATGTCCTGTACATAAAAAGCAGGACGAATCTAACACAGCCAATTACCGCCCCATCAGTCTACTCTCAATCGTAAGTAAAGTGATGGAAGGTGTTATCAGTAGTGCTATCAAGCAGCAACTGCTCAGCCATAACCTGCTCACTGATGCCCAATTTGGGTTCCACCAGAGCCACTGATTTACTGACTTGAGTGAGAGCCCTTGACATCAATGGTCTCATTCAATCGGGTCTGGACCCCTGGCAAAACTGGTATCAATGGGAATCAGGACAAATTCTCTGTTAGCTGGAGTCATATCTGGCACATAGGAAGATGGTTGTCTGTGTTGGAAGTCAGTCATCTCAGTTCCATGACATCTCTACAGGAGTTCCTCAGGGTAGTGTCCTAGGCTCAACCATCTTCAGCTGCTTCATCAATGATCTTTCTTCCATTATAAGGTCAGGAGAAGGGACATTCGCCAATAATTGCCCAATGTTCAGCACCATTTCTGACTCCTCAGATACTGAAACAGTCCATGTTCAAATGCAGAAAGATGTGAACATCCTTCCAGGCTTAGGTTGATAAGTGTCAAGTAACATGCATCCACACAAATGCCTGGCAATGGCCATTTCCATTAGGAGTCAATATAATTACTGCTCTTTGATGTTCAATGGTGTCACCATCACTGAACGCCCACTATCAACATCCTGGGGGCTATCATTGACCAGAACTTTAACTGGGCTCACTACATACACAGTGGCTACAAGTGCAGGCTAGGAATACTGCAGCGGGTAACTCACCTCCTGACTCCCCAAAACTTGGGCACCATCTACATGGTACAAGTCAGGAGTGTGAGGGAATATTCCCCAGTTGCCTGGATGGATGCAGCTCCAACAATGCTCAAGAAGCTTGGCACCATCCAGGACAAAGAATCCTGCTTATTTGGCACCACATTCACAAGCATCCATTTCCTCCAACATTCAGTGGCATCAGTGAGTACTATTTACAAGATGCGCAGCAGAAATTTATCAAAGGTCCTTAGACAGTACTTTGCAAATTCAAAATCATTTCCCTCAAGAAGGACAAAGGCAGCAGACATATGGGAGCACCATCATCTCCAACACACTCACTATCGTGAGTATATATCACCGTCCCTTCATTGTTGCTGGGTGAAAATGTTGGAATTCTCTTTCTAGGGATATTGTGGGTCCACCAACCGCATTTGAACTGCAGCAGGTCAAGAAGACAACTCACAACTACCTTCTCAAGGGCAACTAGGGATGGACAATAAAAACTGGCTAGCCAGCGATACCCAAGTGTCAAATTTAAAAATGGGTAGATTAGATTAGATTAAATTACTTACAGTGTGCAAACAGGCCCTTCAGCCCAACTAGTCCACACCGACCCTCCAGAGCAACCCGCCCAGACCCATTCCTCTACATTTACCCCTTCACCTAACACTACGGGCAATTTAGCATGGTCAATTCACCTAACCTGCACATTTTTGGACTGTGGGAGGAAACCGGAGCACGCGGGGGAAACCCACACAGACACGGGGAGAATGTGCAAACTCCACACAGCCAGTTGTCTGAGGCAGGAATTGAACCTGGGTGTCTGGCGCTGTGAGGCAGCAGTGACAGATCAACTTAGTGTATATTCTGAAGTCTGTTTGGAATAAGGTTTGAACTCATCATCTTCCGGCTCAAAGATGAGCTCGGTATCACTAAGCCAGAGGTAACAACATAAATGAAGATATGTGCAAGGAAAAACCTTGGAAAGTAAAATCAGTTACATTACGTCCATTCCAAATGCATTCCACACATTGAGGACAGCAAGAGGAAAGCAAGTTGGCATGGAAGTGGGCACTGAAATGACTACTGCACAGGCAACTGTGTCTGATTATGATCCTGAGAATTTATTGAAAATGCCTTTAATTCCTCTCCACACTGCTCCCTGAGATTTTATTAAAAAATGAATTAGCTCACACCAGATAAGCCCGATCACTGACTTTCCCAGTAGACGATTACACAGTTTTAATAATTGAAGTCAAAAAGGTCAACCAGATTGTACAACTGGCTTGGGATCGAGGGATATTCACCATTAAGGCCGCCAACCTTCAGATTGGAAATGGCACCTGAGGATACAGAATAATTAAGGTGTCTGTTTTTCTAAAGTCAGGCATATGTATTTGATTGGAATGAAGACTGAACCAAATTCCAAAATCAAAGCTCTCTTGATCAGACTAAATTAGGCTAATTCAATAAATGGCTGAATTTGGACTGCTTCAAACACTGCATTTTAGACTGCTCTTTCTTTTATTAAATTATGCCAGTGCAGAGCATGAAAGAGAAAAAATGTCATTCTGTACATTTTTTACATGCTTAAATGCCAAGGCAAGTGAATCCCAGTGAGAATGCAACCTCTTTATATCGTGAGTGATGAATAATCTACTCAGGGCTACGTTTTGGACAGAGCTTAGAAAAGTGAGAGTAATGAAATGCAATATTGTGTGTGAATGTACAGACTGATTTTATTGGGGGAACAGAACCAAATTTTGGATTCCAACCTGTGTCCCCGGAATGCCTGAGAAATCCTTGGCTTGAGTCTTTTTCTAGTGTCCCCAACAGCTGTCGGAAACAGGCTTTAGGTTGCTCCCAATCTTATTATCTCACGTTTTTCCTTTGAATCAAAGTCCTGCTGAAGTCCTCCTTGGTATTTTCCAAGCCACAATACTTTCACATCATCAGCAAATTTTGTCATCATGCATCTAATACCTTGTCTAAATCAACATTTTATATACGCGAGTCTGACAAAATGGATCCAGCAATGAATCTTCCATTCATCATTTTTTTTGCCCTTTCTCAATTGGAGCGATGCCCAATTACTTTGTCTTCCCTATTTTCCTGCTCCTCGGGTGCTGCCTGACCTGCTGTGCTTTTCCAGCACCACTCTAATCTTGATTTGTGTTCCCTGTCTGTCCACCAACCTCTATCCACCAGTCTATCCACACTCTACATTTCCTCTTATTTCATCACATTTTCAAACAAGACTGTTGTAAGATACCATGTGGGATGCTTAGAAGGTTGCCATACAAGCATAGAGTTGGTCCTTCCTGCAAATTTTGTCAGTGTAGTTAATCCATTAGTGTGTCGCCACAAATGTTTGCCATCTGTTGCATCATATTTTAGCTGCTCCATGTTCCATTTTTATCTGAAGATGGCTTCATCACCATGCATACGCGCTTTAGTGTGTCTCACAGCTGATGACATTTTGGCAAGGGTTTCCACGTAGCTCTTAAGTGTGTACAGTGGATCTGCATAGAATAGGTAGAAAGCCATATTAGTCAGCATGAAACGTTGATTTAACCCGAGTGGTGCCATCTTAAATCTCAAAATATCAGTGAGTAAACCTTCCTTAATCTTGCAACAATCAATGTATGGTCAACAGAACAAGGGATTGTGATTTAAAGGAATCATACATTACTTTCAGTTTAGTCATTGGTTTCGACTGACTCTGAGATGGTATGAGTGCTGTAAGGCTTCAAGTGCTATTTAAAGTTGAAGTCTGCAGCAAGTGATGTTGTGCCTCGGAAAAGCCTTGGTTCTGCCTTCAAAGGTTTTTCAGTCATGTGTGTGGTAACTACCCATCCCATTGGCTTCCAGCATCAGAAGGATGCTGGAAGCACATAGAAGGAGGAAAGAGGGAGCTAAAGTGACTCTTAGTAAGAGGCCTCAGCAGGGGCTTTCAGGGAACATTTCTATTTCTCCAAACACAACAAGGAACAGTTTGTGTGATGTCTGTGTTTTATGAAGGAGGAGCTAGCTGAAATGTCCCAACTCTTGTAGGAGAACCTGCCACCTCAAGGCGAAGTGAGGATGGTGCTGCCAGTGTCCATGTCAATAATTACAACTGTGAACTTCTTCACTATGAGTGAGATAACTGCTGCCTACTACACCAAGAAAGAGGATGCATCGCAGCATAGTATGGCAACTGCTCTGCCCAGGACTGTAAGAAATTACAGAGAGTTGTGAACACAGCCCAGTCCATCATGCAAGGCAGCCTTCCATCCTTTGACTCCATCTATACTTTCCGCTGCCGCAGGAAGGTAGCCAACATAATTAAAGATACCTCCTACCAATCTCTTCCAACCTCTTCTGGCAGGGAGAAGATACAAAAACTTAAGCACATGAATCAACAGATTCAAGAACAGTTTCTTCCCCATTGTTATTACACTTCTGAATGGACTTCACAAATTTTAAATATCTTGTTGATTTCACTCTGAGCGCACCTCTGCTGCTGTAATGCTGTATTCTTTGCTCTGTTCTATTACCCTTATGCACTTTGTATGGCATGATCTGCCTGTATTGCACACAAAACAAAACTTTTCACTGCACCTAAGTACATGTAACAATAAAAGATCAGATAAAAAAAACATTCTCTTGTGCGTGAAAGAACCAGGTGGAAGATGCATGAGGCTTTATGAAAACAAAGCACTTTCTTTGGTGTGAGATGCCATCAACTGCATACATATGGATTTGTGGGCATGCTATTGAATTTCTGAGAGATACTGCAAAAGTTTCCACTCTCTGTGTGACTGTGCTGAGCACGTCATGCAACATAAGGCCCAACATGTTGGTGGGCAGAACGACGCCTTCATTCTGCATAAGTTTTCAATAACATCCATAATTTAGGCCACTATGTCAAAGCAGATTGTAATACAGCTGCTGAGTAACAAGGGGTAACTGAATCATTACTGCACAGCCCCAGTTTAGAGAGTATTAATACAATAAGAGTTACATTATCACACATGACACATCATATGAGTTCATTTAACATTTTTGTTGTATCCAAGTCCTCAGGGCTAGCAGTCTTGAATTACAGCAAGCACTGTCTTCGTAGCTGTGGGGCAAGCTGTTTTATTCCACTCTCCAGATGAACAAGGCCTTCAGTGCTGCAGGACAGAAAGCTGGAGCATCACAAAATTAGATACATGGGCTCTTTTACCTTGTGCCAATCCCGTGCCTTTTTTTCCCCATATTCCTGCACACCACTTCTACACAGAAAAATCATCCAATGCCCTCTTGAATACCTCAGTTGAGCCTACCTCCATCACATTCACAGGCAGTGCATTCCATGCTCTAACTACTCGTTGTGTGAAAAAGTTTTTTCTCACATCACCCTTAGTGGGTTTGTGCATTGCTTTAAAGACACTCTCTGTCTTTTTATGCCATTTCCAGACATTAAAGGGTGCCAGGGTCTTTGTGGAGGTATGCAGCCAGTCAGCCATGCAATGAACACTGGGCTGCATGTGACTACCAGTAAACTGCATAAAGTGCCCACATTGCAATGCTTCACAACAAAGGGGCATGGGTTAGAAGCACATTGATCTCTGCAAGCTCTGGCTGACATTTCCCCTTATATTTTAATCACAATCAAAAGGGACGGCATGGTGGCTCAGCAGTTAGCACTGCTGCCTCACAGCACTAAGGACCCGAGTTTGATTCCAGCCTCAGTAGACTGTCTATGTGGAGTTTGCACATTCTCCCCGTATCTGTGTGGGTTTCCTCTGGATGCTCCAGTTTCCTCCCACAATGCAAAGATGTGCAGGTTAGGTGAATTGGCCATGCTAAATTGCCCACAGTGTTTGGGGATGTGTAGGTTCGGGGCATTAGTCAGGGGTAAGTGTAGGGGAGTGGGTCTGGGTGTGTTACTCGTCAGTGTGGACTTGTTGGGTCAAATGGCCTGTTTCCACACTGTAGGGATTCTATGATTCTGTGAAAATCCCCTCTTGCAAAGAAAGTTCCATCAGGGTGCAGTTGTTTCCATATGAATATGCAATTGCAGCTTTTGGAGCTGTGAAGATCTACTCAGAATGAGTAGATTTGCAGATTTAGGTATAACTTTGTGTGACAGAATCTTAAAGCCCAAATAAGGGGTGTATGTCATGAATCACAATTTTTAATGAATTCCAGATAAATACAGTTTGTATAGGTTTTTTTTTTAACACCTTTCTCATTCGCAGTGAAAAAAGAATACACAGCATTCCATTAACATGCTTATTATTTCAAACACTTTCTTGTTCATAATGTCACTTCAAGATATACTTTCATTCGATTGTCTGTAATAACATATTGATAAAGCTCATGGCATTGTGACCTGTGCCAATATGGAATAACCATATTTGAAGAAGAGATTGTTAAAAATAACTTGGAGCATGTTAGCACAGAAAGACATTGCCTCCTGATATACATCATTATATTTTACCAATGATAACAAAGCAGACAAGAATCATTTCCATTTATCTGAATCCTTTTAATTTATTCAATGAGACAATGGGTCAGATAGTCAACTTTGGTAAATTACTATTTGTAACAGTACTAATAGTGACAGAGTGCTGCCCTGTGGATGTCCTATTGTTTGTCATTAATTTGAAAATTATTATTATACCTAGTAACAGCTACATTATAATGCCATCTAATTCCTGATAGCATGCATTGTACAATGTTGGTATGTGTTGTATTGCAGTGAGCATCTTGTATCCCTCTCCATTTCTCTCTCATAAATATCCTGGGGATAAATTCCACATAAACTCACTTCAGGCTGAGCTACTTGAATGATTCAAAGGCTGTGAGTACATACCAGATGTTGTCTGTGTAGTTTTACAATATATCTGCAAGCATAATTCCCACTGAATGCAATAATGTTTTAAACTTGGAGGTAGTATCAAAACCTTTTAATTATCTGATGCGGCACAATTCACAGATCCAATGTGCCCGCTGGCGACACAGAAATTGTGTGTTAGTTATAAGGCAATCAAGACTACCATTGTTTTTTTGTAGCTCAACAATTATGGAAGAAGAATGCAGACAGGGACAAAGGAGAAGAGCTGTAAGTGCTTGGTTAAGACCAATGTTCCAAGTACGAGGTGTATGATTATTCTGTGTGTCTTTAATTTTAAGGTGAAATGAAGGGGGGGCGTGTTCTGAAGCCTGCCTGACATCAAGCAGCTGGTTTCTGTACTTTAGATGAAAGGCTTATGTCCGAAACATCAATTCTCCTGCTACTTGGGTGCTGCTTGACTTGCTGTGCTTTTCCAGCGTTAACCTTTCTTACTCTTCTACAGTAAGATAAGGTCACCAGAGTCCTATCAGACCATAGTCTTACTAGGGTTACTCTCTCATTAGAGATAGACAACTGATGGCAGTTTGGCCTTAGAGTTCACCATACCTCAGGTGAGGGGAGGACTGAGAGGAATTGTACCCATGCTATTGGTGCCACTTTATATCAACAAATGAGCTAACTGACCCAATACGTTTAGTTAATAGTGCTTTTAATTTGTTTGTTACAGAAAACATTGTATATTTTGTTATGTTATCTATCAACCAGAAGATCTAATATATTTTTCAAGATGTTGTCAGCCTTTAAGGGAATAACAACACAAGACTGATCAAAGATTAAAAGGTATAAGGTATGAGATACAATTGAGAACTTTAGCTGATGACCTGTATTGTAGGACACCACAACAATTAAAAGAAAAACATTTTCGAAAGGGCAATGTAAATCCAGAAGTATTAAATAAAAGAAAAGCATTGCATTTATATAGTGTCTTCTGCATCTTTAGAATGCCTCACAGCCAAGAAAGTACTTTTGAGGTGTAATTACTGGTACAAATGAGTAGCAATCAGGTAAGATCAAGCTGAAAGTTTCTAAACATTTCGAGGTCATCAGAGAATGCAAAGTTTAAAGGCTGTAAAAGGTTCCTATTTGGAGGTGTAGAGAAAATGAAAATAAGCAAAATTACTTGTTTCACCACAATGCACACAAGAAGACAAGAACAAAAGCATGACTGGTGCTGTATTTGAAGCTTTAGAAGGAACAAGGGAACAGAATTGACTACCGAGAGTGAATCTGATAAAATGGAGGACAGAGACAGCTGGAAATTACTAATAGAAAGGGAAATGAATATTGAAAAAAAATGGAAAGTTCGTGAAATCAACTATTCATAGATTGTCTATTGAGAAAACAAACCTTGCATTTTACACTAAAATACATCAGAAAATAAAAACTAATGAAAATTATTTGTGAGTGAATAAATCCTGCTGGTCACCTTGTCAGCAGAGGATTACTGAGGAAAATAAGGGTGAAAATTGCAGGTAATGTTAATCAACCTGTTCAAACAAGCTACAACATATCTTTAGAGCAGGTAGGACTTAATCCTGGGATTCCTGGCCCAGAGTTAGAAACTTAATAATTGTATCACAAGGGCCATTTCTGGGAAAGGATGTAGCCATGTTCCTTTTTGTTGCTGACAAGAGACTGGACAATTGTAAAAGTTATACCTCTCTTGAAAGAAAGGACAGAGGAATAAATCCAACATCTATAGGCAGTTAGTCTAACATTAGTGGTGGAAACCAAGATATGGTTGAGAATTAATTGGGAATAGGAAGAGTATGGACTAAGAGCAAAAAGTATATATTGATTGTTGAATGAAAGTCACATTTGACCACTGGATTGAATTCTATGATGAGATAATGAAAAGGGTTGATGTGGACGTTTGGCATTGTTTATCTGTACTTTTAAAAGGCATTGCACTGTAGATTGGTTAGCATAAATAAAGTCCACGAGGTGAAGTGAACAGTAGCAGATATAAAATTGACTCAGAGATAGAAAACAAAATAATGATAAAATGTTGTATTTCTGATGAGGGATAGCATATAGTGATATCTTCCAGGAGTCAGGATTAAGATCATTCCTCTGCTTGATGCACAATAATGATTTGGACTTGAGTATACAAGGGATAATTTGAACTTTTGTAAGTGTTGCAAAACTTGTAAAAATAAACAATGAAAATATTATTAACTGAATTCAGGAGGATTAGACAGACTAGTGAAATGGGTAGATCATGCAAAAAAAAACTGTAACTTATAATATGACACATTTTAGTAGGAAGAACAAGGAAAGGCAAATGAAATAAAATGGTACAGTTTTATAAGGCTGTTAGAACAAAGCGAACTGTGGATACATGCATATAAACCTTTGAAGTTGGCATGCAAAGTTGAGAAGGCTGGTTTAAAAAAAATTTATGGGATTGTAGCAAAGACTGTTGATGAAACACTGGATATGACTTAACTGAAGCATGGTGTTACATTCTGGAAACTGTACATAGGACGGTTTCTTAGTGTGGAGATTGAGAATGTTACCAGAGATGTGGGCCTTCATTTATGCAGAAAGATTAGATTTTCTGAGACAATTATATTTTTTAAGGCTGAAAGGTTAAGAGGATATTGGATAAATGTAATCAAGATATAGGAGAAGCATTGATAATCCAAGAACACATATTTAAAATAAATGGTAAAAAGATCAGGGGTGGCTCGAGCAAACATTTTCTTATACAGCAAGTTGTTGTGATCTAGAATGGTCTGCCTGGAAGATCAGTGAAAACAGATTCAACAGCAAACTTCAGGAAAGAGATGGACAAATAATTAGAGTCATAGAGTCATAGAGATGTACAGAATGTAAACAGACCCTTCGGTCAACCCAGTCTAGTCCCACCTGCCAGAACCCGGCCCATATCCCTCGAAACCCTTCCTATTCATACACCCAAGAGAAAGTGAGGGCTGCAGATGCTGGAGATCAGAGCTGAAAATGTGTTGCTGGAAAAGCGCAGCAGGTCAGGCAGCATCCAAGGAACAGGAGAATCGACGTTCCTGAAGAAGGGCTTATGCCCGAAACGTCAATTCTCCTGTTCCTTGGATGCTGCCTGACCTGCTGCGCTTTTCCAGCAACACATTTTCAGCTCTATTCATACACCCATCCAAATGCCTTTTAAATGCTGCAATTGTACCAGCCTCCACCACTTCCTCTGGCAGTTCATTCCATATATGTACCACTCTCTGTGTGAAAAGGTTGCCCCGTAGGTCTCTTTTATATCTTTCCACTCTCACCCTAAACCTATGTCCTCTAGTTCTGGACTCCCTGACCCCAGGGAAAAGACATTGCCTATTTACCCTATCCATGCCCCTCATAATTTTATAAACCTGTATAAGGTCACCCCTCAGCCTCCGACTTGAAAGGACAAAATTTATAAGATAAAGACCATGGTCAGGTTAGTGAATTGGACAGCTCTACAATAGACACTCAGCAAGCACAAAGGGCTGAATGGTCTTTTACTTGGCATCATCAGTCTCAACGTTTACAAAAAGGAGATTCTTGTTGGGATCGATTACACTAGTTTGCCTGCTAAAATTTATTTTTATTTTGTTGTACTCTTAAGAGAGTCCAAGATGATTTTAAAAGTTTAATGTTCAACACACTTTGAAGGACCAGCATGGGACTGCTTTGTAATTTTGAGTTTTTAGCCTTTTCCACAAATTAAGTTATTTTCCCTTCATGGGAGATACACAGGAGACACTGAAAATGCTCAATCTACGGAGAGAACATTGTCTTCCAGAAACTTAACAACTGCTCAAATCAACAAATGCCACCAACAATGAAAATCCCTTGGAGCCCGCTGATACACTGTTCCCTTGGAAAATGAAGTTCTGAGGCAGGTGTAAGTGTATATAGTTCCCACATTATTTTTAATTCATTATTTGACTTGCCTAATCTCCCCTGCCTGCATCTTTCCTTTCCTAGATCCTTCCAAAACCTTATTGCAGCCGGCAACTTCATCTGCACTAAAACCCCTGACTTTATTGCCATTGCCCTCTCTCGCCAGATCTGGCATGTTGTATTGATTATGTGGGTTTAAAGACTATAGGATGAGAAGGAATATGAGCAGGAGGTATTGATTCAGCCCATCAAGTCTGCTCCACTATTCAACTGAATCCTTGCTGATCTGATAATCCCCAGCACCGCTTTCCCACCTTTTCCCATTATCTTCAATTCCTTTACTGATAAGAAATCTGTCTATCTCGCCTTGAGTAGACTGAATGGCCCATGCTCCTGAAGAAGGGCTTATGCCCGAAACATCGATTCTCCTGTTCCTTGGATGCTGCCTGACCTGCTGCGCTTTTCCAGCAACACATTTTCAACCCATGCTCAACAGCCCTGTGTGTTAAAGTATTCCCAAGATTTACTGCCCTCTGAGAGAAGAAATTTGTCATCATCATTCCTCCATAAATTATACTTATTCCTTCCTCCTTATTCCTCCTTACTCCTTACTTCTTACTCCATACTCCATACTCCTTACTCCTCCTTACTCCTTACTCCTTACTTCATACTTCATACTCCATACTCCTCCTTACTTCATACTCCATACTCCTTACTCCTCCTTACTCCATACTCCTTATTCCTCCTTATTCCTTACTCCTTACTCCATACTCCTTACTCCTCCTTACTCCTTACTTCTTACTCCTCCTTACTCTGAGAGGATGCTGTTTGGTCCTAGACTCTCTTCTCTGCATCCATCCCATCAAGCCCACTTAGAATCAAAAACCTTTAATAAGGTTGCCTCTGATTCTTCTAAACTCCAAAGATTACAAGCTCAACCTACTCTTCCTTTCCTTACAAGAAAATCTTTCCATACCTAAAAGTAACTTAATGAACCTTCTCTGAACTTCACCAATGCCAATGTATCTTTCCTTATATAAGAGAACCAAAACCATTCGGTATACCAGGTGTGTTGAATAGTCTTAACAAGACCTCCCAATTTTTATACTCCATTCCCTTTGAAATGAGCACTAATGAACTATTTATCTTCCCTGTTACCTGCAAGCGTTTTTGTGATTCTTGCATGAGGAACTCCAAATCTATCTGTGCTGCATCTTTCTGTAGTAATATTAAACCGTATGTTTGCAGTTATACACTATCTTCATGAAACCAGCTTGCCTTACATTTCCAGATGCCTCTTAACCTTCGACTCTTATACCTCATCATTACTGATCATTCAGCTTCTGCAACTTTCCATATGGTTTTCATGTTACTTGTTCCTGACAATTTCAAAATCTTTCTTTTTATAATTCAACTCCGTCTCCCTTACCTTTTCTCTCAACTCAAATCATTTTATTCTTTTTTCTGCTGAAACACTAAACAATCATCCTGCTTATGTTTAAATTTATAGATTTAAATCAAAAGTTATTGGATCCCTATTAAATTCATTTGCAGTAGAAATCATGATTGTGAGAGGTTTAACATTCTTCATCGTTAGCATCAAACATCTTGATATGATTCATAATATTTAGGTGCAAACTTTCAAGGTGTTGAAGTGACTTTATAGATCTGTAAACTTTGACAAAAAATTAATGGCTGATCATACCGGGATGTCTATGACTACAGAGGATGAACAGTGTCACTGGGGAATCATCATTAAACTCACTCTTGCTAAACACAGACCGTAACCATTCAATATTCTGTTCAATCATATCCGTCTTTCAGATTTTTCCCCCTCTTTGTCTTCAAGGCTTGAACTCAATCTGGGATATCATTTTCTTCAACCACATAAAAAAAGTAGTGAATTTTATGTATGTGAGCCTGTATAGTGTCAATAAAGTGTTTTATTTCAGGAAGATTTGGCCTTGGGCCAAATTCTATCCTCACCTAATTGTTGTTACTCACTTCTTAAATCACCAAGGAAAGTGAATTTTGTCATCTAATATTCCACTCAAAGCCTACATTTCTTTGAAGAATATCAAGTCAATGTTGGGCCCATCCAAGATATTATCTAGAACATGGTTGATCCATTAGAGCTGATGTTGGGCTGGGAGGTCCAAGTGTTTTCGTACAAGCAGGTATTGAGAAAATATATTCTGTTAATAAACACACTGGCTAAGCCTTCACACTATATATTTACCACTTATGAAGTGAATGTCACAGAGGAATGTGTTGTGTTTAAGAACTCGAGTCCATAATTACATAGTTTCCCCATTATTAGCTGCCAATTATGTCACAACAACCCAGCTAGTCTAAATAGGTGAACACAGAACAACTAGCCTCCAGAGAGCTTTTGTAGCACAGTGGTAGTGTCCCCACCCCTGGACTGGGAGGCCCAAGTTCAAGTCCTACCTGCTCCAAAGATGTGTAATAGCATTGCTGAGCTGGTTGATGAGACAAATAGATTAATTTTCTGTTTTAAAAAAGCTAGCTTAGAGAGGGCTTTTGTGGGGCAGAAGTGATGTCCCTACCTCTGAGCCAGGTGGACTGGGTTCAAGTCACATCAATTCAGAGTGTGTCATAAGATCTCTGAACTTGATTGATTTGAAAATATAGTTAGCATAGAGAAACCATGACTGTATTGGTAACAAGGAAAAATACATTCAGTTGTGTGCAAGAGCACTTCTGGTAATACAAAATGTAGTTACCTTACAGAAGTGCTGTTTTGGAACAATGGTAATGTCACTACCTCCCAGCTAGGAGGGCCCAGGTTTGAGACTCACCTGCTCCAGAGGTGTGAATAGAATGATTAATAATATTTGTTTAGAGGAATGAGAAGCAACTGAAAAACATTCAAGGTAATTAAATGCAAAATGAGAGCTCATAAAATACTGAGCGGAAATAGCTTATCACTGACATTTAATAGTACTGTCATAGTAATATCTCCAGAAGTCTGCCAAAGCAGCTTCTTTTGTTTGATTCTGCAACTCTATTGTCACCAAGTTACATTGTGCTAACTGTGCCCTCTATAAAAGCAACTCACTGATTGGGTGTACCCCACTGAAGAGCAATGTTCTCAGGGAGATCCAATCAGGAAATCCCAGGCTCCCTGATGTTCTATCCATGAATTTCAAAGAACTTTGTGATCACTATATGCTGAGCAGGGAATGGCTTCCTCTTGTTTCTTCGCTCCAACATTAGAGTACCTTTCAACACAAACATTGCAACCTGCTCCAGATATCAATGCAGACCGCAACTCCTCGAATGGAAATATAGATATGAATATCTTACTGGAGAATGAGATAGTATTCTGACAAAGTATGTTTAGATATGGAGATGAGAAAACCAGCATTACATTTGTTTAAAAGTTGTGTATTATTTGTAATAAATATTTCATTTTGATGGCTGTTTTTATTTTGTTTTGCTTCACTAATTAAGTGCACTTGTTTACTTGTGATTTGGACTTTAGACACTATATCACCAGTTAGGCTACGTATAATTAATAATCTGATCAAATATGTATGAAGTAACCTAAACCTTTATGTGGTTGTTTTCCTCAGTATACTTACACTTATCACAGGTTTCTGTGTCTCCTGCAATTATACTTCCCAGTTTAGTCAGGATAATCGCCAGATCTTGATTGCTAACTTTTTCACAGTCACTGCTGGTGGATTGACCACAGGTGGGATTAAGTTTTCTTATTTCTCTTCCTTAAATGGAGCAATCCAGTTTTCTGCAATTCTGGACCTCATTAAGCTCTCCAAAGGGGCTGCAGATCGAAATGGAGGGGTATGCTTTGCCAGGCAAAATCACCTTCAAATCAGTCAAAGTGAGGATGAAATTTCGTAGGCGTCAAATTGATAATAAAAATGAGCATTCAGGTAAATTAACTTAACTTTTTGTTTGCCTATATTTAAATTTGAAATCAATTTTTACTGTATCAATGGCAAAGCAGAGAAGAGACTGATTGTCAGAAGTAGACAAACAGGAGGCTGGAAGAACATAGCAAGCCAGGCAGCATCAGGAGGTGCAGAAGTTAATGTTTTGGGTATTAACCCTTCTTCAGGATTCTAACGGATTGTCAGAAGCTTAGGTATACAATATCAGGAGACAGTCATAAACTGCCACCATTACTCGGACATATATTGCTGCTAGATTGGCAAAGATTTTGACATGCATCACAATTACATTGTCAGAGACTTTTAAATGGATAACCATTATAGCAGTAGGGAATTGACTGAATTCTACCACTGTTTGGGGAAAGAATTGGATAGATATCAGCGCCACACAGCCAGAGTCAAGGATTCCCACTATAGCACTCAGCAAGCTAAAGTAAAACTATGACAAGAATGTCAGAATCAGGTAGCTTTTCCCCTCACTACATGCAACACCTAAACAGGTCACTGAGCAAATTTTACTAATTTTATTTTTTTAAAAAAACGGCTATAGTCACACATTTAGACTGGGAGAGAAAGACACTGAAATCAGAAAATCACCAACAAAATAAAAACTCACTCCCATCTATGAATGACCCCTTTCAAATGCTTCATGTTGTAAGATAATCAAGGATATGGTGACAAAAAGAATCATCAGTGTTTCATAGAGGGGCATCTGTGCACTGCAAAACAACAAAGTAGCTTCTGGAATTGAGTTTTGATCCGTGTGTATATTATTTTTCTGACAACTATGCTGATGACATTAAGAAGAAGTTTAATCATTTCATTATTTTTAAACTCCCGTGACCTCAGTAGTCTAAGATAACCTATCTTCTTGCAACCAGTCCCATTGTGCACTGAGAACAGAGAGAGGAATATTTACTGAAGAGCAATTCACACCAGTCCAGCAGCTTCATAGCAATTATTAACAGTGGGAAGATGAATGCATGGTAAGATTAATAACAAGGAATTTATCCCTTTATTTTGCAAAGTTTATTTAGCATCCACAGAAATATACTCGTTGCAAAGTTTTACCTTCAGGAGTTCATATCCACAACGTTCAAAGAAAATACAAGCTTAATTATCAATCAAAACATTTGAGCATTTATTTCACACTACAGCAGTCACAGGTTCGAGCCCCATCTGTGGCTGACACTCCAATCTGCCAGCCACACGTGTCAGGAGTTTCAGCAGTTCTCAGCTGCTAACTGGGACACCTCGCAGAAGTGGAGGAAGTGAAGTATCGCACCTCAGGGCAGAGCACAGTGCTTTTCAGCCCATTTACACTGCTGTTAGGGATGCACAGTTTGGTACAGTTTGAAGCAGCACTGGCCCACTGAATTTCAATCTTCATTGCATCAACTCGTATTGCCATCAATATCAATGGGACAGATAGGAGGCTTGGCTCAATGCCAAACTTTGGAGCTCAGCTTGCATCCAAACTATGTCTGATCAATATACCCATTTCTGGCAGTGTTAGGTACTTTCAACATAATTCACCACATTCATTTCAACCAATTACATGGGAAAACTCCAGCATCAGTTTCCTTGGCGATTATCCACAGTCCTTAAAGCCTGACAATTGAATTCGATGCACTGATACATTTCCTTATGCTTTTACTGATTTGATTTGATTTATTGTTGTCACATGTACCTAAGTACAGTGAAAACTTTTGTTTAGCGAGCAGTGAAGGCAGATCATAACATACAAGGATATACAGATCATGGAGCGTCATTGGGTGTTTAGACAGACTGAGGCATACAAGGTTACAGCTGCACAGGAGATGCACAAAAGCAAGATCTACATTAGATTTGAATTTAGAAGGGTCCATTCAGAAGAAGAAAGTGAGGACTGCAGGGTCCATTCAGAAATCTAATAACAACAGAAAATAAGCTATTTTTAAACCCAATGATATTTATGTTAAGCTTCTGTATCTTCAGCCTGACAAAAGTGGTTAGCACGGTTATAATGTTAAGTTATGAGGACTGGTCACATGAATTTACATTTTATTCCCAATTAGTGTTAGAAGACCATATGGTTGTCTAATTTGAGAGCAACCTGGATAAAAAAAATCTCTTGCCAAGGGTAGATGAACAGGGGTGATTAACACAAACCCTGACGGGCTGAAGAACCTTTCTCTGTGCTGTATGAAGTGACAACTTGTGAGAAGTAAGATCACCGTGGAAAGTGAGGGTGAACATAAACTTCTCCATGTAATTGAGAAGGAGGTAGCTATGTAAAAGATGTAGAAGACATCAGCAAAGACAAATTGAATAGCTTGTTCATTTGTTGGGTGTAATTCTATACAATCAAAATGACAATGAGATTCAGCAGCATACATTTACCATATCAAACATCATAATCATATTAAAATCTGGGCTTAGCTTGCCAAACAGTCATGAATATTGATCAACTGATTTTTAAAAAATAATTTATGGAATGTAGACGTTGCTAGCTTAACCAGCGTTTCTGGCTCGTTCCTAATTGCCTTTGAGCAGGTAATTCCAATCTATCTATTTCAGGTACTCAGGCAGGGATTTCCCTATTATGTGGAACTTACAAGATTTTGACCCAGGGAAAGTGAAAGAGAAACGAAAATATTTTCAAGTCAGGATGGTGAGTAGCTTGGAGGGAAACATGGAAGTGTTGATGTTCCCAGGAATCTGCAGACTTTGCCTTTCTAGGTGGGAAGGGTCAAGATTTGGAAGGTGCTATCAAAGGATCTTTGATATGTTACTACATGCATCTGAAAGAGGATACATATTGTGCATTGGTGGTGGAGAAAGTTAAAGGTGGTGGATTGGGTGTTAGTCAAGTGACTTGCTTTGTTCTTGATAATGTCAAGATTCTTGAATGTTTTTGGAACTGCAATCATCCAAGCAAGTGGATAATATTCCTTCAGGCTTTGTGGGCGTCAAGAAATCTTTGTAAGTCGCCATAGAATTCCTAGCCTTTGACCTGCTCTTGTAACTTAGTATTGATATGGCTAGTCTGATTCAGCTGGTCAATGGTAACTCTCAGGATATCGATAGTGGGGGATTCAGCAATGGTAATGTCATTGAATGTCAAGGGGGCAATGGATAGATTGTCCTTTATTGGAGATAGTCATTGTCTGGCATTGGTGTGGTGCAAATGTTACTTGCTGCATTTCAGCCCAAACAGGAATATGTCCTGGTCTTGTTGCATTTTGGTTTGAGCTGTTTCAGTTTCTCAGCAATGTGAATACTGCTGAATATTGTCCAATCAGTAAAACAACTTCCGATCTTATGATGGAAGGAAGGTCATTGATGAAGCAGCTGAAGATGGTCAGTCCTAGGTCACGACACTGAGGAACACTACAGCCAAGTCCTGGAACTGAGATGATTGACCTCAAACACACCATTCTCTTTTGTGCTGTGTATGATTCTAAACTTTTCCCCTATTTCCATTGATTCTAGTTTGGCTAGGGCTTTTTGAGACCTCATTTGATCAAAAACTGCCTTGAAGTCAAAGAAAGTCACTCTTGCCCTGTCTCTGGAGTTCAATGCTTTTATCCATGTTTGGGGAACGGTTGTGATGAGGTCGGGAACTGTGTGCCCTGGGAAGAGTTAAACTGATCAGCAGTGAGCAGGTAAAATCTGAAAGGACTGTTGTTGCTGAAAATCAGAGACAAAAATAACAATTGCTGGAAAAACTCAGCAGGTCTGGCAGCATCTATAAAAAAA
The DNA here is from genome assembly GCF_037043375.1 of Chiloscyllium plagiosum. Taxonomy (NCBI): domain Eukaryota; kingdom Metazoa; phylum Chordata; class Chondrichthyes; order Orectolobiformes; family Hemiscylliidae; genus Chiloscyllium; species Chiloscyllium plagiosum. The sequence continues at coordinate 27,011,126 of NW_028270146.1, forward strand.
AGTCAGAGTTAAATTTGCAGGTCAAAACAGTTCTGAGGAAGGGTCATCGACCTGAAATGTTAACTCTGACTTTTTTTTATAGATGCTGCCAAACCTGCTGAGCTTTTCCAGCAATTTCTATTTTTATCACTGAGCAAGTTATTGCTGCGCACATGGCACTTAAAAACACTGACAATGACCATTTCCATTTCTTTGCTGATGATCGAGAGTAGTATTTGGCCTTTTCCGATCTCTATTGCATTTTGTGTACAAAACATATCTGGGCAATTTTCCACATTGAGGGAGATACCAGCATTTTTATTCGACTAGAACTACTTGGATAGAGGCCACAGCTAATTCTAGAACATTGTTTTCAGTATTATTTCTAGAGCTTTTGCAGTATCCACTGGCTTTAGCAGTTTTGTGATATCATGTGGAGTGAGTCAAATTTTTTTAAAGATTGGTATCTGAGATGCTGGAGGCCTCTTGAGGAGTTTGACAGGGATCATCCACTCAGCACTGCTGGCTGAAGGACATTGTTAATACTTCAGCCTTGTCTTTTTCACTCTCCAAGGATTAAGGATGGGAATATTTGTGGACCCTCTTCCTCCTCCACTGTTCAATGTGGCTGGACTGCAGAGCTTAAATCTGATCCATTTATTGATTAGCACTGTTTATAATGCTGTTTTTCTTTGGTAAAGGTGTCAGGAAATATGTGAATGGGTAAATGAATTTGATGAACAGATCAATTATGCTCTAATTGATTGAGAAAACAGGATTATGAGCTCAAGGAGTCTTTTCCTAAAATCTTCCATTTTTTTCTGTTGCCAAAAACATGAATAACGTGATAATAGCTGAATTCCAACGTGATTCCTGGCTGTACCTGAATTCAATCACCTTTCAGATTAGGAGCAAGAACCCAAGTAACATTTACAAAAGGAAGTCTTCCTTTTTTAATGCCTTTCACCCACTACCAGTGTCCCAAATTGCTTTTTTGGCAAGGAACTACTTTAAAGAGTAAACAATGTTGTAATGTGGCATACATGGCAGCCAATTCGTACACAGAAAATTCATATGTTGTTTTTAAATGTTCAGTGAGGAATTCTTTTTAACCAGGGCACTGGGATAATTTCTTTGCTGTTCTTTAAAGCAATGCCATTAGATCTGTGAAGATGGACGTAGCTTCGATCTAACATCTGATCCAGTTCGTTATTTGATCTTGACTAAATATGGTAGAATTGCAGAGCTGTCACCTGATCCATTGAATGTGGATTCATTTAGCTCTGTCTATTTCATGCTTCTACTGTTGAACATGCATGCAATCCCATGTTGTATCTTCAGCAAGTTCTCCAGACAAAATACCCTCTATGTCTTCCAGCACTTACGGTGCGGTATGCAGAAGAGAGGAGTACTAATTCATCAAGCAAGGGAAGTAAACTAGGATGTTTCTTTGCTCAGGTTTGACCCAATGCCATGAGAATTCATGATGTCTGGAGTTAAATCTCTAATGCATGTTTGAAAGGTCACTGTTGTTGTACAGAGCTGAAGCACACACAGAAGGACCAGATCATTTCTCCAGTTATGCAGAGCACAATGTGGTACAATTTTGTGACACTCTGACTAGAGCATCCAAGCCCCCAGAGAACCCAGTCCAAGCCATTGAAACCTCATCATCAGACCTATTGTCTGCTCCATGTTGACCTTCATTGAAGAATGAGTTCCATTGAAACTACACTCAGCCTCTGTCAAGGAGTTGGGTACAGATAGTTTCAGATAGTCAACATGGTTTCATCAAGGATAGGTCGTGTCTCACAAACCTCATTGAGTTTTTTGAGAATGTGACCAAGCATGTAGATGAGGGTAGGGCAGTTGACGTGGTATACATGGACTTCAGTAAAGCATTTGATAAGGTTCTACATGGTAGATTGTTGGAGAAAATGCAGAGGCATGGAATTGAGGGTGTTTTAGCAGTTTGGATTAGAAACTGGCTTTCTGAAAGAAGACAGCAAGTGGTGGTTGATGGAAAATATTCAGCCTGGAGTCCGGTTACTAGTGGTGTGCCTCAAGGATCTGTTTTGGGACCACGGCTGTTTGTCATTTTTATAAATGACTTAGACCCAGGCATAGGTGGATGGATTAGTAAATTTGCTGATGACACTAAAGTCGGTGGAGTAGTGGACAGTTTGGAAGAATGTTAATTGCAGGGGGACTTGGATAAACTGCAGAATTGGGCTGAGAGGTGGCAAATGGAGTTAAATGCAGCTAAATGTGAGGTGATGCACTTTGGGAAGAATAACAGGAAGGCAGAGTACTGGGTGAATGAAAAGACTCTTGGTAGTGTGGATGTGTAGAGGTATCTTGGAGTCCATGTACATAGATCCCTGAAAGTTGCCACCGAGGTTGACAATGCTGTTAAGAAGGCATACAGTGTGTTAGGTTTCATTCGTAGAGGGATTGAGTTCCGGAGCCACAATATCATGCTGCAACTATACAAAATGCTAGTGCAGCCACACTTGGAATATTGTGTACAGTTCTGGTCGCCATATTTCGGGAAGGATGTGGCAGCATTGGAAAAGGTGCAGAGGAGATTTACCAGGAAGTTGCCTGGTCTGGAGGGAAGGTCTTATGAGGAAAGGCTGAGACAGCTGGGTCTGTTCTCATTGGAAAGAAGAAGGTTAAGACGGGAATTGACAGAGACATACAAGATGATCAGAGGATTAGATAGGGTAGACACTGAAAGTCTTTTTCCTATGATGATGATGTCAGCTTGTATAAGGGGGCATAACTACAAATTGAGGGGTGATAGATTTAAGACAGATGTCAGAAGCAGGTTCTTTACTCAGAGAGAGGTAAGGGTATGGAATGCCCTACCTGCCAATGTAGTTAACTCAGCCCCATTAGGGAGATTTAAACAATCCTTGGATAAGCACATAGATGATGATGGGATAGTGTAGAGGGACGAGCTGAGAATAGTTCACAGGTCAGCGCAACATCGAGGGCCGAAGGGCCTATTCTGCACTGTATAGTTCTATGTTCTAAAGTTACCAGCCACAGTTACAGAGGCCAGCTCTTGTCTCCTTGTAAGGCATCCAGACATTGAAATGAAACAGGGACATAACAGTTGTCAAAAATATAGGCATCATGACCACTTCGTAGGTACCTAGCGAACACTTTCAAATATGGTACCAATTACTTACAAATGCTCTGAAATCTTTTTCTGTTTCATTAAGTCAATATTCTAAACAAGACATATTTACAGCCTATCGTGCCCTGCATCTGGAGGAAGACAGCTATGTTGGCAAAGTCTACTACTCTGAGCTGCAGTGCTGCTTTCTCAGAGGGGAATAAAATCATGTGATTTATATGGAGATCCAGCGCAAATTGCACCAGTAACATCTTTAATGGCAAGATTCCCATCTCACTGTTCATAACGTGGACAAAGAATCAGGTCTTTCTTTCCTTGGTGTGAGGAATCTCATTTTTCAGATCTCACCATACTTTACAAATTGACTCGTGGATACCCATGTTGTTCTGGGGCTGGGGACATTCCATCTATGGGATTGTTTGACAGAGCTAAGAAGGCAAAGATAACTGAAATATTGGCACAGCATCTGGGACTGGTGAAAATGCAAGGGAGTTGGGAGGGCGCTAGGTACACCAAGTGGTAAATCAATTGAGCAAACAAGGTTTCAATTACAGTTAAAGCATTTTGAAAATAAAAAGAATATGGTGACTTTAGACAGAGAAGGAAAGAACCTTGGAGATCAAAGAATTTGAGTTTCAGAGGGAAGGAAAGGAAAGGGATGAGCAGTTCAGAGGGAAGAGGAAGGTAAAGACAGGTAGTTTTGGAAACTAGAATTAGTAAAAGGAGAGAGACAGGGAACATTAGCTTAAAATTAAAGACAAGGGAAATGACAGTTACAATTTAAGATCCAGTGAGGAAATGTTTACATTTTTGAAAGGCTATGCCAATATTTGAGGAGAAATTATTCAAATTAGAAAAAATTACAAAACAAATGAAGTGGCTGAAATGAAATTAGATATTGTCCATGTAGAGCAAGGTGCCTGGTAAAACATTTGAAATTTATATATTGCTATTGGACGAGGTTTCTAAGGATTATAATGCAGTTAAAAAGAAATGTTATTCTGGATGTGTGTGAGCTAGTTCCTGAAGCATACAGTCAAAAATTTTTAAATTTAAGCGCTGTCAATTTTACATTTAATGAAATGATAAAGCAAAGCAATTTTGATGGGTGGACACAGAAATTCAGGTATAAATTCCATGTTTGAAGTTCAGAGCAATCATTCTCTGGTAACTTCCAAACTCAATGCCTTTTCTAGTTAAAGCATATTTGTTGAAGATCAGAGAAGGCAACTGCTAAACTGTTGGCTGATAATCATGAGCTGATTTACAAAACTCAACCTTTTTCCATCACCTCCATACACTTGAGAAGCACCAAGGATGGGAGAATGAATGGAACGACAGCTGGGTATCATCCTAGGCCTCACCCTTGTCATCGAGAGTGCAGAGCTGGAAAAGCACAACAGGTCATGCAGCATCTGAGGAGCAGGAGAATCGACATTTCGGGCATAAGCCCTTCATTAGGCTCTCACCCTTCGACCAGTATAGTGCTGAATGTATTGGTGGAAAGCCAAATGTTTCCATGTTAATAATGTGGAACACATTCATTCCAAATGCTGAAAGTTGTGAGGGACAAATATGTAACTTATTGTGATTCATACTAGTGAGTCTAAGGAAAGAACTCACAAATAAAAATACCACAGACCAAACTGTAGTCTTAACAATAACCATAAAACTGGAGGTAAAGACTGCTATGAGTAAAAATGAGGTAAATAAGGTAGATAAGAGATATAAAAGTTTTTTTTGGCAAAAGGAAGGATAACTCTTTTTCCTTTGAATTGTGGGGTTAGGCCAATAAATGTATTTTTGGACACAGAAGCTATTCAAACTCTTTGCTTGAGAAGGACATAATCTTTCTTCTGGAGAATGCCATGAAAGCCAAAGTGTTAATAAATGGGTCAAGTGGAGAGTATATCCTTGTTCCGTTGTATGAAGCTAGCCTTCTATGTTTCAGAATTCACTTAGACAGATATATTGCCCTGAAATAGTTGAGCGTGATATCAGATCAATTTAACTTGAAGGAGGCACAGTGCTTTGTTCCACTTCTCTCAACAGGTCAATGTGCTATAAGGGAGAACATGCTTGTGAACTGCCCATTGTATAGCTCCCAGCCTTAAATAGCAAAACACCTTGAAAAACTGATCAATCGAATAAATCTTTCCCTCCCGTGATGCGTGGAATCATTACTGATTCCTTACCCAACTCATAAGCTGGGTTTAAGTGTGGAAGTTATATACAGGTCAGGCCCTAGCAAAATTCCTATGCATTGCTCTGGGCCTCAGTGGCATCCATATTAAACTGCAATGAATTGGCTGCTGTCATCAGCATCACTGTTCAGGGATTCCTGACATCTGCTGCTACCTTCAGTCAAGGAGTCAGTTCCTTGTGAGAGCTGAGCAATGCTTGGCTATGGCAACTGCTTTCATCCTTTGGATCTCTGAAGAGCTTGTTCATCTGTCATGGGTGTGTCTTAACTACATCTCACAGCAACAAAGGCACTAGAGCAGACATTCTGAGTACGTGGATGCACATTTACAAAAGTGCTGCCAATATGCCCTGAGCAACAGTCCCTGTCATTTATCCTGTTGCACTGTGGACCTCCAAGGTCCGAGCATGGCAGTGAATTCTGGATGTCGAAGCCACACATTGACATACTGATCAATGTACATAGAGCTATCCAGCAGCTGATTCAGAAACAACTGTTTAATTTTAATAAAGGAAATTACAGTGAAATGATGATAGAGGTAGCTGAAGTGGACTGGACAGTTAGGCTAACAGCAAAGACAATATGCAAGCAGTGTCAGCCATTTAAGGGGGTAATTCATGGCACTCAGCAAAAATATATCTTATGAGGAGGAAAGATTCTAAGAGAAAGGTAAACCAACCATGGTGAACCAAGGAAGTTAAGGACAATATAGAGCATATAAGAAAGCAAAAGTCAAGATAGCCCTGAAGACTAGGATAAGTTCAGAATGCAGAGTTAGAAGACAAAAATGGTAATAGAGAAAATAAATGACAAGGACAAACTAGTGAGGAATGTAAAAACTGACAATAAGAGTGTTTTTAAATATACAAAAAGGAAGAGAACAGTCCAAATGAATATAGGACCCTGAGATAATGAATCTGTGGAGATAGTTATAGGGAGCAAGGAAATGGTGGAGGAGTCAAACACATATTTTGCATCAATTTTTATGCTGCAAGATACTTCAAACATTCCATTCATGCTAAAGTATATGAAGCAGTCATTACTGTCACTAGAGAAGTATTAGACAAATTAATGGGGTTAAAGAAAGGATAAAAGTCCTGCTCGAAACATTGACTCTCCTGCTCCTTAGATGCTGCCTGACTTACTGTGCTTTTTGCAGTGCCACACTCTATCTACTCTAAAGAAAGATAAGTCTCCTGGCCCTAATGGTTTGCATCTGAGGATCCTAAAAAAAGTAGCTACAGAGGTAGTGGATGCAGTTTTCCTGAAGTCCTTGGATTCTGGAGAAGTACCAGGGGATTGAAAAACTGCCAATGTGACACCCCTATTCAGAATGGGAGGGAGACAAAAAGTGGGTAACTGTAGACCAATTGGCCTAACATCTATTGTTGGAAAAATAGTGGAATTGATTACTGAGGAAGCAATAGTAGCGCATTTGGAAAATCAAAAACTAATCAAGCAGAGTCAGCATGGCTTCATGAAAAGCAAGTAATTTCCTACTAATTTATTAGAGTTTTTGTGGAAGTCTCAACCAGAATAGATAGAGGGAAACCAGCAGATGTGTTGCATTTGGACCTCCAGAAGACATTCAACAAGGTATCTCACAAAAAGTTAAGCCATAAGATAAGAGCCCATGGTGTTGGAGCTAGTACATTGACATGGATAGAAAATTTACTAATCAGGCAGGATATTGTGAGTGGGAATAAGGGGTTATTTTTCAGTTTGGCAACTGTAGCTACCAACTGTTTACAACAAATATTAATGACTTGGAGGACAGAAGGAAATGTACCACAGCAAAGTTTGTAGATGACACAAAAATAGATGGAAAGACAATTTGCAGGGGGAATACAAACAGTTTACAAGGATATATTGATTGGTTAGGTGGGCATAAAATTGGCAAATGGTGTATAATATGGGAAAATGTGAAGTTGATCATTTTGAAAAGGAGAACAACAGTATAGAGTATTACTTAAATTGAGAAAGCTGCGTCACAAAGTTACATGAGAGTACTTATGCAAAAAATATAGCAAGCTAGAACACACAGGCTGGAGGTAATTGAGGAGGCAAATGGAATGTTGGCCTTTATTTCAAGGGGGTTGGCATATATAAGTGGAGAAGTCTTAATTCAATTGTTCAAGATGCTGGTGAGATATTATCTGAAGTACTCTGATCAGTTTTGGTCCACTTATTTAAGGAAAAATCTTATTTCATTGGAGGCAATTCAGAAAAGAATCACTAATCCCTGGTCGAAGTCGAGCTGGCTTTTATTGTCTCATGTACTCAAGTACAGGGACAAAGGAGTACAGGAAAAAGTTTACAATGTCATCATTCATAGCACCATCTTAGGTAAAAGATACCTAAGTACAAAATCTCTGGTTAAAAAGTAGAAAAATAAAGAGATAAGTTAAAAGTTCAGTATTACAGCTCTTGTCAGTATGAAGTGGTAAATAAGAATTAAAGAAAAAAGCTCCAAATTACAGTCCTTCTTCGGCTATGGGCCCCTAGTCACTCCATGCTGGGTTTTCGCAATGAGGACTTGATCTCTCTCCCACACTGGGCACTCTCACCTCTGCTCTGCCATCAATCGCCATCCTCTCTCTCCTGTGCTGGGCTCGGTCGTTCGATCTTCACACTGCCATCTCACTGTCGAGATCTGAGCTTACCAGCTGCCTTGGCATAGGCTTCTAGAGTTCCACTCTCGTGTCACTCAGGACCTCATCTACTTCCATAATGCCACTGACCACCAGAGTTCTGCCTGGGCACACCAACAGCCTTGTAGCCAACTGCCAAAGTCTCCAATTTGGGCTCCCAGCCACTGCCGTCACCACTGATGCCTCCACAAGCAAACTCCCTCCAGAAGGTGAGTCGAGGGAGAAATTGTCTTATGAGCAAAGGCTAAACTCACTGGAGTTTAAAACAATGATGGTGATCTCATTAAAACATAGAGGAGTACTAAGCGGGAGCTTGACAGAGTAAATGCTGAGGGAATGTTTCATTTCTTGAGCGATTCTAGGTTCAGAGGACATAGTGTCAGAATAAAGAGGCATCAATTTAAGGCTGAGATAATGAGGAATTTATTCTCTTGAGGGTTGTGAGTCATTGGAAATCCTTGCCACCGAGAGCTGTGGGAACAGAGTCCATGTGTATCTTTAAGGCTGAGATAGATAGACACTTTATCAGTAGGGGAATTAAGATTATAGGGAAGGCCGGAAAGAGGTACTGAGGATTAACTCTACTGAACAGCATTACAGTCTCAAGGCGCCAAATGGCCTACTCATGGTTCCATTTCTTAAGGCCTTATTGTCTGAGTAGCCACACAACTTAGAAGTAAGGTTGGCCCTCAGTTTTTTCTTCCTGTCCCTCCTACTATGTTTAAGTGCACCGGGAGGACCTGTTGAACTAGAAGACTTTGGCTGTCATCCTGGTGAGTAGTGGGGCCCAGAGAGTGGGGCTACTGAGATCACTCCTTCACCTCCCAAGCTGGAACTTCTGCTGGCTTTAGCATCACAGACAGATATGATTGATGTCCTGTTGTCCCTAGAAGGAGCTTCTGAGGGCCATGGGTGTGGCTGGCCTCCCTAATGATGTCTGCTGGCACTACTCCTCTCTCTCTGCCTATCAGGAAGGAGCATACTGAGTGCAGCCCTTCATCCCTAAATTACCTCAATGGCTACAGTGATGAAGTCCAGGTTTGGTGGGTAATGGAGATTAAAGCTTTGACAGTCCGTCCTCTGAGTGTCTTTAGCAGAGAAATGGGGGAGTTAGTTATGTGTGAGGGATAAACACTTGTGCAGGTTAAGGATGAGTTTGTGTTGATGGTAATCAGTTGCATAGCACAGAACAATGAAGCTGACTAGATTGATTGGCCAAGTCTGTTAACTATTACACTAGTGACCTAACAAACGAACAATGGTCTGAAAGCTAGTGCTTTCAAATAAACCTGTTGGACTATTGCCTGATGTGTGATTTTTACACCGGCACCTCATCATCATAACTATTACAGAGTCACACACTCTCCCTCTCACTCCTTCTATCCTTTTTTGTTTGTGGGACACTTTTTTCTTGCAATGAATCAAAGGGAGTGGTGGAATATGATGGTGATTCAGGAGGTGTGGTCAGATGTGCCCATCGGGTGAGTAGAAAACCCAGAGCACAGGAGAACCCTGTAGAGACTAGTGGTGTCCTGCAGGGATCTGTTCTTGGGCCTGTGCTTTTTGTAGTTTTTATAAATGACTTGGATGAAGAAGTGGAAGGGTGGGATAGTAAGTTTGCCAATGATGGAGTTGTAGATAGTGTTGAGGGCTGTTGCAGGCTACAAGACATTGATAGGATGCAGACCTGGGCTGAGAGTGGCAGATGGAGTCAACCTGGATAAATGGTGTTTTTGCTTTCATTAGCAGGCGGATTGAGTTTAAGAACTGCAGGGTATTGCTGCAGCTCTATAAAACCCTGATCAGAGCACACTTGGAATATTGTGTCCGGTTCTGGTTGCTTCATTACAGGAAGGATGTAGAGAGTGTGCAGAGGAGATTTACCAGGATGCTGCCTAGATTGGAGGGCATGTCTTATGAAGAGAGGTTGAGAGATTGAGGGCTTTTCACACTGGAGAGAAGAAGGAAGAGCAGTGGCTTGATAGATGTGGACAGGGTAATGAGAGACATAGATAGAGTAGATAGCCAGAGACTTTTCCCCAGGGCAGAAATGGCTGTCATAAGAGGTCATAATTTTAAAGTGATTGGAGGGAGGTGTACTGGAGATGTCAGAGGAAGATTCTTTATGCAGATAGTGGTGTGTACTCGGTACAACAGAGTGGGTCGAAGGGCCTGTACTGTGCTGTACCGTTGTGTGTTCTATGCTCTATGAAAAATTAATAATTTGGATGATGAAGTGGGTGAGATCCATTGAGAGGTTCTAATGGATACAACAGTCAGATTTGAACTCCATAGGTCTTGATGAGAAGCATGTACAGTGACAGAATTAGAGTGAGTAGTGGCCCGGTAAGTGCAAGTAACAGAGAGAAAATAGTCGCACCTACCCTTGTGGAGCACAGAGACCATTAATCTTCTTCCTGCAGTGTTGTGCATTGCATTTTACCTGGACCTTTGTATTGAGCCAGGCCACCATATTGGTCCACAATAGCCGTGTTTGGTAGCAGGGCTGGGACAAGGGGCAGTATCAAAGCTCACTGACCAGGGCTTAGGGCTGTAGCGGGTAATCATGTTAGGGTAAAAGGAGAGGCCAGTGTGCTCAGGTTGAGGGGGTGTGGGACCTGGGCAGCACCAAGGCCTGTGATTTCTGACCCTACCACTGTTTGGTGTCATAGCCTTCTTTGTTTGTCAGCAGGATTCGGCATTGCCTTCCTCTCCACCCCCCACCCCACCAGTATCACCAGGATCCTGTTGACGAACCAAGGAATGAGCTCATATCACAATGTGAGGGGCAGCTCCTAGCTTTAACCATCTGGATTGGTGGGAAAGTGGCTATTAAATGTTGCACCAGAGATGTGAATGCTGGAAGGTCCCAGCAACAATGAGCACGTTTTCCTCTCTTGTCATTTGATTCCATAAGAGTGGTGCCACGGATTCATAATTAATAAAGAGAATTGCAGAAAATTGCGTGAGAAAGTCAAAGTGACACTTGATTCTCACTCAATGAAAACCCATTTTGACTGAAAGTGGGAATTGCAACCCAAAGTCTTCCATTCCCCACCAATGATATCTATCAGTGCTCCAGAATAGGCATTTCTTTGCTTTGAGGAATATTTATTGTTCAATCTAAGAGTGAAAGTCTCGTGCAGTTTTACAACACTTCACAAGCAATAAGGAAGTTTCGAAAAACCTCCAGTCCTCTATCTGGTTTTACATCAGGTTTTACATCTTGACAAATGATTTTAAAAATAACTACATCAAACTAGTTATAGTTTAATTGCTTTAAAGCAGTTAGTTCCTGAAGAATCTATTGGTGCCTTTATAGCTGTTAAATAAGTTCAATGTAACCAGTTTCCCTAAATAGGCTTAATCAACAGAAACTTATGAGGTTTGCAATTTCAACCTGGAGGCATGGCCAGTTTTGAGAACAGTGTCTTTTATTGCCAAAATAATTTTGAAGGTAGTGTTAAAGATTGAGGCAAGTCGATAGATGCTTAGCATAATTTTCATTTAAAAATCTCTGATTTTATTTCACTGTCCTGGGCAATTTTGCCCAGAGTGTCTGCATAAAATGAATGCAAATTAATGTAAATGTTGCTTCTTCAACTTAACACACGTAGTTTCATAATTTAACAGTACATTACATTTGTGGCATAATTAGGAAATGTCAGGCCCAACAGTGATATTTGATGCCTCCCACAGAACAATGATGGATAGTTTTGATAACTGGCCATAATAGATCCAATTTTGCAGAGGTTGTTCTCGATTAACAGTGTTTTGATTCACCTGATTTCGGCATGATTTTTACTTTACAACTTATCATTTCATTAATCCATGCCTAAATCATGATTATGCGGTTCTTACCTGACTCCCGTCAGTCATTGGCTGTTACCTGCCTAAGTGCCATCTCCACCTATCATGGCTTCTAAGCACTCTGGTCATGAAAACAAAGGGAGACTGTAGTTAGGAAAAGCAAGAAATCAATTTCAATGGGTGTTAAATTTGATGTGCTCTCCAGATTCAAGCATGGTGATTGAATCCTGGGTATCCAAAGAGCTTTTATTAGATTCTTTACAGTGTGGAAACAGGCCCTTCGACCCAACCAGTCCACACCGACCCTCCGAAGAGTAACCCACCCAGACCCATTTCCCTCTGACTATTGCACCTAACACTGTGGGCAATTTAGCACGGCCAATTCACCTGACCTGCACATCTTTGGACTGTGGGACGAAACTGGAGCACCAGGAGGAAACCCATGCAGACACAGGGAGAATATGCAAACTCCACACAGATAGTCACCCGAGGCTGGAATTGAACCTGGGTCCCTGGCGCTGTGAGGCAGCAGTGCTAACTACTGAGCCACTGTGCTACCCCCACTGTGCTACTTTGTGTCTCAATAATTCAACTTAGCGCCCAATGAGATGTAATGCTAAGAAAATGAAAGCAAATAGCAAAACGTTAACTGTGAGGACACAGCAAGAGTATTGCGTGCAGTTCTGGAATCCACATTATAGGAGGGATGTGATTACATCAGAGAGTGTGCAGAGTGATTTTCCAAGACATTGCCTGGTCTGGAGAGATTTAGTTCTGAAGAGAAATTGGACAGCTTGGGTTTGTTTTCCTTGGAGCCTAGAAGGGCATGATTGAGCTATATAGAATTATGAGTGGCATGGATAGATGGGAAGAAACGTTTCCTCCAAGTGGAGGGATCAATAACTGGGGGTGGGGGCATAGATTTAAGTAAAGGAGTTCAGAGGGGATGTAAGTAAAACATTTTTCACCCAGAGGGTGGTGGGAATATGGAATTCACCACCTGTAAGGGTGATGGAGGCAGGAAACCTTATAATATTTAAGAAGGATTTAGATATACAGGATGTAGGTTTGCTCGCTGAGCTGGAAGGCTCATTTTCAAATGTTTCATCACCATATTAGGTAACAACCTCAGTGAGCCTCAGGATGAAGCACTGGTGGTGTAGCCCGCTTTCTCTTTCTGTGTTTGGGTTTCCTTGGATTGGTGATGCCATTTCCTATGGTGAGGTCATTTTCTGTTCTTTTTCTCAGGGGGTGGTAAGTGGGATCCAAGTCAATGTGTTTGTTGATAGAGTTCTGGTTGGAATGCCACACTTCTAGGAATTCTCGTGCGTGTCTCTGTTCACCTTGTCCTAGGATGGATGTGTTGTCCCAGTCGAAGTGGTGTCCTTCCTCATCCGTATGTAAGGATAGTGACAGTGGGTCATGTCTTTTTGTGGCTAGTTGATGTTCATTTAGATGTGAACTTGGGATGCCATGGCATACAAGGTAATGAGGCCAAGTGCTATAAAAATGGCATTAAAATATTTAGGCGATTATTTTTGACTGGCACAGCCTAAGTGATACAAAGGTCCTTTTGCTGTGCAGTAGACCTTTATAACTCTCAAGTGCACTTTCATTAAATACTACACAAATAGTCCACAGGGTCCAGACTTAAAAAAGAAATCAAATGAACCCAATGTGAAATGTTTCCCTCTCAAGAGAAGAGCAAGTGAACGATCTTCAAACTTCAATGTCCAGGACTGCAGAAGAGTCAGATGAAGATTTACAGCCTTTAACCTCCACAGAAGCAATCTTGTGTGTAAGGAAAAATATTTTTTAAAAAACCTTTTTTGCATATCCGAATGCCTAGTTTTGCGTTTTAATATTAAATTTGTTCATGTATTCTGTACTTGGTTGATGTTTCAGGAATGTAACCCAACCAAGTATATTGGAATATGTGTTTCAAAAAGTGCGGTTTTGCTTAATGTGCTGATTTTCAGGAATGTAATTTTCACATTAATTGAGAACTACCTCTACTTCATAATTTCCTTTTATCCATTATACTTATCTTATGATGCCATGCTGGATTCAGCAATAGATACAGAGGAAGAGAATTTGTTCAAGCATTATGTTTACATTCTGATATTCGGCAAAGACTTTAATTAAAAAATACTTTGAATACCTGGAACAGAAACACGATCATTTTTTTGAAGTGTGATTGAATTGTAATGGAAGCATGTGTGCTGTACTTTGTTGAATTAACCTCAGTCATTCAGGCTATCCTTGACTTGGCAGCTCAGTGCATACATGTCTATCATTGCTTAATTAAAAACATACACATACATTTAACAGATCAGTTTCGCATATGGAATTAAATAGAGAACGGGTGTTTTTCTATCTATATCATTAAAGGCATTTTATATTTTGCTTTTTTCTTCAATCTTCATTCCTATCAAGAATTCGCTGTCAGGGAGAAGAGGCAGGAAGCAAGTATCCTGTTCAGTTCCCAATATGAGCTTATAACTGGCTGATGTAAGTTATGCAATATAGCTTTATGGGCAGCACGGTGGCTCAGTGGTTAGCACTGTTGCCTCACAGCACCAGGGACCTGGGTTTGATTCTAGCCTCCGGCAACTGTCTGTGTGGAGTTTGCACATTCTTCCCGTGTCTGTGTGGGTTTCCTCCAGGTGCTCCGGTTTCTTCCCACAATCCAAACCTGTGCAGGTTAGGTGAATTGCCCATGCTAAATTGCCCATAGTGTTCAGGGATGTGTAGGTTAGGTGCGTTAGTCAGGGATAAATGTAGAGTTATAGGAGAATGGGACTGGGTGGGCTACTCTTTGAAGGGTCAGTGTGGACTTGTTGGGAGAAATGGGAGAAATGGCCTGTTTCCACACTGTACAGATTCTATGATTCTATGATAGGCTGGCTTCAATTCACTACATCCCCTTACAGGCAGGCGGACATTAGGAAGTTATTGTTTTGAAAGTGACTACCATTCTTTGTTTCTATTAAAATGTTGTGTGGTGTAGTGGATCGCATTCCTGTGTCTGAGCCATAAGCTGCAAATTTGAATCCCACCTGAGGACTTAATGGCCAGGAGGTTGAGTATCAACTCATTCCAACATGTGTCAATGGCAGGGTGCAAGGAGGGGAGAGATTCCTGGTCAGCCATGTGACAGAAAGAATGTTACAGGCCTCTACCAACATTATCCTTAGCTCCAGGCTACCACGTGCATATAAGAAGTGTATGTTGCCACAGCAACCCGAACTCCCTGAGTGAATTGTAACAAGCTACCACCATTACTCTCTTGCACTACGGAATTGGCATATCTTGGCATATCCCAAATATACTCCTCAAAGCCTCTGGCACAGCATTTGGACTATGTGCCCAAGTGAACTCAGTTATAATGTGACAATAGCATTATTGTGTGTGTGTGGACAGAGCGGGCATCTTCATTTACCTATTGTAAGGATGTTAAAACCAATGGGACACCAACAAAAGGAGGTTTCTTTTTCCCTCCCTCTCTCTCTTTCCACACTGTCATCCTTTCCCCTGTGAGTGCAGAAGGAAAAAAATCTTTAGAATACATTTTTATGAAATATGACTGAAAGCAGACAGAGCTGCTTACAGTGACAATCCAATTACAATGCCTATCAAACTTAACTTTACAGCTTATAGCCTCTAATTGCCTGACAAAAATTGACAGTTCAGTTGCAACAGTGTAATATAATTGGAGGTCAAATTAAATTTGATCAGTGCAAGGGAGATGCTATCATTTACCAGTTCTAGCACTGTAGAACGACTCACCTGCCACCCTATCATAGATCTGCAAATGAGAATTAATCATTAATCTAGTTGATTCCCCCATAATAGGGACGACACATTTAGATATCTTTTAATAAACAGTAATAATGAAATAGGTGATGTGTTAAACACGATATACAGACTATCTTGCATATATTAAAAAGGCAATATTTGGCTGATCTGATTTTTCTCTGCCTCTCTCTCTCGGTGCATACTTATCAAAGTAAAAGATGCCATTTGGAGAGAATTAAAAACAATTTCCCTGTTTTGGTGCATCTAGCAATAATATGAAGCACATTGCCCAGCTCAGGATATTTGCACATCCTAACATTATATTCCAGCCTTTAACAAGATGACTGCTGCCGAACCGATCAATTGCACAGAAATACCTGAATAGCAATTGATCACTTTTGTGGTTGGTGAAACCAATGTGCTTGAGCCTTTATTGCACAGATAGCTCTTGGTATTTTAGATTCTGCTCAGCAGAAGAATGTTAATATAGCACTGAAACATAAGGCGGTGCACGAAGAACTCAGTTTATTAATGAAAACAGCTGACCAATTTAGTTGGAATGATGTGGAGTTTGTCAGTACATTGGCAGTGTACATTTGTGCACAACACTGAGTCTATACAGTCATACTGCACTACGTAGTCTTCATTCTATCCCCATTTTCTGCATTGTGTAATATAGCAAAACATTTCAAGTAATGATATGCATCAATAGCTATGGGCATCTCACAGCTTCTGCCAGTGTCATGCAGTGGTCACCTGGAAAGGACACTAAAGTGTGACCTTACAGAGGTTGACCTCGCTTGTAATCCTGACTTCCTTCCATCGCCCAGACTGTGTCTCTACTCGTGTGCTATCTGCATGAACTCCAAATATTAATACTGGTTCAGGCTGGAACTTGAACTCAGATCTCCCCAAAACCATGGCACAGTGTGGTCAACAGCAGCCGAGTGTGAGAGAGAATTGTAAAAGGGAATCTTTGCTTGTAATGTGGAATTTTGACTTGAACCATGAGTTCCATGGTGCTTGCAACTTGGGCAAGGATGAGGTTGATCCAGAACTATATATGGTAGGATTTAGGCTGTGACTTACTGTTTGATGGAGAGGCATAACTTTCAAAGTACAGTGAACACTTCACATGTGCCCACTGAGAAAGGTAGTGTTCTGGGGAGCTGGGGTTTGAATCATTTCATGTCAGATGGTGAAATTTGAATTCAATTAAAATCTGTAAATAAAGGTCTAATGATGACCATAAAACTGCTGTCAACTGACAGGTAAAACAGTCTAGTTCACTAATGCCTTTTGGAAAGGAAACTGTTGTTATTACCTGGTCTGGCTCCAGACCAAAAGCAATGTGGTTGACTCTCAACTTTCTTTACCACACAAAGAGATTTACAGTCTAAAATATTATGCACGTATTGTGATGGCTTTTCAAACACTGAATAAAAGCAAATTACTACGGATGCTGGAATCTGAAACCAAAAGAGAAAATGCTGGAAAATCTCAGCAGGTCTGGCAGCATCTGTAAGGAGAGAAAAGAGCTGATGTTTCGAGTCTAACTGACCCTTTGTCAAAGCACTTTGACAAAGGGTCAGTTAGACTTGAAACGTCAGCTCTTTTCTCTCCTTACAGATGCTGCCAGACCTGCTGAGATTTTCCAGCATTTTCTCTTTTGCTTTTCAAACAATTGCACGAGTAGTCGACTACTTTTCCTAATCCTTTATCATACACTTTATCCTAGTTCTTAACATAATAAAGCTCTTCATTTTATTAGACATTAACAATTGCAAACAGTATGGATTACTCTGCTCCCACTCTCTGATCTAATCATAATTGTGCTATGGCTAATTCTCCATTATGAACTTCAAACCAAAACAAGCATTTTGTACCTCTCAATGCAATGATTAGGTGGCACTCCCATTGCAATGGCAGTGACTCTAAAATGTCTATGTTAGTTTTAGGATCTAACTAAAGGTAATATCAAATCTAAGGAGAAGAGGAAGAAGGGCAGGTATTGCATCTTCTGTGTCAAAAAAGAAAAGGTGCCAGTTTGCATGTTCTCCCCGTGTCTGCGTAGGTTTCCTCCAGGTGCTCCGGTTTCCTCCCACAGTCCAAAAATGTGCAGGTCAGGTGAATTGGCCATGCTAAATTGCCCGTAGTGTTAGGTAAGGGGTAAATGTAGGGGTATGGGTGGGTTGCGCTTCGGCGGGTCAGTGTGGACTTGTTGGGCCGAAGGGCCTGTTTCCACACTGTAAGTAATCTAATCTAATCTAATCTAATCTAATCTTTAAGGGGAAGATGAGGAGTGGAGCAGGATCACAGAGAGGATGTTGGAGGCGTTCTGAAAGTTGATTTGATACATCTGAGAACACTGTGGGAAGAAAGGATGAGCATTACAAAGTATTGACTATAATCTTCTGATGTTCTTTAGATGAAGACATAGTGCTGGTGTCCTGTAGAATTTCAAATATTCCACCCTTGTTCAAAAAGATTATAAGAATAAACTTCGCAACTCCTCAGTTTAAGATGAGTGGTGGGAAAACATTCAATAATAATTCAAGAAATGAAAATAACAGCAAGCCAGGCAAATTGAATCATGGATTAGTGGTGCTGGAAGAGCACAGCAGTTCAGGCAGCATCCAAGGAGCTTCGAAATCGATGTTTCGGGCAAAAGCCCTTCATCAGGAATAAAGGCAGTGAGCCTGAAGCGTGGAGAGATAAGCTAGAGGAGGGTGGGGGTGGGGAGAAAGTAGCATAGAGTACAATGGGTGAGTGGGGGAGGGGATGAAGGTGATAGGTCAGGGAGGAGAGGGTGGAGTGGATAGGTGGAAAAGGAGATAGGCAGGTAGGACAAGTCCGGACAAGTCATGGGGACAGTGCTGTGCTGGAAGTTTAGAACTAGGGTGAGGTGGGGGAAGGGGAAATGAGAAAACTGTTGAAGTCCACATTGATGCCCTGGGGTTGAAGTGTTCCGAGGCGGAAGATGAGGCGTTCTTCCTCCAGGCGTCTGGTGGTGAGGGAGTGGCGGTGAAGGAGGCCCAGGACCTCCATGTCCTTAGCAGAGTAGGAGGGGGAGTTGAAATGTTGGGCCACGGGGCGGTGTGGTTGATTGGTGCAGGTGTCCCGGAGATGTTCCCTAAAGCGCTCTGCTAGGAGGCGCCAAATCTCCCCAATGTAGAGGAGACCGCATCGGGAGCAACGGATACAATAAATGATAATAGTGGATGTGCAAGTAAAATTTTGATGGATGTGGAAGGCTCCTTTAGGGCCTTGGATAGAGGTGAGGGAGGAGGTGTGGGCGCAGGTTTTACAGTTCCTGCGGTGGCAGGGGAAAGTGCCAAGATGGGAGGGTGGGTTGTAGGAGGGCGTGGACCTGACCAGGTAGTCACGGAGGGAACGGTCTTTGCGGAAGACGGAAAGGGGTGGGGAGGGAAATATATCCCTGGTGGTGGGGTCTGTTTGGAGGTGGCCGAAATGCCGGCGGATGATTTGGTTTATGCGAAGGTTGGTAGGGTGGAAGGTGAGCACTAGGGGCGTTCTGTCCTTGTTACGGTTGGAGGGGTGGGGTCTGAGGGCGGAGGTGCGGGATGGAGACGAGATGCGTTGGAGGGCATCTTTAACCACGTGGGAAGGGAAATTGCGGCCTCTAAAGAAGGAGGCCATCTGGTGTGTTCTGTGGTGGAACTGCTCCTCCTGGGAGCAGATCCGGCGGAGGCGGAGGAATTGGGAATATGGGATGGCATTTTTGCAAGAGGTAGGGTGGGAAGAGGTGTAATCCAGGTAGCTGTGGGAGTCGGTGGGTTTGTAAAAAATGTCAGTGTCAAGTCGGTCGTCATTAATAGAGATGGAGAGGTCCAGAAAGGGGAGGGAGGTGTCAGAGATGGTCCAAGTAAATTTAAGGTCAGGGTGGAAAGTGTTGGTGAAGTTGATGAATTGCTCAACTTCCTCGCGGGAGCACGAGGTGGCGCCAATGCAGTCATCAATGTAGCGGAGGAAGAGGTGGGGAGTGGTGCCGGTGTAATTACGGAAGATCAACTGCTCTACATAGCCAACAAAGATACAGGCATAGCTGGGGCCCATATGTTTGCCCATGGCTACCCCTTTGGTCTGGAGGAAGTGGGAGGATTCAAAGGAGAAATTGTTAAGGGTGAGGACCAGTTCGGCCAAACGAATGAGAGTGTCGGTGGAAGGGTACTGTTGGGGACGTCTGGAGAGGAAAAAATGGAGGGCTTGGAGGCCCTGGTCATGACGGATCGAAGTGTAGAGGGATTGGATATCCATGGTGAAGATGAGGTGTTGGGGGCCGGGGAAACGGAAGTCTTGGAGGAGGTGGAGGGTGTGGGTGGTGTCTCGAACATATGTGGGGAGTTCCTGGACTAGGGGGGATAGGACATTGTCGAGGTAGGTAGAGATGAGTTCAGTGGGGGAGGAGCATGCTGAGACAATGGGTCGGCCAGGGTGGTCATGCTTGTGGATCTTGGGAAGGAGGTAGAACCGGGCAGTAGGGGTTCCCGGACTATGAGGTTGGGGAGTGGTGCCGGACTATGAGCTGTGGGTGGGAGATCTCCTGAGGTGATGAGGTTCTCTATGGTCTGGGAGATGATGGTTTGGTGATGGGGGGTGGGGTCATGGTCGAGGGGGCAGTAGGAAGAGGTGTCCTCAAGTTGACGTTTGGCTTCAGCGGTGTAGAGGTCAGTGCACCAGACTACCACTGCGCCCTCTTTATCCGCTGGCTTGATGGTGAGGTTGGGATTGGAGCAGAGGGTTTGGAGGGCTGCGCATTGTGAGGGTGAGAGGTTGGAGTGGGGGAGGGAGGTAGACAGGTTGAGGCGGTTAATGTCCCGGCGGCAGTTGGAAATGAAGAGGTCGAGGGCAGTTAATAGGCCAGCGCGGGGTGTCCAGGTAGATGCAGTGTGTTGGCGGTGGGCGAAGGGGTCCTCGGGAGGCGGGCGGGAGTCCTGATTGTGAAAGTAAGCTCGGAGGCGGAGGCGACGGAAGAATTGTTCGACGTCACGGCGTGTATTAAACTCATTGATGCGTGGACGGACGGGGGTGAAGGTGAGTCCTTTGCTGAGGACTGATCGTTCGTCCTCACTGAGGGGGAGGTCTGCGGGGATGGTGAAAACTGGGCAGGGCTGGGAGCTGGGAGCTGGTGTGGGTGTAGAGCTGGGAGTGGGGGCGGAACCTGTAACTGGAGTGGGTGTGATGGTGGGGGGAATGGGGGTGGAGTCATGAGCAGGGGTAGCGTTCCCCTCGGGGTTCTGGGGGTGGGGATAGTGACAGTGGGGTCTGTGGGGGGCATGTCAGCAGAATGCAGGTGAGTGGCGCTGGTGGGGGCGGAAGTGGTGGTGACCATGGCAGTAGGGGTGGCGGAAGTCACTGAGCATGTGGCATCAGCGATGATGTGAAGGGCTGAAGTGATGTCACGTGTGATGCATGAGGAATTGTGAGGGGTGGAAGTGGTTGTGGGAGTGGCCATGATGGGGGCGGAAGTGACATCATCAATCAGCGTGGGGGTGGCAGCTGCATCAGCCGCATGGCTAATGGCGGAATAGATTCCGAGGCCAGGGGAATCTTCTGGAATGTTTGAGGAGCGCTGGCTACGGAGGTGGGTAGATAAAAGTTTGTTGTACTTACAGTTTTTGATGTTTGAGATGGAATTGAAATACTGTTTGTTGAGAGTATGGATTCTCCTGAGGATGTAGTACAGAGTGGGTCCTTTGCAATTCTGAGAGAGTGTGGCCCTCAGCTGAGGCAGGGCTGACTGTAGAGAGGTTAGGTGCCGGCGCATTGCTGCAAGCGTGGAGTGGAGGATCTTGAAGGAGAACTGTTGCTGGTGTTTTTGAATCTGTAGTCTGTACTGTTTGTCCTGTTCGGGTCCGAACTCTGCTGGTTTAAAGGTGGTCCGGAGTCCGCGTGGGATGAGTTGGTTACGGAGGCAGGCACTGAGGAAGCAAATGTGGCTGTAGTAGCGGGTTTGTTTCAGGACATGGTTGAAGAGCTTCAGGGCAGAGGAAATGACTTGGGAGTTGCAGTGGGAGAGGGACTCCCTGAGATTCTTGTAGAGAGAGGAGGAAAACTTCTTCAAGGCAGGCATCCTTGCAAGAGGATTCGCAGTAGGGTTAAAATCAATGAGGTGAAAACAATGACTGCAGATGCTGGAAACCAGATTCTGGATTAGTGGGGCTGGAAGAGCACAGCAGTTCAGGCAGCATCCAAGGAGCTTCGAAATCAACGTTTCGGGCAAAAGCCCTTCATCAGGAATAAAGGCAGTGAGCCTGAAGCGTGGAGAGATAAGCTAGAGGAGGGTGAGGGTGGGGAGAAAGTAGCATAGAGTACAATGGGTGAGTGGGGGAGGGGATGAAGGTGATAGGTCAGGGAGGAGAGGGTGGAGTGGATAGGTGGAAAAGGAGATGGGCAGGTAGGACAAGTCCGGACAAGTCATGGGGACAGTGCTGAGCTGGAAGTTTAGAACTAGGGTGAGGTGGGGGAAGGGGAAATGAGGAAACTGTTGAAGTCCACATTGATGCCCTGGGGTTGAAATGTTCTGAGGCGGAAGATGAGGCTTTCTTCCTCCAGGCGTCTGGTGTGAGGGAGCGGCGGTGTAGGAGACCCAGGACCTTCATGTCCTCGGCAGAGTGGGAGGGGGAGTTGAAATGTTGGGCCACGGGGCAGTGTGGTTGTTTTTACCTCATTGATTTGGAGGAAGAATGCCTCATCTTCCGCCTCAGAACGCTTCAATGTGGACTTCAACCAGAATCTGTTTTCCAGCATCTGCAGTCATTGTTTTTACCAAATGTTAATCATGTTTAACAAACCTGATGGGGTTTTTTGATGGTAACAGAAGTGATGCAGTACTTTTTAAAAATTTGTTCACAGGATGCAGGTGTCGCTGGCTGGGCCAACATTCATTGCCCATCTTTAATTGCCCAGAGGGCAGTTGAAAGTCATTCACATTGCTGAGGGTCTGGAGTTAGACCAGGTAAAGATGGCAGTTTCAACATCTGGCTAACAAGAATACCTACTTCAGACTCCTATTTATCGACTACAGCTCCACCTTCAACACCAAAATCCCTACTGGACTAATCTCAAAACTCCAAAACCTCGATCTGGGCTCCTCCCTCTGCAATTGGATCCTCAACTTCCTGACCCACAGACTGCAATCAGTGAAGATAGACAACAACACTTTCTCGGAGGAAGTGAGGGCTGCAGATGCTGGAGATCAGAGCTGAAAAATGTGTTGCTGGAAAAGCGCAGCAGGTCAGGCAGCATCCAAGGAGCAGGAGAATCGTTTTGGGCATTTCCTGAAGATGGGCTTATGCCCAAAACGTCGATTCTCCTGCTCCTTGGATGCTGCCTGACCTGCTGCGCTTTTCCAGCAAAACATTTTTCAACAACACTTTCTCCACAATAATCCTCAACACTGGAACCCCTCAAAGATGCATTCTCATTCCCTTACAGTACACTACAGCTGTGTAACCAAATTCCATACCAATGCCATTTCAGGTTTCCTGACGATACCACTGTGGTTGGCTGGATATCAAACAACGATGAGTCAGAATACAGGAAGGAGATAGAGTGCTTGGTGACATGGTGCAACATTAACAATCTCTCTCCCAGTGTCAGCAAAACAAAAGAACTGATCATTGTCTTCACAAAGAAAGGAGGACATGTCCCATCTACATCAATGGAGTTGAGGTAGAGAGGGTCGAGAGCGTCACGTTCCGAGAAGTGACAATAGCCAGCAATCCATCCTGGACCTCTCACATAGATGTGATAGTCATGAAGGCGCAACAATGTCTCTTCTTCCTCAGGCGACTGAAGAAATTCGGCAAGTCCACAAGGATCCTCACCAATTTTACAAATGCACCATAGAAAGCATTCTATCTGGGTGCATGATGGCCTGGCATGGCAACTGCTCTGCTTAGGGACAGTCAGAAATTACAGAGAGTTGTGCGCACAGCCCAGACCATCACGGAAGCCAACCTCCCATCCATGGACTCCATTTACACTTCTCGTTGCCATGGCAAGGCTGCCAACATCATCAAAGATGCCTCCCACTCTGGTAATGTTTCTCTTGCAGTCTGTTCCATCAGGCAGAAGACACAGAAGCTTGAACACATGCATTAACAGGATGAAGAACAGCTTCTTTCCTGCCGTTATTAGACTGCTGAACGGACCCCTCTAATTTTAAATATTGTTGATCTTGCTTTTGTGCACCTCCTGTGTAGCCGTAAGCTTTTATGCTTTGCTCTGTCTGAGCACCCAATGATCTGTATGTCTATGTTTGCTATGATGTGCCTGTATTGCTCGCAAAACAAAACTTTTCACTGTACTGAGAAAGACTTCGAGCTTCCAGTTGTCTGCCACTTTAACACACCACCCTGTTCCCCAGCCAACATCTCTGTCTCAGGCTTGCTGCGGTGCTCCAGTGAAGCTCAGCACAAGCTCATTTTTCGATTGAGGATCCTGCAGCCCCTTCAGACTCAATATGGAGTTCAATAATTTTAGGCCCTGATCTCTCCCATATCCTAACCCCCCTACCTCACACACCAGGTCTTGTTATCACATAGTCTGCCATTACACATTACCTATTGTCAACCACTAACAGTCTTCAGTAATAGCAATTTACCCTCCCAGAAAAATTGTTATCTCCTCCCTTGTCTGCCCAACTGTTCTTCTCTGGCTTTAGACTCTATCCCCACCTATCGCTTATTCCTTACTCCCAATCTTGCATATATAAAATGACATTTTCCTAACTACCATCAGTTCTGAGGAAGGGTCGCCGGGCCCAAAATGTTAATGTTGATTTCTCTTCATGGGAGCTGCCAGATCGGCTGAGCTTTTCAAGCAACTTCTGTTTTTGAAATTGAATCCAATCCTTCCCTGAAGGTGTTAGTGAATCAGACAGGTTTTACCTGACAATCGAGACTGGTTCCATGATCATCGTTAGACGTATAATTTCAGATTCTTATTGAATCCAAGTTCCACCATTTAACATGGAAGGAATCAAACCCAGGTCCCCATAACATTATCTGGATCTCCAAATTAAACATCTAGCAATAATGCCACTCGGCCATCGCCTCCCCAAATCAATGCACTTCAATGAACTTCCAAGAATAATTTAATAAAACTGTACATAATATGCTTGTCAGCAAAGTTAAAGCCTGCATAATAAAAGTGACAGTGATTGCATAGAAATGAAATTGGCTATGTGACAGGAGGCGCAGATCAGTGATGAATGGCTGTTTTCCGGTCTGGAGGCAACGATATGGTGCAGTTTCCCAGGGATTGGTTCAAGGACTACTGCTTTTTCTCACCTAAATTGACATTTTGTTTACAGGGTGGGAGACACAAGGCCAGACAGAATCTGAAGGTACCATTTGTTATCTGAATCTCACATTGAAGCTCAGCTTGTGGTTCTGTGCGTTTTGTTTATTTTCGTCTGTTATCTTACAAAATACTTAATAAAGATAGACTTGAACCGGTAGCTTTACTAATAATGATGAAGTTCTTCTCCCTCCGCCCCCCCTCGAGTTGAAAAATGTTCAAGTCACGATATTTTATCAATCCATATACAATGTATTAACTCTTTTATATCATTTTTGGTGATGTGAGATTGCCTTAACCCCGGTATCTGTTTGTTGGTTTTTAATAACTTTAGCTTTAGGGTGGCATGGTGGCTAGCACTGCTGCCTCATAGCACCAGGGTCCCAGGTTCAATTCCAGCCTCAGGCGACTGTCTGTGTGGAGTTTGTACATTCTCCCCGTGTCTGCGTGGGTTTCCTCCCCCAGTTCAAAAATGTGCAGATCAGGTGAATTGGCCATGCTAAATTGCCCATAGGTTAGGTGTGTTAGTCAGGGGGAAATGGATCTAGGTGGGTTACTCTTTGGAGGGCTGGTGTGGAGTTTTTGGACTGAAGGGCCTGTTTCTACACTATAGGGAATCTGATCTAATAACTTTGTCAATTGATGTGATTACGTGCGTCAATAGTTCATTTAATGGATTTCGTGTCTAATTCAGAATGCAGTTTTGAAGAAGTCATACTGCACCTGAACATTAATTCTGTTTTTCTCTCCACAGATACTGCCTAAACCTATTGGGTTTATCCAGTATTTTCTGTGTTTGTTTCAGATATTCAACATCTGCCATATTTTGCATTTATTTTGAATAATATTTCATTGAGTCTAGGGAGAACAGGATCAATCAAGCTGTAGTGATTGTAATGAGGTCAGCCAGGTGGTCCTCATAGAATATGAGTTCCCTGATTGGGTCTGTTAATCTGGTCCAAAAAGGAAGCCCTGGCTAACAGATAAGAACAGGAGTGTCAGAGGTTCTGTTCACTCTGAGAGCTGGCTCTGAGGAAGCTGGATCAGTGGCAAGCACTCTCCATGTGTAAATAAAAGGTGACTTGGTGACAGGATGCCAGCCTCGATAGAATTATTTCACAAGCTGTGAAATGCATTTCAGGTGGCATGAATCATGTATGCACAACAGAATCTGAAGGAGAAAAGATGTGTATAAAAGAACACAAGGCGATGCAACGAAACAGATTGAAACATAACATATTAGGATCGATCATGCTGTTTTCCTATCCGGAGAGTCGATGGGAAATATCAACATTGATTTCCATAATCTATTGCTTGATATTATATGCATGATGGATTCCCCGAAGTTACAATGTAAGCTTGCTATACCCAAATGGAATGGTGAAACTGAGCCATTGACAGGATAACTTGGGGCTAGATATCACTGACACAGCAAATCTGCAACACATCTGGGGAAAACGATTTGTTGCATCTTACTTCATCTATTCAGAATCCTGGATTGTAATATTTCTATAATAATTCTACAAATTAGCTTACTTGAAAATCCATTCATCTGTTGGCCATGATTTGCATGATGGCAAATTTATGAATATCTATCTAAAATGTTGGCAATCACTTTATTTGAAAGAATGCATTTACCAAACCAGATTTTTTCTTCACTTCTCTGATTTATTTCCATATATTAATAAAATGCAGTCTATTGCTGCAAAATATGACTGACTTTAATATACACTTATTTTGGAGTAGTTTATGAAATATTTCCCTTTTACTAATGTACCATCAAACTCAACCTTATTTTAATACCTAAATGCTCCTTCAAAACCTGGAAGGATTAAAAGGAGGAAATGTATGGGAATGCTATTGCCTGCAAGTTCCTCTTCAAGTTTTATACCATCTTGACTTGAGAAGTATATCAAAATCTTTCACTTTGGCTGGATCATAATTCTGCAGCTCTATAGGAGCTCTGTGGATGTACCTACATCACATGGTTTCAGCAATTCAAGTTTTCCCTAGCTTAGCAAATATTTTAAAGGAAGTAGATCCAGTAACTGCTTGTCCAAGACATATCTACGATCTGCACAGTTGGTCAGTACTGAAAATGGTTTCCCAAAGCCATTATGAGGTATCAATTAGATTTCTTATATTAAGGCTGTCATGCAGTGTGTGCCCACCTGCAGGTCCCACAAAGCTCCAGTTCAGAGATGGCATGATAACAACAAGTATTTTTCATAACCAGCAGGGACAATGCAAAACTGAAGGTTTATTCCCTGATAATTGCCTTCATCTTTCTTTAAATTGAGGAACTGCATGAACACAAGTCTCGAGAAAATGTGTTTGCCACACATAACAGTTGAAGCAATCCTCCATGTCAAAGGAAATCAAGTCACATACTGATCTGCCTCATGCCAGATAACTCACCCATGAAAACAATTAAATATTGTAGTACATATGTGAATTAATTTGAACCATTTCTGAGGGATATGATAAGGCACTACACCAATGCAAGTCTTTCAATTTTCCTTTCCAGTATCTATCAGAAATATAACATCTTTATCAGTACAAATTGCAGGACGTAAGAAAATGTCATTTTAAGTGTTTTTCTTTTTGTAATATCAGCCACTCTGTAAAATTACAGTTGCATACTTGATCAGAAATGCATATAAAATAGAGAAAACACAAATAAGGTTGATTAGAAATAAATTAATAACGTGCTTTGCATGAGTGAAATATGTGCATATTAACACACATAGAAACCTGATACTTGTTTAACATAAGACCAATCCTTTGCGCTATGCATGATTTGGAGATGCCGGTGTTGGACTGGGGTGTACAAAGTTAAAAATCACACAACACCAGGCTATAGTGCAACAGGTTTATTTGGAAACACTAGCTTTCGGAGTGCTGCTGCTTCATCAGGTAGTTGTGAGGTATGTACTCCACACATCCTGATGAAGGAGCAGGGCTCCAAACGCTGGAGTGTTGGACTATAACCTGGTGTTGTGTGATTTTTAACTTTGCACTATTCAACAGTTAACTCAGTAGGTTTAGAAGCAGTAGCCTCATATTCTCTTTTTGAATAGGAATTCATGTTAAAAAAATGCCATGGTTTTCTGTTGCCAAGGAAAACCTGCACAAATTTGCATTTTGTTTTTGCAATTTAGAAACTCAAGGGCAATATAATCAAAGTTTGCTAGCTTTTAAGGATAACTGAAAGGGTGAAAAGACAAAAACTAATTCTACTGATAGGGAGCCTGGGATGAGAGTGTAAAAAATCCTAAAAATTGGAGCCAGCCCAATCAAATCAGGAGTAACATGTCTCCACACACAAGAAGTGGTAGGATTTTGGGACTCTCTTCTACAAACAGTAGTTGATGCCAAATCAGTTTTTCATTTTAGATCTGTGATTGTTAACCAAAAATATGAATGGATATGGAGCAAGATCACAAATAAGTCATAATCTCATTAAATGACAAAACAGGCTTGAGGCCTTGAACTATTCTGTTCTCATTTTCCATCACTGGCAATCTTTTCTACACTATCAGTAAAATAAAATCTTAAATTGCTTTTTCTTTTGTCAATTTTAACTTGAAAATGCCCCAATTGATGGAATCCTGTGCCTGATGTCTGACATCTTAACGCTGTTAAACATTTTCAAGGCTTCTACCAAGTCCTTCTTTGTCCTTGGTATATTTTTGTTAAAATGCTCTGCTTAGTTAATTTGCAAAATCTCAGCATGATGAACCTCCTCTGATAACTCATCAGTCTATGTACATTCTTCAATAATGTGCATATAAATATACTTTTGGTTGCAACACCAAATTTATAAGTTAGTGCTCACACTGGTAACTCATTCATATAGAAGTTAATTTATAAAAGAAGAGGCAAGATAAGTGGCAGCAATTTTTTTTCATATTCTCTATCAGGAATAGGCAACCTATTGTAAAAAAGTAATTCATGGGATTTGGGTGCAACTGGTTGAGCCAATATTTATTGCCCATCCCTGGTTGTCCTTGAGAAGCTGGTTGTCTTCTTGAACCACAGAAGTCCACTTCATCTCGATATACTCACAATGACATTAAGGAGGGTATGCCAGATATTGACTCAGTGACACTGAAGGTGCAGCGACATTTTCCTTTTAAGATTTCATTTTAAGAGCTTCAGCAGCCTTTCGATAGTTGAGCATTCCCTTTCTCAGGAATTTCTAAACATATCTACCCCATAAGAGCCTGTGAGGTACAAACTAATCTTTGGGGTTGGTGTACAGCCAGTGGATTTAGATTGCCGACCTCTATATTCCCAGTCCAACACCGGCACCTTCAATGTATTCCCTGTTCAACGTGGAATTATAGTAACAATCATAAATAAAGCTGGATATGGGTATGTGGTGTAATACAGGCAACCATTCCACTATTGCCCAATTTATTTATTGCCCACTCCCCATACCCAGTAACATAAATTTATGTCATTTATGAAGCAGTACCAGGATGCATGGCATACTTTTTTGTGCACTAGGCAGCACTGTCTGATTATTTGTATTCATTTAGCGCATTTATTTCAGAGTCATCTATATGGAGACAAAAATAGCCATTATGACTTGTTATAATGAGTGAAATTGTGCTTAACATTGTTCCTGAAAAAGCATCAGCAACAACAATCATAAATAATTAAGCCCAACCAATTAGGAGCAAATTTATTTAAAAGCCATTTTAATCCCTGTACAGATATTTGTCTGTTTATTTTTATGCTACCGAATTTAATTAAATATGTGTTTCAGAACTATACAGATTAGGGATCTATGCAAAGTGCATGCTCTATTAATTATAGATAAAAATAATTTTCCAAAGTAAGTTACAATTTAAGGCATGTCTTATTGTACAATTTTGCACTTGCATTTCTGATTCCAGTGGGAGATAGCAATGTTTGAATGTCTTTGCATCATATTCCATGGAATGCATATGAAATGATAATATTGAAAACACATTCTCTTCTCCCGTTTTAAGAGGGTTTGTACTCACTACTCAAAAGTACAAGAATTTGCAGAGTTTCCTTAAACTAATGCTATCCATAACATGGTTGATTGTCCAAAATACACTGTGAGACTTGATGCAAGGCCAATTTGTGATTCAGAAATAGTTGTAAAATTGAGCTATTTCCTTTCAAATCTAACTGATTGAGAAGTGTGAAATAAGACAAATTAATCAAAATGTATCTAGTTCACTGACCACCTAGAGTGAGGAAATTGGCCATCCTTACTCTGTTTGGCCTACATGTCATCCAAATTGGCAGCAATGCAGTTGAGTCTTAACGGTCCTCAGAAATGACCTAACAAGCTATTCAGTTGAAGGGCAATTAATGATGAGCAATCAATGCTTGTCTTGCCATGAATGAATAAGGAAATAAACTCAATTAATGAGAAAAGGCAAAGACATGCATTAATTTAATTATTGCAGGACATCTCAAAGCACTTTATAGACAACTAGGTAGCTTTGATGTGTCATATGTGGGGAAACACAGCAGTCAGCTTACAAACAGCAAGGTTCCACAAACCATGAGATAAATAAATCTAAGTTTTGTATTTTCAGTGGTTTTAGTTGAGGGGCAAATATTAGACAAAACACCAAGGTGAACTATTTGAAAGTGTAATGAAAACTTTTATACATCCTTGAGATGGCAGAGAGTTGATGTGCACCCCATCCAAAAGTGACACTCTTCACCTCCCAGCCCACATGGGTGTCACCCCCACCCATCTCAGTACTGCAGTGGATTGTCAGATTGAATTGAGGGGATTAAATCCTTGGAGTCATGGAGTCACAATCTGCTGAGATGGAAGCTATTATAATGCTACCTCTGAGCCAAGGCTGAAATGATTTGAATTGAAAGTGAAATGCCATATTGTTTTACAACGTATTACAAAGGATCTACAACAAAGAAATAACTATGAAAGTCTTCTCCTATCCCTTCATCCCTCATCAGGACAACCTTTTACACTTTTTACTCTCAGGTATTTATCTAGCTTCCTAAATTTATCTATGCTATTCATCTAAATTTACTGTTGTAACAGTCCCACATTCTGACCACTATGGGTAAATGAAGGATTTATATAAAAGAAAATGTAATGCAGCAAATTGGTAAAATCTTTTTGACACACTTTCCTATTCAACAACCCAGACCACCTGGCATTACAATGTAGTAGTGTAAGCCATTTCCACCTGCAAAATCCCCACCAAGTCATAACCATCCTGACCCGAAAATGTATTACATTTCTTCACTGGAGCTAGATCAAAATCCCAGAATTTCTAACTTAGCAGCACAATGAGAATCTCTTCACCTCATGCAATACAGCAGTTTAAGAAGGCAGCTCAACCTCACCTTGGAAAATGACAATTAAAGATGGGAAACAAACCTGTCCTAACCAGTGATTCCCATATTCTACTCCATAAAAACTAAAAAAGCACAAATTCACTTTCCAGACATGCTCAATCATATTTCTGAGCAAAGACTCCATTATTTTTCCCATTACTGATATCAAGCTAGGAAGAAAAATCATGCTGGACTTCAAATGTTAATTCTCTTTCTCTTCCCATGGATGCTACCAGAACAGCTGACTTTCCCCACGACTTTCTGTTTTTACTAGGGGATGCTATCACACCCCTGGTTGCACTACCATTTTATATGATACACTCTTCACCTCCCAGCCCACATGGGAAAATTGGATGAAATTCCACCCATTGTTTCTCTGTTGAATTCTTTGACTTGAACTACACACTATCAAAGTTAATTAGCAATCTGATTTACTGAATCCAGACTTGCTTAATCCAATGAATACTTTCACAAGGACAACACTGAGCTTCACATCTCATGCAAGAGAACACATCTCAAAGTGAATGAGATGCAGTAGAAAAAGTGGGCAAATTGGATGGCACAGATTTTAAAAAGGCCAAATGACAAGGAACGCATTGGCACAGGGACACTGCCACTTGCAAGTTCCTCTCCAGAAACAGAACATCCTAACTTTAATGGCCAGATAGTCACTTCTGTAGCATAAGTGGCAGCTGCATGTCAGGATATAGTGGAATTCTTGATGTCTAAGGGATTTGACTGACAAATAGAACATTCTGCTAGTAATTCCCCTATACCTGCAAACCCCCTGAATGTATCTATCAAACTTCAGAATTTGGAGAGTCCCACTGCCGTTAAGTAAATTGTTTCTCAGCAAAAGTTAGACAATTAAAAACTTAAGACTAACTTCTGGGTAACTATTAAACTAAAGGCTCCAACTTAACATACAAGTACCAGTTACACCTCCACGAGATCCCTTACACATACTTCAGCCGGCTCTTAACTGATACCTTCCCCCAAGGACCCAACAACTCTCTCACCTGCTTCTCATGGGATCTGAAACTCCAAGTTCGCACAAGAGTTGACACCCACCACTCCTCACTGTTGTCAGACCTGATGTCCTCTCCTCCCCAGACCACCCAACCCCCTCACCTGATATAATCTCCCCTAAACACACCATCACCTACCTAGTCCCATTCCCACCTTACTCACCTGGCACCTTAACAGTCACCCGTCTAGAACTCTATTTATCTGTCACACTCCCCACCTGGCATCCTGTTACTCTACCCCCACCCATCTGGAACTCTATATATTTGGCCCCTGGCACTCTGTTCACCCTAATCTTACATTTACCTCACTTTCACAGGAACCATCAAATTAGCTGTCAATAGTGCTAGATATTTAACTCACAGAATATGGCAACTATTACAGTGAAAACCCTGATTTCCCACTGACTATCCTGCCTTTGTCACATTTAAAGTGCACCTCATATATATGAAGACAGCCTGATTGGAATTTCCTATCAGAAATGAGAATCTTAGTTTTAATGCAAAGAAGTGGGTGGCACGGTGGCTCAATGGTTTGCACTACTGCCTCACAGCACCAGGGACCCAGGTTTGATTCCAGCCTCGGGTGACTGTCTGTGGAGTTTGCACATTCTCCCTGTGTCTGCGTGGGTTTCCTCTGGTACCTCTGGTTTCCTCCCACAGTCCAAAGATGTGCAGGTCAGGTGAATTGGCCATGAGAAATTGGTGTTAGGCGCATTAGTCAGATGGAAATGGGTCTGGGTGGGTTACTCTTTGGAGGGTCGGTGTGGACTTGTTGGGCTGAAGAGCCTGTTTCCACACTGTAGGGGAATTTAATCAAAAAAGTAGCAGTAGAGTGGTGATCTGACTGTGACTGCCACTCTTTGGAAACTTCATCTCTATATCATTGTTCCCTCACTGTCGCTGAGTCAAAAATCATATAATTCCCTTCCCAAAGATGTGTGGATGCACCAACACCACAATGGACAATAGGGGCTCAAGAAGAAGGGTCAAGTCTAGAGTGGTGCTGGAAAAGCACAGCAGGTCAGGCAGCATCCAGGGTACAGAAAAATTGATGTTTCGGGCAAAAACCCTTCATCGGGAATTTTGTCCGTAACATCGATTTTCCTGTTCCTCGGATGCTGCCTGACCTGCTGTGTTTTTCTAGCACTACTCCATTCTTGACTCTAATCTCCAGCATCTGCAGTACCCACTTCCACTCAAGAAGAAGGTTCAACCCATCTTCTCAAGAACAATTAAGAACTGACACCAAATAGTGCCCTTGCCAGTGATGTTCACATTTTATGAAAGAAAACAAAATAATTAGAGGAAAGTACATTTTGGAGTCTTCTTAAGGTAGTAGCAAGGTACAAAGACAAAATGGTTTAGGAATGTGATTCTAAATTAAAGGAGATAATAACTGAAAAGTCAGTATCTGCAAGAGGAAAACAGCAACAATCAATGTCAGAGAAATGCAGTGTAAATGTGGTGATCTAGAATTGCAAAATGCCAGATTTTAACGTGTTTCGAAAAGGCAGGTTCATACAGGATCATTCCTGATGAAGGGCTTTTGCCAGAAACGTCGATTCTCTTGCTCCTTGGATGCTGCCTGACCTGCTGTGCTTTTCCAGCACCACACTCTCGACTCTAATCTCCAGCATCTGCAGTCTTCACTTTATCCTAGGATCATACTACAGTCTAGGATTTCCCTGTTATGTTCCCATGACACTGTAATTTGTCCCTAAAATTAGACAATTTAGCACAGAATTAATTCCCAATGTAAAACATCTTTGTGGTTTATCCATTAGTGCTGAACTGTATTGAGTTCAGAAAGATTTTGGGCTAGCCCTGTACTTAAGTCAAATGAGTTTGAGACACCCAAAAAATTCTCCAGGAAGAAATCCCCAGCCAATGTAAATTACAGTTTATAGAAGTGAAGTAATGGCTTGGTTATTTTTCCAGACAGTTGCTTCACTTTTCAAGATACCTCTTTTAACTTTGATTTGGACTGTGGTGTACAAAGTTAAAAATCACACAACACCAGGTTATAGTCCAACAGATTTAACTGGAAGCACTAGCTTTCAGAGCGCTGCTCCTTCATTAGGTGGTTGTGGCACTTTAAAATATTTGCTTCTGATTCATTAAGCCAAGTGGTTAAAATACAAAATTCATGTGTTTATGCTTTTACAGTGTAAAGGATTATGTATGTTTTACAATGTAGAGGATTATGTATGTTTTGTAGATTTAAAGTGGACATTAAAATCGGTAACCTATTGCTGACAGCCTCCTTTTACTGGTTGAGAAAACAGACTGCAATTATTTCAACTTTGCCCTTGCTTCGACCCTACTTCTACATTCTCCATATCACTTGCTGACTTTGCAAGCTTTTAAATGGAATTCTATCTTCCCTGGTGTCAAACTGACCACCCCTGGACTAGTGCAGCCTTCAGGAGATCACAGGAAGCAGGCATAGCTATGGTATCCATTTCATTCAAGTTCAATAACAGTCACAGACCATCTCGATAACCTGTCCTAAAGCACCAAGTTTTAAAAATTCATCCTTTCAGTCACTAATTAAACCTTAATCTTTCCTCCTGTCAATAAGTCTAACCAAAATCAATAGAGAGCCAGATTATTACTGACACTTAGAGCTGTTCTCAAGGCTGGCAGGAAATATATTCATGGCACTGGGTCAGCTCAAATGAAGGCGAGTGGACTTTGTGTTTGTTGAATGGTACAGTCGGCAGAATTTGAGTATCCCTGTGATGATTCTGGTTTTTAATTGGCCAAGAAAAGCACTATGAATTTCAGAAAATAGTACAAACACAATATATCGTGAACCGCTATCAATACAGGGTCAGGCAGACATCATCTTACCACAATCTTCATCCTGGCTTTAACTCTTCAAGGACTACATCAGCACCATGCGAAAATATTTATAAATTTAGTTATTCAGGAAATATTTCTTTGCAGCAGTGAGTCAAATGCTCAGCAACAGTTGATATTTGTTAGATGGCTGTAATTTGACCAGCTGATCAGTAGATAGCAATTCCTGCTGGTGTTTCTCATTTTGAATGAGAGGTGTTTTCACAATATCAACCAGAGTGTCCTGGACTGTGTCCAAAACTCAAAACAGCTCCACATGTTTTCCAATGTAACTTCAAAAGAAGTTGTATTTTATGGTCACCCGCAGCAGTGGCCGCATTCAGTTTGTAATTCTTAGGTACCTGACTACTTCAGAATGTCAGCTAGCAACAGAGAAAACGCAGGAGCAGTCTCTACAAATGTTATGAGCTTCAGACAGGCATCAGCAAAATATTTTTGTGAGACTTATTGTTGCTGAGTATTTTAGAGAATCTCTGTCTTGTTTGATTTCTGCTTAGCAGTATTCTACAAAACACCTCAATATGTTATCAGTACTTATGAAGGGGTATAGGGATAAATAGGAGACTAATTGTATAAATCTTTGGAGAAGTACAGATGCTATGGCACAAATGGCCTCCTTCTGTGCTCTGAGAGTCAATGGGCTAGAAATTAGTTTGTTTCTATTTGGTGTCTAGCTGTTTTGATTCAGAATCAGCCCTTGCCCAGTGCTAATAAGGCAGGCAGCATGCTAAATTCATTCAGCTTCCTCATTTAAGTGGATTTGGTGTGTAGCCAAGTATGACCCATGCTGCTGGCAGGTCAAATGCTGAACAGGAACTCAACAATATGGTGGCTAGCATATTTTCCAGATAGCCTGTGCATCTTAAGAATGCTTGCACCTGTTTCAGGGGAGCTGCTGCTTACTGGCTATAACTTAAGTGGCTATGAAGGGAAGGTTAGTAAATGGGGCAACAGGAAAGACAAAGGGTTTCAAGGCACTCTTAGCTCTGGTGAATTCTGGGCTATAATTATTGGCTCTAACCTTTCAGACCAAGTTGACCTCAGTACTCCAGTGTTGGCCTTTGCCCATCCTTAGCTCACCCATTCAGCAGAGATCCCAGACACAACTAAACTTTTTTTTGCTATCAAATTGCCAAAATTCTGATTGCTTTCTGTTTATTCATTTCTTTTGCATTATGCAGCAATACAGATGAGATCTGAAGGCGAACATGAGGGCTGCAGATGCTGGAGATTAGAATCAAGATTAAAGTGGTCCTGGAAAAGCACAGCAGGTCAGGCAGCATCCGAGGAGCAAGAAAATCGACATTTCAGACAGGAGTCATTCATCAGGAAGATGAGATCTGAAGTCCAGTTATAGATGTGTTTGTCTTTAGGCACTCGACAAAAACATATCCCTTTGTCTGTTTGATTGCTATTTGGATTCAGCTAGGTGAAAATGCCATTATTTGAGTACTAAAGGTGAAAGCCTTGGAAGTTTCACAATCCTAACCCTATCCTAGTCAACATTCTGCACAAATTGAAAGCATTTCAAGTTGCCTCATTCACATAGGCTGTAAAGATCACAAATTATGTTTCCTCACATGAATGAAACATTTTGGAGCTTACTCAACACTTGTTTTGTTTGAAATTATTAGAGACAAAATAAAAAAATTTGTTACTTTACATGTGCAGAAAAAAATGTCATTGAAATAGGAGTAACTACATCACCTAACATGAACTAAGCTGTCAAGCCTTTATCAGTCTTTTTATTTTTATGTCTAAACAATACTCAGGTTTATTACTCCTACACCTCCTTTATAAATCTGGGACTGAGAATGTAAAAGTTAAATTGTTTCTTCTTAAAAAAAATTACTTGCAGAATGAATGGCTGTTAAACAGCAGTTAACAAGAGGCTCTCAGAGAGGTGAATGTTTAAAAGGAATTTATCGTTAAATGTGTATCTAACAAATGCTCACGAAATACAAAGCAGTTCCTTCTGCTCCACTCTGCCTTCTGTTGACATTAAAGCTGAACTACACAAATATAGAGCTGAGCAGACTTTTGTTCAAAATTGATTTACCTGTGAATTATTGTGGTCTGCACACATTACAGCAGTCTTGGTACTTCCAGTTTCTGTGAAACTCTAAGTCAATTTATCTGAAACAATTGCAGACTCATTTGCTCACCATCCAGCCTGTGAAAGACCTGCTGAAATATATTGATAGAGATTCTTTCGTGGAACTACAATGTTGTCAACTTTGAGATCACTTCCAAAGTCAATGAGTACATCACCTGCACTTCTCCTCGAGTGATTGTAACAAGGTCAGCCAGCCAGACCTCAAAGAATATGAGTTCCCTAATTGGGGCTGTTAATCTGATCCAATCAGGGAGCTCTGGCTGACAGATAAAAAAGACAGTGTCAGCCCAGGTGTCCCTGGAGAAGGAGCATGTGGTGTCCACCAACACCCTTGAGCTGTTCAGGGAGACGTGGGCACTATGTAGAGTGGTGTGCTTTATTTCCCCCTCCAACTCTATTTTGATTTAATCCCTGCCCTCCTCTTCACGTTTTTTTTTTATCAGTCAGCATTGCCCTTTGATGAGAAGGTTACTGCTTATTATTAGCTAATTGGGGTGCTTCCTTTCTTCCTGGTGGTGGAATATAAATAAAGATTTATGCACTTGTTTGTTCTTCACTGTGTCCTACATCTGCATACACATGACATGGGTGCTGGGGAAAAATAAGCCTGACCGCTGTTAGTAGTGTGGGGGGAAAAAAAAGAAATAAATAAGAAACAGGACTGTCAAGGGTAAAAATAAAATAAATAAAGGGGCATGTTAGTGATGCTGACACTCTGGTACCTCACTCTGAATGAGGCAGTACTAAAGCCAAGGAATGTTCATGTGTAAATAAAGGGTGACTTGGTAACAGAAACCTGCTCCTAGGAAGTAAGTTTACTTCCAAGTCACCAGCCACCCCAATTTGGAAATGCATTGCTATACTTTCACTGGAACTCCCTTTGGATTGTGGGAGCATCACTACTACATTGACAGCAATGGATCAAGAAGAAGGCACACCATTACCTATTTTGGTAAGTTCGGTGATAGGAAATGGTGGCCTTTGCCAGCAGTTACCTACATCCAGGGACTGAAAAAAAATTAACTCTTATTTGTTATTCAACCCTTCTCTGATCTGAGTCATCATCTTTGTCAAGGCCTACACCTCTCAGTAATGCATATTATATGAACTTACTGACCCATTTACATGCTGTGTTGCATAAAGTAGTACTGAGAAAAAAGCCTGTCTGTCAACTCCCTGACACAGCTTCAGGGTCACTAACACTAGCTTTTCATTACCGGTTTAGGAAAAATCAGAATTCAACTTCTGAAACAGCAAGGATGCAAATCGAACTCATATTTTCTGAATTTTTAGTCCACCAAGTTATTGCATTGATCCCTTTATTAGGTATTACTATAGCCAAATCTGCATAAACTGCGTGCATTGATACAAAGGCTTTCTAATGTCTTAATGGCACAGGAGTGTATCAAGGTTCTGTTCCCTAAGGCTTGCCTCTGTTCACACTTCATTTTCAGTGCAGTTTATTTTGAGCACAAGAAGGCAAGTGATTCACTTGGTTTTATAGCAGCAGCCACATACTGTGCTGCCAATGATTCACAGATACTTCTTCATACACATAGCCTTAACTTTACACTTTCACATTCTCACCAAGCTCCAAAGAAGCCAGTAACATCTTATTCCTATCCATTGCTAATGGGCACATATGGTTCAACATCATATTTGTAGATGCCCTAAACCTGTCTTCAAGATGCGTGAGGAAGTGGTCCTGTTCTTTGTTATGTGCTGTATTTCAATCAGGATGGCTGGCAGAATAATATGCTCAACACATAGCCTGAGAATGCAACAAGAAGAAAAGCAAAATACAGCAGATCCTGGTAACCTTCAGCAAGTCACGCAATATCTGGGTGAAGAGTAACACAGAACAATGACCTCTCAGCAGAATTGGGGAATGTTATTGATGTAGCAGATTTCAAGCAAGTACAGAAACAGGGATGAAAGGGACAAAGAGCAAAAAGAATGATCTGTGAAAAAAAAATCAGGTGAAAGGCAAGAGAGATGAAATGACAAAATGGATAATGGCGTGGAATAGAATGAGACTGGGAGAAAGTGAGGACTGCAGATGCTGGAGATCAGAGTCGAGAGTGTGATGCTGGAAAAGCACAGCAGGTCAGGCAGCATCCGAGGAACCGGAGAGCCGACGTTTCATTCTTCGATTCTTCTGCACCTCGTATGCTGCCTGACCTGCTGTCCTTTTCCAGCACCACACTCTCAACAGAATGAGACAGCGATGTAAAGTAATGCACTTACACAGAGCTGATTCTGCACTGTTACCAAGAGTGGCACTTGTCGGGAGTAAATGGCACAGACCCACAGTCTGTCATTCATTTTAATAAACACCAAGTCACAAGCTTTATCACCATAATGTGGTGCCTCACTCACTATTTGGAACATGGGGCTTCACAGAAATCAGAATTGGATAATAGTTCCAGTGTTCTGAAGTTATGAGGAAAACCGATTAGAATCAGTGGTGTGGTGAGTTTATCTTGCTAGTAATTTAGAAATGAAGAAGAAAGAGCAATTGACTTCCAAGAGCTTTGGGTCAGTATCTCACCATATCTGGATGATCTAACATGGCATGTCCAACTGGACTTCATGGTTTGTTTGATTTTATTAAGTGGTTGAGGAATATTTGAAGAGACTATAAGACGGACTTTTGTGGTCATACTCACAGACTAAGCTAATTAAAGTCTGCAATGAAAGGTCCAATGATGACCATGAAACAGTTGTTGATTATCAGAAAAGCCGATCCGGCTCCCTCATGTCTTTTAGGAAAGGAAATTGGCCGTCCTTACCAGATCTCTCTAGCCTACATGTGACTCCAGGCCAACATTAATGTGGTTGACTCTGAACTGTCCTCTGGGATGGACGATAAATATTGGCCTAGCCAGCAACATCTAAATCCGATGAATGAATTTTAAAAAGTCCAAAGGTGTGCAAGTTTGGTGAATTTGCCATGCTAAATTGCCCATAGTGTTCAGATATGTTTAGGTTAGCTGCCTGCAGGGTCCTCCAGGATTACAGTGATAGAATAAGGGGAATGGGTCTGGGTGGGAAGTTCTTTGGAGGATTGGTGCGGACTTGTTGGGCCAAATGGCCTGTTTCTATACTGTGGGGATTCTATGATTCAGTGAAAGTATCCAAAATTTCTCTTTTCACCTCCTGGTCATTGGCAAGTGAAAAGCAGAGTGATACGAAATAAAGAGGATACTGCTAGCTCCTTGGCCCCTCAAAATTGACTCAGGACCCATGAA
Organism: Chiloscyllium plagiosum; assembly: GCF_037043375.1. Classification (NCBI taxonomy): domain Eukaryota; kingdom Metazoa; phylum Chordata; class Chondrichthyes; order Orectolobiformes; family Hemiscylliidae; genus Chiloscyllium; species Chiloscyllium plagiosum. The sequence goes on from NW_028270146.1 coordinate 27,051,656, forward strand.
GTTTCATAGTTTCAGGTTAAACATGAGAATTAAAACTTACCATTGATAACCAGTTGTTGCCTTTCCCTGGCTGATAACTCAATACTGCTCCTTGTTGAACACTACCAGCAGGAAGTACTCAGCATCATCAAGGCTCAAAATATATTCTGTTTGGGGCATTTCAATTCTTATCAGCAGCAGGAACTTAGTCATACCATCAGTAGCTGAGTGAGCCAAGTCCTGAAGGACATACTGGCTTTGCAACAAAAACCAAAGCAAGGAATTAACCAACTTATACTCAGGGTGGAATATTTCTAACTCCTGAATGACATGCACCACAATGAGAAGTCTGGGAAAATCGGAACGATGATAAAAAAAGACTTCCATTTTCCAACCAAGCACAGTGTTGAGCCGAGATCTTGCTCATGAACAGCACGATCTATTAACAGGGTCAATCTCTCGTGAACAGCCTCATTATTGCTTAATCTCATCTCATTACAACACCCTCTACCATTCCACCACATGGCACATAGAGAGATGTCGAGAATTCCTGATGTGAAAGTCAGAGCAGGCACGTAACAACTTCAGTTTGCCTTAGCTCCTCCAGACCTCCATCTTGGACTCCCAGCACCAACATCCGGGGGCATTCTCTACGATCACACGATCAATGTCCACAAATCTTGACGTGCAACATGTTCCTTGCCACATCTTCCTGGCACATCTCTGATCAGGTTACAGAAGCACAACTGTACTTCGCATTGCAATTCTGCTACATGGACATTTAGTGCGCAGGATGGGCACAGAATTCCTGGACTGGACCAAAGAGCATCTTGGGTGCTAGCTTGCTCTCTCAGCACACACTTGCTTTCGATCGACCTTGATACTCACGGCGCCTCTACTTTGTCTTGTCTTTCTTGTGGGTAATTTTCTCCTAGAATGAGAAAAAAGGAGGGATTGATATAAATGTGGGTGACTCCTGAGTAAGTACATAGGAGAAAGTGAGGTCTGCAGATGCTGGAGATCAGAGCTGGAAATGTGTTGCTGGAAAAGCGCAGCAGGTCAGGCAGCATCCAGGGAACAGGAGAATCGACGTTTCGGGCATAAGCCCGTTCCTGAAGAAGGGCTTATGCCCGAAACGTCGATTCTCCTGTTCCCTGGATGCTGCCTGACCTGCTGCGCTTTTCCAGCAACACATTTCTAGCTAAGTACATAGGAGGTAGAGTGGTCATGCAGTATTAGTGGTGTTGGGGGGGATTGGGTGGGTGAGAACAAGTGAGAGAGATGTTGCATACAACAGTGGTAGAGCTTTGGTGGGGAGCGGGTGCAGTAGCAGAAAAAGAGTGATAGTGAGAGAACAGGGGGAGGGTGGCAGCACTTACCCTAGTGGAGTGAGGAAGCTCATTGACCTTTTTGTGACATGCTGAGAGTTTCTCTAGACAGTTCAGACTGTATTGATGCAACTGGCAAGCTGAAACCAGGTTGGCAGAGTCTAGTGTCGTGGTTTCCTCTGTTAGTCCTGGAAGAAGAGGATGAATTTTCTCTGCACCATGCCCCGGGCATCAATTTTCCCTGACCTGCCATGTTTGGGGCAAATGTCATAAGCCGTGCAGGGCAGCTTCAGACCAACACTTTAATGGAGGCAGTGGCCTAATGATATTATAGCTGGACTGTTAAATCAGAGACTCAGGTAATGTTCGACGGATCTGGGTTTAAACCTCACCATAGAAGATTATGGAATTTGAATTAAATAACAATCTGGAATTAAGAGCCCATTGTCCATTGTCGGAAAACTCATCTGGTTCACTAATGCCTTTTAGGGAAGAAAGCTGCCATCCTTCCGAAGTATGTGTACATAAGGTCCGGGCAACTGATGACACACGAAGCCTTGGAAGAATATCGGGAATGTAGGACCAATCTGAAATGAGGAATTAAGAGGGCTAAAAGGGCTCATGAGATATCCTTAGTGAGCAGGGTTAAGGAAAGCCCCAAAGCCTGTTACTCATATATAAGGAGCAATAGGATAACTAGGTAAAGGGTTGGCCCACTCAAGAACAAAGGAGGAAAGATATGTGTGGAGTCACAGAAAATGGGTGAGATTCTTAACGAGCACTTTGCATCAGTATTCACTGAGGAGAGGGACATTGGTCATGTTGAGGTTAGGGATAGATTTTTAATTACTCTAGGTCAAATCAGTATAAAGAGGGAGGAGGTGTTGTGTATTCTAAAAGGCATCAAGATGAACAAGTCCTCAGGTCTGGATGGGATCTACCCAGGTTACTGAGGGAAACGAGAGAGGAAATAGCTGGGGCTTTAACAGATATCATTGCAGCAACCTTGAACATGGGGGAGGGCCCAGAGGACTCCAGAAGTGTTAATGTAGTCCCCTCATTTAAGAAGGGTAGCAGCAATAATCCAGGTAATTACAGACCTGTGAGCCTGACGTCAGTGATAGGAAAGCTACTAGAGAAGTTACTATGGGATAGGATATAGATCCATTTAGAAGGCAATGAACTTAACAGTGATAAGCAGCATGGGCTTGTGCAGTGAAGGTCATGTCTTCCAAACTTAATAGAATTCAGTGAGGAAGTAACTAAGTTGATTGATGAGGGAAGGGATGTAAATGTCATATACATGGACTTTAGTAAAGCATTTGATAAGGTTCCCCATGGTAGGCTGATGGAGAAGATGAAGTCACATGGGGTCCAGGCTGTTATAGCTAGATGGATAGAGAACTAGTTGGGCAACAGGAGACAGAGAGCAGTAGTGGAAAGGAGCTTCTCAAAATGGAGACCTGTGACCAGTGGTAGTCCACAGGGATCGTGCTGGGCCCACTGCTGTGTGTGATACACATAAATGATTTGGAGGAAGGTATAGGTTACCTCATTAGTAAGTTTACAAATGACACTAAGATTGGTGGAGTAGCAGATAGTGAAGGGGACTGTCAGAGAATACAGTAGAATACAGATAGATTGGAAAGTTGGGTGAAGAAATGGCAGATGGTATTCAATTTGGTCAAATGCGAGGTGATGCATTTTGGAAGATGCAATTCAAAAGCGAACTATACAGTAAATGGTAAAGTACTGGGGAAAATTAATGTAAGAGAGATCTGGGTGTTCAGGTCCATTATTCCCTGAAGGTGGCAACACAGGTCAGTAGAGTGGTCAAGAAGGCATATAGCATGCTTTCGTTCATTGGACAGGGTATTGAGTATAACAGTTGGCAGGTCATGTTACAGTTGTAAAAGACTTTGGTTCGACCACATATGGAATACTGCATATAGTTCTGGTCACCACATTACCAAAAGGATTTGGATGCTTTGGAGAGGGTGCAGAGGAGGTTCACCAGGATGTTATGATTTGGAGTGTTGCGTGGTATGGAGGGTGCTAGCTATGAGGAGAGGATGAGTAAATTAGAATTATTTTTATTGGAAAGAAGGAGGTTGAAGGGAGACCTGATTGAGGCCTTCAAAATCATGAGAGATATAGAAAGGGTGGATAGAAGAAACATTTTCCTGGAGTGGGGGACTCAATTACTAGAGGTCATGAGTTCAAAGTGAAAGGGAAAAAGTTTCAGGAAGATATGCGGTTAAGTTCTTCACGCAGAGGGTGGTGGGCGCCTGGAATGCGTTGCCAGCGGAGGTGGTAGGGAACGATAGTGTCATTTAAGATGTATCTAGACAGATACATGAATGGACAGGGAGCAAAGGGATACAGATCCTTAGAAAATAGGCGACCGGTTTAGATAGAAGATCTGGATTGGCACAGGCTTGGAGGGCTGAAGGGCCTGTTCCTGTGCTGTAAGGTTCTTTGTTCTTTGTTCCTTACTTGGTCTGGACTACATATGACTCCAGATCCAGTGATTCTTAACTGCCCTCGGGGATGGACAATAACTTCTGGTCTAGCCAGCGAAACCCATGTCCAATGAATGAATAAATAAAAACTGTTAGCATTCATACTGCCTCATTCTCATACTTGCAGAATTTCAACCAGACTTGTATTGAGCCATGTGTTCCTCAGAGTTATTAACAAGTTAGCTCACTGAGTGACCAAAATGACTGATCTTGAGCTGGGAAGGAACTTGAGAAAAATACAATCAGTCAGGTGATTGAGTCTGTTTTAGTAGTCCCCAAAAAATGACTGTTGCAGCTGTTATTTGGCTAACTGTAAGTTGGGTTTAGGTAAGGTGGGAATTACTATAGCTCCAAAATATGGCTAATGATTCATGTAACATTTGAAGACAAATGTCATTTGTTAGTTAGAATACTGGGAAATAAAGATTAAATGAAATAATAAAATGCACTGAGAAGGGGAGTCAAGAAGTATAACTAAGACATGCAGGATAGTTTGGAAAGTATTTGTGTTTGTAATTTACATTGAATATCATTGTAGTAAAACTACTTCAGGCATGTAAAAGTCATTAGTCCCAATTTTAATACAATATACTTGGTGCAAATAGGATCCAACTGTGGATGTAAGTTGCTCGCTGAGTTGGAAGGTTCGTTTTCAGACAATTCGTCACCATACTAGGTAGCATCATCATGAGCCTCCAGTGAAGCACTGGTCTAAGTGACCCGCTTTCTATTCATGTGTTTAGGTTTCCGTGGGTTGTTGATGTCATTTCCTGTGGTTATGTTATTTGCTATGGTGATGTCATTTCCTGTTCTTTTTCTCAGAGAGTGGTAAGTGAGGTCCAAGTTTATGTTTGTTGATAGAGTTCCAGTTGGAATGCCATGTTTCTAGGAATTCTCATACATGTCTCTAGGAGAAAGTGAGGACAGAACCCCACTGGTCCTCACCTACCATCCCACCAACCGCCAGATACATCGTATCATCCTTCTTCATTTCCGCCACCTCCAAACAGACCCCACCACCAAGGATATATTTCCCTCCCCTCCCCTATCAGCATTCCGGAAAGACCACTCCCTCCGCGACTCCCTCGTCAGGTCCACACCCCCCACCAACTCAACCTCACCAACTCAACCTCCACTCCCGGCACCTTCCCCTGCAACCGCAAGAAATGCAAAACTTGCGCCCACACCTACCACCTCACTTCCCTCCAAGGCCCCAAGGGATCCTTCCATATCCGTCAGAAATTCACCTGCACCTCCACACACATCATTTCCTGCATCCGCTGCACCCGATGTGGCCTCCTCTACATTGGGGAGACAGGCCGCCTACTTGCGGAACGTTTCAGAGAACACCTCTGGGACACCCGGACCAACCAACCCAACCACCTTGTGGCTCAACACTTCAACTCCCCCTCTCACTCCACCAAGGACATGCAGGTCCTTGGACTCCTCCATCGCCAGACCATAGCAACACGACGGTTGGAGGAAGAGCGCCTCATCTTCCGCCTAGGAACCCTCCAACCACAAGGGATGAACTCAGATTTCTCCAGTTTCCTCAATTCCCCTCCCCCCACCTAGTCTCAGTCAAATCCCTCGAACTCAGCACCGCCTTCCTAACCTGCAATCTTCTTCCTGACCTCTCCGTCCCCACCTCCTCTCCGGCCTATCATCCTCACCTTAACCTCCTTCCACGTATCGCATTCCCAACACCCCTCCCCCATGTCCCTCCTCCCTACCTTTTATCTTAGCCTGCTTGGCACACCTTCCTCATTCCTGAAGAAGGGCTTATGCCCGAAACATTGATTCTCCTGCTCCTTGGATGCTGCCTGACCTGCTGTGCTTTTCCAGCACCACATTTTTCAGCTCATACGTGTCTCTGTTTGGCTTGTCCTAGGATAGATGTGTTTCCCAGTCAAAGTGGGTCACTAACACCAGTGCTTCACCAGAGGCTCACTCACGATATTACCTAGTATGGTGATGAAACATCTGAAAATGAACCTTCCAGCTCAGCGAGCAAACTTACATCCAGAACTCAATCTGAGCTACAAATCTTCTCAAAGCTCACCAATTGGTTCAATTTATCATGTGGATTTCAATGGAGGGGAGGTTGGTTAGCTCAGTTGGCTGAACAGATAGTAAGCCATGAGCTCAATTCCTGCACCAACTGAAGTCACTATGAAGGGCCTACCTTCTCAGCTTCATGCTGTGCCTGAGATGTGGTGACCGCCACTAGTCACCTCTCTTTCTAATGAGAGGGTGATCCTCTTAGGCAATAGCTACTTAACATTCGCTACTCACAGTGTTGTCTCCTCTACAGTGGGGAAATGAAGCGTAGACTGGGTGACGGCTTCGCAAAAAATAGCATGAGCTTCCAGTTGCCTGCCACTTTAACACACCACACTGTTCCTGAGCCAACATCTCTGTCTCAGGCTTGCTGCAGTATTCTAATGAAGCTCAGTACAAGCTGGAAGAACAATACCACTTGGGAACCCTGCAGCCCTCTGGACTTAATATCAAGTTCAATAATTTTAGGCCCTGAACTCTCCCATATCCAAGCCCCCTACCCCACACACCAGGCCTTATTATCACATAGGCTGTCATTACACCTAACCTATTGTTAGCCACGAACAGTCTCCATTAACAGCTATTCACCTGCCTAGCCAGATCGTTATCTATTCCTTTGCATGTTCATCCGATCTTCTCTCTTGTTTACTCCTTACCCCCTCCCCCCAACCTATCTTTTGTATCTTAACCAACATTTTCCAGCTACCATCAGTTCTGAGGAAGGGTCACCGGACCTGAAACATTATCTCTGATTTCTCTCCACAAATGCTGCCAGACCTGCTGAGCTTTTCCACCAACTGCTGTTTTTGTTTCTGATTTACAGCATCCGCGATTTTATTTAGGTTGAAGGGTGTGTTGCTTAAAAAGGAGGCAGTTGGGGTCTCAATATTAGGGTTCTTTGTATAATTGCACAATAAAGAATGGGTGAAATTAACCCTCTTGATAATTTTAGTTAAAAATGAGAAAAAGAATAAGAAACCATTTTATACTTGGCAGTTTCCTCTTGTTAAAATGATGTATAGGAGCTTTCCAATTACAAAGAATTGTGGCTATTATTAGCATTGTTTTGTTTTAATCTGTCAGTTTTCCCATCTTATTTGTTTGGCTTAAATGAATTACAGAGTTTGCCTGCAAGGGAGTTGAACTGTTATCAATACAGATACAATCATAAAACTGTGAACAATTCAGCAGCAAGTGTATGTTAATTCAACCCCCTCACATTAGTAATCCTTTTCAAACTGCTATCCTCCCAAAGATGACATCAGGTTTCCATGTGTAAAGTTAAAAAAAAACGGAAACCAAGATCAATAAACAAAAATAAATATCAATTGCAATTCCTAGTTATTTCACTTTGCAAAGGACCCTTCTGACAGAGATTTTAGTTATTTAGTCTATTAATGTGCTTCAATCAGATTCATAGCAAAAAAAGCCTCTGAAAAGTTTTGCTTCTGCAAGAATCTTGTTGACTCCAGTTTCTAACAGTTCATATTAAACACATGGTAACCAGTCAACATGAGAAAAAAACAGACAGAAGCCACAATGCTATCCCGATAAATTTAATCGTATCCATCTTGGTTCAGTGGTAGCTCTCTGGCCTCTGTGTTGGGAATAAAAAGTGACATGTTCTATAATGGGTGTGTGATCTGTGGTTTACTGCCTCCTAAGCAACGAAAATGAAAATTACTCTTATAATCTGGTCACTTATCTTATCACTGCTTATGGGACTTTGTGCTGTGCAGATTAGCTGTTGCATATCTCCCAGCACTTCAAAAGCACATGATTTGCCTGAAAAATTATTTTAAGCTGCTCTGTGAAAGCAAGCTCTTCCTTTAGGCTCTCTTCAGCCTTTAACTTTGCAGAGAATCAAATGCTGATGCGATATGTACACAGCTGAATGTAAAGTAAAGTCACCATAGTTTTACAAGACCATAGGGCTGCTCTCTTATTCGGGAGAGATGTCTGGCTGCTGGTTTAACCAAAAGTTAAACCCAAGGGAGAGATTGAGAATGAGAGTCCTTCATGGTAACTTCAACTGGTTGGACGTCTGAATATATCTGTAAGGGTGAAAATTTGAATATGTCTGTAAAGCAGAAAGGCTATTGCAAAGAAAAAGGAACGCATTACCAATGTATTGTATTGAACAGTTCACAGAATAGTATCTGAATGTACATAAAGTCAACCGAGCGTGCTAGATTTCAGGAAGATCGATAGCCTAATATTTTTAAAGTTGGACCCTATCTAGTTTTCCATCATTACATATTGAGGACTATGTGCTGCAGCCTTATACCATATCTCCCATGTTTACTTTCAGCTGAAATCCTTTTTGAAGAGTAAAAGATTAATCTTGCAAGGGCTTTGTGTAACAGCACCACCACCTTTAGGCCAAAGACTGGCTCAACTTCACATGCCAGTAAAGGAAATTAATTTCATATTTGAAGGTGACAACATAAGCCTTTGCTAATACCCACTCGACCCACAACAGAAACTCACTAGTATTCATAGCTCCTAATTTAAAAACCATTAGGCTGTTCTGCTTGGTGAACCGGATCTAAATATTCTTTAAGGGGTGTTTTAATTTAATCAGAGTCTTAACAAGCCCCCTTTTAAAATGATGATCCGCAGAATTCAGGGGATTTGTTTTTTTTTGGAATCTGATCCAATAACAGGCTTTGCACCACGACACCACAGTCGCATCTGATTTAGCATCGAACGGGCGATAATCAGGAAAATTGCTTTGCATATTTAATCACTGTGAAAACACAAGCAAAACCACTTTCTAGAGATTACTTTTTAATGTGCTATGCCACTGGCATGCCAATGACCCTGACTTCAGCTGAAACACTGGGCAGGGAGCACAGCTCCAAATGAATTCAGTCAATGTGCTATTCAGTCCAGTTTAGTCTCCAGTATCCTGCTGTATCTCTATTAGACAGTAATGGAAAATTAAAATTGTTCTTTTTTTTCCCAAAACAAGGCTGATAGAAGCAGTTTTTCTTTTTAAAAAAGGGTCCAGCAGAACCAAATGTTTTCTGTTAACACTATCTTGCTCATGACTCTTAAAAGAGTAGATTCTCAACTTGTAACCCTAGAATGAGTCAGTAGAAGTAGGTTTCTAATATAGACAGGGTAAAAACAAGGACTGCAGATGCTGGAAACCAGAGTCTAGATTACAGTGGTGCTGGAAAAGCACAGCAGGTCAGGCAGCATCCAAGGAACAGGAAAATCGACGTTTCGGGCAAAAGCCCTTCATCAAGAATAGGGCTGTCTAATATAGACAGCCAATTGCAACCCCAATTTCAGTTCTGGACGTCAAATTGAGAATCTACCCATGAAATCTTAACTAACGCTTTCTGCCACAATGTCAAATTTATTTTTCTTTGAAGCAATCTATTGACAGCATTATGTTCAGCATTTAACATTATCCAGTAAGGAAGTGATGGATATAAGGAGTATGAGTCATCATTTTTGGAAATAGACTTCGAAGTGTGCATTCAGGGGGTATGAACACGTCAAACATTTAATGTTATAAACAGACGTTTTAGTTTCCAGAATTTCATGAGGGTTACTATTAGCTTTAAGAGAGTACCTCAGCTCTGACATAATCACAACTCACGTCCCACATGTTATTCTGATTATTAGTTTGTTCTGATCACGGTTGACTATGAGCATTTATCATGACCTGGAGTCGGAGCCACTGGGAGCCAAACTGTGCAATGTCTGCTGCATTTTGCATAGGACACCTTGAGAATTTCACACAAGGGAAGGGGGTCTTTCATTCCCCCGACTCAATAGCAATTGAACTCAGAACACCATGTTGTAAGAACAGAGTACAGATTCACTGCACACCAAGATTACTCTGCCTGGAGTACTAAAAGAAGTGTAAAAAAAAGTTTAAATTGAATGAATCATCTGTGAGATGCTGATTATGACAGTAGATTATTCTTTGTGCATGCTATTTCTTGCTGAATTACTTAGACTAAATAGCCGACGGGTAGTTCTTATTTCACACGATGGTTGCATTCTTGTGCGATACCCCAATACATAAAAATTGCCTAATAAAAATAACACTTGAAATGTTAGTGATGCAATTGCCTTAGAGCCAACACACGTTTTTGAAAGTTTGAGCTTTAGAACCAGCATCCTCTATTCGTCAATCGAGTTACAGTTAATTCACATTGATGAAAGGCACGTTATAGCAAAATGACCTGTACTATGTACACATTGTAGGAAAGTATGGAATGATGTACTGTCAGGAGATTGTCAGTTTCATATCACAATGTGATACAAAAGGTCTTGGAAGGGTGTTTCACTAGTTCTCTTGCATGCCTCACCCTGCCACCCCACAATTTCACACCAAAGGGACTAAAAGGGGTGAGAATGCACCATGGCACCTTCATGCACGAATTCAATTTTCTGGTATAAACAACATGTCAACCACAGGCCAGGGGCCATTACACGGGCAAGTAAGAGTTGCTCTTTACTGGTGCAGGAAAGAATGCACTGCAATGTTCCCTCTAAGCTAGAAGGCCAAGTGGTTTGGATGGTCTGTGCATGCTGATTGGGATGTGGACATATTGACTTCTGATTCAGATAGACGCTGTCGCGAATGAACCTCAGAGCTCAACAAAGCGACAGGAAAAGTTAAGGGAACACAGAGGCACAGACTTGGGGTTGGGAAGGGTCAAGTTACTTGTCTACATTGTTTTTGCCTTCGTCACACCTACTGCTTATGCTGAGTGAAGATGAAATATAAAATGTGGCCTCTTTAAAAACCCATCAAAAGAATGAATTTCATTCAAGTTGGATTTTTGATTTGTGATGCTTATAATGGCAAATGCAAGTTGAATCAACCATTCATTACACTCCCATTTGGTGCTATAAATGGGGTATTAGATTAGCTCGAGGTGCTAACATAGCAACTGCTACCATAGCGACTGTATCTCAGTACAATCAGTGAAGGAGATGAACATTCAAGACTGCTGTGAATTTTATAACAAAGATATTCTGGAGAGTTTTGAAAAAAAAAGTGTGTTTTCATTAAAAAAAGCATAAGCTCCTCAACAAGAACTTCTTTCTTGTGAATCATACATTCTTGATGCTACACTCCATACATTCTTTGTGAAGAAATAATATTGAACTGAAGACTACAACATGGTCTTTTTTTTTAACAAAACAATTAACTTAGCTTATCAAATCTAAATAAATGCTCAATTGATACCCTGGAATTCTTCACTCAGTTACTTCAAGGACTTTGAGGTTTGCTATATGACATATTTGTGGTTGATTGAAGAACATCAATTAAGTTATGAAAGGCCCAAGATAATGTGAATTGCACATGTTCAGCTGGAAAGAGTAAGCTTAAGGGTCTCAATGGCCTTTTCTCGTTTTTCATAAATTCAGAGCTCTGAAACAATAAATTCTAAACTACTTCCCATTCCTCCTATTGTATTGAATTACTATTGCAAGTATGGTCTGTATGCCAATTACTTATTTCATAACACCAAAGCATTAAATAGGTCTCCCATATAGTCCAGCATAATGACGGGTATATTGTTAAATGTCAATTTGATTTTTATTATGATTAAATGAAATTCAAAATTATAATAACTAATTTAGTGAATAAATAGCGATAATGATCAATAGACTTGTGCCTGACTTAGTGAGTGAGATATAGGTTCACGCTCAACAGTAATACTCAAAGCATGCTCTAAATAGCTATCCTAGTGCAGTCCGGTTGGGATGCTCCTTTGCTGAAGGTTTGAACCTTCAGACGAGACATCAAACTGAGGTCTTGTCTTATCTCTCCATCCCAATTATTGATATCAGTTTAAATACACCATGTTGCTGCTCAACGTTCAGGAAATTGCCCTGTGTCCCAGTGTCTGGGACATTTCTTACACAACCAAATGTATAAAAAAATCAGATTGGGGGAAAGAAAATCAGATCATTATTATTTGTTAGATATTACTGGCACAAATTAGTTGCCATTGCAACTCTACGCAATATAGTACATACAATTTCACTTTCAATCCATCCCATTTGATGTTTTGAATTCCCCAGGTTTTACTGCTGTGAACACAAGGTATGAAATTGAAGGATATAAGCTTTCCAATATAGGCAAGTGCAACTCCTTTCCCATCACAAATTCTAGGATATCAACATAGCTCATTTTTGTCATTTGATATCGCCTTATACATTACTGCATGTACAGTGTTACAGCAATACAGAGTTGTCCTTTACAGAACAAGAATACTGCCTTTTCAAATCAAAGCAAGCAGATTATATTTAACAAATCCACATTAGGCAAATCACCTCTTTCATGTGATCTGAGATCATTTGAAGCATTTTTTTTTTGTCTCCTTTCCTTTATGTGTTTTAATCATCTCAAGGAACACAACTGCAGGGTGACCTCCGAACTCAGAGAAATGGAATTTGAAAGGAGAAGGCGCCCCACCTCTTCGAACAAGCACACCAGTTATTAACTAAAGAGCACTCGGGCTAACACACAAATTGTAGGTTCCTTTCTAAGGGCTGCATGCATAATTTATCTGGATAGAGATCTTAACAACTCCTAAAGAAGTCTCCTAGGCATTCCAGTACTTAACCAGAAAAGGCTGTGTTTTTTTAAAATGCTGATATTCTATTTCAAGGAACAGAGGGCTATTTCGTATCAAACGATTCTTGCAGAGGTGTGGTTTGCAAACTTCCATGGCTGTTTAAGACAGTCGTCAATGCGGATGTTAATTGCAAACCATCTTTCAGAATAAAACCTCCAAGCATGTCTGTGTAAACAAAATACCAGCTGCATAGCCCGGACATAGCTTGCGCTAATTTTAAGAGCAAATGTTCAATTCTTAGTTAACCACAGCTCCTTTATTTTCAATACCAACCAATTGAACGACTTAAAATGCTTTCTGCATTGTTACATACTGTAGCAGAAAACAGCAATTGTGAAATAAAGAACAGAAAAGACAACACAACTAAAAAAAAGCAAACCATAAGTGCAAACAGACATTGAAATTCACACATTATTGTCGGAATTTACATAAGAGTAATTTCCGGATGGTGTTAGCACGACTTTAAATGAAAGTGAAATTTAAAGGAAAGGTTTTGTGTTTACTATATCTAAATTAGAAACAATTGGGGACAAACCTAGTTTCATGCCTAGTGCTGGACGGTCTTATATCTAGATAGGTGCTGCTATTTTCAATTAGCTAAAGGGATTCTGTAGGCTGTATGTGACTGGGTAGGTGGAATCACAATATCACAAAGCACGCAGAAGATCATTAAAAGGTATATGGTTTAAACCAAATACCGTGGGAAAGGGGTGATAAAATGAATGAATTATTGATGAAGAATGAGACTTTTTACTTGACATGACCAGATACTGATGCATTCAAAATTTGAGATATTGCACTTTCTTCGTACAGTGTGGATGCTTAGAAACAGACTTTTTGACCAACCAGTGCCGACCGGTGTTTATGACCCACTCATTGCTCCTCCTGCCTGACACTATCAGCATAACCCTTTATTCTCTTCTCCCTCATACACTTACCTAGCATACCTTGAATGTATGTTTTCCACTTACCTCATCAACTGTTTATGATCATGAGTTAAATATTCTCACCATTCACGAGATACAGAAGTTTCTTCTGAATTCCTTATTTGATTTCCCGGTGATAACTGACACTCTGTGTCTAATCAATCATAAGCTTTCATAATTTTAAAACCATCTATTAGGTATTCTCAGCCTTTTTTTTGCACAAGATAGCAGTCCTATCCTATTCATCTTTTTCTGACAAGATAAAATGTTGCTTCCTTGTATCATACCTGTAGATATTTCTTGCATGCTTTCCTGTGTCTCTGGATCCCTTTATAATTTGGTAGCCATTCAAATATTTTCTCTGCAACAGTCTCAGAGAAATATTTTCTCTGACACAGAGACAGTATTGTTACGTTACAGGGGAGTTTCAAAACACGTGGAGACTGCTGGCATTGCTCAATCTACAATAGCAGCCATTTTAAGATCCTTTAGCATACAGTAGTCCCGTAAGGGAAACAGCTGACTTGCATTGTATTAGAGTGTCTTCAAGGTCTTAATGGAATATGTCAACATATGTGGAAGTATTTAAGTACATTATTTCTCCCCTGCCTCAGGATTTCATAGTGCCAATGTTTATTCAACAGATTGAGCTAATACTTTGTTAGAGAATACATCAATGCATAATGATAATGAGGTTGTGTAAATAGCTTGCAAGAGGAAGGCTGGTGAAGCAGTACTTAATGCTTCAGTACAATCACATAAGGCAGCCTGCAACATAAAAGTTGGCCCTTCAACTGAAGTGATGATATTGATGCTTGCAATTCTCTGTGATTTAATGTGCAGTCACCAAAAGTTCACAGTTATACCATTTTCTGTGAATGAAAAACATACAGATCAGATACTGCTCTGGTAACTGCTCCATAAGAGTGATTTGAATTATCCAGTACAACAATAAACAAAGCTCATTCCAAACATTACTTTACCTCGGCAACAACTTGGAACTGTAATGATGCAACAAAAGTTAATTAGATGTTACAGCTTTTGAGTACCAAATGTTCTTTGCAGCTTTTTTAAAAAAAGTTTTTTTTATTAAATAACATTTTACAAAATTGAGTTTTAGGATCTTGGGATCATGAACACATAATCCACATGCAATAATGTTATGGTTATTCATTTTTAAATGAAGGTAAAGTTACGCTTATTTGAAATTTGACCATACTCTAACAGGATTATTTAAAATGCAATTACAAAATGAAACATGTTCAGTAATAAATTGAGGCTGTGACCAAGCACCTTTAAGTTGTTTCTATACAATAATGCAATTAAGTAATTGTGTTATATGTTAAAATGTGTCATTATTCATTACAGAATTAAATAGCTTTTCTAAAATTAGTCAGATAAAGTGACAGAGAAACTCTTGCAATTTTCCTTTGCTTTGTTTTCTTCATTATATGGCAATGGCACATTTTAGATAGTGCTGCAAGAAAATCTGACAGCATTTACCTATTATATTAGATATTTGTATTGAAATTTCAGAGTTCCACCCACAATGCCATGATAATTATAAACCAAAAGCAAAAGGTATCAGGAATAAGAAACAGCACCATGTTAGGTTTCTTCTTATCCTGTCGTTAATAGCAGCATAATTTTGATAATATGAAGTTAGACTTTTCTTGTGTAAAATAAAGATTTGCTCGACATTGGCCATTTGTAGAATCGGTTCTCCATTTCAAGCAGCAGCAAGACTTAATAAATCAATCGATTTTGGGACACAAGGGAATCAAAGGATGTGGAAAAAGGACAGAAAAGTGAGATTGATGTAAAAGTTCAGTCACAATTGTGCTGGATGGCTCGAGATGTTGAGCAGCCTACTCTTCTTCCTAGTCTTTATATTCTGGACTTGTTGCCTTGCCAAAAAGTGCAGCAGCTTTTAAAATCAGCTTCTCACACAAAAGTTTTGAATGAAGGAGGCAAGGTGCAGAGATCATTTTCTGTGTAAGAACCCCGAAGTACTTCCTGATGTCTATCTCTAATCTTTCCATTCTAAAACTGGACACACGTATCTTGTTTTCTTCACCACTCATCATTCTGTATTCTAATTAGTATCGTACACTGGTTTTATAAAATATCTCCTCCTCGGTGCCTTTTTCAAGCTGGAGGGCCCCAGTTCCTTCAATAATGCTGTCCTGACTTTTCTTCCTGTTATCACCTTTAGTGTCTGGCTAGCATCTGACTGCATGTCAGCAACCAGAACTGCAGAAGTGTATCCTCAACAAATCAATATATAACATTGACATAAGATCTGGACATTTGAATTCAAGGGAGTCAAGCATAAAGCAGCAAACTGGTTATTGTGTTTGCTGACACCTCATATTATTTGAACATTGCGCCTGATGAGTGGATTAATAACTCTCTCTTCCAGCTTTTTCCTTGGAAAGTTCTATCCCACCCATGGATTACTCATGCCTTCTATTTTTGTAATATCAGATTAATCTATTTGTATGTCATCTGCTGAGGAGGTTTTCAGTATGGTTACTAGAAGGTTAAGTTTTGTAGCTTTTCTCTTTCTTTAGATCAGAGCTGAAAACGTGTTGCTGGAAAAGCGCAGCAGGTCAGGCAGCATCCAAGGAGCAGGGGAATCGACGTTTCGGGCATGAGCCCTTCTTCCTGAAGAAGAGCTCATGCCCGAAACGTCGATTCTCCTGCTCCTTGGATGCTGCCTGACCTGCTGTGCTTTTCCAGCAACACATTTTTAGCTCTGATCTCCAGCATCTGCAGTCCTCACTTTCTCCTCTTTCTTTAGAATAAATGAGTTTAGGAGTAGATCTGATAGTGCTTTCATAATTATGAGGATAAGATAAATGAAGAAAAATTATTTCCGTTCTCCAGACTTGTAAACTGGAAAACATAAATTTATGACCACACAAAGCAGAAAGAAGTCTCCATGCTAAAACTTTTGGAATACTGTGTTTAATTCTGGTCTTCCTGCTATAGGAAGGATATTGTGAAACTTTAAAGGGTACAGGAAAGATTTACAAGGATGTTGCCAGGGTTAGAAAGTTGGAACTATAGGGAGACGCTGAATAGGCTGGGGCTATTTTCTCCCACAGCACCAGAGATAAACCTTTATAAAGGTTTAAAAAATCATAAGGTACATGGATAAGGCGAATAGTCGAGGTCTTTTCTCTAGGATCGAGGAGTCCAAAACTAGACGGCATAGGTTAAGGTGTGAGGGTAAAGATTTAAAAGCGACCTAAGGGGCAACATTTTCACACAGAGGATGCTGCATGTATGGAATGAACTGCCAGAGGAAGTGGTGGAAGTGCTATAGACCAGGCCAGGCCACATGCCCTCAAAACAGTTTAAGAAGGTAGCTCAGAATCTGACTTTTCTAGTTGCTTTAAGCAGGTGTAAGATGAATATTCCAGGAGTAAGGCAGCTGGTCAAACCACTTGGTTTTAAACAAAACAGAATTTATTTGCACAAGAGCAAAAGAAAACTGAATTTAGAATAACAGAACTAATTGAAAACCCAACTGACATGATTTCTTCCAACATCCCATAAACACACCCCTTGGCAAAAAGGTAAATTCAAACACAGTTTCTTACAGCAGAGAGATATCAGAGAGAGAGAGGATCAGCATGGAGCTGTTTCTTTGGGTCACCAGCTTAAACCAATCCAAAACTAGAAAAAACCCTGAACTGGGAGAACTGGCCACTCCCCTTTCATAGTGCAAATTAAAAAAAAAACTGAAAGCCTTTTCTGATTGTGGACGAGGCAACATCTGTTAACTATTATTAAAGTACCCACTTCAGAAATTTCGGCACTTCTGCCTTGATGACCCCTCTCGAAAAAGAAAGAACAGAATTACCGTTTTAAAGAAGCAGTATCATCATAGAGGCTGGGACAATTACAACATTTAAAAGACATCTGGATACATACATGAATAGGAAGTGTTTAGAAGGATAGGGACCAAATGCTGGCAAATGGGACTAGATTAAGTTAGGACATCTGATCGGCATGATGGGTTAGACCAAGGGTTCTGTTTCCGTGCTGTTCATCTCTACGACTCTATGACTCTAAGATGTCTTCGGTAGTGGGCAAGTTGTTGGAGGGAATCCTGAGGGACTGGATGTACATGTATTTGGAAAGACCAGGACTGATTAGGGATAGTCAACATGGCTTTGTGCATGGGAAATCATGTCTCACCAACTTGATTGAGTTTTTTGAAGAGGTAACAAAGAGGATTGATGAGGGCAGAGTGGTAGATGTGATCTATATGGACTTCAGTAAGGTGTTCGACAAGGTTACCCATGGGAGACTGATTAACAAGGTTAGATATCATGGAATACAGGGAGAACTAGCCATTTGGATACAGAACTGGCTCAAAGGTAGAAGACAGAGGGTGGTGGTGGAGGGTTGTTTTTCAGACTGGAGGCCTGTGACCAGTGGAGTGCCACAAGGATCGGTGCTGGGTCCTCTACTTTTTTGTCATTTACATAAATGATTTGGATGCGAGCATAAGAGGTACAGTTAGTAAGTTTGCAGGTGATACCAAAATTGGAGGTGTAGTGGACAGCGAAGAGGGTTACCTAAGATTACAACAGGATCTTGACCAGATGGGTCAATGGGCAGAGAAGTGGCAGATGAAGTTTAATTCAGATAAATGCGAGGTGCTGCATTTTGGGAAATCAAATCTTAGGACTTAAACACTTAATGGGAGTGTTGCTGAACAAAGAGACCTTGGAGTGCAGGTTCATAGCTCCTTGAAAGTGGAGTCGCAGGTAGATAGAATAGTGAAGAAGGCGTTTGGTATGCTTTCCTTTATTGGTCAGAGTATTGAGTACAGGAGTTGGGAGGTCATGTTGTGACTCTGGAAAAGTGATGAGATTTAAAAAGGATGGTTTCTGACCAGAATCATCAGATTTATTAATCCATGGCAGACTCAATGATCTATCAGTTAAGTGTGAATGACTCCAGAGCACTGTTAATGACTGACCAACTTCATCAGTTTATTGGTTCTAATAAAGAATCATTACTCTTGAAGCATTAACTCTGTTTTCTTCCCAAAGGTGTTGCCAGACTTGCTGAGTTTCTCCAGCAATTTCTGTTTTCATTTCAGATCTCCATAATCTGCAATTTCCAATAATTGTTTTCTTTTATCATTTCTTTATGCTGGAAGGTGTGTTGTTTCAGGTAGGTATACAGCATAACCCCAGAACATGTTTGGAGTCACTATGCTTCATCTCATTCCAATTTGTGAACAGATCTCTGGAAGGAGAAAGTGTGAATTCCTGATCAAACAACCAGAAATGCAGCCTGTGCGGAATTCAGAACATCTTGATCCAGAGACTCCTCCAGATTTGTTTTGTTTAAACTGAACCAAATGAAATGTGAATGAAAACTTGCCTTCTCCATGAATGTGTGCATATTACATTACAATATCAATGCAATCCTTCTTCTCCAAATGTAGAAAAATTGGAAAAGTAAAGCATCATCTGAAATGTAAACTGGAAGTTCGTAGCAACTTGTGCTCTTTTTATTACATGCATTTTAAATGTAAAGTATTAACACCAAGAGTAAATTTCTGTCAGTTGCTAAAGTCTGAAGTACTAGAATAACATTATTGCAACATTGTGCTTGTAATTATAACCGGCATATGCAACTTGAAAACATTCATTTTAATGATTATATAGAAATCAGACTGCAGTGAAGCAATTTACATTCTGTTCACCTGCAGACATTGGACATGTTTTGTGGAGGGATTTTTGCAACAAGGCTTTTCAGGTTTTCTCTCCATATCTTACCAAAGTTGCCTCAATATCTACCTACCTAATGCCTCATGTCCACTTCAGAATTTACCAGCCTCTGTTGTACCCTCACCACCTTTAAGTGGTCTCTGAGCCCTTGCTGGCACTTGACCTATACATGGCAGACAAATGGAAATTGATGCCCATTTCGTGGGCAGTGTCCTGAAAGTCCAACTGGATGGGCGAATGCAGATATAAGAGTTCCTCTTTGCCAAGGGCCACCAGTGGAGGCCACAGCACCAGACAATGTCAGTCTGTTCTGGGTTTGCCACACAAGCAGCCTCAGTAATGTAAGAAAAGGATCAATGTCCTTACCTACTGCCCCAATGTAAGTGTCACTGTTTTCACTGCAATATGTTCACTCACTCTATCTCTGCTCCTGTACCGCCTCCCCACCAAGGCTCAGGCTCTACCACTCCCTGTATTACCTGCAACCTCGACCCTCACTCACTGTCACCCACACCAATCTTGAAACCATTGACATTGCATGCCCTCTGTGTCACTTGGTCAATCATTCAGGAGAATTCCCTACCTACACAAAAGTTAATAGCTATGCCACACACACATTCAATTCTCATAATACCTGCCTGTTTCCCGCACCAGGAGAAAACAGCCCATAGTAGGGCAGAAAGACTTCGCTCCCTCCCCGCTCTCCCCCCCCCCCCGATTCACTGAGATCAAGGCAAGCTTCCTGTCTTTGTGACAGCACTAAAGAGCAACGTAATGTGAGCAGGGTATCTCTGGGTGAAGGGAGAAAGCACAAGCAAAGCAAGGCAACATGAGACAGGGACAGTCTGGACATTCAGGTAGGCACTGGGTGCATGAGTGCTATGAAAGTGATTGAGGAGCCCAGAAATGCAGCCTAGTCCAGTCAGGTGTTGTGTCCTTGCAGCCGTACTACAATGATAGTTGTCAGTGAAACCCGAAATGTAGCATTCAGGGGCAGAATTGTTCTGTAAGTGGATCACAGAAATACCACAAGGGATCTTAGAGGCTGGATGTGGAGTGTCTGCAGCTAGTGCCCAAGGAGTGGACACTGAGATGTTGGTGCCTAGTGTCCAACATAGAGGCCACTTCGGCAAGCAGTGAGTTGAATTCACCAGATATCTGCTCTAATTTCCAATTCAAGGTTTACTGATGTCTAGCTTACTCAAGGAAGGTAGAAATATGAATATTAATAAGGTGGGTTTGGCTATCAAAAAGCATTAAACAAGTAATAATTCCCCTTATTGTTGCCTATTCCTAACTTGCCGTGCCATTTGCGAAAAGCAAATAAGATGTAGTGATATGCATTTGATGTAGAGATGGGTACTGCTAGAATTCTCAACCAATTCTGCTCTAACTCCCATCATGACCCATATCACTCAGATCCCTGTGCCCAGTGTCAGGCATTCAAGAACTTTTAAATATTATAGAAACCCTACAGTGTAGAAGCAGGCCATTTGGTCCATCAAATCCATGCCAAACAAAGAACACCCTACCACAGTCACCTCCATCTTTGTATCCATACATTTCCCCATGTACGCTAATCCACCTACCCCAGACATCCCTGAACACTATAGGGCAATTAACATGGCCAGTCCAACTAACCTGCACATCTTTGTGGAAGGAAACCGGAGCATCTAGAGGAAACCCACATAGACACAGGGAGAATGTACAAACTCCACACAGTCAGTTGCCAAGGCTGGAATCAAACCCAGGTCCCTGGCGCTGTGAGAGCAGTGGTCTCTCTCTTTCCACAGCAGATGTTTGTACATTTCAATGACTTGTACCATTTCTTGACTACTTCTGTTTATGTTCCCACATGTCTCACTGCCCACAGAAGTATTGGACCTTGATTGTTGTGTTTTTACTTTCCTCTTTATTCCATGCATCCGTTGCTGAATCCATATCTCACCGGCGACCAATCATTATGTGTCTCTTCCGGATGTTGCCAGAGTTCCTGCCTTACAATGCTTGGAGATATTTCCAGCCTTATTATGTGATTATGCATCTCCACATCTGTACCCAAGTAGTTTTCGGACAAATCAGTAGTTTTCATGGTCATTGTTAATGAGGTATGCAATTGCAGATTTATTAATGAACTGAATTTAAATTCTCCAAGCTGCCTTGGCTGAGTTCAAAGCTTAAGTGCCAGTAACATAACCATTATGTAACCATTCTTTGGTGCAAGCTTTCCTATGGAAATTCATAATGAAGATTTAAGTGCTTGAAATGATATTTTACACACGTGGTCACCTTCACAAAAAGCAACATTCCTCATATGCAGATACTGCAGATGTCACTCTTGATGAAGGGCTTTTGCCCAAAACGTCGATTTTCCTGCTCCTCAGATGCTGCCTGACCTGCTGTGCTTTACTAGCACCACTCTAATCATGACTCTTCCTCATACAGTGCCCAGGCTTGCTTATGTGCCTGGGGAAGCCTGGAAATCTGTAACAGATCCTTTTCCTTTTTATAGTGCCTACAAATTCAGTGTCAGGGAGAGCACTGTAAGGCCAACAGCGTCATTTTTGAAGGTGCCCCACACAACAAAAAAGCCAGCTTTTATCTTCTTCTTATAAGGTTAGGATCAATTGTTCTGTAAAGCTAATCACCAGTATCTAGTTATAAGCTGTGTTTTCCTGACGTTTGAGAAAAAAAATTGTAAATAAAGTAACCGCAGTATAATAGCCGCAGCATTCCAAAATTCTCATAATGTTTTCAGTGTCTGTAATAATCTCACCCACAAATGTACATTAGGTCAATCATCATTGGGAGGCAATCCAAACTCGACACAAGAAAACACACATGCATGTTAATGCTATTTGGAGGCACAGAGCCGTGAGAAATCAATGAGTGCATATGGTGATTTACCACGGATTTAAGCTGGTTGCAAACAGCATTGATATCATTGATTTTTTTTTCAGGATCCTTGCTTTTGTTTTGTCAAAAATACACAGTGATAGCTTTAACTCTTTAAATCTCCACCAACTATAGTCCAAGTCCAGTGTGGCTGAATTGTCACATTGCACTGGAAGCTCATTTTTCTTCAATTCTACTTGAAGTCTGTGATGAAACTTGAACAATTCAATCCCCTTTCTGGATTTATCCTATGTCTTGCTTTTCTCAGGTATCTCTCACTTTTTCTAAACCCTGTTCCCTAACCCTTCCCTGGTGAGCAGCACTCTTTCCTGGCCAACATTTTTGTCCAATGTGACATAATCTTGTCAACAAGAAACCTTTCATGTTTGACAATTTATTTATTTTTAACATTTTAACATCACACCCGACCCAAGCACACATTTCTCGTGTTGAAAATCGCCTCTGTATTTCCACAAGAACAAAAAGAAACGCAGTTTGGCCGTCTGAGAACTATTGCGAATTGCAACATGAGATTGTGTCAGTCAATTATGGGCTGGCACTCATAAATCACTACTGTGAGCTACCGAGTGTCCAGAATCAATAGGCAGCTAAAATGGAACATTTTGCATATTCACTCACCTGAAGCTGTGAAAAAAAAATCTATTTGCCAATTACTTTGGTTGAATATGAGTTCAGTACATATTCAACTGTATGTGACCATCTAGAAAATTGAGTTGTTAGATCATTTTCATGCCAATTTCGTTCCTCTGAACTTTTCCCAAGTGTGTGCCCATGGTTCTGCAAAGGACAAAAAGGCAAAAGATAAGCAACACTAAGCAGCCATTTAATATT
This sequence comes from Chiloscyllium plagiosum, assembly GCF_037043375.1. Taxonomy (NCBI): domain Eukaryota; kingdom Metazoa; phylum Chordata; class Chondrichthyes; order Orectolobiformes; family Hemiscylliidae; genus Chiloscyllium; species Chiloscyllium plagiosum. The sequence goes on from NW_028270146.1 coordinate 27,074,595, forward strand.
AATAAACAGCTTTGTTCTATTTTTATTATATCGAATGTAGCTTTAGATATCATTATCAATATTTGCACCATACCAGAATCTCTAGATGTTTTAACTGCCTAATTATTTAATTTCTAGGCAGAGCATCTACACTGTAATTTTTTAAATATTTTGTTACAATTGTGTCTGCACAATCTATTTGCAGCTCTGGTCTTTTTTTCTTTTGCAGTATAAATGCTAAGGCCTTTGTAATTTCATTTGTAGTTGCACAAATGAATTGCTGTTCAGATGAGCAGAGATGCAATAATGAAAATCTTCAATCAAATACAATGGATGGAATCACATAGGAATCTGAGCGATGGGAAGTCTGACGAGGGGCCCATCTCAATGTTGGGAGTATCTTACACCAATGTGAATGCTTCTCACAAGTAGCATGGCACATTTCTCTCTCTCGTTATTTTTAGTTATCCATTGCTGACTGGGTCAGCATTAATTGCCCATGCCTGGTTGCCCTTGAGTAAGTGTTGGTGAATTGCCTTCTTGAACCGCTGCAGTCCATGCTCCACAATGCGCTCAGGGAGGGAATTCCAGGATTCTGACCCAGAAGCGATTTGCGAATTAAGGGTGATTACTGCTTGTGAAACATCTTGTTTACTGCATGACCCACCTCATTAATATTGAGTTTCCTATCTTGTCAAACACACCAAATATGGTAGTTGTTGAAAGAACTTGATATGGAAACCAGAGTGGGTACCTGGTGATTCGTTCGGTGCTTATTCTGGCAACCTCCATGCTGAGTTTGATCAAACAGCACTGCACAGAATGATCCACAGGCACAAGCCATAGGTACCCGGCATGCATGAACATTGGCATCAGATGTTTGCTACCTCATAATGATACATCTCTCTAATACATTTACAGACACTTATGAATGACAGGCATCTTGCAGGGTGCATTGACAACTGGCATTAGAAGGTTGCAGCAGGACATTCCTCTCCTGGTACCCTGTGAAAGGTACTGCTGCACTATATTTCCACGCCACAGGCTTTTCCCCAGGAGCCACAGGTGTGCCAATGATGAATGCCATCTGTGCAAGGCCACACCAGTTCAGTTTTCTTCCCCCATGGCGAGGGCATGCCCTCAGGTGTAGTATGCCATTGGCTGCACACACGTGGCACTGAGAGCTCCATGCCACAACACTGTGGAAATTCATCAACAGGAAGGAGTTCCATTGCAGGTGATCCGCCGTCGGTGCTATCACTTCATGGGTAGTAGCATCTCACTACCCTGGTAGATACCACAACTTCTACATCCTGGGAGCACTCTCACATATCTGCTATGTTTGAGGGCCTGTGCCTGCAGCAAGGGTGGCTACTGGGGCAAATGCTGCCCACTGTGACCATAGCTCTCTTCAGCAATGCACAGCCCCCTGACTGATGCAGAATGAAAATAACAATGTTATCCATGGTTTTGAAGGGTGGAGGGAAGAACGGGTGTAGTCTTCCAACGGTGAGGAGGAAAACAAGGATATGGGGAAGAGGACCTTGGCCATTGTGGAGCACAGCTATATTGAGTGCTACAAACCAGAGAGGACTTCATTGACACAAAAGCAGAGAATGCTGGAAAACCTCAGCAGGACTGGTAGTATTCTGTGGCAAGAGAAACATAGTTAATATTTCAAGCCCAGAATGACTCATCTTCAGACATTATTCTATCCTGGCAGTTCTGGTGGAGCGGTGGCAAGTGTGGTAAGGGTTAATTTCAAATGAGGCATCCAAGATGGCGTTAGGTGATTATTTGATCAGACACAACATGCATGATTATGGACAATGTAACAGGAGAACAGCACCAATCTAGGAAGCTCATCCAGACCACTGGTATAAGCATAAAGGGCTGAATGGCCCCTTTTTGCACCATAACAATTCTGTGATTTTGTAATATTCCTAAATCTGCAGTGTGATAGATCCTCGTGGCAAGGTTGGTGACTAAAGGACAACAATTGACAAGAAAACAAATGGGAGACAAAGAAAAAGAAAAGAATTGGCATGTCATTCAAGGCCATGGGCTGAAACAACCAGCATTATGCTTTAGATAACTTTAGATATAGCCTGTTAAAATACCTACTTTAGAACGACCTATCTCACAGTCAACAGGAAGACATCACAGGCAGAGTGCAGGACATCCTCAAGGACGAAGGTGAAGAGCCAGAGGTGGTGGTACATGTCAGCACAAATGATGTCGGGAAGAAGAGGAGGAACATACTACAGCGGGACTTTGGAGAACTAGGAAGAAGGCTGAAAAGCAGGACGTCCATGGTGGTTATCTCCGGTTTGCTTCCAGTTCCTCGGGCTGGTGAGGCCAGAAACAGGGAGATAATGGACTTGAATGTGTGGCTGGGGAACTGGTTCAGGAAGCAAGGATTTAAATTCTTGGATCACTGGGGTATGTTTTGTGGTAAGCTTAAATTATATAAGAGAGACGGTTTGCACCTTAATAGGTTAGGGACCAGCATTCTGGCAGGCAGGTTTGCTACTGTAACACAGCTACATTTAAACTAAGTAGCGGGGGGAAGAGGACAAACTGGATGTTTAAGAAGGAAATTGAAGGGAAAGTTAGAACAAGGGAAGTCAAGAAAGACAACTGTATCAATGAGACAACTGTATCAAAAAGGGATCATGCTGTAAGGTTGAGTGAAATAGGAGTTGATGGGAAGGGTGAGGCCAGTAACAAATTAAAAATACTATACATGAATGTGCGAAGCATTAGAAATAAGATGGATGAGCTTGAGGCTCTTTTGGAAATTGGCAGATACGATATTGTGGGGATAACTGAGACGTGGCTTCAAGTGAACTGGGCCTGGGAAATGAATATTCAAGGCTATACGTGCTTTCGTAAGGACAGACTGACGGGCAGAAAGGGTGGGGTGGCCATGTTGGTAAGGGATGATATTCAGTCCCTTGCATGGGGGGAACTAGAATCAGGGGATGTAAAGTCAGTATGGATAGAGCTGAGAAATTCTAAGGGTAAAAAGACCCTCTTGGGAGTTATCTACAGGCCCCCAAACAGTAGTCTGGATGTTGGATGTAAGTTGAATCAGGAGCTGAAATTGGCCTGTCGCAAAGATGTTACTACAGTTGTATGGGGGATTTCAACATGCAGGTAGACTGGGAGAATCAGGATGGTATTGGACCTCAAGAAAGAGACTTTGTGGAGTGCCTCCGAGATGGGTTCTTAGAACAGCTGGTGCTGGAGCCTACCAGGGAGAAGGCAATTCTGGATCTGGTATTGTGCAACGAACCAGAATTGATCAGGGACCTTGAAGTGAAGGAGCCATTGGGAAGTAGCGACCATAATACAATAAGCTTCAATCTGCAATTTGAGAGGGAGAGGGTACAATCGGAAGTAACAATATTTCTGTTGAATAAAGGGAACTGTGGAGCTATGAGGGAGGAGCTGGCCAAAGTTCAATGGTGCAATACCTTAGCAGGGATGACAGTGGAGGAACAATGGTGGCTATTTCTGTGTATAATGCAGAAGTTGCAGGATTGGTTCATTCCAAAAAGGAAGAAAGATCCTAGGAGGAGGCATGGGATGCCGTGGCTGACGAGGGAAATTAAGAAAAATATAAAGTTAAAAGAGAAAAAGTATAACATAGCAAAGATAAGTGGGAAAACAGAGGACTGGGAAGCTTTTAAAGAACAACAGAGGATTACTAAGAAGGAAATACGCAGAGAAAAATTAGGTACCCAAGGTAAACTGGCCAAAAATATAAAGGAGGATAGTAAAAGCTTTTTTAGGTATGTGAAAGGCAAAAAAATGGTTAAGACTAAAATTGGGCCCTTGAAGACAGAAACAGGGGAATATATTACGGAGAGCAAAGAAATGGCAGAAGAATTGAATTGGTACTTCAGATCTGTGTTCACTGGGGAAGACACAAGCAATCTCCCTGAGATAACAGTGGCTGAAGGACCTGCACTTAAGGGAAGTTATGTTTGCCAAGAATTGGTGTTGGAGAGACTGTTAGGTCTGAAGGTTGATAAGTCCCCGGGGCCTGATGGTCTACATCCCAGGGTACTGAAGGAGATGGCTCGAGAAATCGTGGATGCGTTGGTGATTATTTTCCAGAGTTCGATAGATTCGGGATCAGTTCCTGAGGATTGGAGGGTAGCTAATGTTGTACCACTTTTTAAGAAAGGTGAGAGAGAGAAAGCAGGAAATTATAGACCAGTTAGTCTGACCTCAGTGGTGGGAAAGATGATGGAGTCTATTATAAAGGATGAAATTACGACTCATCTGGATAGTAGTAACAGGATAAGTCAGAGTCAGCATGGATTTATGAAGGGGAAATCATGCTTGACTAATCTTCTGGAGTTTTTTGAGGATGTAACTCTGAAGATGGACGAGGGATATCCAGTAGATGTAGTGTACCTGGACTTTCAGAAAGCTTTTGATAAAGTCCCACATAGGAGGTTAGTGAGCAAAATTAGGGCGCATGGTATTGGGGGCAAAGTACTAACTTGGATTGAAAGTTGGTTGGCTGATAGGAAACAAAGGGTATTGATAAACGGCTCCATTTCGGAATGGCAGGCAGTGACCAGTGGGGTACCGCAGGGATCAGTGCTGGGACCGCAGCTTTTTACAATATATGTTAATGATATAGAAGATGGTATTAGTAATAACATTAGCAAATTTGCTGATGATACTAAGCTGGGTGGCAGGGTGAAATGTGAGGAGGATGTTCGGAGATTACAGGGTGACCTGGACAGGTTAGGTGAGTGGTCAGATGCATGACAGATGCAGTTTAATGTGGATAAATGTATGGTTATCCACTTTGGTGGCAAGAACAGGAAGGCAGATTACTACCTAAATGGAATCAATTTAGGTAAAGGGGCAGTACAAAGAAATCTGGGTGTTCTTGTGCAGCAGTCAATGAAGGTAAGCATGCAGGTACAGCAGGTAGTGAAGAAGGTTAATAGCATGCTGGACTTCATAACAAGAGGGATTGAGTATAGAAGTGAAGAGGTTCTTCTGCAGCTGTACAGGGCCCTGGTGAAACCACACCTGGAATACTGTGTGCAGTTCTGGTCTCCAAATTTGAGGAAAGACATTCTGGGTATTGAGGGAGTGCAGCGTAGGTTCACGAGGTCAATTCCTGGAATGGCGGGACTACCTTACGCTGAAAGACTGGAGCGACTGGGCTTGTATACCCTTGAGTTTAGAAGACTAAGAGGGGATCTGATTGAGACATATAAGATTATTAAAGGATTGGACACTCTGGAGGCAGGAAACATGTTTCCGCTGATGGGTGAGTGCCGAACCGGAGGACACAGCTTAAAAATATGGGGTAGACCATTTAGGACAGAGATGAGGAGAAACTTCTTCACCCAGAGAGTGGTGGCTGTGTGGAATGCTCTGCCCCAGAGGGCAGTGGAGGCCCAGTCTCTGGATTCATTTAAGAAAGAGTTGGATAGAGCTCTCAAGGATAGTGAAATCAAGGGTTATGGAGATAAGACAGGAACAGGATACTGATTAAGGATGATCAGCCATTATCATATTGAATGGTGGTGCAGGCTCGAAGGGCAGAATGGCCTACTCCTGCATCTATTGTCTATTGTCTACTGTCCACTGGAAATGGACTGAATCCTGGTTGTTCAACATTTGACCTTCTGGAGTAGAAAATCCCAAGGGTTTTCAGATATACTGCCATACCTTTGACAGGAAAACAGTAGAAACCCAGGAAAAATAATAATAATAATAATAATAATAATTTATTGTTACATGTATGTATGAAACCACAGTAAAGCATAAGTCACCATTAGCAAATGCCATTTTAATTACAGACATTATAAAAACAAATAAATCATACAAAGTTAGGACAAATTTAATTTTTTTTGTTCCAGACACAACTTCTTGATTTGCTAAGTGGTCATGGGATGCCACCACACTTCACAGCTGCCAAGGTAGTCCCTGATGCCGCGTCACCAATGAGGAAGTGCTGAAGCAGGCTCCACCACCGCTGACCTGACCCAGAACGTCACATCTGCCAAGACTCCAACTGTCGCCATATGCAGGAGACTGTCCCCAGCTTTCAAGGACTGGGGCCCATCTCAACTTCTGAGAACCAGTTGACCATCCAAATTAACTCCTAAGGACCAAGAGATCATTCACTCCACCGTTGTTGCAGACGCTGTCAAAACATCAGAGGTAAAGAATGGACCCTAAATCGTCGACATCGGAACATGAAATAAGACAAAAATGGCTTCAAGGAAGATGAAGCAGGAATACAGTATTTTTAATTCCTTGCCATTTTTCTAAAATTTACAAAAACATCTGTACACAATATAGAAAACTGTAACAAATGGGTTATCATTAAACCGTAGCAAAATAAAGTGCATGGTCATACCAAAGTAAAGGATTACACCCACAACAGGAACAAAAGGAATGAAACAAATACAGTACAAGCATTTTCCTATCTGAGTAGCCTAATAGCACTAAATAGAAAAGTGATCAAGACATCAGGAAGCATGTAACATTTGCAAAATAAGAATATTCCTAAAGAAACAGAATGAGATTACTCAAGTGCTTTATCTGTTTAATGTTACTTTCAGGATATGAAAATTGGATTATAAGTAAGACAATGGAAGGCAAATTAAAGGCCACAGAGATGTGGTGCAGAAGTTAATGCCTCATTTGAAAAGAGGTTTGGACATGGGGAGGGCATTTCATTAGTTGAGAGGGTGCAAGAATGCTTACATTTTGCCATTTCTGTCCTGATTAAATCTGGGATGCGATGGCTCGTGGATAGCTTAGTAATGCTGAACATTTCTAATTTATACCTAAGATTTTGTACCTAGCTTTATAAAGACTGTATTGCTGATCATTTAACTTTATTTCTTCATTTTGTAATTTTCTACCGAAGATTTTGTACCTGGGTATCTTTGAACTGAAGATTGCATTGGAAATGGTGACTTTGTACACTTTTGCTGTACTCATGTACCCTGTGTCTGAGTATATGCAACAATAAATTTAATTCTCTTTATAATTTTACATTGGACTTTTCTTGAGGCTGTTAAGAGGATAATTAATGTATTGGATTTTCACAGTGATGAAGAGCCTCTTTGTCATTGTAAAAATGGTGCAAGAAGATGAAATCCAGAGTTCCTGCCTCTGGATACAGCACCTCACATTCTGGGGGCAAGGAATAGCTACAGGTCATATTTTAAGGAGGTAGATGGCCATATAAATCAATAGTTGTCTCCACTTGTGCCCAATTTTGACAACCACGGTATGTGAAACATAATCTGCACCGGTTAGGCCTGGTAGGAGCAACTGTCAAGAGGGTCATAAGGAAATGTCAAAAGCTACTGACAGAATTGTCAACAAAATTGTTCACAACTGTCAAACACTGCTGTCAGAATTGTAAACAGAGTTACCAAAAAGCAGCAGTCAAATCAACTGTCCAAAAGGTCAAAATGAACTGTCAAATGCAAATATCAAAAGTATCAAGTTGCTCAAAAGCATTCGCCAAAAGAAATCCTAAATATATCATTGGAGTTGTCAAAATAACTGTTGAACTGTGTCGGCATTTAAAACCCTTGATCATTAAATATTTCAATAAACTGCTGAGAGTGTTCAAACAAAATCACTACTTATTATTTCCTTCTGTTTATTAACATAAGTCTGAAGTCTATCATTACTGGATTAGTGCTTTATGACTGATTTCACAACTTTATACTATTACAGTGGGTTACCTGCCATGTTACAGTAATAGATATGTACAGCATGGAAACAAACCCTTCGGTCCAACCCATCCATGCCGAACAGATATCCCAACCAATCTAGTCCCACCTGCCAGCACCCTGCCCATATACCTCCAAATTCTTCCTATTCATATACCCATCCAAATGCCTCTTAAATGTTGCAATTGTACCAGCCTCCACCACATCCGCTGGCAGGTCGTTCCATACACGCACGACCCTCTGCGTGAAAAAGTTGCCCCTTAGGTCTCTTTTATATCTTTCCCCTCTCACACTAAACCTATGCCCTCTAGTTCTGGACTCTCCCACCAAAGGGAAAAGACTTTGTCTATTTATCCTATCCATGCCCCTCATAATTTTGTAAGCCTTTATAAGGTCACCCCTCAGCCTCCGATGCTCCAGGGAAAACAGCCCCAGCCTGTTCAGCCTCTCCCTATAGCTCAAATCCTCCATCCCTGGCAATATCCTTGTAAATCTTTTCTGAACCCTTTCAAGTTTCACAACATCTTTCCAATAGGAAGGAGACCAGAATTGCACGCAATATTCCAACAGTGGCCTAACCAATGTCCTGTACAGCCGCAACATGACCTCCCAACTCCTCTACGCAATACTCTGACCAATAAAGGAAAGCATACCAAATGCCTTCTTCACTATTCTATCTACCTGCGACTCCACTTTCAAGGAGCTATGAACCTGCATTCCAAGGTGTCTTTATTCAGCAACACTCTCTAGGAACGTACCTTTAAGTGTTTAAGAACATAGAACATAGAAAAATACAGCGCAGTACAGGCCCTTTGGCCCTCGATGTTGCGTCGATCCAAGCCCACCTCACCTACACGAGCCCACTATCCTCCATATGCCTATCCAATGCCCGCTTAAATGCCCATAAAGAGGGAGAGTCCACCACTGCTACTGGCAGGGCATTCCATGAACTCACGACTCGCTGAGTAAAGAATCTACCCCTAACATCTGTCCTATACCTACCACCCCTTAATTTAAAGCTATGCACCCTCGTAATAGCTGACTCCATACGTGGAAAAAGGTTCTCATGGTCAACCCTATCTAAACCCCTAATCATCTTGTACACCTCTATCAAGTCACCCCTAAACCTTCTTTTCTCCATTGAAAACAGCCCCAAGTGCCTCAGCCTTTCCTCATATGATCTTCCTACCATACCAGGCAACATCCTGGAAAACCTCCTCTGCACCCGTTCCAGTGCCTCCACATCCTTCCTATAGTATGGCGACCAAAACTGCACACAATACTCCAGATGCGGCCGCACCAGAGTCTTATACAACTGCAACATGACCTCAGGGCTCCGGAACTCAATTCCTCTACCAATAAAAGCCAGTACTCCATATGCCTTCTTCACCGCACTATTTACCTGGGTGGCAACTTTCAGAGATCTGTGTACATGGACACCAAGATCCCTCTGCTCATCCACACTACCAAGTATCCGACCATTAGCCCAGTACCCCGTCTTTTTGTTACTCTTACCAAAGTGAATCACCTCACACTTATCTACATTGAACTCCATTTGCCACCTTTCTGCCCAGCTCTGCAACTTATCTATATCCCGCTGTAACCTGACACATCCTTCCTCACTGTCACCAACTCCACCGACTTTCGTATCATCCGCAAACTTGCTCACCCAACCTTCTAGTCCCTCCTCCAGGTCATTTATAAAAATGACAAACAGCAATGGTCCCAAAACAGATCCTTGCGGAACACTGCTAGTAACTGCACTCCAAGATGAACCTTTACCATCAACTACTACCTTCTGTCTTCTTCCAGCCAGCTAATTCCTAATCCAAACCTCCAACTCACCCTCAATGCCATACCTCTGTATTTTTTGCAGTAGCCTACCATGGGGAACCTTATCAAACGCCTTACTAAAATCCATATACAACACATCTACTGCTTTCCCCTTGTCCACCTCCTCTCAAAGAATTCCATAAGGTTTGTGAGGCACGACCTGCCCTTCACAAAACCATGCTGACTATCCTTGATCACATTATTCCTATCCAGATGTTCATAAATCCTATCCCTTACAATTCTCTCTAAGACTTTGCCCACAACAGAAGTGAACTCACCAGCCTATAGTTACTAGGGTTATCCCTACTCCCCTTCTTGAACAAGGGAACCACATTTGCTATCCTCCAGTCTACTGGCACTATTCTTGTAGACAATGAGGACATAAAAATCAAGGCCAATGGCTCTGCAATCTCCTCCCTTGCTTCCCAGAGAATCCTAGGATAAATGTCATCAGGCCCAGGGGACTTATCTATTTTCACCCTTTCCAGAATTTCCAACACCTCTTCCCTACATACCTCAAAGCTGTCCATTCTAATTAATTGTGACTCAATATTCACATCGGCAACAATGTCCTGTTCCTGAGTGAATACTGACGAAATGGATTCATTCAGTGTCTCCCCAATCTCTTCAGCCTCCACACGCAACTTCCCACTACTATCTTTGACTGGACCTATTCCTACCCTAGTCATTCTTTTATTCCTGACATACCTATAGAAAGCCTTAGGGTTTTCCCTAATCCTACCAACTAAGGACTTTTCATGTCCCCTCCTTGCTGCTCTTAGCTCTCTCTTCAGATCCTTCCTGGCTACCTTATAACTCTCAATCGCCCCAATTGAACCTTCACGCCTCATCTTTACATAGGCCGCCCTCTTCCATTTAACAAGGGATTCCAATTCCTTATTAAACCACGGTTCCCTCACATGACCCTTTACTCCCTGCCTGACAGGTACATACTTATCAAGGACACTCAATAGTTGCTCCTTGAACAAGCTCCACATATCAATTGTGCCCATGCCTTGAAGCCTACTTTTCCAAGCCACGCATCCTAGGTCATGCCTCACCGCATCATAATTTCCCTGCCCCCAGCTATAACTCTTGCCCTGCAGTGCACACTTATCCCTCTCCATCACTAGAGTAAAAGTCACCAAATTGTGGTCACTGTCCCCAAAGTGCTCACCTACCTCCAATTCTAACACCTGGCCTGGTTCGTTACCCAGAACCAAATCCAGTATGGCCTCACCTCTTGTTGGCCTGTCTACATATTGTGTCAGGAAACCCTCCTGCACACATTGGACAAACACCGACCCATCTAACGAACTCGAGCTATAGCTTTCCCAGTCAATATCTGGAAAGTTAAAGTCCCCCATAACAACCACCCTATTACTTTCACTCTTCTCCTGAATCATCCTCGCAATCCTTTCTTCTACATCTCTAGGACTATTAGGAGGCCTGTAGAAAACTCCTAATAGGGTGACCTCACCTTTCCTATTCCTAACCTCAGCCCAAACTACCTCAGATGGCGAGTCTTCATCCATCGTCCTTTCCAATGCTGTAATACTATCTTTGACAAGCAATGCCACACCTCCCCCTCTTTTACCCCCACCTCTGACCCTACTAAAACATTTAAACCCTGGAACCTGCAACAGCCAATCCTGTCCCTGTTCTACCCATGTCTCCGTAATAGCCACAACATCGAAATCCCAGGTACCAACCCACGCTGCAAGTTCACCTATCTTATTTCGTATACTTCTTGCATTGAAGTATACACACTTCAAGCCACTTTCCTGTTTACAGGCACCCTCCTTTGAGATTGATGCCATGTTCCTAACCTCCCTACACTCCAGGTCCTGCACCCTAAAGCTACAGTCTAGGTTCCCATGCCCCTGCAGAGTTAGTTTAACCCCCCCCCAAGAGCACTAGCAAACCTCTCCCCAAGGATACTGGTGCCCCTCAGGTTCAGGGGCAATCTCCAGTCTTCCGGCACCTCACCTGTGACTATCAATGATACAAATATCTCAGCAAGAGGCCCAGCAATCACTTCTCTAGCTTCTGACAGAGTTCTCAGGTACACCTGATCAGGTCCTGGGGATTTATCCAACTTTAACCGTTTCAAGACATCCAGCACTTCCTCCTCTTTAATCTGGACATTTTGCAAGATGTCACCATCTATTTCCCCACAGTCTATATCTTCCATATCCTTTTCCACAGTAAATACTGATGCAAAATATTCATTTAGTATCTCCGCCATTTTCTGTGGTTCCACACAAAGGCCGCCTTGCTGATCTTTTCTCTCCCCAGTTAACCTTTTGTCCTTAATATATTTGTAAAATCCCTTTGGATTCTCCTTAATTCTATTTGCCAAAGCTATCTCATGTCCCCGTTTTGCCCTCCTGATTTCCCTTTTAAGTATACTCTTACTTTTTTTATAATCTTCTCAGGATTCACTCAATCTATTCTGTCTGTACCTGACATATGCTTCCTTCTTTTTCTTAACCATACCCTCAATTTCTTTAGTCATCCAGCATTCCCTATACCTACCAGCCTTCGCTTTCACCCTGACAGGAATATACTTTCTCTGATTCTTGTTATCTCATTTCTGAAGGCTTCCCATTTTCCAGCCGTCCCTTTACCTGCGAACATCGGCCTCCAATCAGCTTTCGAAAGTTCTTGCCTAATACCGTCAAAATTGGCCTTTCTCCAATTTAGAACTTCAACTTTTAGATCTGGTCTATCCTTTTCCATCACTATTTTAAAACGAATAGAATTATGGTCGCTGGCCCCAAAGTTCTCCCCCACTGACACCTCAGTCACCTGCCCTGCCTTATTTCCCAAGAGTAGGTCAAGTTTTGCACCTTCTCTAGTAGGTACATCCACATACTGAATCAGAAAATTGTCTTGTACACACTTAAGAAATTCCTCTCCATCTAAACCTTTAACACTATGGCAGTCCCAGTCGATGGTTGAAAAGTTAAAATCCCCTACCATAACTACCCTATTATTCTTACAGATATCTGTGATCTCCTTACAAGTTTGTTTCTCAATTTCCCTCTGACTATTGGGGGGTCTATAATACAATCCCAATAAGGTGATCATCCCTTTCTTATTTCTCAGTTCCACCCAAATAACTTCCCTGGATGTATTTCCGGGAATATCCTCCCTTAGCACAGCTGTAATGCTATCCCTTATCAAAAATGCAACTCCCCCCTCCTCTTTTGCCTCCCTTTCTATCCTTCCTGTAGCATTTGTATCCTGGGACATTCAGCTACCAGTCCTGCCCATCTCTGAGCCATGTTTCCGTAATTGCTATAATAGCCCAGTCCCATGTTCCTAACCATGCCCTGATTTCATCTGCCTTCCCTGTTAGGCCCCTTGCATTGAAATAATTGCAGTTTAATTTATTAGTCTTACCTTGTCCCTGCCTGCCCTGACTGTTTGACTCACTTCTGTTCTCAGCTGTACCCGTCTCAGATCAATCTCTTTCCTCACTATCTCCCTGGGTCCCACCCACCCAACTTACTAGTTTAAATCCTCCCAAGCAGTTCTAACAAATTTCCCTGCCAGTATATTAGTCCCCTTCCAATTTAGGTGCAATCCATCCTTCTTGGACAGGTCACTTCTACCCCAAAAGAGCTTCCAATGATCCAAACATGTGAATCCTTCTCCCATACCCCAGCTCCTCAGCCATGCATTCATCTGCTCTATCCTCCTATTCCTGACCTCACCAGCTCGTAGCACTGGGAGTAATCCAGATATTACTACCCTTGACGACAACCTATTTAAATTTCTGCCTAACTCTCTGTAATCTCCCTTCAGAGTCTCAACCTTTTCCCTTCCAATGTCGTTGGTTCCAATGTGGACAATGACCTCCTGCTGGCCCCTCTCCCCCGTGAGAACATTCTGCACCCTCTCTGAGACATCCTTGATCCTGGCACCAGGGAAACAACACACCATTCTGCTTTTTCTCTGCTGGCCACAGAAACGTCTGTCCGTGCCTCTGACTACAGAATCCCCTAACACAATGCATCTCTTGGAAGCCGACGTACCCCTCTCAATACCAGAAACTTGGCTGTTTGTGCTATGTTCCCCTGAGAATCCATCGGCCCCTACATGTTCCAAAACAACATACCTGTTTGAAATGGGTATATCCACAAAAGACTCCTGCCCTAGGTGCTGACCTCTCTCACCCTTCCTGGAGTTAACCCATCTATATGGCTGTATCTGAGACTTACCCCCTTCCTGTAACTGCCATCCATCACATACTGTTGCTGTTGCAAATATCCATCACTTCTATCTGTCTCTCCAACCGATCCAATCGATCTGATAATATTCGCATCCAACAGCATTTATGGCAGATATAATCCACAGTAACCCTTAAACTCTCTTTAAACTCCCACACCTGACAAGAAGTACATATCACTGCAAAGGCCATTTTTGCTCCTTCACAATCTACAGATCCAGAAAATAATACCGTCTTATTCCTCTACAAACACTGCCCCAGGTTAAATTAATAGCTATGGCTTATATTTTAAGTTTAATCAAGAGACTTATCTCCAAAAACATATAATCAAGAAAGAATCCACTGTACCCACTACTGCAGCCTTTCTCTTGGACAGACTTAAAGCAACAATTAACTTATCTGATTCTGTGATGTGAACTTCACCCAACAGTTCCTCCAAGATTAGTTGTGAATTTCACTGTTTGTTAATTTTCCCAGATGCACTCCGATGTCCAGCGATACATGAATTCAAACAGCAAAAGCGGTAACTGTGCAGGTTTTTTTTCTCTCTCTCTCTCTCTCTCTCTCTCTCCTGCACTGTCCTCACCATGTGCTTCCTTTGTCTGCTCTTCTCCCTTTTAAACTGCTGTTGTTTTGACTTTTTTTTCCCCAAAGTTCCAAAACAATGCAACAGCATATAAAACAGTAATCGCTGCTCCTGGAATTCGAGGAAATCACCTCCAACACCTAAAATACCTCAAAAAAAGGAGCAGCTCTTACAGCCAGAAATTTTTCCCGTCCTCCATCTTGGATTCCTTACAAGTTTGTTTCTCAATTTCCCTCTGACTATTAGGGGGTCTATAATACAATCCCAATAAGGTGATCGTCCCTTTCTTATTTCTCAGTTCCACCCAAATAACTTCCCTGGATGTATTTCCGGGAATATCCTCCCTTAGCACAGCTGTAATGCTATCCCTTATCAAAAATGCAACTCCCCCTCCTCTCTTGCCTCTCTTTCTACCCTTCCTGTAGCATTTGTATCCTGGAACATTCAGCTGCCAGTCCTGCCCATCCCTGAGCCATGTTTCTGTAATTGCTATGATATCCCAGTCCCATGTTCCTAACCATGCCCTGAGTTCATCTGCTTTCCCTGTTAGGTCCCTTGCATTGAAATAAATGCAGTTTAATTTATTAGTCCTACCTTGTCCCTACCTGCCCTGACTGTTTGATTCACTTCTGTTCTCAGCTGTACCCGTCTCAGATTGATCTCTTTCCTCACTATCTCTCTGGGTCCCACCTGCCCACCGTACTAATTTAAATCCTTTTTTGTTTGGCAAGCAGTACATGAAGATGATAGCAAACAAGGACATACAAAAATAGAAATTGCTGGAAAAGCTTCGCAGATCTAGCATGCATCTATGAGGGAAATCAGAGTTAACGCTTTGGATCTGACGACCCTACTTCAGAACCCATAGAAGGCTTAGACAGAGAGGGGAATACAAGGTTTTAACTGTACAGGAGATGCACAAAGCAAGATCAACATTATTTGAACTTAGAGGGGTCCATTCAACAGTCTAATAACAGCAGGGAAGAAGCTGTTCTTGCACCTGTCGGTGCACATGCTCAAGCTTCTGTGCCTTTATCACAATACCAATTCAAATGCTTGTTTCTGTAAGCGAAACCTAAAGGAAATATTTGTTCGTATAAGTTATTATGTAATTGAAAGAAAGCAACTGTAGTGAATGCATCTTTATGAATAATATATCTCTTGCCAACCCACTGGAATAGAACGTCAGCGCCACTGTGGCATGACCACTGTGTCCATAGCATGCTGCAAAAGGAAGTTGGTGTCACTAATATCAATGTTGTATGCCTACTGTTCCTGACTCTACCTCGCTACCCCATCCACTGCTCCTCTAGGTGATCTGCTCACTAGTCCCCTCACGACATCCCTTGGGAATCTGTTTAGCTGCCCTCATTAACTTGTTTACATCAGTATTTTGCCATGCTATTCTCTGTGCCCCACAGCCCCTCGATTTCTGCTCCTCTTGCCTCTCTGGTCTATGTTCTATTTGCCACTCCATTCTTATATCTACTCACTGCCCCAATTGTTGCTTGGTTATCCACTCCCCTCATGGAACACAATGATGAGACAGCAAGTGAGGCAGCAATTGCTCTTTCTGGGAGTTTCATTGGGTCAATATTTATAGCATGTGCCACCATCTTGAAACACTTCCCCCCAACCCCACCATCCATTAACCACCACTGTTGCAGCAAACAGCATTTTATATTTTTTTAACAATGATGTAAAGTTGATGTTTTTAATTTTATTTCATCTCAGGTAAGGTCCTGAAATCAATCTATGGTGGGTACTGGGCAAGATTGTGAGGGAAAAGTGTGCTGGTTAAGAGGCCATGGCCTGACATGGGTTGGCATTTGGTTGGAATAGATGCTTTAGAGGCTCATGGATGTTCGCACTGGGCATAAGTAGGCATGACGCCATGATGGGATGGATGCAGGTCACAAGATGACATGGATAGAAGTGGATGGGACTTCTGAATTTTAGGATGTGAGGATATGCAAGGGGCGAAGGCTGGAGAGTTGGATTATCTCTTACTGTTTTGTTCTGTCATTCCAGGGTCTGTCAGCCCAACTGCCAGAGAGACCGGCAACTCTGAAAGGAAAATCTCAACTTTCAGGCACATGGTCCCATGTCAGGTTTGCTGATCCAGGAAATGTTTTGACTCTGCTCTCCCTATCCTGCTCTTGAGCAAAAGAATGCAGGCCATAGTGCATGATTGAGGTGACCAATATCAGAAAGAGAATGACCTGTTGAAAGACACCATTGTCCTTTGCTTCTGACACCACTTGATCCAAAGTTAATGGCGCATTCAGATTGCACTGTGGCTCAGTGGTTAGCACCACTGTCTCACAGCACCAGGGACCTGGGTTCAATTCCAGCTTGAGTGGTTATCTGTGTGGAGTTTGCACATTCTCCCTGTGTCTGTGTGGGTTTCCTCCCACAATCCAAAGATGTGCAGGCTAAGTCAATTGGCCATGCTAAATTGCCTTTAGTGTTCAGGGACGTATAGGTTAGGTGCATTGTTCAGGGATAAATATAGGGTAGGGGAAAAGGTCTGGATGGGTTACTCTTTGGAGGTTCGGTGTGGCCTTGTTGGGCCAAAGAGCCTGTTTCCACACTGTAGGGATTCTATGAATTACAGCGACCCGCAAGTCCCAGCCCGCCCTCACTCGCTTTTGATCTGTGTCTGCTGTACATTGTTAGGTTTCTCCCCAGTCACTTCACTGATGATTGCTAATGCCCAATAGAGATTTGCTGGCAATCCTTGGCAGCAGGACGTTAACCCCTCAGATACTAAATCACGCAGAAGACCAGATTTATTTTATTCATTAATAACCAAACGAACAGTGGGTGCTGTAAATCGGGAACAAAAACAGAAATTGCTGGAAAAGCTCAGCAGGATTGACAGCATCTGTGAAGAAACATCAGAGTTAACGTTTTGGATGCACTGAGTTCTGATGAAGGGTCACCGGACCCAAAACGTTAACTCTGATGTTTCTTCACAGATGCGACCAGGCCTGCTGAGGTTCTGTATTTGCTCTTTTATTCATTCACTGGATATGGGCTTTGCTGGCTGGGTCCAGTATTTATTGCCCATCCCTAATTGCCCAAAGAGCAGTTTAAAATCAAGCACATTGCTGCTGGTCTGGAGACCAGACTGGGTAAGGATGGTAGATTTCCTTCCCTACATGAGATTAGTGAACCAGATGTATTTTTCTGACAATCGACAATGGTTTTGGTGAGTATTGGTGAATCCAAATTCCACCATTTGCCTTTGCAGGATTTGAAGCCAGGTCACCAAAACACTAGAATCATATTATCCTTACAGTGCAGAAAGAGGCAGTTCAGCCCATTGAGTCTGCACCGAACTTCTGAATACGATACCACCCTAACCCAACCCCCTACCCTACTCCTGTAACCTTGCATTTATTGTGGCGAATCCACCTGCACATTCATAGACACTACAGACAACTTAGCATGGCCAATCCAACTCTGTAGCACATCTTCGGACTCTGGGAGGAAATAGAAGCACCCGGCAGAAACCCACGCAGAAACAGGGAGAACAGGCATACCCCACACAGGCAGTCACCCAAGGCTGGAGTTGAACCCAGTTCTCCCGCTCTGAGGCAGCAGTGCTAACGACTGAGCCACCCTACCTGGGTTTCTGAATTAATAGGAGAAAGTGACGACTGCTGATGTTGGAGATCAGAGTCGAGAGTGTGGTGCTGGAAAAGGACAGCAGGTCGGGCAGCATCTGAGAAGCAGGAGAATCAATGTTTCAGGCCTAAAATATCAATTATCCTGCTCCTCGGATGCTGCCTGAACTGCTTTTCCAGCAGCATCCTCTCGTTTCTAAAGTGATAATCTAGCAATAATACCATTAAGCCAGCACCTAGACCTTAAGACCATAAAACATAGGAGCAGAAGTTGGGCCATTCAGCTCACCAAGTCTGCTACACCATTCAATCATGGCTGATAAATTTCTCACCCCAATTCTCTCGCCTTCTCCCCGTAACCCTTGATCCCTTTGACAAGCAAGAACCCATCTATCTCAGTCTAATGATGACCATGAATTCATTGCTAATTGTTGAAAAAAGCCCATCTGGTTCACTAATATTCTTTATTGAAGGAAACTGCTATCCTTACCTGGTCTGGGCTAAATGTGACTCCAGATCCAGAGCAATGTGGTAGACTTTTAACTGTCCTCCATGATGGGCAATAAATGCTGCCTAGCCAGGGGCACCCTCATCCTTTGAATGAATGAGGAAAAAGAAGTATATCCTGCACCCTGCATTTACTCTGTCAAAGAGATGAACAAGTCACTAATGAGAAGGATGCTCTTCTGTTCTTCTAGGACTGCTCCTTTTCAATAGACAATAGACAATAGGTGCAGGAGTAGGCCATTCAGCCCTTCGAGCCAGCACTGCCATTCAACATGATCATGGCTGATCATTCCTAATCAGTATCCTGTTCCTGCCTTATCTCCATAACCCTTGATTCCACTATCTTTGAGAGGTCTATCCAACTCTTTCTTAAATGAATCCAGAGACTGGGCCTCCACTGCACTCTGGGGCAGAGCATTCCACACAGCCACCACTCTCTGGGTGAAGAAATTTCTCCTCATCTCTGTCCTAAATGGTCTACCCCATATTTTTAAGCTGTGTCCTCTGGTTCGGCACTCACCCATCAGCGGAAACATGTTTCCTGCTGCCTGAGTGTCCAATCCTTTCATAATCTTATACGTCTCAATCAGATCCCCTCTCAGTCTTCGAAACTCAAGGGTATACAAGCCCAGTCGCTTCAGTCTTTCAGTGTAAGGTAATCCCGCCATTCCAGGAATTGACCTCGTGAACCTACGCTGCGTTCCCTCAATAGCCAGAATGTCTTTCCTCAAATTTGGAGACCAGAACTGCACGCAGTACTCCAGGTGTGGTCTCACCAGGGCCCTGTACAGCTGCAGAAGCACCTCTTTGCTTCTATACTCAATTTCTCTTGTTATGAAGTCCAGCATGCTATTAGCTTTCTTCACTGCCTGCTGTACCTGCATGCTTGCCTTCATAACAAGAGGAATTGAGTATAGAAGCAAAGAGGTGCTTCTGCAGCTGTACAGGGCCCTGGTGAGACCACACCTGGAGTACTGCTTGCAGTTCTGGTCTCCAAATTTGAGGAAAGACATTCTGGCTATTGAGGGAACGCAGCGTAGGTTCACGAGGTCAATTCCTGGAATGGCGGGATTACCTTACACTGAAAGACTGAAGCGACTGGGCTTGTATACCCTTGAGTTTAGAAGACTGAGAGGGGATCTGATTGAGACGTATAAGATTATGAAAGGATTGGACACTCTGGCAGCAGGAAACATGTTTCCGCTGATGGGTGAGTGCCGAACCAGAGGACACAGCTTAAAAATATGGGGTAGACCATTTAGGACAGAGATGAGGAGAAACCTCTTCACCCAGAGAGTGGTGGCTGTGTGGAATGCTCTGCCCCAGAGGGCAGTGGAGGCCCAGTCTCTGGATTCATTTAAGAAAGAGTTGGATAGAGCAGATCTCTCTGTACTGCCCCTTTACCTAAATTGATTCCATTGAGGTGGTAATCTGCCTTCCTGTTCTTGCCACCAAAGTGGATAACCATACATTTATCCACATTAAACTGCATCTGCCATGCATCTGCCCACTCACCTAACTTGTCCAGGTCACCCTGTAATCTCCCAAACTTCATGGCCTGGATTCTGCAATGAGACCCAACAGGAGGGTACTCACCACTGATTTTGATGAAGTTAAAAATAACACAACACTAGGTTGTAGCCCAACAGGTTTATTTGGAAGCACTAGCTTTTGAAGTGCTGCATCACCACCTGATGAAGAAGCAAGCATTTCAAAAGCTTATACTTCCAAATAAACCTGTTGGCACATAACCTGGTGTTGTGTGATTTTTAACTTTGTCCGCCCCAGTCCAATACTGGTTCCTCCAAATCATGCTCTTGATGAAAGCTTTGATGAGAGAACTAGCAATCTCTTTGCCCAGGATTTAACCTCCTTCACTATGCTGTGGATTGTATCACTCTTCAGTGCGTGATTCCCAGTGGGGATCTACAGTGATGCTATCAAGTTGTCCAAGCAGGGAGTAAAAAGCTCTAAAATCTAAAAACTTTATGTACAGTAAAATTTAGATTTGAGGAAACACAAGGAGGGTGAAGGTAAAAGGAATCTTAATATTATGGAGACATTTCTGGTGATTTGAAACCTCCAGTGCAGTCTGCGGTGGAGCAGTGAGTGCCCCATGACCACATGAGGATTTTCATGGTAATTTGCACTTGAGCTAAATTTCAGAGCTGTGGTAGGACTCAGAGGTGTACCAATGGCGAACATTGATACTGCACTGTCCAAAACCTCCAACACATCCAAGCTCATGAATAAGCACTTGAACCTACTGTTCAACATCTTCATTTCATGAGAAAGTGGTTGAGAAAATCCTATCACTGCTCTCCCTCATATCAGTGCAAGGTGTAAGTGCTGACTTGATCCATTGAACCAATTACTTTACACATTGATGATTTCTAGCATTCAACTGGACAGCCAACTGTGCAGCAGCAAGGTTCACACAAGCCGATGAAGAAGCAAACCTGTTAGGTTAAACTTGCAGACAGCAATTTGTCCACAACAAAAATATCCTATGTTACTTTTAGTGCTGGATATACAGGAATAGCTAGACATTAGCTTGTAAGAGTAGTTTTCTTTCCTTTAGTGATCCCTGTAAAAAAGCTCACCCACTAGGAGCACATAACATCAATGACCCTCCAGAATTTCCCTGGAGTTTTCAGACATTAAAGAAACTTATTAGAAAATCATACATGCAATCAATGACTATCTATCCATAACGAGTGGAAAATTAAAAGCTGCCTGTGTTCAGATTCTGAATGTTTTCTTCCATAGGGAGAATTTTCTGATCTGCAAGTCTCCCATCTATTATTTTTGGCCAAACTTACAAAGTTGAAGGTGAAGGGATGATTGCATTTTCATTACAGCTGCCACATTGTCAACTTAGCACCACGCAACAACCTATTATTTTGAGGCTTCTCATAACACGTTCAGATTAGTTTGTTTTCACATCTACGAATTAGGACTCCAGAGGACCCATGTCTATGGTCCTTACTGATTTTGTGACTGGATAATAAAATTGCAAGCCATGGGAAAAGCCACGTGAGATATTTCCCTCTCCCTTTATATCTTCTCACATAGTGGTATTCAGGAGAAAAACAGTGATGAAGACTTGCATGATTAAAATTTTTTGATCTGGTCACGTTGTGAGTTGGAGGTGGTAAATTTATGAGAGTGATTGGGGTGGGGAGAGGGCCGAGGGCTGGAGTGGGGATGTGTAGCGAGGGAAGTAGAGTGGTGAAAGTAGGCAATGATAGTTTTCTCCATAAGCATTTTGCATGTTCTCATGGACTTTGGGGATCCAATACTTTACAGCATTGAAAAAGAAAAGTATCTTCCAACATTACAACAGTGTCCACACTTCAAAGAAAAAAAGTACTTTGTTGGCTGCAAAGCAAGTTTGGACATCCTGTGGTCATGAAAAGCACTACCTAAATTATTTGATTTTAATTAATGGAGCAGTGGATCAGAATGGACATAAGGACATTTGAAATAAAAGGAATGAACCATAGAGAGCTGCAAGCCTGTGGGCGGCACGGTGTCACAGTGGTTAGCACTGCTACCTCACAGCGCTAGAGACCTGGATTCAATTCCCACCTCAGGCGACTGACTGTGTGGAGTTGGCACGTTCTCCCTGTGTCTGTGTGGGTTTCCTCCAGGTGCTCCGGTTTCCTCTCACAGTCCAAAGATGTGCAGGTCAGGTGAATTGGCCATGCTAAATTGCCTTAGGTGTAGGGGTATGGGTGGGTTGTGCTTCGGCGTGGACTTGTTGTGCCGAAGGGCCTGTTTCCACACTGTAAGTAATCTAATCCACCTTTCAATGGGATCTTTTGCCTCTAGTTCACTTTCTCATCTACTCCCGTATATCCCTTGATTTCCCCAAGAATCCAGCAAATTCATTCTTAAATATAATCACAGGAACACCCAGAGGAAACCCATGCAGACACAGGGTGAATGTGCAAACTCCACACAGATAGTTGCCTGAGCCCAGAATTGAACTCAAGTCTCTGATACTGTGAGGTAGCTGTGCTAACCACTGAGCCACCATGCCACCAATATAGCTGCCAATACTGGTGTAGTCCAGATGTTTTTCTTTATGTCAACACCTGCACCATTCAAAGTATCTGCAGAGGCAAGAATGGTTTTCATGATTTGAATCACAAGTTTGGAAGTTTTGGAACGTTTTCGTACATTGACTAGTCTGGATAGGCTTCAAGATGTTCACACCCAGCATTTTTGCCTTTCAGTCTGTGTCAGGAGAAGGTATGCAGCAGCATAGGAATGCAGGCCATTGTACAAGTGCTGTTTTCTATATACCACTGACTATCTCCATTGATGTGACAAGGCCAGTGACTGAGCATTTTGTATGGCTGCTGCCTCCCCTTGCGTAGAAGAGCAGTATTTCTCTGAAGAGTACACAAGAGCAAGGCTGGCAGCCTGATCATAGCAGGGTGAAAAATCCCAGCCATCACCAGACTGAAGAGTAATTTGTGTGAGCAAGTGTAACATGCATAGTGAAGATAACTTAAGGCTTTTATAAAACCTTAAGTTATCTTGGGAACGTGACTTGAAATAAGTTCTGGGGCATACATATTAATGAATCAAAACCTGCAGCCCATTCAAAAAGATGAATGACTTAACAGCAATCTAAGTTTGTTCAATATATGACATCAGTCTATGACACAATGATCTTTTGCTGTAAATTCTGTGTCCTGTGATCCTACTCCACTAGCTACTTGACGAAGGTGCAGCACTCCGAAAGCTTGTGCTTCCAAATAAACCTGTTGGACTATAACCTGGTGTCATGTGATTTTTAACTATGAGTAATGAGAGCACTACACAGTAGTAAACCCATTGATTTCTCCAATAAGAGCAATGGTGCTTGTTTGAATGCATTAGGCACTGGCATTTGTTGTGATTACAGCTAACTGTCACAGTCAGCAAAGTCTAACTCTTTCTCTGCTTTGGCATTTTCCAGAGGATCAGTGATTTCTGAGTTTCAACTTCCTCCTCGAATATTGCCCACAGGATAGTCTGTATCATGATAATGTCGTATAGTATAAAGCAAGTTATGGGCACCTGAAGCAAAATTTCATCATCCAACTTTTCCATTTTACTGACTGTTGTTGGAATGTTATATTCCAGAGTCCTACAGCACATGAACACTGGAAAATGAATAAAGAAAACGCCTTATATTTTAAAGCACAGTGTCGTTGTCCTGAACTTAGAAATTATCGTGGGGAATGTCAATGAATGAATAATTAATATGACATTCTCTTGTCTGCAATCTTAACTGAGGCCTTAATCCAGTTGTTTCAAATGGGCTATCACCTCTGGTAGAAAAGCAGGCAGAGGAATAACATGCTGGTGTGTTAAGTGTTCTTCCTCTGGTGTCACAAATAGTAATCCAACAGTAATTACTTTATCTTCAGATCAAATGGACACATCAGCAGGGAACTTGAGAAAATGAGCTGCTGGCAGTATGCAATGTGATAGCAGTGCAATTAGCTTGCAAAATGTCCTATCCCTGTGTCGGGATTATAATTCTGCTACTTCATCACTGAAGCAACTGGACAATGAGTACTTTTGTTCACGAAAATGCACAAAGAATTGGAATATTATTTATGCTATGAAGACAGGAAATCCATGTTATCGCTTCATTGCATTCCGTCATCATTTTGTTCAGAGAATCAAGCACCGTATGAAATGTATAGGTTCTGAATTTAACGGCTATGCTTTCACTCATTCTTTATTTCAATGAATAACAGACAACCTTTACCACAGCCAACACCCACTTAAACAACAGCTTAACACATCCCACTGCACCATCTGTAATCAACTTTCACCCTGTTCAACTGATTGTTAAAGCGAAGAGTCTTATAATTTCAGCTCACCATCAATCTCACCATGAACTACTCTGTACTATCTGTCGCATTCTTGGACACATGCATCTCCATCAAGGATGGGCACCTCAGCACCTCACTCTACCACAAACCCACGGATAACCTCACGATGCTACACTTCTCCAGATTCCACCCGAAACATATTAAAACATCCATCCCCTATGGAGAAGCCCTACGCATATGCAGGATCTGTTCAGATGAGGAGGAATGTTGCAGTCACTTGGAAGTACTCAAAGATGCCCTCATAAGTACAGGGTACGATGTTCAACTCATCAACTGCCAGTTCCGACATGCCACAGCGAGAAACCTTAATGACCTCCTCAGGAGACAGACTCGTGCTGCAACCAACAAGGTATCCTTCATTGTCCAGGAGCCGAAAAACTATGCCATGTTCTACGCAACCTGCAACACATTATCAATGAGGATGAGAACCTCGCCAAGACATTCCCCACATCTCCACTTCCTGCCTTTCAACAATCACTAATCCTCAAACAGATCATTGTTCATAGTTAACTGCCCAGCTTTCAGGACCACTCCATACAACCCTGTCACGATAGACACTGCAAGACGTGTCAGAGTGAAGACACAGATACCACCATTACACGTGGGGACACCTCCCACAATGTACGTGGCAGGTACTCATGCAACTCAGCCAACATTGTCGATCTCATACGCTGCAGGTAAGAATACCCTAAGGCATGGTACATTGCTGAGACTGAACAGAGACTACGGCAACGGATGAATGGACACCGCACAGCAATCAACAGACAGGAGCGTTCTCTCCCAGTCGGAGAACACTTCAGCGGTCCAGGACATTCGACCTCGGACCTTCAGGTGACTGTTCTTGAAGGCAGACTTTGGGACAGGAAGCAACGTAAATTGGCCGAGCAGAGGCTGATAGCCAAGTTCGGTACCCATGGGGATAGCCTCAACCGGGACCTTGGGTTCATGTGACCCACTGCACTATACACGTGCTCACACACACACACACACACACACACACTGATCCTACATACCCATTCACTCACGCAGACCCTCTCCCATTCACAAGCTATCTCTCATAAGCTCACACATTCACTCCCATACTCACACACACACACGCACCCTCTCACAGACTTATACCCCTTTGCACTTACACTCACACACATACACTCTCTCACAGACACTCATACTCCCCACCCTGGTAAACACACACCCACATGCACACATACACATATAGGTTTGTGGGGTGAATTTGTACTTGCAGAATCCACGTTAGGTTCTGTAAATCAGTTTTTTTAGATTAGAATCAGTCTGAACATTGTGGCACAGACAGTCTCACACGGGGCACCTCACACCTTCAGTGCATTATCTGGGCAGACATGACACCAATTGTTAAAGTTCACTTGTGAATGTAACTTTAAAAAAGTTCTGCGATTTACATATGAAAGAACTGAAACCAACATGTTCATTCGCAAAGATGACAGACTTAACAAACAATCCAGGTCTTTTTAAATATATAATTTCAGTTACATCATACTGCAAACCTTTGCTATAAATTCTGTGTCTTACGATCTTATACTCCACGGCCAAGTGATGAAGGAGCAGCGCTCTGAAAGCTAGTGCTTCCAAGTAAACCTGTTGGACTATAACCTGGTATTGTGTGATTTTTAACTTTGTACACCCCAGTCCAACACCGGCCACCGGCACCTCCAAATCAGCCCTTCCTGAATGTGAATCCAGGATGACTTCAATAAGGCGTTTGACAATGTTCCCATGGGAGATTGGTTCGCAAGATTAGATCTCACGGAATACAGGGAGAACTAACCATTTGGATACAGAACTGGCTCAAAGGTAGAAGGCAGAGGGTGGTGGTGGAGGGTTGTTTGTCAGACTGGAGGCCTGTGACCAGTGGAGTGCCACAAGGATCAGTGCTGGGTCCATTACTTTTCATCATTTATATAAATGATTTGGATGCAAGCATAAAAAGTTTGGTTAGTAAGTTTGTAGATGACACCAACATTGGAGGTGTAGTGGACAGCGAAGAAGGTTACCTCAGATTACAACAGGATCTTGATCAGATGAGCCAATGGGCTGAGAAGTGGCAGATGGAGTTTAATTCAGATAACTGTGAGGTGCTGCATTTTGGGAAAACAAATCTTAGTAGGACTTATACATTTCATGGTAAGGCCCTAGGGAGTGTTGCTGAACAAAGAGACCTTGGAGTGCAGGTTCATAGCTCCTTGAAAGTGTAGTCGCGGGTAGATAGGATAGTGAAGAAGGTGTTTGGTAAGCTTTCTTTTATTGATCAGAGTATTGAGTACAGGAGTTGGGAGGTCATGTTGCGGCTTTACAGGACACTGGTTAGGCCACTGTTGGAATATTGCGTGCAATTCTGGTCTCCTTCCTATCGCAAAGATATTGTGAAACTTGAAAGGGTTCAGAAAAGATTTATAAGAATGTTGCCAGGGTCGGAGGATTTGAGCTATAGGGAGAGGTTGAACAGGCTAGGGCTGTTTTCCCTGGAGTGTTGGAGGCTGAGGGGTGATTTTATAGAGGTTTACAAAATTATGAGGAGCATGATAGGATAAATAGACAAAGTCTTTACTCTGGGCTGGGGAAGTCCAGAACTAGAGGGCATAGGTTTAGGGTGAGAGGGGAAAGATATAAAAGAGACTGAAGGGGCAACTTTTTCACCTAGAGGTGGTACATGTATGGAATGAGCTGCCAGAGGATGTGATGGAGGCTGGTACAATTGCAACATTTAAAATGCATTTGGATGGGTATATGAATAGGAAAGTTTTGGAGGGATATGGGCCGGGTACTGGCAGGTGGGACTAGGTTAGGTTGGGATATCTGGTCGGCATGGATGGGTTGGACTAAAGGGCCAACAAGCAGAACTCACTTTACTGGTAGTTAGAGAATAACATTGGAAGGTCCTGTTGCACATTGGGAACACAAGAGGTGATGGCCTTGAAAAGTACATTCATGACCAGACAGTTTGAGTAGTAGTCTTTCCAATACATAGGAACATGAACCTGAAACGTATGCTTTTTGGCTACGTGTGAGTTACATTGAGTTTTTTTTTGGGGAGTTTCATTGAAGGGCCAAATGTGATATCTCACCGTATCTAACCAAACTTGCCTCATTAAGGAGTTCTAAGGAAGGGACACTTCACCCAAAATGTTAACTCTGATTTCTCTCCACAGATGCTGCCAGACTTGCTGCGTTTTTCCAGCAATTACTGCACAAGAATTCCTAGAAGCATGGCATTCCAACCGGAACTCTATCAACAAACACATCGAGTTCGACCCCATCTACCACCCCCCGAGAAAAGAAACTGGAAGTGACATCACCACAGGAAGCGACATCACCACACGAAATGATATCCCCAACCCAAAGAAACCCAAACATATAAATAGAAAGCAGGAATTTTCAGCAGTGCTTCCCCTGAGGCCCACTGAAGATGTTACCTTGTAGGGTAATGAAACGTCTGGAAATGAACCCTCAAGCTCAGCGAGCTACATCCAAAACTGCTTTTGTTTCTGATTTCCAAATTCCACAATTCTTTTGGTTTATTATTTTACCTCATTAACCACCTTTTCACCATTTATATTTACATCTTCGTATATGTTATTCCCAAATAACTCACGATTCCATCAAAAGATCAGCATCCCTGACAACTCCAGCGTATCTAAAAACCAACTGTGTGTCTGACTAGCTGCTCACTTAGTGGCAGATGTACAAACTGAAGATGTCAGAGAAGGGGAAGGTAGTGCTCCAGTTCTCCTACTGGAATCTGATGAACAGGATGGTGCACAGGAGGGATGGTCCTCTTCCCAGAGGATTGGCAGAGGAGATCACGATTCCAGACCCTAACAGCTTTGACCAAGATCACCATCAAGAGGTCAGTGCAGTCTCCATTTGTGTGGTGAAACAGCCAGCAGTGTCCCATGAAGCTCTCCTCTGCCAGATTAAGTGTCACACTCGTTTCTCTGCAACTCTGTCTCTATCAAACCATCTCTGCTCTTGCACTTACCTCTCACTAATGCTCAAGCTCTGCAACCCTCCCTTTGGCCTTTCCGCATTTGCTCAGGTTTCCCAGCAGCCTCCAACATCACTAACCCTCCATGGTTTCTCTGCTGGCTACTTACTCCTCAGAACACCTCATAGCCTTTCCACCACCTGCAGCAGCATTAGCATCTGTGCCAACCACTTCCATCTCACACTATCCTTCCCTATCTCCCATTTCAGGAGACAGCCCACAATGAAGCAGTAAAGGCAGATGGAACGAAGGGTGCAGACATTAGGCTCCTCACCTATCTATGAGGAGAGATTCCCGACCCTCACAGGGGCTGGGACTGGGACTTCTGCATGGATGCCATGACATCCATGTGGACCAATTAGTAAGTAACATGCTTCAATCTACTGCACCTCATACCATAACCTCACCGTCAAAGTCTATCATTGCACATCACCTCTAACCACTGTTCACAATACCTTTCCTGTCTTCTACCTTGCAGATTCCAGTGAGATATCCACAATTTGGTAGAACAGTTGAAAATAAGAGCAGGATAGGCCATTCAGCCCTATAAGACTAATGTGTCATTCATAGCTGATCATCCAACCCAGTAACCACTTCCTGCTTTCTCCCCATACCCATTGATCCCTTAAGCTCTAAGAACTGTATTTACTTCCTTCTTGAAAACATTCCATATTCTGTTTGGTGGAGAATTGTACAGACTCATCACTCTCTGGAAGAAGACAGTTCTCCTCAACTCAGTGCTAGTGCTCTACTCCATATTCTTAGTTTGTGGCCCCTGGTTCTGGAATTCCTGCCAATGGGTTAAACTTCTTGCATTTACCCTGTCTGGTCAGGTTAGAAGTTTATAGGTTTCTATAAGGTTATTCTAAACTTCAGTGAAAATAATCATAGACAATCCAATCTGTCTTCATACATAGGTCCTGCCATCCCAGGAATCAGTTTTGTAAACTGCTGTTGCACTCCTTCTGTAGCCCGAATGCCCTTCCTTAGGTAAGGAAACTAAACCAGCACATAAAGCTCCAGGAGTGGTCTCAACAAGGCCCTGTGAATTGCAGTTATGCATTCTTGCTTCCCCAGCCAAGAAACAGCTTACTCCGCCAGAGGCCATCTGCTTGAACTGAGGGGATGAATGAACAAAGGCTGTCTCCTGCACATTGAATAAGCTCGAAATCCCCCTTAACAGGCAAGACACCGCTGCTTAGCATAAAACTCCCCTCATCAGCATTGGTAGTGTCTGTATTGGTGAGCTCATTCCTGAAGAAGGGCTTATGCCCGAAACGTCGATTCTCCTGTTCCCTGGATGCTGCCTGACCTGCTGCGCTTTTCCAGCAACACATTTCCAGCTCTGTATTGGTGAGGTCCAGGGAGGACTCATAGTGGTGAGTGGGCTGGGGCGGGGGGGGGGGGGGGGGGGTCAGTGGAGTGAAATGGTGTGAAGAATGATAGGTTTCATTCCAATGGTGACAGTGCAATGAACAGCACTCATGCCTGGCCACCAAGGCCCCTGACCCCTGGCGCAGCACTTAATAAGAAGGACTGTAAAGTTGAAGACCCTTTTCTTACTTCTTTATTCTACTACCTTTAAAGTACAGGTTTGCTCGCTGAGCTGTAGGTTTGATATCCAGACGTTTCATTACCTGGCTAGGTAACATCATCAGTGGCGACCTCCAAGTGAAGCGAAGCTGTTGTCTCCTGCTTTCTATTTATATGTTTGTCCTGGATGGGTTGTTTGTAGATTATGTTGTTGAAGGTGAAGTGGGTGGTGAGGCACAGGTCCACTAGCTTCATGATGTTTTCGTTGGTAATGTGATTGATTGTGGTTGGGGTGTGTGTGATGGTCTCTTCTAAAAGTGTGGTAAGTGTTTCCTTTGCCAGGTCGATGTTGATGGAGGTGAACAGTGCTGTTACATTGAATTAGATAATTGTTTCGTCTTCCTCTATTTTGGTGTTTTTGATGATTTTTAGGAATTCCTGGGTGGAGTGGATAGAGTGTTGTGACTCTTCTAGTAGGTATTTCAATCTTGCGTGTAGTTCTTTAGCCAGTCTGTAACTTGGTGTTCCGGGTAGTGAGACTATGGGTCTGAGGGGGGCTCCTGGTTTATGGATGTTTGGTAGTGCGTAAAATCGTGGGGTGTTAGTCCTGTCTGGTTTCATTTTTTGTAATTCTGTCTTGTTTAATTGTCCAGAATTGTGTAATTTTCTTCGGAGATATGTAATTTTGTTTCCTAGTTGTGGGGTCGGGTCTAGCAGCACCTGTTGGTAGGTGTTGGTGTCTGCGAGTAGTGCATTGGCTTTCTCTATATAGTCCCTTCTGTTCAGGATGACTGTGAGCCTACCCTTGTCTGCAGACCAAACACAATCAGAAACCCTAACCACCTTACCATACATCAAAGAAGTTTCAGAAATGACAGCCAGATGACTAAGACCCCTCGGAATCCTAGTAGCACACAAACCCACCAATACTCTCAAACAAAAACTAACAAACTTAAAAGACCCAGTACAACCCATGGACAAAACCAACGTCATCTACAAAATTCCATGCAAGGACTGCCACAAACACTATGTAGGACAAACAGGAAGAAAGTTAGCCACCAGGATACACGAACACCAGCTAGCCACAAAAAGACACAACCCTCTCTCCCTCATAGCCCTACACACGGATGAAAAAAATCACCAGTTCGACTGGAACAACACATCTATCCTGGGACAGGCTAAGTAAAGACATGCCAGAGGATTCCCAGAGGCCTGGCACTCCAACCACAACGCCATAAACAAACACATAGATCTAGATACCGTCTGTCAACCCCTCAGAAAACGAACAGGAAATGACGTCACCACAAACCCCAGGAACCCCATCCAGGACAAACATATAAATAGAAAGCAGGAGACAACAGCTTCGCTTCACTTGGAGGTCGCCACTGATGATGTTACCTAGCCAGGCAATGAAATGTCTGGATATCAAACCTACAGCTCAGCGAGCAAACCTACACCCTAAACCTCAACCTGAGCTACAAACCTTCACAAACCTTGCATTCTACTACCTTTACATTCTATGTATTGGTTTATTTTTCTGTGTTTTAAGGTGGTGCCAGAAAGTGGTGACACAGTACAACACTTCTCACTGTATTTTGTAACAAAATGCACATGACAAAAATAAATCACATCAAATATCGAAAGATGCAGTGAGTTGCTCTCAATGTTAAGGAAAGCCTTGCTGGACTTCTTGCATGAATCTGCACAAATCTCACCGCAGCCCATGTTCCCCAGACTCCTGTAAGATCCTACCCATAGGCGGAGGAGCAGGCCATTCAGCCCATTAATCCTGTTCTGTCATTCAATTGGATCATGGCTGTTGGCAAAACATGCCCATGATAGCAGTTAAGAGCAAGAGGGATTCCCGGTCTGCCATGTGATAGGAAAAATGGTGGAGCCTCTATCATTGCTCTCTGTAGCTCTGGGCTCCAAGATAATGTAAAAGTTCACGTTGCCTCAGCAACTCAGACTCCTTGCAATAAACTGTAACTTATTATCATCACAGGATAAAATTGCAACCATTCACTGCTAGGAAACTTGTAGTCATTGAAAAGCCAAAATGACAACTCAAATTATTGTACAGAACAGGACAATGACTGATGATTAGTTCGCATGATCCAACAGATTTCAGTTGGCCCCATGGAGTAGCACCTCCTTCTGGGTCAAAAGAATCAGAGCCATTTTCTCATCTTACTATCAGTATTGTGGTTAGGTACCAGCTGTGACTCCTGTTTTATCCCTATCACTTCAAAGTTAAAAAATTATGGGTTTAGTACTCCTTTCAAGAACTTGAATCTAAATCAGTGCAGCAGTGGACATTCTCAGTCCTCTGAGGCATGTGTACAAATTTCTATTGTGGGGCTGTTTTGGTGCCTGATTATCTTGTCATTATCACATTGTTGTTTACAGGAGTTTATAGTGTTAAAATTGGTAAAATTACTAAAATGCTTCTCACATATTTCAACAGTGAGTACACTTCTAAAATACTCATCAACAGTAAAGGCCTTGGTGTATCTTAAGGTAGCAAACAGCATTATGTAAATCTCTTGTTTTATGTACAAGCGAAACAATAACATTAACAGTAACATAACTGGGTGGTGACTGGGACCCAGACCATCTTGCTTCTTGGTTAAAGGCAATTGCAAAATAAAAGGACCATTTTTACAGTAGAAAATTCAAACGAAAATGAAAACAATGCAAAAAAAGGTTTTGATTAGTTACTGTCAGTGCATGCTTGATTTGCTGTTTTACTCAACACTGCTTTTCGAGAGAGTTTTAATAGCTAATAGTTGAGCAACATGAAAGCAATAATCCAATTGTTGTCAAGAGGGGGTCCAGTGTAACTATGAGTTGTCACACTGTAATGTGCTGCGTATAAGAAGCAGCAATGAGATGGCAGCAAGGATTTATAAAGCCCAGATCTAATTCTGATACTGAGAAATAGAATTTCAAATCCAGATGGCTTATCATTGGCCTGTCCCTTCACAGAACTGATTTCCGCAGCAAGAAGCTGTCACCACAATCGCATTGTACAAGGAAGCTATTTACTCCTACAGCTAAGCAGGGTCACCGGTGCTGTTGTTCCTGTAATGTTGTGTGTTATCAGGGAGAAAAATAGCATTACAACTGTCAGTGCAAGAGAGAAATTTAATTGAAAAGTATCAATCAAAAATATAGAACTGCGTTAGTGAGAACACTGGACTGATCCTCTTCTCATCTTGTTAGGGTGAATACCAGGGTCAAACCAACACCACAGGCCTGGCCATTTTCCACTCTGCCATATTGTGGAGAACTCACAAAAGTAGAAGTTAGAGGTGAGTAAGGTCAATATGAAGATCTTCATCACACGCTAATCCAGCGTTTTCTTTTTTTCCCGTGAGATGCACAGAACCAGCAGGAGTCGGGTTACAATCCCCGTCAGTGTTTCTGCACTTCTGTAACCGAGACTGAGAGCACTCGGTATTTCATCTCCAGCAGCAAATTCTTGCAAAGTCTCAAGCTGCTCGGAAACAAAATAATATTTCCCACTTCTTGGTATCAGAGATTGCCGGGAGAAAGTTGAAAGAAATATCCTTTGGGCTGTTTCATTTGAATGGATTACCTATTGCAAGGCAGACTGCCTCTGTAGCACATAGGCTCGAGATTTAGTTGGTGGAATGTGGGGTGGGGGGGGGGGGGACCTAGATTTATCGCCTTGAGTGTTTGAAGTGAGAATCACATGATCAGGACTTCTTTGCAAATCAAGCACTTTGATTCACAACAAAAGAAATCTGATTAGCTCCTGACAGCCTTCTCGTTTCTGTTCACGTTTATGAATATTTCTGTGTAGCCATGTGTATTGGTAACAACAGCAGGGGTCCCTGTGCAGAGGAATTACTGCGGCAGACAATGAGAAGGAGCGAAATGAACAGAGGGTCCATGGGTGAACTACGTCCTTCACCCACTCACCCACCATTGAACACACCAGGACACTATGAGACTTTTAAATTGATCATCCACATTTCATACAGATGATATGGTCAGCTCCTTAACTTAAAAGGTGCCAGCAACTCATATATTCGTTTTAAGTCTATCCGGGGTTGCAGGAGTTTCTTGTAAAGCTGTTTTCTGTTACGTCTTCCTAGTTACCCTTGAGAAAGTGAGGTGTGACCCGATAGAAGTTTACAAAATTAGAAGAGGCACGGATGGAATGGGGTGTCAGAGTCCTTTTCCCAGGACAGAAATGTCGATTACACGTAATGTCGAGAATTAGGGGACATCGGTTTAAGGTAAAAGAGAATAAGTTAAAAGGAAATGTGATAGGCAAGTTTTTTTTACACAGAGAGTAGTAAGTGCCTGGACTGCACTGCCAGAGGAGGTGGTGAAGATGGATACCACAGCACTGTTTAAGAGGCATCTTGACAGATATGTGAATAGGCTTGTAATGGAGGGATACGGACAGTGTAGAGGTGAAAGGTTTTTAGTTTAGAAAGGCATCATGTGTCAGCACAGTCATGGTGGGCTGAAGGAAGGGCCCGTTCCTGTGTTGTACTGCTCTTTGTTCTTTATCCTATAGTTGCGGGGAATCTTTTTGATCCATTACAGCCTTTGTTTTGAAGTGATTGCACATTGTTGCCACATATGGTTTTTGAACATTCTGATGCAGGAGCAAAAATGGATATCCAAGTCAGGATAGTCTGTGACTTGAAAGCAATCATTCTCCCTTCCCACCTATTGCCATTCTCCTTCAGAATAGTAGCTTCGTAGGCCTAGGAGCTGCTGGCAAAGAGGCCTTAGCAAATTGCTGCAGTGCATCTTAGGAACGGGCGCTTTCTTCAGCCCACCAAGACTGCTCCAACACATGATGCCTTTCTAGTCTAAAACCCTTATGCCTCTACACTGTCCACATCCCTCTATTCCGTGCCTATTCATGTATCTCTCAGGATGCCCCTTAAACACTGCTATTGTATCCATCTTCACCACCTCCTCTGGCAGTGCATCAGCAGTGGACTGAGTGGATAGTTACAAACTCCCAATGGATCAAACTACTTTGTGTTGGATGGTATCAAGCTTCTTGAGGGTTGTTAAAGTTATGTTTATTCTGAGAAGTGGAGAGTGATTCTGTGTGTCTTCTATGACTGGATGAAACTTCAGAAGCACCAGAGATGCTAAATCTCAGCATCTATAACCATGGCATGGTCAATGCATTCTGAGAGAAACCCTCTTCTTCCTAACCTTGTAGGTAGAACCTTTGAACATCCATTAATATCTCTCTAAAATGGGCAGGGATGGTAAACATGAGTTTATGATGGCATACCCCTTAGAAGGGAGCACTCCATAGGTGTTTGACACATTATCTGACCCAATGATCAGGAAATATCATGGGCTGATGGCTTGCAATGTCCAGAATTGCAGCCTCATCTTCTGAACATGGAGCCATAGAATTGGACCTGGTGAGACACCGTTCTTGAGAAAACTAATCATTTGAATTGAATTGAATTTATTTTCACGTGTACCGAGGCACAGTGAAAAGCTTTGTCTTAAGTATTTTATCCAAATAATTAATTTAACTGCTTTTGAATTTAAAAAAAAATCTCAAAATGTGGGCTTTGCTGGCTAGGCCAGCATTTATTACCCATTAGCCTTGCAAAGGTAATGATGAAATACCTTTTTGAGCCAGTGCAGTCCATGGCAGTTCAGTGCACCCACACTTCTGAACAATGCCACATCTTCTTTATTAGTTGTTCTGAAGTAAGAGGAAGGGAATACACTACTGGTGGTGAAGGGGAAGGTGAGTGGGGGGAGCGAAGGAGAATAAGCATTTTGCTATTTACGTCTTTATTTCTTGATGCACTGCTATACCGTGACTGACCTGCTTTCCTGTTTTGAATATATTTGTTGTGAGCACCAAGAAGGGACAAACTAATGCTTTGTCCACAGCCAGGGATGCAAATAGAGACTCATTGCATTTTTGTTTGACCTAACTCCAAGTAAATAGGCTCCACTTTTTTCCACAATGTATTGCAATAATGTCTGCTTTCTGCATTGATGCAAAATGATGTTAAAAAATGTTTAATACAAAAATGGCCCAGCTTATTCTAATACACAATGACCCCAGCATATAGATTCACATCTGCATCAGGACATGACGGAGAGGCTAAGCCAGTCAAGTCAAATGTGAGCATCTCATATAAAAATAGAAAATTCTGCAAGTGCAGAGCATTATCAGTCAAACTCTGTAAAGAGAAATGACGGGTTACAGCATTTCAGTGTGTCTAACCCTTCGTCTGAACACAAGGCTTCAGTTCCAATGAAGGATTACACATCTGAATTGTTATAACAATTCTGTTTCCTTACAGATAGTGACTGACCTGTGTACTTCCAGCCCAGCTGTTTTCAATTTAAGCTTCCTAAATTTACAGGTTTTTAATAAAATATTGCCTGTTTTGTTTGAATGTAATGTTTCATCATTAGCCCTTTTTCATTATATGGTCTACATATATTGAGCATATATTTACATTAAAATATTTGTTGTTACAATAATTTTTTAATAGCTTGCTCAGCTTTTCTGAACAGTCCATCTGAAGCTACCAGAAAGGTCAGGCCAATCAGAAGTGATCAACATTAGACTTCTACATAAGGACAATAAAAATGACTCTTTGCAAAGGAATTTGGAAGACAATGGTATGTTAGCCTTTATTCTGAGAGTATATGAGTAACAGAGCAAATAACTAAAAAAAAATTGCATTGAATGCTATGAGACCACACGGACAGTATTGTGTGCATTTGGTGTCCTTGTCTAAAGAACAATATTTACTAAAGAGGGAGTGCAGCAGAGGTTCACCAGACTGAGCCCCGGAATGGTGACACTGTTCTGGAAGGAGAGATTGAGGAGAACAGATTGACAGGCATTTAGCACACAGCCTTCTTTGCTCAGGCCTTTGAATCTAAGAGTTGGGACGTCATGCTGAGGTTGTACAGAACATTGGTGAGGCAACTTCTGAAATACTGTGTGCCGTTCGGGTCACTCTGTTTTAGGAAGGATATTATTAAACTGGAGAGGGTTCTGAAAAGATTTATTAGGATGTGGCCAGGAATGGAGGATTTGAGATATAAAAGTAGACTGGAAAAGCTGGCACTTTTTTCAGTGTCGTGTAGGAGGTTGATGGGTAACCTTATTGAGGTTTATAAAATTATGAGGGTCATCGATAAGAGTAATGATGAGGATCTTTTCCCTATGGGGTGTGGGAATTCAAAACTAGGGAGCATATTTTTAAAGTGAGAGGAAAAGGATATACAAAGGACACGAGAGACTTTTTTTTTCGCAGAGACTGGTTAGTATCTGGAATGAACTGCCAGAGGAAGTGATGGGGGCAGGTAGAGCTACAATGTTTAAAAGACATTTGGATAAGGGTGAATAGGGAAGATTTGGAGAGATATGGGTAAGTGTAGGTAGCTGGGATTAATTTACTTTGGGAACATGGTCAGCGTGGACTGCTGGACTGAAGGGTGTGTTTCCATGTTGTATAACTCTATGACTGAGAAACAATTTCACAGAACCTTACAAAATTCTTACAGGGATAGTCAAGACAGATGCAAAAAGGATGTTTCCCCTGGTTGTGGGGTCAAAAACTGGGGGGGGGTCACAATCTCAGAATAAGTGGCAAATCACTCTGCACTGAAATAAGGAGGGATGGGATATCTTCACTAAGAGGTTAGTGTATCTTTGGAATTCTCTATAATGAGGTCTGTAGAAGCTTATCATTCAGTAAGCTGAAGACAGAGATTGATAGTTTTCTAAATATTAAGGAATATGGAGATAGCAAAGGAATATGGTGCTGAGATATATGATCAGCCATGATCTAGAATGGGAACTATGATCAAGGGGCGAAATGGCCTAGTCCCATTGCTATGTTCTCATTGTCACTAAGTCCACCAAAGGAACTGTGAAACTATAGGAAAATTGCCTAAATGTCACCAACATCATTTCTCAGGAGTATCAATGGGTTTCTCCATTGAATACATGGGACAAACCCCACAGAAAGTCACCTCCAATACATATAGCATTGTGGAAGATCCTGCTTATTATCGGGATTTGGAATTGCATCAAATGTCTAGGCACTAAGCTCTGGAATAACTTCCCTAACCCTCTCTCCCGCTTAATAATGCTCATTCAAAGAAAACTCCTTGACCAAAACGTTTCGGTCACATGTCTTAATGTCTTTTCGTGCTGATCAATGGCAATGTTTGTGAAACAACATGCCTGTGAGACTCAATGATAACATAAAAAGGTGTGATATTGCTGTAATTATTATATACTGAATTGCAGTAACCATAGTTATTGCATACAAGATGCAAGTTGGATAAAAACTGCTGCAAGAAATAGCATTGAGATAAAAGACTTGCATTGCAAATTAATAAAATTTAGGTGTAAGCATCAAGAAAATTAATAGACTGACTAAATTAAAACATTAAAACAGAAGGATGAAACTATATGGCAAGTCAGGAATTTAGAATTATTTTTGCTTAGATCACTTTACTGTTTCGCTATTCACTCTGTTATTTATCTTTTATATATTCTTTCAAAGAATGTGGACTTCACTGGCTTAGACCAACATTTGTTGCCCATTCCTAACTGCTGTTGAGAAGCTACCTGTGACTAACTCTTTGTGAAGCAAATTAGGGGACACCCATTTCATGACAGAGGGTTTTGGGATGTTGAGGGAGGAGAGGTGGGGTGAGGAAGAGACAGTGTGGGAAGTGGACAGTTGTAACCATGACACCACCTGGTGGCCAACTGACAATGTGCCCAAGCTCACAAAAGAAAATGAGCAGACTCTTCTATAGGCTTCCTTAGAAGGAAGGGACAAATAATGTCCCTTAAAAAATACGGGGAAAACAGTCAAAATGAGGGATACTCTCTTAAAAATAGGGGATACCCAGTTGCCATCTTGTCCTGCCACAATCATGTCGTGTAGGTAAACTCACAGTGCCATTTGGAAAGGAATTCCAACTCTCATCCCAGTGCCAATGAAGTTAATTAGGTTAGTGTGTGGCTTGGAAGTTTAGCTGCAGATTGTGGTGCGTTGAGAGTGTGTTGCTGGAAAAGTACAGCAGGTCGGGTAGCACCCGAGGAGCAGGAAAATTGATGTTTCAAGCCGGAGCCCTTCATCAGGAATGAGGCTGGGAGCCTCGGGGGTGGAGAGATGAATGGTAGAGGTGTGGGGCTGGGGAGAAGGTAGTTGAGAGTGCAATAGGTGGATGGAGGTGGGGGTAAAGGTGATAGGTCAGAGAGGAGGATGGAGTGGATAGGTGGGAAGGAAGATTGACATGTGGGGCAGGTCATGAGGGCAGTGCTAAGCTGGAAGGTTGGAACTGGGGTAAGGTGGGGGGGAGGAGAAATCTCTCCATCCCCAAGGTCCCCAGCCTCATTCCTGATGAAAGCCTCCGGCCCGAACCGTCGATTTTCCTGCTCCTTGGATGCTGCCTGACCTGCTATGCTTTTTCAGCCACACACTCTCAACTCTGATCTCCAGCATCTGCAGAACTCACTGTCTCCTAGCAGATAGTGGTGCTCCCATGCATCTCCTGCCTTTGCCTTATACATGGCAGAGTTCATGCGTCAACAAGCTGAGAGGGATAAAAATCAGTAATAGTTAGAAATTAATGTACTAGTTATATGGGACCTCCATTGAAGTACGCAGAACAAGTATGTCTCATTTGCTACAGTTACTGCAAAATGCTATCCAAAGGGTATTGATGAATTGTTCTAGTGTACCTTGTAGATGTTATGCAATTCTGCTGAGGGTTAATGGTGGAGTGGATAGATACTTAAGGTGATGGATGGGTGTCAATGAGTTAGGTTGCTTTGCCATGGATGTTGTCAAGCTTTGTGAGTGCTGGAGCTGTAATAATACAGGCAAATGGAGATTATTCAATCACACATTTGATTTGTGATTAATAGATGGTGGAAAAACTTTAGGGAGTCAGGAGGTGGTTTACCTACCTCAGAATTCCCAGCTTCTGACCTGCTCATGTAGCCACAACATTCATATGGCTAGTGTGTTGATTGTTGCTGTTTACACGCACTGCTGTTCACATTAAATCTATAAAGTGCAATATAAGTATGTGCTGGTCAGTCAAAAATGATTGAGGCAGAAAGATCTTGGAGTGAAAATTGATTTCCCCCTCTTGTGAAAACTCAGTGACAGGTGACTTCAGCCATAACAAACACAGTCGTCTACAGGATTGCCTGAACTATTTATTGCCAAATGAGAACAAAAGGCCTTATTATATCCTCATTTGGAGCACAGTTGGCCAATTTGGTCTCCCTTACTCCAGGAAGGTCATTTTAACCCTGGCAACCAGCAAAAATAATGATTAGAATGATCTCAGGTCTATGACAGTATACTTAGAGGCACTTAGGTTTGTAGTTCTGCAGAGATCGGGGCTTACGTTGGGTGCCTGGAAGTTCATTTCTTATACAAGGTGATTGATATCCTGTTGTGGGGTAAAAACAATGACTGCAGATGCTGGAAACCAGATTCTGGATTAGTGGTGCTGGAAGAGCACAGCAATTCAGGCAGCATCCGAGGACAGGCAAAATCGACGTTTCGGGCAAAAGCCCTTCATCAGGAATAAAGGCAGAGAGCCTGAAGCATGGAGAGATAAGCTAGAGGAGGGTGGGGGTGGGGAGAGAGTAGCATAGAGTACAATAGGTAGGTGGGGAAGGAGATGAAGGTGATAGGTCAGGGAAGAGAGGGTGGAGTGGATAGGTGGAAAAGGAGCTGGGCAGGTCGGACAAGTCCAGACAGGTCGAGTTACTGGAGGTTAGAAACTAGGATGAGGTGGGGGAAGGGGAAATGAGGAAACTGTTGAAATCCACATTGATGCCCTGGGGTTGAAGTGTTCCGAGGCGGAAGATGAGGCGTTCTTCCTCCAGGCGTCTGGTGGTGAGGGAGCGGCGGTGGAGGAGGCCCAGCACCTCCATATCCTCGGCAGAGTGGGAGGGGGAGTTGAAATGTTGAGCCACTGGGCGATTTGGTTGATTGATGCGGGTGTCTCTGAGATGTTCCCTAAAGCACTCTGCTAGGAGGCGTCCAGTCTCCCCAATGTAGAGGAGACCGCATCGGGAGCAACGGATACAATAGATGATATTAGTGGATGTGCAGGTAAAACTTTGATGGATGTGGAAGGCTCCTTTAGGGCCTTGGATGGAGGTGAGGGAGGAGGTGTGGGCACAGGTTTTACAGTTCCTGCGGTGGCAGGGGAAAGTGCCAGGATGGGAGGGTGGGTCGTAGGGGTGCGTGGACCTGACCAGGTAGTCACGGAGGGAACGGTCTTTGCGGAAGGCGGAGAGGGGTGGGGAGGGAAATATATCCCTGGTGGTGGGGTCTGTTTGGAGGTGGCGGAAATGTCGGTGGATGATTTGGTTTATGCGAAGGTTGGTAGGATGGAAGGTGAGCACCAGGGGCATTCTGTCCTTGTTGCGGTTGGAGGGGTTGGGTCTGAGGGCGGAGGTGCGGGATGTGGATGAGATGCGTTGGAGGGCATCTTTAACCACGTGGGAAGGGAAATTGCGGCCTCTAAAGAAGGAGGCCATCTAGTGTGTTCTATGGTGGAACCGCTCCTCCTGGGAGCAGATACGGCGGAGGCGGAGGAATTGGGAATACGGGATGGCATTTTTGCAAGAGGTAGGGTGGGAAGAGGTGTAATCCAGGTAGCTGTGGGAATCGGTGGGTTTGTAGAAAATGTCAGTGTCAAGTCGGTCGTCACTGATGGAGATGGAGAGGTCCAGGAAGGGGAGGGAGGTGTCAGAGATGGTCCAGGTAAATTTAAGGTCAGGGTGGAATGTGTTGGTGAAGTTGATGAATTGCTCAACCTCCTCGCGGGAGCACGAGGTGGCGCCAATGCAGTCATCAATGTAGCGGAGGAAGAGGTGGGGAGTGGTGCCGGTGTAATTACGGAAGATCAACTGCTCTACGTAGCCAACAAAGAGACAGGCATAGCTGGGGCCCATACGTGTGCCCAGACATACTGTTGTCAGGTGTATAGAAAATGGAAGAGTGCTGAACTCCTCACAGTTCTTCAAGAAGATTTTCATTATAGTGAATTTTCGAAAAAAACAGTGATCTCAGAAACAGAAGATAATTGTAAATGATTATGGAAAGTTGATGTAAGGTTCTTGGAGTTCCTCATATTTGCTTAACTGTAATTAACAGCATACTCTTGGAATGCATGAAGTTGTGTTGTTTTTTGCCTTTCCCTCCCTGGGCCTGGGGAATGAAATAGGTGGCGGACAGCTAGGCATGAAGTCAACTGAAGAACAGAGTGACTCATGGGCGCTGATGACTTTTGCTCATTCTTGGTAGAGTTAGAAGATCCTTTATCCGAAATGCTTGGGACCAGCTGTTTTTCAGAATTTGGAATTTTTCGGTTTTCAGAATAGTGACAGTTTAATGGTGAAATTTTTAAAAATCTGACCAGAGAAGCAGACTCCAAAGTAAGAACGTGCTTGGCCATACCCCCCCTCACGTTGCATCGAGTGGATGTCGACTTGGGGGCTTTCACAGAGAAACCCCAGGCCTGTTGGTTCTTGGCCATGCCCGCTCACGTCGCATCTGAGTGACACACATCGAGTGGGTGTCGACTTGGGTTAACTGTTTGCTCGCCAAACAACCTTGTTAGTGAGAAAAAAATTTCACAAAAAACTTTCGGATTTCGGAGCTTTTCGGTTTTTGGATGTTCAGATAAACGGTCTTCCACCTGTACAACAAAAATAAAGATGTTGACTCCGAAACATAATCCATTTGTGAAATACCACCTTCGAGATAATAGATTAGATTACTTAGTGTGGAAACAGGCCCTTCGGCCCAACAAGTCCACACCGACCCGCCGAAGCGCAACCCACCCATACCCCTACATTTACCCCTTACCTAACACTACGGGCAATTTAGCATGGCCAATTCACCTGACCTGCACATCTTTGGACTGTGGGAGGAAACCGGAGCACTCGGAGGAAACCCACGCAGACACGGGGAGAATGTGCAAACTCCACACAGTCAGTCGCCTGAGGCGGGAATTGAACCCAGGTCTCTGGCGTGTGAGACAGCAGTGCTAACCACTGTGCCACCGTGCTGCCCATTGTGAGAATGACTAAGCATTCCGAGTTAGCATAGGATGATTTGGAATTATCGGGGCAGGTGGGAGGGATTAGGGTGGTAGGTGGCTAGAGAACGTAACAGCCTCTGATACAACTGGAACAGAGTCCCAGAAAACAGATGGGCATTCTAACCAGCACACCTCAGCATGCACCCACCTCTATGGCCTCTAATGATCTATTTCTGGGTTTGGTGGTTCAAAACTCTACCCGTCCCCGGTGGGTGAAAATCTTCTGCAATGAGGTCTTTTAAAGAAATATGGATCTGCAAAGTCAGGGAGTTTTGCAACTCAATTGGCTGTTATGCTGTTGTAATTTTCAATTTCCCGACTATATCCACATAGATATAGTGACCAAGAGAGATTACTCATGCGGGTCTTTTCGGTGAAGTTTACTTACTACCGAGACAGGCCAATTGAGTTGCAAAACTCCCTGACTTTGCAGATCCATATTTCTTTAAAAGACCTCATTGCAGACAATTTTCACCCACCGGGGACGGGTAGAGTTTTGAACCACCAAACCCAGAAATAGATCATTAGAGGCCATAGAGGTGGGTGCATGCTGAGGTGTGCTGGTTAGAATGCCCATCTGTTTTCTGGGACTCTGTTCCAGTTGTATCAGAGGCTGTTACGTTCTCTAGCCACCTACCACCCTAATCCCTCCCACCTGCCCCGATAATTCCAAATCATCCTATGCTAACTCGGAATGCTTAGTCATTCTCACAACTCCAATCCCACCTTCCTGACCACTCAACAAGCACCTACCAACAGCAGATTCAATGGGCTGTGTGCCTACAAAAATAAATTCATGCTACTACACATATGTCAATGAAAGGGAAGATGATGGCCTGTTAATCCAGAGACCCTAGTAATATTCAGGGCACCGGGTTCAAATCCTGCTCTGACAGGCAGTGGAATTTGAATTCAATAAAACAAAATCTGGAATTAAGAATCTAATGATGACCATGAGTTCATTGTTGATTATCAGGAAAAACCCATCTGGTTGTCCTTTAGGGAAAGAAACTGCCATCCTTACCTAATCTGGCCAACATGTAACTCCAGACCTTCAGCAATGTGGTCGACGATTAACTACCCTCTGGGCAATTAGGGATGTGCAATAAATGCTGGCCTGGCCAATGATGCCCACATCTGTGAATTAATTAAAAATAAATTCAAAGCTTTTAAATCTACTCA
Organism: Chiloscyllium plagiosum; assembly: GCF_037043375.1. Lineage (NCBI taxonomy): Eukaryota > Metazoa > Chordata > Chondrichthyes > Orectolobiformes > Hemiscylliidae > Chiloscyllium > Chiloscyllium plagiosum. The sequence goes on from NW_028270146.1 coordinate 27,118,893, forward strand.
AGTGTTAATCTCTCATCGAATTAAACATATTTCTATTTGGATAAAAGACAGTAAATCCTTTAATAGCCTCTTCAAATTATCCATCAAACTGTAAAGTCAAAAAAACTCTTGCTGAAATAATTGTTGCTTTTGAAATTCGGCCAAACCATCATTTCATAATGACACAGTACTAGCCCTAGGAAAAGTCAACAAAGACCTCTTTCTAATCTGCATAACCAATTGATAATTTTTTTTTCCAACTGACACGAGATGATCTGCCAATAAAAGCAGTCCGGCAAAGGGTTTTTCTTAAAACAAACCTGTACTGATAGCTTCGGCCTTTTACTCATATTTAAAGAGCAGGGGATTTAAACAAAAATCAGTTCCTAACACCTTTCAAAGCCATTTGCATTTATTGTATAAATTTGTGAGATTTATACTGCATTTAGAGCAGCCAGAAAGGGGTCTGTCTGAAATCACCTCTAAATTCAAATGACCCTGATAGGTTTGGGTAAACCCTCTTGTGTGAATCACAACCCTGTCCATTCCAGCTAGACTAAAAGCCATCAGAATTAAGGCAGGACAATGCATCTGGGTCTTGACTGCTAATTGTAGAGGCATGTAGAATGTTGTTCTAGATTAGAGTGGTGCTGGAAAAGCACAGTTGTTCAGACAGCATCCGAGGAGCAGGAAAATCGACGTTTCGGTCAAAAGCCCTTCATCAAGAAGAGAGACAGTGCCTGCAGGGTGAAGAGATAAATGAGAGGAGGAATGTTTCCAACTCAATGATAATCCAGACTTTAGAGTACTTCATAATGCACATTGGCTCTCATTTTTATAACCAAGAGATACCACAGCCCTATGACAACCACTGTTCCAAATCCACAGTCTTCTAGATGTACCTCAGCTGAAAGCTGGGTCCAAGGTCTGGAATGCAAATGATTAAGCTATCACAGTAAAGCTATTTATTTAAAATCCAATGCAAGTAATGCCTTGGGAAATGAAAACAAGAAATGATGGAAATACTCAGCAGATTAGGTAGCACTTGTGGAGAGACATAGAGTCAGCATTTCAGGGTGGTGACTTTTTAACAGAATCAGGCTTTATCAAGAGTCTATTGAAAGGTCATCAACCTGAAATATTAACCATGTATCTCTCTCAATGTCAATTTTCATAATATCCCATGTGGTTTACTCAGCCCCTTTAGAGAGCAAACTGCTATCCTTACCTGGTCTGGCCTACATGTGACTCCAGACCCACAGCAATTGTAGTTGATTGACTCATAACTGCCCGCCTGGGCTATTAGGGGTGGACATTAACTGCTGGTTATCCAGTGACACCCATATCGTATGAATGAATTAAAAATACACTATTTTTGATATTTTGATAAATTTCACAACCATAACCATCCATTAAATATGCAAATCTTCAGAACTCTTTTCCTCTTCAAGGAGAAATTTGATCCTTACTAAATCTAAATTTCATGTCGGTGATTTGATATTGCAGCTGGTTCTAAAAATAGATCTCCCTCAGTGAGGATCATTAATATTTAAACCCCAAAACTGTGTATATGATAACAACAATGGCAGAGGTGAAAAAGATAAATGCTGTGAATCAGGTATGGACTACTGGAAATATATAGCAGCCACCTTACCATCTCAGGGATAAAGGGTTAACCTATTGAATTGATACTGATCATCACAACTGCATTCATCCTTAGGATATCTATTGACAAGAAATGTTCACAGCATAGTAGTTCATTATTTCCTCCAGCCTGACTCCCTTAAGCACTACAGCCAAATAATCTCATCACATTCCCTGTCATTATTTCCTCGGAGCAGCCTTGCCCTATTTTCATATATCAACCCCTTTTCAAAACTAAATAAAACATCCCATCCCTTATCACCATCTCACCTGTAGCTCCATTTTCCTCTCATGGGATATGGGCACCATTGGCAACTGAATGGCAGAGCAGACTCAATGGACTGAATGGCCCAATTTATGTTCCTATGTCTTGTGGTCTTATGGTCTGATTGAATTTAAGTTCTAGCAGCTAATATGATTGGATTTGAATCAAATTGTGTCTATAGTATTATTGAGGCGTATTGATTGCAAGTCCAGGGACATCCCCACTACCCCACCATCTCCTGTCATCTTTGCTGTGGATGTGTCACTGCTACCTAATTCTGTTTTCCCATCTACCCCCCTCCACCCAAACTAAAACACCCACCATTGCCACCCCAACCCTTTATCCATCAACATCAAAACAAATACCTTTGTTTATAACACCCTCCATTGCCTCTACAATTTGTTGGATTTAGATTTTACTCTCGACCTCTGGTCAACTGCTCATTCTCCTCTCCCTCTGTTTTGCAATTATTTGCAAAGCCTTCAACTCCAGTTTAAGCTAATCCCCCTAAACTGGGCGTTAGCACCAATTGATTGTGAGTAAATTGGGATATTCTGCAACTTTTGACGATCTGAAATTCAGAGAGACAGAAGGGAGTTTGGATAGGATTCTTCTTACTTCCTGTTGTAACTTTGGTGGACGACTGACAGAAATGCCAAAGAAACATCTGCTTACACTATTTCTCTGCAGGTTCTGCCAATCTCACAAGAAATGTGATGCCATTGATCACAAAATGTTTTTACGCACTTGCAAGCCACTTTATTAATTGTCGTTATTGCTGATTAGTTGCCATTTTGTGCTAACAAATGCAGAATATCTCCTTGCAAAAAGATCCTAATGTTTGTAAGATGTTTTTTGACTTAAGTTTTTTTAATCCAAAACAAATAAGATATATTTCACAACATTTAATGGGATGTTTACAAACAAAGATATTTCTTGGTAGATTGTGAATGAATCCTGAAATGACTTAGTAACAAGAAGTAGCAGGGTAATGTAGTTAGCTGCTTCTTGATTTAATCATTTAACAGCATTCGTAACTATCTCACGTTCTGAATGCTAACATTTTCTAATAGATTGATAGAATGTTTATCATTTTTTCAATTAGTATAGTCATAGAGTTATACAGCACAGAAACAGACCCTTCAATCCAACCAGTCCCAGCCATGCATAATTCCAATTAAACTAGTCCCACTGCCTGCTCCTGGCTTATATCCCTCCAGACCTTTCTTATTCATGTACTTATCCTAATGTCTTTTAGGGGTGGTACATGTATGGAATGAGCTGCCAGAGGAAGTGGTGGAGGCTGGTACAATTGCAACATTTGAAAGGAATCTGGATGGGTATATGAATAGGAAGGGTTTGGAGGGATTTGGGCCAGTGGTGACAGGCGGGACTAGATTGGGTTGGGATACCTGGTCGGCATAGACGAGTTGGACCAAAGGGTTTGTTTCTGTGCTGTACATCTCTATGACTCTATGACTCAGGGAGTTCATTTCACACATGAACCATCCTCTGTGTAAAAAAAGTTGCCCTCATGTCTTTGTTAAATCTGTCTCCTCTGACCTTAAAAACTTGCCACTTAGTTTTGAAATTCTCCATCCTAGGAAAAAGACAACCACCATTAATTATTATCTAAATGCCTTATTATTTTATGAACATTTATAAGATCTCCTTTCAATCTCCTAAATTCCAGTGAAAGAAGTCCCAGCTATCCAGCCTTTCTTTATTACTCAAACCTCCATACCTGGCAACATCCTGATAAATGTCTCCTGAATGCTCTCTGACTTAATAATATCCTTCCTATAACTGGATGAACAGTTTGAGTTTCTTCTGTAAATATGTTCAAAATTCAGTGTGACCTATCTCATGAGGAAATTACAATCAATTTCCATACAAACAGTGGAATTTTCTGACTTTTATATCAATGATTTAGTGGAATTCATGTTTCATGTGTCTATGCCATTTGTACATCATCTTGCATCCTGTTTGCCCTTTCGCCTCGAACAAGACTATTTGCATTTGGTGCCTGTCCTGAAGCTGATAAAGCAATGAAGCATCCACCTCCAAATTATCTACTCCAAAATGCTTAAGAAACCAAAGCATACGCACAAAGTCTGTTGAAACACCAATGTAATTCAACATCTAAACTCTTGTTATTGTATATTTTAAAACCATAGGCAGGAATAATGTTATTTTCATAAATAGAAATTTAGTGCTTGCCATTTTAGGTGGTGGGGAACATATATGTGATAAGAAAACATCAAAATTATGTATATGAATATATATATATTCCTGCATATATACAACATAGTACATTGAAATTTAATATCCATAAATTATAATAGATCTACAAGGGAATGATAGATTAGTGCTACCAATATAAGCAACAGAATGCAACATAAATGATACAATATTATAAACTACATTTTGAATTGCATTATATAAAATGCAATCTGAATTCTCTACATTTATAATTAAGCTTTAAGATAATCAATTGATAATAGAAAGTCATTGAAGAGCCAAATCACACTTGAAGCAGAAAGATAAATTCTGGGAAGTGAAATGGAATCAAGAGACAAAGATCACGGTGACAAAGTTAGCTCAAAAAAATGTGAAATAGGTTATTTAATATAAGCTGCAATGTAAAACAATCATCAGTGCACATGACAGAACAATAGATATCCTTCACTGCCGGAGAACATTCTAAAATATGGTCTATAGATTGCAGGGGATTTGCAGGCTGTGTAATTGAACCTCTCCAGGCCAGTCATTGTATTTTTTATTCCAATTTCAATCCTGTGCTCTGCTCTGTGTGCTCATCAAGCACCAGAGTCAGTATTCGACCCTGGGGACCAGACTGTGCTTCTATATGCAAATGCAGCTGCACCTGGGCAGCAAAGCAAGCCTGCACATAGTTTAGCTATGCTAATCTGATTGATCGAAAGCATATTGCAGAACACACGCAGGCCAGAGATAAGAAGAGCCATTTTTCAAAAAAAAAAACGGGAGCTGGTTGAAAGGGAAACCATTGCAGGGAGAAAGGAATTCCAGCCTTTGGATTTCGTCGGGATGGATTCTTTATTGCAAGGATTATACTGATTGTAAATCCTCATAATTGAATTATTGTTATTATCTAATAAGAATCAATTGGCAGAGTATATATACCGTGGAACAAGATAAATACAATTTACTGAACGTTATTGTCTAAAATAACATCCAATGGTAAATAATTTCAATAATAAAGAAAGAACAATCAGACAGTATACATAATCTTAAAATGTGGACATTGTATGCAACCTCCTATTTTGTTTAGCTTTGTGTGAGTGGAAAATGATACAAATTGAATTTGTAGCAGTCTCATAGAGCTAGAGAGTTAACGTTAAGACCATAGCATCATTTTTGGTTTTTTAACTTTATTTCTTCTACTTTTTCGGCTCCATAAGTCAGTCTGCTCAGAGGCTTCCATCAATGATACTAGAAAATGATCAGGCGTTGTGCAAGACATTCCATACAGATAAACTTAAACTCCTTTTGACTCCTCTATTTCATGGCACAGACCAGAACTGGGAGCATGCCATGCAGGGAATCATCGACGTTAACTCACATAGCCCCGATCTGTGCAACGTCATATTAGTTTCGATCAGCCTGATGCATGACACGTTGCCATCAATAAAGCATATTGTGGGAGGTTTTAGTTTTAAAATAATCATACAAATCCTCAGTCTCATGATATGAGAAGGTGGGAGTGAACAGGAGAGGATGATTGAAGTAAATGACTTGCAGGGAAAAGTGCTCACACAAACTCACTGAATAGCTCCTGAAAACAAAAAGTGCTGGGGATGACAATGGAGAGATCAAACAAACGTTCCAAGTCTCAATGACTCTTCATCAGATTTGAAGTGAGGTGTAGAAGGGGCAGCTTTTATGCAATAGTTGGGGGGGTGGGGGGCGGGGATGGAGTGGATTGCTGGGGCAAAAAGGCCGATGATAGTTCAGATTAAATGATCGGAATGTGAGAATGGCAGAACAATGGTGCATCTAACTGCCAAACAGGAAAGAACAGATAGTCCAACTGGTGTGGGGCAAGGGGAAAGAGGGTGACAGAGAAAACACCAAGTTAAAAGAATGCTAAAAGATTCCAGCATCTGCAGTAATTTTCTCCCCCTGGACCAAATGGCTAGTTGCTAAACTGTTAAATTTCAGACTGATCATAGCACCTTCCACTTTAGTTTGACCTTCCCCTCAGTTAGAAAGCAATGGAACTCTTTATCTGCCTGGATCTCCTCTTCCACCATTTTATGTTCAGATTTAACATAGAATCACAGTGCAGAAGAAGGCTATTTGGCTCGTCTTGTCTGCACTCACTCACTGAATGAGCAATTATGCCTTATTGCCACTTGCCATAGCCATGCACATTCCTTCTATTTAAATGATTATCTAATGCCCACTTGAAGGCCTTGATTGAACAAGTCCCCACCACACTTCCAGGCAGTACATTCCAGAAGCAAATTATTAACTGCACGAGAAAGTGTTTCTCACATCACATTTCATTCTTATGTATACTGTTTTATATCTCTGCCCACTTGTTCTTGAACAGTTTCTCCCTTTCAACTTTCTCAAGGCTTCTGATGATTTGAAAACATTAATCAACTATTTTCTTAGCTATCTTCTCTCTGAGGCAAACAGTTCCAATTCTCCAATCATTCCTGAGAACTGAAGTGTTTCATCACTGGAACTATGCACCCAGAATTGTAAACTATAGTGCAGCTCAATTCTAATTCATGTTTATACAGGTTCCACTCAACCTCTACGCCCTGTCGTTTATGCCCCTATTGATAAAACCTAGAACATTTAATGCTTTAAAAAAAAACTGCTGGAGAAACTCAGCAGGTTTTGGCAGCATCTGTGGAGAGAAAGCAGAGCCAACATTTTGTGTCCAGTGATCTTTCTTCAGAAGTATTTTGTTTAATTCTGAAGAAGTGTCACTGGACATAAAGTGATAGCTGCTTTCTCCGCACAGATTCCTCCAGACCTGCTGAGTTTCTGGATGTAAGTTTGTTTGCTGAGCTAGAAGGTTCATTTTGTCATATACTAGGTAGCATCATCAGTGAGTCCCCGATGAAGCACTGGTGTTAGTGACCCACTTTCTATTTATGTGTTTAGGTTTCCTTCTGTTGGTGATGTGATTTAACATAGTGATGTCAGTTCTTGTGGTGATGTCATTTCCTGTTCTTTTTCTCACCACAGGAACTGACACCAGCATGGGAAATGACATCAACAACCCAAGGAAACCTAAACACATAAAGAGAAAGTGAGTTACTAACACCAGTGCTTCACCGGAGGCTCACTGATGATGATAGGCAGAAGGGAGGATTGCAGATTCTGGGGATTAGAGTCGAGAGTGTGGTGCTGGAAAAGCACAGCAGGTCAGGCAGCATCTGAAGAGCAGGAGTGTCGATGTTTCAGGCAAAAAACCTTCATCAGGAATGAGGGCTGGTGATTCCTGATGAAGGGCTTTTGCCCGAAATGTCGACACTCCTGCTCCTCGGATGCTGCCTGACCTGCTGTGCTTTTCCAGCGCCACTCTCACTGATGATATTACCTGGTATGGTGATGAAACGTATGAAAATGAACCTTCCAGCTCAGTGAGTAAACTTACATCCAGAACCTCAACCTGAGCTACAAATCTTCTCAAAACTCATTGCTGAATTTCTCCAGCAATTTCTGTTTTTGCTTGTTTAAGAACTCCAGCATTCACAGCTCTGTTTTATCTTTCATGTTATATTGTCTCTCCATATTATTTCTCCCAAAATCTATAGTTATCCACATTGAACTTCATCGGCCCCCTATCAGAACAATCCACAAACATCCTCAATGCCCTTTTGAAGTTCTACATTATTCTCCTCACAGTTTACAATATTTCCAAGTTTTGTGTCATTCCACATACTTTGTATTTTCTCATCACTCCAAGATCTAAATGGATCATGGCTGATCATCTAATTCCTGTTTTCTCGTCATACCCTTTGATGCTTTTAGGCCTTAGAGTTATATCTAACCTATTCTTGAAAATATTCAATCTTTTGGCTTCAACTGCTTTCTGTGGCAAAGTTCCATGGACTCACTACTCCATGGGTGAAGAAATAATAAATAATGAAAAGCTAGCATCCCCATACTAACACCTGGGGAACTCCATTGCTAACCTTCCGTCCTGGTAAATTATCTTGCCACAATCCCTTTTATTCTGTGAGCAATAGCTTTTGTCATTATTCCCACATTAATTGTTTCTTCCTCCTGTATCTCATACATTCTCTCTTTCTTTGAAATATTGTCCGTCTCCCGCATTGGCCTGGCATTGGTTCTTAGCTTTCATTCACAGTTTCAATATCCACTGTGAAAGCATTGGACTCTCATACTCAAGATACCACTCAAAGCAGCATTCCAGTCTAGATTCTGAAAATTGTAATAGTCTGTTGCCAGAAAACCTATTATGGGCGGCACGGTGGCACAGTGATTAGCACTGCTGCCTCACAGCGCCAGAGACCTGGGTTCAATTCCCGACTCAGGCGACTGAATGTGTGGAATTTGCACATTCTCCCCGTGTCTGCGTGGATTTCCTCCGGGTGCTCCGGTTTCCTCCCACAGTCCAAAGATGTGCAGGTCAGGTGAATTGGCCATACTAAATTGTCCGCAGTGTTAGGTAAAAAGGGGTACATGTAGGGGTATGGGTGGGTTGTGCTTCGGCGGGGCGGTGTGGACTTGTTGGGCTGAAGGGCCTGTTTCCACACTGTAAGTAATCTAATCTAATCTATTTTAGAAAGTTTCTATAAAACATCTGTAAAGGAAAATAACTCCTGGAAAAAAGGAAATGCACACGCTACTCAATGTAGCCATTCCTGCCTGGTGCAAGTAATAAAATGGGAGCTTCAGGCACATGTAGCAAGTGTCATATTTTCATATTATTTGAATGCAGTTTGCAGCCTATGATACTGAAGCACAGCACTGTAATAAATACTACTTCTTTGAGCCCAGGCACAGTCGTCATGGAGATTGTGTTTTCACCACACACGATATAGGATCAAACTCTTTCATGGTTAATGCGGATTTAAGGTGCTTGTCAGAAGTGCACTTGTATTGCTAGGTTAGCCATACTCTAGCTCTTACCATGACTAAGCAGTATTTGACTGCAGAAAAGGTCTGAATTGTGCAGTGATTCTCATGTCAGCACTTGCCTTGAACAGAAAATGGAGATGACAAATCTTCAAACTGGATTCTTTCAATTGGTAAAAAGCATAAGATGGAAGACTGTGCATTTATGTAGTTTCCCATGACATTAAAAGCATTTCACATGCAATAAATTGTTTACTTTCCTGTCGTAGTTGCTGTTACATTGGCAAATATTGTAGTGAAATTACACATAGCAAATTCGCCAAGACAGGAAACAAGATGAACCTGTTTCTGATGATGTTGGTTGATAAAGAAGACTTTATTTCCTGATGAAATGTGCCCAGCTAATCTATTGCAAAGGGCAGTTAAGAGTTATCCTCATTGCTGTAGGTCTGGAGTCACATTAGTAAGACAGATCTTCCTGAAAAAACAGTGAATCAGGTGGAACTTTGCAACAAATAACAATCATCTACAGTAACCAATGCTGAGAATTGCTTTTTAAATTCCACACTTTATTAATTAAACTTAAATTGTTGTGGTGTGATTTGAATCCATCCCTTGAGAGTATTCTGCTAGGCATTTAGATTATGAATCCACTACCATCAAGCCACTTTTGGCTAAAAGTTTGGGAGAACTAATAGCTTTATGAATGGCTCCATCAGGAGTTTTACATTATCCAATAAAACATCACATAAGGTATCTCCTTTAAACTCAATCTTCTAATACGAAGAAGGGGATGAACTAGCTGATAGTTGTATAGCCAGGATTTAATACAAGGCCCATTTCCAGTGGCCCTGAAGGCCACAACTGAATTGCATGAGGCCGAGGTTGTAGTTACTGCTACCGTAAGGCACCACCAGCTAAACAGAGAGTTCTGACTCAGCGCCACTGCTAGGAATGGTGGCCAATTCTGGGACTGTACAGCTTCTAGACCAAGAGCACTGGACATCTGCATAAGGGTAAATTGGGAGGACTCACCAGTAGCTGCTTGACTGACCCCCGCAAGGGGCAATTGGGAGGTATTATCGAGAGACCACAGTCAAAATCTTCACACTGTGTGAGGGTGGGAGGTCCTCCAGGAGCACCAGCTTTCTGAAATGGAGGCCCCCATTCCAAACCTGCAGGCGGACAACCAAGTTATACCTGGCAGCATTGCAACGTGATGAGAGCTACCCCACTCCTGGTGAAATAACACCAGAGACAGGCAAAGCTTCGCTTTGCCATTCTATCTAATAGGAGGCACAAAATGCTAGTCTACATGTGCATGAAGAGACTTGGGAATACTCCTGTGTGTTTTCCCGGATACTCACTCCCAGTTCCGTAAAACCATATGGCAAAGATCAGTAGTAGGCCTTTCAGTCCATCAAATCTGCTTCACCATTCAATGAGGTCGTGGCTGATCTGGTAATCCTCAATTTGAACTTCCTTGCCTTTTCGCCATAACCCTTAATTGCCTTAAAGCTTAAAAATCCATCTGTCTTAGCTTTGACAATACGTAATGACCCAATCTCAACAGCCCTCTGCACTATCCTCTGAAGGAAGAAATCTTTCCTCATCTCTGTCTTAAATGGGTCTTTATGTCCTCTGTTCCTAGATTCTCCCTCAAGGGGAAACAACCTCTCCACATCAAGTACTCTAAGAAGTTTGTATGTTTCTTTAAGGTCACCGCTCATTCTCCTAGGTTCCAAGGAGTACAGGCCCAACCTCTCCTTCAAGAATATTCCCTCTATACTTGATATTGGCTAGTGAATGTCTCTTGAATGTCTCTAATGCCAAGATATCTTTCCTTAGATATGGTACCCCTTATGAAATCTGCAACATCAGTGCCATCCAGTGTGTAACTGAGTGAGGGCTTTTTGAGATAGTCCACCGCTACTTCCTTTCTCTTAGCTCCATCATGGAGCTATCTAATGATTAGTTGTAGAGGATACATCACTGCAGAGTATCTACAGAGGAGGCCCTGTTCTTGGACAATGAGAAAGTTCATCGCTTGATAATAATAAGTGTAATAACATTTGGTCGGACATAGTTACTGGTACAAATACATCTGCCCCCTCTAAAACTTTCAGTTGAACTCCTTGCCTCCACCTATAGCTTGTTTATGACAGTGTACCCAATGTAGTATAATCATTAACCCTTTCAGAACCGTTATCCTATGCATCATGTATTAGTGATATTCCCTAACCAGGGATTCAATTTTTAAAGTCATTTGCGGGACATGGCTATTCCTGGCAGGTATATTGACCATTCCTTATCTCACATGTCAATTCAATTTTGATCCACCATTTTGAACCATTGTAGTCCATGCGGTGTAATTGAGCCTATAATGCTATACAGCAGTATGTAATTACCATTAAAAATCATTTGGAGTGTTTGCAAAAACATGATGCTTTTGAACAGCATAAAATAACAGTATAATGCTCACACTATCTAGCTTCCAGCAGCCTGATGAATAATTAGAAAGGATTTGTAGTGCTGCAAATGATTTATGAGCTGCAGTGTTACTTTACTTAAAGGAAAGTTAACCTTAATTCTGAGTAAAATAAATGTTTATAAACATTAACAGAGACAATTGTAGGCTGCTGAAGGACAATCACTTAGCCATAAATTGCCTAAAATGCTAAAGACTGCTTTGATTTGAGAAAATGGAACAGACGTTTTTGAAGATGCATCACAATTCACACCAGTCTCAACCTCGTCAATATTTGGTTGGCTTGGCATAGCACAGAAACAGACAAAACTTCACCATGGTGGCCAGCACAGAAATGTGGCTTATCTGAGAAAGTCAGGGAAATGTTCAACAGGTCTAGCTGCATGTAATGGAGAGCGAAACAGAGTTAACGTTTCAAGCAATGACCTTATATCAGATTCTCAGGCCCCAAATGATTTGGGCAATGCTGAAAAATCTGGGAGAATCAGGTTAGAATTCAGCTGAGGCCTTTCTTGATGTCAGGATCAACAAATGACATTTTTCAACAGCATCTGTGGGCGGCATGGTGGCACAGTGGTTAGCACTGCTGCCTCACAGCGCCAGAGACCTGGGTTCAGTTCCCGCCTCAGGCGACTGACTGTGTGGAGTTTGCACGTTCTCCCCGTGTCTGCGTGGGTTTCCTCCAGGTACTCCGGTTTCCTCCCACAGTCCAAAGATGCAGGTCAGGTGAATTGGCCATGCTAAATTGCCCGTAGTGTTAGGTATGGGGTAAATGTAGGGGTATGGGTGGGTTGCGCTTCGGCGGGTCGGTGTGGACTTGTTGGGCCGAAGGGCCTGTTTCCACACTGTAATGTAATCTAATAATCTAATAACAAGATTCTCACGAGTAAGCAGTGAGAAGTCTATTAATGAGGATTATCAGTCTTTTCTCGCCTTCATTAATGTGCACTGTCCTATTCCATCACTCCCTAGATCAAAACTAGACGATGAGAATTCTTGACTTGAATATCTGAACAGTACCTGGGAACACATCTCACCAGTTGCTCCTCCGCATTGTCATCTTATTCACCCAGCAGCAACATCTGAGGGCACTTTGCATGGGAATCAGCTGATTATACCACATATCCATGGATGCTGGAACCTGACATATTCCAGCCTCATCACAACAGCATGGCTGTGACTCATTTACAGATTCAATCAATAAGCACATTGACCTGGACCCAATATACCGACCACTGCAGCGGACAGCTGGAACTGACAACCGGAAGCGGCAGATTCAAACCACTATAAATGCCAGAGGAAAGATCACAGAAGCGCTTCACAGGAGGCTCCCAAGCACTGAGGATGTCACCTAGACAGCGGACGAAATGTCTGCAACACAAATTCTAAAGGGAGTAGTTCTCAGCCAAGTAAAGGGTGGCACATTGTGGCTCAGTGGTTAGCACTGCTGTCTCCCAGCAACAGGGACCCAGGTTTGATTCCAGCCTCGGGTGACTGCCTGTGCACATTCTCCCTGTGTCTGTATGGGTTTCCTCCCACAGATCTGCAGGTTAAATGGATTGGCCAGACTAAATTGCCCATAGTGTGCAGGCTAGATGGATTAGCTATGAGGATCTGGGTGGGTTGCTCTTCGGAGGGGTGGTGTGGACTTGACGCTTTCACACTCTAGAATTCTAGGATACCCTTCACTCAGAAGCTTCCAGCACAGTAAGCCAAGGGCACCTCTGATAGCTTATGCCCAATCATTCGGCTGCTTGGGACAGTCGGGATCAGGACCATATCCTTGGAGGGGTGAGTGGTGTTTGTGGTGTTGGGGGAATGGGTAACAGCAAGTGAGGGAACATGTTGCACACAAGTGACAGTATTGGAGCGTTTGCTTCAGTAGATGGCATGTGATGAAGTAGAGGAAAGATGGAGTCACTAACCCTAATGCAGCAGGAAAGGTCATTGACCTTCTTACAATACTGCTTGGCATTCCTCTAGATAGATGAGGTTGCAATGAGCAGGCTGGCATGTTCTGAAACTGTGCTCTCCTTTGCTGCTGCTTTGGGAAGAGAATGTTTATCCTCTGCAATAGCCCATCCATCAGAACCTACAGCTTCGTGTCCCCAAAGTATGACGTGAATTCCCTCTAATCCTTTGTGTCATGAACCGTACAGGGCAACTCCAGACTGACAGTGCTTGACCTGACGCATCAATGAACATTTAAAGATGGCATCCAGTGCCAGGTGTCCTTTGGTAGTGAGTACCCCGACTGTGGCAACTAGGAGAGTCAGGTTAACATCAGATGAGATGGGCACGATCAATCGTTGATGAGGTGAGTTTGTGACTATAGCAAAAGGAGATCATGAGAGAAAACCTCCATGATACTCACTGAAATGACACTTTGCCTGACTATGATAATATTCAGTCCTTCATCTTTGATTTTGTTGAAAGTTTGTTGATATGGCAGATTCTTTTTTCAGAACATCCTGCTGGATGCAAGGAGCAATGATTGACTGGAAACAGCCTGATTGGCTGGCATCTCTGAAGTCCCAGCAGCACCATTGGCAGCAGTGGCCAAAACTAGGACTCCAAGCAGACCTCCAATTCCAACTGTCAGACTCCAAGAGCAGGTTAAGTGCCAGAGGATCTCACAGTGGAAGGTGGAGGTGAATCCTAGAAGTCTGCGAAGGGAGAAAGGAATAGTGAGTCTTAATGGAGAGGAGGCAGAGGGCTCAGGAAGTGAAAGGTGGTGTCATGACTTTGAGGCAGAGAAAACCAACAGTGGCACTGATCTCATGGAGATGAATCTGATGGGGTCCCCCAATTTCCATCTGAGGTCTGGACAAGCTGAGAGGCTGGGCTTTCCTCTATCCTTAACCTCCCTCTTTCAACCTCATAATTGAAAGTGAAAGTTTGAATAAGCGATTAAAGTTATGAAGCATTTTTACATAACAAGGGTCATAGAATTTGTAACTGTTTTCCACAAACAGTAGTGGATGCAGGTCAGTTAATTTTAAATCTGAGGTACGTTTTTTTCATTAAGCAAAGTGAAGGATTTGGGCCAAATGCAGGCACAGAGTCATAGAGTCATAAAGATGTACAGCATGGAAACAGACCCTTCGGTTCAACCCGTCCATGTGACCAGATATCCCAACCCAATCTAGTCCCACCTGCCAGCACCCGGCCCATATCCCTCCAAACCCTTCCTATTCATATACCCATCCAAATGTCTTTTAAATGTTGCAATTGTACCAGCCTCCACCACTTCCTCTAGCAGCTCATTCCATACACGTACCACCCTCTGTGTGAAAAAGTTGCCCCTTAGGTCTCTATTATATCTTTCCCCTCTCACCCTAAACCTATGCCCTCTAGTTCTGGACTCCCCGACCCCAGGGAAAAGACTTTGCCTATTTATCCTATCCATGCCCCTTATAATTTTGTAAACGTCTATAAGGTCACCCCTCAGCCTCTGACGCTCCAGGGAAAACAGCCCCAGCCTGTTCAGCCTCTCCCTATAGCATATGAAGTTAGGCCACTGATCAGCCACGATTTCATTGAATGTTGGACCAGGCTCCAGGGGCTAGATGGCCGACTTATGTTCCTCTAAGAGCAGGAAGGAAGCAGTCCTGTGTGGGCAATAATGAAGGCAAGGGTAGGTAAGCAGGTCTAGGCCTCACCCTAGGTAATACTGCAGACAGTTCAGCGTGAATGGGCAGCAGAATGTAAAACTCTGCCCACTCTCTGTTTCTCAGCCTGTCCTGACCAGCATTTTCTGTTTATTATTTCAGAGTTGCAGCATCGGCACTATTTTGTTTTTGCATATTTTATCTGGAGTTCATCTTGTGAGTCTGGAGTGGACTATTTGTGGCACTAAACAATGAGCAGTCAATGGATTCACATGACAGATCTCTGCTTTCGTATGTTGTGTTATCTTAATACAAGCATTGGTCCATTTATTTTAAATGGGTTAACACAGCCTCTAAGATAGCAGACAGAGGAATGTCAACAGCTACTTCTAAATGGTAGAGATTTGAATCACGTTCTGACAACAATAGAGCGCTCCTGTCAAAACTAAAAGTAAAGCTTGTGGTAATCTACTAGTAATCTTTCCCCCACTTAGAAAACACATCTGTGTAAAAGACTGCTCACTTTTTCATGCTCACATTTGTTTGTTCTACCATTGACCTTGTACTCATTCCAAATAAGGCCAAGAGAGGCTGGAGGCAGAGGCACTGAGTCCTAGCCCAGGCATTGTTCTAACCCAATTAGAAAAGGTAGCAGAGAGATTGCTATTAGCTGCAATACCCTTAGCATTCCTGTACCAGTAGTGTTGGGGTCTATTAGGAGATCCATTCCTGAAATGTGGCATGGAATTCTTAAGATTCCAGTGAATTCGATAGATTTTGTAACCACTTTAGAAATTGACCCGGGGCGGGGAGGTGGTGAGGGGTGGGGTGGGGCGGGGGAGGGGGGTAGTGGTGGGAGGGAGCTGAGTGGAAACAGTATTATGATGCTACTGAAAGCACTCTGACACTTCCACATCTCCCCATATTGAATGTTTGAGGGCCAATTCTCCCCTTTTACTGTTTTAAAATCATTAATTAAAAAAAACAAAATTGATGCATGATTTGGAGGTACGAGTGTCGGACTGGGGTGGACAAAGTTAAAAATCGCACAGCACCAGCTTATGGTCCAACAGGGTTATTTGGAAGTATTAGCCTTTAGAGCGCTGCTCCTTCATCAGGTAGCTTGCTGGTACTTCCATCTAAACCTTTTGGACTATAACCTGGTGTTGTGTGATTTTTAAAATTAATGCAAACAGCTCCAAAGGTCTCTGTAGCAAAAAATCAAAACAGAAAAAGGAATTTGTTGAAGTTAAATTGAACGATCAATTTTGAGGGGGGTGGTGTGTGTGTGTGTAATGATGCAACCCAGCGCCCCACCCCCCCCACAATTCTCATCGATTGCTGAAGGTCTGAAATGGTAGGTAAAAACAAGGACTGCAGATGCTGGAAACCAGATTCTAGATTAGAGTGGTACTTGAAAAGCACAGCAGGTCAGGCAGCCACCCCTCCAACCGTAAGAAGGACAGAACCTCCCTGGTGCTCACCTTCCACCCTACCAACTTTCACAAAAACCACATTTCCCCCACCTCCAAACGGAGCCCACCACTAGGGATATATTTCCCTCCACACTCCTTTCTGCCTTCTGCAAAGACCATTCCCTCCATAACTACCTGGTCAGGTCCACCCCCCCCCCCCCCCCCAACAACCCACCCTCCCATCCTGGCACCTTCCCCTGCCACCGTAGGAATTGCAAAACCTGTGCCCACACCTCCTCCCTCACCTCTATCCAAGGCCCCAAAGGAGCCTTCCACATCCATCAAAGTTTTACCTGCACATCCACTAATATCGTTTATTGTATCCGTTGCTCCTGATGCGGTCTCCTCTACATTGGGTTGGATACAGCAAGCTCCTCTATTACCCACTGCCTGGGCCCCCTAATGGCCACTTTGACCAAGAGAAAGTGAGGAATGCAGATGCTGGAGATCAGAGTTGAAAAATGTGATGCTGGAAATGCACAGCTGGTCGGGCAGCATTAGAAGAGCAAGGGAGTCGACGTTTCTGGCATAAGCCCTTCATCAGGAATATGGGGGCGGGGAGGAAAGGGGCTGAGAGATAAATAGGAGGGTGGGGATGGGGGTGGGGGGAAGGTAGCTGGGAAGGCAATAAATGGATGCAAGTGGGGGGTGATTGTGATAGATCAGAGGGGAGGGTGGGGTGGGAAGGACGATGGACAGGTAGGACAGGTCAAGAGGGTGGTGCTGACTTGGAGGGTTGGATCTGGGATGAGATGAGAGGAGGGGAGATGAAGAAACTGGTGGAGTCGTAGCTAGATGCAGGAGGGGGCGTGATGGTATGTAGCTGCAGATCCAGTTTCCTCATCTCCCCTCCTCCTACCTCACCCCAGATCGACTCTCCTGCTCCTTGGATGCTGCCTAACCTGCTGTGCTTTTTCAGCCTCACACTTTTCCATCTTGTCCAAGCCCAGGAGCAGGCCCATGAGTGATCTTCCCTCGGCTTGTTCTCCCACCTCTCCACAAGGTGCCCAAAGATCAGGAGCGTGGTGTTGAAGGTGCAAAAATTTAGAACTGGTCCTTTTCAAGTAAAATAAAGGGACTGGAAACTTTTACAATTTCTGTATGTATGATCCATGGATTCCTTGAAGCTGCAAAAATCTAGGGCAGCCTGGGAGTCTTAACTTGTGGACTGCTGCACCTTTCAGACCAAGTGCCTGATTGTAAAAGGGAAGACTCCTGTGGAGCTAGTCCTTCGCTAAAGGAGTTCAATACCACAGGAAGACAAGGAGGGACACTTGTCTCAAAGACAGACAAACATAAGGAAGTGAAGGATGTACAGCATCAGGCAATACAGGAAACCTCCCCCCCACCCATCCACTCTCCACCCAGAAAGAAGCAGAAGGAATGTTCCCAAGATGGCACAAATAGTTTGGCTTTCGAGGTTCTACTCCAATGTGAAATTCTATCTAAATTGGAATCAGACAGATGGATATACATATCACAAGCAGCTTCAGGATCAAGTGCCATTGTTTTGACACTTGGGTGGCTTTGGCCAAGAGCTGGCCACCAAGTAACCCGCAGCTAGTGAGTTTCTCTGGCAGAGTCTACCCCATTCTCCAGCATCAAGCACATGCCCAGTGTCTGGTCAATCTGACCAGTCTCTTCTGCCAGACATCCATATTTCCGCTGGAGGTGCGGATTCCTGAGCAGTGATTTAATTAACTAACTGACAGCCGTCAGTCTGATGGGAGACAGCTCTGGGGTGAGGCCACCATGGCCAAATGTTAATCATGTCCTCGTAAAAGATGGACAAGAGATACAAAGATCAGAGCGAACAGCGGACTGGAGGTTCATGTCATTGTTGAAGCTGTGCACTTGGCAGAAGAAGTAGGCCACCAGACCGCACCATCTAGGAGGTAGCTTGATATAATGGTATCGCTACTGGTTCTGAAGCTGGAAGCACCCTATCTAGTCACAAGACAACCCACGGTCTGATTGCCCTCCCTAAGTAAGAAGGTTAGAACAGTCCAAAGATGTGCAGGTCAGGTGAATTGGCCATGCTAAATTGCCCGTAGTGTTAGGTAAGGGGTAAATGTAGGGGTATGGGTGGGTTGCGCTTCGGCAGGTCGGTGTGGACTTGTTGGGCCGAAGGGCCTGTTTCCACACTGTAAGTAATCTAATCTAATTTGCAGAGACTCAGTGCTGCCTTTTGTCCCAGAGGAAATCCGTAGCTCTCCCCTATAATGTTTTGACAAAACTATGGGGGAGGTGATTTAATTAACTAACTAATGCTGCAAAATTGCAATGGTCAGTTACTTCATGATCAAAGATTGACACCAATAGGACAGCACTTAAAGCAGTCTGGTCCAGTGCCCAGGGTGAGTGGTAACTTTAGCCTCCAGCTCCTGACAGTTCACCTTCCAGGATTTCTCGGCAGGAATAAAGTAGACTCCCAAATACAGGAGACAGGTGGTGTTCCTGGTGAATTACTTGAGCTCTGCTGGTGGAAAGTTCACACGCCACTGATGGACAAGGAATTGGGACCAAATTCCCAGTTATTCTCGACAGAGGACACTGTAGTGTGTAGGTCTTGGTGCTCTCACATCCTCCACAGGTCAGCTGGCACCATGAACATGAGGAGTATACCATCATCCAAAAACTCTTGTCTTGCGCAGAGCCAACCCTTACAAACCCATCCACAAGAGGCTCAGGAATAGCTCCATGCAAATTGAATGTAACTGGTCAGGTAAAGGGTGGCAAAATCTGGATTAGTAGTGCTGGAAGAGCACAGCAGTTCAGGCAGCATCCAAGGAGCAGCGAAATCGACGTTTCGGGCAAAAGTCCTTAATCAGGAATAAAGGCAGAGAGCCTGAAGCATGGAGAGATATGCTAGAGGAGGGTGGGGGTGGGGAGAAAGTAGCATAGAGGGGATGAGTGGGGGAGGGGATGAAGGTGATAGGTCAGGGAGGAGAGGGTGGAGTGAATAGGTGGAAAAGGAGATAGGCAGGTAGGACAAGTCCGGACAAGTCATGGGGACAGTGCTGAGCTAGAAGTTTGGAACTAGGGTGAGGTGGGGGAAGGGGAAATGAGGAAACTGTTGAAGTCCACATTGATGCCCTGGGGTTGAAGTGTTCCGAGGCGGAAGATGAGGCGTTCTTCCTCCAGGCGTCTGGTGGTGAGGGAGCGGCGGTGAAGGAGGCCCAGGACCTCCATGTCCTCGGCAGAGTGGGAGGGAGAGTTGAAATGTTGGGCCACAGGGCGGTGTGGTTGATTGGTGTGGGTGTCCCAGAGATGTTCCCTAATGCGCTCTGCTAGGAGGGGCCCAGTCTCCCCAATGTAGAGGAGACCGTATTGGGACCAACGGATATAATAAATGATATTAGTGGATGTGCAGGTAAAACTTTGATGGATGTGGAAGGCTCCTTTAGGGCCTTGGATAGAGGTGAGGGAGGAGGTGTGGGCGCAGGTTTTACAGTTCCTGCGGTGGCAGGGGAAGGTGCCAGAATCGGAGGGTGGGTTGTAGGGGGGCGTGGACCTGACCAGGTAGTCGCGGAGGGAACGGTCTTTGCGGACTTTACTAACCTTTATCAAACACTGTGCTGCAGTGTACAGAAATTGAATCCAGGCAATAAATCGTATCCTGAAACCAAAATCCCCTGAATAAACATTTGCTGTCCTCCATGTTGCCTTTTCCTGATCAAGAGACAAGAACACAAAGGACAGCCCAGTCCTTTAGGAAAGATAGATCAGTCTTTGTCAAGAGGAATGTTGTTATAAATGATCCAGCTTTGCTCCCCATTCCACATTCCTCTGTGCCCTTGTTCTCGTAGGTTCTCACTGGTTCAGGTTACTCTGCAACAAATCAGTCAATTTGAAATAGCCCTATTCTGCTTGGCACTGGTAGGAACAACTAGGACTCTCAGGAACTTACTTACTTTGGAACATAGAAGCAAACATAAGACATGGCTGTTCCACAGATAACCTTATTATACATTGTACACATTTCTGGAACTCTGCCCATGAGTTCCATGTCATTTATTATTGTCTTGGACAACTAGATGTTGTGCAAGTCTGAAGATCATCATGTCCACAACCCAGTAGTCAACTCCCCCACTGGGTAACCAGAGGTGGAACAAAAAAAGTAGAAGATAGTGACTAGTTTATAATAATAATGAACAGTTTAACATCACTGTCCTCCTCATAATCATAAATCCTACCACAAACTTCTTGCATATGTTGGAAGGACATTTCAATAATTATCTATGGCTAACTAGCTTGTCTTACACTTTTGACGTGCTGTATTTTGTTGTTTTCTGATATACTAGAGATTTGCTTAAGCCAAAAGTGCTTAAGCTGTAAAGATCACATTATCCTGTTCCACTGACACATGAATCTCCTCTGATTCTACAGAGAAAGAGGGAGAGAGAGAGTCACGATAGTAATGCAGGTCCATTGGGTGTAGGTCATGGACAAAAACAGTGCTTTTCCTGTATCCTTTGCATAATTGGATAGACGAAAATATAGCTGTACCGGTGAATTGTTGAACAAACACTTGCTCATGCATATGGCTCATAAATTCAACCTCCAATTATTTTTGGCACTCAGATCAGCCTTCTCTGGCATTTTAGCAATCATGCTTAATGGAGTGGCTTGTAAATGTGATGGCATCATTTTCTGGCTTTCATGTCTTTTAGATGTGGTTTAGATGCTTCCAGAGGTTCTTTGATTTTAAATAAGAACTTGGAGCCTCTTGCAGGCAAAAATTTGAAATCAACATCCTTCAGCCGTGAGCGTCTCATGAGAAGAGGGTCCCTTGGCTGGATTAATTTACTCCAGCATCTGTTGCCTATCTGACGAATGCCATCAACAAATCTGGACCAGTCACTCATTGATGCACCATCCTTTTGATCCTTCATTTTAATTGCCACCATGAAGATTGGCTCGAAAGCAAAATTTAAACCACCAAAGCCTTGCTGTGTTCTCCATCTTATTTGTTAATGGTCTCTCCCAGCTGGCTCATTCTCCGACGAGAGGCGATGCGTATTTAGAACTATGATTCACCGATCACTCAGAGGCGTTTAACAACCCCCCACTGGCATTTCTGACGACCATTTGGTCTGCATCCAAATAGCCATTATTATATTGAAAGCAATACCAAGCACAGAATTTGGCTGCATCATTGGCCCAATTGGAAAGGTCTCAAGTAGGAAATTGTTACTCAGACTGGCATCCAATCTACTCGACGAAAGATTCAGACTTTGGGGCTCGCAGTCACACATCCCATCCAAGCAGCTAAGGACTGCCATCAGGTCTCAACTGTGGTTTCATGAAAGATATGTGCTGCGGTATTAGACAAAAGCAGAAATGCTTCAATAAAGGACGCAATACAAGCGTCCAAAAGATCATAGAATACAGCAATGAATGAGGTCATTCACCCTTACGTGTCTGTGCCAATTCTTTGAAAAAGCTAACCAATTAATCTAAGTCGCTACTCTTTCTCCAAGCCCTGCAATTCTTTTCCCTTTTCAAGGATATATCCCATATCAAATTGAAATTTACTCTTGATTATATTTCACCAGCCTTTCAGCCAGGGCATTCTCTATCATGACAACTTGATCCTTAAAAATAAAAAAAATCTACGTTTCTTGCCTCAGGTTTATTTTGTCAGTTGTCACCCTCCTTCCAATAAAATTCCAATTTTCGGCTTCTCCTTCTTTGGTGTGTCAAAACCCTTTAATGTTTAGAACACCTCAATTAAATCTCTCCTTGCCTTCTCTACTCTAAAGAGAACAGTCTCAACTTCTCCAGTCTCTCCACATAAATAGTCTCTCACTGCTTATGTTATTCCCCTTTCAACTTTTCCTAAGGCCTTATCATCCTTCCAAAAGAGTGACACCCAGCATTGGTGACAATGCCTAATTTGAAGCCAAAACAGTGATGCACCCACAGTGTTATACTGAGCATATTTATTTATAATCCTAGGATCTTATATGTTTCATCATAGCTTTATTTAACCATTCTACCACCTTCAAGTACATGGGTGACTGTTTCAGAGAAAAGACTTCTTATGAATAAACCCTGCCTTTAGTTTTCCAGCAGCTCAAATCTAAGGTTGTGATCCAAACTTCGCAACTCAGATATTCTCCATGAGCAGATGCTCACAATAGACTCCAGGTTATAATCCATTCCTTTTTTTTGTGTCATATAGAGTGGTGAGCTATACTTTTTGTTTAAGGAGAGTGAAGTAACGGCACAGAGGCCGGTATTCCATCAGCAAGCCACCCTTTGTTTACATGTAAACAGTATACTGGCTCTGATCAGCCAGCTTAGAGCCAGTCCCTGAAGTCAGGAGACTCTCTGAATCCCCTCTTTATATCTGTCAGCCAGGGCTCCCTGATTGGAGCAGGTTAGCAATCCCAATCAAGGGTGTCATAGTCAATAAGATCCACCCGATTCCAATCACTACCAAGAGGTAATTTGATTAAATATCACGGATGTTGAATCACCAGGGTCACTGTGGTAAGCAAGGTTATATTCCAAATCCATAGTCACTCTTTCCCTTCTGTACCTCATTTTTGCTGAAGAGCCACCTAAACTGAAAGGTGAGTAGATGTTCAGCATAATTATATTTGGTATTGTACTTTGGAAACTCAGTTGAAAAAAATGCACATCCTGAGAAAGCTCTTGCCATCTTATTGTGAAGAGGGCACTAGTTTTATGTTACATTTTGTGTGAAGCTATCAAAAGCCAGATTGTAGTGTTTACTAATAAGTGGTACGATGAAGTTATGGACTGTAATTCACCACAGCAGAATAGTCTCGGGATTTGAATCCAGCTAACATGAGTCAAAACAGCACACTAACTCACATCTCCAACTACTCTTCCAACTGGTAACCACAGTTTAAACACTATATTAACCATCCCTGTCTAAGCTCCAGTTCCCCATCCATACATGAGTTTAGAGGAAAACTGGGCAATGGTTGTTAATTCCTTCTGTAATTTATCAAAATCCTTGTGCATGTTGAGGAAGCAAGGTCAATTGTCTGAGAAATTCCATTGGCATTTTCCACTGTTTTCCTCTTTTATCTGAATACACTAACTGAAAAGTAAAAATGAGTGGAAACATTCTCTTTTTTCTCATTGAATGTATGTGTCATACCAGAAAAATGATGTTTTATTAGGTAAGTGAATCGAAGGAAATTGAATTTTGTTGTTGATGTTAAGAGTGGCAGCATAAAGGACTCAGTAGAACAGGGCACGCAGTCTTGTATTTAAGGTCGCTGATGAACTGATCTGCACTTTTTTCATCATTCTATCATAAGCCCTACTTGTGCAGAAGAAAATGTGATGAGAAATTGTACCAAGGCCTGCAGATATACACTATTGTGGCAACTTGAACAAACAAAAGCAGAATTTCTCATTCTGAGCACACAATCTTCATAGCCTGAGAGTTGACTGGAAATACACTGTCATTCAAAATGTTTTGTGTTCCATTGCAGCTTTTAAATGCAAGTCATCACAATCTTAAACACTGTGGTACTGATTTCAAAATCCTGTTGAGTGCGCTATTCACCAGGTGAAGTATGCAAAACTATTCCGCTGCTCCAGGTCTACTTTTGTTTGATTCTTTGCATGCAATTTGCTCATTTCAAATTTCAAGACTGCATTTCAATGCTCATTTGGAGAGCCTGTACGAATCTGAAGGGCTGGAAGACTTCCCTTTTCACTGTAGTACTTCTGGTCTCAGTTGCACCACTCAGTGGATGGAGAAGTGGGTGTCAGGTCCCATATGGAGCGAGGTGGGTGTCAGGTTCATTAATGGAGGTGGTGTCAGGTTAGAGACCGGTAGGTGTAACTGGTCAGGGATGGTTGCAGTTAGGAGTGTGTGTGAGTGTGGGATGTTGGGGGTTAGTCAGTTTAATATTTATGCAAGGGTTAATTAGAGTTTAATTTTCTAACTTCTTCTGGGTAACTATCAACTTCACTGCAGTGGAACCCTCTAAATTCTTGAATTTAAATGGATACTTTCAGAGGATTCCAAGCTCAGCCTCTATTCCTGATGAAGGGCTTTTGCCTGAAACGTCGATTTTCCTGCTCCTCGGATGCTGCCTGACCTGCTGTGCTTTTCCAGCACCACTCAAATCTAGCCCCATGAATCTCATGACGTCAGTCTCAGATGGCTACAACCTTCACTGTAATGTGTCCATTGAGCTGACCACTAATTCCATACAGTGACGGACAAGCTCCAGGCTCTGTTGAAGTTGAACTCCTCCATGCTTCTTGGGTGCTTCAGGGCTCAGTGAAGTCAGGGAAGGTCCCAAAGGTTTTGAAAATGGCTAATGTAACACCCTGTTCAAGAAAGAAGGAAAGCAGAATACAGGAAATATAGGTCAAGTTAGCCTGACCTCAGTCATTGGTATGATTTTAGAGTCCACTATTAAGGACGAGATTATGGAGAATTTGGAAGTGCATGGTAACATAGGATTGAGTTAGCACAGCTTTATCAAGGGGAGGTCATGCCTGACAAATCTTTGAGGAGATATTGAGCAAGTTAGATGAAGATTCCATGGCAAGCTTGCCAACCCACTATACTTCAAAAGATTATACCTATTCACCTTTTGCTGTACATCTCTCCATCAAAATCCTCACCTGAAGTCTCTGAGCAAAATGCGGCAGTGACCCACACTCTGGGGAGCTGGCACCTGTGTTGTATTCTCCTTAGTCTTGCTGTTGCCCACTCATGCTCAGTGGCTCACCACGTGCTGATCCTGGATGTATATTGCTGTCTGAATTACATGCAGTACCAGTATCTGTGCTTGTGTGGTAGCATGTGCCAAATTAAGTCCTGATGCTGCTTCATCAGGTGGGTGCTCCTGTTTTCAGCCTGTGTCAGGGCCATATAAGCGATCCAGGTGATGGTCCTTAGCAGTTTGGAATCATCAATGCAGAAGAAGAAGGTTGGGCTGAAGGAAGGCAAGCTGGTTAGAAAGCAGGTAATTACTCCAGCTACAACTTGTGTGCTATACACAGTTACTGGATAAAGTTGAAATGGGAGTCTACACAAGGCTAATGCATACTCTAATATTAGATATTCTCAGTGGTACAAGTGCCATAACCTCTGTCAGTGCCACTCCAATAATTCACAAACCTAGCCCCAACCCGTCCTCCCTCCCCACACCCTGAGGGGCTCAGGATGGGAAGGTGTTCCTGTCCCCTGCCAGTTCTTCAACCTCCACATTGTGTAGTCCCTTCAGCTGTAAGTAAAAGGAAAGTGTGTCGCTGAGTGTGCTCCAGTATATTTGGATGATGTATCAGTTATAGATGAAGAGCTGGAATTATGTCAAAGATGCAAGTTGTGAATGTGAGGTTTACAGTAACAATGAATGTGTAAGCATGCAGTGGAGTATATGAATGTCAGGCATGAAGTCTGATTGGAAAGTAATGCCGCTGGGTGAATGCATTGAGCAGCGTGTCAGCTTGTCACTGTGATGGGGAGAAGATGACCTTTGAAGGCACTTTCACTTAACTTGACCACTTGTGCGATGTCATTGAATTTTGTGGCACTGTAACCAATAATATCTTCTTGTGTTATGTTCTTTAAAACAGAATTAGCATTGCATATTGGATTTGGAAGTAAAATTGGTTAAATTTATTTTTAAAACCCGCACAAGTTCACCTAAAAGGCTAACTGATATCTTGCAGTAACAGAGCAACTTTTGGCCAAAACTCTACTCTTTTGCTGCTGCTTGGAGTCCACTCAGCTGCTGGACTTCTGGTGTCATCATGGTCCTTATCTCATTAGTACATTCAACTCTTACAGCACTGATATAATATCCAGGTCCTCAGTCATAGACTTCTTGAATGGCCTCCCTGCTATCTGCTCCCATTCCCATCAAAATTATATGGCATGATAACCTCCTGGCTCACTGCAGATTGAGGTCTCTCCTCCTTACAGTCTCCCAGACTAAGATCTTCAGCCTCAATGCAGAGAATCTGGGACCTCTCTCTCTATCTGGCTTGCTGCATTTTTGATCTTCCTTGTGAGAAAGTCCGTGATGGGAGTTATACAAGCCTCCGAGCAGTTGTCTAGATGTGGGGAAGAAAATAAATCATGAGGTAGAAAAGGCATGTTAAAAAAGGCACTAATACACTAATCATTGAAGATTTCAATATGCAGGTGAAAAACAGGTTGGCAAGGAATTTGTGGAATAGCTGCATGATTTTATTTTGAGCAGTTTGTGCCAAAGCCCACTAGGGAACAGGCAATTTGGGATTGGTGATGTGGACTTGATTAAGGAGCTTAAGGTGGAGGAAGCCCCTAGGGAACAGTGATCATAATATAATAGAATTAACCCTGCTATTTGAAAGTGAGAAGCTGGAATCAGATGTAACGGTATTATGATTGAATACAGGCAACTGCAAAGATGCAAAGAGGAGCTGGCCAAAGTTGATTGGAAGGGGAGACTAGCAGGGAAGACGGTGGAGCGGCAATGGCAGGGGTTTGTGGGGAATTTGGGAGGCACAGCAGAAATTCGTCCCAATGAAGAAGAAACAGACAAAGAGGAGAACAAGGCAACCATGGCTGATAAGGGAAGTCAGAGACAACAGAAAAGCAAAACAAAATGTATACAATGTGGTGAAGATTAGTGGGAAGATAGAGGATTGGGCAGCCTTTAAAAACCAGCACAGAGTTCATAGAGTCATAGAAATGTACTGCATGGAAACAGACCCTTTGGTCTAACCCATCCATGCCGACGAGATATCTCAACCCAATCTAGTCCCACCTGCCAGCACCCGGCCCATATCCCTCCAAACCCTTCCTATTCATTTACCCATCTAAATGCCTCTTAAATGTTGCAATTGTACCAGCATCCACCATTTCCTCTGGCAGCTCATTCCATACATGTATCACCATCTGTGTGAAAAAGTTGCCTCGTAGGTCTCTTTTATATCTTTCCCCTCTCACCCTAAACAAATGCTGTCTAGTTCTGGACTCCCCGACCCCAGGGAAAAGACTTTACCTATTTACCCTATCCATGCCCCTCATAATTTTGTAAACCTCTTTAAGGTCACCCCTCAGCCTCCGATGCTCCAGGGAAAACAGCCTCAGCCTGTTCAGCCTCTCCCTATAGCTCAAATCCTCCAATCCTGGCAACATCCTTGTAAATCTTTTCTGAACCCTTTCAAGTTTCACAACATCTTTGTGGTAGGAAAGAGACCAGAATTGCACGCAATATTCCAACAGTGGCCTAACCAATGTCCTGTACAACTGCAACATGACCTCCCAACTCCTGTACTCAAGACAGAAGATAACTGAAAAAGTAATAAGGAGGGAGAAGATGAAATATGAGGGTAAGCTAGCTAGTGATATGAAAAAAAGACTGCAGGTGTTTGTTTCTGGATACAACGGTAAGAGAGACGCAAAAGTGGATATTAGACTGCTGGAAATTAAGGCTGGAGAAGTAGTAATGGGGAACAAAATCATGGAAGAGGAATTGAATAGGTACTTTCCATCAGTTTTCACAGTGGAAAATATCAGCAGCATATTAGAACTTCAAGAGAGTCAGGGCAGAAGTGAGAGTAGTGGCCATCTCTGAGGAGAAGGTGCTGGGGAAGCTGAGAGTTCTGAAGGATAAATCAGATAAATCTGATAAATCACCCAGAACAGATAAACTACACCCCGGAGTTCTGAAGGAGAAAGCTGAGGAGATTGTAAAGGCATTAGTGGTGATCTTTCAGGGCTCAGTGAAGTCAGGGAAGGTCCCAAAGGTTTTGAAAATGGCTAATGTAACACCCTGTTCAAGAAAGAAGGAAAGCAGAATACAGGAAATATAGGCCAAGTTAGCCTGACCTCAGTCATTGGTATGATTTTAGAGTCCACTATTAAGGACGAGATTATGGAGAATTTGGAAGTGCATGGTAACATAGGATTGAGTTAGCACAGCTTTATCAAGGGGAGGTCATGCCTGACAAATCTTTGAGGAGATATTGAGCAAGTTAGATGAAGGAGAGTCAGTTGACATGATTAATTAGGATTTTGAAGAGGCCTTTGACAAGGTGCTGTACAGGACACTGCTAAATAAAATAAGATCCATGGCATTAGGTCAAAAATACTGGCATGTATAGAGGTTTGGCTAACTCGCTCTGGTCAGACTGTATTTGGAATGTTGTGAACAGTTTTGGGCCCTGTATCTAAGAAAGAATGTATTGGCCTTGGAAGGAGTCTAAATGAGATTTACAAGAATGACTCTGGGCATAAAGTACTTGTCATATGAAGAGTAACTGAAGACCTTGGGTCTGTACTTGATGGAGTTTAGAAGAATGAAGGGGGGATCTCATTAAACTCACAGAATACTGAGAGACCTGGACAGTGTTGACATGGGGAAGATGCTTCCAGTAGTAGGAGAGATGAGGACCCAAGGACACAGCCTCAGAGTGAAGAGATGTCCTTTAGAACTGAGATGAGGAGGAATATCTTCAAACAGAGGGTGGCGAATCTGTGGAATTTATTACCACTGAAGACTATGGAGGCCAGGTCACTGAGTGTCAAAGGTTATAGGGAGATGGCAGCAGGATGAAGTTGAAAAATGTTGTCAGCCATGATCATTGGGCCTTCTGCTGTTCCTATAGCTTCCGGTCTTATGATCCAAACATCTTACAATAGTTTTCTGACAACTGCTGCATCCAGAATGTACTTTCCTTTTAAGCGAGCAGCCTGCCTTTCAGCTGTGTTAGCTACCTTTAACTTGTGCTAGCCATGTACATGCCTTCCAAAATCCCCCCACAACCCCCTACAATCCCATTGAGCTTGTTTGGCAGCAGGGTTGGCAAGATCACACAATCACACCAGATGAGCATAATGTTTGTGCTGCCTGCATCATCTTAATTGGGCAAGGGGTAATTGTGATTTCCACAGCCAAAATCCAACACTAAATTTTTTTTTGCTAGAGGAACATTTTCAACCATGATATAAGTTGAATTTTATCAAATCCGTACCACCAACGTTCAGCAATAAAATTGTAATAATGATACAAAAGATGAATGATGAATATTCTCTACCCTAGAAGGCTGTAGAAACTCAACCATTGGACAGTTTCAAGACAGAAATCCATAGACTTCAGGTCACGAATGACATGAAGGGATATGGAAATCATGCAGTGAAGTGGCGTTGAGATGAATGTTCAGCCAATTGAATGACTGAATGGATTAAATGAGCTGAATGGCCTACTCCTGTTCCCATGTTCCTATGGTCCAAGGTGTTTACACATCAATGGCCCTTCCATCTTTAGTTAGATTTAAATAGGAAAGAGTCATAAAACATCAGATGCTGGTACATTTAGCTGGAGAACTGAAGACTATAAGCCTTAGGAAAAGGATCATAAAAGATGTGAATTATTCACGTAATTCTTCAGATTGAGAAAAGGTTGAAATGCAACTGATGAACAAAGGATGGTCTTAAAATGTAACATGTTTCTGTTTAATTTTTTACCAGGGACTTCTAAGGTTTTTCACATGTTATGGAAAGAGATTGCAGAAATGGTTTCAGATAGTCAGCTTTGGAGCTATTTTGCAACATACAGTTTTGTTTTAGGAGATGAAATTGTTTGGAAACAGAAAGGGAGAGAGAGAAAGCTAGCCACAGTGGTACTTGGAAGCAGTTGCAAAGGGCTACCAAAAACAAAGGTGTTTTCTAATTTTGGAGTCACATAACAAGAAAAAAGTGAGGCTCAGGCTTGAGCTGGAGTGTCCACAATCATGAGCTGCTTAAATAGAAGGGTCACCTGGTCGTATGCTAGTGTAAGGGCCTATAAGAGAACAACAGGAACACTGAGGCAAATCAAGTAAATTCCCAAAAGCTTTGGCAGACTTTACTTTGGCTTCAGGAGATGTGAAGGAACCATCAAAGTTTTATGGCATATAGGGTGACTCGTAAGTTAGAAATAAAAGCAAAATAGGCTATTGTCTGTTGAGATTTCCAGTTAAGCAATGAAGTATTTATGAAGTATATATAGTGTAAAATTAGAAGCACTTGCTTTTCTCAACTCTTGTATCCATACAGTTGAAGTTTTTGTTTACAATATGATCGTACGTATATTGTGATATTATTCTTTCAGTTAACAAACTGGGTGTTTGAATTTCGGTTTTTTTTTGAAAGTCAATTAACAAATGTTAACTTTTTAAACTTATAATCTTTAAAAATTAAACCTCCCTTGAGAACATAGCAACAGTGGGGTCAACAGTGCATCTTTATAGCCTTTGAGATGACAAGAAGTAAACAGAGGCGTGAAGATCAAGTTGGATGAATCAGAATTTAATCAAGTAGAGAAAGAGAAATAAAGGAGTGAATTTCCAAATGGCCATGGAGGCAGGACTGGAAGCAGATGTTATATTAACAATTATTACCTTGTTAATAATATACTTGCACTGTTAATTAGGAGATTTAATTCTCTGTATCGAGTTTAATGGGTAATTGATGTGCGAATTCAGAAGTTTCTTAAAAATAACAGAGAGACTAAAATTCAAAGCTGAATATTACATACCTCACCAAGTGTATTTTTGACAGAAGAGCACATATGTCCACCAATTGATGAGCTCACCTCCACAATATAGATGGTGGGTGTAGGTATCAGCTGCCTACCTGCCAAATGCAAATGCATAAGTGGATGAATGGATGGATGGATGGATGGACGGACGGACGGATGGACGGATCGATCGAACTTGTCAAAAGCTGATAATACACAAGCCACACCAATTACAGCTAGTGTGGGCTGTCAGATGGGAGTGGGCAGATTGATTTAAGTACCTACATGTACAATGGCAGGAATATGGGGGAGGGGTGTGTGCAAGGGGGCACCACTTCTGGATGTTCAGTGGGTGTATCAGGACCCACTCTCAACCCCAAGATGCAACTCCACTGTTCCTTCTGCACCATCTGCCTGACAGAATCTAACTTCCCATTCTCATCTCTTCATGGCTAAACTCTATTATCCCTTCCCATCGTAAAACACTGACACATGTTTTACTGTGGTAGCTATTATCCACTTTGGGCCTTTTTCTACACTACCAGCAGCACTCACTACTGAGCTGTCAAGTCCCAAGAGTAGAAACCCTTACGAGTGAGAAGCTGAAGTCCTGGAAATAATCATCTAAACTCATCTGCTGTGGTATGGACTTCCAAATGATGAGTCAGCTTTGAGTATGTGCTGGAGGAGAACAGTGAGCAGCCTTCCACTGTGCATTTCTTCAAAAGTCATACATCATTGAGACTGAAACCAATAAGTAAAGGAGAAAGAGCATCCACATTTGCCAGAAATGATAATCTAAAACAGCAGCATTAACCAATAAGGCAACAAAACCAGCAAACGGTGCAGCATTAGTCACATCAAGTGTGAGTCCTACAACACCAGAGGCAACATACCTTTGGCAGGGTCCAACTCACCATAAAGAGCAATGAATGTCAAATCTACAAATTGGAAGCACAGTATCATACAACGTAAGCAATACTATGAATAATAAAATGGGACTCGATTAATTTAGGATATCTGGTTGGCATGGACAACTTGGACCAAAGGGTCTGTTTCTACTCTGTATTGTTCTATGACTCTATGACTCTATAACACAAGCAATAAGAGACTGTTAGATGTGTTCAGTTTATTCAAAAGAGACAACTGTTAATCTTCTTTAGTTTAGAAAAGTCAATGAGTGTTTGAATTAAATTGAGATAGATTTGTTTTTGAAAAATTACTTTTTTTCCTGATGAGCTCTAAATTAATCGCAAAGTAAATTGTAAACCGTCAGGTATAGAAGTATATATAATCTGAAGGGCCATACTTGGCTGTTGTACTGTAGCCCTGTGCTGAGTAACAATAAGTCAAAAAGCCACACAGAGAAATGCAGGGAATGGACTTGGTGAAGCTCCAGCATTTTCTGTATAAATAGTGATTCTTTCCAGTTTAAAAGAGTTGGAAAATAGCACAAATCAAGTGCTGGAATACTTAAAATTTTCTTCAGTTCATACATGACAAAACCCAAATTCTCTCAACATTTCTCACAAATAGCTTTTAGCCTTTTTTTAAAGGACGTGTTTGGTGATGTGTATCCTTGGTGTCCTTCAAATTTAGTCCATGGTCTCCAAGTAATCTAATTCTACTAGAAGTAATGCTAACAGTGTACAGTGTACATGCATTTCTTAAAACATGAGAAATAGTGCATAGTATGTCCTTGACAAAAGGAAAGGGTAAAGAGGTAAAGAATGAGGCACAAAGGGGGATGGTTGGCATGAGTTTGGAAATGTCTTCACTTTGATTGCCTTTATGCTATCAAGCACTATCTGCAGTAGAAGTCAGCAATTGAAGATTATACGTCAAGAGTGTGGTGCTAGAAAAGCACAGCAGGTCAGGCAGCATCCGAGGAGCAAGAGAATCGACGTTTCGGACAAAAGCCCTTCATCCTGATTAAGGGCTTTTGCCTGTAACATCAATTCTCCTGCTCCTCAGATGCTGCCTGACCTGCTGTGTTTTTCCAGCACCACACTCTCAACTCTATTCTCCAGCATCTGCAGTCCTCACTTTCGCCTAATTGAAGATTATACACCTTGTCTTCAGCCTACATGCAAGAGTGCCAGTTATGTGTTGCTTTATATTACCAAAAGATTGAAAAAGATCATTTGTTTGAAGAAGGGAAGCTAAAAAAGGTGTACTAGCAAGTGGTCAGACCAACTGCTGCCTTATGTGAGTAACTGAGCAAGTGTATGTGACTGTGTGTCTATTGTATGTTCCTTGCAACATGTAATACCAACAGAAGTAACATATTTTTTATGGCAGGAAAGAGTAGCCTAAAACATTACAAAATGCAGATTCTGGAAATCTGAAATCAAAACAGAAATTGCTTGAAATGCTTGTCAGGTCAGGCAGCACCTGTAGAGGCAAAAACAGAGTTAATGTTTCAGATGAATGTTTCATCAGAATTGGTCAGAGCATTGAGTACAGGAGTTGGGAGGTCATGTTGCAGCTGTACAGGACATCAGTTAGGCTACTTTTGGAATATTGCGAACACTGACTTCCCATGACCCCCTGGGCTGTTAGACTAGACCCAAAGTGGGGGACCTGGAGACTATAGGGGTACAATTCTCCTGACTGTGACCTCCCCAAGTGCTTGGCTTCCCATGACAAAAGCATGTGAAATGTATTTGTCATATATGTGACAGGCACACGATGCAGATGTAGGATTAATGTAACATGGTGCCATACAGCAAAATGTCCACTCCCCTGACTGATGACTGTGTGCAACCATGACAGGCTGACTGGCTTTGCGTCTGTGCTAAAAGGCAAGTCAAGTTAATAGCACTGTGAGTCATAACTTCTGTTTGAGGGGGAAAATTGCAAAATGGCAAGACAAGGTAAGGGTGCTGTGAGATTCAAGTTGGCACAGTGATTCAGCATTAAGAAAGCAATTGAGCTGTCCTTAGATAATCCCTGGTGCAATCCACGAGCTGAGCTCATAACTCTGCATGCAAAGTTTCCTGACAGCACAATTGCTGTGAGATGTCCTCCTGCTCCGAAGTGGAGCACTGAAGTGTTGTACCAAACGGAAAGAGGTTTGGAAATGTGCCAGGATGATGCAGTCAAAGTGGTACATGTTGGATGCTAATGTACATAGTTTGAGGATATACACAGTCTCTGCCCATGGAGTGTACTCTGAGATGATGATGCCTGTATCCAAGATGGAGATCCAGAGGAGCGGACAGTAAGCTGGAGTCATCAAGTAATTGCTTCATGCCGAGAATTGTCATGGTCTAGTTTCTACCTGACTGGAAGGAGGATGCAAACTGAGGTGAGATTTGGTGATTATGCAATCTTGATGCATGCAAATAGGCTTCTCACTGCTCACTAACAAGAATGTCATCTCACCATTCAATACTTGGTTGAAACATTGGACATATTGCTCTCAGTGTCAAGAAGTTCCATCATGGACTTCTCACACAATTTCCCCAACTTTCTTGCCGTGGTTTGTGTCAATCAGGGGATGGGAAGTTTTCAGTCTACATACTCAGCTTTCTTTGATCTGGTGTTTTCCGTTCAATCACACTGTGCTTTGTAAGACTGCTGCGATCACTTTTAGGAGTTTCCTCATTGCCCATTATTATGAAAGGTAGCTTTGCACTCATGATAATTATGTGGATATGGCAATAGAGGACCAGAGTGCTGCTGCTGGCTGGAGCTTCTTATGCTAAATGTACCCTTTGTTCTCCTTCTGCAAAACAATGAAATTGTTCTGGTACTCTGTTCATGACCCTGTTAATTATAGTCAGATCCAATGTTATTCCGGCTTGAGAACCAGATGGTCTCCACTTACTAGGATGGGTGCAGCTCCAATAACACTCAAGAAGCTTGATACCATCCAGGACAAAGCAGCCTGCTTAATTGGCAGCACATTCACAAGCATCCACTCCCTCCATCACTGACACTCAGTAACAGCAGTGCACCAACTACAAGATGTATGCAAAAATTCTCAAAGATCAACACCTTACAAACCAATGGCCAGCAGCATCTATTAGGACAAGGGCAGCAGATTCATGGTAACACCACCACCTGCAAATTCTACTCCAAATCACTCACATCCTTTCTTGGAAATATATCATTCCCCCATTCACTGTCACTAGGTCAAATTCCTGGAAATCCCTGCTTAACAGTATTGTAACTTTACCTATAGCTCATGGACTGCAGGGGTTCAAAAAAGCAGCTCACCACCCCCTTCTCATGGGCAGGTAGAGATGGGCAATAAATGTTGGCCCAGCCAATGATGCCCACATCCAACAACTGAATTTTAAAAAGCTCTGAGAGATAGTCATCTCACCACGTCAATCCCATTCAATCTGCAGCTGTTGAGCACTCTCAATCTTTCCAGTGATCTGAACGCTATTGTATCTCTAGGCACCAATAAGGAAGTGGAAAATGTTCTTCCTTCATCACCACAACCACCTGATGAAGGAGCAGCGCTCCAAAAGCTAGTGCTTTCAATTAAACCTGTTGGACTATAACCTGGTGATGTGTGATTTTTAACTTTGAACACCCCAGTCCAACACCGGCATCTCCATATCATTCCTTCATCTCATTCTTCAACACTGCTTTTTGAAATTTGCGTCCCAAAGCCTAAATCAACCCAACATATCCAAGCACTCTCAGAGTCTTAAATGGTCTTCAGACAAAGTTATTGCTCCTGTTCTTCCAGTTGCATGGGTCATGGAATAAGATGGTGTTATATAAGTAACATTGGAGAGTTGTTGCAGTACATCCTGCACTGGAGCCATAACTGTGAAAAAGGTGACTATTAACTCCAGTGTCAGAGGCAGTAATCAAGCAAATTGTTTTGAGTACTGTCAATCATTCTGAGTTTAGTAGTGGTTTCACCTCTCCAATAAATGGAGTGCATACAGTCCCGAAATGGGTTTTGCTCATAATGACAAGACTTTAATTAAGTTAGGGAGTATTTGTCACAAAGTACTAAACTTCTCTAAATATGTGTGATCTGGTTTGTCTTCTAGTCAAGAGTGATGCCAGGCCAGGTAGTGTCTGCCACTTATGTAGCTTGAATGTATTTGTCAGAGTTGAACTTGATGGTATCTGAGTCCTGTTTATAAACTGGGGCATGTCAGGTAACAAGTTACATTATCACCTTATTAAAGTTGTCTCAAGTACCATCGAGGCATTTGTAGATTGCACCTGCTTTAGTGAGAAACGGAAAGCAGCACATCATGAATAGGGTAATATTAGACTTAGTTCATTCTGATTGGACTTAACTGTGTTTTTGAATGGTTGCAATGGATCAAACCATTAAAGTAATCATTTACTGTGTCACTTTCTATTCATGGCAATCATGTTAATTTTGCAGAGATAAATAGACTTTTTTCCAATTTTTCCGCAGTTATTAATTTTGTTTTTGCTGCAACGATTAAGTGTTAGTTTCACTAATGCAAGTACTCTCATTGCAGTGAATATAATTTACATTTCACCATTGTAATTATTTTTACTTTGCCTATAGTGAACTCTCATTATAATTCATCGCAGTGATCATCATTTTAATTTCACTGCACTGAATTAGAACGAACGTTGCTTGGCAGTGAGATTACCATTCACTCCTGAAGATTAACATGAGGGTGTGAACAATAAACTTGGATTGCTTTTACCTTCCCATCAAAAATATTTACTTATCAGATATTTGTGTGACGGGAATTGACGGGCATTTGATTTTGAGTCAAAAAAGCTTTTGAGTTAAATTATGATTAATGATGATCTGATCCAAAGTTCAATGAGTTTTTCTTTTGATTGGGTAAAGGCTGCTTGAAAACTCAACAGAAAAAGCTTGTATCTATGGCCTGATTGAGACTTGAAGATTAAACCCCAACTGTGTGACATAATGCAGCTGTTGCATTTTGGGGGAAGATCTTCAGCTTGAATGCACCTTTGTCCCACTTTTGACACCACCAAAAAATGGCCATCTGACAGGCAGCGGCAGACTCGGGTCAGGGAACAGGTGCTGAGAAAGGTCACATTTTAATCGCCAGCCACGATACTTCACTCCGTCATTCCAAACAGCTGACAAACAAAAGGGCTGGTAATAGTGACTGACAGGATTCTTAATTGTATGCAGTCAGTCATGACAATTTGATTAAAATATTACGAAAAAGTCTCGCCCCCTGTTTGTTTCGATCCTCGAAATCTAATTTTAAATTTTCAAAAGGAGATTAACTTCACAAGCATGACTTGGATGCCATTAACTTCTACTTAATCTTTATTACTGATGAGAATTTAACATATGTATGGGTTTGTCTCGGTGCTTCTGGCTCTCTGAAGTAATGTCTAGAAAATACAAATGGTGGACCCTAATTTGCAATTAAAGTGATAGTATCCTGTTTTATTGCTCGACTAAACTGTCTGCATTTATAAAACATTTAAACAAGAAAATAAAACCAAGCCTTTGATAAACAAAGCAGGTATCTTATTATTTATTAGCGATCAATGAATACATGTTTTTTTTTCTCCTGAAATTTGTGTACATTATTCGGGAGGCCATGTCTGTCTCTGTTTATGACAGAGTCAGGGTTACCAAGCAGAGACTTGTTTTTAATATTCGTTCATCGGATTTCGG
This sequence comes from Chiloscyllium plagiosum, assembly GCF_037043375.1. Lineage (NCBI taxonomy): Eukaryota > Metazoa > Chordata > Chondrichthyes > Orectolobiformes > Hemiscylliidae > Chiloscyllium > Chiloscyllium plagiosum. The sequence goes on from NW_028270146.1 coordinate 27,156,588, forward strand.
TATCACTGGCTAGGGAATTTAAAACACGACCACATTGCAATGGCTCTGGGTCACATGTTGGTCAAACCAGGCAAGGATGGTAGTTTCTTTCCCTAAAGGATGTTAGACAAAATCACAAATATCAAACTTCCAACACATGCATTTACATAATATCTTCTGGCAAAATGTCCAAACTGTTATGTACTGGAAATAACTTTGGGGCGGCACAGTGCCTCAGTGGTTAGCACTGCTGCCTCACAGCACCAGGGCCCCAGATTCGATTCCAGCGTCTGGCGACTGTCTGTGTGGAGTTTGCACATTCTCCCTATGTCTGTATGGGTTTCCTCCGTGTGCTCCGGTTTCCTCCCACAGTCCAAAGATGTGCAGGTCAGGTGAATTGGCCATGCTAAATTGCCCATAGTGTTATTGCATTAGTCAGAGGGAAATGGGTCTGGGTGGGTTACTCTTTGGAGGGTTGGTATGAACTGGTTGGGCCGAAGGGCCTGTTTCCACACTGTAGGGAATCTAATCTAATCTTCTGAAGTAAACAAAATGTGCTTATGTCAGCAATCTGCCATTTTGTACCAACAACGGTAAACAGTACCTCATATACAATAACAAGATTAACAGCCCATTGGTCTACTCTGTTGTGGGTACTGACTGAGGGAGGTATGTTGGCCAAAATAACAAGAAAACTTCCTGAAGTGGTACTGTGGGGTTTTAAGCATCCACAAAACATAAAACAAAAACAGAAATTGCTAGAGAAACTCAGCACAGTTCTGATGAAGAGTCACCAGACTTTAAACTTTCACTTCCAGATGCTGCCAGACCTGCTGAGTTTCTCCAACAATTTCTGTTATTGTTTCAGAACTCCAGCATTCACACCTTTGTTTTATTTCACAGAATGTGAAACAGTTTAACATCTCATCCATTTCAACTATCAAGCTAACTTACTTAAATTGCTTTGAACTATACTTATGCATTGTTTAGCTTTTTTTAAAAAAAGATGTCTTTATAACATTGATTTTCTCAGTAATAGAAAATATAGTATTTCTCTGAGGAGTACGTTTAAACTTTGTGACGAGGTGGAATTTCTTCTGTGAAAGGATTGTGAGTCTCTGGAACACCTTGCAGCAGAGAGCTGGCAGAGCAGAGTCCTTCTGTAAATTTAAGACTGAAATAAATAGACTTTTGATCAGTTTGGGAACTGAGAGTTACAGGGAAAGGGCAGAAAAGTGGGCATATGGAATGTCAGATAAATCATGATCCTATCAAATGGCAGTGCAGACTCAAGGAGCTGAATGGCTTATTCTAGCCTCTTTTTTTTGTGGTCTTAACATAAACAACCTATAATGGAATGGCAGCCTGTTTTACGTTTCCCCCAATAAATGGAACAGATGGGAAGCCACTTATGGAAATCAGATGCCAAAGAATGTTTGGTAGCATTCCTCTGTAGTAGATAATCAAAAAGAGCTAGGCTTTAGAGGAAGATGATCTGCTAAATCATGTCAAAGGCTGCGGAGGATTCAAAGATGAAGAGGAAGAAAATACAACAAAGACACCACAGAGAAATTCAATGAAGAGCTTAATGGTTGCCATTTCAGTGCTGTGGCAAGAGCAAGACCTGATTAAAGAGATTCGAACCCAGCATTCTGGAAAGGAAAGGCACAGATCTGGTAGCTTTGGAGAAGCATGGGATTTTGGAAATGGAATGGCAATCAGAAAGAATAGAGGAATCAATGTTTTTTCACTAATTGAATATTTCACACCCTTGCAAAAGTAAGGTGGACTAGTACCCAAGGAGAAAGAACTATGTAGCATTGCAAACAGAATGGGAGCTTTTGGTATCAGCAGTTTAGTGGCAGTAAGGTCAAGGGTTGAGGGGATGGGTCTCATTGATATGATGATGCACCAGGAAGGCATGAAAGGACATAAGAGAAGAAGTGGAGAAAATTCCCTTCATAAAGGAAGGAAGCACAGGAGCAGAAATGTCAATTTAATGTGATGCTTCTCATTGAAGATGTTGGGGTTGTGGTGGTTGTTTGCAATGTATTGTGGTGAGGTGGGCAAGGTTGAAGATCTTAAGGATGCATTTGAAGAGTTGAATAGTTGTGATAATAGGTTCAGAAGTAGGTGATAATAGGAACTGTGCTAAAAGCAACCCATGTCATAACAGGACTGGGTGTGGAGTGTGTGAAAAATATAGAAGGATGGAATCACACTTGGAAGTCATTGAATTTGATGTTGAGTTTTAGAGTCTGCAGGGTGCCCAGGTGGAAAATAAGATGCTGTTCTTTGACCTTGCACTGAGGCTCACTGGAAAACTGCAGCAAGCCTGAGACAGAAATATTGCCATGAAGTGGAAGTGCTAGTGTTGGAATGGGGTGGACAAAGTTAAAAATCGCACAACACCAGGTTATAGTCCAGCAGATCTGTTTGGAAGCACGAGCTTTCGGAGTGCTGCTCCTTCATCAGGTGGTTTACCATTCCCTCATCAGAAACCTGATGAAGGAGCAGCGTTCCGATAGCTAGTACTTCCAAATGAACCTGCTGGACTATAACCTGGTGCTGTGCAATTTTCAACAGAAATGTTAAGTGGCAGGCAACCAGAAGCTCCGGGTCATTTTTGCCGGCAGAAAATAGAAGTTCTGAAAAGTGGTCAACCAATCTGCATTTCATTTTCCCAGTGTCGAAGAGACCACATTGTGAATAGTGAATACAGTGGACCAGATTGAATAAAGTGCAGGTAAATCATTGCTCCACCTGAAAGATAAGTCTGAGCTGTTGGTTGGTGGAGGGGGAGGAGGTAAACAACAAGTTTACAGATTCTGCAATTCGATTTACGTTGGTTCACAACCACATTGGCAAAGTTCTACAATGGTTTTCCATTGCCTTCTGCAGTGTGGCTGGCCAGGAAACTTTGCTATTATTTGCTATCTGCCATTATTTAAGGTGTGGACCAGATCAACTATGATTTTGTTGAATAGCAAAACAGGCTTGGGGAGCTGAATGGTCTACTTCTGCACCCTTATTTTTTTCTTGTGAAGTATATTGGAAGGATTTACAAGCCAATAATCAATATATTCAGCCATGTTATGAATGCACCTTCCTTGGCCATCAATTTCTGAAGTATGACTCAAATACAGGATTTAAAAAGGAGAAAGACAGACAAAGGCAGAGATCCCCTGGTCAAAGAAAGAAAGCATCACTGCTGTCTGACACAGCAGTGAATCTGCACAATTATTACCTTTGCTGTTTGAGTTCAAGCATCTCTGGATATTGGAGTGCGTCTAAAAAAAATTAACAAACAGCAAAATTCACAGCTGACTTTGGAGGAACCTATGTGGGAGAACTCAAAGCATAGGAGAAGCTAAATGCATGGTTTTTAAGTGTAACCTTGCTGTAAACTTTTTCCCACAGGGTGGTGCATGTATGGAATGAGCTGCCAGTGAAAGTGGTCGAGGCTGGTACAATTACAACATTTAAAAGACATCTGGATGGGTATATGAATAAGAAAGGTTTAGAGGGATATGGGTCAAGTGCTAGATTAGGTTGGGATATCTGGTTGGCATGGATGAGTGGACTGAAGGGTCTGTTTCCATGCTGTACATCTCAATGACTCTATGACTGCATCACAGGCTGGAGTGCTTTACTAAATACATAGCTATCAAGAGATAAGGAGAAATGGGATACTGAACAGATGAAAATCAGTTCAATGCCTTAACAGTTGCATCAAATATATTTCAATTTTGTTTTCAGAAGAGGCATTGTCTTAATGGCTATGAAAGAGAAAAAAAGAATCTAAATGATGTACCCTGCAGCTTTAAGTGTCCTCCTACTGTTCTCTACTAAAAGTTTATTCATATATAATGGACACAAAACAGAACAATCAGCAACACACTGTGTAATGTGCTTCATGCCAAGATGCAGATGACCATTACTCTGCACACTTAACTAAACTAAAATGAACCTTTTTTTGCTGTGCATTCATTTAGCATGGCTAAAAATTACAAAGGACTAGATAGAAAGTTCACAATCTTGGCTAGACCACTGAGATTTGCCATTGGAGGTCAGATGTTTTTACCTTCTGAGGAGGATGATGTGGGAGGGTTGATATTGGGAGATAAATCAGCGCATTCTTTTCTAAAGTACTCGCTGTTGTGCAAATGTCTTTGTAAAGGAAGTGTAACCAATTTAGTAAACATGGAGTAACTCAAAGTAGGAGTCAATAAGCTGATGAGTTTTTTTTAACACAAGTGCAGTCCAAGTGGTTCTAAGGTTTAGCCACTATTCCGTTAGAAGATTACTGTTTCTGCATTTTTATTTCCATCACCAGTGAAGGTTCTTCCTTGTTTATCCTCTTTATCTGTCAGGAGTAGCAGCAAAATCTGAAAGACAACTTTTCTTTGCTAGGCACATACTAATTGCCTGGAATGAGCAGGAATTACCTCAGACCTAAAACCACTTCACAGAAAGGGTATAAAGAAGATGTTTGACAAACTACCAGCAAATTTACAGTGGTGGAGTAGCAACTGTTCCAAGAAAGTTCATGCAGTAGTGTTTAATGTTGTAGTACTCAGGTTCTTTCATGAGCTGACCTAGAGTCATAGACTCATACAGCACAGAAACAGATCCTCTGGTCCAACCCATCCACACCGACCAGATATGCTAAATTCCATTTGCCAGCATTTCACTCAGATCCCTCTTAACCCTTCCAATTCATCTACCCAACCAGGTGTCTTTTAAATAGAGTAATTGTACCAGTCTCCGCTACTTCGTCTGGCAGCACATTCCATACAAGCACCACCCTCTGTGTGGAAAAGGTTTACATCTGGTTCTTTTTAAATCTTTCCCCTCTTACCTTAAACCTATGCCCTTTAGCTTTGGACTCCACTACCCTAGGAAAAAGACCTTGGCTATTCAGCCTATTTGTAGAGTCATTGAGTCATAGAGATGTACAGCATGGAATCAGATCCTTCGGTCCAACCCGTCCATGCCGACCAGATATCCCAACTCAATCTAGTCCCACCTGCCTGCACCCGGCCCATGATCCTCAAAACCGTTCCTATTCATATACCCATCCAAATGCCTCTCAAACGTTGCAATTGTACCAGCCTCCACCACTTCCTCCAACAACTCATTCCATTCACATACCATCCTCTGCGTGAAAAAGTTGCCCCTTAGGTCTCTTTTATATCTTTCCCCTCTCACCTTAAACCTATGCCCTCTCATACTGGACTCCCCAACCCCAGGAAAAAGACTTTGTCTATTTATCCTATCCATGCCCCTCATAATTTTGTAAACCTCTGTAAGGTTTACAACCTCAGGTCCGATGCTCCAGGGAAAACAGCCCCAGCCTGTTCAGCCTCTCCCGATAGCTCAAATCCTCCAACCCTGGCAACATCCTTGTAAATCTTTTAGAACATAGAACAATACAGCACAGAACAGGCCCTTCGGCCTACGATGTTGTGCAGAACATTTGTCCTCACTTAAGCACCTATCCATGTACCTATCCAATTGCCGCTTAAAGGTCACCAATGATTCTGACTCTGCAACTCCCACAGGCAGCGCATTCCATGCCTCCACCACTGTCTGGGTAGTGAACCTACCCCTGACATCCCCCCTATACCTTCCACCCTTCACCTTAAATTTATGTCTCCTTGTAACACTCTGTTGTACCCGGGGAAAAAGTCTCTGACTGTCTACTCTATCTATTCCCCGATCATCTTACAAAACTCTATCAAGTCACCCCTCATCCTTCGCCGTTCCAATGAGAAAAGGCCTAGCACTCTCAACCTATCCTTGTACGACTTATTCTCCATTCCAGGCAACATCCTGGTAAATCTCCTCTGCACCCTCTCCAAAGCTTCCACATCCTTCCTAAAATGAGGCAATCAGAACTGCACACAGTACTCCAAATGTGGCCTTACCAAGGTCCTATACAGCTGCAACATCACCTCACAACTCTTGAATTCAATCCCTCTGCTAATGAACGCTAATACACCATAGGCCTTCTTACAAGCTCTATCCACCTGACTGACAACTTTCAAAGATCTATGAACATAGACCCCAAGATCCCTCTGCTCCTCCACCTTACTAAGAACCCTACAGTTAACCCTGTATTCTTATTTGTCCTTCCAAAATGGACAACCTCACACTTGACAGGATTGAACTCCATCTGCCACTCCTCAGCCCAGCTCTGCATCATATCTAAGTCCCTTTGCAGCCTACAACAGCCCTCCTCACTATCCACAACTCCACCAATCTTCGTATAGTCTGCAAATTTACTGACCCATCCTTCGACTCCTTCTTCCAAGTCATTAATAAAAATTACAAACAGCAGAGGACCCAGAACTGATCCCTGCGGAACTCCACTTGTAACTGGGCTCCAGGCTGAATATTTACCATCTACCACCACTCTCTGACTTCGATTGGTTAGCCAGTTCTCTATCCAACTGGCCAAACTTCCCACTATCCCATGCCTCCTGACTTTCCGCATAAGCCTACCATGGGGAACCTTATCAAATGCCTTACTAAAATCCATGTACACTACATCCACTGCTCTACCCTCATCCACATGCTTGGTCACCTCCTCAAAGAATTCAATAAGACTTGTAAGGCAAGACCTACCCCTCACAAATCCTTGCTGGCTGTCCCTAATCAAGCAGTGTCTTTCCAGATACTCATAAATCCTATCCCTCAGTACCCTTTCCATTACTGTGTCTACCACCGAAGTAAGACTAACTGGCCTGTAATTCCCGGGGTTATCCCTATTCCCTTTTTTGAACAGGGGCACAACATTCGCCACTCTCCAGTCCCCTGGCACCACCCCCATTGACAGTGAAGACGAAAAGATCATTGCCAACTGTTCTGCAATTTCCTCTCTTGCTTCCCACATAATCCTAGGATATATCCCGTCAGGCCCGGGGGACTTGTCTATCCTCAAGTTTTTCAAAATGCCCAACACATCTTCCTTCCTAACAAGTATCTCCTCTAGCTTACCAGTCCGTTTCATATTCTCCTCTTCAACAATACGGTCCCTCTCATTTGTAAATACTGAATAAGAGTACTCATTCAAGACCTCTCCTATCTCTTCCAACTCAATACACAGTCTCCCACTACTGTCCTTGATCGGACCTACCCTCATTCTCATCATTCTCATGTTTCTCACATACGCATAAAAGGCTTTGGGGTTATCCTTGATCCTACCCACCAAAGATTTTTCATGCCCTCTCTTAGCTCTCCTAATCCCTTTCTTCAGCTCCCTCCTGGCTATCCTGTATCCCTCTAACGCTCTGTCTGAACCTTGTTTCCTCAACCTTATGTAAGCCTCCTTCTTCTTCCTTACAAGACATTCAACCTCCCTTGTCAACCAAGGTTCCCTCACACAACCATCTCTTTCCTGCCTGACAGGTACATACATGTCAAGTACACAGTCGTATCTGTTCCTTGAAAAAGTTCCACATTTCAACGACATCCTTCCCTGACAGCCTATGCTCCCAACTTATGCTTCTCAGATCCTGTCTTGCAGCACCCTTCCCCCAATTGTAAAACCTGCCCTGTTGCACACACCTATCTCTCTCCATAACCAAGGTGAAAGTCACAAAATTGTGGTCACCATCACCAAAATGCTCACCCTCTAACAAACCCATCACTTGTCCCGGTTCATTACCAAGTACCAAATCCAATATGGCCTCCCCTCTGGTCGGACAATCTACATACTGAGTTAGAAAAGCTTCCTGGACACACTGCACAAACACCGCCCCGTCCAATCTACTTGATCTAAAGAGCTTCCAATCAATATTTGGGAAGTTGAAATCGCCCATGACTACTACCCTGTGGCTTCTGCACCTTTCCAAAATCTGTTTCCCAATCTGTTTCTCCACATCTCTGCTGCTATTGGGGGGCCTATAGTAAACACCCAACAAGGTGACTGCACCTTTCCTATTTCTGACTTCAGCCCATACTACCTCCAAAGGCAGATCCCCCTCGAACTGCCTTTCTGCAGCCGTTATACCATTTCTACTACCCCCCCCTTACTGAAACATCTGTAACCAGGAACCTCCAACAACCATTCCTGTCCCTCTTCTATCCACGTTTCCGTGATGGCCACAACATCGTAGTCCCAAGTATCGATCCACGCCTTAAGTTCACCCACCTTATTTCTGATATTCCTTGCATTGAAATATACACACTTGAGCCCATCTCTGTGTCCGCAAGTATTCCCTGTCAGTGCTACCTTCTCAACAGCCTCCCTACATTCTTGGATATCCTGAAAAACAGCTAACCTACTTGCTGGACTACAAGTCCGGATCCCATCCCCCTGCCAAATTAGTTTAAACCCCCCACAAAGAGTGCTAGCAAACCTACCTCCCAGGATATTGGTGCCCTTCTGGTTCAGGTGCAACCTGTCCTGCTTGTACAGGTCCCACCTTCCCCAGAATGCAGTCCAATTGTCCAAATACCTGAAGCCCTCCCTCCGACACCATCTTTGCAGCCACGTGTTCAACTGCACTCTCTCCCTATTCCTTGCCTCACTGTCACGTGGCACCGGCAACAACCCAGAGATGACGACTCTGTCCGTCCTAGCTTTTAGCTTCCAGCCTAACTCCCTGATCTCCTGAATGACCTCCCCACCCCTCTTCCTACCTATGTCATTGGTGCCAATGTGCATCACGACTTCTGGCTGCACACCCTACCCCTTAAGGATTCTGAAGACACGGTCCGAGACGTCTCGGACCCTAGCACCTTTGGCGGCATGGTGGCCCAGTGGTTAGCACTGCAGCCTCGCAGCGCCAGAGACCCGGGTTCAATTCCCGACTCAGGCGACTGACTGTGTGGAGTTTGCACATTCTCCCCGTGTCTGCGTGGGTTTCCTCCGGGTGCTCCGGTTTCCTCCCACAGTCCAAAGATGTGCAGGTCAGGTGAATTGGCCATACTAAATTGCCCGTAGTGTTAGGTAAGGGGTAAATGTAGGGGTATGGGTGGGTTGCGCTTCGGCGAGTCGGTGTGGACTTGTTGGGCCGAAGGGCCTGTTTCCACACTGTAATGTAATCTAATCTAATCTAAAAAAAACTAATCACATGGGAGGCAACAAACCATCCGAGAGTCTCGCTCATGTCCACAGAACCACCTGTCTGTCCCTCTAACTATAGAGTCTCCTATAACTAGCGCTCTCCTCTTCTCCCCTTTCCCTTCTGGGCCTCAGAGCAGGACCTCGTGCCAGAGACCCGGTCACTGCAGCTTACCCCTGCTATGCTAAATTGCCCATAGTGTTAGGTGCATTAGGGAAATGGGTCTGGGTGGGTTACTCTTCGGAGGGTCGGTGTGGACTGATTGGGCCGAATGGTCTGTTTCCACACTGTACGGAATCTAATCTAATATTAGTGTATAAGTCCTGCTAAGGTTTGCTTTCCCAAAATGCAGCACCTTGCATTTATCTGAATTAAACTCCATCTGCCAGTTCTCAGCCCATTTGCCCAACTGGTCCAGATCCTGTTGTAATCTGAGGTAACCTTCTTCGCTGTCCACTACACCTCCAATTTTGGTGTCATCTGCAAACTTACTAACTCTACCTCTTATGCTCGCATCCAAATCATTTATCATGCCCCTCTTGATTTTTTAAACCTCTATAAGGTCACTCCTTAGCCTCTGATGTTCCAGGGAAAATAGGTCCAGCCTAGTCTGCCTTTTCCTTTAGCTCAAACCCTCCAATCCAGGAAACATCCTTATAAATCTTTTATGCATCCTTTCAAGTTTAACAACATCTTTCCTATAGCAGGGACACCACGATCGAATGCAGTATTCCAATAGTGGCCTAACAAATGTGCTTTATAGCTGCAACATAACATCCCCACTCCTATACTCAATGCACTGATCAAAAAAGGCAAGCGTACTGAACACCGCCCTCACTATCCTATCTACCTAGTACTCCACCTTCAAGGAACTATGACAGTAAGCAGCATGGCTGGTGCAAGTGAGGGGAAAAGAGGTAAGATATATTCAAGGGGAGAGGAGGCAGCAGAGAGAGTATGCAGGGTCAGCAGTGTCTGAGAGATAAGGTCTGGGGGGGAAGCATGAGTTAGGGAATATTTTGTATGCAATATTGAACAAAGACCTCATTGGGATATGGGTGCAGTAGTAGATTGAAGGTGAGGGAGCAGAGAGAAAAATGTGGCATTTACCCTGTCAGAACGAGGAAAGTCACTGACCTTTATTCTGCAATGTTAGCAGTTCTTTCATACACTTGCACTGATCCAGGTGGTGACACCAGAGCAGGCTGGCAAAGTCTGGTGTTATGCTGCCCACATCTCTGGGAAGAGAACATCTCTCCTCTGGACAACTCCATCCACCAAGACCTCCAGGTCCCTGTTGGAGGTGGGGTCGAATTCAGAAATGAGAGACATCACAGAAGCACAAATAAAGCTTACAGTATCCTTGGCTTTATTCAAAGGAGCATAGATCACGGAACAAGGAGGTTACGCTGAAATTCTGTAAGTTACTAATTAGACCTTGACTGGAGTATTGTGCACAGTCTACATGCATTAGGAATGGTGTGAATGCATTAGAGAGAGTGCAGTAAAGATTTGCAAGAATGGTCCTGCAAAAGAAAACTCTATTACGAGCATTGTTTGGAGAAGCTGGGTCCATTTTCTTTGGAGAGGAAAAGGGTAAGAGGAGATCAGATTGATGTTTTCAAAACTATGAGGGAATTGGATGGAGTAGATGATGGAAACTCTTCCGTCCTTTAAAGGATTAAGTACAAGAGGGCACAGATTGAAAGTAATTTACAAAAGACGCAAATAAGTTGTGAGAAAAATAAACACTCTCACACAGTGAGTAGTCAAGGTCTGGAAAAGTGATGGAATCAAATTTAGTGCAGTTAAGCTAAAAACTAAAACTTAATTTAGGTTTAGTTGAGACATTCAAAAGAACAGTAGATAATTACTTAAATAGAAATAATATTTATGGTAATGCGGAAAAGATAGAATGCCATTAAATAATGATGTTCTTTCAAAGAACCAGTGCAGACATGGTGAGCCTAACAGTTTCCTTCTACACCATAACAATTCTGTGAGGAGAAACATTGGAGAACATAAAAGGCATATTTGTAAAGAGTTGTGTATGTAATACCAACAAACATAACAGAAATCTGACGATAGTGTTCGAACAGGGCTTGTCAATTGGACAATTTTACTACTGGCGGTTGGGTTTTGTGTGGGTTGGGTTTTATGTGAGCCAATCAAATGTTTTAACAGCAATTTGATAAAGGAATCACTGTGGAATCTGTGCCATCAGGACTGCCATGAACTGAGCTAAGGAGTTGAATTGTTGATCACCTCTGAGGATCTTGGATAAAATAGAGCTGTCAGTGAGCATGGATCAAGAGCCAATTTGCTTGAATGGAGAAGCGAGACATCCTAACAACCGGGGCTGATTTCGAGAACTCTGGTATTGCATATTGTGCCACATGACTGTGAGGAGTATGTAAGTGTTATTGGCCGTGTAAGACATATCATGTTGTATTGACTAAAGTGCAATTCACCTTTCTGTTTGTAATATATTTTACCTGATTATGCTTAATTTGCATTGATTCTCAAACCTGATAAAGTAAAAGATATAAAAAGAAGAATTTTTTTGGTAGTTACTTAATTTGAGGGTTGGCTGGTAGGTTTGTTTGTTTTGGTTTATGGTGTACCCATTGGGATCATGACAACTTAATATTAATAATTGTGCTACAAATATTTCTGATCCCTCACAACTACTCACTAATCTGCCCAGACATGTTCAAGTGGCATAAGGTAATAATTGATTAGACCATACATTCTAATCATGCAGATCTATAGCTCATAACTCTATGGATAGTGGCCCTGTATGGTTACATAAGACCTGGCCCCTCCTGTATTATAGTACCTAGCATATTGAAACATTTGCTTTAATAATAGTCTTGGGTTATAGAGCTATACAGCACAGAAACAGACCCTTCACTCCAAAAAGTCCATGCCAACCATAATCCCCAACTAAATTAGTCCCACCTGTCTGCCCCTGGCCCATATCCCTCCAAACCTTTCTCAGTCATGTACTTATCCAAATGTCTTTTAAATGTTTCAACTGTACCCACATCCATCACTTCCTCTGGAAGTTCAGTCCACACACAAGCCACTCACTGCATAGAAAAGATGACCCTCGTGTCTATTTTAAATCTTTCTCTTCTCACCTTAAAAATATACTCTCTCATCTTGAAATCCCCCATCCTTGGGAATAGAAATCTGTGATTCATCTTATCTATACCTCTCATGATTATATAAATTCTAAAAGGTCACTCCTCAACCTCCCATGCTCGAGTGAAAAAAATGTCCTAGCCTATCCAGCTTCTCCTTATAACTCAAACCCTGCATTCCTGGCAATATCCTGGTAAATCCCTTCTACTGCATGTTGATGTTATCCATTAATGTGCATATTACTACAAAATAGGATCCAACTTCTCAGCAAAACATGAATATTGAAAAAGGGCAAAAAAATGCATGCTCTAAGTTATCATCTAACAACATCTGGAGGAATATTTGAGGCCAAATGGAATAAGGAAATAAGAGATCGGCATATGAATAAGGGGTTAATTGGGTTAGACCTAATGGCATAAATATGGGGTGTCAGTTATCAGTGGGGTGAGTGTGGTTCACTGAAATAAAGCTCTCACTACAAAGTGTGGACTTGGACTTTGATCAACAATATTTATTTTCCAGCATATAACAATGGGAGAAGAGGATAGTTGAGACAAAATGTACAGTTTCAGGTTATGAATACTCACTCCTGTAACTGAACATGAGTCTTATACACAATGAAAGAATAAAGTAACAATGATGGGTTTTAACCTTAGCAGTTCCATTTCTATGCAGAAGCCCATGTGGTTGAGAACTAGAAGGAAAGCTTAATAAAGTATATCAAACAATAGACTTACCAAGTTGGAGACAATTTGGCGAATATCCAGGTGTGATAAATAGGGGCGAACCAGCTTATTACACGGGTGGATATGCACAGAAAATATATTTTAAGGCTAAAGGAAGACTGATGGCGCAATGTTTTAAAAAAAAACTGTGGGGACTTACCTAGTAAACCAATTCAGAAAGAGCAACTTTGAAAGGTTTCTTGGCTTTGTTAGCAAGAAATGCTTTGGGAATTTTTTCTTATTCATTTGTGGGACTTCGGTGTAGCTGGCTGGTCAGCGTTGATTATCCACCCCTATTTGCCCTTGAGAAGGTGGTGTGAGCTGCCTTCTTGAATTGCTGCAGTCCAATTGCTGTGGCTTGATCCACAATGCCATTAGGGAGAGAATTCCAGGATTTTGACCCAACAACTGTGAAGGAACAGAGGTATATTTCCAAGTCAGGGTGGTGAGTGGCTTGGAGGGGAGCTTGCAGATAGTGGTGTTCCCAAGTACCTGCTGCCCTTGTTCTTCTCGATGGAAGTGGTCTTGGGTTAGGAAGATGCTGTCTAAGGATCTTTCGTGAATTTCTGCAGTGCATCTTGTAAATAGTAAACACTGCTGCTATTGAGCACTGGTGGTGGAGGGATTGAATGTTTGTAGATGTGGTGCCAATTAAGTGGGTTGCTTTGAGCTGAATGGTGCCAAGCTTCTTGAGTGTTGTTGGAGTTGCACTCATCCAGGCAAGTGGGGAGTATTCCATCACATGCCTGACTTGTAGATGATGGATAGACTTTGGGGTATCAGGAGGTGAGTTACTCACTGCTGTATCCCTAGTCTCTGACCTGCTCTTCTAGGCACTCTGTTTATGTGGTGAGTTCAGTTGAGTTTCTAGTCAATGGTAACCCAAAGGATGTTGACAGTGTGGGATTCACTGATTGTAAAACCGTTGAATGTCAAGGGGTGGTGGTTAGAGTGTCTCTTATTGGTGATGGTCATTATCTGGCATTGGTGTGGTGCGAATGCAAATCAATTGATAATAAAGTTGCATTTCTGCAGAGAAGTAACGCTCAAAAGTGATGTACTTCTCTGTCCTTCAAAAGAGGCATCAAAATCAATGAGGACAGTTTGGAAGTTAAATAATTTTGCATATAGCCAAAATGATGCCTTGAATGTTTGGTACTTCTCAGTAAGGTTTGTCTTGTTAAAACTGGGATTCATTTTTCACTCATGGAATGTGATGTCTCTGGCTGGACCAAGATTTATTACCCATCCTGAATGATAATAGTCTTCTTGAAACGATGCAGTCCAAGTACTGTAGGTAAATCAATAAATGTTGTCAGGAAGGGGATTTCAGGATCTAGGGCCAGTGTCAGTGTATTTCCAAGTCAGGATGGTGAGTGGCTTGGAAGAGAACTTGCCGGTGGTGATGTTCCCATGTATCTGCTACCCTTGCCCTTCTAAATGCAGTGCATCTTGTAAACGGCACACATTGTTGCTACTGAGTATTTGCAGTGAAGTTGATGAATGTTTGTGGATGTGTTGCCAAGCAAGGATGGTGCCAAGTTTCTTGAGTATTGTTGAAGATGTACTCACTCAGGCAACTGGTAAGTATTCCATCACACTATGACTTAACTTGTAGATAGTGGTTAGGGTTTAGGGAGTCTGCAAATGATCTAATTACTACAGGATTCCTGGTTTCTGACCTGCTCTAGTAGCCATTGTATTTACATGGCTAGTCCAGTTCAGTTCTGGTTCTGAGTATAGTGGCAATGCCATTGAATGCCAAGTTATGGTTAAATTATCTTTTCCTTAAGATGTGCATTGCCTGGCATATGTGTGGTGCAAATTTGCCACCTTTTTAGCCTAATCCTATACAATATCCATGTCTTGCTGCATTTGGACATGGACTGTTCCTGTATCTGCGGAGTCATGAATAGTCATTTGGAGTCATGAGTAGTGCTCACCATGATGCAATCATTGTCAAACATCCCACTCCTGACATTATGATGGAGTAAAAGCTGAAGGTTTTTGAGCCTAGGACACTAGCCTGAGGAGAGATGTATTGGAGCTGAGATAACTAACCCAATTCACCACAACCATCTTCCTTTGTGCAGGATATGACTCCAACAAACAGAGAATCGGTTCTCTGATCCCTATTGACTCCAGTTTTAATAGGGCTCCTTGATGCCCCATTCAGTCAAATGTGATCTTGATGACAAGGGCATTCAATCTCACCTCACATTTGGCAGTCACTCTCCCCTCATTTGAGCGTCTTTGCCCATGTTTGAAGCAAGGCTGTAATGAGGTTAGGAACAGAGTTTCCCTGGAGGAAACCAAACTGGGTATCAGTGAGCAAGCTGGTTTCAGATCCTACTATTTTACTAGAACGAAATGATGCAGCTTTCAGGCATCTTTACATGTCAAAATGGCACTTTTCTTCAGAAAAATGTTGGAAGAAATTCCAAAGAGAGATTCAGCAACAGTACCAATGAAGTGCTATGTTGACAAAAGGTCTCTATATATAACATACATACAACAAAATGTATGAATGAAAAAAGAAAGTGATTCTTGATTACAGTTTTAAAACAAATGCTAGAGAATTGAGAAATCTCCAAATTGAAAGGGGTGGATAGCAGCAGTCAGCTATCTGATTAGTTTACACAGAAAGGAGCAAGATCTAAGAAACTGTTGGACATATTGGAAAAAGGATGCTTGAAGCCTAGCTGTGCAAATAAAACAAAACAAGAATATAATATGTATTTTGTATATTTTGTTTTGTTTATTTTTAAATTATTGTTTTCTAGTGATTTATTTTAAAGAAAACAACTGAATCCATTATCATCAAAAGCCTGAAGGAATGCTTGAAACCTAATGGAGTGAGGATATTGGTGATAGATATATTAACTAAATTGGTTTTAAATTAATTAATTGGATGAGAGTGGTTTGTATAAATATGGGGACATAGTAATCACTTGAATGAGTCTTATAGAGTGTGATTAACTACAAAACAGGTCTCACTAAAATATATGGACTTGGACTCTGTTGATAAACATTTATCTTCCAGTGTATAACATTCTGCAACTTATGACCAATGTGTAATTACTTCATTACTACCTTTCTGTGAAATGTAGACATGTACAGACATTAAGCATTGCCATAATGGAATAGTACATCTCTAATATGGCTCCTCCTCCATGCATCAAAAAAGATATCCCTCAACTGCTTACAGTTGAATAAAATATACTTAGATTTTAGCCTTTTTCTAGTACTTATGGAATAGCAATTCAGGTAGAGAACATGATAAACTGGATATTTTCACTAAAAACTGTCCAAACTGCAATGAACATTTACCCACGTGACCCAGCTCAGAAAAGTTTGGGGAACTGTCAAGTAAGCTCCAAGAATTGTTGAGTAAGTAAAAGGAGCTGCTGAGTCATGATCACGGAAAGAAACAACTGAATATTTAAGTAATTTCTCAGACCTGTAAATTGCAATTAACAGGAACCCATAGGAGTGATGAATTAACCTTTTGGACATGACCAATTCTGTGGGTTTCCAGCATGGGTTCTTAAAATTAATATAATCAATCATGAAGTCTCAAATTGCATTGAATGTAAGTTGTACTTAAAATTCTAACATCTTTGAAATGGCTGCCCTTACTTTGTCCAAATTATACTCAGATTTTCCTCAAGTGGAAACCTAAAGTCTACATATTTATTTGCTGAGCTAAACTACTTCCTTTCCCAAGACAATGGGTGTTTCTGATTTGAATTCAAGCTCTTCAAATGACTTTCCTGATAAATACTGAAAAACAGCATATTTGCCAGATTTGAAGTTCTTTACCTGCATGAATGTTTTCCGCAACAAAGCCCCATTTTTTTTTGTTTGAATTGGACTATTCAGATATGACGTCAGAAAGCAATTTTTCCCAAAAGAGGTTGTGGCTGGATATCAGTTGAAAACCTGCAGGCCAAGATTCTAAAGTTTAAGTTAGGTATGGAGTGCACAGAATCCAGATTTTTTGCTTTTGTTATTCATTCACAGGATGAGGTCAGCTAGGTCAGTATTTATTACCCACCCCTAATTGCCCATTGGGCAGTTAAGAGTCAACCACATTGCTGTGGGTCAAGAGTCACACGTAGGCCAGACAGGGTAAGGATGACAGTTTCATTCTCTAAAGAACATTAGTGAACCAGATGAATTTTTCTGACAAACGATTCATGGTCATCATTAGATTCACAATTCAAGATTTTTATTAAATTCCAATTCCACCCTCTGCCTGGGCAGGCTTTGAACACAGGAACCCAGAACATTACCCAGGTCTCTGGGTTAACAGTCCAGTGTTAATACTGCGAGGCCATTACCTTCCCTATAGGGAGAGAGAGGCAGAGGGAGTTGTGATATGAGTCAACCATAAGCTAATTGAACAGACTCGGAGAGCTGAATGTTCAGTTCCTGTTCTAATGCATATATACACACGTGCGCGTGCACTCACACACAGATGCATGTTACGACACATACACAAATGAAGCTTTGCGTTTAACATGTCTCTGATACCAAACCATCACATTGTTCATTTTGGATCTCTTACATTCATTGACAAAGGAGAACATTGTGGATTATTCGACCAGGAGAAAGTGAGCACTGCAGATGCTGGAGATCAGAGCTGAAAATGTGTTGCTGGAAAAGCACAGCAGGTCAGGCAGCATCCAAGGAACAGGAGAATCGACGTTTCGGGCATAAGCCCTTCTTCAGGAATGAGGAAAGTGTGTCCAGCAGGATTATTCGACCACACAACCATCCAGGCTTCATTTTGCTTTCCCCTCAAAATACACAAGTGGGAGACTGTCATCACTTGCATTTGACCAGTGGGAAAACCATGATATACCAATGCATTCATTATTTTTCAATTGTTCTGTACAGATCACAATCCAGCATTTAACAGCAAAAACATGAGATCTTCATTAACTACAATGGCACAACCATATTTACACCACAAATATACCTGTAATGTGCAGCATAGCATTCATTTACTTGAGTATGACTGCACATTAAAATATTTGCTGCATCAGAATACTCTGGACCTGTTTGTGCCAGTGTTGCACCCTGGGCAGGAACTTTCATCTCCCGAAGCCATAAGTAGTAAGATCAGTTCAATTGAATAGCCTTCAGCAGTTTGGTGGAGAAATTCACATGTAATACTGAAGCAGTGCACCAGTGGGAGCTTGGATAGTAGGATCACAGCCTCTAAAATGTCAAGAATGGCTATGATTGCTGAGCAGGTGAGGACAGCATCAGGGAAGTAGAAAAGTGTTTGCACGCTTTGTATTATATACTTCTATTATTCAATACTACCAGTGGGAGAAATTCTCAAATGTTAGCCCTCACCTGATGCGAACAATTTGCTTTGGAAACTGTTGCAGGCAGTGCCTTTGATTGACAGGGACTAGAAAGGACATTCCAGATGTCAGAGTGCTCATTTTCTACCAGTATATAATGGATCATCTGTTTTCTTGCTATTATTTTCTTATGGAGCTGTTACAGATGTACTTACTCTGTTGAGCCTTGGGTGGTGGTGACACACGTAGTATAGTATAGACAGCAAGTGAGCAGTTGTACATCTTGCTTCTCCATGAAGAAGCACAAAGCAGAATGTAGCTATGCTCATAATCTGAAGGGAACCAATGTTGTAAGATTCCTCCACCGAAACCAAAATCTTTGTTTTACTTCAAAAACAACGCAGTGTGCTGCAGCTGCTGGAAATTTGAAAGGGAAAGAGAAAATGATGGGGAAGCTCAGCAGGTCTGGCATCATGCATGAACAGCAATGGTTTCTATAAGATCATAAGATGCAAGAGCAGAAGTAGAGCACAGAGAACCTCAGGTCTGTTCTGCCATTCAATCTGATCATGGCTGATCTGTCAATCTTCAATTTCAATTTCCTGCTTTTTCCCTACAACCCTTGATTCCATTATTGATTAAAAATCTGTACTTAACTGAATGTACTTAACAACTCAACACCAACCCTCAGCATTAAAGAATTCCACTGATTCACTACCCTCTGAGAGACAAAACTCCTCCTCATCTCTGTTTTGAACCCTTATTCTGAGTCCTAGACTCTCCCACAAGGGGAAGCATGCCTCCATATCTAACCTGTCAGGTCCCCTAAGACTCGTCTGTGTTTTAATATGATCCCCTCTCATTCTTTTCAATTCCAATGAGGCAGGTTCTTTCCAGTCCACTATGAGTCCTGTTTAGAACCAAAATGAGCTGGAAAATGGTTTATTTTATTCTGTTGACAGAGGAGGGAAGCAGGAGGAAATGGCACAGACAGCTGCCCAGAGTAAGAGACAAAAGGAATGTAATTGATGGTATGGAAGTTATACAGATTTAGAATATGTCTATATGTTAGTTGTGAAAAGGGGAAAATGCGTCTACCCTACTGGCAACAAAGTCAACAAGATACAAATAAGACAGGGCTGGGACCTTGAGCTTCTAATCAAAATGAAGGTAGAGAGTTCTTGCTCTGAACTTGTTAAAGTCATTATTCAATCCTACATGCAGTAAAGTGCCAAAACAGCAAATGAGGTACCATTCTTCCATTTTGCTTTATTGGAACACTGTGGCAGATCCACGTTGGAAATGTTAATGTGGAGCAAGATAGTTTATTAAAATGAAAAGTATTTGGAACATTGGGTGCATTCTTAGGGACTGAGTGGAGATGCCCTGCAAAAGAGTCACCCCATCTGCCTATTAATCTCATCAATGTAAAGCAGAATGGGAAGACTGTTACCTGGTGACACTGTCACTGAAGTAGTAATCCAAAGGAGAAAGTGAGGACTGCAGATGCTGGAGATCAGAGTCAAAGTGCGGGTGCTAGAAAAGCACAGCCGGTCAGGCAGCATCCGAGGAGCAGAGAAATCGATGTTTCAGGCATCGTTTTTCATTCGTGATGAAGAGCTTGTTCTCAAAACTCCTGCTCCTTGGATGCTGCCTGAGTGGCTGTGCTTTTCCAGCACCCACACATCGACTTCAAATCCAAAAGCCAAAGCTAATGTTCCTCACAATGATAGATGGAAATAATTTTTATTCAATGGAAAAACTTTGAGTGAATAAAGAGTTGACCTAATGATGACCATGTAATCATTAAATAAAAACTGAAAGAGCTGCAGACACTGTAAATCAAAAACAGAAATTGCTGGAAAAGCTCAGCAGGTCAGGCAGCATCTGTGGAGAGAAATCAGTGTTAATGTCTCAGGTCGAGGGACTCTTCGTCAGAACAGCTTTGAACTCATGTCATCAGCTCTGAGCATTAACCTGGCTCTCTGGATTGTTAATCCATTGACATTATCATTATGCTACCATCTTCCCTAAACTGTAGAAACTCCTAGTCACCCATTGTTATCCGAACAGAAAGCTCCACCTATCAGGAGGGCTAACCAGACTTTTTGGCCTAGTCATTTTCCTGAAGGTCATTTTAATACCTCTGTATCAGAGGAAGATTTAAAGTCATCACAATGTTAACATTTTCTGTATTCTAGGGAGACATGCCAGCTAATCTCTCACGTGAGAACACAAAAAAGAAGAAATGAATGATTTACATTTATTTAATGCCATTCATGACCACCTTATGCTCCCAAACCTTTACAGCCAACAATATGCAGTCAATAAGGCAATATAGAAAATGAAGCAGTAAACTTGCACACAACATGCTCCCACAAAGATCAATGTGATAACAATCAGTTCATTATTGGTTGAGGAATAAAAGTTAACCAAGCCTCTGGGGTAACTTCCTTGCTTGCTTTTCTTAAATTATTTTTTATTAATTTATGGGATGTGGGCATCACTAGCGTTATCAGCATTTATTACCCATCAGCCTAATTGCCTAGAGAGCAGTTCGGAGTCAACAACATTGCCATGCATCTGAGTCACATGTAGGGATGGTAGTTTCCTTCCCTGAAGGACATTAATGAATGAGGTGTTCTTTTTTCCAACAATCATTATTATCATCTTTAGACTCTTAATTCTAGATTCTTATTGAATCTTAATTCCACCACGTACCATGGTGGGATACAAAGTTGAGTCGTTGGAACGTTACCCAGTTCTCTGGATTAATAGTCTAGCACCTTGTGGGAGCTCCAGTATAATCTGGACAGAGTGTGTTGCATTTGATCAAAGCTTTGTTTTGTGAGCAATTCAGGCAGGTCATAGCAAAAAAAGACATATAGATTATAGGGTAATTAGACAGAGCAAGGCACACAAGGTTACAGTTGCACAGGAGCTGTGCAAAGTAAGATCAACATTAACATGATCAACATTATTTGAAGCTAGAGAAATCCATTCATCATTCTAATAATGACAAGGAAGAAACTATTCTTGAATCTGTTGGTGCGTGTGTTCAAGCTTCTGTATCTTCTGCCTAGGAGGTTGAAAGAAAATATTACTGGGCTGGGAGGGGTCTTTGATGACGTTGGCAGCCTTTCCAAGGCAATAAAATGTGTAAATAGAGTCCATGGATGGGAGGTTGGCTTCCATGATGATCTGGGCTATGCAGACAATTTTCTGTAACTTCTTATAGTCCTGGGCAGAGCAGTTGCCATATAAGGCTATTGTGCACCAGATGGAATGCTTTCTATGGTGCATCTGTAAAGTTGGCGAGGGTCCTTATGAACATGCCAAATTTCCTAAGCCACTTAAGGAAGAAGAGGAGTTGTTGTGCCTTCTTGATCATCGCATATACGTGGGAGGTCAGGAAAGGTTGCTAGTTATTGTCATTCCTGGGAACTTGATGTTCTCGGCCCACTCCATCTTAGCTTCATTGATGTCAATAGGAGCGTGTCCTCTTCCTTTCTTCCTGAAATTCTTTTGTTTTTGCCAACATTGAGAGAGATTGTTATCTTTGCATCACGTCAACAAGCAATCTACCTCCTTCCTGTATTCTGACTCATCGTTATCTGATATCCAGCCTACCACAGTGATGTCCTCAGCACTCATACAGACTTTCACTACACAGTCGTAGGTGTTCAGAGAGTATAGTAGAGGACTGAGAACACATCCTATGTTGTGGATTATCATGGAGGTGGTGCAGTTGTCGATCTTCACTGACTGCAGTCTGTGGGTCAGCAAGCTGAGGATCCAGCTGAGATCTAGATTGTAGAGACCTAAAGCATGGAAACATGCCCTTTGGCTCAAACTGATCCATGCTGACCAAAATGTCCATCCACACTAATCCCACTTCCCTGCACTTGGAAAGGAAAGATTTCGAGGGATATAGGCTATGTATTTGTCCAAATGCCTTTTAAATGTTGGTAATGTATCCATCTGACAGCTCATTCCATATGTGTACCAGCCTCGGTGTAAAAAGGTTTCCCCTCAGGTTCCCTTTTATTCTTTCCCCTCCAACCTTAAACTGATGCCCTCTAGTCCTTGATTCCTCAACGTTGGGAAAAAGACTGAGTGCATTCACTCTATCCATGCCTCCTCTCATGATCATATACATTTCTATGAGATTCACCTTTGTGGGAGAAACTTCACTTCCCTGTCCACCCACAGCATGGCCACAAAGAACATAAGAAAATATATCTACCTAAACCACAACAGAAACAACCCAGAGTGCCATAGCCTTGACCAAACAGGCTAACTAAGAGACTAGGCAGCAATTAGGAGATGACTCAAGCCACTTCCAGACTGGGGCATACACTTCACAAGACAGCCTGACAATAGACTTCCTAGTCCTCAGTAAGTACAACTGCTCCTGAAGCCCTAGGGGCAGCCTCACTTCTTACATATACTGAAATTACACAAAGGATGCTCAGACTAAAAGGACCAAGGTACCTTGCTTGTGGATTAACCACAATGGAAAACTCATTAATGCTATGTTGAGAAACATTAGCACCTACTCTTACAGAGGATTAAATATCTCCTAAATCAATCACAGACTGATTGCTGCTACCGGACGGCTGATTGTCCTCCCATTGATTGTGTTCTACTCTTGGTTGTACTGTAATTCACACCACATTACTGTACCTCTGTAAAACTGCCTGTGCCCAGTGCTCAAGGAAGTGAACCTTGATCTACCTGTACAGACTGTCAGTTCTGTGTCAATTTCTCTTCCAGCATATTGCTTGTAATAAACAGCTTGTCAATTTCACTCAATCCGCACTTGTGTGGTCTCTGTTCAATTGGGTAATTTCTCTGACACCCTTCTAGATCCCCCTTATTGGGGGCCGCACGGTGACTCAGTAGTTAGCATTGCTGCCTTACAGCACCAGAGACCTGGGTTCAATTCCAGCCTCGGGTGACTGCCTGTGTGGAGTTTACACATTCTCTCTGTGTCTGCGTGGGTTTCCTCCGGGTGCTCTGGTTTCCTCCCACAGTCCAAAGATGTACAGGTTAGGTGAATTGGCCATGCTAAATTGCCTGTAGTGTTGTATAGTGTAGGAATAAATGTAGCGTAGTGGGGAATGGGTTTGGGTGAGATACTCTTTACTCTTTGGAGGGTCGATGTGGACTTTTAGGGTCGAAGGGCCTGTTTCCACACTATAGAGATTCTATCCTATGAAACTCCCCTCAGTGTCTTAAGCTCTAAAGAAAAAAGTCCTAGCTTGTCCAACCGCTGTCTATAACTCAGACCATTGGGTCGTAGCTACATCCTTGTAAATTTCTTCTGCACTCTTTCCAGTTTAATAACGTCCTTCCTATAACAAGGTGAATAAAACTGAACACAATAATCCAAGTGTGGCCTCATCAATGTGCTGTATAACTGCAGGAGTTTTGAGATTAGTCTGTAAGGGTTTATGGTGTTGAAGGTGGAGCTATAGTAGATGAGTAGGAGCCTGACTTGGGTGCCCTTGTCATCCAGATATTCCAGAGATGAATGTAGGGCTAGGGAAATGGTGTCCACTATGGACCTGTTTCGCCGGTATGCAAATTGCAGTGAATCGAGGTAGGCTGGGATGCATCACCTTCATGGTGTGCACAATTGGATTGGACAATGAGCTGGTACTTGATGCTGAGGAATTGGTGCAACAGGAACAGTCTTCTGAGGAGAAGATTGAGGAGGGGGAAGCTGTTATTGTCCGTGACAGAGCTCAACTGCGTCGGATGCTCCAATCCAGACAGAACCTCATTGACACCCAATAGAAGGGAGCTGGGTGCCACAGACCGTCATTAACTTTGAAATACTCATTTGTCATGATGCTAAACTCTGGTTTGCATTGTCAGAGCAACCTTCAGCCTCTTTAGTTTTGCTTGTAGTTGCTTTTGCTGTCTCTAAATAAAAGCTTGTGTTTGTAATTATCTGATTTTTGCCTGTCTGTGAAGTTCTAAAAGATAAAGACAAGCTGCATTTTGGTGTGGTCTTTGGAGAGAGGGTGACACTGATTTACAGTGTTCGGATGTAGAGGTAGAGTGTGTGGTGGTTAAACAGTTACAAATGCAAGAGAATGGGCTGATCTGCACAAGGGTTTATCACTCATGCCAGCTATGCGCCATGAGCAGAGCAGCTTGAGGTTGCTGTGCCATGACACTACAAGTGAGGGTGAAATGTTGAATTGCCAACACCTTTCCAGGTGCCTAGTAGCCTTTTAAAGATAGCAAGGAAGCAAGGGGTTTTTGTAGATATCCATTAAGTGGTGAGTTTACTTGGAAAAGGTGTGTGGTTAGATGGGGCTGACATCAGAAGATGTGGAGGTAGGATAGGTAATTAACGTGGTGAATTAAGTAAGATATGGTGACAAACCTTCCTAGGTCTCTTGACAGAAATCCTTCCAAATTTTTCCATTCAACTCAGCCTTCTCCAAAATAGTACAAGATTCAGTCCAATATATTTCCAGCTGGATTCATAATACTATAATACTAGACCAGTGTGGATGAAAAACATTGACAACACTGACTTGCAATGGCTTACAAAAACCATTGAAAGAAGTAGTTGATGTTAGAAGTCAGCCAGCAATGTTCAGGCAAGTTATCAATGCTATGAAACCATGCACACCATCTATATTGGGTTTCCACCTAGTCATCTCAGGTAGATACTTTTACAATTGGTAGTTTAATGAAAGAATTGGACACAGGATTGATTTATGAGACACCCCATATTTTTTAATTCTGCTAAAGTGGTCAGTTTGAGCTAGAAAGAACAGAACCTGGTCATTTGCTTTTTGGAATAAAGGTTCCTCCTTTCTGTTTTGTTTTCATAAAGTACAATTTCCCAATCAGTTAATACACTGCCCGCTCCCTTCAACTGTCCACTCGGACATATATCAAAGCAACTTATGTTAGTACTCGGTAAAATTTAAAAAATCCTCCCCTAATTAGTGCCTTAGCTTGATTAGCCAACTACATGTTAGGTCACGTTTATGCTGTGAGCCTGTGGTCTTTGCATCAAAACCTTCCAACACCCTGAACCTTATGCAGTAAAACAACCATTTCTCTGTAATACTTAAAGAAAAACGTATACTGTAAACATTGGCTTACTGCAGTGGGCTTATCCCTCAATTGCAAGTCTGTCATAGGAAAGGATTCACTCGGCTGCCTCACTGATCAGCAGCACAGCACAATATACATGAGGACAAGAGTACAGATGGAAACAAATAGCATTACAATGTTATTTTAAAGCAAGGGGATTGTTCATTATTTCTTGTTGTGGGTTTTATCTCCAGCAGGGTATTTTTAACCAATGCAGATATTTACTAACAATATTTATTTTATCCTTCATAACATAAGAAACTGTATCATGGGTAAATTTTGGTATTGAACAATCCAACAAATATTTATTACAGTTTTGTAATGCATTAATATAACATTCAAAGGGGAAGGGATGGCCTTGTGGTATTATCACTGGACTGTTAATCTAACAACCCCAGATAATGTATTGGGGACCTGAGTTCAAATACCACCAAGGCAGACAGTGGAATTTGAATTCAATTAAAACAAAGTCTGGAATTCACAGTCTAATGATGACCATGAATCCATTGTTGATTGTCAGGAAAAACTCATTCAGTTCACTAATGTCCTTTAGGGAAATAAATTGCCATCCTTACCTGGTCTGCCAACTGGTGATTCCAGTCCTTCAACAATGTGGCTGACTCTTAAATGCCCTCTGGGCAGTAAGTGCTGGCTTAGCCAGTGATGCTCTTATCCTGTGAATGAATAAAAAAAAGTTCACAGGCATAACGGTGTCTGGCCTTACATTAAGCTATTTGGTTATAAAGTGTAGTATACTTCCATCAGTATGTCATGCATCAAGTGGTTAGAGCTAAGACAGATTCTGAGATTTTACACTCACATTATGGTGCAGTGATGATTGATATATAAGCATTTTTCTTAAAGATACATTGACATACTAACTGAGAGACATAACACAACATGCCTCAGTGTCAATATATGAACTGTACACAATGAGACAGGGATTGTTCTACATAGTATGTTTCTCAAGCAGAAAATGGGTACACAATTTGACAATTTAGCAATGGTATGGCCTGAATGTAGTACACACAGATAAATACATTCAATCTCTTTTGATACATTCTACCAGACACTGAGAGCAGGTGTCAGCTCCCTAAAATATGCAAATTAAGTATCCAGTGACTCTGGATGGCCTCCGTGGAGAAGTTGGTTTGTGAAGTGTGAGGCAGATATTGCAATGACTCCACCCAGATTACTTCAGTGGTTTCTTGCAGCCCCCGGCTCTAGGCAAAACTTATTTCTACTTGAAAGAAACATACCTAAGGGGAAGAGCCAGGAGAGCATGAATGCAATACAGGTCCAAGGCCATAGTGTCTTGTTGGGGGCGACTACCACTCAGCAGTGAAGCAGTTAATTTTTTTTTTGTTGAATTTCTTTATCTATGACTATGTGTACTGAAAAATGTTCACGAAAGGCAATATCTACAGTCCAAATGGTTTAACACAAATAACAACTACAGGCTTCTGTTCACCGGCATGAGATACAAGAAAAATCAATCAAATCTCTGGAAGGGGGATTTGGAAAAAACATGTACTCTGCACCTGATTTGAATTGCGCCTCCCTGTGAACCTCAGCCAAATAATTTTGTACATTAAAAATTGGTCAGGGATGATGAGATTCCATTTCCATGGTTGACAATGCAGAACCACTGAAAGAATACAATTACCAGTGCCAGCGTAAACCCTCGGAATGTCAAGTTGATGTAAATGATCAACTACTGACAAAAAGAACCACACAGAAATCTCTTCAACTTTTTTCTTTCCCTCCTCCACTTCTCTTTCTTTAACTCTTTCAATAGCCTGAGTCAAGCACCCGGAAACTCTGCATCTCAGATTCTCCAGCATTGCTGTTAATTAGAGGCTAACCATGCAGAAGGGTTATAGATTTCTGTTTAAAAATGAGGCACCATTATTTTTTATTTCTTTTGCATCCCTTACTCTGAGCAAAAAATGAATTCGGGAGTGAAGTAAGCCTCTAAGCCTGCTCTGACATTGAATAAGAATATGACTGATCTCACCCACTCCCAATAACCTTTCACCTCCTTACTTATCAAAATATATTGACCTTTGCATTTAAAATATTCGAAGACTCTGCTTCCACTCCCTTTTGAGAAAGAGAATTCTAAAGCTTCATGATGCTCCGAGAGAGGAAAATTCTTCTCATTTCTGTTTTAAATGGTGTCTCCTTATATTGGTATAATAATCCTTAGTTCTAGATTCTCCCACAAGTGGTAACAACATTTCCATATCCACCTTGCCAAGAGCCCTCAGCATGTTGCGTGGTTCAATCTTAATTTTCTAAACTCTGAATGATTTAAACCTAACCTGTCCAACCTTTCATCATCAAACAACCCAGTCACTCCAATGAACCTCCTCTGAACTGCATCCAACAAATTCAAATCCTTCCTTAAAAAGGTGACCAATTCTGTATATAGCACTCCAGATGTAGTCTCACCAGTGCCCTGTGTAACTGAAGCATAACCTTCCCTGCTTTTGTATTCAGTGCCCCTTGGGATAAATGATGTCATTCTATTGACTTTCCTCATTAGTTGCTGTGCCTTCATACAAACCTTCTGCAATTCATACAGTAGGACACCCAAATCCCTCTCTATCTCAACGCTCTATAATTTTTCACCATTTAGATGATTTGTTTCTTTTTTATTTTTCATGCCAAAATGGACAAGACCATTGTGATTCATTTATGGAAAATAAATAGCCTTCCACATGTGCGATATAGTTTGGGAAAGAAATTCCCAAGGAATTCAGACATTCACTAAAACACTTGTGGCTGAGATGTGCAAATCTATTAAAAGGCATGTAAAAGTTCCCTCTGTGTGTTACTTTAAGCAAAGTAATTTTAAAAGCAGTGTTGACAACTTGATGGGGAAGCTAGATAAGTACAGAAGGGAGAAGGAAACAGATAGTGATACACAATTAAGGTTAGACTAAGTGGATTGGGAGCAGGGTTGTGTTGTGCATTAACACTGGTAGAGACCAGTGGTAACAAATTGTCTTCAATGTGAAATAAGTTCTATGTGATTCTGTGTAAACTGGCTAGCACCTTCATTTGACACCAACTTTCTGACTAACAGCAGGTGGTGCCCCAATTTCAATTTGAATGCATACAAAAATTGAAAGTTTTTGTTTTACCCCAGCCTGATGGTGCTTACCTTGAACAAAGCAACTCAAGAAAATCTCAAGGTTGCCTGCAGCCTTCAGAAATGATTCCCAAAGCAAAACTGCAAGATCATGGGAAATTTACACTCAGAGAGTTCTCCAAGACACAGGCCTATTTTTAAAATGTGGTTCCCATCCCTGAGAGGCCAGCCCTCAAAGCCTAGGCTGCTTGGTCTTCTTTGTACTTCAGTTTCTCATTTCTTGTGTCATTGATTGAACTTGGTCGGTCTTGAAAAAATTGCTGTCAGTGGCCTGGACTTTCTATTTGATTGCCCAGTGCTTTTTGTTAATCAGCAACCAGTAACTACGTTTGAGGAGTCTGTCTGAGGAGAAGCTAGTGGAGAAATCACACTATTTAAATGGGTGCCATTTGGATGAAATTTACACAATGTGAAAAGTCTAAACATTGTGTTTCCCTTACTGCTGGATAAGTTCTAAATTGGAATATTAGAATCTGTAACTCAGTAATGTATAGAGTACACACATATATGGAAACAAGTCTTAATTTTTAATACACAAAGCTTCCAAAATATTGCTTCATCTGATGTACAAAAACAAAAATGTGGTTTTCACCATGCTATTCAAAGATTGATTTCGGGTGAAATTTCTTCTTGAATGGAAAAGGTCTTTGTTCATAATTTTAAATTGTACAAGCTGTTTAAAATATGTACTGATCTTAGAGCGTGATTTTATTGATGAGACAGTAATTACAAATGAAAAAACAATTATTTGATATTTGAAGGTTGTTAAGGATAGTCTTGAATTTATAAGGCATGTTATCACATCTCTCAGAAACTTTGCAATATGCTTTAGATGAGTTACTTTGAATGAGTGTCTACTGTGATATTGACAAGCATAGCAATCATTCAGCAAGACCTTGCAAACAGCAGTGATGTGAATACCTGGTAAATCAATATGTTGGTAATGACATTGATTGAATGAAATGGCCAGGACATCTCCCCTTTCTTCTTTGCATTCCTACTATAGGATCTTTAATACTCTTCTAAACACACAGACATCACAATTGAAAGACGGCACAGTATTCCAGCAGCAACTTATGTTATGAGTTAAAGTAATGGACTCAAAATTTATGGACTCCCATTTTCATTTGTGATTTGCTATGTGTCTGTGTAGTTTCCAATGGAGTAGTGCGCTCCTGGATTTGATGTGTCCTCTTCACCTGCTTGCTTGTAACTTGTGTCCAAGCAGGTCCTGTGCTGCTTCAGACTTCTTTGTCCTGACTGCTGCCTCTGAGCTTAGCAATGGGGGCCTAGCAGCATTGTGCTGACACCATTGGTATAGTCAACCTATAGTGCAGTCAACCTGCTCTTTTTCAAGGTTGCTGGATCTCTGAAATGGAAGCTACACTGAATAATAACTGTGCAATGTAAATGACGGAAGTGTGAACACCAAGGCAGAGGGTAACTTCTTGAAAAAGAGAATTTGTGCTGAAGGCATTTGTAGAGCTGGGAAAGAGGAAATTTGACATAATTCCACAGTCAGCCCTCTGAGACCATACTCAGAAGAGATTTAGAGTAGATGGTCAGCAAGATCAATTTCCAGTGTTAGGGCCCTGTGGACCTGGCAGCGGTGCCTCGAGTTCTTTTGAAGATCTTACGCAGGTTGTCTGCACCAGTGAATACATCTTTACATGCAGTGTCTATTGAACACACTGCCAATCTCCCACATTACTCAATCACTGCAAGCCCATTACTTTCCCAGCAACATTTCCCTGAGACCTAGATACCCTACCACACCCAAACTCCTTCCAACGCTTAGACTCACCTCTCACTGCCTTCTTTGACTCTCAGCTCTGACAGGAATATCATTCAAGCACAGTGTTAAATAATCACTGACACTTATCCTATCTAGAGTTCCTATCCTATCTTTTGCAGGACACAATGTTGCATAATAGAAGGCAATAAAGATGAGCACCAAGGACTGCATCTCTTGAGCTGTCCAGAGGAAATGGCTCTTAGCGTCATGGGTCTGGCAACACCAGAATCAATGCCCTCCTGCTATCTAATACAATGATCAAGTTGCAGATGGTGTGACCACAGACCTGCTGTTTTCCATCTCAACTCCCATCCCTTTACCCAACCTGCCCATTTTGATTTACTGCTTGAGAGCTATGACCACACCAGACACTGCTTCCTCAGGGAGGCAATGGCCGAGTGGTATTATCGGTAGACTATTAATCCTGAGATTTTAGATCAGAGTGGTGCTGGAAAAGCACAGCAGGTCAGGCAGCATCCGAGGAGCAGGAAAATCGACGTTTCGGGCAAAAGCCCTTTATCAGAAATCCTGAGACACAGGTAATGTTCTGGGGATCTGGGTTCAAATCTTACCATGACAGGTGATGAAATGTAAATTCAACAAAACTCTGTAATTCAGAGTTTCATGCTGACCATCTGGTTCAGTAATGTCCCTTTGAAGAAGGAAACTGCTGTCCTTACCTGGTCTGACTTACATGTGACTCCAGACACCACAGCAACGTGATTGACTCTTAACTGCCCTCTAGGCAATTAGGGATGGGCAATAAATGCAGGCCTAGACAGCACTACCCTCATCCCATGAATGAATAGAAGTAAAGACACTGCATCCCCCAAGGAAAGGAAATAGGAAAGATATGACACTGATGAAGAAACCCCAACACTTTAT
This sequence comes from Chiloscyllium plagiosum, assembly GCF_037043375.1. Classification (NCBI taxonomy): domain Eukaryota; kingdom Metazoa; phylum Chordata; class Chondrichthyes; order Orectolobiformes; family Hemiscylliidae; genus Chiloscyllium; species Chiloscyllium plagiosum. The sequence continues at coordinate 27,187,793 of NW_028270146.1, forward strand.
TGAACACTCCTGGCCATAGCCCATACATTGGCAATGCACATACCTTGGAGCTTCACAGAGAGTTGGGATCAGCATATGCTGAGTCACCAGATGTGAGTGGTCTGCTGCCAGACTTGGGTTAAGGGATGATTTATGCAACAGGTCAAATGTGAGCAAGATTTGAGAGGAGTTACAGGGGATTTAGCTGAGTATGGTGCACAGGAGAACACTGTGGCTTGTGCATTGAACATCACTAGCCTTCCCAACGGTCTCCCGTCAGCACTGTCAGGGAGCATGAGGGCTTCTGGTTCTAAGGTTGCATAGGCCATCATATGGAATTTGCCCTCTCTGCAGCCCCTGCTCCATTGTCTCCGCAATGTTGCAGAACCTAAGGCACTACCACGGCAGAATCAATACCTCTATTTGGACAGATCATCTGCCCTCCCTGTGACAATGCAGCAACATGCCTTGCCAAACCTGAGAATTTGCAACACTTCCAAAGACATGTGTGTGTAGTTGCAAACAGCTTGTGACAATAGAAACTCCCCAAAAAATGACCTTACCTGCAGTTTTGGTGCCTTATATATGTAAGTTTCGGTAACATCATTCAGTCATGCTTGATGGTTGACAAGTGAGAAGAAATTGCATGGATTTGCACAGTCCAGATAAGGCACTGAGACATTAGCAAGTTGTTCTGTGTCATGTCAGACAATGTTTGACACTAGCTTTCCACGATACCCCTGCGTGTGCCCCTTCCCTGTTGTCATATTGTGTTCAGGACGCAGCCAGTAACTCGACATGCCCAAGTCCTGCATTTTCTGGCCACAGGGTTGGTTCGAATGGACCACTCTTTAATGCTATGTTCACAGTGCGACAAAATAAGCCAGGCTGGTGCTTTGAAAAATAAGTGATCTGAGGCCTACTCAGAAAATCCATTTGTGACAATGGTTGCTGACATTACTCACCAAGCAGCTACATCTGTGGGGAATTCAGTATGCTTCACAAATCCCCCACAGATCATATTTTAAACTTCTATTTAAAGTGGTTCCAGTGGAACTGGTTTAAATTGCTCGCTTTTTGTGCTATGGAGTATAACAGCATTGATTCTCTCTGCAGTACATGCTGAATTCCTGTTTCTAGTCAGGAGTTTTGCTGATTTGAAGTAAAGGACTTTTAAAAAAGGAATAGCACAAAAATAGTTTGAGAGTGACTCTCTACCCCGATTCACATTAGCAGAAGGTCCCAAATTCCTTTTGGATATTCTTTTGAGATTTCATTACACAACCAATTCCTTTTACCTATCCTCAATCAGTTAGGACTCTTGTGTGCAGTGGTAGTGTCCCTATCTAAATCAGGAGGCTTGGCTTCAAAGTCTACCTGCTCCGGAAATGTGTATTTAACATGTTTGAATACGAAAGCAAAAATTGCTGGAAAAAGCTCAGCAGGCCTGGCAGCATCTGTGGAGAGAAATCAAAGTTATCATTTCAGGTCAAGTGACCCTACCTCAGGCCCTTCCTCTGATTTCTTTCCATGGATGCTGCCAGACCTGCTAAAAGTTTCCAGAAATTTCTGTTTTTCTTTCTGATTTACGGCATCCACAGTTCTTTCGGCTTTTATTTAATATCTTTGAATAGGTTGATTAGGAAAATATCTACCTTCCCTCTCCTCACATTCCTCCCTTTGGCCATGCATTCTGTCTATTCAAAGAGTGTTGCACCTTCCTACATCAGTTGAATAGCACACAGACTTTGTCTCTGATTGAATGGCTCATGTTTCTCATTTTTCCTTACCCAACTCTCACATATCTATAGTATTCATAAGTGCAAGAACCTACAAAAAGTAGGACAAATCTAACCCTGCTGACTACCACCCTGTCAGTCTCTCAAGAATCAGGAAAGGGTGGTCGGCACTTGCTCAGCAATTACCTGCTCACCGAAGTTTAGCTCAAGTTACATCAGGGTAGCTCAACATCTGACCTCATGGTCCAAACATGGACAAAAGTGGTGAAATAAAAGTGTGAATGATGCTAAACGCTGTGCATCAGCAATCATACCACTTCTGACCTTGTGATGATGAGAAAGTCATTGATGAAGCAGCTGAAGACTTGGACCTATAGACATTATTCTGAGGATCTCTGGCAGTGATGTCCTGGGACTGAGATGATTAACTTTGAATAATCACAATCAGCTTCCATTGTAGTAGATATGACTCTAACCAGTAGAGACCTCCTTGCCAGAGCTCCTTGATGCCATATACAGTCAAATGCTGCCTGTATCAGGGGTTACTATTGACCAGAATCTGAACTGATCCTGCCAAATAAATACGGTGGCTACAAGAGCACGTCAGAGATAAGAAATTCTAACCCACTAATGAAAGCCCATAATCCATAATGATCAAACCAGGAGTGGAATACATTCCAATTTTTGTATAAGTTCAGCTCCAACAGAATTTATGGAGCTCAACATGTTCCAGAACATAGCTGGCCCAGCTGACTGGCACCACATCTATCACAATCAACACTCACTCCCTTCACCAGTGACATGCAGTAACAGCAGTGTGTGTCTTTGACAAAATGCATTAAGATTCCCTGAACAGCACCTTCCAAACCCACAACCTCCATCATTTAGAAGGACAAAGGCAGGAGATGTAAAGGAATACCATCACCTACGAGTTCCCCTGCAAGCCATATATCATTCTAACCTGGAATTATCACACCTTTCTTCCCTGTCACCTGGTCAAAATTCTGAAACTCCCTTCCCTAATGAAACAGTGGATGTACCAACACAACATGAACTACAACAGTTCAAGAAGCCAGCTCATCTGCACGTTCTCCAGATCAGTTTGGGATTAGCAATAAATGCTGGCCTAGCCATTGATGCTGACTTCCCATAAATAAATTAAAGAAAGTACATTGCTTTTGTTTGTCCAGACCTAACTGATGAATCCGTTTAAGAGGTGCATCTGTTGGTGGGCTTAATTAAAGACCATTGCCTGGGTACATTCAGTACTTGAATGTTGCATTGACGTTTTAAAATATCTAAGTGACCAACTGTCAGAACACAGCATTTTGCAGAACAGTCACAGCAAATGTAAAAAAAAGGGAGTGAGGAATCATAACCTAATGGTAAAGGAATTGGTATTGTTTGGAAAATGTATAAATGCATGAAATAGTAGATGGGAATGGTATAGCCTGGGAAGAGTGAAATGAAGGAAGGGGATAGCAAAAGATGAAGGGATTTGCGGGGAAGTGGATGAAGATTACTTGAAAGGGGAGAAAGGGAATTATATGGAATCAGAGTGAAGATTTGCAAAGGATAGAATAGCATGGGATAGGAAAAAAGTAAAGTACTGCAATAGAGATACTACTTGTACCACAAATATTTTGTGGATCTCTGCTCATTTATAGTGAATTGTCAAAAGCATTACATAAAAGATATTTGCTTTATTGTTATTTTTATTTTCCTTTGAGTTGCCCTAGAGAATAATCTTCAGTTTCTGGAGTCTTCAGGATATTTCTGGAGGATTGGCAACCCTACTTCAGAAGCTAATTGAAAAACGGCACTGGAAAAACTCCAGGACCCCTGTAGGTATGGGTAACCAAACAACTTGGAGAAAATTGGAATCAGAAAATCATGGAGCCAAAAGATATTTCTTTGTCCAAAACATTCGAAAGGCCTCTACATACATCGACATCTGATCCAAATATTTTTTAATCAGAATCTACCAAGGCATTTCTCATTCATTTCCAGAGTAAAATTTCCCAATCTAAGGATGAGCTATTTCCAGTTCTCTATTTCAAATGCTCACCACATTTAATTAATACAGTCAATCATCTGCCAAATTCCACCCGGAGACAGCAGCATATGCTGGAAGTCTAATCACTTCTGTGTAAAATCCTGGGTTTTGTTAAGTGTTTTAAATTTTTTTCGTGCTTAGATTGAATTACTGAGTGAACGTTTAAGTAGACTATGCTACAAAGATTTGCAAATTAGTAATCTTTAACCACACTTAACAGGGGCTTTCATCTATGCAGGTCCACATGACTTACATGTTTGTTAAGATTTTGACCTACAGTAAACTGAAAGAGCTAATTTTAAATATAGAATTTCTAATGGAGAATTGCCATGTTGAGACTGAAATTGTTGTGTAAAGGAAGAGACCTATATTTATTCATACCAGTCACAGACTCAGGACCTTCTAAAGGGCTTCACTGATAATAAATAATAAAATACTTTTGAAATTTTGTCATTGCCGAACGAAGGGAAACGCAGCAGCCAATCTGCACTTTGCCAGAAACCACAAAGGCAAATGTGATAATGACCATGTAATCTTCTTTAGTGATGTTGGTTGAGGGACAACTTGAACCAGGGCACCAGGGAAAACTCCCATTGTTCTTACTATTACAATAATATTACACATTGATTTAAGAGGAAAGATAGGGCCTCTGTTTAGCAGCTCATACGAAAAGCAGGCCCACTTTCTTCAATATTGTGCAGGGGTGTAGCCTCAATGACATGTACATGTAATGGGCCTTCTCAATCTCCTGGCTCGGGAAGCAAGAATGAACAGTGGCTGACAGTTAGACTGGGAACCTAGCCACAATCCATCAAAAACTGAAGTGAGATGCCCCAGAGGAAGGGATCCTCATCATGTGGATTGGTCTTGCACACAATGTAGTATCAATATTGAATCAAACCACGTTTAATAAAGTACTTTGCGGCAGCATCCCTTGACCTCTGGCTGTATCTGATTGGACATTGGCCCGAGTGATGGGCAATTTCACTAAAGTGTAACCAATAAACAGTCATATCTCAAACTCGCTAAGTTCCACCTACTCTATCCCTTAACACAGAGAATGAGTTTTGAGATCGTGAGTGAATCCCTCTGTAAACTTGTTATATCAAATCTGGAATGTTTTCTCCAACCTCATTTCGGACAAAGACAAACATACACACACACATACATAAGTTGGTATTTAATGCAGATGACAGTCTTGAGAGGGAACAAGACCCCCATGTCATATCATGCATGAAATGCCAATCAGCAACATAAATGGCCACTGGAGAAACAGAAGCAAAGTCCCAGGGGGAGAATTCTGGCCAGTTGACCAAGAGTTGCTGACCAATTAGAGGCAGTGAGAAAGGCAATGAATATACTGTAGACCCACGACCAGTGAGGGACCCCAGGCACAGATGAGACAGAATAGGAGAATGCTCATGGTGTAGGCGAGGTCAGTAAGGGCAGAGGCTGGCTTTCAGCAGCTCCATTTCCCCCATCTCAAATACCAATTATGATCCCTCAATTAAGCATTTACTGGAGAAGCAAGGACTTAGTCCTTGTCACTGGACTATTAATCTCGAAATCCAGGTAAATGTTCTGGGAATTTGTGTTTGAATCCCACCATGGCAGATGGTGAAATTTAAATTTAATAACAGTCTAGAATTAGAAGTATAATGATGACCATGAAACTATTGTCAATTGTCAATGAAAAAATCATTTGGTTCAGTAATGTCCTTTAGGAAAGGAATCAATCTCAGTGCCAGGGACTTATACAGGGCAGAATTTGTTAGGTGTATCCAGGAGGACTTCTTAAAACAATATGTGTACAGTCCAACTTGGGAAAGGGCCATATTAGACCTTGTATTGGGGAAAGAGCCTTGCACGTTTTTGTAAGGATGAAAGATAAGGATAGTAGTTCTGGGGGCCCATGGATGACAAGAGAAATTTAAAAAGAAGGCATATGTATATGGAAAATGTTCTGCCTGGAGGTCAGTGTTGAGTGGGGCCCTGCAGGGCTCTGTTCTTGGGCCTCTGCTCTTTGTAGTTTTTATAAATGACTTGGATGAGGAGGTTGAGGGGTGGGTTAGTAAATTTGCAGATGACACAAAGGTTGGAGGTGTCATCGATAGTATAGAGGGTTACTGCAGGCTGCAGCGTGACATAGACAGGATGCAGAGCTGGGCTGAGAAATGGCAGATGGAGCTCAACCTGGATAAATGCGAAGTGATGCATTTTGGAAGGTCAAACTCGAATGCTGAATATAGGATTAAAGACAGGATTCTTGGCAGTGTGGAGGAACAGAGGGATCTGGGTGTGCAAGTACATATATCCCTCAAAGTTATCACCCAAGTGGATATGGTTGTTAAGAAAGCATATGTATTTTGGCTTTCATTAACAGCGGGATTGAGTTTAAGAGCCACAAGGTTTTGCTACATCTCTACAAGTCCCTGGTGAGACCACACTTGGAAAATTGTGTCCATTTCTGGTTGCCCTACTATAAGACAGATACAGAGGCTTTAGAGAGGGTGCAAAGAAGGCCTACCAGGATGCTGTCTGGGCTGGAGGGCTTGCCTTATGAAGAAAGGTTGAATAAGCTCAGACTTTTCTCTCTGGAGAGAAGGAGGAAGAGAGGATCGAGGTATACAAGATAATTAGAAGAACAAATAGAGTCAATAGCCAGAGACTTTTCCCCAGGGCAGGATTGACTGGTACGAGGAGTCATAGCTTGAAGATATTAGGAGGAAGGTATAAATGAGACGTCAGAGGTAGGTTCTTAATGCAGAGAGTTGTGAATACATGGAATGCGTTGCCAGCTGTGGTGGTGGAAGCAGAGTCACTGGGGACATTTAAGCGACTGCTGGACATGCACATGGAAAACCATGAGTTGAGGGTTGTGTAGGTTAAGTTATTATATTTTACATTAGGATTAAATTGCAGGACAACATCGTGGGCCAAAGGGCCTGTACTATGCTGTACCTTTCTATGTTCTATATGTATGGTTTAGGAAACTAAAATCAGACTGACCCCTTGAGGACTATAAAGAAAGGAATTAGAATGGCTAAAAATGGCCATCTTATGTACTTCGCAAGGATTAAGGAGAATCCCTAGAAATTTTATCTTTTTAATATTAGGAGCAAGAGGGCAGCTATGGAAAGAGGACGTCCACTTAAGGATATACAAGGGAATATTTGCATGGAGCCAGAGGAAGTTAGTGATGTCCTTTATGAGTCCTTTGCATTGGTATTCACCAAGGAGCAGGACATGGGTATGGTAAGATTAGGAGGAGGTATGTCGATCCATCCATGTCGAATGTGATCCATCCAAGATGCTGAGGGAGGCAAGGGAGGAGATTGCTGGGGCTTTGACAGAATCTTTGCAACTTCTTTAGCCACAGGAGAGGTCCCCGAAGACTGGTGAATAGCCAATGCTGTTCCCTTTTTCATTTCGAAGGCCAACAGAGATAATTCAAGAAATTATACGCTGATGAGTTTCACCTAAGTGGTAGCGAAATTGTTGGAGAAGTATTTTAGGGACAGGCTTATTCACATTTGGAAAAGGTCTTGTCTCACAAATTTTATTGAGTTTTTCAAGGAAGTGACAAATATTGATGAGGACAAGGCAATCAAAGTCTACATGGACTTTGCTAAAGCATTTGACAAGATCCCTTATGGTCAGCTGGTCCAGGAAATTAAGTCAAGTGGGATCCACTGTGGGTTGGCAAGTTGGATACAAAGTTAGCTTGGTCATAGTCGACAGAGGATAGTTGTAGAGAGGTATGTTTCTGACTGGAGGTCTATGACTCGCAGTGTTCTGTGAGAATCAGCTGTTGTTATAAAAAAAACTGGACGAAAATGTAGGCACTCTGATTAGTAAGTTTGCAGATGACATGAAATTTGGTGGAGTTGTGGATGGTGAAGGAAGTTGTCAAGGGATACAGCAGGATATAGATCAGTTTAATCTGGACAAGGATGAGGTGATGCATTCTGGGAGGTCAAATGCAAGAGGACAGTATACTGTAAATGGCAGGACCCTAAGGAGCATTGATATACTGAGGGAACTTGAGTTGCAAATTCATAGCTTCCTAAAAGTAGTGACCCAGTGGATAAGGTGATAAAGAAGGTATATGGCATGTTCGCCTTCGTTGTTCAGGGCACTGAGTATTAAACTTGACATGTCATGTTGCTGACGTATAAAGCTTTGGTTAGGCCACATTTGGAGTATCGTGTGCAGTAATGGTCACCGCACTATAGAAACCTACACCCTCAAGGATGTGGAGGCTTTGGGCAATGTGCAAAAGAGGTTTACCAACATGTAGCCTGGATTGCAGTATATCAGCTTTAAGGAGAGGCCGGATAAAGTTGGACTGGTTTGACCAGACTGTCAGAAGCTGAGGGGTGACCTGATAGAAGTATATAAAATTATGAGAGACATGGATAGGGTGGATAGTCAGAGTTTCTTTCCCAGGGTGAACATATCAATTATTAGGGGGCATAGGTTTAAGATGAGGGAGAAAGTTTAAAAGAGATGTGCAAAGTACATTTTTTTACACAGAAGTTGGTACCTGGAATGCATCGGTAGGGGAGGTGGTAGAAGAAGATACAATAGCAATGTTTAGGAGGTATTTGGACATATATATAAACAGGCAGGGAATACAGGGATACAGCCCACATGCAAGCAAATGGGATTAGTTTAGAATAGCATCATGGTCAGCACAGACATGATAGGCTAAAGGCCTGTTTTTGTGCTGCGCTGTTCCATGTTCAACACAACTGCCATCCTTACCTGGGTTGACCTATATGTAACTCCAGATCAACAGAAACGCGGTTGACATCTAACTGCATTCAAATTTGGCCTTGCAAAGCATTCAGTTGTATAAAAATTAGAAAAGAAAGAAAGATCGAAATCAGACGGACCACTGGAAATGACAATGGCAATCAATCTTTTCAATCCTGAAAAGTCCTCCTTGCTAACAATGGGAAGATGCCTTTGTTGGACTGGGGTGGACAAAGTCAGAAGTCACATGAACACCAGGTTATAGATCAATAGGTTTATTTGAAATCACAAGCTTTCAGAGTGCTACTTCACGTGACAAAGGAACAGGACTCCAAATGATTGTGATTTCAAATAAACTATCGCACTATAACCTGGCATTGTGTGACTTCTGACTTTCTCCTAACTAATGCCTGAGGGCACATGCCAAAATTGTGAGAGTTGTCTCACAGACTAGTTGAGCAATAGCCTGAAAGAGTCATACCCACAGAAGCATACCTTACAATGTCCCAGGCACCACCATCACCATCACCATCCCTGGCTATGTCTTGTCCCACTGGCAGGATAGACCCAGCAGACATGGCAGCTCAATGGCATACAGTCAGGAGGGAGATGCCTAGGAGTCCTCATTGACTCCGGATACCATGAAGTCCCATGGCATCAAGTCAAACATGGGTAAGGGAACTCACAGCTCATTGCCAGGTATTTTCCAATTAGTGCTTCTCCATGTTAAATACTTGCAGAAAGCACTGAGATGTCAGGGTGCAATATGTACTATGGGAAGGGATTTCAATATCTACCACCAATGGTGGTTCAGCTCAATTACTGATTGAGCTGGTCAGGTCCTCAGTTGTAGCTGCTAAACTGGGTCTGCAGCAGGTGGTGAGGGACCAACAAGAGGGAAAACCATACTTGACCTCATCCTTACCAATCTGCTGATTGCAGATACATTTGTATATGGCAGTATTGCTAACAGTGACCACTATACAGTCCATGCGGAGATGTTGTCCCATCTATATATTGAGAATGCCCTCCATCATGTAGTAGGACACTAATGTGTGCTAAATGGATTATATTTTAGATCAGATCATCATCAGCTCAAGACTGAGCATCAAGACTGTGGGCCATCAGCAGCAGTAGAATAGTACTCCAACACAATGTATAACCTCATGATCCAGCAAATCCCCCAAACTATCATAACCATCAAGCCAGAAAATCAGTACTGGTGCAATGGAGAGTACAGGAGGTGATGCCAAGAGCAGCACCAGGGATATCTAAAAATGACATGCCAACCTAGTGAAGCTACCAAACAGAATTACTTGCATACCAAACAGCATAATCATCAAGTGGTAGACAAAATGATATGATTCCACAATCATCAAAGCAGAACTAAGCTCTACAGCACAAACAGAAATTGTCAGAAAATATCAGAACTGAAGAAAGATTAGTGGACCTAAAAATATTAACTCTGTTTTTTTTTCCATAAAAGTTGCAAGACCTGCTGAGTTCTTCCTGCAATTTCTGTTTGTGTTTCTGATTTCCAGCATCTGCAATTCTTGGGGTTTTTTTTGCTATGCTCTGCAGACCTGCCACATCCAGTCATGCATGGTGGGGGGAAATGAATCAACTCCCTGGAGGAGGAATTTTCATAGACATCCCATCTGGGGTGTATAAAGTTTTTGTGGAGGGACGGCATGCTGGCTCAGTGGTGAGCACTGCTGCCCCATAGCACCAGGGGTCTAGGTTCAATTCCCATCTCAGGCAACTGTCTGTGTGGAGTTTGTACATTCTCCCCGTGTCTGTGTGGGTTTCCTCCGGGTGCTCTGGTTTCCTCCCACAGTCCAAAGATGTGCAAGTCAGATGAATTGGCGATGCTAAATTCCCGTAGTGTTAGGTGCATTAGTCAGGGGTAAATATGGGTCTGGATGGGTTACTCTTCAGAGGGTCGGTGTGGACTTGTTGGGCTGAAGGGCCTATTTCCATACTGTAGGGACTCTAATCTCTAATCCCCATCCTCAATCATGGGGAGGCCAGCACATCAGTGTGAAAGATAAGGTAGAAGCTGTTACAACAACCTCCAACCAGAAGTGCTGAGTGGATATTCAACTCAGCCGATTCCAGAGGTCCACAGCATCACAAATTCATTCCGCAGCAAATTGATTTGCAAATTTGATTTCATTGGAGCTACTGAATACTGCTAAGGCATTGGACACTGACAACATTCCGGCAGTTGTGCTGAAGATTTATGATCCAGAACCTGCTACACCCATAGCCAGGTTCTTCCAGTATAGTTATAACACTGGTATCGACCCAACAATGTGGAAAATTGCCCAGATACATCCTGTACGTAAAAATCCAATGTCACCAATTATCTCCCCATCAGTCTACTCTCAATCATCAGTAATGGGAAGTATTTTGAACAATGCTATTAGGCAGGATTTGCTGAGCAATAACCTGTTCACTGATACTCAGTTTGGGTTCAGCCAGGGTAACTCAGCTCCTTTCCACACTAAAGCCTTGGTTCAATCATGGACAAAGCAGGTGAATTTCACAGGTGACTGGCCTTGAGATCATGGTCATGTTTGACTGACAGTAACACCAAGGAGTCTGAGATAAACTGGAATCAATTGAAATTGGAGGGAAAAGCCTTCTCATACCTGGCACATATGACGATGGCTATGGTTGTTGGAGGACAGTCATCTCCTGGATATCTTTGCATGACTTCCTCCTGGTAATGTCCTAGACCCAATGATCTTCAGTTGCTTCATCAATAACCTCTATCTAGTATACGTTTAGAAGTGGGGAAGTTTGCTGATCACTGTACAATGTTCAGCAACATTCCTACTCCTTGAACCAGCTCATGTCCAAATGCAGCTAGACTTGAATAATAGACAGTTTTGGACTGACAGGTGTCAAATAACATTCATGAAGTTACCATCACTGAATCCCCCACTAACAACACCCTGGGCTTACTGTTGACCAGAAGCTTAACTGGACTCACCACATAAACATAATGGCTGCATGAGCAAGTGAGAGCACTGGAATCCTGACTCCTGACTCCTCAAAGCCTCTCCACCATCTGCAAGGCACAAGTCAAATGTGTGAAGAAATATTCCCTACTTGCCTGGTTAAATGAGCTCCAACCACACTTAAGAATCTTGACACCACCTGGGACAAAGCAGCCTATTGGCATCATATCTACAAATATTCACTACCCCCACCATGATGCTCAGTAGCAGCAGCGTGTACCGTCTTCAAATGCACAGCAAAAATCCACCAAGGCACCTAAGACATTAATTTCCATCTCAAAGGCAGATACATGAGACCAGCCTCACCTTTAATTTTCCCTCCAAGCCACTCATCATCCACCTCTACTCCCTCAGGAGGCTAAGGAAACTTGGCATGTCCATAAAGACTCTCACCAATTTTTATAGATGCACCTCAGGAAGCATTCTTTCCGGATGCATCATGGTTTGGTATGGCAACTGCTCTGCCCAGACCATAAAACAAATTACAGAGAGCAATGAACACAGCCCAGTCCATCACACAAGCCAACCTTCCATCCATTTGTACTTCTCACTGCCTTGGAAGGCAGCCAACATAATCAAAGACCTCTCCCACCTCAATTATAATCTCTTCCAACATCTTCTGTCGAATAGAAGATACAAAAGCTTTAATAGGCACATACCAACAAATTCAAGATCAGCTTCTTCTCTGCTGTTATTAGACTTCTGAATAGATCTTCCAAATGTAAAGTTAATGTTGATTTCGCTCTTTGAGCACCTTCTCTGTAGCCATAACATTGCATTCTCAACTCTGTCTATTATCCTAATGCACTTTGTATGGTATGATCTTCCTGTACTGCACACAAAGCAAAACTTTTCACTGCACATGTGACAATAATAAAATAAAAAAGTAAACCTTGACTTGGAACTAGCTCGCTGTTTCTTCACTGTTGCTGGGTCAAAATCCTGGAACCAATTTCTCGAATGGCATAGTGGGACTTCCCTATAGCAAATGGACTGCATTATTGCAAGAAATGAGCTCATCACCACCTTCTCAAGGACAATGAAGGAATGTGCAATATATGTTAGCCCAGCCAATGCCACCCAAATGCAATGAATGAATTTTAAAACAAAGTCAACCTTAAGCAGACCTAAACTCCTGCCAACTCAGGAACCTGCAAGAAAAACATAATTTTCAAATTTCAATCTCCCTGTATGGTGAACCTCCCCCACACAGCCACAATAAAATTAAGTTCTTAATTAATTGCCCAGTTGAAGGCCTCAATTAGCTACAGGGCTGATCATGTGCATTCTGACCCTGGCCTTCAATGGGACAGAGGTGGTGGAGTCACATCCAGCACCTTCCTACATTAAATTACTTCCCATCTCCAAGTTCACCTTGAGGAGCAGCATTGATATTTGCACATTGTTTCCCATACAGTCCCTTTCAATGATGAAAGTACAAACAAATTCAATTGCTTCATCTCTCCCCGCTCCCTGCCGCCCATCTACAAAGTGTGTACACAAAAATGTTGAAATTTCTGACGTCGCATTTAACTGCAGAATTCAGACCTGAATCAATTTTCTCTTGCTTCAGATTTATTTGTAGACCTGTAATTAGTCAAATGCTGTGAGACTAAATGAAACAATAAATTTCTAAGCAAAACATTCCTTCATTTTCAAATCAACCCAACCCATCAAGTCAATCTATTGTACAAGTAAGAGATGAGTTAAAGGGAGTTAAAGATGAGTTAAAATGCACTTGTAGATTGTCACAGTTCAAAAATTGTTTGTAATCCATTGGTGTTGCTTCATAATATGATCATCACTAGCATACTCCAGGCCTGTCTCCTTCCATATGCAGCAGGTTTTAACGCGTTAAATTCAGAAGGATGGAATCAATTCTTTCCAGCAACAAAATGGAACTGTTGTCTCTTATTAGGATAACTGATTTGTCAGATAAATTGACAGTAAGTTAGTTACATTGTTAAATAGGGTGGGAAAATAACTGAACAGAATATAAAGTGGATACATTAAAGAAGAGATGATGAAGATTGTTAAATATAGAACAATTCATTGGCATCACATGAGCGACTGTGGCTATAGTTCGTCCTTATCATGCTGCCAAATTTGAGTCACTTGACTTGATTTTGAGCCCTTGTCAGACTGGAATCATGGTGGGAGGGTGTGCAACTAAAATGTAGTCCCGTTTACATTCTAGACCTCCAGTTCCATCTGCCTCTGCTGGATTGTTGCAGAGGTGCGTTAGTGGCAGTGCTTTCTACCTGCACTGAGGCAACATTTCCAGTCAGCCTTGGCGGGGGTGGGGAGGGGGGGGTAGTAGGAGGTGGGATAGGAGTTGTCACACAGTGCTCTCGGAGAAGGCCGAGTGCCATGCCTCCTAAATATTATTCACACTGTGACACCACTTCAAGGGTGGAAAAGTGTTGCAGCCTCAGTGAAAACTCTGACACTGAGGGCTCCTTACAGCAGGAGCATAGCTGTTGCAAGTTGGTCTGAGCTCCATTGCAGCCTTGAATCATGTAAGACTATAAGACATAGGAACAGAAATTAGGCCACTCAGCCCATCAAGTCTGGTCCACCATTCAATCATGGCATTCTCAATCCATTCTCCTGTTTTCTCACCATAACCTTCGAACCCCTTTAAAATCAAGAACCTATCTATCTCCATATTAAACATACTCAATGATTGCCATAGTTAAAGCTCTGACCCCTGGTTTTGGGTGCTTGCTTTCAAGCCCAACCCTGCCCTCTCTGTTCCTACAGCCATGGGGCACCCCCCAAAAAATACTCACTGCCCCTCCCTCCTCACAGTAGAGACCATCAGCAAAGCCTGTTTTTTTAATTTAAACTTCATAAAGATTGGAGAGAGGGTCCCTTCATTCTGAAATATCTCCTCACATTCTGACCTTCCATTATAAGTTGCTGCTGTTTTCAAGCTGTATATATTCTTTTTGACCCTCCAACTTCAAACTAGAGGTCATTCTGTGACTATGATTGATGTTTCAATGAGTGACTGTCTCCCACACAATGTGGTTCTCATTCATATTTCATCTTGACAGTGGGTTTCTGAGGCTCACAGGGAAAATCGTACCTATTCAGTCTGTCTGGTGACAGCTCTGGGATTAGACCATTAAATTATGGATGGTGTATGTGTTATTTGCTTTTCTTGAATATTTCTGAAAAATGGCAAAGGGATTGAATGTTTGCAGATGTGGTGCCAATCCAGGGGACTGCTTTGTTCTGGATGGTGTCAAGTTTCTCAAGTGATCGTGGAGAGTGGTCCATCACTCTTCCACCTTGTAAATGGAGAAATAAACTGTTGCTCACCACGGTTACTCCTCTGACCAGCTTTTTTTTACCTGATTTTTCCAGTTCAGTTTCTGGTCAATGGTAACCTCCAGGAAGTTGATAATGGGGAATTCAGAAAGGGCTGTGCCACTGAATATTAAGGAACAATGATTAGATTCTCTCTTGATGGAGATGATCATTGCTTGGAACTTGTCAGTCATACCTAGATATTGTCCAGATCTTGCTATACTTGGACATGAGCTGCTTTAATGTCTGAGGAGTCACAAATGGGCTGAGCATTCTGCAAATCTCAATGAACTTCCCTACTACTGACTTGATGATGGAGTGAAGGTCATTGATGATGCAGCTGAAGATAGTTGAGTCTAGGACACTGCCTGAAGAATTCCTGCAGAGATGCCCTGGGCTGAAATGATTGACCTCCAATAATCACAATCAACTTCCTTTGTGTTCGATGCGGCTCAAATCTCAGCAGAACTTCCCCCTCGAAATCCATTCACTTCATTTTTGCTAGATGTCATACTCAGTCAAATATGGCCTTGATGTCAAGGGCAGTCATTCTCACTTTGCCTTGGAATATAACTCTTTTGTCCATGCTTGGACCAAGGCTGTGATGAGAGCTGGAATTGAGTGGCCTTGATGATTCCCAAACTAAACATCGATGAGTAAGTTATTCCTTTGCAAGTGCTGCTTAACACTACTATTGTTAATCCCTCTCATCACTCTGCTGATGATTATGAGAAGATTAATGAGGTGGTAATTGCCGGAGTTAAATTTGTCCTCTTTCTGTGTCCACTGGACATACCTGGCAATTTTCTGTATTGCTGGGCTGATACTTGTGTTGCAACTGCACTGAAGTGGCCTAGTTCGGGGTACAGCTTTTTCTGGAATGCAAGTTTTCAGTATGATTGCCAGAATGTAGTCAAAGCCCACAGCTTTTTCAATATCCAGTATCTTCAGGCATTTGTTGATATATGACATGGAGTGAAGTGAAATGGTTGAAGACTGGCACCTTCACTGCTGGGGACCGCCAGAGGAATTGGATCATTAACTCAGCACTTCTGGCTGAAGATGGATGCATATGCTTCAGCCTTGTCTTTTGCACTGAAGTTGGCTCCTCCCCTCCTTCTGCTATTTGTTCAATTGCTCGTCATCATTTGTGACTGGCTGTAGCAGGACTGCACAACTTAGATCTGATCTGATGGCTTTGAGATTGCTTTGTCCTGTCTTGCAAGTTGCTTCCACTGTTGGGCAAATCAGTAGTGAAGTGTTGTTCCTTAAACAGTTTGGCACCTTATCTTTGTGAATGCCAGGTGCTGTACCTGGCATGACCTAGACCAGTGTTCATTGATGTATGCCAAACAGTGGAGGCAACATACAATAGACAGGACAAAGCAATCTCAAAAGCTTCAGATCAGATGTAATCTCTGCAGTCCTGCTACATCCAGTCATGAATTGGAGCAGGGTGGGTCTTGCAGCTTGATGGTAATGGTAGAGTTACAGATTGTTAGGGCTTAGATTGTCATGTATTGTGGGGTGGTGTTGGGGGTGCCATGTTAGGGTGAGCTGGACACTGTCAGGCAAGTCTACGCATGGAGGCTTCATGGGAATTGGAGTTGGAGTAAAATTGTGTCAGGTCAGTTAGATTGAGGTTAGGGTTAGGTAGGATGGGGTTAATAGGATGGGTTTGAGACTGTGCATGTCCTAGAATATTGATGGGAGAAGTCAGAAGCCTGGTAGTCAGAATGGGGCATAGCCCAAATCATGAACAGTCAGGGCGGTCTGGTTTTGGGGGTGGGGTTGTCAAGTCCTGAGTGTTTTTGAAGTCAGTGTTAGAGGGCCAGTGGTGAATCAGCTTGGGTTCTTTTCATAGTTAGCTTGGTGTTAGAGAACTTTTCCAAACTTCATGGTTAATGGATTCAATAAGTTGGAGTTCTTGTTGGTAAGACAAGGGCAACACGGTGGATCAGTAGTTAGCAACGATACCTCAAAGCGCCAGGACCTTGGTTAGATTCCAAACTCAGGCAACTGTATGTGTGGAGTTTACACAATCTCTCCCTGTCTACATGGGCTTCCTCCCACAGTCCAAGGATGTGTAGGTTTAGTGGTTTGGTCATGCTAAATTGCCCCCCATTATGTCTATAGATATGCAAGGTAGGTGGATTAGCCATAGGAAATGCAGAATGGGGTAGAGGGGTGAGTGTGGTTGGTTTTGGGTGGGACAGTCTTTGGAGGGTCAGTGTAGACTTTATGGGCCGAATGGTCTGCACCCACACTGTAGGGATTCTATGATTCTAAGTGAGTTGGAACCTTCTGCGCTGTAACTCATGATTTGGGACATTTTCAGAGGGTGCTACTCCAGGGTAATTAACCATTGGAATTTCCAATTTCCCAGGCAATTTCCAGGGAGTCAACTACATTGAGACCGATGTGCAACTCCAGTCTTCCTAATGGAAGATCTGGCCCATCGTCCCCCAAGTGCTGCAAATTAGCTCTTGTTTAATTACTTTTGGAATATTGTGTGTAATTCTGGTCTCGCTGCAATAGGAACGATGTTGTGAGATTTGAAAATGTTCAGAAAATATTTACAAGGTTGTTGCCAGGGTTGGAAGATTTGAGTAATAGGGAGAGGCTGAATAAGCTGGGGCTGTTTTCCTGGAGCATCTGGCTGAGGGATGACCTTATAGTGGTTTATAAAATCATGATGGGCATTGATAGGGTAAATAGACAAGGTCTTTTTCCCAAGGTGCAGATGTTCAAAACTAGAGGGCACAGGTTTAAGTTGAGAGAGGAAAGATTTAAAACGGACGTAAGGGGCAACTTTTTCACTTAGGGGTGATGTATGATTGAAATGAGCTGCCACAACATTTAAAATGTATCTGGATGGATATATCAATAGGAAGGGTTAAAAGGGCATGGGCCAAGTACTGGAAAATGGGACCAGATTAATTTAGGATATCTGGTCAGCATGGACAAGTTGGACCAAAGGATCTGTTTCTGTGTTGTACATCTCCATGACTCTATGATTCTACTGATCAATGGTAAGTCACCTGGTCCAATTGGAATATAACATAGATTGCTCAAAGAAATAACAATAAAATAACAAAAACATTGTTAGTAATTGTTCAATTTTCATCAAACAGACAGGAATAGTTCCATGAGATCTTCCTGTAACTTTATGGGACATGCATAAATCAAGAAGCCATATACTAGTTAGCCTAACTTCCATTATGGTGAAGTTATTGTAATTCATTAAAAGGAACCCTTTCATTTTGAAAGCACAGAACACTCAAAGGGAACCAGCATGGATATATCAAAGGCAAATAGAGCCTGTCCAGCATGATTGCTTTCTTTGATGAAATGAGTTAGAAGATTAATGAAGCTAGTGGAGGAGATGAATATAGTAAAATGATAGGATCTGAGTTCCCTGATTGGGCTCTTAGTCTGGTCCAATCAGGGAACCCTGGCTGACATAAACTTGTTTGAGTATTAGGGATACTGCCACCCTGGTGCCTGAGACAGTAGTCAAGGGCTGTTCATGTGTAAACAAAGGATGATTGGTAATGGGATGTCGGCCTTTATGTCATTATTCAGCCCACACCACAAATGTTGTTTAGAAAGTAATAATGATAATAGTAATAAAAGTAACGTGAGCTGGGAAAATTATGAATATTCCTTGTAGCCCTACAGCAATGACTGTTGTTGAAATTCGATCATTTCCCTTCTGCTCTTTTCCAAACATCCATTCCACCCAATCCCACCCTCCCTCAATCATTTACCTCCTCCTTCCATGAACTAGCTTGGTCTAGTGATTTACATTAATCCTTCTACCCTGTTGTTCAACCTGTCTGATTTAAATGAAGCCTGAGGTCAATGTCAATGAGGCCTTGGGCCTTGATGATCATCAACCTTTCAAACTGAACAGGATGCAATTGTAATGGTTGTGAGAAGTTGAAAAAATACAAGGTCACTACAACATTAGGACTTTGGTCAAGTATTCAATGGGCATTTTAAAGGTACATAAGTAATAAATAATATAAGTCACCTACAGTTATTGAAAATCAATAATGGAACTTTGTGTTGATTTTGACATGTTTTATTCACTAATGTCAGTAAAAACATTGCTAATTTATATCAGGTAATGGCTTCTTCAGGTTCTAATGCCATAATATATTTAAAAACTTTTGACACAGGCTAGTGAAGTTTTATTTTAATTATGCACATCTGTGAACTAATATTTGAATGATGGATTCTTATGCTTTTTCTCTCCTTCACACACACAAACTAAATATATCTGGATAGAATCAGAACTTATCTTAGTGGAATTACAACATGGAAGTTGCCCTCAAGGTTCAGAGATGTTCATGGATTTTAAAATACTCTTCTGAAACTTGTGTTCACGAATATGGTTCTCATCAAGAAGAGGAGTTCTGCATAATAGTTACAACCTATTTTAATGCAAGCTCCTTTCTAAGGGCAGGATTACATTTCATAAACTCAGCAGCTGTTACTCCATCGTTACTGCAACATAAACAATACGCATTTATGTTGACCCTTTTAACATAGTAATTAATCTCAAGGTGCTTGCCCGGACTGTTTCCCACAGGTGAGGCACATGGGAATATTGGACCAGGCTTGGTAAAATATGTCATTTGTAGTGAGCATCTGGAATGAAGAGAGAGAGAGAATGGAAAGATTTAGGGTGGGAATTTAGAATTAATCTTTATTGTCATTTTTAATGTCATTAAGTTTTCATTTTAAGTGTCTTTAAGTTTTATTGTCAATTTTAATTTCAGAATTCAATTCTGTCCAGACAGACAAATGTCAAAGCACTTTGGCTCAGATAGTCCAAAGACCAGAAAGTCATAATTCTGAGGCGGATCAGAGTTAGCCTTGGTGACCCTGGGAAATGCTCATTGCAGCAGGCTCTAAAGGAATCTCTTGGGAAATTGAATTTTCCACAGGGCAATTCAACTATGCCCAGCACATCTCTATTTAAATCAGAGAATTCAGAGGATTCTGCTGAAATTAAGCGAAATAGTTACTCAGGAAATGTTAGACTATTAAAACATATTCAAGTTCCTGAGTAACGATTCAATTGACTCATCCCTCTCACACCCAAACTACACCTTCCCTGGAATACTTACACCTTGCAGACCCAGACTTGACAACCCCAGGATTTAACAGCCTCCTATCGTTCCCCTCACCCCACTCCAGACCAAAATCCCCCTTTTCCCCACTATATGACCTAATCCCTCGGCTTCACCTGCTCTGGACAAGTCTGTCCTTCTGTCACTCACACAGAATGTAGCCTCCTTCCTCAAACTTAAGTTTCTGACCTACCTTCATCCCCTGGGAGCCAAATCCCCTTCTCTACATTTGGGCCAATGTGTCTATGTTTCCCCCCAAACCCAGGGCCTCCACATACTCCTTCCCCCTCTTAGGGAAATACACCATGCACCTTTGCACCCCCAGCATCCAGCTTACCTGCCCTCACATATTTGTCCCATCCACCCAACCTGTCCAAGTCCAGCTTCCCGATGCAATCTCATTTCCAAGAGACATGAACTAAACTGGTCAGTTCGGGACCTCCCTCCATCTAAGAATACTTAACTGGTGTAGGAGTAGTTCTCAGCAACATGTGGAGGCTACCAACTCAATCATGGTGGACTCCCAGTGAGCCACCGACACTCCATGACCCAATGGACAGTTTGTCGGTTCAAAAGGCCTCAACCCTGTCTATCAAAAACACTGTGGATTGGCTTACAGTCCAACCCAATGCTCGTTATGGCACTGGGCCTCTTTATTTAAGTAATTCTCCTCAGGCAGAAAGGGCAGTTGCGATGCCCTTACACTCATCTGGCTGCCGAGGGAGTGCTCACCTGTACCTGTGAGGTGCCAATCTGATCTAACCATGAACCTTCTAATCAGGCCTATGGCCTCCATAACTCATGGTGATCCTAAACATAGTGGCAAGGTCAAAGCGTCCTGATCGGCTGTACAAACAGGAATGCTTGATGACGTGATTGGGTTTGTGGTCCCTATTTATGCTCGATATTGGGGTCCTGATCAGTGCCCAACAATCCAGTCCAAAGTCTCTGCTGAAGAATGTGGCATGCACACAACCAGACCCGCAATTTAAAACTTCTTAGGGCCTGGATCAAAAACGTTTTCTTAACCTCAAACTCAGCACAGCACTTCCTTAGTCATAGCTTAACATTATATGTTTTATTTACCATGCTGTTTAAATTCAAGAAGTGAAGGAGAGTGAGATTGGCAAAGTAATGTTGATTTTGGCATTTTGCATCAAAGAGCACAACAGTTTGCAATCCAATCCTTTAATTAAGATTTTAAACAAAGTGAAAGCTATCAGATGACAAAGCTGATGAAATTAGAGCCTTTACATTGTCAGGGTTCTTATTTGAGTCAGTGCTGATGTTTCACTCGTGCTCCATTGTTATCCGTGTAGCTCCACCAAAGAAAAAGTTTTATGAGCAAATTGGAATGAAAACAAAGGCAAAAATGCAACTGCAAAGATTAACGTTCTTTTGAGGGTGGAGGCTGAGAAAAGCTCTGCTGAATTCTAAAAGAAACTGACAATGTTTTAATTCTATTTCTGTCTTCTTTAGTATGTTAGTTCAATTAAATATTTCACCATCTTGTTGCAATGGCGCAATGTTTAAAGGGAGTTTACACACACACACACACACAGACACACACGTGCATGAGTAATGCTGTATATACATTAGAGATTTTCTTTTTATCAGTATGGTCATTTATCATGAAGCATTTTGCATGATGGTAATACATTAACAGTGGAAAAATGAAAATCTTTAAAATTATATTACATTAATGCAGTGCTCATGGCTGTTATTTCTGAACCAAGCAGTAGACACAAATTTCCTTGTGTTTAACCAGATGCAGAATAGAAACAAGCAGTAGGCATTGAGAGAGGGTCAGTGAATTGAGGACCCAAGAGGCAGAAAAAGACCGATATTTGTAGTAAGAGCATGTGAGAAGCAAAGTAATGGCCAGGGAGAGACTGAAAGGTCACAACAAGGGCACAAGGTACTAAGTTAGACTCTCATGAATGAGAGGGTATTGGTGGAGTGCAGAGGAGCTTGTGACATCAGTTGGTAACTCCAAGAAGGGAAACACTTCTGGAGGTTAAAGAGTAACTTGAATTGCCTTTCTTGGGTTTACATTCATGTTTTGGTGAGACATAGAGCAGGTTGAGAAGAAAGCATTTCCACATATCCATCAGAAAATGATACAAGCACGCAGAAATATTAGAATTGATACTACAGCACCAATAGAAAGCTGGGACATGATCTTACAGCCAGACCTGAAATATTTTAGCATCTTAAACAACAACAACATTTTAGCTTCTTAAATAACAATAGTCAAAATGAAATATAGTCACAATACATTCATAGCAGAACCATAATAAGAAATTATACATGAGTATATATGGTGTGGGCGACAAACTTTATATGCGATTAACCTTTAGCTAATTGCTGTGTTTAAAACTTAGATAATAAAACAATGGCACTTTGCAAGTAAATACTATTGTGTTTTGAAATATTTGCAAAGGGGCCAAACTATTTATTCCTTTAACCTGGTCTAAAGATTAACAAAGATGATGATTGGCTTTAACTGAGAGTTACTTGAAGACATCATAGCAATGAGGACATGATGTTACAATGGATTATTTCACATGGAGACGTCAAGCGTGATGATAATACGCAGAATGTTATTTAGTTTATACTATTTCTTCACAAAAGTAACATCTGTCTCAGTGATATATATTTCCAAGGCGTAATGTGGTATGAAAGGGTCTGAAGCCTCAGACAGAGGCAGAGCAGACACATTACTTTATTAACCTTATGCTCCATAAACAAGTGGACAAGCAGCAAATAAAATGGCCAGTAATCAGTGTCCATAAATCCGTTAAACAGATCATTGCTCGCAGCAAGCTGTCAGGCCTTCAAGCCAACCTCAACCACAACACCATCCGACCCTGTCACGGCAGCAACTGCACGACGTGGCAGAGTGTCGACACGGATACCATCATTACACATGGGGATGCCTCCCACCATGTATTCGGCAGGTACTCATGTGATTCGGCCAACATTGTCTATCTCATACACTGCAGGCAAGGATGCCCTGAGGCCTGGTACATTGGCGAGACCAAGCAGACACTGCAACAATGGATGAATGAACACCGCACATCAATCACCAGGGAGGAGTGTTCCCTCCCAGTCAGGGAACACCTCAATGGTCCGGAACATTCGGCCTTGAACCTTCTGGTGACCATCTTCCAAGGCAGACTTTGGGATAAACAACAATGCAAAGTGGCCGAGCGGAGGCTGGTAGCCAAGTTCATACCCATGGGGATAGCCTCAGCCGGGACCATGGGTTTATGTCACACTACAGGTGACTCCACTGCACTATACTGTCTCACACATACACACTCCAACATACTCACACACTAACACAGACCCTCTCTCATACACAAGCTCTCTCTCATATGCACACATACACTCCTAACACTCACACCTAAGCACACACCCCCAAGCACACACCCAATCACACTCACACACATATTTTAAAAAGCTTACACACACACAAACACACACTCTCTCACATGCACTCACACCCACATGCTCACTCTCCTGCATGCACACACATATAGGTTTGTGTGGTGTATTTGTATTTGCAGAATTATATTTTATTTTGCTCAAAAAATGCATAACCTACAGTCAATTCATGTAAGATTCTGTAAATCCTACTTTAGAAATAAAACGAGTCTGACTCAAGATTGGAACACAGGCAGACTCTAACCTTACACCTTTAATCCATTGTCTGAGCTGAGATGACACCTTTTGTTAGAAAACCTGAAGTTATCTTGAGAATGTGACTTAAAGGAGTTCTAGGATTTACATATAAGATTAGATTACATTACAGTGTGGAAACAGACCCTTTGGCCCAACAAGTCCACACCGACCCGCCAAAGCGTAACCCACCCATACCCCTACATTTGCCCCTTACCTAACACTACAGGCAATTCAGCATGGCCAATTCACCTAACCTGCACATCTTTGGACTGTGGGAGGAAACCGGAGCACCCGGAGGAAATCCACGCAGACACGGGGAGAATGTGCAAACTCCACACAGTCAGTCGCTTGAGGCGGGAATTGAACCCGGGTCTCTGGCGCTGTGAGGCAGCAGTGCTAACCACTGTGCCACCGTGCTGCCCATGAACCAAATTAATGAACCAAATCTAGCAAAACCATTCTAAAAGATGAACGACTTAATCTAAGTTTGTTTAACATATTTCAGCGGCACAACACTGTAACCTTTTGCTATAAATTCTGTGTCTTATGGTGCTGCTCCACAACCACCTTATGAAGGAGCAGCACTTCGAAAGCTAGTGCTTCCAAATATACCTGTTGCACTATAAGTTGGTGTTGTGTGATTTTTAACTTTGTTCACCCCAGTCCGTAAATCTCCACCGACTTCACATTCAACATATCTTCACAGGCATTTAAATTGGCCAGAAACAGGCTGGAACTTCATTATAATATATTAAAGAATCATTTATTGACATCCCATGATTTTTCACCATTTACATTAGTCCTAGATAGTAATGGCCACGTGTATTTGCTGTCCAAGAGCATTGCAAAAAGCAACTTTGAAAGCAATTATCCTGTTTTCCTTTGAACTGCCCAGTTGTAGATTGGAATCTTTGTGCCATTGATTCTGTAATTTCCATATTTTGCTTCAATTCTGGGATGTGAACAATGTATTTCTCCCACATAATCTCATCATTTTGCTGCTTTTGTTGAGGAAGAAGCAGAGTAACTATTGGATGTAAGGTAACTGATGTTTTGAGGGCTAAAATCTGAAGCCTGGGAGTTGTAATGTCATTATCCGCCCACCACCCACTAATGCAGCTGCAGAAATGCATTTATCTAAACTTGTCTGATGAGTTCTGCCTGGATAGGCTCCAGTTCACCAACAAGGCAGTGACACATTGGTGCTGACAACTGCAATCTGTATCTACACAATTGTACTGTATAGTGATGGCATTTTAAACAGTTTTGAAAGTTGTCTTGTGCTTAACTTTTGAAGTCACAAAGTAGACAAACATTCTTGAGCTGGTCTGAAGCAGCATGGTGTTCATGTCTTGCTGGGCATCCTTCATGCTTGCACGTTAGTCCCTCTTTGTCCTGTTCTAGTATTAGTTCACTATTCTGAAGATTTTGGCACACATTCTTAACCATCACAAAAGGAGCAATTTCAACTTGGAAATGATAAGCACAAAGTTGAAAAATTAAATTTGGATATTAGAGGTACAGTTAGGAGGGAGAATCTATTTCTGCTTGTTTGAGTGTATAGGATGAGGGCACATAGTGGAAGAATTAGAATAAGCCTTTTCAAGAGTGATATTAGGAAACATTTCATCACCCAAAGGGTGGTAGACATTTGAAACTCACTTCCAATTTGACAGTTGATACCAGATCAGTAGGTAATTGTAAAACTGAGATTGATTCTGTTAGACAAAGATTGGGGTCATAGATCAGCCATGATTACTTTGAAATGAGAGGCTCAAGCAACTAAAATGACCACTTCTATTTCTAAGTTCTGATTAAAGAAATACTGATGAACTGTAGTGATGTCTATCAAACGTCATCTTCTTTTATGGTAACAAAGCAACATTGTTTGGGTCATACCATTCCAAACATTGTCAGGACAGTTCATTCAATAAATACTATCATAAAGAATTAATTAATTGAGGAGAATGCACCTTTTCCAAAAATGTCTTGAGTCAGTAGCTGAAGTAAGTTGTATGAATCTCTTGCTGCAGTTGCAGAATGTGCATTTTTTACAGCTTCTTGTCTATGGGGACCCATTGAAAGCAATCTCTCTCCAAACTGTTCTTTGAGTGGTTCCTAAGGAAAGCTTCATAATAAGAGGCTTGCAACATTTTAAAAAAGTTATTGGAATAGAAGATTGAAAGGCAGTTAAAGGTTGCAGCGCAATCTCTCAGTTCAGATGATGTCGAATCACTTGAGTGTTATTCTTACATTGGGATGATATGGCTGAACCTTTTGATTATGCAGTGACCATTGAACTGTTTCTCGGCTATCTGTGATTGCTTCTTAACTGGTGAATAGATGTGCTTTGTAATTTTTCTTATACAATTTAAAAATTAGAAAAAGAACGAATGCTGCCATGCCACCTTTACAACTAGGGACAGAAGGAGTTAAATGATTATGCAGCAAATTAGAAAATTCATAATTTATCATTACACCCAGTCAAAATGCCACCCAGCTGAGTCGCACTCCTGCAAAAATGAGGAAAAAAAACCACAGAGAAGCTGTCAAAAAACTGCCACAGCCGACGGACAAAATTAATATGCAAATATATGCAAGAAATTAAAAAGCAGCATTACACAGGCAAATGAGGTAGCTACACTTGAATTGTTAGGATTATGAATAATTACTGCGAATTTTCTGCTCCTAATATAACTTGTTTTTTGATAAACAAAGACTTAATTATCAAGATGCGCCGGAGAATTTCCGTGGTGCTCATTAATCTTGCAAAAAACAAGTCCCTGGTGTCTCTCGGTAATGAAGCACGCGTGCCCGGAATTCGCAGAAAGATCAGAGGCACCAGGGTGCCAGGGTAAAAAACAAATTGACAGTGCCACTGCATCCCCTCGCACAAACCCCTCCCCCCATCCCGTGCACACTTCAGCACTATCACTTCTCCCCTAAACTATCAGAGGGACCTATTTCTGTCAGGCACAGAGCTACAAATCTAATTTATGTTGCTATCTGCAGATGAGGAACTGTTTGATGATTTGCTGTGAGGTGCCAGCTTCTGAATAGCTACACTCAGCCTGTTTTGGTATCAATAATTACCAGCCGCCTTGAGTTCCAGCACTGGACTTTTGTGGAAAGACCGTGGCCTTTAGGACTGAACTACAAGCAAGTTCCTAGGCTACTTGCTCAGGGAGCCCACTGCTCAACAATTTACTGCCCACATACAGTGTCCATTGAAGGAACAAAGACACACATTGCAAACTTGTGTCAGCTTCCAAGATCTTGAATGAGCCTGTGTCAGTGTTTTATTGATCCAAATCTTTATATTTAGGCCAGCATGCTTTAGAAAAGCCTCCTTCCCTGCTTTTTTTTCTTCCTCAATTACCAGATCCTTCTATTCCTTTTCCCCTCATGTCCCTGCCCAGCTTCCCTTTAAAAGCAACTTCACGTCAATCGCTCCACATCATTGGGAAGTCCTCATTCTAACCACTCTCTCAGCAAAAACATTTCTCGTGACTTTGTTATGGAATTGATGTATTTTTGTACTACTTTCCATTAATGGTGCTTACGAGCACCATCCTATAATGTAGCTATGTAAAGCGGGTGAAAGTTCAAGCTTCAATAGATATTATAAAGCAAGAGGTAGAGTCAAAGTATGAGAGCAAAATACCAAATGGAAAATGAAGGTCAGAAAATGGCAGGAAGGTGAAGCCTAAGACTACATCAGAAGTCAAGACTACATCAGAAGTCAAGACTGGATACTATAAAGATGGACTTTTATGCTACTTTCCATTGAACATGAGCACCATCCAATAATGTAACAATGTAAAGCAATGTTCAAGCTTCAATAAATATTACAAAGCTAGGGAGAGAGGCAAAGTATGAGACCAAAATACTAATATGGAAAATTAAGGTCAGAAAATGGTAGGAAGGAACAAGAGTCGAGAGTGTGGTGCTGGAAAAGCACAGCAGGTCAGACAGCACCTGAGGTACAGGAGAATCAACATTTTGGCATTAGCCCTTCATCAGGAACTTTCTCCTAGGAAGGCACAAGCCGAAGACTGCTTCAGCAATCAAGATTGGACACCACAAAGATAACAAAAATAAAACCTTATGGCTCTATATCTGAATGTGCAAGGCATTCATGACACATTAAATGAACTGATTGCACAAATTGAAATGTAGTATCATAATCTGATTCCAGGATATAGCTGCAGGATATCAAGGATTGGGTTTTGAAATATTGAGGTGTACATGGCATTCAAGAAGAATAAGAAGTAAGGTAAAGGTGAAGGGATATCATCCCTAATCAAAGGTAATATGTGAAATAGTACAGGAAATAAGTCAGATGTGGGAGTGATCCGTAGGTCCCTGAACAGTAACCACAATGTAGGAAGATGTATACAAGAAGAAATATTGGGTATTTGTGAGAAATGGGTGGCTATAATCAAAGGTGATTTAAATATACATGTAAACTGGAAAAATAAATTGGTAATAGTATCTTAGATGCACAGTTCATAGAATACTTTCAAGATAATGTTTTAAGGCAATACATTGTGGAACCAATTAGAAAGCACGCTCCAGATTAACTAATGTCCTCAGAGCAAAGACACACCTAGATTCAGTGACCACAATATGATTGAATTTTTCTTTCGGTTTGAAAGGGAGACGAGTCATGTCAAGACTGGTATTTGAACCTTGAATATAGCATCTATAGACATGAAAGCTGAGTTAGCTGAAGTGAATTAGGATATTAGGCTCATGAATAGATCAACAGAGAAACGGTGGAAACCATTTAATGGGATATTTCAGAATACTCAGATTAAGTGCATTCCTACTGTGAAGAAACATTCCAAGAGAAGAATCCACCATCAATGGTTAAATAAAGAAGTGAAATAAAGCATTAAACTTCAGAGGAGAACAAAACATACAATTGAGAAAAGATGACTGACAGGTCAGATGGATGGTTGGTCAGATTACAAAGAACAGCAGAAAACTACTTAAAGGTTAAGTGTGGAGAAAGTGAGTGTGGGTAATTAAGAGGGTGAGAATGAAGTGTTAATAGTAAATAATAAGGAAATGGCAACTGTAATTGCTAAATATTTTACTTATTTCCTTAAGGGTACAAAAAAAACCCCAGTCATGCTATATCAGCTGGTTAAAGGAAGAGAAAACTTCATATAATTATAATCACTAATGAAATGATACTGAACAAAATGATAGACCTGTAGGCTGATAAGTCTTAAGATCCTTATGGATGTCATGCTAGGGTGTTAAAAACAAGGTGGTCAATGGGGATAATGCATTGGTGTTAATTTTCCAAGGATCATTAGACTCTGAATAGATCGCATCAGTGTAGAAAATAGCAAATATAGTCCATCTATACAAGAAGACAGCCAGACAGAAAACAAGAAACAATAAGCCTGTTGTGGGATGATATTAAAATTGATCATTCAGAAGGTTATAACTGAATAATTAGAAAACAATCAAGTGATCTTACAGAGCCTGCATGATTTTCATAGAATCCTTACAGGAGAAAGTGAGGTCTGCAGATGCTGGAGATCAAAGTTGAAACTTTATTGCTGGAACAGCACAGCAGGTCAGGCAGCATCCAGGGAACAGGAGATTCGACGTTTCGGGCACAGGCCCTGTGCCCGAAACGTCGAATCTCCTGTTCCCTGGATGCTGCCTGACCTGCTGTGCTGTTCCAGCAATAAAGTTTCAACATAGAATCCTTACAGTCTGGAAACAGGCTCTTTGGCCCAAGTTCACACTGACCGCCCTAAAAGTAACCCATCCAGCCCCATTCCCCTAACCTATTACTCTACATTTTCCCTGACTAATGCACCTAACCTACACATCCATGAACACTATGGGCAATTTAGCATAGGCAATTCACCTAACCTGGGTCTCTGGAGATCTGAGGCAGCAGTGCTAACCACTCAGCCACTGTGCAGTCCTAATCAAGGGTTATTAGAGATGGATGGGAATGTGGAATTCAGAGCACAAATAAATAAATGTAATATTATTGGATAATGGAGCAAGCTTGAGGGCTAAATGGTCTATGTCTGGACCTATTTCATATGTTTGTGTTTCTGGGAGTTGCTGCTGTACTCCTGCATTACATATAAGCCAACAGTTTTATTGACTGTATAATACTGTGGGAAGTCTTGGGATGTTGAAAGGCACCATATAAATGTACTTGTTGTTTCTTAATTTCACCTTAATACAGTCCTTAGTTATAATATAGCAAGTGGCGCAATACTGGGAGGCCAATCCAAGTATAGCAGCAACAATGCAGTAGAATTTTGTATCTATAGCATTTTTAACGTAATAAAACCTCCCAAGTCTGTTCATAAAATCATTCTAAATCATGATAAGACATGCATGTGTGGTATAGATATTGAGGTAAATAACAATCAAAGTTTTAGATTTTAAGGGAGGAAAAAGAGGTGGAGATGTTTAGGGAAGAAATTCCAGATCTCAGGGCCAAAACAGCTGAAAACAGACCCTCAGATGAAGAAGAAATTAACATCGAGAATGCTCAAGGGACTGAACTTAGAGGAATGCAGACCCTCAGAAGGTTGTAGGGCTGGGGGAAACAGACCTTGGAGGGATTTGAACACAAGGGTGAGATAGTGACATTATTTAACCAGGAACTCCCATGGACTAGCAGGCACAAGGATGAAGAGTAAAGACTTGTTGTGTTTCAGAATAGAAGTTGTGAAGTCTGTTAGCAGCTGGTTAAAATAGTCAAGTCGAGAGATTAAAAGGTAGATTGAAGGTTTCAGCAGCAGTGTATGCATCAACCAGGGTTTAGGGTCCACTCTCCCATTTGTTATGGAGATGGGATGAAGTTGTTTTGCCTCCAGAAGATTTTGGTATTCTCTTCTTTAGGAAATAGTGGAAGCAGGGTCTTTGAATAATTTGAAAGCAGAGATTGATAAATGTTTGATTAACAAGGAAGTCAATTGTTATCAGGGTTACATAAAAACGTGGAATCAGGCCACAATTTGAATCAGTTGAGAACATGGGGCTGGAAAAGCCCAGCAGGTCAGGCAGCATCTGAGAAGCAGGAGAATCGACGTTCCTGATGAAGGGCTTATACACAAAACGACGATTCTCCTGCTCCTCGGATGCTGCCTGAACTGCTGTGCTTTTCCAGCACCACTCGAATCTAGAATCTGGTTTCCAGCATCTGCAGTCCTTGTTTTTACCCAGATATGAGATCCTGCAGGTATTGAACCATGCAAATATGTTGCTGGAAACCCAGAGTCAAATATGACACCAAGTTTATGAACGGTCTGGTCTAGCTTCAGGCAGTTGCCAGGGAGAAGGTTAGAGTAGATGGCTGATGAGCAGAACTTGTGATTTCAGTCTTCCCAAAGTTTAACTGAAGGAAATTTCTGCCGACTGAGTACTCGAGGTAAGGTGCACAATGTGACAACTTAGGGAAAGTCAGGAGAAGGAGCGGTGACATAAAGGGCATGGAAATGGGATCAAGCATGAAGCGTCATGGCCCAATTTTCCAAGTTAAACAATCAAAATGATTGCATAGATTTCTAAATCTTTTTCTAGATTGAGATCTTTCTCTTATCCTGCACATGGCGGTGATTCCAGCCTCGGGCAGACTGTGTGGAGTTTGCACATTCTCCCCGTGTCTGCGTGGGTTTCCTCTGGGTGCTCCGGTTTCCTCCCACAGTCCAAAGATGTGCAGGTCAGCTGAATTGGCCATGCTAAATTGCCCATAGTGTTAGGTGTATTAGTCAGAGGGAAATGGGACTGGATGGGTTACTCTTCGGAGGGTTGGTGTGGACTTGTTGGGCCGAAGGGCCTGTTTCCACACTGTAGGGAATCTAATCTAATCTAAAAAATCTCTAAAATAGATGAGCAGACAAGACACTCCTTGGAAATGTAGTGATAGATTGGGGGGAAATTCAATTCATGTCAAGCAGTGCAGGTCCTCAAACCAGGAGACCTGGTGGGTAAAAATCAGCGGGATGGTAGCGAGAGAGTGGTGTGGGGTTAGGTGAGGATAATACCTCAGCAATCCCTAATGAGCCTATTAGATTGTTAAACAGTCTATTCACATGAAGCAGACACTATGTTAATCCGGCAAAAGACAAAAGTCAAATACAAATGAATGGAACTTACCATCTTGCTGGCTTTGTTTTGATGTACCAGAACTTGAACAGCTAAATCACATTACCCTGGTATCTCACCAGCCCTGTTCAGTTAAAATTATCCTCATTGTATCAGCCTCTGCACGATTGCAGGGCTGATTTTGTCTATGGATGTAGCTGAAATAATTTCTGCCTTGATTTGTGAAGTGGTGCTAAATATTTCTTAACCAAACTCTGATTAATCTCCAGAGATTTCATTAAAGGGCATTAAAAATAAACTGTCCTTTTCTCTTCAGTGACTGGGAACCAGACATGGACTGGGTTCTGCCTTCAGCTTTTCACCTCTGATAGAAGGGAAGTCTTGTTTATTGACTATATGTTGGTCTGAATGCAGTCCATAATTGGCTTGTATGGCAAACTCAAGACTTTCCTGTTACAGTTTAGGATCAAATTGACAGTATCGCTTGTAAGACTATGGGATCTTCAGTATGGGAAATGGAAAACCATAATGTTAGGGCAGTTCTCTGAGGTTGAGACAGGCGCAATGAAAAGAGAGAGATAAAGACAGAGCTTTACTCTACACAAATGTACACCTTACATATTGCTTATTATGCGAACACTCACTGTTGACATGGATGTTCATATCTCCAGCACTGGTACTCTTTGCTCCAAAACCTCAGCTGATTAGACAAACTGGATTTTCAATATTGCAATACAATACTTGTACATCATCCAGATTCCGGGGATCCAAGGTATCTAAAATAATAATGGGTAGAATGCGATTGGTGTCTCCATGATAACATCAACTGATCGACTGAATCCTATGCCCACACTCACACTTTGGGCTGGGATGATAGCATCATAGAATCTTACTTTGCAAAAGGAGACCATTTGGCCCATCTCTCATGTCAATCCCTTGAAAGAGCTGTTCAATTCACCCCCTGTTCATTCCTCTGTGCCCTATAAGTTCCTTCTCGTTATCTAAAGGTCAGGTCGAACTTGTACAGATGGCTGAACTGTTCTTACCTGTGTAACCATGATCGGATATTGTGAACCATTTTTCATATCTCTACACCTGGCAGCTCTCATTTTTTCTTGTATTCTTGCCAAACTTTTTGATACTGAAAATCTGTTTTCTGGAAAATTCTCTTTCCCTTCCTGCATATTTCCTCACTTGCACGTGCGCCAGATGGCGCCGCACTTTGTGTCAAAAGATAACAGGAGCGGCTTTAGTGAGGGACTGCTACCCAAGCTATTAAAGTGAGTTAAACAGTAATCAGACATCAATGAAAGGCTATTGTAACAACTCATGACATAATTCAATGGAGGATTGCACCATCATACACTGCCAGAAGGTCATTATTGCAAGTTTTTTTTCTTTCAAAAGAACAAGAGTTAACAAGTAATAATGCACATTTTGAAAATGAGCATATGGATTTATGCAGTGTCTGCCTTCAGCAGGCCCAAAACGTAGGTCTATGTAAAAGCCACATCAAGGCTGCTCTGTGACTAGGCCCCTAGGGATGAGATACACACTTCCAGCTTTATATATCGCAAACTTCTAAGAAGCCTTATTTTATTCCACTCCACCTTGGTGCAATTGGGAGAATAAAACCGATAAGATCACATATTGACTTAGATCATAATTTCATCCTGTTACAAGAAGGTGTTAATGTGAGAAAGTGCAGGCTTCTAACATGCTGCACTAAGGGTGAAATTAGGCAACGTGCTAATGATATTCAGTGTGCTCAGCATTGAAAATATGAATAATTGAGGAAAATTGTATGTTTGAATCAGGATTATATATTCAAGTGTTATGCCTGGATCAGAAGCTCTATGCAACGGCAGTGAATAGGAAGTGATTTGGTACATTAGAAATCTACACTTGGACCAGGTTAAGTGTTTCTGGGGCCAGCTGTACTCCTAGCTTCCCACTGTTTGCAAGTTTCTGAGTAGCACTGGGCCTGCATTGTTGGGTACTGAAATTCTTTTTAAAAATGGACTCTGCGACAATCTAAATCATGTATTTATATGCTGGGCTGTTGCCAGTTACCCCCTCCACTGCCTTTTACTCCTTTCCTTCATACTGCAATGTATTGTGTCAGCTGGATTTAAGGCGTGAGAGTACAGCCATTGAACCAGAAGGCTATGGGGCAAAGTCCCCTCCAGAACCTTGCTCTTAGGATCTAGGCTGACACTCCAGAGCAGGATGGTGGGATTTCCTGAAATATCTGAGGTGATGCCTTTTGAATGAGACATCTGCCCTTCCTGTGGACTTCAGAGAAATAATGGGTCCATTCTTGGAAGATGAGCAGAGAAATTCTCATTGGCATCTAATCTAAGATTTATCTCTGAACTAACATCATTTAAACAGATGAGCTGGTCATTAGCATACTGCTGTTTGTGGGACCTGTGCACAAAATTAGCTGTTTCATCCCTTTATTTACAACAATGACTGCATTACTTCCTTCATAGCTGTCAAGTGATTGGTGATGTCCTGATGTCATAAAAGACAATTTGTATACATGCTAGTTCTTTGCTTTTCCTTTTAGTTTCACACTTTATTATATTGCATTGTATTATTTTGCAGCCTTCACACAGCATTACATCTCCATTGTGAGAGAAACAGCTAAGGCCCGCCTAAGAACATACCTGGCATGTTCTCCAATTTTTCCATGCTTCTAATGGGAAAAGACATGACCCACACATTGCACCATCGCCTAACAACACACTAAGAAACAAATTGTACCATGTAGTGGAACTGTGATCAAGAAACCAGCAGCTTGTGCATGTGTGAGAGGGATTTGCACTGATTCATTCAAACTTTTAGCAGGATTTGCATGTTGGCAACTCAGTATCACAGTTCGCTAATAGAAAGTGTTAACTTCTTAAATCACTTCTTAATCCAGTTCAGATCAATTATCCTTTTTTTATTATTAAAGGCCTGGAGTAGGTGTTAACAAAAAAAATCACTGACATCTGATTTCCCTCAAGCTAACATCTTTCAAGAAACTCCTTTTAATATGAATTATGCAAATGACAGATTGAAGACTGTTGGATAGTCACCTTTTGAAGAAAACGTTTGAAGGTTTCTATCAAAAGAGGGTCAGAATAATGTTTTTGTCAGAAATATTGGTGCACCAACACCCAAAAAAAGGAGTATACTTTCCAAGAACCAGTCTATGCAACTCACAACTCAAGTGAGTTATAAAATCGGAGTCAAACAACTTTTGAGAAGATTTGCAGCTCAAGTTGAGGTTCTGGACGTAGGTTTGCTCGCTGAGCTGGAAGGTTCGTTTTCAGACGTTTTGCCAGCATACAAGGTAACATCTTTAGTGAGCCTCCAGATGAAGCACTTGTGACAAGGCTCACTTTGTGTTTATGTGTTTGGGTTTCCTTGGGTTGATGATGCCATTTCCACTGGTGACATCATTTCCTATGGTGATGCCATTTCCTGTTCTTTTTCTCAGGGGGTGGTAAATTGGATCCAAGTCAACGTATTTGTTAGTAGAGTTCCAGTTGTAATGCCATGCTTCTAGGGATTCTCATGCATGTCTCTGTTTGGCTTGTCCTATGATGGATGTGTTGTCGCAGTTGAAGTGGTGTCCTTCCTCATCCATATGTAAGGATACTAGTGAGAGTGGGTCATGTCGCTTTGTGGCTAGTTGATGTTCATGTATGCTGGGGGTTAGTTTTCTGCCTGTTTGTCCAATGTAGTGCCTGTTACAGTTCTTGCTATGTATTTTGGAAATGACATTAGTTTGCTTGTTGTCTGTATAGGGTCTTGACAGAAATGACTGCCAGACTATTCAGACCCCTTGGCATCAAGATAGCCCACAAACCCACCAACACACTAAAACAGCATCTAATGAACTTGAAAGACCCTATATAGACAAGTAAAACTAATGTCATTTACAAAATGATGACGAAACGTCTGAAAATGAACCTTCCAGCTCAGCGAGCAAACCTACATCCACAATCTGAGACAATATTTTTGTTTTGATGACACAGCCTTGTCCTTGTCGATAACGGTATACATTGTAACAAGAATGAAAGACATTCCAGCAATGATTGTTAACAAAGGTGAATTATTGGGTGAATTGAATGTTAAGAACATTACAGAGTAAGAGTTTACACTAAATGGTGGCCAGCAAAGTGTGCAGTGTGTTGGAAGCTTTAGATCATCAGTTTGAAGTCATCGCAGTTCCTATAATCATTACATTTTGAATCAACTTTTAACTTAATCTGATTCCATGAAGCTGGCATTTCCCACCTTTTGTTAAATCCAAGTAAAATTGGGTCTGGGACAGATCTGGCTTCATGATCTAGATATAATTGCCTCAATCAATTATTAAGAAATAACTTAAAGCCACTCAAAAATTCAGATTAAAACACTATTGTAATGATGTGCAAAAGTTTCATTCAGTCATCTAATAATCAGGAATGTGATTGATATATGCACTCAAAGCATGAGGCAGACATTTTCCGTAAAGCCCTAGATATCCTGTAAAGAGTCTTCTGGGAGTTATTGCTAAAGTACATGAAAATCCTTTGTATCTTCAATTAAACAGTGAGCTCGCCAGTCATTAAGCATAGTTGTAATCTTAAAATTTCCTTCTGCAAAAAAACCATTGCTTAAATGCCCTTTAACTCTGCTAATAAATGGGAACCACTTTTTTATTTATTCTGTGGGAATGAGCAATATTTTCACTGCCCAGTGGAGTCATAATTTGGAAAGAAGAAAAGTGAAAATAATATGCACGGATATTATTCTCAGTTGTCAGCTGGCTGCCATGTGCAACAATTCTGTATTAATTTAAAGGTGTGCTGAAATTCTAAGCCATCCACAAAATGAGATAACAAATAGGACCAAAGCTTGAGTGTTGCTTAAATTCTTTGACTCTCGCATCAGTCTCTTTCTAATTTTCTCCCAGAAGAGTTCAAAAGACACATACAGCACTTCATTACTTTGCTCAGCCTTATGCCTACATGACTGAATGTTCTTAGGCTGTTTTCTCATTTGGTTGAGTCCAATCACGTGCTTGCCTGCTGTCCACTCTCATAGAATTTCGAGCAGGATTACTGGATTGGAATCAGTTTTTCCTTGACAAAGTAGTGAGCTTCAATATTGCTTCCAGTAAGATGGCAGTAGGGTAGCGCTTCTGAGCACGGGACTTCCCTTTCCGTCCACTATTCTTTTTGTATTTTTTCTATTTTTCTCTCCCATCTCTCTTTTTTACCTCTTCAATTTTACTTTACTTACCTCTTGGGAAGAGTTTGATCTCGGCAAAGGCATTGGTGGCGGCAGGTGGACCTAGCAGCACGTATTTCTCGGGGCCCAACACAGCCTAGTGATGGCAGCGTAGGTGAGAGTTGGGTTCCCAGCTGCTTTGGTATCATTGAGGCAGTGGTAGATGCTGACTCATGGCTGCTGCAGTGGGAGTGAGTTTGGGTTCCCAGCAGTGTTTACATCCAGACGTGGACCATGGCGACGTTGTGTGAGCTGCCTGCAGCAGAGATTATTCTTCCAAATCTTATTATCGACCTGCTCTTCTAAACCTCAGTTTTCTACTACCCTAATGCACCTTATATGGTACGATCTGCCTGTGCTGCATGCAAAACAAAATTTCTCACTGTATCTGGGTACATGTGATGACCAAATCAAATCAAATCAAATCAGATTCATGGCGGAGGTGGGTTTGGGCCTAATATGAGACCGTGCGATGTCAGCAGTGGCTGTATCAGCGAGGTGGGCCCAAAGCAGACTCCCGACAGAGGTGACAGAGTCGAGTTTGGGCTGGCATGTTACTCAACAGCATCGGTAGCATCTGCATTGGCGAGTCCCAGCGAGTACTCATAGTGGCGAAAGCATTGGAGATGGTGCTGAAGCATGGGGGCTTTCGGTCCAGCAGTAGCAACGTGGCAATGAGGACGTATGCCAGGCCACCAGGCCCATGACCAATCACGGAGCACTAACAAGAAGGGCTGTTATTATTCTGCCTTTGTACTCTATGTTTTGGTTTATTTTTCTGTGCTTTTAAGATGGAGACATGAGGTTAGATTAGATTCCCTACAGTGTGGAAACAGGCCCTTTGGCCCAACAAGTCCACACCGACCCGCCGAAGAGCAACCGCCCAGACCCATTTACCCCTGATTAATGTACCAAACACTAGGGGCAATTTAGCATAGCCAATTCACCTGACCTGCACATCTTTGGACTGTGGGAGGAAACCGGAGCACCCGGAGGAAACCCACGCAGACACGGGGAGAATGTGCAAACTCCACACAGACAGTAACCCAAGCTGGGAATCGAATCCGGGTCCCTGCCGCTGTGAGCCACCGTGCTGCCCCTTTGTACTGAGTTTTGCAACAATGCATACATGTCAATAAATAAATCAAATCAAATTGTAGTGCCTAATATCAGCTAAATCAGCACAAAATTGGAATCACAGAGGTCATTATCATTGTATAATAGAGATCTTCAACAAGGATGTAGGCTCTTCAGCCCATCACATCCATATAGGTCAAAAACAAACACTTAACTATTCTAATTCCATTTTCCCTCACTTTGCTCATAGCCTTGTACACTTTGGTTTCACAAATGCACATTGAGATACATCCTTGAGGGTTTCTGCCTTGATCCCTACTTACAGGAGTGGGTTCCAGCTTTCACCATTTCTGGATGATTTTTTTTCTCACATTCCCTCTCAACACTACTTCACCTTATCTTAAATTTATACCCCAGGTCATGAACCCCTCCACCAAGGTGAAAAGTCTCTTCCTAGCTACCTTGTCTGTGTCCCTCATAATTTCATGCATCTCAATCATATCCATCCTCAGCTTCTTTTACTGCAAAGAAAATAACCTCAGCCTGTCCAATTTCTCTTTATGACTAAAACTCATGAGTTCAGGCCACATCCTGGTAAATCTCCTCTCCACCAAAGCAATCACATCCCTCTTATAATGTGGCTTCCTGAACTGCACACAATATTCTGGCTGTGGCCTCACCAACATCGTATACCATTCCAGCATAACTTCCCTGATCTTAAACTCTGTGCCTCAGCAAAGAAAGGCAATATGCCACATGCCTTCTTAACCGCTTTATCCACCTGTCCTGGAATCTTAAGGGACTGGTGTACATGCACACCAAAGTCTCTTTAATCCTTAGTGCTTCCCGGGATCCTACCTTTCATCTTTTTTGTCCTACCAAAGTGCATCACCTCACATTTATCTGAACTTAATTCCATTTGTCACCAATTAGCCCATCTGATCAATCTGTCTGTATCCTCTTGTAATCCAAGGCTATCTTCCTCAGTGTTTAGCACCCTACCAATTTTTGCATCATCTGCAAATTTACTTATCAATCCTCTTGCATTCCAGTCTAAATCACTTATAGATATCTTAAACACCAAGGGTTCTTGTGGAACTGGACAATGACTTCCAGTTGGAAAACAACCTTTATCCATCACTTGCTGCCTCCTGCCACTCAGCCAGCAATTTGCTGAATTTCCTTGGATCTCATGGGCTATTACCTTCACTATCAGTCTCCCATGCCAGTTCTTATTGGAAGCCTTGCTAAAGTTCAAGTAGACTACATCAAGGTCACTCTCCTCATGTGCACACCGGGACACCTCTTTGAAAAATTCAATCAAGTTTGTCAGACATGATCTCCCCTTAACAAGACCGTGCTGACTATTCTTGATTAATCCCTGCCTCTCCAAACACTGATTAATCTTATCCCTAGGAATTGCATCCAATAGATTCTCCACCATTAGATGACTGTGCTGTAGTTTCCTGGTTTAAATAAACCTGGATTTCCCTGCTGTATTTGACTTAACATTGAACCAGGCCTTAGGCAACATCAAGAAGGTGGGAGGTGGGCCCTGTTTTACACATGGTTGAGTAAAGTCGTGTTCACTGGCAAGATTAATATCTTCACTATGTTACAAAACTGAGAAGAACAGGCTTAGCATTCAAATCCTAGCAAAGTGATGTGCACAAAATAAGGGTACTTTAAAACAAGAGGAAGAGCAGGTACCACATGGGAGGTGAAAAAAAAAAGAAGCAGTGAACCTGCACAGTTGTCTGACCAGGCAGCGAACTTTCACAACGGACTGCCTGTGCTGTTTAATTTATAAAATTATAAGGGGCCTGGATAGGTTGAAGTCAGGGTCTTTTCACCAGAGTAGGGGAGTCCAAAACTGTAGGATATAGGTTTAAGATGAGAGAGGAACGATTTAAAAGGCAATTAGGAGCAACGTTTTCATGTGGAAGTTGGTGTGTGAGTGGAATGAGCTGCCAGAGGAAGTGGTGGAGGCCGGTACAATTGCAATATTTAAAAGGCATCTGGATGGGTACATGAATAGGAAAGGTTTACAGGGATATGGATAAAAATCCAGCCAAAGGAACTATATTAAATTAGAATATCTTGTTAGCATGGACCAGTTGGATCGAAGGGTTTGTTTCTGTGCTGTACATCTCTATGATTATCTCCTAGTTTTGCAGTGTTATAAAATGACCTTTTATATACCACTTGATAAGATACTCAACTTTTCTAATTTTCACAACGCTTAGCATAGAAAATCAATGAAAACCATTTTGGAAAACTTTTATAGTGATTTTGAATTCAGAATCATTAATGACTTGGACTTAAATGTCGGAATGCGATCAAGAGGTTTGCAGATGTCAAGTAAATTTGTAATGTCCTAAACAGTGAGGAGAATGTGAACTGTGGGAGGATATCAATAAAATATTCAGAGTAATGATAAATGGAAGTCACCCTTGAAATGCTCATCAGGCCAGAACTGGAGAAATGTTTGCAATTCTGGTCATTACATTATAGGAAAATATTGATTGTATCGGGGTGGATGCAGAGGAGATTTACCAGTATGCTGCCAGGGCTGCAGGAATGCATTTTTTCCAAGATTAGTGGGATCAATAACCAGGGGCTTAGATTGAAGCTAAGAAATAGAAGGTAAGCAGGAAAGTTGAGAAGATTTTTTTCTGCCTGAGACACGTAGAAATCTTGAACTCGTTGCCTGAAAGGGTGCATGAATCAGAAACTCTTAAAACCTTTAACCAGTGTTTACATATTCAGTGACATTGTCACAGCTTCCAGGACTATGGGATAAGAGCTGGGAAATGAGATTAGTACAGTTAGACCTTTATTGACTGGGCCATAATGGGCCAAATGGCCTCCTTCAGTCATGCAAATGTCTATGACTCCATGAGTTAGTAATTGGCTGCATCCATTATCTAGTGCTCTGATATTTCTCTCTCTGGGTGTGAAGTATGATATACATCTGAGCTGCTATTATTATGATGGGAAAGAAATTTAGCTCACAGTCATCCATTTGAGCTTGGAGTTAAGGTCCAGGGTGAGGGGGAGAGGCATTGAGAGCAGATGCTTTGGCTGCCCATTTGAAGGCCATTCTGTTGTCATATTTTGAAAGGCCTCAAAATAGTTAGGGATAAGGTTGTTTTGTTAGGCACAGCATGGCCCTATTTTGCTTGAAAGACTTAGTAAATGTGCCAAACCTAAGTGTATCAGATTAATAAGTCATCCTTAAAGAGTCAGAAGTCACGCAACATCAGGTTATAGTCCAACAGGTCTATTTGAAATCACAAGCTTTCGGAGCGCTGCTTCTTCATCAGGTGAAATGATCCGATATCTAGTTGGACTATAACTTGGTGTTGTGCAACTTATGACTTTGTCCACCCCAGTCCAACACTGATACCTCCACATCATGGCTACCAATATTGCACTGGGAAAAAGGAGAGGGAAAAATAATCAGGCTTCTTTCTCCAGATCGCTTTCTGGTGATTTCCTGCTTGAAAGTGTGCATTAGAAAAGGATATCTTCCACATGATTGTTATGTGATTCCTCTCA
The DNA here is from genome assembly GCF_037043375.1 of Chiloscyllium plagiosum. NCBI lineage: Eukaryota > Metazoa > Chordata > Chondrichthyes > Orectolobiformes > Hemiscylliidae > Chiloscyllium > Chiloscyllium plagiosum. The sequence goes on from NW_028270146.1 coordinate 27,229,500, forward strand.
TATTAGAATTAGTGCGCATAAAGTCCAGATTCACTTATGCAATATTGTCACGCAGGAGGCTCCCAGAGCCTTTAGATCACTAGGCCTTGCAGAAACCGTGGGTAGCACGGTGGCACAGTGGTTAGCACTGCTGCCTCACAGCGCCAGAGACCCAGGTTCAATTCCTGCCTCAGGTGACTCTCGGTGTGGTGTTTGCACATTCTCCCCGTGTCTGTGTGGGTTTCCTCTGGGTGCTCCGGTTTCCTCCCACAATCCAAGTAAATGTGCAGGTTAGGTGAATTGGCCATGTTAAATTGCCCGTAGTGTTAGGTGAAGGGGTAAATGTAGGGGAATGGTTGTGCTTCAGTGGGTCAGTATGGACTTGTTGGGCCGAAGGGCCTGTTTCCACACTGTAAATAATCTAACAAAAAAAAACAGTTCTTTCAAGGCAGAAAAGTTTCATCTCTTTGTTGGAACAACCACTGACAGCTTGTTAAAAAAAGCCAAAAGAACTGCAGATGCTGTAAATTAGAAAATCTCAGCAGGTCTGGCAGTATCTGTGGAGAGAACCCAGAGTTAACGTTTTGAATATAGTAACCCTTCCTCAGAACAGCTTGTGATTGGGTCGAGTGATACAACCAATCATCCTTTCTGTACTGGGCCCAAGGGCCTGTTTGACAAAGAAGTCAAAGTACTCATGAATCTGAACACAAGAGGCACTTTTATTTAGCAACAGGGTTGCCATTTTTTTATATGATAGCCATATGTGCAAGTTATCTTGACTAGTTTGGGTGCAATGACAAAAAATATCATTTTTGAGCTTTCACATATAGTTTTTGTGTAGCAAAAGGAGTTTGACTTATTTCAAGAGAAGAACTTGCTCAAAAATACACCATTGTCAACAAGCTGATGAAGAGGCAATATCAGGACCCAGAGATGACACATCTGACCTCATCAGGTTCTGTAGCTGGACTCTTTATTTTGTAACAGGCACTGAGTGATTAGATAGAGCCAAATACAATCTCTAATGCTGACTCTTTCAGAACCAATACCTTATAAAACATCTTCCACCAGGTTTTACTTCACAGTTAACATTTAACACATTGTTATTCTCAATCTGCTGACATACATCTGTGCTGAAGCATGTAAACACTATCACTTCAAGACCGGAAATGTTTTGATATTTGCTGTTACTTGATCTCTCCTCAAATCATGAACTTCAAAATTCAAGTCACGCGGAGGTTTAAAATTTATCCAGAATGCATTCATTTCAGACTTGAAGGAATGATAGGTCTTTAGCTTCAGGACTATTGATTTTGTGCCAATAATGTCTCCATTGTAGGATCTTTGCTCCTGTGGGTGTCCTTTGCAGCAGATCCATTCATGCTAAACCAATAGTTGGCTCATCACCTTGTCTGGAGGATCCTTGATCTCCTGAATTCCCTTCACAAACAAATTACTCCCTGTTCACTCAAGTAATTATCCCATAAAGTCATCTGTAGGATTTTTCATCTCATGAAAGTCCATCATGTAAGACAGCTATGCTTGTTGAAACAAAAAACTGTTTGTTTTTAGTTTCCCGGATTTTCAGATCAGACGATTTCTTCTTCTTGACCACATGCTGAATGGTCTGTCTTCGGTCACATGCAGCCCATCTTCATTTTATTCAAACACACCTTTATTCTCTATCTGCTGATACATCTGTGTTGAAGTAAGTAAGCACTCTAACTTGTTGAGTAGTTTGGGCATTTTCATTTACCCTCCATGAATTTTGTCTTGGCAAGCGAAACATTTTCACAATCTTCATCATGGCAGAAAGGATTGCTGTTTATTTAGCTTTATTTCTGTCACAGGTACTGATAATTCTTCTTTAAAAGATAAAGGATTGGAATGTTTTTGTGCTTATGTTGAATCATCGTCTGGCATTAAAATCAAATCTGCAGTATCAATTTGTTCAGTATACACTTTTGCTGTCTGAGCAACTTCAGTAAAAGATTCATCAATGTGCTCAGCTGGGTTATATAGCTCATTCTTGTTCTCAGTGTCTGCTTTTTCTGGCAAACTTTGTTGTTTTTTGTCTTCTGAGTTTTCCTCAGCAATGACAGGAATGCAAAATATTTTTCAGTTTGCCAGTTCTGTAAAGTCATAATCTTCCTGCCTGTTAACAATTCTCTTTTGTCAACATAAGTAATGTCAGTAGATCTTTCTTCTTTTGAGTTCTGTCATGAGTCTGGGAGACCCAATGAAATCTTCCATCTATTGCCTCTTCATCAGCTTGTTGACAATGGTGTATTTTTGAGCAAGTTCTTCTCTTGAAATAAGTCAAACTCCTTTTGCTACACAAAAACTATATGTGAAAGCTCAAAAATGATGTGTTGATTGTGAATGAGGCACACATTTTCAACTCTCTCACATTCTTTGTCTTGAAGTTTTACTTGTAGTATACCTTTACCCTTGGGGGTTATTCTACCTCGACCATGTTGCTTTATCTCTGTAGGCTATAACTTCTGTTTCTATAGCCATTGTATCTAATTTGAAAATACATGGACGCCCATTCCTGTATCAAGCTTAAAATTAATGAGATGTCCTTTGTCATAAATAAGTTCCATGCAATTCACATTGATTGGACTATTAATTTCCCTTAGCAATTCTTCCAGTATACTTTCCAGTGGAATCGCTGCTATTGCATTGATCTCTTTGTATATGTAGGTAATTGACTTTTTGCTGCAGTTTGAAACCAAACTCTACTTCTGCACACCTCCCGGAAGTAAGCTATAATTTTACTGATGAAAAATTATTTTATCATAGCTGTAGGCTGTTTTGTTCCACAATACTGACATGAGCTATTTGTATCTGTTGTTTGGCCTCTTTGTATTTTGTATGTCTATGGAGTGTTAATACCTCATAACATGGATAACCTCTTTCTTCTCATGATTTGTTTGTGAGTCTTCCTGGCTCTGTTACTAGCACAATTTAATAGCTTTCTCCAATGCTATATTTTCTTTAGACTATAATAAATATGACAAAGTCTTATCAATTACACAAACACAATGCTGTCTCTTCTGAATTCTGATTCCAAAGTCCCATTTATGTCTAGAGGTCATGAATTTCTTTGTTCTTGGAATAGAGTAAGTCTTTCAAAATGTTAAACCTTCTGGATGTAGGTTTGCTCACTGTTCAGAACCTCAACCTGAGCTACAAATCTTCTGAATACTCGCTAATGTTAAACTTCTTTTGAAGTATTTGTGCCTTCTTATATATTTTGGAAATTTACAATGTCCTCCTCTATAAGTTCTATTGAATACAATTGTTATTTAACTTCTCAGCTTGAGATTCAATATTTAATTTTGCAATAATTCTGTACCTTAAGAATAGTTTTCTCCAAGATGTCCATCATTTATTCTCTTTGGCTCAACGTTTATATTGAATCTTTGAGGTGAAATTGACTCTTCCATTATTGCTTCTTAATGTGATAATTTATTCTTAATACTATAAAGCTGTTTTACATTTGCAACATCTTAGTCCTGTTTATAACCTCTTGGACTTTAGTCTTGAAGTATCTAAACACTATTTCCATTGTTTAAAATTGCTTCAAACCTTAAATGGTGTGTTATAGTAATACTGTATTGTTTTCTTTCTAATAATGTTTAAATTCTGTTAACTAGCAATACTGTATCTCTGTACTGCTTGCTTAAGCTTTTCATATCATTTGACAGTCAAAATTATGATTTGTCGCCTTCTGCAAGCAAAATGGATGTTTTCCCACTGCAGCTTGGATGGAGGTTTCCTACTTCACTACAGGTGAAGTGGATGTTCTTCCTGTCTATCATGGCCTAATATGCATGCACTTTGTATGATATGATCTGCCTGGACTCTACTCAAAATAATACTTTTCACTGAAAGTAAATATATCTGACAATAATAAATCCAATCAAATAAAATCATATAAATAAGTGCCCGTGGCTGCAGTCTTAATAAATCTTAATCAAATCTGCAGTTTAAATTAATAATTTCCCAATCATGCCAAAATCCTAAAATTCTTCTAAGTTTCTTTCCCTATCAGTCTGCTTTTTCTAAATCTTTTAAATTGCACTTTTACCAACTTAAGTTCTTAACATTCCTGATGCTGCTGCCTTGGTATAAATGAATTTACTGGCCTTTGACTTCAGTAATATGGCTATACTTCCTTGTAAGCACTTGTGAGTTGTTGATGTTTCTTGTGAACAGTAAGTTCACCTTTTTTATCTCTGTCCTTCCCAGCACAGTCCTTTGAGTCATTAATTTAACAGGCAACGTTCTTTAACTTTATTCCTGGTGTTCTGAAATAGTTGATCCCATGCCAAACCACAAATTGGGACTACCCCTTTAGACATTTCTAGTCTCAGGATTTGATCTGCAAAGTGTGACTCATCTTTCAACTCTGTTCCTAGCCCACACTGTCTTTCCTGTGACCCTTAAGGTGAAGGTCACAGCGTGGAATATTGGTATTGACCTGCTGTTCTTCCTAGGAGTTCCACTAACTACTTAGCTGCTCACCTGCTGCTGACTCACTGAATAATCGCAAAGCAACAATTGGCAAATTAGATTAGATTAGATTAGATTACAGTGTGGAAACAGGCCCTTCGGGCCAACAAGTCCACACCGACCCGCCAAAGCGCAACCCACCCATACATTTACCCCTTACCTAACACTACGGGAAATTTAGCATGGCCAATTCACCTGACCTGCACATCTTTGGACTGTGGGAGGAAACCGGAGCACCCGAAGGAAACCCACGCAGACACGGGGAGAACGTGCAAACTCTACACAGTCAGTTGCCTGAGGTGGGAACTGAACCCGGGTCTCTGGCGCTGTGAGGCAGCAGTGCTAACCGTTGTGCCACCGTGCCACCCATCTATTCGCTATCTTTTAAAGATTTGTCTTGACGGACTTTTTTTTGACTGTTACTGCCTTGAGGTACTGAAAGGTAGAAACATGACTGGTGTACAGGGACACCCAGGTCTCATTGGATCTCCCCATTTTTCAATCTGTCACCATTCAGTTCATTATCTGCCTGACTTTTTGGAACCAAAGTGGATAACCTGACATTTATCCACATTATACTGCATCAGTCATGTACTTACTTAACTTGTTCAAATCACACTGAAACATTTCTGCATCCTCCTCCCAGCATATCCTCCCAACCAACCTCGTGTCATCAGAAAATGTGGAGATATGGCATGTTTATTCCTCATCTAAGTCAGCAATATGTATCATGAACAGATGGATCCAAGCACTGACACCTCACTAGTTACTGTCTGCCACTTGGAAAAATATTTATTTTTTCCGAATGTTTGCTTTCAGTCTGCCAACTAATCCTCAATCTATTTCAGTCCATGACCCCCAATCCCAGTTTATATGCTGATCTCAAATGTGGGATCTTATCAAAAGTCACATCCATTGGCTCCCCACTCTACCATTTACATCCTCAAAACATTTCAGCAGATTTGTCAAGCACAGTTTCCCCTTTGTAAATCCATGCTGAGTCTGTCAGATCTTGCCACGATCTTCCAGAGTTCTACTATGACAACTTTTATAATGAACTGTAACATTTTTTCCATTTCCAATGGCAAGGTAACTTGTCTATAGTTTGTTGTTTCTCCTGTGCCTCCCTTCTTAAATAATGGGGTCACATCAGCTACACTCCCACCCATAGGAACAGTTCCAGAGTGTATAGAATTTTAGAAGATGACTACTAGCGCATTTACTATTTCTAGGGCCACTTCTTTAAGTACTTTGAGATAAAGCTAATCACGCCCTGGGGATTTATTTATCTTTAATCCTGTTAGTTGATTCAATACATTTTCCCTTCTCATATTAATTTCTTTCAATTTCTCCTTCCCATTAGACTCTGTGTTCCTGTATTTTTGTGATGTTATTTGTTATAAATTATAAACTCCCTTGTTTCTGACTGAAGGGGACGTCTGTTCATTTTTACTAATCTTTATCTCTTCACATACCTGTGAAAGCTTTTATTATAAGTTTGTATGTTCCCTGCAAGAGTTTTCTCATACTCTATTTTTCCTGTATTAATCAACGTCGTTGCGTCCCTTGGCTGAAATCTAAACTGTTTCCAATCCCATTTTGGTCAATATGCTTGTCTTTCCCATGGATGTGATACTTTCCATAATTTTTATTGTTAAACAAGTATCTGACTGCTGATTGTCATATTATGTGCTTGCTGAATCAAGCACTTTTATTTGGGATGGAATGTTTCCACCAATCCTGGATCTAGGAGCACGTTTATGAAATAGTGATAGAGGCATAGTGATGTAATGCAACAGGTATTCACTTTTTAAGTGACAATTGCATGATAGCGTTAGGTATAAATTCAATTGGCCTGTTAGGCATACTTACAAAGCCTATCAGGGACCAGAGGTAACACTTGACGTCATTGGGATTAAGAGCTGTACCATTCTTTTCACAACCCACCTGGGAAATGATCACATTGGATGGAGCTGAAAACAATTGCCAACACTAATTCCTTCAGAACTATTACCTTCTACAACAGAACAAACTTTAAATAATCTTGATTATAGGAAGGAGGCAGAATTTGATTCTGGTAATCATCTAATATTGTTCATCATAAATATTTCACTGTTGCATCTTGTGCAACTTCATCAGACTTTTGCTCAGTGATCAGCTCCTCTCCTGACTATATATGTGTCTCTATTTACGTTACGTACCTTATTTGAGAAAGCACACAAAGTTTGAAATGAAGGTTTTGGCTGAATCAGTGATGAAACATTGGCCCTTTACAGATTTAATATTTCACTAAGTAATGACTGTGAAAGATACTTGCAGACTGATCCATCAATCAAACAAGATGACAAATCAACATCAAATGTTAAATGTCAAGTATATTAACTATTTCAGGAATGTTATATTGGTCAAGACTACATGAACATGAGTGCTGGTAACAATCAATAGATTTTACACGTTAATGTTCTATGCTCAAGCCTGGATAATCCTAATGATGCAATTACAACAGTTCATAAAAGGTGCAGTGCAAGGAAGGACAGACAACTAAGCTGCACAAACCTGACTACTTCAGTGATGCAATTCGATTTCCTGAAACAATCTTATTAATGGTTACGAAACCTGTTGATCTTCCAGCTGAAGGAGTTGACCTTGACTGAGTGTTGCAGACTGGCACATTCCAAGGTCCAGGAGAACATGTTGAGGGACGCACTGAAGCTCGGGGCAGCTGCCGCCAAGGCGTGGTGGGGAAAGACCACCATGTAACATCTGCCTGTCTAAGAAGCACAGGGGACCTATGCAGTCATTTGGGCTCCGCTGACGTCTCAGCAGAAGAGCTGGATAATGTACAGACTTGTATATAGGAAAAATAAATTTTGATGTCTAAATGTAAAGAAATGTAATGTGTGCACAAGAGTGACATGACCAATTGTATAGTGATCCAAATAATTTTATGAATAAAGTATATTTCTGAAATAAAAAAAAGGTTCCCAACAAAGTCGAATGTTCCACTCAAGCTAAGATCGTACAGCTTTCATCAATAACTATGATATTATAATTGAAGAATTATAATTACCAGCTTCTTTCTAGTGAGTATGTGGAGTACACGTCATCTGTAGTCAAAAGGTGTAGCACTGGAAAAGCACAGCCGGTTAGGCAGCATCCGAGGAGCAGGAGAGTCAATGTTTTGGGCATAAGTCCTTCATCAGGAATGTGGGGGGAGCCCAAGGGGGCTGAGCGATAAATGGGAGGGGGGATGTGGGGCTGGGGGGAAGCATCATCTGTTGTCAGGACTTTGAAACATAGGAAATAGGAACAGGATTAAGCCATTCAGCCCTTTGAGCCCGCTCCACCATTCAATATGATCATGGCTGACAAAGTAATTTTGTCAGTGTGAAATAGTTGATTCTGTGGTCTTCAGGTGACTTAAAGGAGTGGACTAATACCAGATGTGGCGATGTCTTTCTCCAAGATACATCTTTCACTTTATTAAAATTAAACACCATAAGAATCAGGATCAGAAGTAGGTAATTTAGCCCCTCCAGCCTGTTCCAGCTTTTAATATGATCATGACATCTAATTTCTGCCTCAACCCCACTCTCCTGTCTGCTCCCCTGCAACCCGTTACTAATTAAAAATCTATTTTCTCCTTAAATTTATTCAGTATCCTGACACCCACCAAACCATGCGTAGTGAATTTCACAGATTAATGACCCTTTGAGAGAAGTAAGTTATTTTCATCTCTGTTTTAAATCTGCCTAAAATGATGAACTCTCGTTCTAGATTGCTTCACAAAGGGAAATACCCACTCCACGTGTATTTTGTCAATGCCGTTTGGCATCTTGTAAACCTCAATTACAGATCTCTTCTCATTTTTCTAAACCTGAACTAGTATCAGGCCTAACCTACCAAATCTCTCCTCATAAGTCAAGGCCTTCATTCCTTCAATAGTCTGAAGAGATGGCCAGGTTTGCTTCACTGAACGTAAATGGTTGTCCAAAAGCTTGCTCCCAAGTGTTTCAACCTGAAGATTCAAGAGGTGCAAGGTAAAACAAGATTACTTTGATTTCAATTGGTTTTAAAAATGGCAAGCTTAGCGATGAGAGAATGGATGCTTTGTGGCCTTGTTAGTTATCGGACAGCTGAGTTAAGCACCATCAATGTTGTGCATATTGCTCTTAACGTACAAGGTTAGTTACAACAAAGGTTAATTGTTTAAACAAAATATTTCTTCCCTTGTGGATGCCTACCTTCCCAATCCAAGCGGATTATAATATTTTAAAATGTGCCCATTTAAACAGGATTTCCTGAATTAATGAAATGAGCAAGTTTAGTAAGTATTAAATGTGAGAAGAAATAGTAACACAATGCACTTATATACGAAGTAAAAGTTCAGCAAAATAAAAGTCCCTTATTTAAAATAGGTCTCTAAATTGTTTGCAAAGAGTGGATGAGTTGAACGTTATGACTATGGCAATGGATGATAGGCAGCAGGCTGATGTTGATAGTTGAACAGTCAATGTCGAAATTCTTCGCTTGGTAGGTTGATTGAAACTCTTTTGTCCTGATTGCCGTTGACTGTGAATGTTGGTTTCTAACACTGAGAGAAAGAGAGTTATGATCCATAGTCATGACCAGCTTATAATGAATAATAGCTGCATTGACATTTCAGCCACACAGCCACTCCAAGACTTTACACATGTCAATTGGCCGACCAATTCTCAGCTTGGACTTCCAGTTTCAGAGATCATTACCATGCGCAAACCTCAGAGATCTGGGCAAAATGTAAAAATAAGAGGGAGCATAGACCATGAATGGTTATGAAGTTAAGGAGGCTGGTTTTTCAACAGCTTGACCGATGTGTCAGATCATAGCAGCAAAGGAATGTCCTCCCATGTTTAATTAACCAATAATTTCCTAGCATTTATGTTTACTTGTAAACATCAATCTGTTACCTACTTCCAGACAAAAGTTTAAGCGTGTAATTAATCAGAAGGAAGAATAACACTTCAAAAAAGCTTGAAAAATCCCAAGTAATTTAAAGCTAATGAACTACTTTAGAAATGTAGTGTGGAATTTAATGCCCTCTATTGTGGTGGGTGTCTTGGTGGAGGTTATTTTAATCAGATGTGAGAATGGTAGGGGTTGGAAGAGTGCTGCTTCTCCCCTCTACTTTGATTAAGTTAGTGGTAGGAGGCACTTAATCCTTACTGAAGGCTTTTCTCCTGCCAGCACCCTGCAGTGAGCAGGGAAGCCTTCCTGCAGTGAGCACAACAAACAAATTGGTGTAAGTTTTCTCCCTGAGGTGGAAAGAGGAAGCTCCTTCAGCCAGATTGACGGACCTTGGATTGGGAGAATCAGGAGTGAGCCACCTATTCATCCACACACCTATCCCTCCGTCCACCCATTCATTCCTAACCACCAGCTCCTCTCCCTCTTCCTCCATATCTTCATTCAGAGAATCTCTCCTGCCATCGTACCCTTGTGCTCTTGCCCATATTCAAGTTGAGCCTTCAGGTAGGTGCAGTACCAACAGCAAACACCACCTCCCTGGGTGTCACTTCTGAGCAAAGAAGAGCTGCCTATCTCTGATATGTGGGCAGTTTGTGGCATGCACGACTTCAACCCAACTTGATCCAGGTGGAGGCCTGCTATTGGCCTGTTAAGTCCCTGAGTGACACAAGATGCAGCAGAACATTGCAAAGCTCTCGCCAGCCCTCCAGCCATGGCCAAGACCTGCATTCTCACCATTAGATATTACAGGTCAGCCACAGCTGCGACACCGGGAAAACAGACTTATGCATGGCAAGATTCCTTAATCAACGATGCCCAGATTATTTCTTTCAAAGTATTTCTTTGATAGATGATCGCTCGCCAAGGCATTGGAAAAGGTCACCTGTGCTTCTTCAATCTGTGCCAAACACGACCTTTTGTAACTGCTTGAGAGTGTATGAGGAACCTCAGCTTAACCTCTCATTCAAATGCCAACACTTCCCACATTGCCATTTCAGCACAGCTCTGGAGTGTCAGGCTTCATCGGGTGCTCTCAAGTTTCTGAATTGGAGCTTTAACATCGAACTCAAAGGTAAGAGCTCACCTGATTCCAACTGTGAGTTATCTAATGGACTGCATTGTTAACTAGTGGAACAGATGGCGCGTCAGTGGTAACTGACTATTCTTCCACAGCCCCAGAATAATATCTGAATCCCACCAATGCACATGGCGACCCTTGAAATAATTAAACATCTGGAATTAGCTGAACAGTGATCACATAACTATTACTGATTGTGATGAAAACCTATCTGGTTCATGAGTGTAGGGAACAAAATTTAGTAAAAGACATCCACCACCCTGTCTGGATTAGCTTAGCTATGACTCCAGACCCACAACAATGTAATTGATTTGTAAGGGCGGCACGGTGGCACAGTGGTTAGCACTGCTGCCTCACAGCGCCAGAGACCCGGGTTCAATTCCCGCCTCAGGCGACTGACTGTGTGGAGTTTGCACGTTCTCCCCGTGTCTGCGTGGGTTTCCTCCGGGTGCTCCGGTTTCCTCCCACAGTCCAAAGATGTGCAGGTCAGGTGAATTGGACATGCTAAATTGCCTGTAGTGTTCGGTAAGGGGTAAATGTAGGGGTATGGGTGGGTTGCGCTTTGGCGGGGCGGTGTGGACTTGTTGGGCCGAAGGGCCTGTTTCCACACTGTAAGTAATCTAATCTAATCTAAAAACTGTCCTCTGAAATGACCTAACAAGCCATTCAGTTCGCGGGCAATTAAGAATGGGCAATAAATACTGGTGGTCTAGGCAGAGATTCTTACATCTCAAATTCAAAGTTTGATCCATCTTAGAGGCTTGGTCTGAAAAGACACACTATCTACTGTCAGATTTAAATATTTATATAAAATTGTAATCATCAATTAAATGGACTCTTTTTAATCCTTCAAATTAAAATATGTAGTTTTGTTAGGCATAAATATTAGGGTTTCTCAACACTTATGTATCCATACTTCACAAAAAAAAGCTTGCATTCTTAATTAAAAGAGAGAAACAATGCAGTGTGGCATGTAGAGTATCCTCATTATTTTAATGTAGGTACAAAGTAATTCAGCAAAAGGTTATTTGCATCTCAGTGAAAACTTGTTAGAATCTGTGTAACCATACCAGAAAATATATCTTAATCTTGATTATTAGTTATACATATATATCTGTACTGTTTGTATCCATACTCTCTCTGTACTGAGTTCCATGTACCTATCACTCTGCTGTTAAAGAAACTGCTGTTCAGAACTCCCCAGTCAATTTCAGGCAGACCAGCCTATATAGATAAGCTCTAGTTTTGCTTTTCCTCAAAGAGAAAACATTCTTTTTGTGTCCATCAGAACCTTTTGTGATTTTAAAGACTCTTATTAGGCCAACACTTTGCCTTCTCTTTTCAAAAGAAAATGGGTGCATTCTGCTTATCCTTTCCTGCTCAGTTTAATCTCATATTGTAAAATTCATATTGTGTTTAACAACCATAGAATGAGACTTAATTTATATATTTCCAGTTGTTGGTTTAATTGTTGATTTTCACCTGAATAAACAAAACAATTGGATTTATTGAGGTCAGAATACTGAAGGCATTTAACAGAAATGTCAATGGAGTTTAGTGTTCTGGATGGGGAAGATCAATTTATCCAAAGGACCTTTCTTGTAGGGAATGATCCTGCATCTTTTTAGCTGGAATTATCATATATGAGGGAACCAAAATTAATAGTTTCTTAAATAATGTTGTAAACTTTATCAAGAATAGCATCCCCTCATCCAAAAACTTGTAAAATTAGAAATTCTTCCTTTATAACAGAAAGATGCCAGAATCAATGTGAACTTGCTACAGGTTCATTAGATTTTCAAAAATACAATATAGATTTCCTTCATCAGATTTCACACCTGCCTCTGCTTATTTTGCCTGCTTTTTCACTTCTAGTGGAATAAACCCTCATCAGTTGAGATCCATAAGTTGTTTTATGTTTTTGAAGCTGTTAGTCTGCCACCCAGAGTCAAACTAAAATTGATGGAATTATTTTTTTCTCTGTTTTGAATGTGCTGACAGATTGGAATGAGAACAAAGCATTTCTCAGAACTCCACCAGGGGTCTATGACATGTCACTCAATGCTTTCTGCTCCTGTCTTCAAAGCAATCTCATCCAAACTGATCAACATTCGTGTTGTTTAAAAATGATTGTTTCTTTACTGTATTTTAATGGAATCAATTCTATGACAATTGGCTTTGCCGAACGGACACCAAAAGGAGGCTATGTGCCTCACACATCCATCTACCCTCTGTGAGGAATACTCCTGGTCATTTAATGTTTCATTTGTCAATTCAATCTTTTGGCAGGGTAAACATAATGTGATTACAGATACTGCAACAAATGTGTACCATTATTGGAAATATTCTGACAAAATCGGTGTATTAGAATTGCACAAGCAAAGCTAAACGTGTCATTTGACCAGTATTTATCTTTACTCCAGATGGATATTTAGCTCTTTACATATCTCATCTCATTCTTCCTCAGCTAACTATCAATGTAAACCACTATTCCTTTCTCCTTCATGTATCTGTCTTGCCTTCCACTAAATATATCTGTACTCTTTCTATCCACTATTCTGTCTGTAGTGGGTTCCATGCTTTCATCGCTCTATGAATAAAGATACTTCTCTTCAGAACTCCCCATTAGATTTCTTGCTGACATCTTGTATAGATAAGCTCTGGTTTTGCTTTTGCTCACAAGTGAAAACATTCTCTTTGTGTCCAGCAAAACCTTTAGAGATTTTAAAGACTTTTACTGGGTCACCGCTTTGCCTTATTTTTTCAAAAGGATACAAGGTGTTCTATTTATCCTTTCCTGCTCAGTTTATCCTCACAGTTCTGGTATAATTGTGTAATTCCTTTTTACAACCCATATTGTTTCTGTAGTAAGGTAACCAGAACTGCACACAGTCAGAATTTTCTTGGATATACTTGCCAGGCAAAATTCTTTTCAATTCAATCTTTTGGCAGGGTAAACATTATGTGATTGGAGATACTACAACAAGTTTATACCATTATTGGAAATACTGTTATATTAAAATTACATAAGCAAAACAGAAATGTCATTTTGACCGGTATTTGTCTTTATTCCAGATAAAATTATTTGATTCTATATATTCTCCCAGGAGTTATCAAATTTCTTGGACCACTAGATCTGCATGCTTATTTAAATTAGAAATGCTTTTTCTAGACCTGCGCCTATACCAACTTTGAGAATTGTCTTACCAGATTTGTAGCAAGTGGTACATCTATCTCACTAATGGATATTTTAATCTCTCTGAACTCCATTGAGATGGGTCATAGAGCCACAGAATTGTAGAAAGAGACAGCAAACATGACACTGCCTGTACCAGCTCTTTGAAAGAGCTATCAAAATTCTAAAAATCACAGAGCACCAGATTGGAGTCCAACAGGTTTATTTGGAAGCATTAGCTTTCGGAGCGCTGCTCCTTCATCAGGTACCTGTGGAGTATAAGACCTTAAGGCACAGAATTTATAGCAAAAGTTTACAGTGTGATGTAACTGAAATGATATATTGAAAAAGACCTGTATTGCTTGTTATCTTTAATAATATCAGCATCATGCTGGAAACTTTTGCTATAAATTCTGTGTTTTACGATCTCATACTCCACAACCACTTGATGAAGGAGCAGTGCTCCAAAAACTAGTGCTTCCTAAATAAATCTGTTGGATTATAACCCTGTGTTGTGTGATTTTTAACTTTGTTCACACCAGTCCAACACCGGCATCTCCAAATCATGACTATGTCAATCCCTTACTCTTTTCCCATAGATTTTCAAATCTTTTTACCTCCAGTTTATATCCAATTCTCTTTCACAATGTAATGTTAAATATGCTTCTTTTTTAATACCAGATCGTACCAGTCACTGTGATAAAGAATTTCCTTATGTCACCTCTGATTCTTTTGCTAATTACTTTATGGTCTCTGGTTACCAATGCTTCCTTCTATTTGGAAAGAAAGTGCCTCGTTATTCAGTCTAATAAAATCATTTGATGTTGAACTTCTCAACCAAAATCTGCTTTTCCCAACACTTCCCATAGGTGAAATTCCTCATTACTGGTGGAAATTGAGTTAATCCCATCTCACCCTATGTGCTGTTTTCCAACATTTTAAACCCAATAAACAGTGGAAAATAGTACTCTAAACAGCTCTATTAGTGGCAGTATTATTAATGCATCACCAAACTTAGGCAGCTACAAATTAGGATTGCAAAAATATCAATAAGAGATAACACTGGAAGATAAGGTGAAGAGCTATTGGGTCACATGTTCCTCCAGCACTTAAAACATAGAAACCCTACAATGTGGAAAAAGGCCATTCAGCCCAGCAAAGAACATTCCATCCAATCCCTATGGCAATACATCTAATCTATACATTCTTGGACTGTGGGAGAAAAACCTACACAAACACAAAATGTAAACTCCACACAGTTCCACAAGGGTGGAACTGAACCCAGGTCCCTAGCACTGTAAGGCAGCAGTGCTAACCACTGAGCCACCATGTCACCTTATACTTAGTTATTGCAACACTATCTTCTAATAAATAACATCCAGACACATTTCAATATAGACTTCTGAAACTAAGTCTGCTTGGTAGAAGAATATAATTAGCTGAAAGAATCAATTTTTGGAATTTTTCTTTTTCTCTGTGTCTTGGATCTTGATGAAGTTATGGTAAGATGCTTAATCATTATGAAGCAGCAGCATTGAACAAAGGAATTCTAAATGTTAAAGGCAATGCTGTGCTGACATGAGTTGTGCTTCCTTTGTTTCCCGTATAGTGATAGCAAGCCTACGCCTAGGTTGGACTGCATTGCATAAAAAAAAGGAGTCAAGCATAACTCAGATATCGTGTATAAATATTTGTACTAAATAAATACACCTGTCATTGTTTAGTTAGCTCTGTCAGTTCTCAGTACACCCACTGGATGGAGCACTTCACAGTGATAAGATGCTCCATCGTTGACTGAGGATGGGAGGACAATGTTGATAAAATAAAGCTAATCGGATTGACTCCTTGACTTTAAAGGTACACTGTGATCAGAAAGCTCTGTGCAAGGGACATAAATTCATGCCCAAATAAGTCAATTTGGAGCCAACTAAAATGATGGAACCAACAGAGCCCATCATCTCTTTCACCAATGCAATATTCCATACAGTTTCATAGATAAGAGACAGCTTTGAAGCAACCTATAACAATTTCTTCAAGACTCTGTTTCTGCCTATATTTTGGGAACCTCTAAAATTGGTCCTGGTCATATCTTCTTGAGTGTGTAAATTGCTGATATCCTGATGGAGGCAACAAAAATCATATTTTAATTATCTGGAAATATTGAACAGTGAAGGACTGAAAGTAGGGAGTTTATCTAAGTAAAAGCAGCTAGGATTTATCACATGATGAATCACATTTCCCTGTGCTAAATTCTGATTCAGTACACACCTTATAATTATCAAGTTATTTTCTTTAGAAATTAAGAAATGAAGAATGCTAAGAATCGTTTTCACATTTTGTCTTATTTGTAAGATACAAAAACAACAAATTATCCCAAATCAATATAAATGCAAACCAATCTTTCAGTGTAAACTATTTTAATGGACATTCTAGTAATATTTTGTTCTTTTAATTATTCAGGATACTGATAATTCTTGATTTTGGTTCTTTCCAGCATTCTAAGCCAGATTTTAAAGCATGGGTCAGTTTCTGATTTTGGAATTAAGCTGAGAGATTTAGAATTGTAGCTCCCCATTTCCTTTCAAGTAATCATATTAAATAGTACACCTTAAAATTGCAGATTAATTGATAATCTCAGTAAAAGAACATTAAAGCATAAATGGGGAAAGGAAACAGACTTGTTCTTTCATTCAATTCTCATTACTCAGCCTCCCCCTTCTGAATGTCAAACTCTTGCCGTGAAGGCGGAACCTTCCTGAGCTGTAGAACACGTCGGGAGTGACAGTGACAAATAGTTACCAAATTACAATGACTTCTGGCAAAAATTAAGTTCAAAAAGGACACAAGCAATGATCAGTGAAGGAAAAGAGAGCTGCTGTTAATTTTCTCTCCTGGTGAAATAACGTTTTCACAGGTGAATGAGCCCAGTGCGGGAGTACTTGACAGAGTTTCATCAGTACTGAAAGGGAGCTGACATATTGAAAGTGCGGATGGACACAGAAACAAATGAGACAGCAGAACCTTGGTTTGATGATCTCTCAGTGAGCTGCAAAGCTACCTGACACCAATAGAAGGTGCTATTGCCTCTCTTTATTTCCCACATAGATTGTGGTGGCTGTTGCTTGCACTGTTGATTCCTAATGTAGGCTGTGTCATGCATGATGATACACTATGGCCATTATGTCTGCTGACAGTACTTGAAACAGCCTTGAACAATTTCAAGATATCAATTTGCAACCTAACGTAAACGTTTCCAAAGCCGTTACTTGCATAATCACATCTTGAGAAATTGCAAGTTTTAATATTGCATATTTCCTTCCAAAATGTTTGTTTTAGAAGTATAATGATTTTATTTTGGATGGCTACATGAAATTCTACACTACTAGCAATGGAAAAGTGCTCTTTACTTGTAAACTCTGTGATATTTTCCAAGATGATCGCTGTTGATCTTATAAGGCATAGTAGATCCCACCATTGACTTCATCTTTCGAAGGTACTGCTACCATCTGGGATGTCTTGGGTGGATTCATCCACTAATCCTTATTGTTGGCATAGTCTACGATCCTGATACCACTTTGAGAAGGATGCAAATACAGTACCACCTTTGGTGGTAGAATATTCAAACATGATGGCAAGTAAAAAGGTTTATTACATATTATTTAAGACCTGGTTATTTTAATCCAAAAATACGTGATATTTTCTTATGAGACATCAGGCTCAACTCAGCATATTTACAGGTTACTGCTTTAGCTGTATGCTATTAAAACTCAGAATAATTACTGAAGCATTGCTAGAATACATGGAAAAACATCATAGCTACTCCCAGGAATACTTCTTTATATCCTGAAGAGCAGACCTGACCTCCTGACCTCCTGATTTCAGTTAATCTGTTCAAGCTTTGACTGTCTTATACAACATCTTCCCCCAAAGTTTTGATCTGGTTATTGAATTCTTTACACATCTACTTCAAACAGCTAAAGTAGGATGATCACTGTCCTATCTTCTTCTGAGTCTCTGTCTGTGTCAATTCATTTGATCCAGACCCTTGACTATTCATCCTGATGGATTATGTTTTGGATTGGGATAACCTGTATTGCTCTGTTTTCACGACAGCTGATCTTGCTGTTGTTTCCCTGCTGAATTGCTGATACGGCATTATTCATTAGATTCATAGAACATTACAGCACAGTACAGGCCCTTCTCCCTTTGATGTTGTGCTGACTTGTGGAACCAATTTGAAGCCTATCTATCTTCCACTATTCCATTTTCATCTATTTGTTTATCCAATGACCATTTAAATGCTCTTAAAGTTGGTGAGTCTACTACTGTTGCAGGCAGTGTGTTCCACGCCACTCCTACTCTCTGAGTAAAGAAAATACCTCTGACATCTGCCTATATCTATCACGCCTCAATTTAAAGCTATAGCCCCTTGTGCTAGCCATCACCATCTGAGGAAAAAGGCTCTCACTGTCTACCCAATCTAACCCTCTGAATTGAGACTTAATATGTCTCAATTATGTCACCTTTCCACCTTCTTCTCTCTAACGAAAACAGCTTCAAATCCCTCAGCCTTTCCTCATAAGACCTGCCCTCCAGACCGGGCAACATCCCAGTAAATTTTCTCTGTACCCTTTCCAAAACTTCTACATCCTTCCTATATTGCAGAGACCAGAACTGTACGCAAGCATGGCCACACGAGAGTTTTGTACAGCTGCAGCATGACTTCGTGGCTCCAACACTCAATCCCTCTACCAATAAAAGCTAACACACTGTCCACCTTCTTAACAATCCTGTCAACCTGAGTGGCAACTTCCAGGGATCAATGTACATGGACACCGTGATCTCTCTGCTCATCTACACTACCAATAATCTTATCATTAGCCCAGTACTCTGCATTCCTGTTACTCCTGCCAAAGTGAATCACCTCACAATTTTCTGCATTAACATCCATTTACCACCTCTCAGCCCAGCTCTGCAGCTTATCTATGTTCCTCTGTAACAACATTCTTCATCACTATCCACAACTCAAACAACCTTAGTGTCATCTGAAAATTTACTAACCCATCCCTCTACGCCCTCATCCAGGTCATTTATAAAAATGACAAACAGCAGTAGATCCAAAACAGATCCTTGTGGTGCACCACTAGTAACTGAACTCCAGGATAGACATTTCCCATCAACCACAACCCTGAGTCTTCTTTTAGCTAGCCAATTTCTGATCCAAATCACTAAATCACCCTCAATCCTATGCCTCTGCAATAGCCTACCATGGGGAACCTTATCATACGCCTGATGGAAATCCATATACACCATATTAACTGCTTTACCTGCAATCACCTGTTTGGTCACCATTGCAATAGGCATTGGTTCATCCCATTGCAGTAGGCATAGGTTACGGTCCTTTGGTGACACAAGATGTCTGCAATTCTAGTGCATCTTTCCCTAACAGTCAGCAATTGGAAAAGTCATCGGCAAGGTCCTCCTCAACTATCTCCTCTCTTTAGCTGAGGAAGCCCTTCGAGAGTCGCAGTGTGGCTTTTAGCCTTGGATGGGCAAAACACACATGATTTTCACCATGCGACAGCAGCAGGAGAAGTGCAGAGAAAAGATGGCCTTCTTTGACCTTACAAAGGCCTTTGACCCAGTCAATCAGCAAGCATTATGGAGCGTTCTTCTCTGCTTTGGCTGCACCGTGAAGTTTGTCACCATCCTTTACCTGCTCCACAACAACATGGAAGTTGTGGTAATGACAAATGGCTCCACCACTGACCCATTCAGATCGGTATCAAGCAGGGCTGCATCATCGCCCCAACACTGTTCTCAATCTGCCTTGCTGCAATGCTTCACCTCACTGGCAACAAGCTCGTTGCTGGAGTGGAGCTATATACAGAATCTGTGGGAAATTATTCGACCTCCACTGCCTCCAAACCAAAACCTAAGTCACCCCCAGCAGTGTTACTGAGCTGCCGATGATGCTTGTCCCTGTGCACTCTCAGGGGACATACTCCAGACCAGTTGCAAAAAACGAAAGGAGTGCGCTGCTACACCAACACTCCCATCCTCACCTTCCCACAACCACCTTCTGTTCCAAGTGTAACAGGGCCTGCGGTAGCCATTTGGGTGCCACCTCAGGACTCACCCTGAGAAGGGAAGAGAGTCATTCTCATCTGTCAGGACCGCCAATGATTATGATGATGCATTTTTCCTTCTATATATTAATGATGTACAATGTCAATGATTGTCTGACTGGACTATTCCTGTTAAGATCCTGAATCCATACTGTCTCACCTTGTTCCAGAGGTGGTGTTTTTTTAAAAATTCACTCATGCGAAGTGGGCATCACTGACTGGGCCGACATTTATTGCTCATCCCTATTTGCCCTTGAGAAGTTGATAATGAACTGCCTCTTGAACCGTTGCAATCCATGTGCTGTAGGTTGACGCACATAGCCATTAGGGAGAAAATTCTAGGATTTTGATCTGTTACTGAAGATCAGAGGTAAAGGAAGTGGACAAATGTGGATAATATGCCACTCATTAGGACAGAGATGAGGAGAAACTTCTTCACCCAGAGAGTGGTGGCTGTGTGGAATGCTCTGCCCCAGAGGGCAGTGGAGGCCCAGTCTCTGGATTCACTTAAGAAAGAGTTGGATAGAGCTCTCAAGGATAGTGGAATCAAGGGTTATGGAGATAAGGCAGGAACAGGATACTGATTAAGGATGAATAGCCATGATCGTATTGAATGGTGGTGCAGGCTCGAAGGGCAGAATGGCCTACTCCTGCACCTATTGTCTATTGTCTATTGTCAAACAGGCTGCTTTGTCCTGGCTGGTGTCAAGTTTCTTGAATATTGTTTGAGCTGCACTCATCCAGACAAGTGAGGAGTAGTCCATCACACTTGTGCTTTGCAGATTATGAGCACTCTCTGGGGAATGGGGTGGGTTACTCACTACAGTTTTCCAAGCCTCTGACCTGCTCTTGTAGATGTTGTATTTATAAGGATAGTCCAGTTGAGTTTCTGGTCAATGCTTTCCTCCAGGATGTTGATAGGGGTGGGGGGGGAGGGAGGGAATTCAAGATTCACAATAACATTGAATGTCAAGGGGTAATGTTTAGATTGTCTCTTTTTGGAGATGATCATTGCCTAGCATTTGTATGTCACAAATGTCAATTGGCACTTTTCATTTCAAACTGGGATATTGGTCGTTTTGCACTTGTACAGAGACTGCTTCAGCATAAGAGGAGTTGCAATTGGTGCTGAACATAGTGCAAACAGCAGCAAACAGGGAGGGAAGGTCATGGATGAAGCAGCTAAAGATGGGTGGACCTAGGAACTAGGAACGTTGAGGAACTGAGATGATGGACCTGAAATGATCATAGCCAGTTTCCTTTGTGCCAAGTGTGACTCAAGGGAGTTTTCTCCCGATTCCTATGACTCCAGTTTTGCTAGGGCTCCTTGATGCTACACTCAGTCAAATGCAGTCTTGATGTCAACTGCTGTCACTTTTATCTCATCTAGAATTCAGCCCTTTAGCCCATATTTGAACTAAGGTTGTAATGAGGTCAGGAGCTCAGTGGACCTGTTAGAATCCAAACTGGGCAGCAGCAAAAAGATCATTGCTGAGGGGATGCAGCTTGCTAGCACTGTTGATGACATTTTCCATCATTTACTGATGGGAGAGTAGACTAATAGTGTGGTAATTGACAGGATTGGCTTTATCTTGCTTTTTTTATGTACGGGACATACCTGGGCATTTTTCCACATTGTCAGCTAAATGCCAGTGCTGCAGCTACACTGGAACAGCTTGGCTAGGCTTGTGGCAAGTTCTGGAGCACAGGTCTTCAGTAATGTTACTGGAGTGTTTCAGGGCCGATAGCCTTTGCAGTATCCAGTGCCTTTACATGACACTTCTGGCTGAAGATTGCTGCGATGCTTCAGCCTTATCTTTTGCAAAGATGTGCTGGGCTCTCCTATCATTGAGGCTGGAGATATTTGTGGAGCCTCTTCCTCCACACAGTTGTTTAATTGTTCACCACTATACGTGGCTGGATGTGGCAAGACTACAGAGCTCAGATCTGATCCATTGGCTTTGAATCACTTAGCTTTGCATCATTTGCTTATTGTTTGGTATGAAAGTAGTCCCATTTTGTGGCTTCACCATGTTGACACATCATTTTTAGGTATACCTGCTACTGCTCCTGACATGCGCTCCTGCATTCTTCATTGATCCTTGAGGTAGATGTGGGATCAGCCAGGGCAAGAGGTTGAAGATTGAGTTGGAGTACAATTCTGCTGCTGCTGACATTCCATGTTACCTCATCAATACCCAGTTTTATGTTGCTAGATCTCTTCTAAGAGTATGCCATTTAGCACAATGATGGTGTCACACTATATGATGGAGAATGTTCTCAATGTGAAGGCAGAGCTTTGTCTCCATAAGGAATATGTATTGGTCATTCTATCAATATTATCATGGATATTTGCAACAGGTAAATTTGTGAGGATGAGGTCAAGTATGTTTTTAATTCTTATTGGCTCCCTCATCCCCTGCACCATTCCAGTCTTGCAGCACTATCTTTTAGGGCTTGATCAGTTCAATTAGCAGTGGTGCTGTCAAAACATTCATTGTGGTAGAAACATTAGTCTCCCACTCAGAGTACATTTTGTGCCCTGGCCATCCTCAATGTTTCCTCAAAGCAGTGTTCTATGTGGAGGAACACTGGTTCATCAGCCAAAGATGGATGGGAATAAGCTTGAGACTCCATGGGATCCTGAGGACTCCAAAGGCAGGTCCCTCCCAACTGTCTATCTTTGTGCAACCACATCTGCTCAGGGATGGTGATGGTGATGTCTAGGACATTGTCTGCACAGAATGATTCCATAAGTCTGACAATTGTTACAATAGAGGGATAGCAAACCAGACCAAATCAGATTTGCCAACACTGGATATTGCAACACAGTGGAAGTAAAATATTCCATGGCCATGAAAATTGCCCAATTGTTCCTAACCAGACTTTATGAATGACCAATATAATTTTATAGCTCAAACAGGAATTGCCGATTTGTTATTAATACTGGAAGTTTAGCGAAGTTTAAAAAAAGTAACCTAATTAATTTAACCCAATTTCTTCCATCATAACTTACACAGACAGATAAACAGACTGGCAGATACAGTTAAGGGATCATTTAAAAGAGAAATAGAAAAGTTGTTAATGGCCTGTTCACTTAAGCAGCCTCACCAATAAATACCCGGCCTTTGGTAAAATTCCATGAACGACGTGTTGTATTACACGTACGTGGGATTGTATCTCACTTGAATTCTGAAATCACTGGTCAATGCAAATAGCTTCTAGCAAGGTCCAAAAAATATTCACTAATTTCTTATAAATTCAGATTATTTTCTCAGAATTTTCAAGAAGTCAATAACTGGACATAAACTGGAGAATAGCCAAAATTCTGTCCAGTAGCTTTCAGACGCACTGCCTTCTGCCTAATAAAAAATGACCAAAACCAATTCAATCTTTGTTTTCTCTTTCTTTATTTTACAAATTCACTTTGTTTCATTGGTTGGCAGTGATCTCCCTTTCAATGACCCTTTTAACGTCCAAGCAGCTGCCAATGCTTGAGTTAATGCATCTCAGATGCCAAGATATCTACAGTGTCTTAGGTCAGCAACTAGCCTGCGACTTCCCATATTAGTTCGCATTAATAAATATCAGTTTGAATGTCTTCCTTTTATTTCAAATCAAGCTGCTGCTCAAAATCCAAAATTCAACTCTTAACTTTAGCTCACAGTTCCAAACCAAAAATGGGAAAATAAAGAAGAAACAGTGATGGTCGCAGCACTATATTTGGCTTTGACTTTCCTTGTTAATGTGGCAGCTCTCCCCATTTTGGAACAGTTTGCAGGGTTGATAGAGCGGTGTTTGACACTGAATATCTGGGACCTAGATCGATGCCAGGTGATTGTCCACAATTTCATTACTTTTTGAGACTCCCTCGCCTTCTTATAACTTAGTGGCTTGCTAGGCCAGATCAGAGGGCAGCTAGAGTCAACCACATTGGTTTGGAGTTACGTGAGGGTGGCAGTTTCCTTCCTTAAGTAGTATCAACATAACCAGATTTTATTTTTCCAACAATTGGCAATGGTCGTCATTTGATTTGTAATTCCAGTTTCCTTTTAATTAAATACAAATTTCGTTCTCTGTCATGGTGGGATTCAGGTCCCTTGAACATTAACTGGGTCTCGAGATTACTAGTCCAGTGATAATAACACTGCACCATTGCCTTCCCAATGGTCGCAAAACCATTCGGTTTAATTAGTTGCTTGTTGCTGACAAAATTTCAGTTCATTACAATAAGTTTGATAAGGTTCCCCATGGTAGACTACTGCAAAAAATACGGAGGTATGGCATTGAGGGTGAGTTGGAGGTTTGGATTAGGAGTTGGCTGGCTGGAAGAAGACAGAGGGTAGTAGTTGATGGCAAATGTTCATCTTGGAGTGCCGTCACTAGCGGTGTTCCGCAAGGATCTGTTTTGGGACCATTGCTGTTTGTCATTTTTATAAATGACCTGGAGGAGGGGTTAGAAGGTTGGGTGAGTAAGTTTGCGGATGATACGAAAGTCGGAGGAGTTGTAGACAGTGAGGAAGGATGTGGCAGGTTACAGCGGGATATAGATAAGCTGCAGAACTGGGCAGAAAGGTGGCATATGGAGTTCAATGTAGCTAAGTGTGAGGTGATTCACTTTGGTAAGTGTAATAAAAAGATGGGGTACTGGGCTAACGGTCGGATACTTGGTAGTGTGGATGAGCAGAGGGATCTTGGTGTCCATGTACACAAATCTTTGAAAGTTGCCACCTAGGTAAATAGTGCGGTGAAGAAGGCATATGGCGTACTGGCTTTTATTGGTAGAGGAATTGAGTTCCGGAGTACTGAGGTCATGTTGCAGTTGTATAAGACTCTGGTGCGGCCACATCTGGAGTATTGTGTGCAGTTTTGGTCGCCATACTATAGGAAGGATGTGGAGGCACTGGAACGGGTGCAGAGGAGGTTTACCAGGATGTTGCCTGGTATGGTAGAAAGGTCGTATGAGGAAAGGCTGAGGCACTTGGGGTTGTTTTCATTGGAGAAAAGAAGGTTTAGGGGTGACTTGAGAGAGGTGTATAAGATGATTAGGGGTTTAGATAGGGTCGACAGTGAGAATCTTTTTCCACGTATGGAGTCAGCTATTACAAGGGGGCATAGCTTTAAATTAAGGGGGGATAGGTATAGGACAGATGTTAGGGGTAGGTTCTTTACTCAGCGAGTCGTGAGTTCATGGAATGCCCTGCCAGTAGCAGTGGTGGACTCTCCCTCATTATGGGCATTTAAGCGGGCATTGGATAGGCATATGGAGGATAGTGGGCTAGTGTAGGTTAGGTGGGCTTGGATCGGCGCAACATCGAGGGCCGAAGGGCCTGTACTGCGCTGTATTGTTCTATGTTCTATGTTCTATGTAAGTGTGATTTAAACTCATGGGACTTGTTTGTGGAGTCAGTCACTTCAGAATTGTTGTGTCTCACTGTAGATATGCATTTTATTTTTCAGGGGCATGGTCTTGAGTATATGACATGAACACACAAAGTAGATAGATTAGGTATTACCTAATGTATCTCTAAGTCAGAGCTGGTTTTATATATATATATGAATAATATTATTTGTTACCGTAGTTAATATTAAGATTATTCTCCATTTGGAAGACAACTGAATAATTCCTCCAAATAGTTAATATCAGAAGTATCCACTGATCACTCAGTAGTGAAAGGTTAATGCACATCAATGAATTCAAGTGGTATATTTCTTCTCATATGCTTCTGAGATGTATGAATTCTCCCTCTTATAGAGCCATAGAGGCATACAACATGGAAACAGACCCTTCAGTCCAACCCATTCATCCCAACCATGTTACCAAACTAAACTGAACCCACCTGCCTGCATTTGGCCCATATCCCTCCAAATCTTTCCTTTTCATAAACTTATCCAAATGTCTTTTAAACATTATAACTGTACCTTCATCCATCACTTCCTCTGGCAGTTCATTCCACACACTAACCACTCTCTGAGTAAAAAAGTTACCCCTTTTTACAGCTTTCTCATCTTAAAAATATGCCCATTAGTGTAGAATTTCCCACCTTAGAGAAAAGACATTTGTTGAGTAAAGTTGTGTTAATCATTGGTGTTTGACATCTGTGCTGGATATAGTCCTTCAACATTCATTTCTGCTCAGAAGTGGGAATAATCTTGAACTCCTGTTCCAGATAACATTGGTTTCTGTATTATGAAACTATTATGGCTCTTGTGATGCATTTGTAGCCTCTGAGCCAGCAGATCGAAGTTCTAGCCCCACCTCCTTCACTGTTGTGTTATAATATCTCTGAGCAATTTGATTAGAAAATATTTATTTTTAGATTACTCTCAGTATTCCTTTAATTTTGAGTGGCATTCTGCTTCTATCATGCAGAACAGTTATAGTTTCATTATCTTCACCCAAGTTTTTTTTTTCATTTTAGCAATAATATTCACCTAGTCTCAAGTTTAAAATGAGGTGGCTGATATTTAAGTGTCTGATCTGTGTTATACCTGTTTCAGAGTCATGTATAACTTCTAAGAATGATTCATATCTTCTAAAGCAGGTATATCATCACAAAATGATATAATGTCTAATGAAAGTGTGTGTTCTGGGTTTTCTTCCAATGATACTCATTGAAAGATGTTAACCTTATTTTGTGCATTAGCAATTTAATTTTGTAGTTTAATTATTGCTTTTGACTCTTGCATTTTTTTGGAAAATTCTCACTTATTTTACAAGAGTTACATTGTAATGATAAAGCAAGACTTTGCTTCAGTTTATGTGGTATCATAACTCCACATCTGGAACAGTAATTTCTAGCATAGCAAGATTTAAAGATGTTTTGTGTTGGTCTACCCTGTGGTGCTTTTTGTACTCTTCAAATCTGATGAGTTTCATATGTTAGGTTGGCTACATTCTGGTGTTATTTCAGAATGTCAGCTTGAACTACCCACTGGATAGCTTTCTCCAATGTGAAATCATCTTTGTATTGCTGTATGTCTGAAAGAGATCAATTAGCAATTTTGTCGATAATTCAGACTTGGATTAGTTCTTACTGTAAACACAAAATTCTGAAAACGTGTAAAGATCACTAAGGAAACTGTCAACAGATTTCCCTATTTTTCTGTTGAATCTTGCTCTCTCTATTTATGCTCGGTACTAGATGTTAACTAATTGTCAAATGCTCTTGAAATATTACTAAAGACGTCTTCTCTTATGTTTTGTTTTAAAATATGATTTGAAAGCAAACCTACTCTGACCCTTCTCTGGATTCCTTGTGTAATCCTGAAGTAATGCATGAATTGTCTCCTCCATAAAGTCAAGTTCAATCCCTCTCTGATGGATTTCTGGGTTTGAATCCGAATAAAGGTGTAATATCTTTCTCCATTATAATTGTATTTTAAATGTGGTTTTGTCTCTTATAAAATCAAAGAGACATATAGAATGGGAACAGACCCTTCGGTCCAAACACTCTATGCTGACTATGTTCCCAAACCAAACTGGTCCCATCTGCCTATGCTGCCCCCACATCCCTCCAAACCTTTTCTATTCATGCACTTATCCAAATCTCTGTTAAGTGTTGTAACTGTATCTGCATCCAACACTACATCTGATAGTTCATTCCACACACGAACCACTTTCTGAGTAAAAAGGTTGCCCCTCATGCTCTTTCAAAATTTTTCTCCTCTCACAAGTACGCTCCCTAGTTTTGAACTCCCCACCCCAGAGAAAAGACCCTTCTCATTCATCATACCTATGCCCCTTGTGATTTTATAACCTCAATAATGTCACACCTCAACCTCCCATGTTCCAGTGAAAAAAGTCCCCCCAGCCTCTCCTTATAACTCAAACCCACCGTTCCCAGCAACATCCTGGCAAATGTTTTCTGAACCCTTTCCAGTTTAATAATATCCTTCCTATAACAGGTCTGCACACTACTCCAGAAGAGGCCTCATGGACATCCTGGAAAATCTTAAATATGATGTCACAACTCTTGTACTCAAATGTCTGAGCAATAAGGCAAGCAGTCTAAATGGCTTCTTAACCACCCTGTCCACTTGTGGCACACATTTCAAAGAATTGTTTACCTGAACCCCAAGGTCGCTCTGTTCTATCCAGAGCCCTACCATTAATTGTATAAGTCCTGTTCTTATTTGTATTACCAAAATGTAACATCTCTCATTTATCCAAAAGTTTAAAAATATTAAACTCCATCTGCCACTCCTCAGCCCATTGACCTAACTGATCATTGTAATCTTAATTTGGAGGTGCCAGTGTTGGACTGGGATGCACAAAGGTAAAAATGACACAACACCAGGTTATAGTCCAACAGGTTTATTTGGAAGCACTAGCTTTTGGACACCGCTCCTTCATCAGATGACTGATGGTGACCAAAAGCTCTGAAAGTTAGTGCTTCCAAATAAACCTGTTGGACTATAACCTGGTGTTGTGTGATTTTTAACTTTGTAATCTTAAATAACCTTCTTCATCTAAAATGGCGGAGGTGGAGTAGCAGCATAGAGTGTGGGCTCCTCAGCCCAGAAGCCCATTGCTTATCTACTCAGTTTGCCTTTACTATTTTCCTCATTTTCTGTTTTTAAGGTCTTTCAATTAGTATATACACTATAGATAAGTTCAAATTCACTTACCTTCATTTTGAAGGCTTCAGCTGTGAGCTTCCCCTGAGTGGTCTTTCTCGATGTGTTGGTCTCTGCCTGCAGTGCGGTCTCCGTTTGGAGTGGTTGTACCAGTTTGTGATCTTGGCAGCTGTCCAGTTTGAATCTAGACCTTCACTGAATGCTTCTATGATTGTAGATCATAGAACATCGAACATTGCAGCGCAGTACAGGCCCTTCGGCCTCGATGTTGCGCTGACCTGTGGAACTAATCTGAAGCCGATCTAACCTACACTATTCCATTTGCATCCACATGTTTATCCAATGACTATTTAAATTCCCTTAAAGTTGGTGAGTCTACTCCTGTTGCAGGTAGTGCATTCCACACCACCAGTACTCTCTGAGTAAAGAAAATACCTCTGACATCTGTCCTGTATCTATTCATCCCTCAATTTAAAGTTATGTCCCGTTGTGCTAGCCATCACCACCTAAGGAAAAAGGTTCTCACTGTCCACCCTTTCTAACACTCTGATTATCTTATATGTCTCAATTAAGTCACCTGTCCATCTTCTCTCTAACAAAAACAGCCTCAAGTCCCTCAGCCTTTCCTGATAAGACTTTCCCTCCATACCAGGTAACATCCTAGTAAATCTCCTCTGAACCCTTTCCAAAGCTTCCACATCCTTTCTATAATAGTGACCAGAACTGTATACAAAACTCCAAATGTGGCCACACCAGAGTTTTGTACAGCTGCAGCATGACCTCGTGACTCTGAAATTCAATGTCTCTATCAATAAAAGCTAACACACCGAATGCCTTCTTAACAACCCTATCACCCTGGGTGGCAACTTTCAGGAATCTATGTACATGGAGACCAAGATCTTTCTGCTTATCTACACTACCAAGAATCTTACCATTAACCCAGTACTCTTTATTTCTGTTGCTCCTTCCAAAGTGAATCACCTCACACTTGTAATTTGGGACATCTTAAGTGCATTCACCACCACTAATCTTTCCTTTTGGCATTAGTCTAAGTTACTAATACCATGTGTACAAAGATGCCTACATGAGCTCTCAGATAGGAGGCTCAGCATTGATAAACAATAATTGGGTTTATTACATATTACTCAATAGCTAGTTACATAATATCCAAGATATATGATTTTTTCTTATGAAACATTGGGCTCAACCTAGGAGTAAGTACACATTCCTGCTTTATTTCCATGCCATTAATGCTAAGATGAATCACTGAAGCACTGGTAGAACAAATGGATAAAGCCTTGAAGTTTTCCAGTAACAAGTTGTATATACTGAAGGGCAAAGATGATCTTTTGATCACAATTAACGCTTTCAGATCCTAAATCCCTCTGACAGCAGTTGGCATCTTTTGGTATCTACTATCTTTACTAGAGTGTAGTACTGGGTCAGTGTGGTTTAATTGTGCTCACTGCCATCAGTTCACCATTGTCCTTGCTTTGTTTTGGTCCAAGTTAATGTCAGTGGTGGACAATATGCCACCAAAAACATCTGCTAAAGACACCCCGTTCTTAGATAAATCAGAAATTTATTGCATACAAGCAATCAGTGCTGCAACATGTGGCCAGGCACAATTCCTAAAAAATTCAAGAACCCGGTACAGGTACATCTACAACATCTGAAAGTCAGAGAAGGATTCCCTGTCTCCACCTATAGACTGTATGTGATAGCCATAGAATGGGTGGAACCAATGTAATATTACCATTCAACCCCTTCAGAACCATTACTTCATGCAACATCCTCCAGACTTTGCTGAGATATCTTGGATGCTACACACATGAAGCATTCTGCATTGTTAATACTTCCAATGCTACTGTATGTTCAGGCACACACTATTTCTGCTCAAAAGGGTAAGCACCCTTTTTCTGGCTGTCTGCCAATGACACTCTATAGTTGACCTGCTAGGAGATGCAAAATAATGAGCTGAACTTCCTCCTATTCTGGTTTTTGTGTATGTTATGTCACAAGAACAAACCATTTAGCTTCATATGGTTCAGATTTGTCTTTGCTACAATTACTTACAGTCATAGAGTCATAGAGATGTACAGCATGGAAACAGACCCTTCGGTCCAACCCGTCCATGCCGACCAGATATCCCAACCCAATCTAGTCCCACCTGCCAGCACCCGGCCCATATCCCTCCAAACCCTTCCTATTAATATACCCATCCAAATGCCTCTTAAATGTTGCAATTGTACCACTTCCTCTGGCAGCTCATTCCATATACGTACCACCCGCTGTGTGAAAAGGTTGCTCCTTAGGTCTCTTTTATAGCTTTCCCCTCTCACCCTAAACCTATGCCCTCTAGTTCTGGACTCCCCGACCGCAGGGAAAATACTTTACCTATTTATCCTATCCATGCCCCTCATAATTTTGTAAACATCTATAAGGTCACCCCTCAGCCTCCGACGCTCCAGGGAAAAAAGCCCCAGTCTGTTCAGCCTCTCCCTGTAGCTCAAATCCTCCAATCCTCCTTGTAAATATTTTTGGAACCCTTTCAAGTTTCACAACATCTTTCTGATAGGAAGGAGACTAGAGTTGCAAGCAATATTCCAACAGTGGCCTAACAGCCGCAACATGACCTCCCAACTCCTGTACTCAATACTCTGACCAATAAAAGAAAGCATACCAAATGCCTTCTTCACTATCCTATCTACCTGCGACTCCACTTTCAAGGAGCTATGAACCTGCACTCCAAGGTCTCTTTGTTCAGCAACACTCCCTAGGACCTTACCATTAAGTTGTTACATTCTCCACCTGATTTTCTGACATGGAAATGTTGGCAAAGTATAAAAAATACTTCCTATATATCATTGCCCATTTACATTAGTTCACCCCCTCCACCTCTACTTTCACACCTGACCTCTCGACAATAGAGCAACTGAGGTCATAACTTCACTGTCGGCGAAAGTGAGGACTGCAGATGCTGGAGATTAGAGTCAAGATTAGAGTGGATTTCTGATGAAGGGCTCTTGCCTGAAACATTGATTTTCCTGCTCCTCTGATGCTGCCTGACCTGCTGTCCTTTTCCAGCACCGCTCTCATATTGACCATAGATTTATTGTATTGTAGTTCAATCAAAATGTGCTGAATACTTTTAATGAATGAATGACGGTTTACGAATAATGAAATTATAATTTACTTGTTGGGAAATAAGAACAGTTCAAACAAATTTGCGTATTATCAGTTCTCAGAAGCATCTCAAAGTAATTCACACAGAATTGTTTATTTTGAATTAAGTCCATGTCATCAATTCTGACATCCCATGTAAACATGAGAAAACACTACCGACAAGGACAGGACTTTTACCTAATCAAACTGTGACTTTATACTTATATTAATAGAAATACATATTGAAAGATGGTTAACTCTAGGGTCCAAATACCTGAATAACTGATGGTTATAGGCTTAATTCAGACTCATGTCACTTGAGTGCATGAAAAACAAATTTTCTTTTATTGAAATAGTCACTGTTGTTACTTCTATAATGCTGCCATATCTGCTGTATATATGATCTTTTAGATTAAGGCAATGTTATAACCATTGATATGTTATCACATAAGATAATATAATTCCTTTCAAAGTTGAACTAAAAAGTAATTAATTCTGAGTCAATCATTTCCTATAACTGAAAAGGGGATCAGTGTCTATCTGGAGAGAGAACTTAAGGTTATAAATACATCAAGAAGTTGGCTTGAGTTACAAGGGAAATAAGATTGGCAGAGCACACTCCAGATAGACATTGCAAAGGCAGTCAGACCAGATAATCACCACAATCAATGCCAGCAATCTAGAGCCAAAGACCTAGCTGTTGTGCCGTAAGAAGTTCAATAACCTCAAGCAATTAGTCAACATAATTGAATTAATCTTCAAATGCTATATCCGACCAACTGCAACACTGGACTCAGACAGTTCTCAATTTATCACATCCTCATCATTCATCTACCAATAACCTTTCTCAATCATTACTTAGTGATTTAGTGACATGGTTTTTATTGTCATGCGTACTCAAGTACAGGGATACAGGACTACAATGAAAAGTGTACCAAGTTGCAACTCCCGGTGTCACCTTTGATTTAAAGGTGCCTAGATACAAAACTTTAGATATAAAATAGAAAACTAAAGAAGTAAAGCTAAAAGTTCAACATTACAGTCCTTCTTAAGTGCTTAGCCATTGGTCTGGATTTGGGTACCTCCATGCCAACACAGAGACCAATATCAGCATGCAGCAGTTGACCAGCCCCGAGTCTCTTCACCATGCCACCCATCACCATCCTGCCTCTACCAGCCACACTGCCGCCATGAGTCCATACTGGCCTGATCTTGGCAATTCAGCTGCCGCTCAAGCTGCTGGGTCCTGCACCAGTCACTGGGCCCAAACATGCCTTCCTCTTCCACCACCAGGAACACATTCTCACCTCCCTCCTCTTCTGGTATCACAAACTTGACTCCCTCAGCCACCGCCAGGGAGAAACCTGCATCAGAGGCATTGGACACCTTGAAGCTTCCACAGTAAGGTTGAAGCAAGAAAAGAAAAAGCAGGAAAAAAAAGAAAAACAGTAAAAGCAGATGGCGCAGATGAGTTCTGGGTAGGAGCCTGCATGCTGCGCTGCTCGTGTGCTGCCATCACCCAGTTAAATTTTTACATTGTAGTCATTGTTTCATCTTATCTTTACACACCAAGCATGGTGCTAGTTTCATATTCACAGCTTGGACACGCAACCAAACACGCAACCATGATAACCATATCATCCAAACATCAGATTTCTTGTCACACAATTACTCTGACTTGCATAAGACCACACTAACAATCCAGCAAGCAGTAAAGATGCCTTCATGTCTTTGGCCCCATGGAAAAATGGAATTTATTGATATTGAAGCCAGGGCCAATGGCAGGACTGAAAACTCAGTATGTTCATAACACACCCTTCTTTTCATACTTTACTTTCATGATTCAATATCTGGTGATCTAAAAGACCCAGGTGGTATGTGCATGCTCCTGTTACCTCCCTTCCCTCACCACAACTTTGCCATTGTGCAGCTCCTTTCACATACACAGGAACAGCCACCAAGATGAGTAATGGTGGAAGTAAAAGAGACAGAAGAGCATCATCACTTACTCTAAACCTTGCAGTTACCATCTCAGACACCAACACCTGCATATAATTTAGAGAGTAGCTTGGAGCTTGGGTCTGCCAATGGGAACAATATTGGGTGTCACCACTCTGCAGACAGGGCAGCTGTTGCAACACAAGGTGCAAGTTCAGGGGCTTTGATGGAGCGAGCTACAGACAGAAGCTGAAGCAAAAATAGAAAAAGCTGGAAATTCTTCGTAAGCCATGTGGTCTCTGTGAAGAGTAAGACAGAGTTAATGTTCATGCATATCAGCAATATTCAAATGGTCATTCTTGATATAAAATAACCCAAACCCAAATCCCAAATGTTTGTTTTCATCAGGCTATGTAGCCATGAGGGAAAGGGTGGGAGGCTTGGAAATACAATTAACTAATTTGCAATTAGTTAAACATAATAGACTTCACTGTAGGAGACACCAAAGTCCAATTGAGGAATTAATGTTCTAGTTAATTTTTTTATTGCCCCCACATCCTAATCCAGCACTGCTAAACCAGTTGCAGTGTCCTTGGCACCTTTCCATTGAGAGTCTCAAACAGATTCTGTATTGAAGTGAAAATCCTTCTGGCTTGTTTTTACTTTTGGTTGTACCAATTTCTCAATAAACAAAATTCATCGTAACAATCACTGCAAAAAATGCTTCAGCGCATTAACACCAATACAAAAGGTTTGAAGTTAGTTTGCACCCTGACTGTAAAGTCAGCTCTGAAATTGATCATCTATTATAGGCACCATGGAGGCATTTACTTTGACTTTGGAAATGAAAGACAGACATTTTCTCTAATGACCATCCAGTCGACAACACTACATTCACACCCAGAAGACCAAGCTGAAAATATCACTGTGTGTTTTGCAATGTAGACACATCTCTTGTAAACAGGGTTAGTGTTCATCTTGCACCCTAACCAGCAGAACTGTTTGCACATTCCCTATTGCTCCATAGGAAGGATTTGGTTGCTTTTTTTGTATTTGTCACTTAGTGGTTCATTTTTGCTGACTGTCTGTACATGAACAGTATGCACTGTCAACAAAAAGGAACTGTTAAGAGAAAGGAAATGGAGTCCTAATCAAACTAATGAAATGATTCTGAAAGTGCTTTGAATTTTTCAATATTTAGCATTGATTAATGTTCTTTTAACATAACAAAAGTTATACACATTTCACATTGCATCCTCTATCTTTGAATACTCTCTATACCTTCCTTATTTTGATGTCAAGACCTTTTGGAAAAAACAGTTGCTATTCTTCCCCTAATTTTCAGATTGTTGGTTGAAAGACTTTTTCTGGCATAGCACTACTCATGCTTGTGAAGTGTTCTCCCTGCATGGTCTGTAAACTAATTGTGAACAACAGCCCAAAAAGAATCTTTCCTCAGGCTATAGCAGTAAACATGAAATATTTTTCCCTCCAGAAGACTTCCCCAAAAAGCTAGACACTGAACTATAAACATTATGTCCAGATTCAACTGAAAGTCTATTTTCAGAAGATTAATTTTACATCAGAGAGATGAAACAGAGAAAATAAGGTGGACCGGTGGTAGTGGAGAGTTGGTGGGAGTGAGCTGACTAAGATGGGATATCTGAGGAGGAGGCAGTCCATATGGGAGATAGAGAAAGACAAGTTGAGGAATGCTCACTAATGATTCCTGAAGAAGGGCCTGTGCCCGAAACGTCGAATCTCCTGTTCCCTGGATGCTGCCTGACCTGCTGTGCTGTTCCAGCAATAAAGTTTCAACTTTGATCTCCAGCATCTGCAGACCTCACTTTCTCCTCGAATGCTCACTAAGGCATGCTGAAAAAGGATGAGAGATACTGATATATAGAAGGAGAGAGACAATAAGAAACATACAGTTGTGACACAGAGAAAAATCCAATGTTATGCCTCACTGAGCAATACACTGGAATTGAATCCTTCCTATTCCTCACAAAGTTAAAGATTTGGACAAAGCACACAGAATTCCCCAGTACATCTGTCTTTTAAGAACCAGGTTAGCAGAAAGCACACACCAGATTTCTGTACCTAGCAGGAGTTATTATTTACAATAATACTGATGAAGAGCTTATGCCTGAAACATTGATTCTCCTGCTCCTTGGATGCTGTCTGACCGGCTGTGCTTTTCCAGCACCACACTCTTCAACAATAATTACGAACTGTTGACTAACTCTACTAGTTAAAACTCTGTCTATGTAAACATACAGATAGACACAGACAAACAAAATAAACATTGGTGTTACGGGTGGAATGGAAGGAAAAATTGGGAAGACAGTTTGATGTTCCATATTCACTGAGATGACACTTGCTTCTCCTCGATCTCTCTTCTCCAGGTACTGTTCACTTACTCGGAAGAGGAAGGGAGTAACTACTTTGTAGCTTATAAAGTGTCTGACATTTTGGGTTAAAAGCAACAGCTTACAGCAATTGGTAAGGGAAAAGAAAAGGTTTTAGCTGTTTTGAACTGCAGAGAGAAAGACACCCCTCCATTATCAGATGTCCAAAGGTTTTCGGACATTCTGTTCACATCCTCAAGCAACTGGTAACCACTCCACAAACCAATCAGCTGCAAGTTGCTGATCGAACTTTCCTTTGTACTCTGCTCATCTACCGTAACTTTCTCCCACAACTTAAAAAAAAACAATTGGGCAAGCCACACTTGCAATGAGTATTGGGAACCTGCCTTTAAAAAGTGTAGCAAACCCTTCCACAATCCTTGGCTTTAAAACAATCCTTTTCCCACATCATACCACACTCAAAAACAGAATTACTGAAAAAGAAGTCTTCAGATGTTGATAGAAATAGAGTAGACTTGAAAGGGATGATGAGAAAAGGAAAGAAATACAGAAATAGGGATTTCCAGCATTCACAGTTCTTCTGTTTTGTATTAGGTAATCTCTTAAAATTGGAGATAGTTTTCTGCAACACTATAGCCTGAGAATCTGACATGAGCCTGTCATTTTAGATTTAATAATGAACTATCAATCAGATTTAGTGTGTGAATATTTATTCAATAGTGACCACAATATTTTAAGTGTTGTGTTCGAAAGGGAGAAAAGTGAAATCGATAATCAAAGACAACATGATTAATTTGGGCTATTGGCAAGAAATGTTACAGAATTGTGGAAGAAGTTCAGTGAGATCTACCTTGATTTTGGGAACAATTTGCTTGCTGTATCTTTTAATGAAGTTCTGGGTGTTGAGGCGAGTTTCTTACTGTGGAGCAGCAGCTTGCCTACTAAGAGGTTTATTGCTTATTAATGACCTCATTACCTGCACATTCTACCAACTGCTGTGAGCAAACTAGACCCCGAGAAATCTCGACTTGGAAGTTAGAGTGGACAAATGGTGACTTCAGCTGGATGCTGGCTATGAGGAGACTCGATTTGGCCAGGATGAAGCTGTACCTCACAATGTTTACTCATCGGCAACAAGCAGCCTTCATCCATGGATATTAGCACCCAATATTTATCACCACCTCAGGATCCTAATTGCACCTCAACAATCTATTTGCAGAATGCTTTGGAAGCACAGACCTGCATTACAGGGCACATTGGCAACGAGCACTGAAAGACTGCTACAAGCCATTTTGCTCACAGGGATAGGCATTCTGCTCACACCTTGGACCAGGCTGCATTTTAAAGACTGCTTGCTTGCTCTGTTCGTACTTAACATCTCTGGGCTCTAAAGGCCATTGCAGCACATAAACCATCCACCACTCTTGTTCATCCCTGTTCATTTGGATGAAGTGCCTGACTGCCGACACCACAGGATCCCCTCCTTCCTGGAGCTGACTAGGTGCCTTGTCACTGGCATTCCTCCAAATGCCAGTTCCCCAAGCTGTTTATACTTTGGCCAGTTGAGGAACTGTTGCAATGAGATGCTCACCAGCCTGCGCTATCAAATGCTCTAAGCATGACATTCTCACAGAGATATCATTGTCTGAGTTAGTGGGGGTGCAGGAGGCAGCTGTAGAGTCACAGAATCAAACAGCACTGAAACAGACCGTTTGGACCAACTCGTCCATGCTGAGCAGACCTTGCCAATGCTTCATCTGAGGCTTCAGTACTCTTCCTCAGAGTTTGAGGAGTTAGTTTCTAGTGGAGCCAGCAATTTCTGCACTATGGTAGTGGCCAGTGGTTAAGAGTAATGTGCAAACAATGAAACTGACAGTGTGGTTAATGTGCCAATTGCAGTGGTGCTTATTCATAAGAATGTAAGAATGTAAGAAATACGGCTGGAGGAACATGAATGACTTGGCATCTTGCAAAAGGCGTCCCAATCTTAGAACCAGGATTCTGACCACAGAGTGGGTGAAAGCACTGATGTATCACATCCAGAGTCTTCCTGACCTTGGTGAACTACCTTCTCCTGAAATGGGAAAAAGAGATGAATTGAGTTAAAATGAAAGCAGGTGGCACTGTTGGCGCAGATGCTCAAAGGTATTCTAGGCAACTAAATAGACAGTACAGCAGCCTTGCATGGTTAGTACAGTGGAAGGTTGGCAGGGGAGGAATGGGGAATGAGAGCAAGTGAGGGAAGAAGTTGCAAGATATTGCACTGAGAGTGGCAGAGCACAAGCCTTGATGGGAGGTGGGTGCAGCAGAATAGATAGTGTGAGGGTGAGGTGATAAACAACAGAATGTAGCACTGACCCTGTCAAGATGAGAAGATCAGTGACCTTCTTGCAGCATTGCTGGACATTCCTGTAGATCATGGAGACCATAGTCGCCCGACTCAAACCAAGCTGTCAGTACCAGGTGGCATGGTCTCAACCTCTTGGATAAAGATGTCCTCCTCTGCACCAGGCCATCAAGAAGTCCCTCTAGTCCCTGACAGAGAATCACGGTGCCATTTTCTGCTTCTCCAACATGTTCCAATTGTCACAGAGCAGGGCCGCTTCGGAATGTCAGCTCTCATCTGGGTGAACAGCTGCCTTTTAAATACAGAGTAGGTGCCGGGGGTGCTGGTGAGAAGCATCACTTGGATAGAGGCACCCATTTGGAGAGGTAACATACCCCCTTTGATGTGGTCCTGGGATAATTTTGAGATCTATCACACCCTTTTGAAGGCACCTCTTTTGACAGAAGGATTGCCCCAAGAAGAATTCTCAGGATGTTGAAGAACTGTTAAAGGTGTCAAAAGTTGCCAAGATGCCAAAGGAGGAAGGAAAAAGGCAAAATTGAGCCCCTGGATTGGAATGAATTGGCAATAAAAAGTATAAAAGATCATGGGCATGGAAGACTATGTTAGCATGTGGGTATGAGGGGTCATAGAGGAAAGGTTGGAGTTACAGGATGGTTTTGATGGGCTTGGCTGTGGGGAGAAGGATGATATGGAGAGTCCATGAAGAGTGGTTACAGGGGAGTAGGGATGAGGTTGAGCAAATGGGCATAGGTTTCAGTATGTAAAAGGGAGATTTGGGAGGTACAGGGCTACGACATAGCACAGGTGGAACTGGATATGCCGTTGGTAGTCTGCATCGGGCGGGGTGATGGTTGTGATAAATGAGGGCTGCAGGACTGTCAATTCTTTTAATTAATCTAAAAGATAATTTCAAGACAGTCACAGGCAGGCCATCTGCAACTCACAGCCTCTGCACTCCTCTGTGATTACTCAGACCACCTAGAGTCATAGAGTCATAGAGATGTACAGGATGGAAACAGACCCTTCAGTCCAACCCGTCCATGCCGACCAGATATCCCAATCCAATCTAGTCCCACCTGCCAGCACCCGGTCCATATCCCTCCAAACCCTTCCTATTCATATACCCATCCAAATGCCCCTTAAATGTTGCAATTGTACCAGCCTCCACCACATCCTCTGGCAGGTCGTTCCATACACATACCACCCTCTGCATGAAAAACTTGCCCCTTAGATCTCTTTTATATCTTTCCCCTCTCACTCTAAACCTATGCCCTCGAGTTCTGGACTCCCTGACCCCAGGGAAAAGACTTTGTCTATTTATCCTATCCATGCCCCTCATAATTTTGTAAACCTCTATAAGGTCACCTCTCAGCCTCCGACACTCCAAGGAAAACAGCCCAAGCCTGTTCAGCCTCTCCCTGTAGCTCAGATCCTCCAACCCTGGCAACATCCTTGTAAATTTTTTCTGAACCTTTTCAAGTTTCACAACATCTTTCCAATAGGAAGGAGACCAGAATTGCATGCAATATTCCAACAGTGGCCTAACCAATGCCCTGTACAGCCACAACATGACCTCCCAACTACTGTACTCAATACTCTGACTAATAAAGGCAAGCATACCAAACGCCTTCTTCACTATCCTATGTACCTGTGACTCCACGTTCAAGGAGCTATGAACCTGCACTCCAAGACCTCTTTGTTCAGCAACACTCCCTAGGACATTACCATTAAGTGTATAAGTCCTGCTAAGATTTGCTTTCCCAAAATGCATCACCTCGCATTTATGTGAATTCAACTCCATCTGCCACTTCACAGCCCATTGGCCCATCTGGTCCAGATCCTGTTGTAATCTGAGGTAACCCTCTTCGCTGTCCACTCCACCTCCAATTTTGGTGTCATCTACAAACTTACTAACTGTACCTCTTATGCTCGCATCCAAATCATTTGTGTAAATGACAAAACGTAGAGAACCCAGCACCGATCCTTGTGGCACTCCACTGGTCACAGGCCTCCAGTCTGAAACCACCACCCTCTGTCTTCTATCTTTGAGCCAGTTCTGTATCCAAATGGCTAGTTCTCCTTGTATTCCATGAGATCTAACCTTGCTAATCAGTCTCCCATGGGGAACCTTGTCGAACGCCTTACTGAAGTCCATATAGATCACATCTACTGCTCTGCCCTCATCAATCTTCTTTGTTACTTCTTCAAAAAACTCTATCAAGTTTGTGAGACATGATTTCCCATGCACAAAGCCATGTTGACTATCCTGAATCAGTCCCTGCCTTTCCAAATACATGTACATCCTGTCCCTCAGGATTTCCTCCAAGAACTTGCCCACCACCGAGATCAGGCTCACCGGTCTATAGTTCCCTGGCTCGTCTTTACCGCCCTTCTTAAACAGTGGCACCACATTTGCCAACCTCCATTCTTCTGGCAGCTCCCTGTGACTATCAATGATGCAAATATCTCAGCAAGAGGCCCAGCAATCATTTCTCTAGCTTCCCACAGAGTTCTCGGGTACACCTGACCAGGGCCTGGGGATTTATCCACTTTTAAAAGTTTCAAGACATCCAGCACTTCCTCCTCTGTAATCTAGACATTTTGCAAGATGTCACCATCTATTTCCATACAGTCTATATATTCCATGTCCTTTTCCACAGTAAACACTGATGCAAAATATTCATTTAGTATCTCCTCCATTTTCTGTGGCTCCACACAAAGGCCGCCTTGCTGATCTTTGAGGGCCCCATTCTCTCCCTAGTTACCCTTTTGTCCTTAATATATTTGTAAAAACCCTTTGGATTCTCCTTAATTCTATTTGCCAAAGCTATTTCATGTCCCCATTTTGCCCTCCTGATTTCCCTCTTAAGTATACTCTTACTTTCTTTATACTTTTCTAAGGATTCACACAATCTATCCTGTCTATATCTGACATATGCTTCCTTCTTTTTCCTAACCAAACCCTGAATTTCTTTAGTCATCCAGCATTCCCTATACCTACCAGCCTTCCCTTTCACCCTGACAGGAA
The DNA here is from genome assembly GCF_037043375.1 of Chiloscyllium plagiosum. NCBI lineage: Eukaryota > Metazoa > Chordata > Chondrichthyes > Orectolobiformes > Hemiscylliidae > Chiloscyllium > Chiloscyllium plagiosum. The sequence goes on from NW_028270146.1 coordinate 27,270,824, forward strand.
TATAATTTCTCTGGATTCTTGTTATCTCATTTCTGAAGGCTTCCCATTTTCCAGCCGTCCCTTTTCCTGCAAATATCTGCCTCCAATCAGCTTTCAAAAACTCTTGCCTAATACCGTCAAAATTGGCCTTTCTCCAATTTAGAAGTTCAACTTTTAGATCTGGTCTATCCTTTTCCATCACTATTTTAAAACTAATAGAATTATGGTCGCTGGCCCCAAAGTGCTCCCCCACTGACATCTCAGTCACCTGCCCTGCCTTATTTCCCAAGAATAGGTCAAGTTTTGCACCTTCTCTAGTAGGTACATCCACATACTGAATCAGAAAATTGTCTTGTACACACTTAAGAAATTCCTCTCCATCTAAACCTTTAACACTATGGCAGTCCCAGTCGATGTTTGAAAAGTTAAAATCCCTTACCATAACTACCCTATTATTCTTACAGATAGCTGAGATCTCCTTACAAGTTTGTTTCTCAATTTCCCTCTGACTATTGGGGGTCTATAATACAATCCCAATAAGGTGATCATCCCTTTCTTATTTCTCAGTTCCAACCAAATAACGTCCCTGGATGTATTTCCGGGAATATCCTCCCTCAGCACAGCTGTAATGCTATCCCTTATCAAAAATGCCACTTCCCCTCCTCTTTGCCTCCCTTTCTATCCTTCCTGTAGCATTTGTGTCCTGGAACATTAAGCTGCCAGTCCTGCCCATCCCTGAGCCAGGTTTCCGTAATTGCAATGATATCCCAGTCCTATGTTTCTAACCATGCCCTGAGTTCATCTGCCTTCCCTGTTAGGCCCCTTGCATTGAAATAATTGCAGATTAATTTATTAGTCCTACCTTGTCCCTGCCTGCCCTGACTGTTTGACTCACTTCTGTTCTCAGCTGTCCCCGTCTCAGATCGATCTTTTTCCTCACTATCTCCCTGGGTAATCCAGATATTACTACCCTTGAGGATCTCCTTTTTTAAATTTCTGCCTGACTCTCTGTAATCTCCCTTCAGAGTCCCAACCTTTTCACTTCCAATGTGGACAATGACCTCCTGCTGGCCCCGCTCCCCTGTGAGAACATTCTGCACCCTCTCTGAGACATCCTTGGCACCAGGGAAACAACACACCATTCTGCTTTTTCTCTGCTGGCCACAGAACCGTCTGTCTGTACCTCTGACTACAGAATCCCCTAACATAATTGATTTCTTGGAAGCCGACGTACCCCTCGTTGCGTTAGAGCCAGTCTCAATACCAGAAACATGACTGTTTGGGCTACGTTCCCCTGAGAATCCATCACTCCCTACATTTTCCAAAACAACATACCTGTTTGAAATGGGTATATCCACAAAAGACTGCTGCCCTAGGTGCTGACCTCTCTCACCCTTCCTGGAGTTAACCCATCTCTGTAACTGTATCTGAGACTTTCCCCCCTTCCTATAACTGCCATTCATCACATACTGTTGCTGTTGCAAATTCCTCATCACTTCTATCTGTCTCTAACCGATCCAATCGATCTGATAAGATTCGCATCCAACAGCATTTATGGCAGATATAATCTGCAGTAACCCTTAAACTGTCTTTAAACTCCCACATCTGACAAGAAGTACATATCACTGCAAAGGCCATTTTTGCTCCTTCACAATCTACAGACCCAGTAAGTAACACTGTCTTATTCCTCTACAAACACTGCCCCAGGTTAAATTAATAGCAATGGCTTATATTTTAAGTTTAATCAAGAGACTTATCTCCAAAAACATATAATCAAGAAAGATTCCACTATACTCACTACTGCACCCTTTCTCTTGGATAGACTTAAAACAACAATTAACTTATCTGATTCTGTGCTGTGAACTTCACCCAACAGTTCCTCCAAGATTAGTTGTGAATTTCACTGTTTGTTAATTTTCCCAGATGCACTCCGATGTCCAGCGATACATGAATTCAAACAGCAAAGGCAGTAACTGTGCGGGTTCTCTCTCTCTCTCTCCTGCACTGTCCTCACCATGTGCTTCCTTTGTCTGCTCTTCTCCCTTTTAAACTGTTGTTGTTTTGACTTTTTTTTTCCAAAGTTCCAAAACAATCCAACAGCATATAAAACAGCAATCGGAATTCAAGGAAATCACCTCCAACACCTAAAATGCCTCAAAAAAAAGGAGCAGCTCTTACAGCCAGAAATGTTTCCCGTCCTCCAAACAAAAAACCCGCTGTCCTGAAATAAAAATCCAATCTTCCAGGAGACATTTCCCTGGGACAGTTTAACTTGTACAACATTGGGGAATGGTGTTTCTGAGTTTGGAAATATCACCAAGTCCTGTATTCATCGGAACTTGCAAGGGTACGTAATAAAGAATGTTTCGTGATGTGGTTTCCGGTGAAAGAATGGATTGTATCGACAGTGGAATTGGGTGTCTCAGGTTTGGGATCACTGGGAATCAGTCTATGGCTCAGGCAGTAATAACACTGCCTGAGAGTCAGACCCTTGAGTTCCATTCCAGGACTTGCAGCCCGTAGATGAATTGAGCGACTGACATCAACAAGCCAGGATGTTTCATTTCCAGTCCACAGCTACAATCTGGATAGATGTAGAAGAGTAGTGATTGTGGGGGGGGGGGGGGGGGAGCTATCCTGTTGTAAAACCACCTGCCAAGACCAAAACTGATGATTGATATGAATAGAGATGGAAAGGACAATCAATCAGCATTGTATGGGCCAACCACAAGGGTCAGAAGGTAAGTCGAGAAGGAAATGCTGGAATAATAATTGGGGATGTGATAGTGAAGGGTTACAGGGCTTGACATAGATGCTGGAATATGGGAGTAAAGATCAGGAAAGTGGTTATATCAGAACTGGTTTCAAGAGGAATGGTGCTGTGAAAAATATACAAATATTGGGCAGCTGAAACTATGTTCTTAGTGAACATGTATTTTATAAAAGTTGAGAATCTTAGGTAAAGTGCCATGATTAATAATAGCTAAGGCTGAAGAGAGTAAATGCAATAAACTGGAACAAAGGTTATTCCTGATAAGTTGGGGTGAACGTATGAATCACTCATCAAAGTATTATTAAAGTACTCTCAGTCAAACTCAGTTGTCTCCAGTCAAATATTGAGGACTCCTTTCAGTCAATTATCTCTTAGCTGTTCATTCAGGTAATTGAATTTATATATATGAATTGGATTTGATAGTCAAAAAAAGGTGGTTAGAAAAATAATTCCTTTTTGAGGCCTCATCTGATCAGAAAAGTAGATAAGCATAATTATTTTCTGACATGAATTAAATATAGATTGTACTTCTTATTTATGAAGAAAATACAATTTTCCATGATGAATCTAAGAGAACTGGAAATGAACATTTCAGACAACTAACAGTATTTGAGTTATGCAAGATTCAAAACCTTAACACTTTTATACATTTTTCATAACTTAATTAGGTGACTGGTATAATTTCTAGATTGCAAAGAACTTTGAGTAGACCATAGGGTACCTATGGCATTTGTTCATGCCTACATTTGACTGCATGGTATCTGACCACGTGATATTTGGTTGCAGCTTGAATACGGTAGTCTGCCTTTCTCTAAAGGCTGGGATTGCTGTAGTTGTATCTTGCCTCACCGGTTAATGCCAGTAGGTGCCATGCTGGATATTTTAAGGTGCACCTGTGAGCAGAAGATGAAAGGGAATGGATACAAGCCATTGAGAATGTAGAGTTCCAATTCTACTTTCATCCCAGGTTGCTATCTGCAACATCGAACTGATTAATCTTCCATTTCTGGACAGTGCTGGACAACACAGATGTTTGCCAACCTGATCATAACTCTGACCACTATTCACTTCTTGTTTCCTGGTTTATTCTTGATGTTATCAATAATACTGCTCTGACTGGTATTACTTTCAAGATTATGTCAACATCATTGCATGGAACAGGATTACACTGTATTTTGTTCAATTTGTGAACCAAATAATTGTTTATTTCTCTTACACCAAATGTGTTGGCAAGGACCTTTCTAGATTCCTCCTGATTGAATTCATTTTCATGCTCCAACATTTCAACACTTATGCCACAGCTGAGGGTAAGATTGTATGAGAAATCAGCACGGTGGGAGGCAGGTACATACGTAATGAGGTGGGCAGCACAGAATTGTGTGAGAAAAGCCCCAGGGATCATAGTGGGAAAGAATTCTTGGAAATTTCCAAATTTGATTTGACTAGAAGTGATGATATTAAGGGAGTGCAGATTTTGGTGGCGATAGATTTGGGGGATAGATTGCCAGGTAAGCTAGTGGGGCAAGGTGCCAGTGAATGATGTGGTAGATTGCCAGGTTGGAGGGAGATTTGGATTCCAGGTAACTGAGGGGTTACGGTGCCAGGTACATGAAGGGTTAGTATGTGAAGTGGTCTCGGGGTTTAGGATGTTGCGTGGAATACCATGTGCCTCCACCACTACCTCTGGCAGCTCATTCCATACATGCATCACCCTCTGCATGAAAATGTTGCCCCTTGGGTCCCTTTTAAATCTTTCCTCTCTCACCCTAAACCTATGCCCTCTAGTTCTGGACTCCCCCACCCCAGGGAAAAGATTTTGTCTATTAATCCTATTCGTGCCCCTCATGATTTTATAAACATCTATAAGGTCACCCCTCAGCCTCCGACACTCCAGGGAAAACAGCCCTAGTCTGTTCAACCTCTCCCTATAGCTCAAATCCTCCAACCCTGGCAACATCCTTGTAAATCTTTTCTGAACCCTTTCTTGGGGAGACTGAACACCAACTGGTGGAGCATTTCAGGGAACTTACCAAAAAATCCCACCACCTTCTGGCAAAACACTTCAAGTCCCCCTCATACCCCCCCATGGATGTAAATCGTGAGTCTCCTCTACCGTCAAATCAAAGCTAACCACCAACTCAAGGAAGGACACCTCATCTTCCACCTCAGGACTCTACAACCTCATGGCATCAACATCAATTTCACCAGTTCCTAAATTTTCCCACCTTATCCCAGATTTAACCCTCCAACTCGACACTGTCCTCTTGACCTGTCCTACCTGTCCATTTTTCTTCCACTCTACCCTCCAACCTATCACATTTACCTCCCAACTGCATCCACCTCTCACCTTCCCACCCACCTTCCCCACAGCCCCACCACACCCCGCCTCACCCCTATTTATCTCTGCCCCCTTCCCCCTCTACATTCCTGATGAAGGGCTTATGCCCGAAATGTTGATTCTCCTTCTCCTCGGATGCTGCCTGAATTGCTGTCCTTTTCTAGCACCACACTCTCGACTCTGACTCTCCAGCATCTGCAGTCCTCACTTGGTTCATTGACCCGCTCTGCTATTCAATAATATCATGGCTGATCTGATTTTAACCTGAACTCTACAATCCTGCATATCTCTGATAATCTTTCATCCCCTCAGTCATCAAGAAACTATCTACCTCTTCTTGAAAAATATCTAAAGACTCTGCATCCATTAATTTTTCTACAAAGGCATTATAAGATTCAAAGAAAACTTCAAGGGGATATCAATAAGATATTGGAATCTGAGACAATGTGGTATTCGGAACTCAGCATCAGAAAGAAATAATTATTTCATTTTGAATGGAGGGAGATTCAGATTCATAAGATAGTCCAGGCAGCACTCACAGTGGCAATGGCCCACATAAATATTAATTAAATATGATATCTTAACAAAATGAAACAAAAGTGAGGGATGGTCAATTGATATAATGCATAATCAGAACCAAAGTTGGAATGTTAAGTGCAGGTTTAAGCTATACAATGGAAGCTTAATGCAATACAAAAGGTACATTACAGATTAACTGCAATTCTCTGCAGCATAGGGAAACTCATATATGAAAAAATACCTGAAAAATGGGAGCTGTTTTTATTATAATAGAGGGCATAATGCAGTGATATGATAAAATTGTTTAAAGTTATGAAGGATTATAAAAACAGGATTGAGAGACTGCAGAATACTCTTGCAGAGTTAATGACTAAAGAATGGGTTAGATAGATGGTTGAAGGAAAAGAGAATTAAAGTGATATTGGAACAGAGTAACAATTGCTGTTTATCTTAAGGATAAACACAAGCGCAATTGGAGGACCTATTTCCATGTTATAATTTCAATGTGTCATTTTTTAAAGTAACTTTCTTGGTATTTAAAAAAACAAACCTCTATATTCAGGATTTTAAATATTTAAAAATATATTTTTAAAAAATTATTTATCCCCGCTATTTTAAACTTGAGATTTGCTTCAACTACATACTTGCATCAAATGCTGGGAGAGATATTATGAAGCACAGTCAATAAAGGCCACAGATATTCATTTTGGTCCTTGGGGCTTTGCCTTTTCAAATACTATCTATGGCTTGCTTGATTTCATGAGTTTTCAAATATTGATTTAGCTTATCCTGTATTTTTATACTTGCTCCTTTCTATGAATTTAATAAATTTACTTTATTTTGAATTGAGAATATCCAATTTTTTGGACAGAAATACATATTCAGCATTATTGCAGTTATGTGGTTAAATAGAAGTATTCATTTAACTTCATCAATTTACTTTTTCCTTTGTGAGTGAAATTCTGACACAATTTGTGTGATCAATTCTTGGTTCATTTTCTTCACTTCAAATTACATGAGCTCTGGGTTTAGATTTTTGTTTCCCAGTTTTCTTTCCACTTCTAATTGGAAGTGTTGACTGGTCCCTTTCTAGAGGAAATAGTATTTGGCATTTTCCAATTGATTATGGGTGACCCTCAACATTAAGCTGTACTGTGATCACATTTTATTCCTGCCCTTTGCCAGATATACACAGTTCCAGAAAGGCCTGTTATCTAGGACTAAGAAACAGGCATAATTCTCCTTCTGTTAAGTAATAGATCCCTCCTGACACTTGGGCTTTAATCAACCAACTCAGCATAGGTTAAGAATTGAACCTGCAACCTTTCTCATTCGTGTGCCTCAGAGATGGATAATTTCCTGCAGGCAATTAGAATACTGATTTTTTTTCCATTCTGGGGAGACTTGAGGGACACATCAGTTGAGCATGCAAAAAAAACAGATAATGTACTTAATAAATGTAAAGAAAATGCTTTATAATGCCTGTAATCATTATTTATAACAAATTATAATGCACATTAAGTCCATTGAAAGTGAAATGTTACAGCATTTCTAATACAGATTCGACATGTTGTATGTTGTCTAAGGGTTTGGAAACGTGCATCATCTGGAGTGCAGGGTTCCAGTGAATAACTGATAAGGCTGTTCTATGACTGGCAGGTACTGCTTCAAAGTGAGACAATTGAGTTTTTGCAAGCTGTTGGTTCCGAAATTTCTCTCCATGCATTTTGTCTTTGTCTCGAATATAGACCATTCCTTTTATTTCGCCTAAGCAAAGCATTCAGAATGTCTTTGTCATGCTCACTCTTTGACTATCTTGAGAGCACACCCAGCATTGATATACTTCTCTTGCAGCAAATTGTGGGTAAACGTTTGACAAGTTTGCAGTAACCCCTTTTTAACTCAAGCACATTACACTATGAGACAGACAAAAGGGACAAGGTTCAGGGGAAGGTCTAATATAACTTAACTGAACACTTCATCAAGGACAAGCAATATTAATCTTGGTCTACTATGTTACTTTTCTATTAAACTCTATCAATCTCTTCACAAGTCTCTTCAGTACACAGACATAAATCTCTAAGGAAACCATCTCAAATCTATACTAACTATCTGAGGATTTGCTACACCCTATCCATAGGTCCTGAGCACTGTATTTGAACCGTTTGTTTGAAACAGCTGATAATACACGTTAAATAAGGCCGGTACAGGCTATTCCTTCATCTTTAAGGGTTGCCTGATGTTTCAGGATCTGCAGTCATTGATTTGGGCTTCCCCTCTCATCTAGGGTTGGTTCTGGTCTTCAGGTCATCTCATTGAGATGTTCTTCAGGGTCTGGTCAGTCTGATGATGTTCACCATGAGGAACAAGGAGCTGGAGATACTGTGCAGTTCGGTTGCCAGTCAAAGGTGCTCTCTGGAGACATTGTTAAAGAAGATGCAAAAGCAGAGGGTGAGCTTGAGCTTCATGTTGCCCAGTTTATCCCCCTGTTCACACACTTCTAAAGAGTCTGTGGCCGGTGTCCAATACTAGCACTGGGCCGGGGCACAAAGTTTCAATGAGGTGTCTACTTTCCATAATTGTAGCTCACAGAACATGGATTTAAATCTTCAATCATCAAGTGCTGCCCTTGTTACGCTATGTTCTTCCCTCCTACTGAACTGGCTGCTACCAGGTCCGGGTAGCATCCTTTAATCAAAGCAGCTTCCCTGGAGGTGGGAACAATGGTTCGTTCTGAAACAATATGGCAGTTCCAGGCCTGTCTGGTCTCAATGGAAAGTTGATTGTCCAGGGTCTGGTTGTATGAATATTGCCTGCTTCAGCTTCACAGTTTGCAAATTGCTAGATTTAAACTTGGCTTCCACATTTTGAACTTTTATCCATACTCATGAAAATATGCAATATTTCTGTAACAATCATCTGACTACAAAGCATCTGGTCATGTGACTGGCCTGGGTCCATCACTCGGAAGGGAGTCCATCACAAATCTGTGGACAATCCAAGGACTTGGATTTACGTAGCACCTTTTGTGACCAACTGATACCTCAAAGCGCTTTGCATGAAATGAAGTAAAATTCCCATCACAGTTACTGTGTAAGTAACGCACAGCAAACTCCTATAAACAGCAAAATGATACTGACTGGAGAATCTGCTCTATAGTGAGAGGATTGTGTGTGTGTTTGTGCACATGCATGCGCTGGGGCAAGCTGGATGGACTGTCTGCCCATATCATTATTACTTTCATTACGAGGGCTCTTTGAGTGGTAGTGCAGTCGTACTGTCTCCATCTCTGTGCCAGGTGGACTAGGTTCATGGCCCACTTGCTCCTGTGGTGTAAAATAACATTTCTGAACAGGTTGATTAGAAAATGTCTCCCCTCCATTCTCCAGGGCAGGAGAACCATAGAAATCGAAAGAGCTGCGGATGGTTTTGGTTTAAGTTTCCATTTCTCCCTTCTTCACCTTTACAAGGGTTTTCTCTTTGCTTAGCTGCTATGAATGTCGAGTTAAATTTAACCATTCCTGGTTGTGCTAAGAAATCAAAAACAAAAATAGAAATCGCTGGAAAAGCTCAGCAGGTCTGGCAGCATCTGTGACAAAAATTCAGAGTTAATGTTTGGGTCAAGTGACCTTTCCTCAGAAACTGCCTGGAAAAAGAGAGTGCAATTTTAAATAACTGTTTTTTAAACAATTGCTTTGCCTATTCTGTGACTTTAGTTTAAAATGGCTGCTGGTAAATTACTATCCCGAAGCTTCCTGTAAAACAATATTAAAAACACTATGCTTTTTTTGTTCTCCTGGCTTTAAATTACTAGTCTGCGCACTACTGGTTAAAAATCAACACAGGTAATACCAGCAGACATAGCTCACTCAGTGAGTTAGTTCAAGCTTGTGACCACAACATTAAATAAGAAATTAATTTACACATCCCCGGCATATTTTATTTGTAAGATATAAGACAAGATATTTTCAGTTCTGTCAAACTTAGATTAGCAACCATTTTGTACAATCCGTGGTATTCACTCTATCAAAATGGTACAATTTTAAGCATATTTTTCTTTATTTTGCCCATTTCTTTCTCGTAAAGTGATGAGTGACGACAGCAAAGACTACAAAATGTTAACACATTCTATATGTTAATGCATGCGGAAACTATTTCTTACTGTGATAGTGTCATTACAAGCACTGGTGGATGAAAAGAATGGTGAAACACCAACCGAATACAGCATTAAGCAGAAAACTTGATGCAATGCAGATCTCCCACATTATCCTGACTAATGGGGCTATGCCCCAGTCGATCAGAACAATCCCCTCTCCCCAATAACTTTTGGTTTAAGTTTCCACTTCTCCCTTCTACATATTATCTTTACAAGGGTTTTCTCTTTGCTCAGTTGCTATGAATATAGATTTAAATTTAACCATAGTTGCACTGAGAAGATGATAGTGGGTATTATCTTTGAGTTATTGCTATCTTTGTGGGAAGGGTATGTCTCAATGTAGAGAATTCAAGGTGGCTGACAGTATTTGACAGGATTTGCCAGGATATAATGTAATTTGGAGACGAACTTGGAGGAAACAAAAATTGAAACTGTTGGAGAAACTTAGCAGGTGTGTCAGCACGTATGGAAAGAAAGCACAGTTTCGGGTCCAGTGACCCTTCTTCAGAACCTTCTTTGTACCATAGCCAGCACACTACCATATCTACAGACCAAGCCAGGATTCAAAGTCAAGTAAGTAAACACTGTTACTGAAGTCACAATAAGAACAGTCAGGTTTCTCTGATGAAAGGTCATGAAATGAAACAGTATTAACTCAATTGCTTGACACAGATGATGCCGGCGTTGCTGAGTATTTCCACTATACAGTATTCTTCTTCCAGATTTATTGAAATTGCAATATTTTGCTGGTACCACAGTCACATTGGATTGAATTTTAAATGGGCTCTATGTTCTTTATGGACTCCGCCCCAACCCATCTATGACTAAAAAGATGCTGGAGAGACAGCCAAGGGGATGAATGCTGTGAAGTGCTGGTGTTGTACTGGGGTGGACAAAGCCAGAAGTCACATGATGCCAGATTACAGTTCAACAGGTTTTTTTGAAATCACAATCTTTCATAGCACTGCTCCTTTGTCAAGTGAAGTTAGGGGAACAATGGCTGTTGTTGCTGTCATTAAATAGGCACTTAGCTGTTTATGGATTGGAGGGCAGATTTACTCCCTCTCAGGAACAGGTAGTCCAGCCTCAATGGTCTCCTGGACTGTCAAAATGACCAGCAGCACTAAGGTCCCAGAAATGCTGGGTAGGAATTGTGTGCACTGCTGCGACTGTGGGCAGTCCCCTATGGAGATCATTACTGCAAGCAGGAACCAAGAAATGGTGGGGTCGAGGTCTGGATTTAGCCAAGGTCAGACTAACAGGGCCCAGTGAAGGTGGGTTGAGGGGATTGGAGTAGCAATTTTGAGAAGATAAGTGAAAGGTAATAGCCGAAATGTGATTTTGGTATGGATAGGGTAGAGGGGAGGAGGGAGTTGATGTGTGGGGAAGGAGAAGTTGAGGAGTCTCATGACAAAACCAGAAATTCCTGGAAAAGCTCAGCAAGCCTGGCAACGTCTGCAAAGAGAAATCAGAGTGAATGTTTCGGGTCTAGTGACCCTTCCTCAGAATGTTCTGAAGAAGAGTCACTGGACTCAAAATGTTAACTCTGATTTCACTTGACAGATGCTTCCAGTCTTTTCCAGCAATTTCTGAAGTTGTCTCTGAAATCCAGAATTAGCAGTTCGTTTGGTTTTTATTGAGTTGTCTCGCATCTGTGATGGGAATATATGGGTGGTTGACAAAGGAATTCTGACACCCTTCCTTGCCCAATACTAGTTATGTACAGCTAAAAATGCTACCTTTCCACATAGCTGGTCACCTAAGGGCTGCAAGGATGAGGAGATCACCAGATTTGTTCACCGCACCGCATAATATTTCATTATATTTCAGGTGGTGGGAAGGCCACACACTGAATTGTACAAGCCATCCACATCCAAACCGACTGGCACAAGTTCATAAAATCCAACTAACTACTTCTTCTGAAGTAAATTATTTTTCACCATTCATATGTTATGATTACTGGGAAACATATTTCTTTTTTTTCTGACTTTATTTATTCATTGAAGGGACCATCAGTGTCATTGATAACACTAGTATCCTTTACCCATTTGTCGCTGGCTTTGAGATGGTAGTGGTAAGCCACCTTCTTGTCACACTGCAGTCTGTGTAGTGAAAGTACACACACACATTGCAATAGATTTTGGTATTAATGAGTGAGCTATTCAGACCGAAGGAAGAGTCAACTGCGCTGCTGAGTGGCTAATGTCACTTTGAGGTCAGACAGGGTAAGAATGAAAGACCTCCTTCCCTGAAGGGCATTAGCGATGAAGAGAGTTTTATTTTTCATGACAATCCAGTACTTTCACAGGCAACTGTTTTGAGAAAGGAAAATATGCTCCTGCAAGCCACACTTGAAGTTGTGAATTGCCCATCTCTCAGCAGAAAACTACTTAGCCGATGGCAGCTGCAGATGTCCCCCTGAAGAGGGATCACCAAAAATCAAATTCAGGGCAGATGGAGATGGCACTTGCAAAGTGGCCAAGTTAATGTCAGTGTTGGCTGGATGTGTGGTCACTGTAGCAATAAATACAAGCCCTGTAGAGAGTCAGTCATAATGTGTTAGGGAGGATTTTTCATCAATACATTAAAAAAAAAGCAGGCGCAAGAGAGTAATGAGTCCTTTGCCTGACTGAAGTCAGTAATGCACAGTAATGGGTGATATTCTGTATGCTAATACTAGGATAAGAGTGTCATTACAAGCACTGGTGGGTGAAAAGTGTGATGAGGTGGCAGGCAAGTCATTCTGTTCACAAGTGCCAGTACGATAGATGATACTCTTATCCTGGTAAGAAGTACAGTTCGCAAAAATCATTAATATAGTTTTCAGTCATTTGTGTTAGAAATTTAATCAACTCTCCCCCTCTATTCAGGAACATTATTTCTGTTGAAATAAATAGAAGAGGTGCATGGCGGAACAGCTGACAAATCAACCAGTTCAGGACAATAGGAATGCTATTAGCTTCACTGTATAATTTACAGTATTTCGGTGGAATCCTGTCATTGTTAAAATGCAAAGGACCAATTTCCTCAGAGCCACACCTACAATAATCAATTCGCAATAAATGCAGCAGAAAGGACCCAGCATCTGTCAAAGTTTGAATGGTGGAGCAGAACCAGATTGAAGGTAATTTCAAATCAGAATCCCTAATGTCTTCCTTAGACTAAAGATCCCATCTAGCATGATGTTGGGCAAGACACATGAAAATAACAGTCAGGAGCAGAAGAAGATCACATGGCTCCATCAGCCCATTCAGCCATTCAGAAAGATCATGGCTGACCTGGTCACGGCCTCACTGGAACGTCCTGCCTGATCCCCACTAACTCTTGACTTCTGAAGAAGCAGTCAGAATACTGTCTAGTACAGTCATGAATATTTCCAATGATCTAGTCTGGACTTCTATTTGGGGAAAGGATTTCCAAAGATTTATAATATTCCAAGAGAAGAAATTCCTCTTCATCTCCTTCTAAAATGGGTCCCAAATCATGATTCCACTAGGAGACAAAATATCGTCTGTCCGTCTGTCTGTCTGTCTGTCTCTCTGTCTGTCTGTCTGTCTGTCTGTCTATCTATCTCTCCATCCATCCGTCTATCCCAGCTGCTGACACACCTCAGAATCTCATATGTTTCAGTAAGATTACTTTTCTCTCTTCAAAACTCCTGATGAGTACAGGCCTAATCTGCTCAACACTTCCTCATAATGTAAACATTTCATCCCAGGAATAAGCCTAGTGAACATCCTCTGAACTGCCTCCAATTCCCTAAAAGACTCAAAATGCAAGATCTCAGGTTTCACTTGCAACTTGTTTTGTCTTAACTCAACCCAATGGTGATTAAGACTCTCTACTAGGCGTTCAGACTTTGAGTTGGGTGAAAAAAAACAATATGTTGCCTTCAGGTCACTGATCATTGATTTTGGATTGCAAGCTCAAAGTAGAATCAAGCTTGGCTCTGATGTAATTCCTGGTTATGACTAAACTCTTGCCTCGTGGTCTTTGTGAACTTGAACTCATCTAAATGTTGAACCGCGTGCATGCTAACACCACAACCCAATCACCCATCACTGAGGTACATTGGCTCTTATTCTTGCAACACCTCAGTTTTAGAGTTCTCATTCTTCATTCAAATCCCTTTCTGGACTTACACCCTGCCACAACTATTTTAGCAGTTTAGCTCCTTCAGTGTAATACCATTACTCCTGCCACCCATCTCCTGGAATTTCCGCTCTTTTCCAATTTGGATGTTGTGCATATCTCTCATTTCCACCACTTCACTATGGGTGGCTGTGCCTACAGCTGGCATGCCCCATGCATTGGAGTTCTCTCAATTAATCTCACAGGCTCTCTGTTTTTGCTTTTCCTTAAAATCAATGTTTTTGAAATAACTCCACAAAAGTTGGTATCGCTTCACGATGTCATCTTTTTATATACACACAGAGAGTCCTTGACACTGATCGAACTCCCTCAAAACCAGGTCCCAGAGTGAACAGAATCTCTGATACTCCTGTTCTTTTTTTTTAGGAAGATAGGAAAACATCTCCTGTTTATATTTTTTTTCCTTTTTTTCTTTTCTTTTTTTTTTAAACCCCCCACACTACCACCTAAGTGCGGTAGTGCTTAGATACTCCTGTTCTTATCTGTCAGCCAGGGCACCCCATTGGACCAGATTAACAGCCTTAATTAGGGAACTCATTCTATGAGGCCCACCTGGCTGACCTCGTCATAATCACTACACCTTTGGCCAGCTCTCCTAATACCATGCGAGGAAGCACAATGTTGATTTTAGATAATGTTAAAGTATTTATATAACAATACTACAGTGAATGTTTTGCAACATTTCAGTGTAATGAAGGTGCCATACAAATGCAATATGTTGTTCTTGTTCTGGTCAAATAACCAATTTACACAAAAAGCAGGATCAATTGGGGAAGAATAGCAGAGCTTGATTTGATTTCATTTCACTTTTCTTTTACAAACACTATCCCTGTGGGTCGGTTGCTATTTAAGAATTGTGCCCATCATTAGCATCTACTAATGGCTCTCTGAGCTGGCCACTGGAGATACATAGAGCAGGAGAGGTTAACGTGTCTTCTACTTCTGAATTAATTAATCCACAGCAAGCCCCACCTTTTTTCACCCTCCATCCAACCCCATTCCCCACCTTCTATCCTAAATTCTTGCCTCAGTTTGGTATAATGAACCAAGTAGTTGACCGAACAAACCAGCATCTTGTCAGCTGGGAAATGATCCCACTGCTCCATAATGTAACAAATTAATGTTTTGCCAGAAGGCAGGCCATCGCGTTATGCTTTGATTGCACTCTGGGCCAGGCCCAGCACAGCAAAGAATTAAATGGTGAAGCACAGCGATGAATAATAGCATCACTGAGCTGTGAAATTATTCAATCCCATAGAATAAATACACAACCAGTAAATGGCTGATCCTAACCACATCTGACCGTGACCTCTTTTGACGCATTCCACTGCTCTCCTCAGGCCACCAGTGCCCTCACTAAGGGTCACTGCCTAACCATCCCCTTCCCTCACAATCACACAACTGCAATTTCTTTTACTCTATATCTGCATTAACCTTCCCAGGGTAACTGCTACCCCACCAGACAATGGCAAAAATAGCAGGATAGAAATTAGCTGACCTCTGTGGCCTATATGGTGACAAATGAAACACTTCAATTTCTAACAAGTGGCGTACACATACATTACTACTCAGCTAGTGAAATGTTTTTAGCTGAAGTCTGTTATAAAGATTCAAATCTGTTATGTTATGGTCTTGTTAATGACTGCAAAGTCCAAGTTAAGTGCCCATGTTATGAAGCCTATTCAGCAGGGCAGAGAGTAATCGAAAATAGCCAAGTCTGTTCTGAGTTTCCCATCAGAATCAGAGTTTGTGAAATGTAAGAAGAACAAATGACATAAATCTGTCTGTAGTTCAGTCAACTGCCAGTATTTGTAGTGTATAGGACTTTGCAGAATTACACGTACTAGCAGAACACATCAAGAGGAACAGAAAGAAATGTGAATTGTGTTCCAATGGAATGTGGATAGAGAGGATTACTGTTGCAAGCAGTGAGGCAACATATAAGAACATGACCTAACAGTCACAGAACCATCAAAATTTATGGCACAGAGGGAGGTGATTTGGCTCAGTCTGTCCACACCAGCAGCTAATGAGCTCTACAGCTTAATCCCAATTCCCAATAAATGTGTTCCTTCTAAGAATGAGATTTGGGTTGTCGTTTTGTCAAAAATTTAAATTGAGATGGTCCAGCAAAGGATAAGCCACAGAGGGAAATACAGTTCACTTCCATTGCAAAATATACAAAATTAAATGGAAGCGAAAAAAAAACGGAGAACAGGGCACAGGAGAGAATCGAAATGGGGAATGAAGAAAAAAAGTCGTTATACCTGTGAGGGAGTTGATGTGTTAAAACTCTAAGAAATAAAATTAGTAAGTGCGACATGTAGTACTCTAATGCAGATAAACTTAAATATTTACATTAATATGAGGATCACAGATATATTACTGAAGCATAAAAGTTATGTGTGGAAATAGATAGATAACGGAATAGTGATTAAATGCATGAGTCTTATATGGTTGGTTTGAAATGTTTTGGGAAGATTAAGGATTGGAAGTGCTAATATTAAGAGACAATCTAGGAGTAACCTGGGAAATGATTTGACCTAACTTTAAGACAGAAATAAATCTATTTTATCAATAGTTTACATTCATAGTACACATTTAAAACAGAATAAAACATTCCAACTCACTCAGCAGATGGGCGATGAGACCAAACAAAATAGATTCAAGTCAAAAACCTCATCAAAGTAATGGGTTTTAAGCTGGATAAGTGAAGAAGACATTTCAACTGAAGATAAATGAAGAAGCATATGATTAAGAATGGGATTTTCTGAGCATGGGCTAGGTTATTGAAAGCACTAAAATCAGAGCTGGAGTTAAGGCAATGGGGAGGATGACTCATTTGAAGCCAGCATCATCGATGGAGCACAGAGTTCGAGTTGTGTCATAGGGCCAGGCCAGAATAGGGAGGGATAAGGCCATGAGGGGATTTAGAAACAAGGATGTAGACTTTAAAGTTGGCTCTCATTTCCTCAGCATTTCAAATGCAGGCTAGTGGAACTGCGATAGTGGGAGCAGAGTTTTGGATGAATTGAATTTTATGGATCACAGCAGATTGCTCAAGAAACTCTTGGAATAGTCAAGTATGGAGAGGACAATGGGATAAATGAGGGTTTCAACAGAAAATGTACTGAGATGCGTAAAGTTACAGAGAAGGAAATAGGTTCAGCACAACATTAAATGGGATGTTTATTCTATAGGAAACCCAAGACAGAGATAATGATGTTATTATGGTTACTGACAAATAGATGCACTGCAGAAATTCACCAAAGCTCCTCAGACAGCATCTTCCAAACAACAACCACTTCCATCTAGAAGGACAAGGGCAACAGATATATGGAACACCATCACATTCACTCACCATCTTGATGTGGAAATATATCACGTTCTTTCACTGTTGCTGGATCAAAATTCCAGAATTCCCTCCTTCATGGATTTGTGGGTCAATCCACAACAGGTGGACAGCAGCAGGTTCAAGAAGACAGTACATCCACCAACTTCTCAAAGGCAATAAATGCTGGCCAGCCAGTGACACCCACATCCCACAAATGAACGAATAAACAAAACAAACAATGGTTGGAATTTAGCACCCTCCACTTGGTGAGTCTGATTGAATTATTATTAGGTCTATTCATGTTGGTGGAGGTCAGTTAATATCCATTTCAGGTGCTCATTCCATTGCTTGTTACTAATGCAGTGGCTGGCAGCATGCTTACCTTGGAGGGGGGCATGATAAACAAACCTCTCAGAGGGAGATCACTTGTTTTCAGACACTCACTGGTGAGTTGCGGGAACACAGGCAGACGATTGTCCGTGGCCATGCTACAAACACCTCTCCAATCATCACCCCATGCCTCCCTCTCACCATCACTCACCTGAGGTCTGGTATCCAGCAAGAATAGCAGGTATCAGGTGGGTCAGGTGACATACTGGCAGCAGCTGGAGGCAGACCTCCTACACCTGGGGTCTTTGAATGGGAAACTTCAGACTTAAGTGATCGAAATCTGTGAACCCGGCATTATTCCAGCCAAGACTTGGTGGCTGGCTTTTGACAATACCGCTATTAAAATAATCTTTTATGAATAACTGAACTCCTGGAACTCACTGAGAGACTGCAGCAATTCAAGAAGGCAGCTCAGCACCACCTTCTCCAGGAAAGTTACAGATGTGCAATGAATATTGGCCTAACTAGCAATGTCCACTTCTCATAAACAAACACATTTTGAAACAAAAATTTAAAAATTTCACTAAACATAAGAATATATCCAGACTGTATCTTTTTTATTTTGTGATATGTTTGATCAGGAACTCAAGTGGGAAAATAACTGTTTAATGAAAAAATGTTTTGTTGAAGGATTGCTTCACTTTTTCTTCAAAGAAGTAACTTGCCCCTCATTGTAAGTATTGTTTGCACAGCTGGTTCCTTAAGGAGGAGTGCAAACTTAGTTTGCAGAGGAGCCAATGCATGCGTATGAATGGAGCTTTGTGGGACAAGTAACTGATGGTCTGTGGTCTAGTGACCAGTTATCAATGACAAAGGACTCTTGCCTGTCAATAACCAGATATCTGAATAGGTTGGGGATGTGAATGTTTTGGCAAAAGCCATCGGATCTCTGGAGGAGAAGGAGCTGCTTTTATACTGCAGTAAAAGGCAGCTCATGCCTGAAGATAGCCAACTTATTTTCCTATTCCAGTTTCCATAAGCTGTGACTTGTAATTGATATGTCAAATACCTTCATAAGTATTTACCAGTTACCCTGTGCCTTTTGCAAACAAGTAGAAGTATCTGGATCTAGAACATTGAGGAGCAACATTTTGATCAGCACAAGATCATCTCAGCAAACCATGTGGATTGGGACTGCAAATGTTTTGTTAAGCAAAGGTAATTAAGTGATAGGGCCAAAGGCAGCTAAATGTAATTAAGCCACAGATGAACCATGAACTCATTGAATGGCAGAACAGACTCAAGGGGCTGAATGGCCTACACCTGTTTCTATGTTCCACTGAATTGCTTTCCTGGTCTTCCCCTTCGCCCATTTTTACTTTCCTGTGTTTATCCATCTGCATATGTGTGTAGCTGGGGAATTTTTAAGGGACTTAAGAGTTTTAACATAGAATTATATGTTGACTGATTATAATTGTTTCTGTAGTTAAGATCAATTTAATTGTAATAAATCATTATTTTTGGTAAGTACAGAATCCTAGTCCATGCTTTCTATTAATCCGGGTCTAAAATAAAGGTTAATTAGCGAACTTTGCATACTTTACAAAATCTTCAACTTTTCTAATGACTCCTGGAATAACAGGGCTTAACTTTCAGAATGCTACTCCAATGAGGACAAACAAGTACCCTTTAAGCAGTGCACGTTTAGGTTCAGAATATACAATGGGGATAGCAGAGTGTTTGTAAAGTTCTCAGTAGGGACCTTAATTTCCTCTGCATTATTTTTAACGTTGAATGAGTTCATGCTAAATTCCTGTCTGTGCTATTTTAACCTTAGTTTAAATTCAAAGAAACTCTGCAAAAAGTATTGTATGACTTCTTGTTTTTGTTAAGGTATGAATAATTGTGGGATTTGATAATCCCATATTCTTAGGACTCCATTTATCAAAGAATTTCAAAATATTCAAGAAATTTATTTTAATAACATGAATGCTAGCCAAAATATCTTTTATTTTAAAATAACAAATGACTAACTCTGACAATCTTTGTCAATATTTCACTTGTTCAGTTGTAATGATCCAATCAACACCTGCACAATGTAGACCCAAACATTCTTGTAAGTCAGCTCACACAACACCATCCACATATATTCGCAAAATGGAACTATTAAGAAAAATGAATGTAAGATTGGTAATGCATGGGACTATAACTATTTTAAATATTAGATACCTGGATTTCAAAGTAGAATCAGTCTGGAAGTGAAGAACAACATGCTGTGTGTGATGCAAATAAGGTCAGGTCTATTTCCAACATAAAACAAGAAATTGCAGGAGAAACTCAGCAGGTCTGGCAGCATCTGTGGATAGAAAGCAGAGTTAACATTTCTGACCCTTCTTCAGAACTGATCTGCTGAGCTTCTCCAGCAATTTCTGATTTTATTTCAGATCTTCAACATTCACAGTTCTTTGTTTTGTTTCAGGTCGATTTTCAACCCAATTTAGATCAAGAAGTCAAAGACAGGTTGGCTTCTTAACCACTGTTATGATCCCAGATAATGGTAATAATAAATACGTAAGATCTCAAACTGAAATTGAGCTTCATAGTTCTTTGTTTTGCAGTTTATCATTGTTCTGGTTAGTCAATGAAACATATTAATAAGAGACTGCATATGTTCTTGAATAACAGAACGTAGGACAGTTAAATAAAAGAAATACATAAATAAAGCTATATAAAGACAGTTAGAAATTTTAAAAATATCAAAACAAAGTGAGTTTTGAGAAGATTTGTAGCTTATGTTGAGGTTTTGGATGTAGGTTTGCTCACTGAGCTGAAAGGTACATTTCCAGATGTTTCATTACCTTACTGGGTAATATCTTCAGTGGACCTCATGAGAAGCAATGCTGAAACTTCCTGCTTTCTATTTATATGTTTGGGTTTCTTTGGGTTGGTGATGTCATTTCCTTTGGTGATGTTATTTCCTGTGGTAAAGTCACTTCCTGTTCCTTTTCTCAGGGGGTGGTAGATGGGGGTCTAACTCTATGTGTTTGTTGATAGAGTTCTGGTTGGAATGCCATGCTTCTAGGAATTCTCGTGTGTGTGTTTGTTTGGCTTGTCGTGTTGTCCCAGTCGAAGTGGTGTCCTTCCTCATCCGTATGTGAGGATACTAGTGAGAGAGGGTCATGTCTTTTTGAGGCTAGTTGATGTTCATGTATCCTGGTGGCTGGTTTTCTGCCTGTTTGTCCAATGTATTGTTTGTTACAGTCCTTGCACGGTATTTTGTAAATTACATTAGTTTTGCTTGTTGTCTGTATAGAGTCTTTCAAGTTCACTAGCTGCTATTTTAATGTGTTGGTAGATTTGTGGGCTACCATGATGCCAAGGGGTCTGAGTAATCTGGCAGTCATTTCTGAGATGTCTTTGATGTAGGGGAGTGTGGCTAGGGTTTCTGGACATGTTTTGTCTGCTTGTTTGCAAAATACCATGCAAGGACTGTAACAAACAATACATTGGACAAACAGGCAGAAAACTAGCCACCAGGATACATGAACGCCAACTAGCCACAAAAAGACATGACCCTCTCTCACTGGTATCCTCACATACTGATGAGGAAGGACACCACTTCGACTGGGACAAAACATCCATCCAAGGATAAGCCAAACAAAGACACACATGAGAATTCCTAGAAGCATGGCATTCCAACCAGAACTCTATCAACAAACACATCAAGTTAGACCCCATCTACCACCCTCTGAGAAAAGGAACAGGAAGTAACTTCACCACAGGAAATAGCATCACTAAAGGAAATGACATCACCAACCCAAAGAAACCCAAACATATAAATAGAAAGCAGAAAGTTTCAGCATTGTTTCGCATGTGGTCCACTAAAGATGTTATCTGGTAAGGTAATGAAACATCTGGAAATGAACGTTTCAGCTCAGCGAGCAAACTTGCATCTAAAATCAAAACAAAGTTTCAACCAGGTTCCCAACATCATCAATTACAAAGACTCAATCTTGGAGAAATATCACTCTTCTAAGTGATTGTAAAAAGGTCAGCCAGGTATACCTCATAGAATCAGAGTTCCCTGATAGGGGTTGTTAAACTGGTCTAATCAGGGAGGCTTGGCTGACAGGTACGAACAGAATTGTCAGATATCCTGTTCACTCTGAGAACTGGCTCTGAGAGAGCTGGATCAGTGTCAAGTACTCTCAATGTGTCAATAAATGGTGACTTTGTGAAGGGATATCAGCTTTTCAACTCCTAGCTCAGTTTTTAAAATATTTATTTAACTGGCTTTCTCCAGTTTCTTTTCCTTGAACTACAGAGACAATTTTACAATTTGTTTCCAAGTCTGCAGTGCTGGCTTTTCTAAGTCTCTTAATTTCAATGACTTAAACGTCTTCAATTCCAACAGTTTGAAGATTTCTATCCAAATTCTCCTGCCTTACAAGATTGGCACTATAGCACGTCATACTTAAGGTGACTGGTTCCTTTCTATTGACATGATTCATCTGCTAAAATAAAGTAATCTATTAACTGAACTAAACTCTGATTTCTTCTGAACTAAAACTTTGAAGCTTCTGTTTTGAATTCAAAACTAAACTAATTGCCTTTGTGTATTGATCCTGCCTGCCATAAACCTCAGTTTAAACATTTGTTATACCCAGACCTGAGGTGATGTTACCCACTGTGTTATAGTACCAAATGGGATGCCCCAAATTGTTAACCTCCCGAATGAGGAGGAATAAAATGGCTCCTCTTTTTTGTTCATCCATCCCCTCAGCAGCAAGATCAATTTAAAAATAGACCCACTCACTTGTTGATATTTTCTCCCAGTCACAAATGACCTTATGCTTTAAAAGGATCCAATTCAACCCAGGTATCCTTGAATTAACAAAGAGTTGTCTCATTAAATAATAAACTAGAAACAATTAGTAATACAACATATATGTAGATTAGAAATAAGAGGTGAGTTCAAAAAGGTTTTATAAATACACCAGTGTCTGTATTGTTTGCAAAGAACATTTATTTGAATGTTACAGCTATTGCCATAAAGGTTATTGATAGCAATGACATTGATATTCCAGCAGTCAATTTCAAGATTCTAAGTCTCCTGATTTACAAGATCTGCACTATAACATGTCATACTTAAGGTGGGTTGGTTCCCTTGCATTAACTTAATTCATCTGATTAAAAAAAACAATCTATTTTCTGAACTGAACTCTGGATTCTTCTGAACTAAAACTTTGAATCTTCTGTTTTGAAGTCAAAACTAAATTAATTGTCTTTATGTATTTATTCTACCTGCCATAAATCTCAGTTTAAAAAAGCTGATAGAAATTCCAAGTTCTGATTGCTTTTGACTGTGTGTAATTTCCAGCATTCATGGTGAGAGAGTGTCCTTTGTTGTTCTGTTTTCTGTTGTCTACCAGCTGGCTGATCAGAGCAAGAGAACCTTTTTACCTGCAGCACAGAGGTGACTAGCTGATAGATTTTTTGTTTGTGGCCTTCATAGTACACCAACACTTAAACCCAGGCTGGTAAACATAGTAAACACCTTCGCTTGCTTGACACACAAAAGGACATTCAGTCTCAAAGCATCTGTCAGTAAAGTTGAAATCAGATCTTCTTTAACTTCTGTCTTTGTGTATTCTTCAAATAGAAAGACGCAAATGTGTCTGCAGCTTGTGGCAAAATTCATAGCGTGTAGCTTTCTGATGTGCAGTGGTGTTGTCAGTTCCTCATTATCATTGTAGTTAAAGGAGATCAAAGTTCACCACCCAGACTTGCCTATTTCCCTTTGTAAGGTTGTGTTTAAAGTTCCCTTTTCTCCTTTAGGTGTAACTTTCTGTGGGTCTCTCACTCTAGACAGCTTTGTTAATGCATGTCCTGTAACCATTTTGGTTGTATCCTTTCGGAACTAATCTGTGCCCATCTGCCTCTATTTTGAAATCTAAATCGAGAAAGTATAATATATTATATTCATATAGATTATACAAATAAGCATGATGATTGACTATTGAAAATGAATGTCATGTTAAACCACTTTATAGGGTATTAAGAGTTATGCATGTGCACTCCCTCACTATTATATCTGCACTAATTGTAAAATTTTGGCATATATATATGTTGAAACTGAGCACAACATATTTGGGTGGGAACTACAAGTGTTACTCTGTCACAATATGCAATGTTTTTCAGAGATTGGAGTTAAAGTACTCTTTGATAAAGTAAAGGGGACTTTATGCTGTATTTGTCTCATGATCTCCCTAACTTGGGCACAAAATTAAAATTGTTAAATAGCTGGCCACATTGTGTCTTTTCCTGATGAAGGGATTTTGCCTGATGCCACGATTCTCCTACTCCTCAGATGCTGTCTGACCTGCTGTGCTTTTCCAGCACCACACTCTCAACTCTAATCTCCAGCATCTGCAGTCCTCACTTTCACCTAGGTGGCCACACTGTGTCCTTTTCCAGTATCATTATTCCTCACCTTGCTGAATGCCATGTCATTAATCAATGGAAGCACTAATTTAATATAAAACAAAGAACCAACAACACATCACTACAAAGGCTGGGGGACTGGATGCAAACTGTGTTGGTATCTGTGGGAGTACAATTAAGAAGTAGCTCAGCAGTATTCTGAACTTAGAATTCTTGGATTCTTCTATGGCAGATTGGATATTATAGTTAACTGAAGTCATATCTGATAGTAACTGCGCATAATGCCATCAAACTGTAAAATGTGCCATTTTACCATAGCAACATCCCTATTTTCGGTGAATACACACAGTGATACACAAAAAAAAATCTTTGGGAATACAAAAACTGATATTATTGCATATACACCAATGTCTGTTCAAACTGACCTTCAGGAATCATTTGCTGCGCATCACACAGAGCCCCCAGCCTCTTCATCTTGAGTCCATTAATCCTCTCTGTACTTAATTTCCTTTACAGCTTTCAAAGTATACACGTCTTCGATCTTATAACAGCTGCTGGATGGATTTTCTTTGCATTGCTTCAGCTGAATTTTGTAAAGAATGATTGCGAATGCATGAGATAATGGTATGTTTTTTATTAA
Organism: Chiloscyllium plagiosum; assembly: GCF_037043375.1. Taxonomy (NCBI): domain Eukaryota; kingdom Metazoa; phylum Chordata; class Chondrichthyes; order Orectolobiformes; family Hemiscylliidae; genus Chiloscyllium; species Chiloscyllium plagiosum. The sequence goes on from NW_028270146.1 coordinate 27,295,489, forward strand.
TTCACAATTTCTGTTCTGAATAAATGAAAAAGTGCAAACAATTCTTTTTTTTTGTTGAAGAAATGATCCTGGGGTTTCAAAAGGTTAAGCCCTCTCCTCACACTGCTTTACGAATGACACATGCTTGTGTTTCTTATCTGCTGTTTGAGATGGGTATCAGTAACTTCCCTTGGGGTCTGAATGCTTCAATCCATGGATCATCCATCCTTTTGCTTGCATCTCAGTCTGCATTTAGTTTTCTCAAAATGTACATTTACTTAGCAACAAAAAGATTAATGCACAGCTCCTCAAGCTCTTCAACTCTAAGATAAAATCATTTCTGCAATGGCAAAATATGCATCAACAATACCTTTTCTTTGTTGTTCCATATTTCTGTGATTTAAGAAATATTTTGTGATTATTTGTCATTTTTACCATTCTAACATTCAAATTAATACAGAGGCTTTTGGTGTAGTTTATGATAAATATTAGAAAACATTTTCCCACCACTGTGTCAGAATATACAGAGAGATTGACCTGTCCAGAGTTTATTTGGATATTCACTTGCTATCTGCACACACTAAACAGAATTGAAACACAGCCTTCTGACATACTGTACAATGTGAATATGCACTTACAAGGATCTTATAGATCTAATTTTGCTTCTTTTGTATGGGCTCTCCCTCAATCACAGTCACGTTCCTTGTGTGCTTTAGTCATTGGCTATGAATTCTTTCAAGCATTAATTGTAAAATCTATTGTAGAACTGACTCAGAAAAAATGCCAAAATGCTTCATGTTATACTAAAATATTGGATTGGGACTTTTTTTTTGCTACTGGGTAAGGTATTATGTTACACAGATGTCAAAATAATAGCTAGAATTGCATTCAACTTGTACAAGAAATTAACTTTGATACTGAAATTGGCTAATTACTAGAATGAAAAGTTCTACTAGGCAAAACTGCATGTAATCCTGAAGCTTATTATTATAAGCCTTTAAATATTTTCACATGATGGGAAAGCCTCATACAAATGCCATAGATGCAGAAAATTGAAGGAAAAAGAAAGACAGTCTTAGAAATACTCAGCGGGACAGGCAACTAAAGTGGAGAGAGAAAAATACCGTAGCTTTTCACTACTGATGTATTTTTGTTGTCAAATTATTGATGAGCCTGAAAATCAGAAGTCTTGCCACCGTCAACATGGCAGCTACCATTTTGCAGAGGCAGGAATGGGGCAGGTTATATTTCATGTATGCATGATTCTTGGACTCAGCTGCTGATTTAAATTAGCACTTGTCTCCAGTCATGTGATTTTGGTGTCACGGATGTCTGAAACATGCCACAAACAAGTAGAAGCATGTCTGAATTTCATGAATTTGCTTTGGGTAGCCAGATCTCTTTGGTGAGGTAAGGTATCCCTTTGGATACAACCCCAGGTTAGGTTTGCAAAGGTGAGGTGCCGAGTGGAAGAGGTAAGGTGCTGTTTGGGCATGAACTTTGCATAAACATGCACAAACCCATTGTAACTACTGTGAGTCACTGAAACAGTCAAGGTGAATTATGAGAAGTTTAAATCCTGACTTGGAAGTGTATCGCCATTCCTTCACTGTTGCTGGGTCAAAATCCTGGAATTCCCTTCCTAAGGACATTGTAGATTTATCTGCAACACGTTGACTGCAGTGGTTCAAGAAGGCAGCTCACCAGCCAGTGATGCCAATGTCCCATGACTGAGTAAAAATAAAAGAGGCATTTCATGAAGGATAGTAAAAAGGAGCTATCAAGCTATCGCGACATTGAAATGTCCAAATATTTGAAAGAAAAAGTATGGATAGTTGAAAAAATATTGCACGAATTATGCTTTTTCTGTTGACATAATCCTGAGGGGTATCATTATTACATTAGTGCTGCATGGCTGTATTCACAACCTTCCATCATCACAACAGGATACCTACCATTACAAACAAAAACAAAGAACTACCAATGCTGGAAATCAGAAACAAAAACAGAAATTGCTGGAGCAACTCAGCAAGTCTGGCAGCATCTGTGAAGAGAAAGCAGAGGTAACGCTTCAGGTTCAGCGACCCTTGTTCAGAACTAGTACCTGTCAATACATCTCCAAATTATTATACACTTTTTGGCATAGGATTATAAATTCCAACCTTTGTTGTCATAAGGGATTGTGCATATAAACAAAATACTTGTTGTCATAAGGCATTCTGTAGTAGAAGGATTGTAATCAATGGGTCTTTTTATGAATGAGAGGTTTATTTTTGTAATTTGTTTGGGAATGTATTAACAGGGCAGTACACCAGAATTGAGACTCGATATTCACTGAGAAGCTTTATGGTCAGCTCTTAAGAGGTAGTTTGGTGCTTCATCTGTGAGTTTTCTTATTGGTGATGGTGGTGATTCAGGAGCCCCCTGAAGATACTGCCCCCACACTGAGTGCATGGAGCACTAAATCTCAATATAACTGTGCATTTTACCAACTAAGATTCCTGACATATAATGCTGAAAAAGAGAGAAAATAATAGTGACATTTTAGGTGAACAGTGTTCAGTTTTGGAATTAAAACATAAAGTGCTAGAAAACCTCAGAATGTCTGGCAACATCTGGGGAGACAGAAACAGAGTTAACATTGAGCATTAAATTTTCAGGGAGTACTCTTGTTCTTATTTTTTGTGCTTCTCTGTAAGAGACCATCCTATGCATTAGATGGCTGTGTGTTGCTCTGTGGGAAGCATCCTTCCAAGATCATACAAGTCAAAGGTGTTTCTGAGCACTGAAGTGAAGTCCTTAAGTCTCATGTGGTTTCTGAGTTGATTCATGATCATCCATAATAATGTGGTGATACCAGTTTCGGTGATTGAATGGTGGAGGGTGGTCGCTGCTCTTGGATCATGCCATGAGATGAGATAAAGGAGCATCAACTTAAGTCTGAGATGAGAAGGAATTTCCTTTCTCAGAGGATTGTCAATGTTGGAACTTTTTACTACAGAGAGTGATGTGGGGCAGGGTCCTTACATATTTAAGGCTGGGATGGATAAACTCTTGATCAGAAGGGGAATCAAAGGTTAGGGAGAAAAGACAGGAAAGCAGACGTGAGGAATATCGGACGAACCATGGTCCTATTGACTAACAAGATTCTGAATTTTGTTGTTATGATGAGGAGATACACTCGAGTTGAAAGATTAACTCGGTTTCCCTTTTCAAACACGCTGCCAGACTTGCTGAGATTCTCCAGCACTTTATATTTTATTTCAGATTTCCATCATCCACAGTGTTTTATTTTTGTGATCAATTATGGTTTTGGATGCATTATAATGGTTATAAGTTTCTATTTATAAAAGAGAAGTGCTCTCTCAGCCAAAACGAATGGATTTTGGCTCTTAAAATTAATACTGAATAGGCATTTCACCCTCTCTTACCTACATCAAGAGAGTTTGGATAAGCCTTATGGAAAACGTTCTCGTCAAAATAGTTATACCCCATTTTTTAAATGAAAATGTGGAACTGGAATAAGTGCATTTACAATATAACATTCAATTGATAAAATGACAATAATAAATGGATTCTCTGTCATCACATATATTTCTCAAGAGAGGAATATAATTTTTGTGTCGCTTTGCACAAATACAGTCTAGCTTCTCCCATGATACCCAAGTTTATCCAGTATATAGCTGACATCTTGGTGTGTTAATAGCTGGATTTTGTCTAGCTCAAAAGTCGTGGTTCATGTTTTTGGGCATTGTTCCATAACCCGAGCTGTGTGCAGACACCTCCGGAACCAGAAGTCAATCAGAATGTACACTGATTGGCCTGAGCAGAATATGCACAGACCGTCTGAGTGCACCATGGCCATGGTTATATCACCCCTTGGTTCAGGCTTTACACGAATAGTGATCATTTTAGTAATGTTCTTCGTGCTATCTCCCTTGGATATGAACTCATTCAAAACTCTGCTGCCCAATGCTGCAAAGTCCTGATTTACCAGCCCCCCTCTCCACTCATCAGCCAACACTGGCTCACTGTTCCATTGCCATCTATCCCTCCCCACCCCACCACCATAGCCTCATTGATCCCTATCTTTTAAATCTCCATCTCAGTAAACCTCTGAAATTTCTGTATTCCTCTCTTCTGGTTTCTTGTGCACTGCCTTTAGCTTCACCAAGTCCCAAGCTCTGAAATTCCCTCACTGAACCTCTCTGCCTCTCTAGTTTTGTTCCTTCAAACCTGCTTCTTTGGTCACCTGCTTGAATACCTCAAGAGATTTGGTGTCAAAGGTAATTCGATAATGTCCTGTGAAAGCCTTTAACTGAAAGAGACTATGTAAGTGCATGTTGTTGTTAAGGTAGTAAACAACAGCTTGTATTCATAGGAACCAATCTGTGTAAGAAAATGGGAGGGACATGCCAGAAATAAATAACAATAAACATTTCTTTGATGCTTTCAACAGAAATATAACTAATGTAATTTCATAGGGAGATACTGAGCTCCCTGACAAATCTACAATCTGTACTAATAGCCAAAGATTGGACGATTCTTCACATTTACAAGGAGTGGGAGAAATCTAACCCAAATGATCAATTTGCATAATGTAACCAGAATTTTTTTTTTAAATTGCAAACTTTAATTGTTAAATATTCAGCAAAGTAAAAATTAAGAACATAATGTAGTTGAGCTGTAGCTGAAAGCATGATCATGACAATTGTGCTGTACAACGTTAAAAAAAAATCAGCCTGTGTAAGCTAACGTGAAAGGGATACTACATACTTAATAGCTGTTTCTTGAATAAACTGGAAAAAAATTGAGCCTGTCATTTTTGGACATGGTCTAGAAATGTTCACACAGTCCCTGGAGGATTTAATTATTGCATCTTCTCAGTCAGTCCAATTCGATTGAACCGAAAAGGTCATTCAGCACAGTCCATTTCTGTTAAAGAGTAAAGAGTGACTGAACCTTGGCACTCCATTTATCCTCCACTCTCTGCCATCAAGAGATAAAACAATATAAAGTGATGTAGCTGACAAGAGAGAGAGCCTGGATTCCAGCTTATGAGAACATAGTCAATGTTATCAGACTCAAGGTCACATAATTTTTCACCCTGCTTTCGAACTGCACTATCAAGATGTAATTTCATCAATATTCTTCCCAGTAAATTATCTGTCGACAGAACACTACATAACTGCTTTTTCAAGTCTTCAATCTAGCCAAATGGTTCATGCACAACACATGGCTAGACTTGTGACAGGAAAAAAAGAGAGGATTCAGTCAACATGTCATTCAGACAATAATAAATGAGGATGCATGGTTGATAAGCATGCATTCAATCAATAAAAAAAATTCTATTAAACTATCCTCAAGTGATCAGAACTCCATAGAGTTAGAGGGCCCTGTAGGTGCTGTCTTTTTCTTAAATGTCTGAACCTATGGCAACGTAATGTTCAATAGACCAGTTAAAAAAACACAAAGAAGCTAAACTATTGTGCTGCAGTGCCCAGCTACTGCCAGAAGAGAAAATAACATCAGCTACACTCAGGTCTACGACGTAATGGTGACTGATCCCACATTTATTACTCGAGATTCTGGCTGACATTTTGCCAATTGCACTGCACAATTCCAGCCATTTTTGATTTAAAAAAATACTGTCCTCGGTTTCTTTTATAACTTTATTTCCAAGAAAAAAAATCTTCAAAGAAACAAAATTGAATTTGCTGATCCTTGATTGGGAATTCAGCTTTCCATAAGGACCGACAGACTGAGACCTACAGATAAAAGATGTTTTTCTTTTATCACTGACTTTGGACTGAATCTTACATTTTATTGGCCAAGTGCAAGGTAGGTAGAGCATGTTGGAGGGATTCTTGCAGCGAGGTCATGTGAAGTTTCTCACCATCTCTTATCAAACACAGCTCATTAACTGCTGAGTCTACCTCATGGTGTATTATCTAGCCTCATTGTAGCACTCACCATTCCTTGAATAACTTGCCACTCAAAAGACTGGCATTCCTTGAACTTGGGGCATTTCTAAAAGCTTGTTGTTCACCTGGAGCTACCCTGCACTATTCCTGATATTTGCCCCAGGCATGGGAATTTGCCTCCCTGCTCTGCAGGTGCTTGGTTACCAACACCCAACTCCTCACCCCTTATCTGGAGAGAATCTTGACTCTGACCACCCCAGCTCCTCACTGACCACGTTCAAGCCACTGGCCATGTTTTGGAGACTGCTCTTGACCTACTGTGCATGGATGCCCTGAGCGAAGACTATCCCAACCGACCTGAATGAGGCTTGCTGACAACGCTGACAAACTTCTTGTCTTTGTGCCTGCACTACCCCGCAAGGCAAGACAGAAGTAATGAAAGGAGAAAGTGAGGACTGCAGATGCTGGAGGTCAGAGCTGATAAGTGTGACGCTGGAAAAGAACGGCAGGTCAGGCAGCGTCCGAGGAACAGGAGAGTGGACGATTCGGGCATTTGCCCTTCATCTGGAATGGGGGTGGGAGAGGTGTGGGGAGGGGGTGGGGGCAGGAAGGTAGCTGGAAAGGGATAGGTAGATGCATGTGGGGGGTGATGGTAATAGGTCAGAGCGGAGGGTGGAGCAGATAGGTGGGAAGGAAGATGGACAAGTAGGAGAATTCAAGAAAGCGGTGCCAAGTTGGAGGTTTGGATCTGGAATGAGGTGGGAGGACGGAAGATGAGGAAAGTGGTGAAATCGACGTTGATGCCATGAGGTTGGAGGGTCCCAAGGTGGACGATGAGGCACTCTTCTTCCAGGTGTTGGAAGGCGAGGATTAGGCAGTGGAAAATGCCCAGGATTTGTATGTCCTCGGTGGAGCGGGAGGGGGAATTGAAGTGGTCAGCCACTGGTGTGTGTGTGTCCCAGAGATATTCTCAAATGTTCTGCGAGTTGGCGTCCTGTCTCCCCAATGTAGAGGCAACCACATCGGGAGCAACGGATACAGTCGATGAGGTGTTTGAATATGCAGGAAAATCTCTGTCAGATATGGAAGGATCTTTTGGGGCCTTGGATGGAGGTGAGGGGGGAGGTGTGGGCACAGGTTTTACACCTCTTGCAAAGGCAAACAAAGGTGCTGGGATTGGGCTTGGGTTGGTGGTTGGCATGGATCTAACGACGGTCATGGAGGGAATTGTGTCTGCGGAATGCTGATAGAAGTCAGGAGGGAAATATATCTCTGGTGGTGGGGTCTGGCTGTGAGTGGTGGAGGATGATGCACTGCATCCAGAAGTTGGTAGGGTGGAAGGTGAGGATCAGGGCGGTTCTGTCCTTGTTGCGGTTGGAGGCGTGGGATTCAAGGGCAGAGGTGCGGGAAGTAGAGGAGATGCACTGGAGAGCATTGTTGACCATGTGGGAGGGGAAATTGGAGCCCTTGAAATAAGAGGCCATCTAGGATGTTCTGGAGTGTAATTGCTCCTCCTGGGAGCAGATGCTGAAGAATTAGGAGTAAGGGAAAGCATTTTTAAAAGAGGGGTAGGGGTGGGAGGAGGTGTAGTCCAGGTAGTTGTGGGAGTCGGTAACTGTGGGTTTGAAGTAGATGTCCGTGTTGAGTCAGTCACTGGAAATGGAGACAGACAGGTCCAGGAAGGAGATGGAGATGTCCAAGATGATCCAGGTGAACTTGATGTCAGGGTGGAATGTGTTCATCAAATTGGTGAACTGTGCAATGTTCTTGTGGGAGCACAAGGTGGAGCCGATACAGTCTTCAGTGTAATAGAGGAAAAGGTGTGGAATGGTGCCAGTGTAACTGTGGAAGGTGGACTGTTCCATGAACCCAATGAACAGGCAGGCATAGCTACTACCCCTTTGGTCTGAAGGAAGTGGGTTGATTTGAAGGAGTTGAAACTTTATTGCTGGAACAGCACAGCAGGTCAGGCAGCATCCAGGGAACAGGAGATTCGACGTTTCGGGCACAGGCCCTTCTTCAGGATTTGAAGGAGAACTTGTTGAAGGTGAGGACCAGTTTATCTAATCAAATGAGAGTGTCAGTGGAAGGGTACTGGTTGGAACAGCAGGAGAGGCAGAAAGGGAGGGCTTGGAGGCCTTCGCCATGGTGGAGGGATATGTACAGGGAGTGAATGTCCATGGTAAAGATGAGATGTTGGGGTCTAGGAAAATGAAAGCCATGAAGAAGGTAGAGGGTGTGGGTGGTGTCCCAATCATATGTGTGAAGATCCTGGTTCAAGAGGGTCAGAACAGTGTCAAGATACATAGAGATAAGTTCAGTGGGGCAGGTGCAGGCTGAGACAATGGGCCAACCGGGGCAGTCAGGTTTGTGGATTTTGGGTAAGAGGTAGAACCAGGTTCCCGGACTATGAGGTTGGAAGTTATGGATGGGAGCTCCCCTGAGTTGATGAGGTTGTGGATGGACTGGGAGATGATGGTTTGGTGATGGGAGGTGAGGTCGTGATCGAGGGGCAGTGGGAGGGGGTGTCCACGAGTTGGTGCTTGGCTTCAGCGGTGTAGAGGTCAGTGCACCAAACTAACACTGTGCTGCCCTTGTCTGCTGGTTTGATGGTGAGGTTGGGTTTGGAGCGGACGGTGTGGAGGGCTTTGCGTTGCGAGGTTGAGAGGGATGGACAGGTTTAGGTTGTCAACCTCACGACAGCAGTTGTAGATGAAGAGGTCAAGGGTGGGTAACAGACAAGCACGGGGTGTCCAAGTGGATGGGTATGTTAGAAGTGGGAGAAGGGGTCCTCAGAGGGTGGTTGGGGGGGGGGGGGGGAATGTCCTGATGGGAAAAGTAAGCATGGAGGCGGAGGTGGCAGAAGAAACATTTGATGTCGCAACGCCTATGGATCACATTGATCCAGTAGTGTAGTGGGATGAAGGTGAGACCTTTACTGAGGACTGATCATTCATCCTCAGTGAGGGGGGAGGTCTGGGGGAATGGTAAAAACTTGGCAATGCTGGGGGCTAGGACCTGGTGTAGAGCTGGAGTTAGGAGTGGGGGCAGAGACTGTCTCTGAAGTGGGTGTGGTCATGGTGTCATTGGTGATGTCACCAAAGGAAGTAATATACATTGTGGCGGTGAAGGGGGGAGGGGTAGTGGCAGAAGTAATATGAGCCCAGCCATTCTGGATGAGGGGGTAAAATTGCTCAATGGCAATGCTTGGCAAGGATGTTACAAGCATTCAGGTAAGCTCAGAGTGAGCGAGCTCCAGAATAGTGAGCAAAATACCCAGAGATGCAGCCTAGTCCAGTGCATGAGCTGGGTGCCTGTGTTTGAACTTGCAGTTTCCTTGTAGCAATATTGCAATGATAGTTGCTGCTGCAGGCCAACCTGTTGCACAGATGTACAGAAATGTCCTGAAAGTGGATCTCAGATGTGCCATGCATGTTCTTAGATGGTACCACATGTTGGATGCCAATGTCTGTGAACATGGATTGAATGATGCTGGTACCCATGGAACATGTCCTGAAATGTCAGTGCCCAGTTTGGATGGCATTTGGAGCAGTGCCAAGCTGAAGTTGCTAGGTACCCTCTCTGACTACCATGCTGAGAATTCTCGATATATAGTTTGCTTGGCACATTTGTTAAGATAGCGAAATGCTGAGATTAGAGTCAAGATTAGTGTGGACTACAGATGATGAGATTAGAGTCAAGATTAGTGTGGTGCTGGAAAAGCACAGCAGATCAGGCAGCATCCGAGGAGATGGAAAATCGACGTTTCGGGCAAAAGCCCTTCATCAGGAATCACTCCTAATGAAGGGCTCCTGCCCGAAAAGTCGATTTTCCTGCTCCTCGGATGCTGCCTGCCCTGCTGTGCTTTTCCAGCACCACACTAATCTTGACATTTGTTATGATGTGAAGTTGAATATTAATGAGATTAGTTGTGCCATTAAAAAGGCTTTAAGCATCCTATAATCCTTATGGCAACCCCTGACTTGCAATTTGCTGCTGCCTGGAGAGAATCTCATCATGTTACCCAGCAAAAACCTAAGAGATGAAATGAGATACTCCCAAAGTCAAGATAGGTCTTGAGGGCTTTTGCCCGATTCTGCTACAAATCACACACATGTTGCTCAGAACCCTGTAAGATTCCACCCGTTATGTTTAACAAAACAAAAATTTGACATTGGCCCAAATTTGTCCTGCCAAAGCATCTTGTCAGACTTGCTGTTGCATTTTTATACCATTGTTATAGTTGCAATCATCGCCATAGAGTCATACAGCATGGATACATACCCTTCAGTCCAACTAGTCCATGCTAAACATAACCCAAACTAAACTAGTCCCACCTGTCTGCTCCTGACCTTCCTCCAAACTTTTCCTGTTCATGTCTTTTAAATGTTGATTGCACCCACATATACTACATCCTCAGGAAGTTCATTCCACATGCAAACCACTGTCTGTGTAAAAAATATGCCCCTCAGGTCTTTGTTAAATCTGTCTCCTCTCACCTTCAAAATGTGCACCTTAAAATGTGCCCCCTAGTCTTCAAATCCCCCACTTTGCTTTAAAGATCCTGATGGCAACTTACTAGTGGTGCAAGGTGCTGACATCATAACAAGGAAAACACAGGATCTAGAACCTAATTAAACAGGAGACACATCAATTCATCTCCATTAGGAGAGTGAAGGATTGTGGAATGGATAATGCAAGCTTTGAGAAAGAAGTGTAAGTTAGACGGGGTGAATGGGAGGAGGAATCATCAGCAATCACTCACTAACAAATATGATTATCCACCTAGGGAATTCCATCTCACTGGTCAAAGGTAATGGGTCCAATGTGTCTTTGCATGGCTGATGACCTCGATATGGAGCTGCATCTCTAACCACAGGTGTTTCCGGAAGGTGGAATTGATCTTTGACATAGAGATCATTGTTAAAAATCACACAATACCAGGCTATCGTCCAACAGGTTTGTTTGGAAGTACTAGCTTTTGGAGCACTGCTCATTCATCAGGTAGCTAGTGAGGACAGGATCATAAGACATAGATTTTGAGATCATTGGCATTCCTTTATCCAGTTATTTCTCCGTACTCCTTCTTACAAACATGTGTTCTCGAAGTATTGTGTGCTTTCTCACAAGAGTTTCCTGCAAGTTGGTTTCCACTCAATGAGGGTCTCTCATGCAGTGACAACAACATTGCATTTCTTGAGGGAGGCCTTCAAGGAGCCTTTGAAACAATTCCTTTCAGTTCCTGTCATTCAATTGTCTTCCTTGAGTTAGATGAAGATGATTTGCTTTGGTAGTAGGAACTCAGGCATCCTGAGAACATGGGTGACCCAACAGAGTTGGGTTTGGATGATCTCGAAGATGGTGCTGTTAGCTGCTTCAAGGACACTGATGTTAGTGCACCTGTCCTCCCAGCTGTTGTGGAGAATCTATCTGTAAAAGCATTGATCATACTTTTTGAGGGCCTTGAGGTGGTATCTGTACATAGATCAGGTTTCAGAGCCATACTGAAGAGTCAGAAAGATGATTGCTTCATACACAAGGATCTTGGCATCAGCACAGATGTCATGGTTATCAAAATTTCCCATCCTTAGGTATTTGAAGGTAGTGCTCACAGATTAGATAACTATGTTGAATTTCCACATCAAAGCCAACCTTGAATAAGTGGCAGCTTCTTAGGTAAAGGAAATGTTCCAGGTTTGGGAGCATTTCTCCATTTTTCTTAATGGAAGGATGGAGCAGAACATGTCCTGGGTTGGGTTGGTAAAGGAGTTTGGAGGGTTGTATTCCTCTGAGTAGACACCTTCTGTGGGACATCTTTTAACATGGAATGCTGTTATACTTCAGTAGACACATGGTCCTTGGAATAATGTAGATCCTCAGTGCCTGAGGATCTCCCTACTGCTGTAGCCTTCATCCACCATCCTCCGCCTGGATTGCCATTAAGGACTTGTTTAATTTTGGGCTTTGTCTGGTTCTTCCCTGCCAGCCTTACCATTGGGAAGATCTGACGACCTTGCTGTCAAGATTAACAGAAAACCCAAGCATCTCCACTGCAGCAAGGTGGCAATCCATTGCCCCTAATCCTTTTTACCTTCAAGGAACAATGGACTTGCAATGGAGGCAGTTCATTAGCTTGATTCCTGGATGAAGGGGTTATCCCATAAGGGTACATTGAGCAGGTTGAGTCTACAGTCTTCGGAATTTCAAAGAATGCATGTTAATCTTACTGAAAAAATATAGACCCAGACATTCTGATGGTTAGGTAGTCATTCCAGCAACGAAGACTGGATTTACACTTTGGATTCATGCGTAAATCACAATGCAGCTTACTCTGTGGGAATTCCAAATCCTGCGTCTGGAGCCCTCTAAAAAAGCCTCTTAAACTTGAAGAGTTCAGAGAGTTCTGACTCACTTGAGTTTCATCATAAATTAGCTAAGGTTAGAGTACTAAAGTCATGCTCTAACTTCTGAGTAATTATTAAACTGAACCCTGACTCACTTCTGAGTCCTTAGTTGCACCCGCCTGGGCCCTGGCATGCTCTGGCCCAACAACAATCTCCCACCTTTGACCCAACGCTGACCTCACTTCTCTGCCCCGGACTTGACCTTACCAGACCGTAGAGTCATAGAGCCATACAGCAAGTGAATAGACCCTTTGGTCCAGCTAGTCCATGCCATATTCCCAAACTAAACTAGTTCCACTAGTGTGCTTTTGAACCATATCTTCCAAATGTTTCTATTTATGGACTTATCCAAAAGCCTTTTAAACGTTGCAACTACATCCAACACTTCCTCTGGCAGTTCATTCCACAGACTAACTAGTCTCTGTTTAAAAAAGTTGCCCTTCATATCCTGAAAAATATATCCTCTGCTTTGAACTCCCCCATCCTCGGGAAAAGACCTTTGCTATTTACTATATCTATGCACCTCACAATTTAAAAAACTTCTATAAGTCTCTTATAATTCAGTAAAAAATGTCCCTGCCTATCCAGCCTTTTTTTATAACTCAAACTCTTTATTCCCAGCAAAATGCTGATAAATATTTTCTGAACCCTCTCCACTTTAATAACACCCTTCCTACTGCAGAGCGACCAGAACTGCACATAGAAGAGGCCTCACCAATGTCCTGTACAACCTGAACATGACATCCCAACTCTATACTCAGAGGTCTGAGTACTGAAGGCTAAACGCCTTCCTAACCACCCTGTCTACATGGTGCAAATTTCAAAGAATTACCGGAATGTACCTGAAATGTTAGCTCTCTCTATTCTACATCACTACACAGGGCCCTGTTATTAATTGTATAGTTCTTGCCCTTGTTTATTTTACCAGACTGGACCTGAATCCCCACCGTAAGCACACATTTTCTCACCTGGTACCCTAAACATTCAGACCTTACCACCACCTATCTGACAGTGCAACCATCTTGCACTGTATCCCCTCATTTACTTTAAAAACCTCCCATGCCTAACAACTTTCAAAGTGTCTGCTGAACATTTAACTTCAGAATACCGCTGGAAAAGGGGGCATGGACTTTGTCTGTTGCCAGATTTCATGATTCCTGGACAAGTTTGTTGCAAGTTCCCAATCTAGGAATCTCAGCATTTGTCAAAAAATAAGTCGGTAATTTTTAATCTCATCAGGAGTTGAAATTGCTGTTGTTGTGTTGCCATAGACTTACCAGACTACAGGGACTGCTCGAAATGTGTTGCTGGAAAAGCGCAGCAGGTCAGGCAGCATCCAGGGAACAGGAGAATCGACGTTTCGGGAATAAGCCCTTCTTCTGCCCTTCTACAGGGACTGCTCTTCCATTACAGAGAAGCAACCAGTGGTGATTTAAGATGGAAAGGTTGAGAAGGAGAATCTTTCACATTAACTTCAAACCAGTGTTGGGAATTGAACCCACTCTGGTAGCATCACATCACTCTATAAATTAACAACCCAGCCAACTGAGCTAAACCAATACCCAGATTTGAAACAAAAGGCTGGATTTCCCCATTGTTAGGCTGGACAGGTGTCATGAATTAGCTCACAGTGACCGTTTTCACACCAGCTTCCACTCCTCAGTAATTATACAATTGGACTCTTCAGCCGTTCTCCTCCAATCATTTGGCAAGAGAAATAAGGTTCTTGTCATTGCTGGGACCTTCAGGTGTACAAGCCATTGAAAACCTTTTCAGATGCTGCAAACCAGCAACTGGCCTTCACACTGTTCTCTTAGGGAACTGAAATGGCCCAGAGCAAGAAACTGGCACCTCGCTTTTCAGTTCGAGAACAGGACACTTTGGTGGGTGTGTTGATGAAGAAAAAGATTGTCCTCTCTACAGTGGACCACCAGAGGAAGCCAAAGAAGCTAACTATAGCCATGCAGTACTGTCCCCATTCTTTGCAGGAAAAATGTCAATCGCCTTCTGCAATCCACAAGGGTACATGCCACCATCTTCTCTCTTTACATTGCACATTGTCACTGCACAAAAACCTCACCACTGCTCACAGACTACCAATCTCAGTAATGGATGGAGAATTGCCAATCAACATCTCTCAAACACTTCTTCCTCCGTAACTACTGACCCTTCCTTCCCTCTGCCTAAACAGCTCTTCAATCCACAGCCAGGCAGCCTCCAAGTAAGCTCAATGTGAATGAATGCTGAGAAAAGAAGATGTACCTTTGTCCAAGCACCCTGTGTATATACGCGGGATGGCTGTGTGCGCAAAGTGTCTTAGCCACAGCATGGAAGTCAGAGGGGACTCTGAACTCCCAGAATGCAGTCCTGAGTTGGATTCTGAGTTGCAGACCAGCCATGATCATGTAGTGAGGCTGGTGGCTTGCCAAGACCAACTTCAGCAGATAATGTGTGAAGGATGATACATCCACAGAGCATTCAAAGACAGGTTGGTGAAGGGATATTAAAATGGAGACCAGAGGTGCAGTCAGAGAGCCAGGAAAACATTTGGACTTTCAAGTTGGAAAGTGTTGTCATTTAATTCCTGAGAAAGGAGGGGAGAATTGAAAACTGTTATGACATGGGGTAGACTCTCCTGCTTAATATAAAGCAGCAACACAGAAAAGATTTATCCCGTGCAGTAATCTGAACATTCGCGAGACGAAGAACGATTTAAAGTAAAAAATTAACAACTTTATTTCTTAAAGTATAACAGAGAATAATTAACTAATAACTGTTTACAGCTCCTTCCTCTAACCTATCTTTTACCTCCCCTTCCACAATACTGGTCCGATAAAAGCGCTGATTAAGATTTACAAAACAAAACTTCTTCTCTCAAAACCAGGCAGCTTTTGGTTCTTCCCTGTACTCCTGTCTTCTTTTCTTCTTCTTGGGGATTCTGCTTCACAGGTTACTGCTCGATAAAGGTACCTATTTTTTTGGGCAGTTTCTACATGCTGACTTGGCAGTTCTCCTCCCAACTATTCAATCTTCCCCGGTCTTATACCTCCAAAGCATTAGATTGTGTCATTGGCTTTTAAGATTGTCAATATACTCAATTCAAACTGGATTAGAGTTTGGTATTGTTTTTTGGAGGTGTATAATTTAAACTAATTGGACTAATTCAAATCTGTTTTTGTCTCCAGGCAACCAGCTACCCTAGCTACCCCAGTAGCTGGAGCACATGTTAAATTGTATCTTATTGAGTACACTTGGTGCTGTCACTGCTAGTTTTTAACTCTCTTAAAGGTACAGTACACCCACATCTTCATCACAAAACTGCTTAGAAAGAAAATGAACCCAGAAACTAGTGAGATGAAAATAAGTGGAAACGTTGAAAATAGGACCAGGAATAGACATAAAAGTGTGCCCTTTGAGCCTGCTCCACCATTCAATAATGGTTATGGTTGCTCAGTACGCTGTTTCCACTTTTGTCCCATATCATGGGATCTCTACAGTGTGGAAGCAGGCCCTTCGGTCCATCGAGTCCACACTGACCCTTCGAAGAGCACCCTACCCAGACCCACACCTCCCCTACTCTATCCCTGTAATCCTGCATTTCCTGTGGCTAATGCACCTAGCCTGCACATAGAGTCATAGAGTCCTACAGCATGGAGACAGCATGGCCAACCTGGTCCATTCTGACCAAAATGTCCATCCACACTGACCCTATTTTTCTACACTTGGCCCATATCATTCTAAACCTTTCCGATCTATGTATTTGTCCAAATGCTTTTTAAATGTTGTTAATGTACCCACTTCAAACATCTCTACTGGCAGCTCATTCCATGTGCGTATCACCCTCTGTGTAAAAAAGTTGCTCCTCAGGTTCCTTTTATTCTTTCCCCTCTCATCTTAAACCTATACCCTCTAGTCCTAGATTTCCCAACCCTGGGAAAAAGACTGAGTGCATTCACCCTATCCATGCTTCTCATGATCTTATAAAATACCCCCTCAATCTCTTACATGCTAAGGAAAGAAGTCCTAATTTGTCCAACCTCTCCCAATAACTCAGTCCCTTGAGTCCTGGCAACATCCTTGTAAATTTCTTCTGCACTCTTTCTAGTTTAATAACATCCTTCCTAGAGCAAGGTAGCTATAACTGATCACAATACTCCAAGTGCGGCCTCACCAATGTCCTATATAATTGTAACATAACTTTCGAAAATCTATACTCAATTTCCTGACTGATGAAGGCCAATGTGCCAAAGCCTTCTTCACTGCCCTGTCTACCTGTGACTCCACTCTCGAAAACCGTGCACCTGAACTTCAAAGTCCCTCTGTTCCACTACACGTTTTAAGGCCCTACCATTCACCATGAAACTCCTACCTTGATTTGACTTTCTAAAATGCAGGACCTCACACTTATTTATATTCAACTCCTTTTGCCTTTTCTCGACTCTCTTCCCTAGCTGATCAAGATCCTGCTGCAACTTCTGAGAACTTTCCTCACTTCCCACGATAACGCCTATTTTAGTGCTTTCTGCAAACTTACTAATCACGCTTTGTACATTCCCATCCAAATCATTGATACAGATAACAAACAGCAATGGGCCGAGCACTGACCCGTAAGGCACACCACTAGTTTCAGGCCTCCAATCCTTCCACTATTACCCTCTGCTTCCATTGTGAATCCAATTTGCCAGCTCTCCTTGGATTTCATGCAATCTAACCTTCCAGAGCAGCCTACCATGTGGAAACTTATCAAAGTTCCTACTGAAATCCATATAGACCACATCAACTTCCCTGCCCTCTTCAACCTTCCTGGTCACTTCATCAAAGAACTCTTATTAAATTTGTGAGGCATGATCTCCCATGAACAAAGCCATGCTGACTACTCCTAATCAGACCCTGTCTTTCCCAAGCATGTATACATTATCCCTGATAATCTTCTCAAGTAACTTACCTACCACAGAAGTTAGACTTACTGGTCTACAGTTCTGAGGCCTTTCTTTGCAACCCTTCTTGAACAAGGGCGTAACATTTGCTACCCTTCAGTCTTCCGGGACCTCACCCATGGCTAATTCCCTGGATACTATGGGCAACTTAGCATGGCCAATCCACATAACCTGCATATCTTGGGACTGTGGGAGGTAATAGGAGCACCTAAAGGAAACCTACACAGACACAGGGAGAAGGTGCAAACTCCACGCACACAGTTGCCTGAGGCTGGAATCGAACCAGGGTTCCTGGCAGTGTGAAGCAGCAGTGGTAACCATTGAGCCACCATGCCACCCAAATGCTTCATTTCCTTTTAAACAAAAATGTATGTCTAATTCCTTCTGGAAAACATTCAATCTTTTGGCTTCAACTCATTTCTGTAGCAAAGAATTCTAGTCTCAGTAGTCGCTAGGTAATGGTCTACCCTGTACCTTTAGACTGTAATCCCTAGTTCTGTTTTGGACTCCCCAGTCATTGCATACATCCTTCCTATGTTTCATATGTCAAGCTTGTCATCCCAGGAATCAATCTAGTAAGCCTTCATTGTATTCCCTCCTTGCCAGAACATCCTTCCTCAAATAAGGAGACTAAAACTGCACCCAATATTCCAGGAGTGGTCACACCAAGGCCCTACATAATTGCAGCAAGACATCCTTGCTCCTGTACTTGAATCCTCTCACTATAAAGGCCAACATACCATTGACCTTCTTGACCATCTGCTGCACCTGCATGCTCATTTTCAGCAACTTGTATGCAATGACACCAGGTCGCATTGCACCTCCTCCTTTTCCAATCTATCACCAATCAGATAATAACCCATCTTCCTGTTTTTGCCACCAAAGTAGACAATCTCACATTTATCCACATATACGCCATCTGCCATGCATTTGTCCACTTACTCGATTTGTCCAAATTGCACTGAAATACTCTGCATCCCCTTCACATTTCATTCTCCCACCCAGCTTTGTGTTTGTCTGAAAACTTGAAGATATTACCTTTAGCTCTGTCATCTAAATGATAAATATACATTGTGAAACTTTGATCTCTGTGGTACCCCACCGATAACTGGCTGCCACTGTGGGCGGCATGGTGGCACAGTGGTTAGCACTGCTACCTCACAGCGCTGGAGACCTGGGTTCAATTCCCGCATCAGGCGACTGACTGTGTGGAGTTTGTGCACGTTCTCCCCGTGTCTGCGTGGGTTTCCTCTGAGTGCTCTGGTTTCCTTCCACAGTCACAAAGATGTGCAGGCCAAGTGAATTGGCCATGCTAAATTGCCCATAGTGTTAGGTAAGGGGTAAATGTATGGGTGGGTTGCGGGTCAGTGTGGACTTGTTGGGCCGAAGGGCCTGTTTCCACACAGTAATGTAATCTAATCTAAAAAAAAGACCTATTTATTCTTACGCTGTGATCCCTGTTTGTAAGTCAGTTCTTTATGCATGCCAGTACAGTACTCCAATCCTATGCACTCGACCTTTACATTCTAACCTTTCATGTGGGACCTTCTGAAAGCCCAAGTAAACCACATTCACTGGCTCCCACTATCGACCCTACTCATTACAGTCTTGAAAAATTCCAGTAGATTTGTCAAATGTAATTTTCCTTTGGTAAATCCAGGCTGATTCTGTCCACTGTTTTCAAAGTGCTCTGCTATTACGCCTTCTATAATGTATGCCAGCATTTCCCCTACTACTGATTCAGGCTAGCAAGTGTATAATTCCCTATTTATTTTTCTGCTGCCTTTATTGTTCAGGTTGCTCAGATTTGAAAAATTAACTTGTTTTTATTTGAAGCTCTAAGCTATTCATTTTGCACTAAGTCTGCTGTGAGAAAATATTATATTCAAAGCAGGTTAGACGAGTCTTTGGGGAAAAAAGGGCTTGATCGAAAGGGATTGGGATTTTGGTATGACAATGGATAAGGAATTTCACAAAAATGCTGATCCTTAAGGCAGGTAAGTCAGTATACTGAGGAAAGAATGCTGATTGAATGAAGATATAATGAAAAAATTGAATCATAATATCCCACTGAGAGTAGTTACCTGAGGTTGCTTGTGATTCTGTGTTGCTGGCATAATTGGACGTCTCAACAGATGCAAAGCGAAAATCGAGCCATTGTGCAGTTCTATCGACCCTCAACCTAATGAACACCAGAAATGCAAGTGCAATTTGGCCAGAGTTAAAGGTGGTCTGATATGAATATCCCATTTTCCATCTTGACTGACCAGATTGTGTAGAGAGCAGGGAATGGAACAGCAGCCTGCCATCTGCTAGATGGGGATCAAATAATAGGTTTCAGAGTCCCTAATTAAACAAAATTGCAATCTTGCTGCCAATTCTGACCACATAGTATTAAATTTGGCCTGAGAAAGCTTCCATTGGACCAGCCAATGACAGATGGTGGGGTGTTGTTGTTATGCCTTGGGAGAAAGTCAAGTGAAAGTCCAATGTCAGGTATAAAAAGTCAAATATAACTGCTGATGAAAGTGGCAAATCCCTGGGGGACAACTGCAAGTGAACAGCAAGGGTTCCTCCAGGTTACGTAAATGCAGTGTTTGTATTTTACTGTGACATGTTTAAAAAAGAAAAGAACTTGGGGGCTGGGGAAATACTTCTTGGAATGAATTCTTCATTCAGCATAATCCTGGGTGTTAATAGATCAGCAGCCATTTCCCACAATTTTTTATATACAATGGACTGGACTTGTTTTCTGTGGCCTCCCAAAATGAACCGTGATCTTTTTTTCTTAGAAGAAAGATTTCTTAAACATTATCTTTGTTTTTCTAACAAAAACTTGCCCTTTATGAAAATTCCTTTAAATGCAATTTACACTGTCGTCCTCTGTAATTAAAGTCGCATTTTACTTGCATTTACAGCTTAAAAATAATGAGGAACAAAGGAGAGTTTCTACTGCCCACTATAATGCATGTTTATACAAAGTTAACTTAGCTTTCTGATGGCAACCTTCAGTGATCCATTTAAGGGCTTCAATTGCCCACCAGACAACAAAGCTGCAAATTGCTGCTGCCATTACATGTAACCAATGCTTGAAAAGGGGGAGAAGGTGAGGACGGTAGAAGTTGGGAATCAGAGTCGAGAGTGCAGTGCTGGAAAAGCACAGCCAGTCAGGCAGCATCCGCAGAGCAAGAAAATTGAAGATTTGGCCATATGCCCTTCATCAGGAATGAGGCTTGTGGGCCAGGGTTCTGAAAGATAAATAGGAAAGGGGGGGGGTGTGGGTTAGGTCTGGGGGGAAGGTAGCTGAGAATGTGATAGGTAGATGAAGATGGGGGAGAACATAGAACATAGAAAAGTACAGCACAGAACAGGCCCTTTGGCCACAATGTTGTGACAAGATTAATCCAAATATAAAATAAAATAACTTAACCTACACACCCCTGAATTCACTGCTAGCCATGAGCATGTCCAGCAGTCGCTTAAATGTCCCCAATGACTCTGCTTCCACCACCACCGCTGGCAATGCATTCCATGCATTCACAATTCTCTGTGTAAAGAATGTTCCTCTGACATCCCCTCTATACCTTTCTCCTAATGTCTTAAGAACTATGACCCCTCGTGCCAGTCAATCCTGCCCTGCTGAAACATCTCTGGCTATGGACTCTATCCATGCCTCTCATTACCTTGTATAACTCGATCAGCTGGAAGGTATGAAGAGTGGTTAGGGAAGCTGGAGGGTGGGTAGGGTTCAACAGTACGGTTTGAGGCTTGGCTTTGCTGTTGCTCTCCCTTGTAAAATGGCTGTTTCTTTGTATACAGCTGTCAATGTTAACTTTTTTTTTGAAAACTGTGTATTGTTTATTAAAATAATATACCTCGATCAGGTCACCTTTCTTCCTCCTTCTCTCCAGAGACAAAAGTCCAAGCTTAGTCAACTTCTCTTCATAAGGCAAGCCCTCCAGTCCAGGCAACATCCTGGTAAACCTTCTTTGCACTCTATATCTTTCCTATAGTAGGGCGACCAGAACTGGACACAACATTCCAAGTATGGTCTCACCAGGGACTTGTAGAGCTGTAGCAAAACCTCGCGGCTCTTAAGCTCAATCTCCCTGTTAATGAAAGCCAAAACACCAAATGCTTTCTTAACAACTCTATCCATTTGGGTAGCAATTTTGAGGGATCTATGTACTTGAACTCCAAGTTCCCTCTGTTCCTCCACACTGCCAAGAATCCTGCCTTTAATCCTATATTCAGCGTTTGAGTTCGACCTTCCCAAATGCATCACTTCACTTTTATCCAGGTTGAACTCCGTCTGCCATTTCTCAGTCCAGCTCTGCATCCTGTCTATGTTGCGCTGCAGCCTGCAATAGCCCTCAATACTATCAACATCTCCAATCTTTGTGTCATCTGCAAATTTACTAACCCAACCCTCAACCTCCTCATCCAAGTCATTTATAAAAACTACAAAGAGCAGAGGCCCAAGAACAAAGCCCTGCGGGACCGCACTCAACACTGACCTCCAGGGAGAATACTTTCCATCTACAACCACTCTCTGCCTTCTGTCAGTTAACCAATTCTGAGTCCAGATAGCCAAATCTCCCTGTATCCCTTCTTGAAAAGAGGAACAACATTCGCCTCCTTCCAATCCCCTGGTACGACTCCTGTGGAGAGTGAAGAGGAAAATATCCTTGCCAGTGGCTTAGCAACCTCCTTTCTCACTTCCCAGAGCAGCCTAGGATAAATCTGGCCTGGCCCTGGGGACCTATTAAACTTAATGTTCACCAAAATTTCCAGCACATCAACTTCATTAGTCTTGATCTGTTCAAGCCTGTATCCCAGCTCCTCAAAGTTCTCATTCACAACAAGGTCCCTTTCCTTAGTGAAAACCAAGCAAAACACTCATTTAGGGCTTCCCCTTTCTGCTCAGACTCCACGCACAAGTTCCTTATGCTATCCCTGATTGGCCCTCCCTTCTCCCTGATCATTTTCTTATTCCTCACGTATGAGTAAAATGCCTTTGAGTTCCCCCTAATTTTTCTTGCCAAGCCTTTTTCATGCCCCCTCCTGGCTCTCCTCAGGCCATTTCTGAGCTCCTTTCTAGTAAGTCTGTAATCATCTAAAGCTGTGCTAGATCCTTGCTTCCTCCACCTTATGTAAGCTGCCTTCTTCCTTTTGACGAGAAGCTTCTCTGTTCTCGTCATCCAAGGTTCCTTAATCTTACCCCTTCTTACCTGTCTCAGAGGAACAAATTTGTGCATCACTCGCAACAACTGCCCCTTAAATAGTCTCCACATGTCTGTTGTGCCCTTTCTGTGGAACAATTGCTCCCAGTCTGTACTTCCCAACTCCTGTCTAATAACGTAATTTCCTTTTCCCCAGTTAAATATCTTCCCTTGGTGACTGCTCCTTTCCTTCTCCAAGGCTATGGTAAATGTGACACAGTTGTGATCACTGTCACCAAAGTGTTCTCCCACTGCAAGACCTGACACCTGTCCTGGCTCATTGCCGAGCACTAAATCCAAAATGGCCTCTCCTCTCGTCGGTCTGTCTACATGCTGAGTAAGGAAACCCTCCTGAATACACCTGACAAAAATGGCTCCATCCAAAGCATCTGCATTAAGGAGGTTCCAGTCAATATTGGGAAAGTTGAAATCACCCATAACAACAACCCTGCTACATCTGCATTTTTCCAAAATCTATCAGCCTATGAGTTCTTCAATCTCTCTACTGCTATTAGGGGGTCTGTAGAAACCCCCCAATGAGGTGGCTCTTCCCTTGCTGTTCCTAACTTGCACTCGTACTGACTCGGTAGACATTTGTTTCTGTAGCTGTGATGCACTCTCTGATTAGCAATGCTATACCCCCTCCTCTTTTTCCACCCTCCCTGTTCTTTTTAAATGTTCTAAACCCTGGAACATCAAGCAACCGTTCCTGCCTCTGTGAAATCTACATCTCCATTATGGCCACAACATCATAGCCCCAAGTACTGATCCATACTCTTAAATTCATCACGCTTACATCTGACACTCCTTGCATTAAAGCAGACACACTTTAAATGATCCCTTTGTTTCATTGGGTGAGAAACCTTCCCGATAGATTGACTACATCCTGTCACTGCACCATTTGCAACTGCAGGTGATAGGTCAGAGAGGAGGGTGGAGCGAATAGATGGGAAAGGCGATGGGATCGAGAGGGTAGGGCTGGTTTGGAGGCTTGGGACTGGGAAACCGTGAAGGGAGGGGAACAGATGAACCTAGTGAAATCCACATTGATCCTGTGAGGTTGCAGGGTCCCAATGCGGAAGATGGGGCGCACTTCGTCCAGGTGTCAGGTGGTTAGGGTTTGTCGATGGAGGAAGTCCAGGACATGTGTTGAAGTGTTCAGCCACGGGGCAGTGGGGTTGATGGGTGCGGATGTCCCAGTGGTGTTCTCTGAAATAATCCGCAAGTTGACGTTCTGTCTTGCCGATGTAGAGACCACATAAGGTGCAACAGATACAGTAGATGAGAGGCAAAAGATTTAAAAGGGACTTTAAGGGAAACATTTTCATTCAGAGAGTGGTGCATGTATGAAATGAACTGCCAGAGGAAGTGGTGGAGGCTGGTCCAATTACAACATTCAAAAGGATGATTATATGAATAGGAATGGTTAAGAGGGATATGGCAAATGCTGGAAAATGGGACTAGACTTATTTAGAATATCTGGTCAGCAAGGACGTGTTGGACAAAGAGTGTTTCCATCTCTTTGACTCTATCAGCATACTCAAACTCTAAAAGGTCTTGGTTTCATCCTTAAAAATTGGTAACCTTGACTTTTGTTTTCTAAAATGGCTGATCTATTTCTTCCTGATTTTTTCTATGTATTTGTGTGTTGGCTTTTTAAGACCTGAGTGTCTCTGGGCTATTGAATAGGCTTTCATTGCCCAATGTACATTCACAAAATCATTTTTTTAAAAAAAGTGATCACTTTTTTTTAAACTGCCCCTCTATGAGAGCTTCAGGTTCACTGTTCATTTATGTGTCTTTATTTTATCTCACAGGGGCTTGGCTATTTTCTGAAAGTCAAGTCGTCAGAGTCTCAAAGAATCATAGTCATCCAGCACGGAAACAGACCCTTCGGTCCAACCAGTCCATGCCAACCAGAATTCCAAACTAAACTAGTCCCACCTGCCTAAACTTGACGCATTTCCCTCCAAACATTACTTATTCAAGTCCTTATCTGAATGTCTTTAAATGTAACTGAATCCACATCCACCACTTCCGCTGGAAGTTCATTCCATATACAAACCACTCTCTGTGTAAGAAAAAAAAATGCCCTCATGTCTTTTTAAACTCTTTTCTCCTATCACGTTTAAAATATGCCCCCCTCCGCCAATCTTGAAATCCCACACCCTAGGAAAAAGACACCAGCCACTCACCTTATCTATATCCCTCATTATTTTATAAACCTCCAAAAGGTCACCCCACACCATCCTACCCATACATTTCTACAACGTTTTCTCAGAATTTTGTGGCACTTATTCAAAATGATATTTACAGTGCATTTTATTCTCACTGAAGTAATTTATTCATAAATTGGTCACTTTTATAATGCTTATCACACTCCTATATTTAACAATAGGAAAAACGATACATCATTCTGCCTGTCTTGCATGTAACAAACAAATACAACTTGCCTCAGTTACAGCAAAACACTTGGTATTATGTGTTTTGTGTTTCAAACTTTCAAATTAGGTTTTCACTTGTTTTCTCATAGTAATCAACTTTCTCCTTCTTTCACCCTGGCCCTTAAAACCTACCAATTTCGCTGTTGATTTGTCACACTCCCAATACAGTTTAACACAAACGTGTATATTAATAATCTCTCAGATATAAAATATACTTATTAATGTATTCACTGGAGTATTGTGTTTCAATTCCCACAGTCTATTCAGTAATAGACAAATAAAGCACCAGGAACCATGTTGCCTCTGAGCTTCATGCCTGCCAACCAAGCTAACACCATGCACGTGAAAAGTATTAGATGCCTTGTGAAACAATAATATGTCTCTAGGCTGGTTTACATTGACAACTGATCCTGCTTGATGTGGCTGTGCACGCGACTACGACAGCAACAGATGGGTTTGCACCCTGTAAGTGGGCAGTGGAGAAGATCAGGAGCTGTCATTTGAGTTTGTTTGACACAGCGCACTGGTCGGATAAGTTATGGGGTGGGGAATGGGAGCTTGGTGGGCGCAAATATTTGCTTCTGAGACCATTTTCTACAATTATTGCAGTTCTGAAGGGTCACTAGATGTTACCGCTGCTTTCTCTCCACTGATGTGGAGTCTCTCCAACAGTTTGTTATTGTTTGAGATCTTCAGCATTCAGCAGTTGTTTCATTTTCATGGTACAATTATTTATTTAATACGATTTGACTGATGTCCCAGAAATGCATGAAAAACTGAATCATATTTTTGAAGGACCAGCGACTCAAGGGTTATGAATTGCAGATGAGGAAGTGCAGTTGAAGCCATAACCACATGAGCCATGGTCTTATCAAATGGTATAGCAGACTCGAAGAGGAAATGGGATTCTGGATCAGTGGTGCTGGAACAGCACAGCAATTCAGGCAGCATCCGAGGACAGGCAAAATCGACGTTTCGGGCAAAAGCCCTTCATCAGGAATAAAGGCAGAGAGCCTGAAGCGTGGAGAGATAAGCTAGAGGAGGGTGGGGGTGGGGAGAGAGTGGCATAGAGTACAATAGGTCAGTGGGGAAGGAGATGAAGGTGATAGGTCAGGGAGGAGAGGGTGGAGTGGATAGGTGGAAAAGGAGCTGGGCAGGTCGGACAAGTCCGGACTGGTCAGGGGATCGAGTTGCGGGAGGTTAGAAGCTAGGATGAGGTGGGGGAAGGGGAAATGAGGAAACTGCTGAAATCCACATTGATGCCCTGGGGTTGAAGTGTTCCGAGGCGGAAGATGAGGCGTTCTTCCTCCAGGCGTCTGGTGGTGAGGGAGCGGCGGTGGAGGAGGCCCAGCACCTCCATATCCTTGGCAGAGTGGGAGGGGAGTTGAAATGTTGAGCCACTGGGCGATTTGGTTGATTGGTGCGGGTGTCTCGGAGATGTTCCCTAAAGCGCTCTGCTAGGAGGCGCCCAGTCTCCCCAATGTAGAGGAGACCGCATCGGGAGCAACGGATACAATAGATGATATTAGTGGATGTGCAGGTAAAACTTTGATGGATGTGGAAAGCTCCTTTGGGGCCTTGGATAGAGGTGAGGGAGGTGGTGTGGGCGCAGGTTTTACAGTTCCTGCGGTGGCAGGGGAAAGTGCCAGGATGGGAGGGTGGGTCGTAGGGGGGCGTGGACCTGACCAGGTAGTCACGGAGGGAACGGTCTTTGCGGAAGGCGGAGAGGGGTGGGGAGGGAAATATATCCCTGGTGGTGGGGTCTGTTTGGAGGTGGCGGAAATGTCGGCGGATGATTTGGTTTATGCGAAGGTTGGTAGGGTGGAAGGTGAGCACCAGGGGCGTTCTGTCCTTGTTGCGGTTGGAGGGGTTGGGTCTGAGGGCGGAGGTGCGGGATGTGGATGAGATGCGTTGGAGGGCATCTTTAACCACGTGGGAAGGGAAATTGCGGTCTCTAAAGAAGGAGGCCATCTGGTGTGTTCTATGGTGGAACCGCTCCTCCTGGGAGCAGATACGGCGGAGGCGGAGGAATTGGGAATACGGGATGGCATTTTTGCAAGAGGTAGGGTGGGAAGAGGTGTAATCCAGGTAGCTGTGGGAGTCGGTGGGTTTGTAGAAGATGTCAGTGTCAAGTCGGTCGTCACTGATGGAGATGGAGAGGTCCAGGAAGGGGAGGGAGTTGGCCCATTCGAACATAAATCTGTTTTAGAATTAGAAGCAAAGAATAACAGAATCAGCTGTACCGCAGATGTAGCAAATGGGGAAAGTGGTAATTAGGAGACATATTAGTATAAGACCGAGCATTTTAATAAGACTTAGTAAAATGATTTTTGATCCAGTTAGCTTCAGACAAACTAATTATGTACAGGGGTGGGGAAAAAAAAATAAGGAATGCTGCTTTGGAGATGAAAGAATTTATCATGGAGAGAGTACAAGTTGAGTTTATCACTCAAACTTTTTGTGATGCCTGCCCTTACTAAAGACGACCCTATTAGTATTTGCTTGTAAACACACACAAGCCAATTAGTTCACAAAGAAACCTAACAAAATTTAGGCTCAACTTTTTGTATATAGCAATACTATGTTAATCACAAATCCACGCATGCAGATGAGGCTAGACAACTAGGCTATGACTCAAAACATTTTATTCAATGCATTCTACAGCACAGAATAGAAGAGGCTGTAAGCAAAGTATACTGAGTAAACAATGACAATCTCAATGTGCATACTAAACTAGCGCTTTCCCTCACATCTTATTAAATTTTATTTAAGTATGATGCTTCTGTATAAAATGAGAATTAATATTGACTTCAATAAGACTCTTCCTGCACACTCCAGTTCCAAAGAAGAGTGATGAACAAAGGGAAGTACAGCAGAGGAACGGGCCCTTTGGTCCTCCAAGCCCATGCCGATCATCATGCCCTAATTAAACCAGAAAAAAAAACAAATCTTTTATTCAGTCCACAATTGGACTTTATGTTGTAGAAAAAGGGAGGAGGTAACAAGTGAACAGATGCTTAAGATGATTCAAAGCCAAAGGCAAATGGAGTGCTAAATATAGTAGTGCAGAGATTTCTCGGTGTCTGATCCCAGCTCTGTCTTACTGCATATGATTTCAATTTACTTTTACAGAGGACAGGCATGGACCTCATCAGTTCTGCAAAGTTTTCCACCTCATAATTCCCCGCTGTCCTGGCAGACATCACTTCCTCGTAGTGTGGCTATTTTTTTCTCCTCTTCAGAGTCTCTTCTTAACTACTTTCACGATTCTTCTGACTGTTTACATCAGTTCTACAATTTCTAGCTAAATCACCTCCATCCATCATAATGGCATATGCTCTCTGCTGCTTCCTTGAAAGAAAGTCTGAACATTCCCCACTTACTATCACTTTCCTCTGCTTTGCTTATTCACAATTTTTGATCAATTTCTACTTTAAGTCATCTCAAAGTAAAGAAGTGCCCTGGCTGTGGTACTTGCCTGATTGTCTCTTTGTGGGCTATGTGGTGCAATCCATATTCCAGTCCTGCTCCAGTTCCCTCCCACAACTTCCTCCAATGCACCAGTGTAACTTTCTGCACTCACCCAGATTTGGAAAAATTAATCAAATCTGCTTCCAAAGTCCATGCATCTCACACCTCCATCTTTAACTCTTCACTTTGTTGGCTTCACAGTTTCCATTTTTGGGTAATGGACTAATTACAGACTAACCCACTCCTATTTTCCCTGTCGATGGCCTCCTTCTTTAAAGACCATAATTTCCGTTGCCACGTGTTTGAAGATGCCCTCCAATGCATCTCATCCACATCCCTGCACCTCCGCCCCACCCCAATAACCACAACAAGGACAGAGCCCCCCTGGTACTCACCCTCCACCCCACCAACCTCGGCATAAACCGCATCATGTGCCGACATTTCCGCCACCTACAACTGGACTCCACCACCAGGGATATATTTCCCTCCCCACCCTTATCCACTTTCCGCAAAGACCATTCCCTCCGTAACTACCTGGTTAGGTCAACGCCCACAACAACCCACCCTCCCCTCTTGGCACTTTCCCTGCCACCGCAGGGATTGCAAAACCTGTGCCCACACCTCCAGCCAAGGCCCCAAAGGAGCTTTCCACATCCAAAGTTTCACCTGCACATCCACCAATGTCACTTATTGTAACCGATGCTTCCTGTGCGGTCTCCTTCACATTGGGCAGACTGGACACCTTCTCGCAGAGTGCTTTAGGGAACATCCTGGGACACCCGCACCAATCAACCCCACCACCCCGGGCCCAAACATTTCAACTCCCCTCCCCCCACTCTGCTGAGGACATGCAGGTTCTGGGCCTCCTCCATCACCGCCTGATGCCTGGAGGAAGAACACCTCATCTTCCACTTCAGAACACTTCAACCCCAGGGCATCAATGTAGACTTCACCAGTTTCATTTCCCCTCCCCCCACCTTACCCCAGATCCAACCTGCCAGCTCAGCACCATCCTCATGACCTATCCTGCCAATCTTCCTTCCCACCTATCCACTCCATCCTCCTCTCCGACCTATCACCTTCATCCCCACCTCCAACCATCTTAGCTACCTTCTCCCCAGCCCCACCCCCTCCCATTTATCTCTCTATGCCAGAGGCTCCCTGCCTCATTCCTGATGAAGGGCTTTTGCCCGAAACATCGATTTTCCTGCTCCTCGGATGCTGCCTGAGCTGCTGTGTTTTTCCAGCACCACTTTAATCTGGACTCCGATCTCCAGCATCTGCAGTCCTCACTTTCGCATACACTTCCTCACACCCTACTTCTTGTAAGGAAACCATTCCAATTTCCCAATTTTTTGGTTTCCAACACAGCTTTTCTAATGGTGCCACTTTCCACAGGAGTGATTTTCATGCGCGTTCCTTTATGCTCAAAAGGACAAATTCCCACCAGTGCTCAGTAAATCTGACCCATTTCCCGCACTTCAATCTTCACCCCTTCCCCATCCCATGTGGAACAATGATAACAATAAGGTCCTCCTTGTCCTCATTTGCAAGTGTATCCTGCCTCCTCAAGGGGTGACCCACTTTCATTTCAATCACCTTCAGCAAGATGTCATCAACACATCATCCAATCTCATCAGCATTCAGCAAGGACCATCCCCTGCATGACATTGTGGTTCTTTAGATCATTTCCATAACCTCAACAACCTCCCACACTCCCGAACCAGCACCTTCCTTTCTAGGCACAGATGTAATACTAGTCCCTTTACCACCTCATTCCTCAGTTTAAAACCAAAACTTGTATACTTTTCAATCCAGTCTAATGCATCTGCTGCTCACATTGTGATCTTGTGTACTTTGAGACCAAATGCTGACTAGGTGATTGCTTTGTTGAACATCTTTGCTCTGTCTGCAAAAAACAATCCTGACTTTGCTGTCTTTTACCATTTCAATGCATCAGTATGTGCTTAGGCCAACATCTGCAATGGCCAGCTGCAATGTTCCAGCAAAGTTCAATGCCTGCTGGATGAACAGCAACTAATTTTCTCCTTGATTCTCTTTCCTTCTTGATTCCTGAAGGCATTTTATAGCCTTCAGGAATCAAGCGTTCAACAACTTCAGCCTACAAACATCCTCTACTTTGATTACAACTCTCCTCCTCTGTTCTTACTGAAATGTTTGCTGTTAGTAGAGCAGACTTATTTTCTGCTATTGACACCCACCAGCAACACTAACTCATCACTAATAGCCATTCTCTACTACCATTAGCACTCCCTTTGACTTTCATTGAGGCACCCATACCATCTGTTCTACATCCTTTGCCATCCCCTTTTTCTGCAGCATTAAAGAAATCCCATTTTTTAAAACCCCTTTAAAGGGAGGAGTCACATTGGTCTTGGAATGATAAATATTTATCTCTCCAAACAGACCTGTTGAGTTGCTCTAACAATTTTTCACATCTCCAGCCCTCTCAGTAGTTCATGTCTACTTTGCTAATTGCTTCTTTCTATCGACATATATCACCAGGACATTTGGATGCAAGAAAGGGAAGCAACAAAATAATCTAGGCAAAAGCACATGAAATCCCTGTCACTTATGACACACTCACACCAGTCTCAGACCACTTTTGCATCAATGCAATAACACCCTCGAGTAAAAGGTTGGGAGTGGAAGAAGGTAAGTGAACGGAACATTTCTTGTGTGCTCTTAATCAAAATTGTATGTTCTTTTTTCCTCCAAAGGTAGGTCTTTTCAAGAAAAAAAATCTCTGCTTACAGTAGGTATGATGCCAAAAGGATCTCTATTATTGAAGTATAGTTGTCTTCATTTGAGCCAATGAACAAATATCAAACTGAGAACAACTGACAACTTTCAACGCACTTTTAGAATTAACCTTATCAAAAATTAGAATGTTTCAGGGAACCACAAAGTACAATTCTTCATTTTCAAGTGCAGGTAAAGAGATGAGTTCTCTAAACAACAGTATTGCTCCTGCAATAAATATCAATACAGAATTCCACGCCTGGGCACAGAGATTAGAAACTGCACAAAATGTGCTTGTATGTGAACAAAATATCAATGAGTCTCCTTTGATTGTCAAATCTTGGGATGATGTGCAAAATTTCCTTCACCAGAAGAATAAAGATCAATTCTTATCTTCACCTTATTTAATAAGAACACAGTACAAACTTTATTCCTTTCAAGTAATAAATCTCTAATTGTCAAGGTAAGGAAACAAGGGAGAATAACTGGCATCAAGGTAAGTAATACTGCATATTGCAGAGAAGTGCTGAGAAACTGGATGTCATCACAATGAATTCATCTTCAGACTTGCAAAAGGTGCTGCTTTCAAGAGTTCAGTGATTTCAGAAACAAGTTTTTATGATAATATTCTTCTATAAAATAGAGTACTTAGAATTCTTGGGTTTGTCAAGAGTTGCAATAATACTCGTGCTCAGATTTCTACAGTGTTTAAAAGCTTTGTAGAGTACACAAAACTCTAAGTCATTACAATGCAGTCATTGTCTACACTACAATAATTCAGGCTTGGTGCCTGTTCCAGGTAATCTACAAATCAAGTAGTTCTCAAAACAAATGTCAATCTGTGAAATGGTTTAACCACTGAAAACTGTACCAGTTAATTTTATTTCATGTATTTAGGGCAGAGATGGACACATTTTTAAAAACAGTAAGGAAACCACATGCCATGAAGACAAGGGGCAAAAGTGGAGTTCAGGATTCTTAAAATCAGCCACAATCTCATTGAATGGTGGAGCAGCCTCCTTCAGCTCCAACATCATAAGGTCTTTATGGTCATTTACACTAAAACACAAGATAATCAGTAAATAGGATACACAATATAGCCTGCCTGGCACAAATTTTCATAGGAAGGTTCTTTATTTTGTGTAGAACATTTAACCAGTTACTTTTTACAAAAGCTGAATAAGTCATATTCTTAAGTGATCAGAATGTAAGGAAAATATGTTTACATATTCATATCACTAATAATTCAAATTTAAGTTTACAATATATTTCTTCTTTAAAAATAACATGTTCACAGTAAACTCCAAGCTACAAACTATAAATAAAGGTATAATGAAATCTTCTAGATTTTATCAGATAAAATAACCTGGTATCCAGTGACATGCTAAATCATTGCCTGATATCCTGGGAAATCATGAGCATGAGTAGCTAATATTCTTTCGTGCAAAGCACAGGGGGACACCCCATTTGTCCATCTAGCAAAACTTGCTTCTTTCACTTCTAATATTTCTCAGGACTTGCAATTTTACATGTTGAAACTTCAAGATATTGTACATTAATGTGTTAATTTAGTTAACAGAAAAGCAGCAGAAAGGTATCAATAACTTACTCCTGGATTGTGTATAAAGAAAATCAAACTTTAAAAATGTTTCAATTTTTATTTCAGCAACGCAAAGCACAACACATAAAAGTCAACATAAAAATGAGATCTTTTTCTTAAAAAAAACTAATTTTCAGAACAACTTCATTGTAAAGAATCAGACTTTAATAAAAAGTAAAGCAGAGGACAATCATAATAAGATTGCTTTTTTTTAACATTTACTTAGGTGTTTTCTTTTCCCATGGCCTGTCAAAACTGAGGGAGAAGTTTGAGTGCCCATTTCAACCATCTCTACTTTCTTCAAATTCCTTCTTGCTTCCGACTTCTTGGCTTTAAATAGAAAGACATCACATCTTACTAAAGAGACAAATATTTCTGTAGATTTTTCAAAGACAGTTATTTTGTTGCTGCTCTCTCACTTTGCACAACAAAACAACCGAGGTAACAGGAACAGTTGAAAATTAAAGAGAAGCCACTAATTAAAGACAAAAAAAAGCAAACATCACCAACTAAAATCAACAAGATGAAAAGAAAACTAAATTGGCGACATAAACATTTACAGAATATATGAAGGTTGGTTTCTTCATTAGTCAAGACTTAAACCATCACTAAATATCAGCCCCGAACCTGAAACTTGCCAAGGACACTGGCCCTGATTTTGAAACAAAACTGCCAATGCTATTACCAATCCTCTAACTGGCAGCAATTTCTGAAGTACACCAGGGGAAGTTAAATTTGAAATCCTGAAATTGCTGTCAGTAATCCTGTGTTTCCCCAAAGAATGCACTATTCAGACCTCCTCCCGTTCCCTCCATTCAGCCCCTCATTTAGTAATGGCAAACTAAATACATAATTCTTTTAAAGTTCACATTTAAAGTTAGCTGCAAATCAATTCCATTTGAATGTTTAAAACATTTGTTAGCTACCTATAATATTTAAAAATAAGTGGAAGATTTCAGTGTTTTTCACTTCCTGGTTTGCTCTGAGAACATTTCAATGTGACCGGTTGCTTAGTGTGCTTGATAGGATTACCTTTCTGAAAGTGTTGGGGTCTGTATGACTTGGGACCAGGTTAAAACTTAAGTTGGGGCATAAGGTAAGACAGATTTTTGTATGCAGCGTGTTTTGTGGTCAGCAGCAAGTGCTATTGATTCATGTCAACCTCAAAATCCAGCTCATTATTCTTCTTTCTTTCAATTACTAATGAACATTAGTGCAGCTCAAAGGCAAAAACAATAAAGAAATTCTCCTCTGAATGGAAATTCTAATTGCGAGAATGAAACTTGCACTTTTTAGAACCTTACCTAGCTCTTGATGACAGTTTGTCATTCTGCAGAATATAAAGAATACAATGCATGGTTTTCAGTTTGGTTTAAGTGTAATGTTTGGTTTTACAGTTCTGTAGATTAATTCACCAGCTATATACTTTAACTTTTTTAATATAGAAGAGTACATCCCCATTGTAAAAAGCCCTTCAATTGTCTATTGCTTCACATCTGCCATTAACAGACAACTCAGCAATATGTCTGCACGGTATTCTTAAATTTTGTGATGGCTTACTATAAGCTTTAAAAACCTTTCAAATCCTCAACTTCTAAGTACCACACATTAAATATGCAAACTTCAATGAACCACAAGGATTATTAAATTCAACATGAACCTGAGAAAATGCATAGATGGAATCTCCACATGTTTATTAAATTTTGTACAGTCTCCTTAAGTTTTGTTTACTGCAACAATGTCAGATTTTCCACAGGTGGTAACTGTAAAAACTTAGAAAAATCACTCTTAAAACAAAGAAAATAATAAGCATCAAAAACTTA
This sequence comes from Chiloscyllium plagiosum, assembly GCF_037043375.1. Classification (NCBI taxonomy): domain Eukaryota; kingdom Metazoa; phylum Chordata; class Chondrichthyes; order Orectolobiformes; family Hemiscylliidae; genus Chiloscyllium; species Chiloscyllium plagiosum. Next base: position 27,330,056 of record NW_028270146.1, read on the forward strand.
AGATTTTAATTTGGACATGGAAGAATTTACTGAACAGCAAGAAATCAAATTACATATTTATGTACATTGCAAGTTACAGTCTATATAGTCAGCCAGTCTATGCTTATATATCTATGATGACACAGTAGGTGGTCACCTGGCCTGGAATCCATGCAAATTTCTATCCCAGCTCCCACACCTCAGATTCAAATCAGCTCCATTGTTCTACTCCAACTACATGGTACCTGTACCTGTTATTTCTCTCAATTACCATCAGATGCAGAGCAGAAGTAGCCATTCAACCTGAGTCCCCTCCACTTTCCTATCAACTCTCAATTCCATTATGAATTAGAAATCTGTCAATCTTAGCCTTGAATATACTTAATAGCCCAGCCTTGACAGACCTTTACGGTCAAGAATTCCATGTATTTATCAAGTAAAAATCTACTTCTTATCTGACTTAAATAGTAGACTCTTCACTTTGATACTCTGGTTCTAAATACACCTACAAGGAGAAACAACCTCTCCTGCATCTATCCTATTGATTCCCCCAAGAACCTCGTTTCAGTAAGGTCACCTCTCATTCTCCTGAAATCCAATGCATACAGGCTATTCAACTCATAAGTAAATCCCTCTGCAGCCAAACTCCATTCCATGTGAAAGTATTCATGGTTTCCAATTCCAACAGTTTCCTAGGTCGCAAGATCATTACCAATCCCTATGCAAATAAAGTTTTTTCCTATACACCCCTGTATCTCTTGCCAAAAATCTTTAATGTGTGTTCTTTAACGTTGACTCAGCTTTTTGTCTACTTCTTACCCATCTAAAGCCAACAATCTTGTACAGCTCTATCAGATCAGTCCGCAATGTGTTGGGCTCCAGGGACAACGATCACAGTTTCCCCAAACTAACCTTGCAGTTTAAACTGGGGACAAAAAGTTTCCTCTTCAACTGTGTTTTATTTTTTGTTGCATTAAAAGCATCGTTAACAAAAACTACGGGAAAAAGACAGAACATTATGCTGGATTTGTAGGGACTATTTTTTACCAAATGTCATAAGGGACCAAGATTTAGACGTTTAGATCAGAGTGGTGCTGGAAAAGCACAGCAGGTCAGGCAGCATCTGAGGAGCAGGAAAATCGACTTTTCGGGCAAAGGCCCTTCATCAGGAATGATGAAGGGCTTTTACCCGAAATGTCGATTTCCCTGCTCCTCGGATGCTGCATGACCTGCTGTGCTTTTCCAGCACCATTCTGATCTAAAAACTGTGGCTTCCAGCATCTGCAGTCCTAACTTTTGCTACCAAGATTTAGATGTTAATTGACATGTCCAGCTGACAATTCAAAAGGGTCTTGACTGCCTCAACACCCCAGTTTGATTGTGTTCTTACCTCTTGGAGATTTTCGCATTCTTTTTCCACCCTTTAACTCAGAATCAGAGGCATTGCCTTCATGATCAACAGTCTTTGAAGCACATCGTTTCTTTAAAAAAAAAGAAAGATATTGCTGGAGATCAATCATTGTCAGCAAAATTTTAGTCACTGTCTTTATGACATTAAATTAATTAGACAACGCTCAGACAAACCGAGTGATCTGTGGATGAGCTAGTTTCTAGAAAATTAGTACAGGGGCTCAAAAGTTTGAAAGCAGTAACACAAGATGGAATCTTGGGTAGTGTTGTGACATCAAAAGAGCTGGAGCTTACGCCAAACTGAAGTCTTAATAAGAAAGCTCTTACACTTACTCCTAACAAAAGCAGCTACAGTACTCAAAGTTTAATTCGAACATACATTAATAAAACTTCCAAAGCATATCACATTGATTTTCAAATTCAACTCAATAGATCAAAGCTCTCCTGCTATAGGAGGTTCATGATGATATACAAAGTGATAAGCACACTGATGGGTAGATTAAAAACAGCTTTACACACCAGGAGTAAAGCTACACTTGACTAAGATGTGATGGAGGCTAATGATATGCAACATTTTCTACTTAACCTGTTCAGAGATATTATTACACACCTCAAGTGCTGGTCAGACCTGAAGCTAGGACTCCTGATATCGAGAGATAGGGACACCACCACAGCACTAGAGCCTAGTAGTCCATTACGTTAAATAATTAGATTGTTAAGAAAACGAGTCACACAGTTTTGTAGCAGGATTTTAATTCCAAACAAAAGCTTTAAATTATCTGGTTAGATTGAGAAAGGTTACAGTAGATCGCTAAACCATGTTTTCATTCTCTCAAACCTATTGGCTTTGACATTAAGAGCTTGGTTTTAGTCCCAGAGTGGGAACACAATGAGAAAATCATGTATTTGAGTAGCACCAAGCAGACCTGACCAATTTTAATTGCTGGGCCACATTACCAGCTTCCTGAGCAAAATGGCTGGAAATCTGGCAAGAAGAGCAGCTGACCCACGTTCAGATGTGGGCAAACACAAACTTAACGAGACCGCAGCAGTATAGTTTGGCAAGACCATGGTGACTTTACCTTTTGAAAATAATTTTTTTTTTTACTGAGCCACCAATGGAGATTTTAGTGCAGAAAACAAATGCTTGATCACAGAGGGAAGTTGAGGAGAGAACACAGCAGAATTGGAGATGTTTATGATTGGAATTCAAGAAGACAATTCACCAACTGTGGAGCAATTAAACTCAGGAATACACAGGCTAGAAATGTTGGAGGCAATGCTGAGGAACAAGATATACATTTATTTGGAAAGGCAAGGGATAGTCAACATGGCTTTGTGCATGGGAAATCATGTCTCACAAACTTGATTGAGTTTTTTGAAGAAGTAACAAAAAGGATTGAGGAGGGCAGAGATGTCATCTATATGGACTTCAATAAGGCGTTTGACAAGGTTCCCCATGGGAGACTGGTTAGCATGGTTAGATCTCATGGGATACAGGGAGAACTAGCCATTTGGATACAGAACTGGCTCAAAGGGAGAAGGTAAAGGGTTGTTTTTCAACTGGAGGCCTGTGACCAAAGGAGTGCCACTAGGATCAGTGCCAGGTCCAATTCTTTTTATCATTTATATAAATGATTTGGATGTGAGCATGAGGTATAGTTAGTAAGTTTGCAAATGACACAAAATTGGAGGTGTAGTGGACAGCGAAGGTTACCTCAGATTACAAAGGGATCTTGATCAGATGGGTCAATGGGCTGAGAAGTGGCAGATGGAGTTTAATTCAGATAAATGTGAGATGCTGCATTTTGAGAGAGCAAATCTTAGCAGGACTTATACACTTAACAGTAAGGTCCTAGGGAGTGTCGCTGAACAAAGAGACCTTGCAGTGCAGGTTCATCGCTCTTTGAAAGTGGAGTTGCAGGTAGATAGGATAGTGAAGGTGGCATTTGGTATGCCTTCCTTTATTGGTCAGCGTATTGAGTACAGGAGTTGGGAGGTCATGTTACAGCTGTACAGGGCATTAGTTAGGCAACTGTTGGAATATTGCATGCAATTCTGGTCTCCTTCCTATCGTAAAGATGTTGTGAAACTTGAAAGGGTTCAGGAAAGATTTACAAGGATGTTGCCAAGGTTGGATGATTTGAGCTATAGGGAGAGGTTGAATAGTCTTGGGCTGTTTTCCCTGGAGCGTCAGAAGCTGAGGGGTGACCTTATAGAGGTTTACAAAATTATGAGGGGAATGGATAGGATGAATAGACAAAGTATTTTCCCTGGGTGGGGGGAAACCTATGAACTGGAGGGCATAGGTTTAGGGTGAAAGAAAAAAGATATAAAAAGAGACCTAAGGGGCAACTTTTTCACGTAGAGGATGGTACCTGCATGAAATGAGCTGCCAGAGGAAATGGTGGAAGCTGGTACAATTGCAACATTTAAAAGGCATCTGGATGGGTATACGAATAGGGAGGGTTTGGAGGGATATGGGCCAGGTGCTGGCAGGTGGGACTGGATTGGGTTGGGATATCTGGTCGGCATGGACGGGTTGGATTGAAGGATCCGTTTCTGTGTTGGACATCTCTATGGTTCTATAAGAGGGACGTGCAGAAATCAGAGTAATAGGGTGAAAGATATGGAATTATGGAAGGGCAAAATCTTGGAAGGCTTTAAAACTAAGGATAAGAATGTTAAAATTAAAGTATTGCTTGGGAGGGAGCCAATGCAAATCAGCTAGAAATGGGTGATAGACGAATGGGTCTTGGAGCTTCTTAGGATACGGACAAAAGACTCTTAGACAAGGTCAAGTTTAGCTAGCGTGAAAAGGTCGAGAAGTAGCCGGGAGAATATTCAAGTAATGGGAACAAAGACATGGATTCAGCAGCTCATTAGACTCACTGCAACAGTACATATTTTGGTATCAAAATTTTGAATAAAGCAATGAGTCAGTAAGGTGGAAAACATCAAGTTCCAATTGATCTAGCAGGCTGCAAGAAGCAACTTGGTCGTGGAGAATAGTCTATGTTCAAAGAGTGAAGGCAACCATGCGTACGTTAGATTATCTAAAAATTCTTCTTCAAAACAATGATTTGTATCAAATTCAGGCATTTTCACCGACAAGCATTTAATACTGCTCAGACGTTCAGTTCATACAAGTAATATAAAATGCAACAAATCTGCTTCATTGCTATAGTTTGACATCTTTATAATCACTGTAAAGACCACATTTTTATTTTTCTTTATTTTGTATTGTAATCAGTGCATCAAGTGTCTTATGAATAACCTCACCTGATGTTTACCTACAGCAGCACTCTTACTGCACTGTTTCGGTATAAGCCCCAAAGGGTGCATTTTGGTTGGAACTAAAAACACACATGGCTATTTGTTTACAAAGTCCAAAGAAAACTGCAACATTATACCTAACATGAATAAACTGAACTTTTAATAGTGGCTCAAAATCACTGCTCATCATTTGCTGGAGGTTAGGATTGTTTTAAAATTAATAACTGGTAGAACACTGAACTGCACTGATTTATACAATTTTAACCAGAGGAGACAAATGCAAAAGAAAATTCAGCACAACAATATCTCAAATAAGAAGCAGGTTCAGTGCAATTGCTGCAACAAACTTGGATGTGGTCTCAAGGCATCTCCTTCAACATTTTTAGATGAAACAGATGCAATCACTGCAACATGTTGTAAAAAAAAAGAAACAGCAATGTTCTCATGCACTCAAGAGCATAAATGTAACCACAGGCTAAAAGAGGCCATCATTTGGATCCATATTTGAAATGTGGCGCAGTCTGCCATCTCGCGTGGCTATAAACAATCTTGTGGCACAATTTTTAAGAGCAAGATGATTCTTCGCTCATGCCCTGGCTAATACTTCGACCCCAACTTACACTATTAACAGATTAAAAACCAAAAGAACTGCAGATACTGTCAATCTGAAACAAAAACATAAGTTGCTGGAAAAGCTCAGCAGGTCGGGCAGCAACTGTGAACAGAAATCAAGGTTAACATTTCAGGTCTGGTGACCAGTTCTGAGCAAGATTCACCAGACCAGAAACGTTAAACTTGATTTCTCTTCACAGATGCTGCTAGACCTGCTGAGCTTTTCCAGCAACTACTATTAACAGATTACTTGGTTATCTCAATTCTTTGTGGAGCATTGATGTGTGCAAACTGGCTGCAGCAATTCCAACTTCAGAATTTGGCTGCACTTCAATAATGTACTTCAGTGGTTGTAAAGCACTTTGGGATCTTAAAAGCCCTTTATAAATGCAAGTTTCTTTTCAGTGATTCAGGTTATTTGCAGGAGTAACTGGATGAACCTTTATGTTTCCAAGCGTACCACATAGGATGTTCAAATGAATTTGTTGCTGGACGCACACAAACACAAGATGGACAGAAATCAAAAACATTAATGACTTCAAATAGAAAACAACCAGGGTTTTCATATCTCGTGTCTAAAACATTGAACTCCTTATCATAATGAAATGAATCCTGTAGCAAAAACTCAACTCACAAAGTGTCATCTTAGATATCAATCTTTAATAAGGTTCTCCAAATTTGGTTGGTCATTGAACTTTATCTTTGTTCAAGCCACCTTTTTCAATATTCTTTATCTCAAGAATATTCTTTTCCTGCCAGAAGCAATATCCAATGTGTGCATGCCTCTGTTCAAATTTTTATTCTGATACACCGTGGAAGTATTTTGACCAGACTTTCACTCCAGCTAACAAACAAATAAATATGCCCAAATATAAAGCTCAGAAATACAGTTAGGAAAAATTGTTTCCTTTTTTGAACAGGACCAGTTAATGTTACTTCAATTTTAAGACATTTTATATGAAAACTCTTGATACATCATAACTGACACATTCATGAATGAATGCCCAATTCAGTGAACAGAATGAACATCAGAAAGATAATGAACAATAAAGTTACTGCATATGGTGTCAGGACTAATTTATGGCAACAAGTGCTTTGTAGATGATATCAAAAGCTATTTCAAGCTAACTGAATAGAATACCGATATACAGAAAACTTGCAATGTAAAATATAAAAGTAAATCAACTTTCATTCCTGGTTCCCTACGCTAGCTTACATTCTAAGAGGTCCCTTTCCCTCAGTACTGGCCCTTGCAATTTCATCACATCTCTGTAAACTGCTGACCCACCTGTTTTTGTGCGATCTCTTTCTTTTAAAAAGAAATTGGATACATTGCTATTTCCTATTTACCTACCTGTTCAGCAACTCAACAGTCAAATTTCTTCGAAGAGCTTTCCGCCCATGCCACCTGCACTTAAATGAACCCAGTCACAGTTACAAGTATTTTTACTGGTGATCAAAACAAACCCTTCTCAACTTTGTATTCCATAATTGCAGAGTTGATTTCTGTTCAAATTTTGTTCTCTAATGTTCAATCCCTTTGTTCCTCTTACCTTGCCGATCATAACCAGCAATGGTTTTGTTTATTGCTTCACACACCAGGTCTGAAGTTGTTCAGGAATCTCACTTTGCCCTTTCTTCATCACCCTGCAAAACCTTCAGCAGCCAATTAGTCTCCATACAAGAGAATTCCCTCCCAAAATTACTCATCATCACACTTCCACTATGTTCCTTAAAACCTAGCAATGAACAAGCTATCAGTTTCCTCTTTCAATGCTCATTTCTGTATGGTTGCATTTTTATGAAGTAGCTTCAGTTTTTTTCAAAATGTGTTAAAGTCAGACGATTGATGCAAGGGTACATAAAATCTTCAAACCGGTTTAGAGATATTTAATACAGCTCATCTTTGTTACTCTAGGACAGATAATAGAATTTGCTACAAAAGGACATCAGATTGTGGAAGGACACTCCATGAATAAATCATACACTGACACTATGGATGGAGTAGGTTGGAGAGGTTGTATACTCTGGGTTTGCTAACTAATTGCAAAACAACCTAGCACTATAAGCATCTCTAAATTATTCAGTGTGATACACAACGGATTGTTTCACAATCTTATAAATACACATTCTGAAAAGGAAGCCATTTCCAGATTTCTGATGGATTACTCTATAATCAAACAACCCAACAGCCAAGAGTATTTTCTTTATACATCCAAATTTATTAATTCATCTAGTGGAGTGTGGAAAAGGGAGAGAGCAACACGCTGAAAATAAATGCTCAACTTTCTTTTAACTTAATTATTTAGAAAGTCAGTTGAAATTTCATTTAATTGAAATGCAGATAATTTTCAAAATACATATAGTTTAAAAAGATACTTAATTCAATGCCAAAGTGGCAACTGAAAAAGCACATAGAGATTGGACATATTTGGTTACTTAAGTCATGTATTTTTTAAAAATTAAGTAGTACAGAGATCAGACTAAGTATTGAAAATTGCAACTGTTCAACCCAGACATAAAAGATTATGGAAACTTACATTGATGGAACTACTAGCTAGACTTCTTCAAAGGACTGCGCTCCATTCTGTAGTTGTATACAAGCATGCAGGTATAAAGTTGTTTAAAATTCTCCTCCTTACATTAAAATCACTTTATGGTGCTGCCCTTCCTACTTCAAAAACAATAACATAATTCAACTCAAAATGCTAGTCTTCAAACTCGTGGTACATCTGCAGGCACTCACTTTGTCCATCGCAAGCCTTCAGCTGGCAAGACTTACTACTTTAAAAATTCCATCAACCTCTCTCTCCTTACTTAGGACATTTAATTAGAGCCATCAATTCAGCTAAGTTTTTCGTTGCCACTCAATCTTTTCTTCATCTAACCCAGCATCCTTTTTCAGATTACAAACTGAAGTTCTTTATTGACTTTTTTTCTACACTGAAGGCACTACACAAATTTAAAACATTGCTTAAAACACATTGTCTTGGCATGAGATAACACCATGAGGCAAAAGAATAATTTTACCTCAAGTTCATTATAAAATTTTGATTTAATTATTACCATTGGAAAACTAATATAATTGATTATTCATGGATGTGTAGATAGCCAGTTTAAATAAAATGCAAATTGACACAACTTTCATTGCTTAATTAAAAGTCAAAATATTCAGTAATAAAGTTTACATAATCAATGTTTAACAACCATCTATAAGATAGCAAGCAGTTAGTTAAATGACAAATACCATAGGAATATTAGCACATTTCACAGTGCCTACTGCATAGTCTAATTTGTTGATTAAAGAAATATTTAGAACAAAATAAACATATACGCAAATGTGTACCCATTTGAAACTGCCCGAGGCAACAAAAGTCTTTGACATCCCAACAATTGTGCAGTAGTAACAGATACAAGTGATAATCCAAGTTACTTGTTTTTAAAAAAATCCTCATATTTGCTCTATAAGCTTTGGACAACAGCCTAGATAAGCAGACAATAAAAAGAATAAAGACAAGATTTAAGCTGCAATTAGTCAAATACTATGGCAGATCATTGTTTAGCTAATTGTTTTCCCATAGCCAAATGGCAAACTCAGCCAAAGAATCAGTACAAGGATCACTATTCATACAAGCTGGCCCAAGAAATCAAGAAACTGAATATAGCTAATTCTCTTCCATGTTTCAACAAATTGTTGAGATTCTTCAATTTCCATTTTAGATGTTGGATATTGTCCAGGAAATTCTACATTCTATTTCATCATTTCATCATAATTCTGAACAAATTTTAAAATGTTTAGCAACAACTAGCCTATACTCTAATCACAGTAATTATTTTAACATGCTGACTGCTACTTAATATTGCATTTTATTTATGAAGATGTTACAGCTTCCCAACTGCTTATGGAAAAAAGGATTTTGTGTAGCTGTTAATGAAATTTGGCTTTTTTTCTCTTGTTTTAAGGGCTTATGTCGTTGTTTTGTGCACTACCATCTTGGCCAATAGCTGCTAGATGTAATCAACAGGCCACAATGGCTCATATCTGCAATGGCTGATTTTACATTGAAAATGTAACAGCAGGTTGCTAAGAGTTTTCCTTTCGATGTGCAGTAATGAATCAACAGCTAGGATTCACAGCCACCAAAGAGTAGTGTGCATCTCTTCCCTTCATCTCTGCCTCATCATTACCATCTAAACCCTGCTGCGCTGAACAGATTGGTTTGATAATTACACACAATAACTGCAGTGGGCACATAACCCTCAGCTGGCACAGGGCAGATCCCGAGCGGCAAGTTCCATATGTAAACTACACTGATTAAGTGTACGAGGTACATCCTCCCCTGCCTGTCTGCAGCTCTGATTAGTAGCATTCAGACACTGATATTACCATATGTCATCAAAATCATGAGGTAGCAGGTCAACCAAGAGTTATAAAATTTTCAAAGTGCTATTTAATCCATCACTTTGTTCTACTGTAGAACAATTACAGACATATACAACCAGAGATTAAAAACTGTAATCTCAAAAGTAAACCTTTAATCAAGATTTCACACTACTTCAGAAATTCAGTTACTATTCCCTTTTCGATTTCCCGGGAGGCTTTGTAAGCAAGCGTTAGCAAGACACTTGCATGTCACATTCAAATGGTCATCTGTATATGTGAGCCGAGACAGCATGTGCTGGCAGATTGGTGGTAAATCTTTCACAATCCAGTTTAGTAAATGCATAAACCTTCAGAAATGGGAAATTTGGATAATTGTCTTCCCCCTCATTACCACAGTGATACCAATAAAGGCAATTATATAGTCTATAAAAGCAATCTTCAATCTCAAACATCCTACAGAAGTTATGAGTTCCTTTAAAGGGAATTTTTGTTCATCAAAAAAAAAAGTTCAGATACTTCAACACATTAAGACCACAGTATCTAACGCTTACTTTTATAGGGTTGGAAGAAAGGTTTGATCAGTTATGCCCAGGTGGAAGATATTTTCAATACTACCACATTTACCTGGTTCATCAACAATACAAAGTTAGTGCTTCTGCCTTATTAGCACATTCCAATAAAATGAGTGTTTAGCTCAACTGGTATCATGCCTCCCCAAAAGGTAGAGAATTCAAGCCCCATCATAGATGTCCAGGCTAACCACTCAACATTGGGGCATTCTTGGCAATAGATTTTCTGCTCATTTCAGCACTATGGCTATGCTGTTTTTTAAACAAGTTATGTGCAGCAAGAAAATGAAATGGGTTAAAAGTACAATGAACATTTTGTTCTTGTAACTTTTGCATCACCTCATCAATTGATGAAATCCTCATCCACACATCTGTCAATCAATTATTCTAACGATTTCTGGTTGACCAACCACCATTTAATTTATCTATAACAGTGCTGGCCATCAAGATGTGCTCATGCATTAATCTAGGAGAAAGTGAGGACAGCAGATGCTGGAGATAAGAGCTGAAAAATGTGTTGCTGGAAAAGCACAGTAGGTCAGGCAGCATCCAAGGAGCAGGAGAATCGACGTTTTGGGCATAAGCCCTTCTTCAGGAATGAGGAAGGTGTGCCAAGCAGGCTAAGATAAAAGGTAGGGAGGAGGGACATGGGGGAGGGGTGTTGGCAATGCGATAGGTGGAAGGAGGTTAAGGTGAGGGTGATAGGCCAGAGAGGAGGTGGGGGCGGAGAGGTCAGGAAGAAGATTGCAGGTCAAGAAGGCAGTGCTGAGTCCGAGGGTTGGGACTGAGATAAATTGAGGGGGAGGGGGAAAATGAGGAAGCTGGAGAAATCTACATTCATCCCTTGTGGTTGGAGGGTTCCTAGGCGGAAGATGAGGCGCTCTTCCTCCAGGCGACGTGTTGCCATGGTCTGGCGATGGAGGCGGCCAAGGACCTGCATGTCCTTGGCGGAGTGGGAGGGGGAGTTAAAGTGTTCAGCCACAGGGCGGTTGGGTTGGTTGGTGTGGGTGTCCCAGAGGTGTTCTCTGAAACGTTCCGCAAGTAGGTGGCCTGTCTCCCCAATGTAGAGGAGGCCACATCGGGTGCAGCGGATGCAGGAAATGATGTGTGTGGAGGTGCAGGAGAATTTGTGACGGATATGGAAGGATCCCTTGGGGCCTTGGAGGGAAGTGAAGGGGTAGGTGCGGACGCAAGTTTTGCATTTCTTGCGTTTGCAGGGGAAGGTGCCGGGAGTGGAGGTTGGGTTGGTGGGGGGTGTGGACCTGACGAGGGAGTCGCAGAGGGAGTGGTCTTTCCGGAACGATGAAACGGGAGGGGAGGGAAATATATCCTTGGTGGTGGGGTCTGTTTGGAGGTGGCGGAAATGACTAAGGATGAGACGATGTATCTGGAGGTTGATGGGGTGGTAGGTGAGGACCAGTGGGGTTATGTCCTGGTGGCGATTGGAGGGGCAGGGTTCAAGGGCGGAGGAGCGGGAAGTGGAGGAGATGCGGTGGAGAGCATCGTCAACCACGTCTGAGGGGAAATTGCAGTCTTTGAAGAAGGAGGCCATCTGGGTTGGTCGGTATTGGAATTGGTCCTCCTGGAAGCAGATACGGCGGAGGCGAAGGAATTGGGAATATGGGATAGCGTTTTTACAGGGGGCAGGGTGGGAGGAGGTGTAATCTAGGTAGCTGTGGGAGTCGGTCGGTTTATAGTGAATGTCCGTGTTGAGTCGGTCGCCCGAGATAGAAATGGAACTGGCCCTCACTCTGAACAACTTCCCACTTCCTCCAAACCAAAGGAGTAGCCATAGGCAGCCGCATGTGTCCCAGCTATGCTTGCCTCTTTGTCAGATATGTGGAACAGTTCATCTTCCGCAGCTACACTGGCACCACCCTTCACATCGATGACTGTATCGGTGCTACCCCGTGGTCCCATGAGGAGGTTGAACAGTTCATCCACTTTACCTTCCACCCCGACCTCAAATTGACCTGGACCGTCTTGGACTCCTATCTCCCCTTCCTAGATCTCTCCATTTCTATCTCGGGCGACTGACTCAACACGGACATTTACTATAAATCCAAGGAGGTCCTTGGCCTCCTCCATCGCCAGACCATGGCAACATGACGCCTGGTGGAAGAGCGCATCATCTTCCGCCTGGGAACCCTCCAACCACAAGGGATGAATGCAGATTTCTCCAGCTTCCTCATTTCCCCTCCCCCCACCTTATCTCAGTCCCAAACCTCGGACTCAGCACTGCCTTCTTGACCTGCAATCTTCTTCCCGACCTCTCCGCCCCCACCCCCTCTCCGGCCTATCACCCTCACCTCAACCTCCTTCCACCTATCGCATTCCCAATGCCCCTCCCCCAAGTCCCTCCTCCCTACCTTTTATCTTAGCCTGCTTGGCACACCCTCCTCATTCCTGAAGAAGGGCTTATGCTTGAAACGTCGATTCTCCTGCTGCGCTTTTCCAGCAACACGTTTTTCACGCATTAATCGGTCTTTAATGAGCCACACCACCTCCTAGTATTCCACCCTCATCATATTTAGGATGACCATAACATGCAGGAGCAGAAGTAAGCCACTCAGCACAAGTCTGCTCTGCTATTCAATAAGATAATAGTTCATCTGATAATCCTCAATTATGTTTTCCTGCCTTTTCCTCTTACTGATTAAAACTGCTATCTCAGCCTTGACTATATTTAATGAACCCGTTTATGTTCATTAAACACGTGCTTACATGACTTTATCGTCTAACGCCTCTAGCATCTCTATCACTCTATCCCTTTATGCACCAATTCCAACGCAATAACTTTGCATTTCTTTGAGCAGCTATCTTATACATTAAGTTACATTGCCCAATCATTGGTTGCCCTGGAATTCCTTGTCTAAAATCTCACCATCTCTCTATTCTCCCTGAAAATTGGTTTTAAAACCCAATTCTCTAACCAAGCATTTGGCCTGTTCTTCTAATACCTTGCTTTCTTGTCGATTATTTGTTTATATTTTGGCGTAGCATTTTTCTACACAATTCGTGCTACAGAAAAGAATGTTGTCATCCACAAACCAATAAGTTACACTTGCTGAGCATTGTGCATGAATTTAAGTATATGTAGAGCTTTGCTTTCCCTGATAGATTCCAGAAGAAATGGTTCGGATGTAACCAGATAGAAGCAGAAAAGTCAAACGAGGAACTAAACCTTTTTGAAAACTTAAATGAAAGTTACTGTCTATTGAGTGCAACAAAGGATTGCTTGCACACATGATATACGCTGATGGAACTGGTCTGGGCAGTTATCTTTCTACAATAGTCAGCTGCTTCATTCAGACTGACATGTTGCAGAATCTGCTGTAGTTTAAATGACAGCCTCTGAAATGTTGGTTCTTAGCTGATCTTTATCAATTACTCAAATGGCTTCAATCTAAATGGGCCAATTGTTTTGGGCCAATAAGCACTTTCCTTCTACTCTTCACCCAGTTTATTTGGGAATAATCGGCCGAATATTTGCAGTAGTCAAAACAAAATCTACCCAATTATAACTTAATCCAAGCATCAACCTCAGCTCATTTCCAGCAAATCAAACTTGTTCTTTTGCATTAAATGTCAGCAAAGCACAAACCTGTAAGCTTTTAAAACCTGTAAGCTTTCACCTAAGTGTCAAATAATCAGAAACACCGAAAAAGGACATGGCTTTCAGAGTTCACAGACATATTCAAAATTTGGGAACATTCAGAGGGAAAGTCAGATCTGTACAGATGGAATGGTCTCCACCTGAACCATGCAGGTGCTGGTGATCCTACTTAGTGCTGAATGAGAGAAATAGAGAGATTCTAAAAATATTGGGGACAGGGGATCAAATTTGGGAAGATGCTATGAATCCAAGAGTACAAATCAACACCAAAGAAAAAGATACCCATATGGAAAATGACATAGCCACCGTGACTAAAAGGGAGGGAGAACATGATCTATGATTCAACCAATAAATAAAGACCAGGAATTACAAAGAGAAAAATGATAAAACTAAAAGCCTCTGTATCTGAATGCACATAGCAATCAAACCAAAACAGGGGAACTGAGAGTGTAAGCAAAAACTTAAGAACAATCTGGTAACCAGCGTAAAGACATGGCTGCAGAATGACTTGAACTGTGTTCAGGCTCTTGAAGAATGTATGACATTTAACAATGAATGGAAATGAGGAAAGACAGAGGAATTGCTGGATTAGCTAGTGATGGCATCAGTACAATAGGAAGAGATGATCCAAGTTTCGGAAACCACAATGCGGGAACAGTTTGAAGTGATTTCAATGAGAGATAAGCAGTCATTTATAGTAATGATGTACAGGCCCCTTCACAATAACCACATGGTAAGATGGAGCACAAAGGAAGAATAACGAAAGCCTTAAAGAAAGGCATGGCAAAAATACTAGGAATTTTTTTGTGTATCGACTGGAAGTTAGTCAGGCAAAGGTAGCCTAGTTGAGGACTTCATAGAACATAACAGCGCAGTACAGGCCCTTTGACCCTTGATGTTGCACTGACCTGTGAAACCAATTTGAAGCCCATGTAACCTGTACTATTCCATTCTTGTCCATATGCCTATCCAATGACCATTTAAATGCCCTTAAATTTGGCAAGTCGACAACTGTTGCAGGCAGTTCCACTGATTACTGAGTAAAGAAATTACCTCTGACAACTGTCCTATATCTATCACGCCTCAATTTAAAGCTATGTCGCCTCGTGCTAGCCATCGCCATTCAAGGAAAAAAGGCTCATTGTCCAACCTATCTAACCCTCTGATTATCTTGCATGTCTCAATTAAGTCACCTCTCAACCTTCTCTCTAACGAAAACTGCCTTAAGTTCCTCAGCCTTTCCTCATAAGACCTTCCCTCCATACCAGGCAGCATCCTAGTAAATCTCCTCTGAACCTTTTCCAAAGCTTCCACATCTTCCCTATACTCCAGTGACCAGAACTGTATGCAATACTCCAAGTGCGGCCGCACCAGAATTTTGCACAGTTGTAGCATGACCTCATGGTTCCAAAACTCAATCTTTCTACCAATAAAAGCTAATACACTGTAAGCCTTCTTAACAACCCTATCAACCTGGGTGGCAACTTTCAAGGATCTATGTACCTGGACACCAAGATCTCTCTGCTCATCTACACGACCAAGAATCTTACCATTAGCCCAGTACTTTGTATTCCTCTTACTCCTTCCAAAGTGAATCACCTCACACTTTTCCACATTAAACACAGTTTGCCACCTCTCAGCCCAGCTCTGCAGCTTATCTATGCCCCTCTGTATCCTACAACATCCTTCGCGACTATCCACAACCCCACCGACCTTAGTGTCATCAGCAAATTTACTAACCCATCTTTCTATGCCCTCATCCTGGTCATGCATAAAAATGACAAACAGCAGTGGACCCAAAACACATCCTTGCAGTAAAGTACTAGTGACTGAACTCCAGCATGATTATTTCCCATCAACCACCACCCTCTGTCTTCTTTCAGCTAACCAATTTCTGATCCAAACTGCTAAATCGCCCTCAATCCCATGTCTTCATATTCTGTGCAATAGCCTACCGTGTGGAACCTTACTGAAATCCACATACACGTCAACCGCTTTACGCTCATCCACCTGCTTGGTCACCTTCTCGAAGAAAAATTTTGGGGCAACAAAATGATTTTGGAATAGTTTTTGGAGGTGATCAGAGAGCATTACATAGTTATATAGAACAGTACAGCGCAGAACAGGCCTTTCGGTCTTCGATGTTGTGCCAACCTATGAACTAATCTAAGCCCATTCCCCTACACTATCCCATCATCTGTATGCTGACCCAAATGCCCCTAATGTGGCCGAGTTAATTACATTGGCATTCCACTCCTTTACCACTCTCTGAGTAAAGAACCTGCCTCTGAATCTGTTTTGAAGCTATCGCCCCTCAATTTGCAGCTATGCCCCCTCGTACAAGCTGACATCATCATCCTTGGAAAAAGACTCTCACTGTCCACTCTATCTAATCCACTGCTCATCTTGTATGTCTCTATTAAATCCCCTTTTAGCTGCCTTCTCTCCAATGAGAACAGACCAAAGGTACGTCAACCGTTCCTCATAAGACCTTCCCTCTAGACTTGGCAATATCCTGGTAAATCTCCTCTGCAACTTTTCCAATGCTTCCACATCCTTTCTGTAATGGGGCGACCAGAACTGTACACAATATTCCAAGTGAGGTCGTGCTAACATTTTGTTCAGTTGCAGTGCGACATCATGACTCTGGAACTCAATCCCTCTAACAATAAAACCTAACACACCGTATGCCTTCTTAATAGCACTATCAACCTAGGTGGCAACTTTCAGGGACCTATGTACATAGACACCAGGATAGCTCCGCACATCCACACTACCAAGAATCTTTCCATTCATCCAGTATTCTGCCTTTCTGTTATTCTTCCCAAAGTGAATCACCTCACATTTATCTGCATATAATTCCATTTGCCACCTCACAGCCCAATTCTGCAGTTTATACAAGTCCCCCTGAAACCTGAAACATTCTTCCACACTGTCCACCACTCCACCAACTTTAGCGTCATCTGCAAATTTATTAACCAATCCACCTATGCCTACATCCAAGTCATTTATAAAAATTACAAACAGCAGTGGTCCCAAAATGTATCCTTGTGACACACCACTAGTAACCGGTCTCCAGGCTGAATATTTTTCATCAACCACCACTCGCTGCCTTCTTACAGAAAGCTAGTTTCTAATCCAAACTGCTAAATCACCCTCAATCCCATGCCTCTGCGTTTTCTCCAAAAGCCTACCACGTGGAACCTTATCAAAGCCTTTACTGAAGTCTATGTACACGTCAACTGCCCTACCCTCATCTACACACTTGTTGGTCATCTTTTCAAAAGAAACTCACTGAGGTTTGTGAGACACGACCTGCCCTTGATGAAACCATGTTGACTATCTCCAATCGAACTGCTGCTTGCTAGATGATTATAAATCCTATCTGTTATAATCCTTTCCAAACCTTTTCCTACAACAGACGCAAGACTCACTGGTCTATAATTACCTGGGTCATATTTACTGTCCTTTTTGAACAAGGGCACAACATTTGCAGTCCTCCAGTCCTCTGGTACTACCCTGCAGACAATGACGACTCAAAGATAAAGGCCAAAGGCTCCGCCATCTGCTCCCTAACCTCCCAGAGAATCCTCGGATAAATCCCATCCAGCCCAGGGGACTTATCTACTTTCACACCTTCTAGAATTGATAACACCTGTTCCTTACTAACCTCATTCCTTTCTAATCTAATGGCCTGTATCTCAGTCTTCTCCTCTGCAATATTCTTTGTCAAACAGATGACAAATATTCATTTAGCACCTCTCTGATTTCCACAGGGTCCACACACAACTTCCCACTACTGTCTTTGACTGGCCCTATTTCTATCCTAGTCATCCTTTTATTCCTCACATACCTGTAGAAAGCTTTAGGGTTCTCCTTTATTTGACCTGCTAAAGACTGCTCATGTCCCCTCCTTACTGCTCTTAACTCTGTTTAAATCCTGCCTAGCTCATCTGTAACTCTATCTCCTCATCTGAAGCATCTTGTCTCATTGTCACATAAGCCTTCCTCTTCCGCTTAACAAGAGATACAATTTCTTAATTTTTTTTTATGGTTCCCTTACCTTCTCACTTCCTCCTTGCCTGACAGGGACATATCTATCAAGGACATGCAATTTCTGTTCCTAAAACCAGTTCCACATTTCAATTGTCCCCATGCCCTGCATTTTGCTACCTCATTCTCTGCCTCCAAAGTCTTCCATAATTGCATTATAATTGCCCTTCCTCTTTCTATAATTCTTGCCCTGTGGCATGTACCTATCCCTTTCCATCGCTAAACTAAATATAACTCAATTATGGTCACTCTCTCCAAAGTGCTCACCTACCAATAAATCAAACACCTAGCCTGGTTCATTACCAAGTACGAGCTGAAAAACGTGTTGCTGGAAAAGCGCAGCAGATCAGGCAGCTTCCAAGGATCAGGAGAATCGATGTTTCGGGCATAAGCCCTTCTTCAGGAATGAGGAAGGTGTGCCAAGCAGGCCAAGATAAAAGGTAGGGAGGAAGGACTTGGGGGAGGGGCATTGGGAATGCGATAGGTGGAAACACATTTTTCAGCTCTGACCTCCAGCATCTGCAGTCCTCACTTTCTCTTCATTACCAAGTACCAGATCCAGTGTGGCTTCCTCTTTGGTCGGCCCTTCAACATACTGTGTCAGGAAACCCTCCGGACAAACACTGATCCATTTGATGTACTGGAGTTATAGCATTTCCAGTCAATGTTAGGGAAGTTAAAGTCCCCATAATCACCACCATGTTCCTTTCACTCCTACACAGAATTCTTCTGCCAATCCTTTCCTCCACATCCCTGGAACTTTGCGGAGGCCTATATAAAAAAAACTCCCAGCAGTGTGACCTCTCCTCTACTGTTTCTAACCTCAGCCCATACCACCTCAGTAGATGAGTCCGCATCAAAAGTTTTTTCAGTCACCATTATACTGTCCTTTACGAACAAAGCCACACCTTCCCATCTTTTACCACTTTTCCTGATCTTAATGAAAGTTCTAAACCCTGGACCCTGTATTATTCATTCCCAACCCTGCTCTATCCATGTCTCCGAAATGGCCTCAACATCGAAGTCCCAGGTACCTATCCATGCTGCAAGCTCACCTACCTTGTTCCGGATATTCCTGGCATTGAAAGTAGACATACTTCTAACCAGCTAGCTGTCGGCCAGCACATTCCTGTGACCGTGAAACCTTGTCCATACCCTCCCTACTCACATCCTCCTATTCACTGGAACTACACCATAGGTTCCCATTCCCCTGCTGAGCTAGTTTAAACCCATCTGAATAGCACTAGCAAATTTCCCATCCAGGATATTAATACCCCTCTGGTTTAAGTGAAGACCGTCCTGTTTGTAGAGGTCCCACATTCTCCAGAATGAGCCCCAGTTCTCCATAAAGCTAAAATGCTCCCTTCCGCACCATCCCTGCAGTCACATGTTCAGCTGATATCTCTCCCTATTCCTTGCCTTGCTATCATGTAGCACAGGTAATAAACCACAGATAACAACTCTTTGTTCTAGCTCTCAGCTTCCACTTTGGCTCCCTGAAATCCTGCCTTACATCCCTATCCCTCTTTCTACCTATGTGGACCACGACTTGGGGCTGGTCACCCTCTCCCTTCAGGACCCCAAAGACACGATCTGAGACATCACGGACCTTGGAACCTGGGAGGCAACACACCAACTGTGAGTCTCTTTCGCTCCCAACAAACCTTCAATCTGACCTTCAACTACTGAGTCCCTAATGACTAACACTCTCCTCCTTTCCCCCCTTCCCTTTTGTGCAACAGGGACAGACTCTGTGCCAGAGACCTGTACCCCAATGCATGTCCCTATTAAGTTGTCCCTCCAACAGTATCCAAACCAGTAGACCTGTTTTTCAGGGGAACGACCACAGAGCATCCCTGCACTGATTGTTTTTTTTCCCCCTTCGAACAGTTACCTAGTTTTTTCGTGCCTACATACTAGACCTGGTATTGCACAGACAGGATTAATTTGTGATTTCGGTGAAGGCATCCTTAGGTTGTAGCAGCCATAATATGACAATGCTACATTCAAATTGAGGGGAAAAGGAGTGGTCCAAGACTTCTTTAAAATTTAAAGAAGGAGAATTCTGAGGGCATGAAAGCACAGTTGGCTAAACAAATTGGCAAATTAGGTTCAAGAGCAGATCAATGCAGATGCAGCAGCAGACATTTAAGAGGATATTTCAGAATCTACAGAATACAAAAACACCAGCTGTAAGAAAAGTTCAAATGGAGGGACTCACCATTTGAGATGGATTAGAAATGTATAAAGAGCATCAAATTAAAAGAAAAGGCATGATTCCGTGCGAAGGGATGGTTGAACAGAAGATTCGAAAGAATATAAAAACAT
Source organism: Chiloscyllium plagiosum (assembly GCF_037043375.1). NCBI lineage: Eukaryota > Metazoa > Chordata > Chondrichthyes > Orectolobiformes > Hemiscylliidae > Chiloscyllium > Chiloscyllium plagiosum. The sequence continues at coordinate 27,350,283 of NW_028270146.1, forward strand.
GAGAAAGCGACCAAAATAATAGCTAAATGGAAAAAATAGTGTACAAGAGAAAGCTAGTGAGAAATATAAAAACAGATAAGAGTTTCCACAAATATTTAAAAGGAAAAGAGCAAACAAAGTGAGGGTTGGTCCTATTGAAAGCAAATTGAAAGAATTATTAATGGAAAAAAAAGAAAATAACAAGTGAATAGATCAAGTATTTTGTATCAGTCTTCAGTAAACAGGATATAAATAACAACTTAGAGGCAGCGCCAAATCTGAAAATGGTAAGTTTGAAGGAACTCAGGAAAATGATAATCACCGAAGTTGTATTCAGCAAACTGTTAAGGCTGCAGACTGACAATGCTGAGGAACTTATCCTGGGGCTTGAAAAGGAATTGCTCGTGAGATAATCAAAATACGAGTTTTAGTTTTCCAAAACTCTCTTAATTCAGGGTCAGTCTCAGTAGATTTGAAGGTAGTAAATATAACTATTCAAAAAAGGAGGAAAGACAGAAAACATGAAATTATAGCAAGTTAGCTTAACTTTTGTCATGGGGAAAATGTTACAAGCTATTCGAAATCACAGAAAATGTAGAACATGGACTCAAGAACAAGTTATTCAGCTATTGTGCCCAGTCTACCATTCAAAACAATCATGGCTAATCCTCTAAGTTAACACCAATTTTATGCTTTCTCCCCATATTCTTTAAATACCCCATACAGCTGGGGTCCCAAGTATTTAACCTTGTCGTATCTCTTTTATCAATGCCTTGCAGCCTGAAAATGACCCATTTGTTCCTACTTTGCTCCCTATCTGAGAAATCAAAGCCTGAATTAAGAATTGGCATACACAATAGCCTCTGATGTGGATCTTTATCAAAAGCTTTCTGAATGCCCAAATACACATCAATTACTTATCCAGCTAGGCTTCTAGATACTTCGTCAGGACAAACTCTAGGTTTATCAAACATGATTTCCCTTTCATAGATCCATGATGTTTTTATATGATCCAACTCGTATTTTTTAAGAATGAGAAAGGAACATATAATATGAAGAGAGATTGCCGAGTTCAGATGTAGAGGAATCTGGGTGTCCTCATGCACAAACAGCAATATGTTAATTTGCAGGCACAACAAGTAATTAGGAAACCTAATGCAATCTGTCATTTATTGCAAGGGGAATAGAACACAACAGTTGGAATTTTAAGCTGCAGTTATACACTGCACTGATGAGGCTGCATCTGGAGTATCGTGCACCATATTGGTCAATTTATTTAAGGATGTAAATGTGTTGGTTCTAGTTCAAAGCAGGATTAACGGAAGGGTGAGGGTATTAGGAGGAAAGGCTGGGAGAGGCTCGGCTTGCATTCACTCGAGTTTACAAGAGTAAGGTGACTCGATTGAAACATAAATCCTTAAGCATTTCAGATGAATTGGGGAGATTTGCTCTTATGGGAGAATCTAGCGCTAGAAGTCAGTTTAAAAATCTGAGTTGAGGCAATAAAATTCTCTGAAGGTCACAAGATGGTGGAAGGAAGGTCTTTGAATACTTGAGGCAAATGCAGACATTCTTAAGCAAGGGAGTGAAATGTTAGACAGGCATGTGGATTTGGGGTTACAATCAGATCAACCATGAACTTATTTGATTACAGAATAGGTTTGAAAGAGTCAAACTCCTGCTCCTGCTTTTAACTTGTTTCTTCTGCATGCCTCCTGTTTCTGTTTCCTTGCCAAAGATGATATATCCATTGTAAAAATGGACCAAAACTGGTCTTCCGAGTTAAAGTGCAAAAGGAGTTTATTCAAACTTCATTCGAAATTTCTTCAAATTGCATTAGTGCATTTAGACAGGAAAAAACACAACATTTTTATCACACTTTAAAGGATCTGAGAACAATGATACTGTTTTGAACTATAACTGCTGTTGTAAAGCACCCTCAAATAGCTACGTGACAACAACCAAATAAACAGTTTCAGCAAGGTTCATTTACAAATGATATTAGTTACGCCACTCAACTACTCTTCTTTGAAATTGTACATCCTAAGAGCGCAGAGTAAAAATTTGGCTGAACAATTTTCATGTCGAAAGTGTGGTGCTGGACAAGCACAGGAGATCAGGCAACATCCAAGGAAGAGAATCGATGTTTTGGGCATAAGCCTGTCATCAAGATTGAGGCTTATGGGTCAGGGACTGGGGAAGGTAGCCTAGAATGTGAAAGATTGATGAAGGTTGGGGAGAAGGTGATACATCTGAGAGGAGGGTGGAGCAGATAGATGGGGAGGACGATGGAAAGGTCAAGAGGGCGGGGTTGAGTTGGAGGTTTGGAACTGGAATAAGGTGGGAGGGAGGGGAAATCAGGAAACGGGTCAAATCCACATTAATTCTGTGTGGTTGCAGGGTCTCAAGGTGGAAGTTGAGGAGTTCTTCCTCCAGGTGTCGAGTGGTTAGGGTTTGGTGATGGAGGCGGCCCAGGACCTTCAGCTTCTAAACAATTTTAATATCTGTTGGAAATGTTCCAGTTATCTAACCCTGCTTAAACCAATGAAATATCCTAATGTCCCAAGACAGAATCCAGAAAAGTCTTTCACCTTTAAAAATGAACGAAACTATCAATTCAATAAAATCAATTCAATGAAATCATTTCCGATGTATTACAGAACACTTGGATACTTTACAACATTTTCTGTTTCACTGCAAGTAACTAAGCTTAACTAAAATTGCACACTAAATGTATAGTTTTGCATATGTTAGGATTAGATACACTGCTTACCCAAGTAGTTTTACTTTTTCATCTTAGTGCTCAAACATTCTAAAAACTCATTTGAACAGACTAATATTCTTCCACATTTCCAAAAATGTAGCAACTGTCACTGAGTCAAAATCCTGGAATTCCCTCCCTCAGGGCACTGTAGGCCAACCTACAGAATATGGACTGCAGCGGTTCAAGGTGGCAGCTCACCACCACCTTCTCAAGGGCAACTAGGGACCGGCTACAAAATAGTGGCCAGCGAGTTTTGCCCTCGTCCCACAAGTGTCTCAGACTGTAGAAATACTGCTAGGACAAATGAGAACTAATTAAGAGCAAATAAAACTGGTTCCACCCACGTATCTTTTCCTTCGAGTTTTAACAGAACTAATTCAAATGAGATACCCAGTTCTCAGTGCAGCAAGCTGGAACTCAAATTAGAATTGTATTAAAATTATGAATCAGGAAAATTGCATTCACTTTTTAAACAAAGCTCAGCATGTGCCAAGAACTAGTCAAAAGATTTTCTAATTTTGAATGCTCAATAACAGGGAATGCAGCCAGCATGCAGTTTTAGTCATACTGTCCTCAACTTCTTTCTTGCATTTTCTTTTGAACACCTAGACAAATTGATCTTGATTTTTGAGTTAATTTCTGCATCAACCAATGACCTTGAAAGCACAGTCAAGCCCTAGAGCGTGAAAGTTTCTCTTGCCCAATACATATTTCTTATATTTAGTGTGAACATTCACCTGCTGGAATCAGTTTTTATCCAAATGATCCTATTCTTTTATAGCTTTAAATACATCTACATACCACACTGCTTCCTCCCTCCTTACCCCTTGCTGTTTTAACTGTTACACAATTGTCAACACAAAGCTTTAGAGCAAAAAACATTACAAAAGAAAATGTACCTGTTGTTTGGATGTTGTTGGTGCATCACCATTGGAAGATGCTCCTGAAACCAAAACACCATCATCTATGCAGCCGATAGATTTAAATCCTTGCTTGAGGATGTCTCTCAGCCTCTGGTACTGGGGTCTATCTTTGTACCCCAGAGATAGTACATCTTCAAAATACTTTGTCATCTCAGCTGCATTAAAGAAATAAATATTTAGTGCTTGTAATACAGAACTGGAATACTGCTGCAAGGAGTGCTGTTGAACCTTATTATCATGTACTCAGATGCACACATTTCAAATGTAAAAGGGAGCAACAATTGATACTGCATAAAAAATGGCGGCAGATTGTCCAAGGTGTTGCCATCGCAAATGCATCAGGGAACTATTAACATCTATGCTTTTGTTTAGTTCAAAACTGGGCATCATTATCCTTTTGAATTACACCAAACACCAATTTAAGATCAGTGAGGCTTGCAAAGTACATTTGTCCCTTCAAGCAAATGTAAGCGAGCACTTTACGATCACAATTAGGCGGTTAGATTAATGCTCATCGCACTTGGGATTTTTCAGAAAGTGTTGTCCAAACACAGTCACATCTAACATCAGATACTATATCTTGAGTTTTATAAGCAAATACATAAAAAATAAGCTTAAAGACAGAGGACAATATTTTTAAGACTCCTTGAAATGGTAGTTCAGCATTCTGCTAAACTTAGAGAAATTCATCTTTGATTAGGTTTAGCTCACAAGGCAAAGTAAGGGCTCCCATTCTCAACCCCACTTCTCCAGCAGTCATCCAAATTTACATTCAAGTAGCAATAGCATTCTACAAGCAGCCAAAAGGAACACCTGATTTTCCTCTGGAGTAGACCCTTCTGCAGTGTGGACCACTGGGTCAAAATTGTGGAATATGTTCCTGAACAGTATTATGGGTCTACCTACAGTATATGGACAGGAGAGGTTCAAGGTAATAGCTCACAACCACTTACGGACAACAGGGAGGGAAAATAAATGCCCCATTATGCCATCATCTCATGCATACTTTTTAAAAAAAAAATCCATAATTCTGTACAATATAAATGACAATTACTCGGCAGATGCAGTGCTATCAGGTTATTCACAACAAAATCAAAGGCGGTAATTTCTCAAAAACACAGAGCAAAGGTATATCAGAAAGGTTCCAATTTTGACCACATCAGGTTAAGAGTCTCAACCAAGACTGGTATTAAATTGTTTCAATGCCCCAAACCAAAATTCTTCTAGGTCAAAGCCATCATGTCCAACTTCAATTCCCCTATCTGAATACCATGACATGGTGTGGTGACATCTTGAGAGTTCATTTCCTCCCCAACGAGCAGGCAAATTCTCAATATTGCTGAAAACAAGTACACTAGCATTATTAACATAGCAAGGTTAGAACGTTACCCTCAAGATGATCACAATTATGTCAAATTGTCAATTATCACAATGTGTGAAGTAGCAACCGAACACCACAATGTCAGCTGTAACAAACATTGTTGGATAAAATTGTGATAATTGAATCAAGTTCAATCAAGTACAGTTGGATGGAAAGGGTGATTTAAAATGTAGTTTATGAAAATTGACTGATCTACTAAGGAGTAAACGGAGTCAGTCATCAATTCCACCACTAACACCTACCCAAGCCCCCATTTGTTGCCCACTACAAAGTGGTGGAGAAATTCAGCAGGACTGACCATATCTGTGGAGAGAGAAACTGAGGTAAGTTTCAAGACCAGCATGACTCCTCTGTTTCTCTCTCCCTATATGCTGCCAGACATGCTCAGTTTCTCCAGCATTCTTTTCATTTCAGATTTCCAGCATCCATAGCATTTGACTTTTATCTAATTATAAACAAAGTTTGAATTTCATACCTGGCTTATTTTTGCAAGGAAAGCATTTCTCTATTAAACCTGGAATGTCTCCTTTGTATCTAATATAGGAAATTAAAATATATATATATTAAATAAAATTTCAATTTATGTTCACAGTACTACCTCTTTCAAGACATGAGGAACAGTCCCAAATCAGAAATTAAGATGAAGTGCAGGATGACATTTGCAATTCCATGATTTTGGAAAATGGAGAATAATCCTCAGTGTTCAAGCTTTACATGATCAAAATGCATCAGTTCTTTATCACTCATAGAAAAGTCACAGTAGTCATCACCTTTAAGGCATGAAGGAAGGAAAACTTTGACTAGTCACTCATTACAATAAAATCTGAATTGCCTCTACAATAAATTTGAACACCAGGTTATATCCCTTTATTTACCAGCCAATTTATATATCACTTTATACCAATTTAAATTGGTACAATCCCTTTAACAAAGCAAACTGCCTCAATCTGGATAGAAATAAATAGGCGAGGTGCAAGAGGCCAAAATGCTATCAAGAGGATTTCAGATTGGGTAGATGCATAGAAATGTCAATACGAGAAACAGATTGGGTCATTGTGCTCATGTGGTCCTTGGCTACAGTAATCTGTAATGCCTATTCGGAGCATTCAAACCAAGCCTGTTTTATGGTGATCTGATTGTGACATTAACTTAAATTTCCTGTCTGTTCCCATAATTTTTGAATGAGTTAGATTTTGCATTGTCAGGACAATCTTGATTATGTCGAATTCCTAATTCTTTCACTATTTGTTATCTCCTCCTCTTAAGTTCAAGATGGCATTCATTCGATTCTTGAATTTTCCATCTCTGACATAGTTGGAATCCTTAAGATTATCCTATTACACTAACTGCTAGGAGCAATTACACTAATGGAGTACTGTAGATGTACAGAACAACAACAGTGGAGCAGGTAATTTAAATATAGTAGGGTACAGTGAAAAGAGTCACTCCATTACCACAGGAAAGATAAAGCCAAGTTAATGCTTATGGAGAACTGCATAAGCAAGTTAAAGATGGAATCCAACAAATTCTTACTTGATTTTTTCATCTCTGACATAGTTGGCATCCTTAAGATTATCCTCCCAGGGAAGTCTCCCACTGAGCCACTGCAACATGCAATATCCCAAGATTTCAAGGTCACCACGTCTGGAAGCAGCTAAAGGTGAACACATTGTTCAATAACATGTAAATGGAGACAACTGAAATATTGAGCAAAAAAGTCTTTCAATTCATACGAATAAAATCAACATCCCTTCAGTGAACAAGGATGTCAAATGTTATTTTACTGTTCACTGGAAGTGAAATTTGCATTTAAATACAACATAGCTAATAAGTTAATTGAATTTTCATTAAACTTAACTGCGAAGGGACAGTTTGAGTAGTTGAAACAGCTAGTGCTGTTCGTAAATTGTTAGGGCAAGCCACAGATGTAAGGCTTGCTATTAAGAGATGCTAACTGAGGTCATGCATTAAAGCAAAATGATTGGGCCGCTGGTTCAGGGTGTGAAGGGAGATTCTGATTTGGAACAAAAAGCTGTAGAATGATGTAAAATTATGTTGAAATTACAATAGAGTAATGATATTTAGCAGTGTAGTACAATGTTGTAAATATTAATAAAAACATACTAAAAATGAGGGCATAATGTGATCTATACCACATTATAGTTGCATGGAATCACCAGATTCCAACATAAAATTCATGATATTATTAACTTAATGCAATCAGTGCTAAACAATAAGGAGAGAGAGAGAAAGATACTTGGCTTAGTTTGGCATCATTAGAGAACCAGGCTTTTGCTGAGTCACACACAAAAACATGGGCGGTACGGTGGCACAGTGTCTCAGGCAACTGTGTGTGGAGTTTGCACATTCTACCCGGGTCTGCATGGGTTTCCTCCGGGCACTCCAGTGAATTGGCCATGCTAAATTGCCTGTAGTGTTAGGTGAAGGGGTAAATGTAGGGGAATGGGTCTGGGTGGGTTGCTCTTCAGAGGGTCGGTATGGACTTGTTGGGCCGAAGGGCCTGTTTCCACGCTAAGTAATCTAATCTAAAAAAAAACTGCTACAAAATAAATGAAGTCATTTTTAGCACATTCGAATTGCTTGACCTTCATCATAGAAATGTTTCAGTTGGTGACGACTGCTTTTATTGTCATAATATTAAGCATGTGAAGAAATAACCAATCACTGAGTTTGCAATCTGGAGCTATCCTCAATCCTTGACTCAAAATTAAAAGGTATTGACACATTTGCATTGATCTCCTGAAAAACCCAGACTATGATAAAATAACTCAAATTATATAGAGATTCTGATTCTGATTCTCACCATACTGAATTACTGGATTAATACAAAAATGTTTCGAACAAGAAAATTACATTTTGTAGGAAGTGTTTGTATTTTTAAAACCACTGGTTCTACTGTCAGAATAAAGGTGGTGAATATCCTGGAGATGTTCACAAATATGATAAATTACTAAACAAAAAGATGATTACAGATGCTAGAAATAAAAAAATTGGAGAAACTCAGCAGGTCTGACAGCATCTACGGAGAGAAAGCAGAGTTAATGTTTTGAATCCAGTGACCCCTTGTTCGAGCAAATTTCTGTTTTTGTTATAAATTACTGTTTACTAATTTCAAGAAGCAGCTTAAACTTTACATGCCCTTCAAAATTAAAAACATTGCAAATCTTGCTCACTATCTAGCAGGCAAAGAGCACTACTTCCTCCAGAAGGGTTACAACTTGCATATTTTCAAATAAGATTCATAAAGTGCAGAGTTCCCTTCAAATTCAGAGACTTGGATAATAAGGACATTCATATGTACAACTATGGAAGACAGCACAGAGAAGTACAATGGCTACCAACACTTACTAAATAGTTTGAGTGACTATGATAATATACTTAAATTAATATCTAGTATCACTAACACTTTGGGTAACATTTCAGTAGAAGTTAATTAGTTGGTAGGAGGTCAGTTGTCTCCTGGTTGCTATGAAATCAATGTATGGAAAGGGTCGACAATCGTCAAAATGGAGTAGGTTTTCAGTTCTTTGATCCTATTTTACAAATAATCTTGACTGAAGTCAATTTCATCCAGATCATTTTGCTTCTAAAAAATTATTGTAGTCTACAGTGCTTCTGCTTCAATAGTTGAGTGTCCATTGGTCAATTTGAAAATGTATACGCTTGTTCTTTCAATTAATTAGCAGATTAGTGAAAGGAGATACAGCAGGTTTAACTCTTCAGAAGAATGCAGGATTTCAAAATGAGAAGTAAACAATATAGGATTTTATCTGATGAACTTTATTATCCAATGCCACATTTGTAGGATCTAGGCTATGCTTAAAATACATTTCATATACTTTGTAAAGTGCATGAAAAAAATACCAGATTATCCACAACTCCACATGGTTAAACTGACCAAAGAAATTTTCCAATCCATACAAAGACATGGATAATTTGTGTCTGTTCAGGATAAAGGTTATAGTTTAATGTGATAAAGTGTTTAGTTAACTTTCTCACTGATGATTAGAATCAAACCTTGCATGATAATATTAAAGACTGTTACCAAGCTGCAGTGATAGGCCAATTATTAATAAGCAGAATGTCATGTGAATGAGATTATCTGGAGATAAATGGCAAGTTAGTTAAGGGTCACTCAGCCTCTGGTGGAAGGTCATTCTAACAGCTGACTACATTCATTAAAGTGCCATTTACTCTCACTGTGCAATTCACACTGCATATTACAAATTATTCTACTACTTGACTCAAGATAAATGCACACCTGATCCAAGCAATCAATTTTAATATTTCCTATTCAGTCCTGGAGTATGCACAATTCTACAAAAATATTCCAAGTTCAAATACAATATTATCAATTTGTTACTTTAACATGTCCAACGTAGTATTCACAATTTATCAAATTTCACAAATTATCTGCAGTTTAATTTAGTTTTCCCTATATGGTAACTGGTTAAAAAAAGTATTGAAATTTACAACAGTACTTAGCTTTAAATTGAAAAAATAATATGTCACAATTTTAATCTCTTGAAATCAGTATTGAAGAATTATAAATTTGAATAGAACAGTCAGCAAGGACAAATAAATATAAAGCAAACCAACCAAATACAATAGTTCCAGCAGATTTCATGGATCTAAAAAAAAAGTGCATAATAAGCAGTATGGACATTAAAATCATATCTTGTCTAGCACAAGCAGCCACAATTCCAGTCTTGTCCAGACCAGAACAAGCCAAAAACAGAACACATGGCAGCCAATTTTAGGATTTAACAGGATGTTGCAGTTGGGACTTTTTCCTAACACTTTGTCTGATGTTCACAGCCAGACTGTTCCAAAGCAGCCAGAGTCCCTTATGAACCCAAAGAAGTTTGCCAATATAAAGAAAGATAATTCTGCAAGATGTGTTATTCAAGTTGAAAAGGTTTTTTTCTTAAATCTTGCACGTTCTGAATATAAAGGGAACACCTTTCTGCTCTGGCTCTTCAGCAAGGCCAAACAATTTATTAAACCTCAAATCCTTGTCAAGGGATTGTCATGGAATGCATCATTTAACATATTCAAATTGGAACCCTTAATTTTTTTTTATTTAAAAGCTTAAATACCACATCAATTAAGATTAAACAGATTCTAACTTAATCTTTTAAGAATGGAACTGGGATCCACAATCATATAACAATATGTTCTAAGTGGAATCTTTTTAACCATATGGAGATAAAATGGTAGCCCAATTAGCATGATTTAAAAAAGACATGATAGTCATCTACAAACTTCAGTAATTATTTTAATAGTTACAGGTGTTTTCTTCAAGTGCTGTGCCTCCTTACTTTTGATATCAATGCAATACAACAACCACTTGTATTAAACACTGTCTTTAACATAATAAATTATGAAAGGCATATTTAACTTCAATTCATTTTTAAAAACTGACATCCTGCCATTAGGAGATATTTGACCAAACACTCTGTCAAACAGGTAGGTTCTAAGAGTGCTTTGAACAAGAAAAGCCAGAGGTTTTGAGAGAGACTTCCCAAGTTCACAACTTTGGTATCTGAAGATACAGTAGGAGGTGTAATAAAAATTAGAGATGTTCAAGAGGAAAATAAAATGAACACATTTTGCAGAATTGTATGATTGAAGAAGATTACATGGATCTTGATCAGCAAGGCCATTGAAGATCCAAATGCAAGCACTGGAATTTCAATAGATATTAGTTAAGCAGGAGCCCAAGTAGGTCAGACAGAAATGGAACTTGGTGAGAGTTAAGATTCAGGAAAAGTTATGGACAGTAGAATATGAGAGACTGGCTGGGAGTGTAAATATGGATGTAACAAAAGGATGAATGAGGGCTTCAATAGCAAAGGAGCTGAAGCAATGTATAGAAGTGGAAACAAGGGCCTCTGGTGATAGCTTGGAGAGACGGTTAGATGCTCATTTCTGGGACAGAAATAGCATAAGTGTTGCCAATTGTCTTGATCTTTCTTAGGCAGTTGCCAAAAAGAATGATGGAGCCATTGGCGAGGGATTAAGGTTCAAGTTGGGACCAAAGACAATAGTTTAAATGTTCTCAAATTTCAATTGGTAATAGGATGGCAAGCAAGTAGTCAGATAATTTGCAAACAGCAGAGTGGTCAAGAGAAGTAATGTTAAGGTAAGCTACTGGTTAATTAAACCAGAGACTTAATTAAACAACTCAAAGGAGAAGAAAATTCCACAGCTATGAACATTTTTAATGATGGCAGAAACATGGCACATCAGAGCAAAGGATAATGCTGATTCATTTGCATCAATTTTCTGCCAAAAGTATTGAGTGGATGATCCATCTCTGCCTCCTCCAGATGCCCTTCTCCAACCAACATATTTCCTTTCATCTGATATCAAGGAACAGCTGAAGACAAAGGATTCACAAAAGCAAAGAGTCCTGACAACATATGCATATATGAATTGGGAGCATAAGTAATTTATTTAATACCTTGGAAATGCTCCACAATAAATAACGTCATGGTTGACTTGATTAATCCATATTGCTGGCTACTCCAATGACTTCTTAATTCTATTTTTGACCTCAACCCCATTCTCACCTGAGAAAATATTCCAAGACTGCTTTCATCACCTTGTGTGGAAGTGTGCTCCAAACAGAGGATGTTTGGCATGCATAAATTTCAAACAGACACTGTTTTTAAACATTGGCCTCCACTTCTAAATTCTCTCAAGAGTAAGTATCCTTTCCTCATGCACCGGTCAAGACTTCCAGATACGTTGTAATGAAGTCACCTTGTACTTCTCCAAACTGCAGTAGATACAAATGTAGCCCGTCCAACCTACCCTCATAAGACAACTTGCCTACTCCAGGTATTCATCTAATAAATCTTTTCTGAAATGTTTCCAAAGCAATTACAACTTTCCTTATACAAGCACACCAATACTGTACATACTTCAGACATGGTTCACTAATATCCTCTACAGCCGAAGTACAACCTCCCTACTTAGATATTCAATTATCCTTGTAATAAACTAACCATTATTCTCGATTTCCCAATTATTTGCTGTTCTCAACATTGATTCCTGAGACACACTATTTGTTATATCTAACTAGAAAAGGACCCATTTATGCCTATTTCTTTCAGCTAGCCAATTTTTTATCCATGGCAACATATTATCCCCAACACCGTGAACTCTTATTCTCTGCAATAAACTTTGATGTGGTATTTCATCAAAACCTTCTGGTACATGCTGGCAATAGTGCTGAAGATTTATGCTCCAGAACTACATGCTTCCCTAGCTAAACTGATCCAGTACAGCTACAAAATCAAAAGAATGCAGTTTAGAAATAAAAGTGGTTTAAGTGTAAATGCTTGACTTTTTTTAAAGAGGCGATACGTTGGATGGGGATGAAAAGTCACTGCAGCTGATTTTCTGACTGCCCAAAGAATGAAACTACACAAGAGCCCATCCAGCTACTGCAGGAATATAGATTGTTCATTCATGAAGGCGGCTAAAAAAAATGGCAAGGATGGGAAGAGATAATTCACTGCTATCACAATCACGCAAATCATAACTTGCAACTGTCAGGCAACATCTAATTGCACAGATGCAAACATGGATTTCCAGACAAAATAAGCCTGGATTTAAAATCTGACAAAAGAACAGAAGACCCGAGAGTAGCAATTCAGCCCAACAGGCCTCCCCTACCAGTTGATACGATCATGGCTGATCTCAGCTTCGCAAAAGTGAGGACTGCAGATGCTGGAGATCAGAGTTGAGAGTGTGGTGTTGGAAAAGCACAGCAGGTCTGGCAGCATCCAAGGAGCAAGAGAATCAACGTTTCAGGCATAAGCCCTTCATCAGGAATTGCGCTGAGAGAAAAAATGGGAGGGGGGGGTGGGGGAGGAGGCTGGGAAAGTGATAGGTGGATGAAGGTGAGGGAGAAAGTGATAGGTCAGAGGGGGCAGTGATGGACATTCCAGAGGGTGGTGCCGAGGCTTGGAACTGAGATAATGTGGAGGGAGGGGAAATGAGGAAGCTGTTGAAATCCACATTTATGTGTGTGGTTGCAGGGTCCCAAGGCGGAATGAGGTGTTCAACCACAGGGCGGTGGGCTTGGTAGGTGCGGGTGTCCCAGAGATGTTCTCTGAAATGATCCGCAAGGCGGCGTCCTGTCTCCCCAATGTAGAGGAGACCACACCGGATGCAAGGGTTGAACACTTCAACTCCCCTGCCCACTCTGTCAAGGACATGCAGGTCCTGGGCCTCCTCCACCGCCAAACCGTTACCACCTGACACCTGGAGGAGGAACACTTCATTCCGCCTTGGGACCCTGCAACCACAGAGATAAATGTGGATTTCAACAGCTTCGTCATTTCCCCTCCCTCCACATTATCCCAGTTCCAAGCCTCCAATTCGGCACCACCCTCTGGAATGTCCATCACTGCCCCCTCTGACCTATCACCTTCTCCCTCACCTTCATCCACATATCACTTTCCCAGCTACCTCCCCACCACACCCCTCCCATTTTTTCTCTCAGCGCAATTGCTGATGAAGGGCTTATGCCTGAAAGATCGATTCACCTGCTCCTCGGATGCTGCCTGACCTGCTGTGCTTTTCCAGCACCACACTCTCGACTCTAATCTCAGCTTGGTCTCAGCTCCACTTTTTTGTCTGCTTTTTATACCGTTTCGACCCATTATTCATTAAAAATCTGTCTGTCTATCTCCTCCTTCCATTTACTCAATGTCTTGCATCTACCACATTCTAGGTAGTGAATTCCACAGATTCATGACTGTTCAATAGATTAGATTCCCTACAGTATGGAAACAGATCATTTGGCCCAACAAGTCCATACTGACCCTCCGAAGAGTAACCCCCCAGACCCATTCCTCTTCCCTAGATTTACCCCTGACTAATGCGCTTAACACAATGGGCAAATTAACATGGCCAATTCACCTGACCTGCACATCTTTGAATTGTAAGAGGAAACTGGAGCACCTGAGGAAATCCACGCAGACACAGGGAGAATGTGCAAACTCCACACAGTCGACTGAGATGGGAATCGAACCAGAGTCCTTGGTGCTATGAGGCAACAGTGTACCCACTGAGCCGCTGTGCCACCTGAAGTAGTTTCTGCTCATCTGATTTAAATCTGCAATGCCTTAGCTTAAAACTATGACCCACCTCTATCGCTAGATGTGGAAATATCCTCTTGATGTCTCCTTTGTCAATCCCCTTTAGCATCTTACATACCTCAATTAGATTTCTTTTTCTTCTTCTGAAGTCCAGAGAACATCAGGCTAAACTGCTCAATCGCTCTTAAGATAAACCCCTCACTTCTGGAATCAATCTTCCTCTGAACTGTTTCCAATGCAACTACATTCCTCATGTTTATATACCAATATTGAATGTAATAATCCAGGTACAGTTTCAGTAATACCTTGTGTAATCTCAGCAACACTTCTCTACAGTTCTCTTCAGTTAGTGATGAATGTCAGAATTTAATTTCCCTTCCTTATTACCTGCCGTACCTGCACACTAGTTTTCTATGATTCATGCACAAAGCCACCCAGATCTCTGTACCAAAGCATTCTGAAGTTTCTCTCCATTTAGATAATACGTTGCCTTGCTATTCCTCTGAGCAAAATGGAAAACCTCACTTATACATGTTAAGTCTCATCTGTCAATTTTTGGCCTATTGACCTAACCCACCCATATCAGTTTGTAAATTTATTTCATTGCAACTTACCTCCCCACCTATTTTAGTGTGATGTGCAAATCTGGCTTGTAGTCCTTATGATCCTAGTATCCAAATTATCAACAGATTGTAAACATATAAGGTCATGAAGAGCTAAACTTGTGGTAATTGTTTCTTCTTGCCAACCAGAAAAAAAAGTGACAATGTACTAGAGAGAGAGAGAGATGCTGGGAATGGAGCAATAGTTTGCAAGGAAGATAGCATCAATGGTTGATTCTCTGGGGAGAGAGGTATTAACAACTGATCTGAAAGAAGGAAGCACGATTCAATGAAAGAGTGTACTAAACATTATTAATTAACATGAGAACTAGGAAGGGAGTTAGTAGTTAATAGTTCAATAGAAATAAGGTGGAGAAAACAAAATAAAAAGAGATGGACCTTACAACAAGACTATCTTCAAGCAAGCATGGGACATGAACTATGAAACTGTGTGGGGCAGGACTAGGGTGGATAAAAAAAACAACTAATTTTAATAAATGGTGGGCTCTGGAAATGCCATACTTCATTGAACTGGGCAGACAGCAATCACAGAAAATACATGAGACAACCCTACAAAGCAAAATGAGAGATACCCAAAACAGTACAGATATGGGCGGCATGGAGGCACAGTGGTTAGCACTGCTGCCTCACAGCGCCAGAGACCCGGGTTCAATTCCTGCCTCAGGCAACTGTCTGTATGGAGTTTACACATTCTCCCAGTGTCAGCGTGGGTACTGGTTTCCTCCCACAGTCCAAAAAATGTGCAGGTTAGGTGAATTGGCCATGCTAAATTGTCTGTGGTGTTAAGTGAATGGGGTAAATGTAGGAGAATGGGTCTGGGTGGGTTGCTCTTCGGAGGGTCGGTGTGGACTTAAGGGCCTGTTTCCACACTGTCAGTAATCTAATCTAATCTCAAGTCAGTGACAGAAGACAACCATCTAATAAACAACCTCACATAACTGGTCCATAACTTTCAAGAAGCAAAGAGATGATGCCTCCTCTAGAGAAATCAAGTAATGTGACAACTCAAACAAGGGAATTATCAAATCCCAGTTAGTTCCATTGCAGAACAATTTGGAATAAATAAGCCGTAACCAGATGAGTACTGGTAGCTCAGTACATGCTTCTGAATGAGCACGATGGTCCACACATAATTAAATACATTCTCAAAACTTGTTCACACATACCTGCTCCTTTATGTGCATCAATACTTGTAAACTCAAGAGTACCATCATGGCAACGCTTTGGATCTTCTTTGTATTCTTTGTGTACTCCTTCTGGACAGTATCTATATGCAAGGCCATAATCAACTAAATATACCTAAGAAAGTTTAAATTACAAACAAAATCAGACTGGATACTGGACCATAAAATAGTCTAGCTAGATCACAAATCTTTGGGATCCCCAAGAAATCACTCTCAAGCTAACTAACTAAATAATGAAGTTTGGGGCAGAGTAGAGTCAGAGATATTAACAAGTTAAGACTTGATGAATAGTGATAGTTTAAAGAGAAAGTTATTTATTATTTTACCATATGTGAATATTCCGAGTATTTTATTTGCTTAAGTTCATTGCAATGGTTTCCTTTCTTTCCCATATATTCAAGTTATGAGCATGCCCAGGGCATATGCTGTAAGCATGACATTTAGTCACCTCCGTGACACAGTCATTCTTTACAAGTTCCTCTCAATGTACAACATAATTATGTGTAGAGTGTGGACCAAAGTACAAATATATACGTATTAAACAGCAGTTAGGAACAAAAATAATCAAGTTCCCAGTAAATTAGCTGCTACGGTTGGCAAGGAATTTTGATGCTTTATGCAAAACCAGAGCTTGTTTCCTCAGTGAATGGGATACTGCATGGTGCTATTTTCCATTGATCCAACTGCTAGCTACACTGGTTTTGACACACAAACATATCAGCCCACCCACCCAATTTTCTCCACAGGACAGCAACAAGAAAACAACTCTACAAATTGAAAATGATCTTAAAATACATTAGATAATCACAGCTTCATAAATGTGATAACACCTTGAAGAAAGATTGAAAATGTCTCAAAAAGCAGAGTTAACTTTGTGACTTGTGACTGCTTACTAAACACCTCTGTTGTTTAATGTTACTACTAAGCTGTAGTAACATTAAACTTGCCTCAGGTAATAAAGAGTTTGCTGAACCAATACATTTAACTCCTGAAAAGCTTAAACTAGGTTAGTGCCTATGTAGACTATTTCAATGAACTAGAAGGAAGTGACTGACCTTCACCATTGGGATTAAAAAAATCCACTTTTGCCTGTACTTACTGCTTTTTTTCTCAGTATCAACAGAAGTGTTTAAGTCCTGAAAATATCAATTTCCATAGGGATCAATGATCATTTCAGAATATAATAGTTTCCGTGGGTGTTACAGGTCAGTGAAGGAGGAAACAGGTAATTTCCCAATTTTGTTGGAACTTTTAAATCCTAGCCATATCCTGAGTTTGTTTTTTTTTGGGAAGAGTAATTTTCATTCATAAGTGAATGAAACATTTTAGAAAAACATAAATGCATACTGAGTTATTTGGACTGAACAAAATTGCCTGTGGTACAACACAAATCTACTAAGTATAATAGTGTATTATTGAAATAATTGTGGGAGCTGTTAATATGTACTGCTTCCTTTTGCAAAGCGGCTACGCTACCTTAGGGGTGAAACAATGAATCAGATAATTCTTACAGCGGATGAATTTTACCCATTGAGCTCTAATCCGGAACATACAGATATGCATTCTTGCGTATTCAATTTTTTTTCTAGCATTCTTCCAGTTCTGGTAGGGGCTTCATGTACTTAGCTTGCACACAAAGATACAGACAAAAATGCTAAGTGACAAAATGTTTGAAGGCAGCTCCTTATCTACCCTGATTAAAAAGAAGCTTCCAAACAAGATCACAGTTCCCTAGGGATCAGCAAAGTCCAAAGAGAGACTTTATTATAGTCCAGGTCAATAACTTACAGGAGACTTAAGCAGCATTCGATTGAATGACAGAAGGATAAATTAGTAAATTATCATTTTGATTTGCAGAAAGAATGAATGACCTTGCATATATTCAGCCCATTTATACATCTAAAATATTGCATTGGTTCTAGATGTCCTGAGGTTGTCAATAACTTTTATAAACCAAAGGTGAGACAGTAATTTCCCCCTGACATCAAGGGAGCTCTAATGCTCTGCCACTAACAATAACTAATAAAACCAAATTAGTTACCATCAAGAGATAATTCTTCAATGGCTGAACTAACACAACAACAGACCAATGTTCACTCTTAAACACAAAATAATTTTACGATTTGTTAGAAAATAACACAACATCTGGTAGTAAAGTTAGAAAAAAAAGGCTAACTTCCCTTTGTTTTTACATACTTCAAACAATTCATGATTGCACTAAATAATAAGCAAAACAAAAAGAACCTCATTAGGATTCTTGTAACTGAGGAGAAGATTTGAAGCTTTGATGTCCCCATGCACGTACTCATGGTCATGGATGTATTCTAGAATGTCAATCTATCAAAAGAAAACAATTGAGTTAAACGGCAATAGATAGGAATCATAAGGACCTGATAGCATTTTGGAAGAATTGTGCAAATGAAACAGTTTCATTCATGCAGTAGAATGTCTACACATGTACTTAAGTTGTATACCTGAAGGGTGAAACACTAAATTGTCTTGTTTATTTTATGAAGCCAACCTCTCAACACACAGAAGTCTTCCCATTGGTTTCACCTTTTTAAGGAAGATTTATGAAAATGGCATCTAGAATCTTAAATCATTCTGCACTTTAGAATTCAATGCAACTTGCAGTCGTGATCAAACAGTCTTTGTGAAAGTCACTTCTCATCTCAGATTATTTTCTTTCTGCATATATTGTGGAAGTACAACATGTTTGCTCCAGACATATAGGAAAGTAGGAGGCCCTTTGAATAGTGGAGGCGTCTCAATCAGATTATAGCTCATCAGAAATCTGACAGTCCTGAAGTTTTTAACAAAACAAAAGCACAATTTTTCACATGTATGAATAATAACAAAAAGGAAAGATGATGTTTGAGACTGACATTGGAAAAACTGCAGTGCAGGTCAGTACTGGATGGAAAATAAAATATACGACAACTCGCAAACATGTGGACAGGAAGTTTTAGTATCCTTTATCACAAGCTTTCTTGAAACACAAAAGGCAATTGCAACAACTATCATTGTGTCAGCCTCATTTTACCTGGCTAACCCCAGGGGATGGTTAGAGTGAATCATAAACAATACCAGTTTCAAAAGACAATAACAGGAATGGCTAATCACACTGTTCAGCTTTATAATAATTTAGATTGTTATAAAATCATTAATAGTGTGAACAATTCATCCAAATCAACTCTCCAAGGCCTTGAATATTTAAACAGAAGCCCATGAGTCACATGCAGTGCTTGAACCTTAGCCATTTAGCCCAGGAGGGTCTAGTGAAAGTTTATTTTTGTCATAACACACATTACTGTGCAAGATGTTTTCAATTAGACAAAATTAATTTTAAACTATAGTCTACAGTGTAGCTTGCAGGGAATGCTTTTATGCAAATTTAATTACAGAAAATTAGATTTTAATTTAGAGTTGTGGTTGATGTTCTGTACTGCAATTATTCTTACATGGGCAAGAGACTCCATTGCAAGTGAATAAGTGGCCCATAAAGACAATGATTTGGAACCTCATGTCATACAAGTTTGTGATTAGTTTTCTTCCAAGCAAACTTAGTAGTCCTTTGCTGGAATACCTTTCTAAGTAGCCATTAGTATTTGGATTATCATGGAAAAGACAGCCAACTGCAGCTTCCACACTGCTACTGAGGATGGGACCACCTCAACATTCACTAAATATTAAGTCTGAAACTAACAGGCTAAAAATCTTTATTTCAAAGTAACTATAGAACACAACACTTTGGAGTATTATATTGTACAAAGTCCCAATTTACTACCAAAGTGTTCCTTATTGAATAAAGAAAGACTTAAAACAGATGTTGCCACAATACAACATTTCAGATAATGAACATTATAACTTACCAAGCGAAGACCCAACTGCAGCACAAATTTCTTTGGGAAAATCCTATGATTTTGCTCAAATATTTTCTGAAGATCAGATCCAAACCGATCCATCACCATAAATCTATAACTAAATTCAAAAGAGAAGTTCAATCTTAAATAATACATATCCAATATTCATTTGTGATCGGCATTCTTTGAAATAATTGAACCTGTTCAAATAATATGTTTCCAGATTAAATTGCAACGCAATTCTTCAAATTTTAACTAAAATCTATTGTGCCATATCAATGGTATTGAAGGACAATTAGCTCAAGTGGCTAGATAGCCAGTGTGTGGTTAAGAATTACACCAACAGCATAGATTCGACTCCCACTTTGGCTAAACTTTGCCTCCTCGCTTGGCCTTGTTACAGAATGTTGCTCTTTAAAGTATATAATTAAGTGCCTGCCTCCAAATGAGAGAGCTGCCCAGTCTCTCAGATAATGGTTAATTATCTACTTGCTCAGTTGCATAAATAGGCAAATTGGCCTGTAAAAAGGACAGTAGCAAGACAGCATAAGGGAAAAAAAAGGATACAATTGCAACAAAAATAAACAAGTGCACAAACTCAGCAGGTCTGACAGCATCTGCAGAGAGAAAGAAGAGTCAACAGTTTGGGTCTCATCACTCTTCTTCAGAACAGGATATATGATTTTCTTTTGGATTTTTATGCAAGAACCCAGATATCTAATGGTGCTTCACCAATATTTCCAAGTGCAATCTGGCAGATTCATAATATGTAAATTTGAAATAATGAAAAACAAGAGAGGGCATGCACATGGTGAGCCCTTATTCACACTGCAAAGATAATGTTTGCAGCCCCTATTTGAAAAAAAAGAGTTGCACTGAAAGCAACCAATGCTACGTTTAGGAAAGGATGGTTCACACAGAAACATAGCATCATATAGCAAAGTCAATCAGTACTGAACGTAACATAACCCAGTCAAATGCATGACCTGCTAAACAAGGGACCACCTCAATACTCATTAAATATTTAGTCTGAAACATAAGTAATTGATAAGCGGCTGGAGGCTGTCACCAAAATGTAAGCTTTTTAATTAAAAAATATTTTCCTGAATTGCAATCAGGTCCAGCTTCATTGACTGCATTGTCAAATACCTTTAACGCTATTTAAATTCTGTCCTAAGATCTACTCAAAGATGACTGTGACCCCACACCAAAATGAAACTCTTAAGCAAGTTGCCTGTAAATACTTGATAGGGGCCTGCAGTAGACCTTCTGTCATATTGTTAGGAATACCCAGTACTTGGTTATGTGTTTTAGTATAGATTTAGGTGTGGGAATCAAATGTTTTAACGTCAGGAATTGAAGTAAATGAAATTAAAGTAAACTAAGAGGCTATTAAGTCTTAAAAGATCGGGCCCATGTTTGCTTAAGAAGTTAACAATTAGAAACATGACCATAAAAAAATCCACCTAGCTTATTAGCCAAAGAGCTAGAGACAATATTTGCAATGCTTGCAAGAACCGCAGCCCAGAGAGATACTTTTAATTTGGAGTAAGACAAAATTAGTTTAAATGCATTCAGCGAAGTCTTCACTATTGCAAAACCAGTTTACAATGCCTTATTTGATCTGATGAAGCAAATTATGGATAATTAATCAAAGTTGGTTTGAGTAGCCAGCTCAGGGGGTTTCAATATGGAGAAGAATGATGCTAAGGGATGCACTCTAGTTTCAATTTATTTGAATGTTTATTGGAAACATTAGCTGCAGCCCATGTGACTTTCAGCTTACTAATATGTGGGCGGCACGGTGGCACAGTGGTTAGCACTGCTGCCTCACAGCACCTGAGACCCGGGTTCAATTCCCGCCTCAGGCGACTGACTGTGTGGAGTTTGCACGTTCTCCCCGTGTCTGCGTGGGTTTCCTCCGGGTGCTCTGGTTTCCTCCCACAGTCCAAAGATGTGCAGGTCAGGTGAATTGGCCATGCTAAATTGCCCGTAGTGTTAGGTAAGGGGTAAATGTAGGGGTATGGGTGGGTTGCGCTTCGGCGGGTCGGTGTGGACTTGTTGGGTCGAAGGGCCTGTTTCCACACTGCAAGTAATCTAATCTAATCTAAGACATAGTTGGAGTAACTTTTACTTAGGATACCTGCACTATAAACAAATATGATTCAAACTGTGAAATGCAGGTGAGGATTAACCTCAGTTTGAATGTTGTGAGGGAACAGACACCTGATGGTTGCCTAGTTTGAAGGCAGTAATTGAAACAGCTTAGCTTTCAAGTAGCCAGAACGAAAACAATTGTGCATCCAGTCTATTAAGACAAATTAAACTTTTGCCTTGAAGAATAGTTGGAACCAAGGGGAATTAAAGCTAAGTTTCCAGAGGACTGCAGTGTACACAGGGGCTATTTTTCCCATAACTTTTAGATTGATGCATCCCATGAGAACTAATGGGGGAATTTAAGTAAATTTGAGTGCACAACAACATGGTGTACAAGTACATATTAGAAGTTAATTGTATTTGCTTTATTTAAGATTTATATGTATATAATGAAGATTCTTGTTTAGAAAAAGTAGTCTTGTGGCATTGAGCTACTGTTTAAATCAAGATGTTAAAATTTTCTTTTAAATGATAACCATCCCTACTAGCATGCAACATGATGAAGGGCTTTTGCCCGAAACGCCGATTTTCCTGCTCTTCGGATGCTGCCTGAACTGCTGTGCCATTCCAGCACCACACTCCGACTGGTATGTAACATGACTTAAGTAGGATGAGTCATTTTTGTCTAATAACTGAATAAATGTGACAAATCTGCCACTATTTATTTATCAACAGAGATAAATTAGAATAAAGGAAGAACAGATTTATAGTAACTATTCAACAAACTGCCACAGGACATGGTCATTTTCCCTGTGCTAATACTTAATTTAAATTACATTAAACCAAACAAAGCCCCCACCAGGAGTTTTCTCTGTTGATCTGAGTGGACCGCCCATTTCTGTTCCTATCTCCCGATCTAATAGGGTGTGTTGATCTATCCCAATCTTCAACTACCTTAGTAATATCGTATAAGCAATTAACCCCAGTTTTATATATATATTATATATTACCTAGTGTAGAAACAGGCCCTTCGGCCCAACCAGTCCACACCAACCCTCTGAAGAATAACCCACACAGACCCATTTCCCTCTGACTAACTGATCTAACACTATGGCGCAATTTAGCATGGCCAATTCATTTAATGTGCACATCCTGGGATTGTGGGAGGAAACCGGAGTAAACCCATGCAGACACGGGGAGAATGTGCAAACTCCACACAGACAGTCACCCAATGCTGGAATCGAATCTGGAACCCTGGTGTTGTGAGACAGCAGTGGTAACCACCGAGTACCGTGCTGCCCACTATCTCCAAAGCCCTTTGAACATATACTGAAACAAAATAAAACATTTTAATGATCTCAAATTCAATTCAACAGGACACAGATTCGCAATTTAATCCATTTCTTTCAAATTTTAACTTTGTATTACAAAGTATGTCACAATTGATTTGATTGGTTCCAATCAGTTTGGACAAGAATACAAGTAGTGCCCCTTGAAAAGCAACGCATGAGTGTGAGAAAATTTACATGAACATGCACTTTCCGGAACTATATTTAGCTTCTCAAACTGTAATGTGTAAAAATTTTCAACAGCAACCTTTATCCACATAACTCAACATAATGAAGTGGCCCAAGGCATTTCACAGGAGCATTATATAATGAAGTATGATATTTAGTCACACCAGGAAAAATTAGGTCAGGCAATCAAAAGCTTGGTCAAAGGTAACTTTAAAAAAAAAGTGATAAAAGGAGGAAAGCAAGGCATAGGAAGGAGCCTTCGCCTCAAGGGACAATGACCACTTTCCAGCAATTTGGAAAATAGTGTAGCAGTATGCAAGTTAGCCAGGAAGCAGGCTTTGTCAAAGTTGGGAGCAAGATGTGCCACACAGTGGCCATTCACGGAAACTAATCTTATTTTATGATTGGAAGCAGCAGCAGTTAATAGTAAACGCTCTAAAGACAATAAAGCTTCAGTTTGAAACAACATGTGCTTTCAGCTTGATGGAGCTCCGAAGGCCACAAAATTGAAGAAAATCAATTCACTGCAAAAACTCTGGGGATTAATGCATATTCTAGAGTCAAAATACACCTCCACTGACCTGCAATGCATGATAGGCTGCATACAAGCTTACCTGTTGCCTCCTTTATCATATAGTCCTGAGCCCCAATACTTGGGTACACCAAGATAATTTAATTTGCGGGATGCTATCCAGCTATGAACTGTGGAAAGAAAAAAAAAATCACAAAAAAAGTTTGGATAAAATAATTTACATCAAATACATTATGACGCTATTGTCCAAGAGAAGCACAATTGTACTTCTCATAACCTTGAACAGTCTTAGGAAAATAGGAAAATATATTTTTGAGATAGATACAAAGTTATTTGACTAGAATATGTCTGAGCAACAACAGCACTTCATACTAAATGCCACAATTGCCAGTCTGTCAGCAATTATTATTGAAAAGATCAGCAACGGGCATCCATAGATAAGGAAGTGATCAACAGACAGCATGTTAGAACTTGGATACAGATGTATGTCATATTTTCAAATAAACCCAGCTGATGACTAAAGAAAATGCTACAGTTTCTGCGTTGCACTCAGATTAGCACCAAAAGTTTTAAAATTACTACTTATGGACATGAGCAATTATTTAAACAGAACATTCACAAATACAGAATCAATGGGTACAGGATTGATGCAGTAAACCAAACAATCACCAGCATTTCCACTAAATATGCAACGCTTATGTAATGAATATTTAGCACTTACAAACAAATCCAATTTCATAGATCCAATTTGTTCACAGGTTAGTTTTAGGAAAGTCAGTTACTTCCACACTACATGACAACTGATCTTTCACATGCAATATACTTGAACTCACTTAGCTCTGGTTTTGCTGCTCTCATATAAAACTTGAGTTCTGAAAAAAGTGGTCCATTGGTGCTGGGTTCCTAAAAACAGAAGAGACACACATTAGGATTCTATAAACTGTGTATGATTGAAACCATAATATTTTGAACATTTCAATAATAATCCAGAGACATTCAGTCAAATCATCAGGGTTCAGAAAATATTTAAGGATGTTGTCAGGGTTGGAGGATTTAAACTTGCAGGGAGAGGCTGAAAAGTCTGGGGCTGTTTTTACTGGAGCATCGGAGGCTGAGGGGTGACTTTAACTAGATTTATAAAATCATGAGGGGCATGGATATGGCAAATAGAGAAGATCTTTTCCCTGGGTGGAGCAGTCCAGAACTAGAGGGAATAGGGTGAGAGGGGAAAGATATAAAAGAGATCTAAGGGGCAACCTTTTCATGCAAAGGGTGGTGTGTGTATGGAATAAGCTGCCAGAGAAAGTGTTGGAGGCTGATACAATTGCAACATTTAAAAGGCATCTGGATGGGTATATGAATGGTAAGAGTTTGAAGGGATATGGGCCAGGTGTTGGCAAGTGGGACTAGATTAGGTTGGGATATCTGGTTGGCATGGACGAGTTGGACCGAAGGTTCTGTTTCCGTGCTGTACATCGCCATGACTCTGAGTTTCATCAATGAGATGGATTTATTTAGACAATCACAGAACTTAGGACTTTGGCATACTTATGAGTGATTACTCAATTTATTGTTTAAAATTAGGGATGCTCGAGAGCCCAGAATTCAAGGATAGCAAAAATCTCAGCAACTTATATGGCTGAAAGAGAATGGAGATAAGAAGGTAGGATTAGAAAATAAAAACGAGAAATATAAATTGAGCATTGCTTAACCATGAACTTCTGTAGGTCAGCAAGCACAAGTCAGATAGATGACCAAGAATTATTGCAAGTTAGGAAACAAAGATTTGGATGACATCAAGTTTATGGCGGGTTGAATGTCAGAAGATAGGTCAGTTGTACACAGAACCAGTCAAGTTTCCAGGCAACAAAAACATGGTGTTAGTAGATGAGTGGAGATCAAGTTGGATAATGGTGAAAACAGATAGTTCGCATCATGGTGCATATATATTGTATACAGTTCACTGCAGGATCAAGTATTACCTCAATCAAGCAACAGTTCAGCCACAGACCCAATTGCCAAGGAGAAAGGCAGTCAGTGGTAGGTGCTGGACATTTGAAAGGGAGACTGACACGCTGAATACAGGCTTCAGTCTTCCCAAATATTGAAGTGTTTACTTGGAGGAAATGTCCACTCAGTGTAGTGACTTGCATAAAGCAATGCGACAGATAGTCAGAGGAGAATCGAGACATAATGAAGAGATAGGGGTTGACCAGCATAGAGTGAAAATGGATGGTATGAACTTGCTATGAAGGAACTACACATACATGAGATATAGGAATGGGACAAGGTTAGTGCCTTGAGGAATCGAAAAACAACCACAAGGAATTCGGAAGATAAGCTATTGTAGCTATGGCTCTAAATTGATATACAAGAAATGGAATCACAAGTGTACAATTTAACCCAATTCAGAGAAGAAAGAAAGGCAATAGAGGGGAGGGGAATCGCTAACCATGCCAAAAGTTATAGACAAAGGGGACGAAAGAATGGATTTACTAACAGCAAAACTATTTAAGATGTAATTTTGACTTTGGTAAGAGCTCATTCTGCACTATAACAAAGGTGGAGGCTTGCTTGGAGGTATTAAAGAGTACAGAAAATCATAAACATACATTTGAATGGAAGTTGGGTCATCAGCAGTAAGGATAAGGGCAAGGAGATTTGACTCATTAACGACTCATCTCAGACAAGGTGAGCATGGAGGGTTCCAGAGAAACAGCATAGAAACAACAAAAATGTCAGCGATAGGCAGCAGTGATTTGGGGGCTTTAGCCTGGTGATGGTGGTGAGGAGGTGAACCAGCACAGACAGTTGAAGTGTTTTAAGTAGCTATTCGTCCAACAAAGTTATGAGTATCTCACGTTAGTTGTTGCAGGCAAGGGCCAATGAAATAGGGGAGCAGTGTTCAAGGTTGTACACACTAGAGAACAGAAGCTGATACTTGTTTTCCAGAATGATCAGAAATCATTCACTTTTGGCAGATAAGAGCAGAATCTGACAGTGCTTTACGTGGTCCAGTCAGATCCAGGTGGTGACAGGATTAAACCAGTTGAAAGCCAAAGTCATTCAAGTCTGTATTCATTGAACTTAAACAATTTGAAATAAGCGATCAGTGAGATGGCCAGTGTGACAGTAACTGTCTTGAAGGAGATTAGGGCATTAAATATAGAAGTGAGTAGATCAGTAGATGCAGAAATGTAGTAAATGAACAGCCAAAGATAAATAATTATAACTTTGAAAATGCAGTGGTAAATGAATTGAAGAGAGTTTCCGAATATTATCTGACATAAAATTTTAAAGGTAAAATTGGTGCTGATATTATAATTGATGAATGATAAAGTGGCTATGGTGCCATTACAGCAATCCATTTGACGAGGCCCAGAAGAATTGCACAGCATAACAAACCAGATGATTTCTACTACCACACTACTCAGAAAAACAACCAAAAGGATTTATATTTCACAACACAACTTTCTAAAAAAACATTCACTGGAAGAGATTTTAGCATTAGTTTTAAATGACCATTTTACTAATTTATAAAAGCCATGTGTCTAATTTTCAAACCTAGCCTTATCAGAACACTTTGTATCTCATTTGACAGGAATTACAAAATGTCCTACCAGCACATTTTTCAACAACTCCTAATCAAACAGGTAAAAACAACAGAATAGCATCATTTAGTCAAAGATATTGTCTCAATGCTAATTCAATGGGTTAGAAGTCAATTGAGGCATTAAAAACGGAAATGCGAAAATTAATCAAGTCAAAGTAACAACTGTTTATTTTCTTCACCAAGGAAAATTGCTTCAGCATATGAAGCAATGGTAAAAATATACATAGGATCAGAATGATTACAGCATTAGAGAACATTCTACCTATGTTGGCTGACTGTCAAAGTATTTTGCCTCGTGGGACTTTGCTACCTTCATCGCATAGCCAATTTTAGGTTTCAATAATGATCTAATTCTCTTTTGAAAGCCTCAGTTAACCCTGCCTTCACATTCTGAAGCAGTGCATCCAGGTCATAACCACACCGCAAAATGTTTTAACTATATCCCAATTACCAATTCTGCCAACTACCTTACAATCTGTACCATCTGCTTCTCAATCACTATGACAGAGAACAGTTTCTTTTTAAGTCCCCATGTATTTTTGTCCAGACCCCTCATGAGCGAATATCTATGAAATTTTCTCTGAACATTCATCTTGAAAGAGAACAGTCCCAGCTTCTCCAATCTATCAGTCAAGTTCCTCATGCCTGAAACTCGAGTTGAAGACATACCATTGTTTCTAAAAGATGAACATAACTTGTTTACTTTTCCACTTTATCCCCATGTTTAAATCATGGGATCATCTAACTTTTATCAACCACTCTTTACCTGCCTTGCCACCTCCAATTACGTGGGTACATTATTTGCAGTTCTTCTGCTCCTGCATCCTCTTTAGAGTTGCCCCTCTCATTTTATACTGTCTCGCCATACTCTTCCAACCAAAATAAATCATTCCGCACTGCTCTGCTCTAAATTTTATCTTCCAGATGTTCAGCCATTCCACTAAGGTATGTTCTTTTGAGGTTTCTCTCAGTTTACAGCAATTCTAAATTTTGCACCATGTCCAAATTTAGAAATTGTGCCCTATACAAAGTTAGCTAATTAATGATGATTAAAGGAAAGCAAGGTTACAATACAGATTCTAGGAAATGAATGAAGTTGGGGGAAGAGGCAGAAGCTAACTGTGGAATCAAGAGCAAGGGGAGAAGTGAAGAGCATGGCCTCCTTTTCTTTCTGCCCTCTGTTTTCCCTCTTTAACAGATGCTGGCACTAAACTTTAATAAAGATTCCTAAGTACAGGGGAGCCAACCATAAAAAAGATAATACATTTGCAAACATCACATGATCCAATGTCATCAATGCAACATCACAGTCTGATACTACTTGTCCAAATGTCCCAAATGCCTACAACAGAACAGATAATCGTACTCACTGTATTAACGATCTGCTAAAAACTCTAGAGCCAGCCCTGGCATTTCAAACATTTAGTAGAGACGGAATCTTCTGATTGGCAATTTCCCTGGCTTTACCAGCCATGTGCTTTAACCCTACAACAACTGTCTTAAACCAAAAGAGAAAATGCTGGAAAATCTCAGCAGGTCTGGCAGCATCTGTAAGGAGAGAAAAGAGCTGACGTTTCAAGTCTAACTGACCCTTTGTCAGATCTCATGACAAAGGGTCAGTTAGACTCGAAACGTCAGCTCTTTTCTCTCCTTACAGATGCTGCCAGACCTGCTGAGATTTTCCAGCATTTTCTCTTTTGGTTTCAGATTCCAGCATCCGCAGTAATTTGCTTTTAACAACTGTCTTACCCCTCTGCCTTACACAAGCTGCTACAGTAACAGATTCTACCAGGCCAACCCCCTCTCAATATTAAATAATCCTGGGATGAAAATGAACTAAGTAACTCATCCAAAAGAAAATTAACTGAAATCACATTGTGCTTGCAGGGTTCTAAGCATTAGGGACAATCCAGAGAAAAGTAAGGAAAAATAACTAAGAATTGCTGCAGGAGATGGCCAATCCAAGACCATTTCTCATCTGTTAAACTGTACAGTTAGCATTTAGAAAATAATGACTCCTGCATGCCTGAACCAAGCCTCTGAGATTACCTTAACTTAGACTTCATCGTGAAACAAAACAAAGAAAAAGAAACAATCTTTACACTAATATTTATTTGGTAGCAGCCCAATCTTATGGGTGCTGGTTTATAAACAAGATCTGTTCATTGTGCCAGCACAACAATGCAGTTCAAGGTTGATAAAACAGTTCTGAGGCAGGCAGGTGGAAAGCAGAGGCACAATGGTAGCCAATAGCGTAGGGGTTCCTGCTTCTCTTTTAGTGCAGGTCCCACATTATGTGGGATTATTGAAAGAAAAGATTACAGCAAAATTCTAAGCAGCCTTGTTTTTTTTTCAAAATGTCCGTTTCACATTATCACAATCACAACTGATGAATTCTATCCTTGAGTTGTACAAATCAAATAAATGGATAGACAGATACATAATCCAGCCTTGCATGGATTATATTCTCCATGATACAGCCTGCCAAATCCAGGGAGTAAACTTGCACAAAATTCAAGTATTACCCAATTTGAAAGACAAATCTACTCATTTTCAGAACAGGTCTTAAAGCTTCAAATCTTAAACTTTTTTTAAAGAGGACACTTTTCTGCGGTTCCACTGTCAAAAATCAGTTTTTCTCAAAGCCAATCTGGATTGTTCAGGTTAACTAGTAACCAGATGTTTGATACAAGCAGAACATCCTTCTGAAGAACATACAGCATTTGTCAAGGCATATTACAGTGCAATTCAAGTATAGCAGTTCACAGTGCAATATAGATCCAATTAAGTCAAATATAATAAATAAAATTCTAGATGTAGTAACATGCTATTTACATTCACAGAACACATTTACTAATAAATACAACCAGGGAAAGTTTACACATGTCCCAATGTAGGGGAGCGTTAAATTCTCTCTTTTCCTCATTTGTGGCATGGAAAGAGAAGTGAAACTCAACAGGTCAGACTTTTTTTCACTCATTCACAGGATGAGAGCGCCGCTGTCTAGGCCAGAATTTATCACTCATTTCTAATTGCCCAGAGGGCAGTTGAGAGTCAAACACATTGCTGTGGGTCTGGAGTCACATGTAGGCCAGACCAGGTAAGGGTGGCAGTTTCCTTTCCTAAAAGGACATCAATGAACTAGATGAGTTTTTGTTTTACAACAACTGACAATGGATTCATGGTCATCATTAGACTCAATTTCAGATTATTTTTATTGAATTCAAATTCCACCATCTGCCGTGGCAGGATTCGAACCCAGGTCCCCAAAACATTATCTGGGTCTCTGGATTAACAGTCCAACGATAATGACACGAGGTCATTGCCTTCCCTTAATGTTGGTTGTTTTTCCTCTCTCTCCACAGATGCCGCTAGACTTGCCGAATTTCACCAACAATTTCTGTTTTTCTTTCAGATTTCCAGCATTTGCACTATTTTGCTTTTCGGTCTTTCTGACAATTGACCCATAAAGTTTGGAGTGTCCCTCAATATATAGTGCTGGACTTTGGAATGCTCCAGTTTGAAACATTGTCATGGAAAGCTCTTTCTACAGAAATGCCAACAAATTATTGGTAGACCAAATTGCACTTCTAGCCAATATTTGATGACCTTTCAGCAGCAGCTGATATTTGTCTCATGCACGCCTCTGGGATCACTTCATACAGAAGAACTTTGTGTTACAGAGCAGCTCATAATGAACCATGTCAAAAAGTTACACATCTCTACACAGATGTTCTTCACAATACAAATTCCAGGAGACAGACAGCAACCTCTTTCCCCATCAAGCGGCCCGAGAAGAGCATGCAATGGCACTGAGAAGTCGTATGTATGTGAATGATGTAACAGGAAAGATCTTTCTCACCAACATCCAAGCTAAATCATGGTGCTTGTTTGACAACTCTGGCCAGGAGGTGTACTACCAAACATGTCTTTTGACAGTCTACTTTGGGAACCATTCAACAGAATCAACTATTTACCTTTCCTTCAGGGTCTCAAAGATGTTGTGTGCAGCCTGGAGGTCAGATTTAGTTTTCTGCACATATTTTCCCACGAGGCATGGCATGGTCTAACTAAACACAGCATTTGACAGCCTCAAGAAGAAATGACAGAAGTTAAGCATACTAGTGTATTTCAATATAATTCACATGTCAGCATATAAGGCACAAGTGTGCTTGTACTTACCACTTTAATGACATATGAGGCACAATTTCCAACTGCTTTGTCAGAATTTTCATCAGCTAAAAACAAAACAAAGTTGAAATATGGACCTAATTTCAGTCAACTGAAATATCAGTTCCGTAATTTCATCAAAACGTGGCTCAATCACAACTAACAGAAAAGTTAAAGATAATATTGGACTTAAAAAGGCTCATTAGAATAACAATAATAAGCCTGAGGAGTAGGAGGATTCCAGAGTCAATACATAACCAATAAGTAGACAGGAAGAGAAAATTGAATATGGAATAGACCAGCAATAGCGAGAACCAGATTGTTAAAGCTTCCACAGGTATGTAAAAGGGAAGAAACTAGTAAAAACAGACGTGAAACCTTAGAAGCAGGGTAAGGAAACATTTTCATGGGGAAAGAGGGAACAGAACAGATATCAGAAAAATGTTTTTTTCTATCTTTATAGAAAACAAAAATCTGGAAAGAGGGAAAAACAAGTAGCAGGAATACTTAGCAGTAGTAAATCAATAGAATGAAACAAATTGATAAATTGCTAAAAACTGATAAATCCCCTTGCCTTGAAGACCCATAAACTAGGGCTTTAAGAAACATTGTTACAGGGATAGCGAATACAGTTGATCTTTCAGAAATCAAGGTCCTAGAGTGCTGTCTGGGAATTGATAAAAAGGAAATTTGTTATTCAAAAAGAGGACAGAGAGAAACAAAAGGGAAACAACGGATCAATTAGCCTGATAATAGTAATCGGAAAACTGATATCACTGGGTGAACTCAACATGTATTTATGAAAGGGAAATCATGCTCGACAAAATCTGTTTTAGAGCTTTGAGGCTTTAACTAGCAAGATAGTGAATGTAACATACTTGAGATTCTCAAAAAAAACATTCAGTAAAGCAATACACAAATGATCATATTCAAAGTAGAGCACAGGAGATTAGCACGATTACATGCAGATAGAATCCAGGGAATATAATTAAGCTGGTCATATTCAAGTTGGTGGATGACTAGTGAAGTGCCACAAGGATCACATATTCTAAGTATTTGAGACCGAAAACATTCTAATTGCTGATGAGGGAACAGGATACAATGCTGTGATACAAATTTAGTTGAAAAGAAAGCTGTTGAGACACAAAGAAGTTGCAAAAGAATAGTGGGGTTAAGTGAGCATGAAAGAAAATAGAAATGCAGAGGAGTGAAGTCTCCAACTTTGGTAGGAATAACTAACTATATTTTTAAATGGCGAAACATTGTAAAATATTGGTTCTCTACACAAGAATCAAAATTAATATACAGCTAGAGCTTGGAATAGAAAAGCAGAAAGTACATTTACCTTTATTGCAAAGGAATTGTGCATTTTAGTAAAGACATCTTATGGCAATTATATCGGGTCGGAGGGCCTACGCCTCTTCAAATTTCTTATATTCTTACAACCCATTCCAAATCTAAATAATTTCACACATTACATTATAGCATGTAAATTATCATACCCTGTGGAACCAAGTGACTACTATTTGGGAGAAGGGAAAGAGAAAGTTCAATTATTGTCAAGTCAGCTTGAAGGTCCCAGGATTGCTAAGTCTGGCTTAAAGAGTGGTGCAGCATCCAAGGAGCAGGAATATCAATGTTTCGGGCAAAAGCCCTTCATCAGGAATGACAGATCTAAAGCAAATTAGGCTCCTGTAGCAGATTTGGTAACTAATATTCATGTCAATGTCTCAAGAAGTAGGATGGCATGACCAAACAAAGTAGAGAAATCCAGTTAACATTGCAGCTGAAGCAATTTTTACAGTCGCTTAAAATAACACACGCATATTTTATAGTATTTTGTTTAACGAGAATGGGAAAACATTCCCCAAAACCATGAAACAAAATGATTTGACTCAAACTCGTTCTGGCCATTTTTCCAACATTTAGACTTTTATTAGTCATCTGAATTTAGAGGAATTACAAAAGGAATCAACATGCAAATTACACATGTATGTTGCAACATGAGAAAAGGAACAAATTATTTATTCAGACTTGGACTTCCTACATTCCCAGTGGAAAATACTTAAACCCCATCTTATTGGATGACAGTGACCATATGCACTAGACTGTGGCAAATCAACAACAACAGCATAAACAGATGTGACTACAATAACAACTTTTAGTATGTTCCACACTATCAGAGTGAATAATCGTCACTTGTCTCTGTGAGATTTGCAAATTATATTATTGAGCTGCAGCATGCAGAATGCAATATACAAATAGCTATGCTTTGAAATTTGACTTGCATCCCATTTTATACATCGACCATTTAATGATGCTTTCAATTTCGTAGAAATCTGGCTTTTTGTAATCAGGAAAGAAGGTTGACAAGTTCTTTTAGACCTTTTCATAAAGTACATACAAAAGATTGGAAGAATGTTGCTGAACTTGAAAGGGTTCAGAAAAGATTTACAAGGATACTGCCAGGGTTGGAGGATTTGAGCTACAGGGAGGGGCTAAATAGGCTGGAGCTGTTTTCACTGGAGCAAAGGCTTAGGGGTGACCTTATCGAGGTTTATAGGATAATGAGGGGCAAATAGGATAAATAGACAAAGTCTTTTCCCTGGAGTGAGGGAGTCCAGAACTAAAGGGCATAGGTTTAGGGTGAGAGGGGAAAGATATACAAGGGATCTAAGGGGCAAATATTTCATGCAGAGGAAGGTGCTTGTATGGAATGAGCTGCCAGAGGAAGTGGAGGCTGGTAGAATTGCAATATTTAAGAGGCCACTGGATGGTACTTGAATAGGAAGGGTTTGGAGGGATATAGGCCAAGTGGTGACAAATGGAACTAGATTAGGTTGGGATATCTGGTCAGTATGGTTAAGTTGGACCAAAGGGTCTGTTTCTGTGCTGTACATCTCTATGGCTATGCCAACATGAGGAATTCAATGACAGAATCTGATTCCACATTCAGCTATCTTTTGATGTATTATTTCCATAATAAATGCTGCATCACTGTTTTTCCTTTTCTAAAGGTACAAATGTGAGCTGTACTAAAGCAATGCTCAAACACCTCATCCAATACAATGAGACGAATGAATGCCCACAGGGAGTCAACAGTCTTCAGTTTGGGGAATAATTAATGTACGGTAACTACCTTTCATTGATTAGAAGGTAAATGAAACATTGTCATTTGCTCCAAGGGAACATAGAAGTAAGGATGCTATGCTACAATGTATGAGTGATAAGGCCACATCTGGAGTACTGTGTACAGTTTTTAAACAACAAATTATAGAAATAGTTCAGAGTTCACTCAACTGATATGCAAATGTGAGGGCATGGGTGCATTCATGGGGGACATCTTATGACGAATGATTGGACAGGAAGAATGGGCTGGTACCTACTTGAGTTCAGAAGAACGAGAAGTCATCTTGTTGAAATAATTGAAGATACTGAGGGGACTTGCCAGAATGTAAGCTAAAAGGATAATTTTGCTTGTGGGAGAGATTAGACCTAGGAGAACTGGCTTAAAAATAAGGGAGGACCCATGCAAGATGGAGATGAAAGAGACTTTTTCTCAGTCATAGTTTTCTTCCATTGCCTTTGAGGAAGAAAGTCCTTGGATATTTTTGAGGCAAAGGTAACTAGCTTCTTGATGAATGAGGTAGTCAAAGGGTATTGGGAATACAGATGGTTTCCTATAACACCACAGTTGCGTTCCAGTGAAACCTCATTTAATAGAAAATTGCATAGTAGAAATAATGAAGCCTATGGGAAAAGTGGGGTTAGATGCAGACCAGCATTAAATATCACTCACAATCGCTCAAAAATCTAATGCCAAGTATAGCACAGCCTGAATGAAGGTTGAAATCATATGTATTAATGAAACAAAAGTAAAGTTAACACCGTACATCTAAAAAATGTAAGAAAGCTGCTTGCTGTACAGTAGCTTGCACAGGAAGCTGCTCTGTTGTCAGCTGACATCAGTGCATGCACAGGACAGCATGAAGACCGGCAATAACATCACGCTTGCACAGAATGGCACAAAGATCGATACCGATACCATGCATGCGGGGCACGGCACATGTGCAGAAAGGCACAAACATTGGCGTATGCGCAGATCAGCACGGAGATTTTGGCACTGACATCAGCACAAACGCAGAATGAAGCGCAGGAACTGATCCCCGCTGGAATTGTGCTATTGCCAATGGAGGTAAGCATTCTCAAAAATATCGTTCCCTAATTCTTCAGAAATGTTATAGCCAAATTGTGCTGCTGAAACACGGATTCTCCCAGATCCTGTAGGTAGGACAGTGGAATTGAGGCCATACTCAGATCAACCAACATCTTGATATGATGAGCAGACTGGAAGAGGCTGAATGGCCAACTTCTGTTCCCACTTTATACATACATATCCTCTGCCTAATCATAAGTTGAGCTCCACAACTATATTTCCCAAATACATCTCATACTATAGTCATGTCATTTATTTCTGCATTCTTTAGCTTCCAAGCTGATTAAGTCATACTCATTTATTTTTCATTTAAAAGTCAGGTTTATTTGCTTTCTTCATTGTTTAAACTACCTAACCAAGGAATCAAACACAAGTCAAACAAGTTTTAAAATTACAATGAATTCTCAGATGTGAGGTAGTTCAACATTTAAGAATTATTTTGATGGTTAACTACATTAATGACAATTTTATAAATAAAACAAATTTAAAAAATATGAACTGAGGGGGCTAGTACATTAAACTACAGATTAATTTCAGGAGAATGCATAATTGTGTTATCTACTTAAATGCATAATTTGTGTTAGGTTCCTAGAAAATACTGCACTGTTTCTAAACACCCAGTCAGCTAGTTAGTAAAATTACATGCTAACGCTTAATATGTAATGCTTATTGATCTATCATACCAAGTATTGACAATTGTCAACTTTGCCAATTTCAGTGAATCTCAAAGAATGGCAGTGACTCATCAGGACAGTGTTGGCATATGGATCACCACATTAGTAAGGGAAGTGTGAGCATTGGTCAGGGAAGAAGAATAGGCATGCCCAACATTCCTAATACTCAGCCAACCTTCAATAAAGTAATTCCTGTATTTATATCTGGAATCCAGATGACCAAGTTCATGGATCTCACCAAACTGCTGTCAATGATCATTTCAATGCTTTCTAATTAATTTTTCATCCCTTATCTAAGCTAGTAAAGCTTATTGTTAAGCACGAGTTCACAAACTACAGGAGATAATGCTTGCAAAAAAGTACAATCAACTCTAATGTTCATCACAGGAATAGAATAGACTAATATACATTGTCAGCAAACAGCAAAGATGCCTTCCTCCTTCATATGGGAATTGCAGCAAGCTCATCTCAAACTGACAAGTTAATTTTAAGATAATGCTTACAATGTTATCGTCCATCTATTTCTGCCAGGATTCAAAGTTCTGCTGTCAAGAAAAGTTCAGATGTGGCCTTTGTGGACCTGATCAAGGATATATAGAACATTACAGCGTAGTACAGGCCCTTTGGCCCTCGATGTTGCGCCGACCTGTCATACCAATCTGAAGCCCATCTAACCTACACTATTCCATGTATGTCCATATGTTTGTCCAATGACGACTAAGTTGGCGAATCTACTGCCGTTGCAGGCAAAGCATTCCATATCCTTACTGCTCGCTGGATAAAGAAACTACCTCTGACATCTGTCCTATATCTATCACCCCTCAATTTAAAGCTATGCCCCCTCGTGCTTGCCGTCACCATACTTGGAAAAAGGCTCTCCCTGTCCACCCTATCTAACCCTCTGATTATCTTCTATGTCTCTATTAAGTCACCTCTCAACCTTCTTCTCTCCAATGAAAACAGCTTAAGTCCCTCAGCCTTTACTTGCAAGACCTTCCCTCCATACCAGGCAAATCCTAGTAAATTTCCTCTGCACCCTTTCCAAAGTTTCCATTTCCTTCTTATAATGCGGTGACCAGAACTGTACACAATACTCCAGAGTTTTGTACAGCTGTAGCATAATCTCATGGTTCCGGAACTCGATCCCTCTATTAATAAAAGCTAAATCACTGTATGCCTTCTTAACAACCTGGATGGCAACTTTCAAGGATCTGTGTACCTGAACACCGGGGTCTCTCTGCTCATCTGCACTACCAAGAATCTTACAATTAGCCCAGTACTTTGCATTCCGGTTACTCTGACCAAAGTGAATCACCTCACACTTGTCCGCATTAAACTCCATTTGCCACCTCTCAGCCCAGCTCTGCAGCTTATCAATGTCTCTCCGGAACCTACAACATCCTTTGTCACTATCCACAACTCCACCGACCTTAGTGTCATCTGCAAATTTACTAACCCACCCTTCTACACCCTCATGTAGGTCATTTATAAAAATGACGAACAGCAGTGGACTCAACACCGACCCTTGCGGTACACCACTGGTAACTGGACTCCAGGATGAACATTTCCCATCAACCACCACCCTCTGTCCTCTTTCAGCAAGCCAATTACTGATCCAAACTGTTAAATCTCCCACAATCCCATTCCTCCGCATTTTATACAATAGCTTACTGTGGGGAACCTTATCGCACGCCTTGCTGAAATCCATATACACCACATCACCCGGTTTACTCTCATCTACCTGTTTGGTCACCTTCTCAAAGAACTCAATAAGGTTTGTGAGGCACGGCTACCCTTCACAAAACCGTGCTGACTATCCCTAATCAAATTATTCTTTTCGAGATGATTATAAATCCTCTCTCTTATAACCTTTTCCAACACTTTACCAAGAACTGAAGGAAGGCTCACTGGTCTGTAATTACCAGGATTGTCTCTACTCCCCTTCTTGAACAGGGGAACCACATTTGCTATCCTCCAGTCTTCTGGCACTACTCCTGTAGACAATGACGATTTAAAGATCAATATCAAAGGCTCGGCAATCTCCTCCCTGGCTTCCCAAAGGATCCTAGGATAAATCCCATCTGGCCCAGGGGGACTTATCTATTTTCACACTCTGCAGGAATTCTAATACCTCTTCCTTGTGAACCTCAATCACACCTAGTCTAGTAGCCTGTATCTCAGTATTCTTCTTGACAGCATTGTCATTTTCTAGAGTGAATACTGTTGAAAAATATTTATTTAGTGCTTCCCCATGTCCTCTGACTCCACACACAACTTCCCACTATAATCCTTGATTGGCCCTAATCTTACTCTCTCATTCTTTTATTCCTTAAATACCTATAGAAAGCCTTAGGGTTTACCCTGATCCTATTCGCCAACAATTTCTCATGTTTCCTCCTGGCTGTTCTGAGCTCACTCTTTAGGTCTTTCCTGGCTACCGTGTAATCCTCAAACACCTAACTGAGCCTTCACATCTCATCCCAACATAAGCGATACTGAAATTAATTTAAAATTCTCATTTGTCTGCAGATCACTTTGTGACTTTCCCCCTTCCTATCACTGTAATCTCAACTAGCCCCCCAAAATATTACCACTAATTTAATTTTGGTCTTTTGGGTATCTCAGCCCAGTAAATTGCACACAGTCAGGAAGGAGACATCACAACCAGAACGTGAAACAGTCTGAGTGAAAATACGGTTCAGAAAATCTGGAGGCATGCGAATTCAGTGCAGAGGGGAAGAGGTGCTTTTTGGGCTTATAATTTTATACAATTCTATTTTTTAACAGAATAAATAGAAACCTAGCATTGGGAACCCAACACAAGAGAGTGCGACATTACAGGAAAACTGCAAGTTCACTGGCTGGTTATAACTTCTAATTTGACTATTATTGGTAACTTTCACATCAAAGGTAAATAGGCAAGTATTTACAGGTTACAAACGAAAGGGCCAATAGGAAATTAAAAAAAAAACAAATTCTAACTAAGTGAACAAAACAGAATTGCATGGCCAGATAATGTATTGAATCTGCATGCTGTGGGAGCTGGTAGAACCCATTGTGGATTGTAGTGACATATCTGCAGCAAGCGTAGGTTACTTAAGGAACTTTCACTCAGAGGTGATGACCTGGAGTCTGAGACTTAAATACTGTGACACAGCAGAAAAGGAACAATCTGAAACCTGTGTTTCAGGAGGTAATTACACCACTTGATTAACTACCTCGAATTCAGTTAGTGGCTAGGGACAACACACGAGCAAGGCAGGTAGAA
The DNA here is from genome assembly GCF_037043375.1 of Chiloscyllium plagiosum. Taxonomy (NCBI): domain Eukaryota; kingdom Metazoa; phylum Chordata; class Chondrichthyes; order Orectolobiformes; family Hemiscylliidae; genus Chiloscyllium; species Chiloscyllium plagiosum. The sequence continues at coordinate 27,390,224 of NW_028270146.1, forward strand.
GTATCGTGCTGATGGAGACCCCAGTCCTTGAGCTTTTCTAACAGATTTAAAGTTCTTGCTCCTGGTGTAGATGCTTGAGAAACAGACAGCTTACCTCTGCTCTCAATTTTTATATTTGTGTGCAAGATGCTCGTTAAAACTTGCGATGTTTTATTATGTTGAAGGAGCTTTACGAATACAAGTTGAATTATAATTTTCTTATTATACCAAATGGAACTGACTTACACGTGAAGAAAACTGTTTCAGTTTGTAAAGTCCTGACATACTATACACAGAAAACTGCCATTATCCACTTAGCAATAAACTACCTTTAAATCAAACACCACTGGATGATCATACTTTAAGCCCGGATGGAGAAATTCGCTTGCAACGAGCACTAGAGCTCCTTGATCCTCACTAGAAACAGAAACTGCCTTTACAATTATCAGACAGTGAGCTGTTAAACATTATGCGTCAGGTATTGGATGAGCCAACATGACAGTTAGCATATGTTAGCTCTCATTTGAGAGGCTAGAGGCCCATTGTCTATATTTACCCAGGTACAGGAGGCCAAATCCACCCTTGCCGATTGGCTTCCCAATTTTCCATTGCTTCTTGGCAGTATCAGTCAGCACTTCCCCTGGTTTAAGTTCCTCAGCCATCTTTCTCTTGGGTGGAGCCCTTGTTCTGACAGCTGCAACACGTTTGGGAGGCATCTGAAATTTTTAAAAAAATTCACATGAAAAGAATACCTTCAGAAAACTTAAAGGCAGAAGAATAATTAACACCTGTTTCTTTGCAGAAGTGGAGATTTTGAGAGTAACCAAGCAAATCCTCAAACAGTTAAAACATTGTAAACAGAAAGGTGAGTATTTGTTAATTACAAATAATTTCTAGGCCAAGAGATAATTAAATTCCAATGGCCTTCCTAAGACAGAATGACCGTTAATAGATACATCAGTAACTCAGTATGTCGCTTGCTTTTTAAACCTCTGGTGCGCAGGAAATTCCATTCCTTCAGAAGAAAACAAAACATTTTTTCTCCCCTCCATAACTTTTGTAAATTAGAGTCTATACTTGACAGAATACTGTACAACAAAACTGGCATTTGTTCAACACCTTTCACAGTTTCAGGAAATTGCAAACTACTTGACAATTGACATTGTTTCTCCAGTGTAGTGACCACTGTAATGTAGGGCAGAACAGCAGCGAATTTACTTGCAACAAGGTCTCAGGTAACTAATTCTCTGAAATTTGTGCCATAGGCAGACAGTCTGGTGAAGAAGGCATTGAGCAGGTTTGTCTTCAACATTCAGACTTTTGAATTGGGACGTCATGACATTGGTGTGGCTTTTCCTGGAATCCCAGTTGTCCTGTTATAGGAGGGATATGATTAAACTGGAGAGGAGCCAGAAAATATTTACCAGGAGGTTGCCAGGGATGAGGGATGCTGGATAGGCTAGGACTATTTTGAGTTTGAGATTGAAGGGTGCCTCAATAGAGGTTTATAATATCATGAAGGACATAGATAAGGTGAATAGCAAAGATATTTTCTCTAAGATGGGAGAGTTTAAAAACTAGGGTGCATTTTTTAAGGTGAGCGCAAAAAAGTTTTTAAAATGACACATGAAGGGCAACATTTTTATATAGGGTGGTTAGTGTGTGGAATGAACTGCCAGTGGATGTGGTATGTGTACGTACAGTTATAATTTTTAAAAGACATTTGGATAAGTCTATGAATATAGGAAAGCGAGTTTTGAGAAGATTTGTAGCTCAGGTTGTGGTTCTGGATGTAGGTTTGCTCGCTGAGCTGGAAGATGCCAGCTCAGCGAGCAAACCTACATCCATAAATAGGAAAGGTTTGAAGAGCTATGGGCCAAATTCAGGCAGTTGGGACTCATTTAGTTTGGAAACATGGTTAGCATGGACTAGGTTATCCGAGGGGTCCATCGCCATGTTGCATGACTCTATGACAGCACAAGGAACAGTACCTCACCTATTGTTTGTGACATATGTTTCCATTTTTTTAGACAACAGCTTTTGGTGAAAATTTTATAATACATATTTACACTTATTCTCGACTCATTTCTTGTTTCTTATTTGGCTGTTAGATCTCCCTTTGCCTTGTAACTTCATTTTTGTCATTAAATTCCCCTAATTCTCACTCTATCACGGATCTTCTGCTTTGTTGCCACCTTTTCCCATTCCTTACTTCAGGACTTGCTTAAAGTTTGTTAGGCCTTGAATATTTTTGATCAACCAATGAAATGTTAACTGTACATTTCACTCCACAGGTGCAACCTGATGTCAAGAATGCCAGATGTTTCAGCTTCCATTTCAGATTTCCAGCACATATGTTACTTTAGCAATCTCTTGCAATGTAATGGGTAACCATTGTCAAATCAAATGCTTTTTCGAAATTTACTGCCCCTTTCCAAAAATCGGTCTGGACTAGTTGGTGCTGTCAAACTAATGCTGCTATTCTACAATGAACTCATATCCCACAAAATAACTACTTATATTGCGCCTCATAAAACTTTTCAACAATTTCCCAATGCTCATTGGTCTACAATTTTATAATTCCGGAGTTAACATTGTGTAGATTGGAGTCATTTTTCAAATTTTCTGATCCTCTGGGATTTGGACAGAGTCCTGTCCAAACTGAAAAGTATGGCAAGGCAATGCTTAATTATTTGTGCTCATTCACTAAAGAATTAAAATGTCAGATTATCGTCGACACATTTTAACAGTAAGCATTATTTCCAGTTTTTGATTTCCCTCTTATTCCTTTAACAAAGTGATTCCTTAACAATTCGTAGGAAATGGTTTTTGTCTTCCTCTGCTGCTCCTTTCACCTATCATTCAAGACATTGAGAGTTTCAGTCTTTCCCCTCTAAAAATTCTTGCCTCTTAGTTAGAAGATCGTGGGTTCAAATTACACTTGAGACTGTTGATGATAATTTGGATTTCGAAGAAGGTGCTGGCTTTTGCAGAAGGAGTTATATTAAGGCCCTGTCTTCCTCTTCAGGTGATGTACAAGGTGCCAAGGCACTACTTGAAGAGCAGGGGTTGTTATTTCGGTGTTGTGGAAAGCATTTATCCCTTGAGCAAAACAAAATAGATTAACTGTTATTTATTACATCCCTGTTTGCTGGATGTCACTGTGCAACTTAACTGTCACATTTCATACATTAGCATTAACCATAAAAAAAAGACATTATATCCATTGAACCCAGACTGCCATTCAATAAGATTATAAATGATATGATTTTTGTTCTTAACTCTACTTTCTTGCCTCTCTCCGTTAGGATTGTTTGCCTTCCTAACTACTTGCTCTATGTGCATGCAATCCTTTTGGAATTCACGTGCATGGATCCCTCTGTGACAGCATTCTGCAGTTAGTCTCAATTTAAATAATATTCTGTACTTCTATTTTCTTGACAACCTTGCATTTTTTCACATTATACTCTATTAACCAAATGTTTGATCACTCACTTAACCTACCGATATCTGTTTGCAACCTCTATTTCGCTTACAAATTGTTTCCCTACTTAAATATCTTTAGCAAACTGACTGTCATAGCTTGTTCCTTCCTCTAAGTCCTTCATGTAAATTTGAAATAACTGAGGCTCCAACACAGATTCCTTTAGAATCCAGTATTTGACAACTTGAAAACACCTCTCCATTCCAACAGTTTCCAGTCACTTAATCAATACCCTAACCAAGCTTATATTTTACTCCCAACACTATAAGCTCTCATTTTGTGCAAAAACCATGAACAAGGCACTTTGTTTATCAAATGCATTCCAGACATCAAATACACTGGATCTACTGTTTCACCTTTATCCATTGTACCAGTTATATCTTCAAGGAATCAAACAGATTTGTCAAACATTACTATACTTCAAAATAATTATTTTGGGTCATGAAAGGTACAATATGTTTTTATGTTAACATTGAATGTCAGTGCATTGTATACCAGGCAAACATTTCATGACATCTACTGTCCACACTGTTTCCTAGATAGTAGCTCTAACTCAATGCCACTACTCGTTTCTTAGAGTCAAAGCGTTTTTTCATTTCTGAAGCTTGAGCACAAAACTTGAGCTCCTCATTAATGCAGTACCAAGGGAATTCTGCAGTATCTGAAATGAAACCTCTTGAATAAAACATTAAATCCAAACCCTGTATGCTCTCTCAGGTGGATGGAAAAGGTCCTAAGGCCCTTTCTGGAAAAAGCAGGAAGACATCCAAAGACTCTAGGTTACTATTGCTGAGCTGAAAAAAAAGTTACTAAAAAGCCATTTCATTGGCGATAAGTTTATGGGTTTCATACATTACAACCAACTACAATCACATTTGCAGATGTACTCTTGAGAATACATTGATACTGTGAACAATCCTACATAAACGCAAGTCTTCTAGTTTTTGTTTCCTGCCACCTTAATCTTGAGACTTTAGAAATGTAATCCTACCAAAGTTTCCTCCTTCACTCTGAAGTGATGTACATCAAAAACATCATTGATATGGTAACAAATTGAGCCTCAAAGACTGAGCTTTGGTGACCGTGATTCCTGATCAAGTAAATTACTGCAGTGGTATAGTTGGACAAGCAACCTGGAATCATAATAGTGAACAAGTGTTCAACACCCACACAACAGGTGGAAATATATTTCCAGACTTTCTTTTGCAACTACATTTCATGAGCTGAGATCAGTGAAGAAATGATCTTGAAGTCTTTGGACTATCATAAGAATCAGTTGGTTCACTAATGTATATGGAACAAGATCTGCTGCCCTTATAGACCATAGTCTGTGGCTCTAAGCCTATAAGAATATGGTGAGCTCTAAAATGCTCTCTGAAACAGCTGAGCAAGTTACTTAGCTGTATTCAGCCACCATAAAGAAAGCTACTTATGAGTTTAATCAGGTGACTACAATCAACTTCACAGGGCAACCAAATACAGATAACATATGCCAGCAAGGATGCCAAGACGTTGATGCTAGATACACACAAATTATCTTTAACAAAACTATTTAAAGCATTTCATTTGTAGATGGCTGACTGATCATATTTGAACAATAAGCTTTGTGTTACAAAAGTATAAAGCTTAATGAAGCATATGTCAACAAAATGTCACTTCTCTCAATTCTTATTTCTGAGCAGCTCACCTCATAACAATTCTGCTCTACGAGTTGCGTTTTAGTACCGCGGGACACACAATCCAGGAACCATAACATTGGCATTTACAGAAGATACGAGCAACAGAAAAGCTACATATAAAAGGAGTTAAGACAAGATCAGACTGATTAGGTCATTTAATTTCACTATCATAGTTTATGAAGTTACACAAATACAATTACTTTTTCAGTCTTGCAATATATTATAGCTATCAAGGACAGCGCATCGTAAACCAAAGTTGCCAAATGCTAATGATTTGTAAAGAAAACATGGCCCTAAAAGCATTAGTGGCTTGTAATTGTGTTTAGCAAAATACAGTTGTAGATTTCACAGATCAACTTACTCCCTGCAAGTCTTTAAATTTAATGCCTCTTAAAGTGACATCACAACATTAATGACATGGTCGGTTAAGGCTTTATGATGTAACGCTCTTTTGTCTCACGATTACAAACTGCTCACCAAATTAGGATACAAAAGCAGTGTTAAGCAACATTTGAATATAATTATTTACAGATTAAGATCAGAGAAAGCAGAATAAGTAAAGAATACCATCTGGTATTTTTCTTAAATATTAAATAAAATTTAGGAATAGGGTGTACTTTCACAATGCATTTGGCAGAATAAGAGCTTCTGTTGTTTTCCACATTGAAGGAGAATCTAAACTTCTCAAAGTAGAAATCTATTAGCTTACAGGTCCAAACTATTAAGAGGCATCATCTCTCAGTCTTTCATCACCAGTGTCAGTCCTTTCCATGAGCATTCATTTATATTTCTGCCAGTGAGATAAGAACATAACAAAGAAGGGCAACAGCATGACCCTAAAGCCTATTGTGCCATTCAACAAGATACACCTCATCTTCCCTTGGGCAGTCTACAGCCCAGGGGACTCAACGCTGAGTTCTCCAATTTCAAATAACCTCCCTTCCCAGACTGCCCTCCTCCCTATCATTCTTCTCAGCTACCTAAAAGATTCATCCCTCCCACTGATCAACCAGGTCCTACCCTTGACCTATCTCCACCTTTCCTCACCTCACCTTGCCCTTCCTCTGCAGTTCTCCTCACACCCACCCCATCCTGAAGGGTTACACATGAAATGTTGACTTCTCCACTCCCGATGCCACCTGGCCTGCTTGTCTACATTAAACAAGATAACGGCTGATCTGTCCCAGGCCTCAACTCCTCTTTTGTGCCAGCTCAAAGCTCACAATTCCTGAAAATATCAAAACCCTACTTACCTCCTCTTTAAATACTTTGTGATCTAGTTTCCACAACTTGCATAGAGTCGTAGAGATGTAAAGCATGGAAACAGACCCTTCGGTCCAACCTGTCCATGCCGACCAGATATCCCAACACAATCTAGTCCCACCTGCCAGCACCCGGCCCATATCCCTCCAAACCCTTCCTATTCATATACCCATCCGAATGCCTCTTAAATGTTGCAATTGTACCAGCCTCCACCACATCCTCTGGCAGCTCATTCCATACATATACCACCCTCTGCGTGAAAACGTTGCCCCTTAGGTCTCTTTTATATTTTTCCCCTCTCACCCTAAACCTATGCCCTCTAATTCTGGACTCCCTGACCACAGGGAAAAGACTTTATCTATTTTTCCTAACCATGCCCCTCATAATTTTGTAAACCTCTAAAAGGTCAGCCCTCAGCCTCCAACGCTCCAGGGAAACAGCCCCAGCCTGTTCAGCCTCTCCCTATAGCTCAGATCCTCCAACCCTGGCAACATCCTTGTAAATCTTTTCTGAACCCTTTCAAGTTTCACAACATCTTTCCAATAGGAAGGAGACCAGAATTGCACGCAATACTCCAACAGTGGCCTAACCAATGTCCTGTACAGCCGCAACATGACCTCCCAACTCCTGTACTCAATACTCTGACCAATAAAGGAAAGCATAACAAACACCTTCTTCATTATCCTATCTACCTGCGACTCCACTTTCAAGGAGCTATGAAACTGCACTCCAAGGTCTCTTTGTTCAGCAACACTCCCTAGGACCTTATCATTAAGTGTATAAGTCCTGCTATGATTTGCTTTCCCAAAATGCAGCACCTCGCATTTATCTGAATTAAACTCCATCTGCCACTTCTCAGCCCATTGGCCCATCTGGTCCAGATCCTGTTGTAATCTGAGGTAACCATCTTCGCTGTCCACTACACCTCCAATTTTGGTGTCATCTGCAAACTTACTAACTGTACCTCTTATGCTTGCATCCAAATCATTTATGTAAATGACAAAAAGTAGATGACCCAGCACCGATCCTTGTGGCACTCCACTGGTCATAGGCCTCCAGTCTGAAAAACAACCCTCCACCACCACCCTCTGTCTTCTACCTTTGAGCCAGTTCTGTCCCCAAATGGCTCGTTCTCCTTTATTCCATGAGATCTAACCTTGCTAATCAGTCTCCCATGGGGAACCTTGTCGAACGCCTTACTGAAGTCCATATAGATCACATCTACTGCTCTGCCCTCATCAATCTTCTTTGTTACTTCTTCAAAAAACTCAATCAAGTTTGTGAGACATGATTTCCCACGCACAAAGCCGTGTTGACTATCCCGAATCAGCCCTTGCCTTTCCAAATACATGTACATCCTGTCCCTCAGGATTCCCTCCAACAACCTGCCCACCACTGAGGTCAGGCTCACCAGTCTATAGTTCACTGGCTGGTCTTTACCGCCCTTCTTCAACAGTGGCACCACGTTAGCCAACCTCCAGTCTTCCGGCACCTCACATGAGACGATCGATGGTACAAATATCTCAGCAAGACACTACAGAATTTTAGGCATTCATTACCCTCTGAAACAAATTCCTTTGCTTCTCAACTTTAAATGATTGTCCCTTTATTCTGTATTTATATCCCATAATTCAAGAGTCTAAACTAGTAGGAAAATGGTGAACATAATCCCCACGCCCTAACCCCTCCTCAGAAATCATGTTTCTAAAAGATCACCCCTCACTTGTCAAAACATTTTCTAATTCAGAAACACTATTACACAAATCTGGACCAAAAGAGACATGTTTCTGGACGTCCCTGTTCAGAGGCAGGGAAACTCTCACTGTGCCATAATAGCCCTGTCCCTCATTCATCTGGATATTTTCAATTCAAACTGGTCAAGGATGTTATTACACACTGCTGGAGCAGGTGGGACATGAACCTGAGCCTCTTGGTTCAGGAAGTTGGGAGCCACAAGAGCCACTGTGCCACAAGAGCCGTCTTTGATCCCTTATTCTTTTAATTTAAAAAAAATTAACCTAGTTTGTGAATCAATCTATTCAGAGACGTTATTACATACCTCCGAAGGTGGGGCTTGAACACAGGATCTCTTGGCCCACCGTTATGGACACGACCGCTGCACGACAAGGGGGCGCACTCGGTCTGCTTTATTAAAATCAAACCCAGATTCTTATAGTAGACACAGATGGCAGAGAGATTGAACATGGAACACCTTCTTCCATGTAACTGTTGCTTTGACCAATAGCCTCAAAACTGACTGACTGTTCTGAACAGACTGCTAAAACCCAACCTCAGCCAAACCAAGCCAGAGTAACGCTGAGCTGGGAGAACTGGCCACTCCCATTTCATTGTACTCAGAAACTTAAAAGCTTCTTCAAGGAGATTAAGCCGGACATTTCAGAATCTGTCTTGAAAAACACTTTGAACAAACTAAGGATAACAGAAAACTGTAAAGAAGCAGCATCATCATACCTCTCCCTCCCTTAAAAAAACGGACCATCGATATCCAAAGCTGGCTTCATTTTAAAATCCCTCAATCTTAAATTGTTAGTACACTACAACACCCATTTACATTACACTGACAATAATCATGCAAACATGCACTACTTACATTCTGTTTCAAACTGTTTTACTCCTACTGCCGCACACCTCAGTTTCTCATTCAAATTTCGACAATGCATCGGCAATCATGCTTTCTCGTCCTGCTACATGCACAATTTTCAATTCAAATGGCTGTAATAGCAAGCTCCATCTAAACAATCTAGAATTTTATTCTTAAATTTGTCCACAAACTACAGTGGGTTATGATCTGTGTACATGATTGCCTCAGATACATTATTGGTAACAAACATTGAAATGTTGTTATGTCAACAACAAGTTCAAAATCTTTTGCTCAACTATTGAACATTTCTGATGAATGTTCAATTTCCTGGAGAAATATCCAAAAGGTCTTTCTATCTTCTCGTCGCCTTCCTGTAAGAGCACAGCACAGACACCCACATCACTCACATCAATAGTCATCTTGAATGGCTTTGTGTAATTATGCATGACTATCACTATGGCAGTGGGTAACACAGCTTTCAGGCTGTCAAATGCCTTCTGACAGTTAGCTGTCCACTGAAACTTCTTTCTTTTAACAATCCAGTGAGTGGAGCAGCCACACTGCTAGAATTTGGTACAGATTTTCGATTAAATTCACTCACTCTCCGGAACCATAGTACTGTTGTTTTTGTCAGTGGTATGGGAAATTCCAGAATTACCTTTAGCAAGTTGAGAAGATTTGTAGCTCAAATTGAGGTTCTGGAAGTAAGTTTGCAAGCTGGAAGGCTTGCTTTCAGACGTTTCGCCACCATAATCGTGAGCCTCTGGTGAAGCACTGGTGGTATGGCCCACTTTTTATTTGTGTTTCTGTTTCCTTGAGTTGATGTCATCATTTCCTGTGATGTCTTTTCCTGTTCTTTTTCTCAGGGGGCAGTAAATGGGATCCAAGTCAATGCGTTTATTGATAGAGTTCTAGTTGTATCTTTACGTACAGGTGACACCACTTTGGGACAACACACCCAGCCTAGGACAAGCCAAATTGAGACACGCATGAGAATTCCTAGAAGTATGGCACTCCAAGAGGAACTCTATCAACAAACACATTGACTTGCATCCCATTTACCACCCCGAGAAAAAGATTAGGAAATGACACCACCCCAGGAAATGACATAAGCAACCCAAGGAAACCTAAACACAAATAAAAAGCAGGCCATGCCACCAGTGCTTCACTGAAGGCTTGATGATGATGTTACCGAGTATGGGGATGAAACGTCTGAAAACAAACCTTCCAGCTCAGCGAACAAACTTTGTTTTTGCATTTTATGGTGTCACTTATCCATGTCCAATACCATGGCCCAGGAAGGTAACTTGGGCTTTGGCAAATTCATATTTAGCCAGGTTTATCACCAAGCCCTGCCTTCCAAAGTCAAATCAACAATTCTGATAAATGCTGCACATGTTCCTTCCACGTGACTAAAAATCACGAGGAAGTCTATATAAACAGCACAATTGGGTAAGCCGGAAATTATCTCATTAGTTTCTCCCTGAAATATGGCTGGCATATTTTTCATACCAAATGGCATAACTCCAAGTTGATACACCATTCAGCGATACGAAAGCTGAAATTGTCTTTGCTCTTTCGAACAAAGATAACTGCCAGTACCCTCTGAGCAAGTCCAACTTAGAAATTTAAGTTGCTTGACCCTCCCTTTCACAGTCTTCTAAACGTGATATTGGATATACATCAATCTTTGTAACTGCATTGACTTTGTGATAGGCCACAAAAACTTTGGGTACCATCTGGTTTTGGCACCATAACTATGGGTGAGCTCCAGTCACTGTAACTCACTTTGATTATGTCGTCTTGGAGCATGCATTCAATCTCCTTTTGAACCTGTGCCAACTTTAGAGGGTTATACCTATAAGAAAGTTGCTGAATCAGAACAGCATCTCCAATACCTACATTATTTCCACACATCTCCATTGATAGTAATAACTTTCAGGTCATTTCAATTTTCTTCTGGAAGGAAACTCAATAATTTCTCTCAATTTTTGGCAACTTCCTTATTGCCCAATTTAATTTGAGGAATGTCCAATTCAGAAGTCTCTGAACTTGGTTCTTCACTCTGTTGTGACCAATAAAAGTTTTGTTTGGCTTTCCTTCCCTGTCAAAATACCTTTTGAGTATATGCACATGACAGATTTCTTTGTCTGTCTGGACACCTTATCAAATAGTTCACCTCAATTTCCTTTCAACTTGATAAGGTCCATTAAACCTTGCTTTTAAAGGTTCACCTATCACTGGAAGTATAACTGACACCTCCAATAGCAAAATTGCAAGTTTTTGATTTCTTGTCTGCTTCCTGTTTCAATGTATGCTGTGATACTTTTAAATGCTGTCTAGCCAACTCCCCCGCTCTATTTAAACATTCCCTAAAATTTGACAGTTCAAATATGTGGTCTCTGAATTCTGACTTACCAATATCTCCTTAATCAGTTTTAGCAGTCCTCTCACTTCATGCCCAAAAACTAATTCAAATGGACTGAATTTGGTTGATCCATTTGGTGCATCTCTATTCACAAAAAATACAAATGGAATTCCCTTATCCCAATTATCTTGATAGTCTTGACTATACGCTTTCAACATGGTCTTTAATGTCTGATGCTGATTTCTAGCGCTCCTTCTGACTCTGGATGGTATGCAGTAGATTTGAATTATTTTATTCCTAAGCTATAAATTCCTTGAATAATTGATATAAAGTTTGACTCTTGATCTGATTGCATCTCTGTGGGTAGACCATATCTATTGAAAAATTTGAATAACTCCTCTAAGATCCTTTTCTCTGTGACATTGTTTAATGGAATGGTCTCTGGAAATCTTGTGGACACATGCATTATTATTAACGAATACTGATTCCCACTTTTCGATTTAGGTTGGGGTTCTAGTCAAGCCATTAAGACTCTTGTAAAAGGCTCAAATGGAGAAATAGGTATTAAAGTTTGGGTTTTATTACTGCTGTGGTTTTCCAATTACTTGGCATGTATGACATGTCTGGCAAAATTCAACTACACCCTTGTACAGATCAGATCAGTAAAAATGTTTCTGTATTTTAGCTTGAGTTTTTCTCATCCCAAAATTACTCCCTACTGGTAGTTCACGTGCCATCTGCAACAATCCAAATTTTGGTCATTGGATTCGAAACATTATTTATTCTCTCTCCACGGATGCTACCAGATTTACTCAGTTGTTTCAGCAATTTCAGTTTGCTTGTTTCAGAACTCTAGCATCTTAAGTGTTTTTCTTTAATCATAGTGGTCATAATTGATGTTCAAATCACTAGAAATCAGTTCCACTGGGCAGGATACACATTATTTGTCGAACACCAGACTCTGAAAACAATTGTTCTACTCAGCCACAGCAGGAAACTTACAGAAGGACAATGGAAATGCAGTTGTAATGAAGAATAGTATAGTCTGCGGAATTAACACTGTTGTGTGGCCTGGATCAAGAGTCCTGAAGGCTCAGTTGCCTGCCTAGGGTGCCCTGGTTCAGGATCTCTCTCTGGGCCAGAGGAAGCTTGGGGTGAGGGGTCAAACATCCAGTTGTCATCTGCATAAATACTAACAATATAGATGGAGAGGGGTTCTGTCTGGGGCCAAATTAAAAACCAGAATAAAAACAGCTATGATCAACAGCTAGCTACCTGAGCCACAAACTAATTGGCACAAGATTCACAAGTTTAAAGAAGACAATAGATAGACAATAGGTGCAGGAGTAAGCCATTCTGCCTTTCAAGCCTGCACCACCATTATGGCTGATCATCCTTATGGCTGATCATTCTGCCCTTCAAGCCTGCACCACCATTATGGCTGATCATCCTTAATCAGTATCCTGTTCCTGCCTTATCTCCATAACCCTTGATTCCACTATCCTTGAGAGCTCTATCCAACTTTCTTAAATGATTCCAGAGACTGGGCCTCCACTACCCTTTGGGGAAGAGCACTCCACATAGCCACCACTGTCTGGGTGAAGAGGTTTCTCCTCATCTCTGTCCTAAATGGTCTACCACGTATTTTTAAGCTGTGTCCTCTGGTTCGGCACTTACCCATCAGCAGAAACATGTTTCCTGCCTCCAGAGTGTCCAATCCTTTAATAATCTTATGTCTCAATCAAATCCCCTCTCAGTCTTCTAAACTCGAGGGTATACAAGCCCAGTCGCTCCAGTCTTTCAGCGTAAGGTAGTCCCACCATTACAGGAATTGACCTCATGAACCTACGCTGCACTCCCTCAATAGCCAGAATGTCTTTCCTCAAATTTGGAGACCAGAACTGCACACAGTACTCCAGGTGTGGTCTCACCAGGGCCCTGTACAGCTGCAGAAGCACCTCTTTGCTTCTATACTCAATCCCTCTTGTTATGAAAGCCAGCATGCTATTAGCCTTCTTCACTACCTGCTGTACCTGCATGCTTACCTTCATTGACTGGTGTACAAGAACACCCAGATCTCTTTGTACTGCCCCCTTACCTAAATTGATTCCAATTAGGTAGTAATCCGCCTTCCTGTTCTTGCCACCAAAGTGGATGACCATACATTTATCCACATTAAACTGCATCTGTCCACTCACCTAACCTGTCCAGCTCACCCTGTAATCTCCTAACATCCTCCTCACATTTCACCCTGCCACCCAGCTTAGTATCATCAGCAAATTTGCTAATGTTATTACTAATACCATGCCAAAGATTGGTGTGGCCAAAGATTGGTGTGGTAGAAATGGATTTCAATTGATGGGACATTAGCAACAGGACAGACCTGCTCCAATGGGACAAGTTCCACTTGAGAAATGTGATAAGGAAAAGTCAGGGAACTATAGACCAGTGTGCCTGACATCAGTGGTGGACAGGTTGTTGGAGGAAATCCTGAGTTACAGGATTTACATGTATTTGGAAAGGCAAGGACTGATTAGAAACAGTCAACATGGCTTTGTGTGTGGGAAGTTGTGCCTCACTAACTTGTTTGAGTGTATTGAAGTAGTAATGAAGAGGATTGATGAGGGCAGAGAAGTGGATATGATTTATATTGACTTCAAGAAGGCATTTAACAATCCTCGTGGTAGACTGGTTAGCAAGATTAGATGACATGGAATTCAGGGAGAACTAGTTATTTGATCACAGAACTGGCTTGAAGGTAGAACACAGAAGGTAGTGGTGGAGGGTTGCTTTTCAGACTGGAGGCCTGTGACCAGCAGTGTGCTACAAGGATCAGTGCTGGGTCCACTGCTTTTCGTCATTTGGATAAATGATTTGGATGCAAACATAGGAGGTATGGTGAATAGGTTTGCAGAGGACAACAAAATTGGAAGTGTAATGGATCAGATGGGCCAATGGGCTGAAGAGTGAAGATGGAGTTTATAAATATGAAGTGCTGCATTTTGGGAAAGCAAATCTTAGCAGGACTTATACACTAAATGATAAGGTCTTAGGGAGTGTTGCTGAACAAAGACCTTGGAGTGCAGGTTCTTAGCTCCTTGAAAGTGGAGTCGCAAGTAGATAGGATAGTGAAGACGGCGTTTGATATGATTTTCTTTATTGGTCAGAGCACTGAGTATCGGAGTTGGGAAGTCATGTTGTGACTGTACAGGACGTTGGTTAGACCGTTTTTGGAATATTGCGTGCAATTCTGTCTCCTTCTTATCGGATTAATGTTGCGAAACTTGAAAGGGCTCAGAAAATATTTACAAGTATGTTGCCAGGGTTGGAGGATTTGAGCTATACGGAGAGGCTGAATAGGCTGGGGCTGTTTTCCCTGGGGTGTTGAAAGCTGAGGGGTGACCTCAGAGGTTTATAAAATGTGAGGGGCATGGATAGGATAAATAGATAAAGTCACTTCCTTGAGGTAGAGGAGTCCAGAACTAGAGGGAATAGCTTTAGGGTGAGAGGGGAAAGTTTTAAAAGAGACCTAATGTGCAACTCAGAGGGTGGTACTTGTATGGAATGAGCTGCCAGAGAAAGTGGTGGAGGCTGGTACAATTGCAACATTTAAAAGACATCTGGATGAGTATATGAATCGGAACAGTTTGGAGGGATATGGACCAAGTGCTGACAAACGGGACTAGATTAGATGGGATATCTGGTTGGCATGGAAGAGTTGGACCGAATGGTCTGTTTCCGTGCTGTACATCTCTATGACTCTATTACAGTGAAGAAGGTTACAAGTCAGAGTAGAATGGGATCTTGATCAAATGGGCCAATAGGCTGAGGAACGCCAGATGGAGTTTAAGTTAGAAAAATGAGGTGTGATGTTTTGGAAAGGCAAATCAGGCAGGACATATACATTTGATGCTAGGATCCTGGGGAGTGTTGCCAGACAAAGACCTTGGAGTGCAGGTTCATAGTTCCTTTAAAATGGAGTGTTAGGTAGACAGGATTGCAAAAGTAGCTTTTGATATGCTCGTTAGTGAATTGAGTATAGGTGTTGAGAGGTCATGTTGCGGCAGTATAGGACATTGGTTCGGATACTTTTGTGATGTGTTTAGTTCTAGTGTCCCTACTAAAGGATGTTGTGAAACTCAAAGGGTTCAAAGAAGATTTACAAGGATGATTCCTGGGTTGGAGGGTTTCAGCCAACGGGAGAAGCTGAATAGGCTGGTTGATTTATCCTGGAGTGTCAGAGGATGAGGAGTGACACTATAGAAGTTTATACAAGGAGCATGGATAGGGTAAATAGACAAGATCTTTTCCCTGGAGCAGGCAAGTCCAAAACTAGAGTACATTGATTTAAGGAGAGTGGGGTAAGATATAAAAATGGACCCAAAAAGCAACTTGTTCACACAGAGTGTGATGCATGTATGGAATGAGCTGCCAGAAATAGTAGAGGTGGCTGGTACAATCACAACTTATAAAAAGCAGCAGGATTGGCATATGAATTGGAAGAGTTTAGAGGAAAATGGGCCAAAACCTGGTGAGTAGGACAAGATTAATTTATGATATCTAGTCAGAGCAGGGTGGGGGGAGGGGGTGCATGGACAGGTGGGGTGTGGGGTTGTGGGGCCGGGAATGTCTGTGGGGTGGGTGGGGAAATGTGTGTGGCTCAGGGGGAGGGAGTGAGGTCCAATGGGATGGGGTTAATGTGGGGGGGAGGGATGGGTTAATACGGATGCCGCTCGAGCAGGGATGGGAAGATGAACGCGGAGCGAGCACCGTGAGCTGGCGGCCAGTTTACTGTAAGCCTTCCCTTTGCCCTCTCCCCTGTGCCGGTTCTGAACTCTCCATCAGCCTCACCCATGTCACACTCACCGCCGCTGCTGATGATGATGATGAAGATCTTTCCTCAAGAGCCTGCACTGTCTGTCTCTTTCTCCGAAATTGGCGCACAAACTGTAAACTTCCCGGCCCCCCGCGCCAGTTCACACCAACGACCCTTCTCATTGGTCAGCGCCTGCTCTGAGTAAAGAGACATCCCATTGGACAGAAAGGGTCCGCGCCTTCTGCCCAATTCGCGGTGAGAAGGTGTGGGGGCGGGAGGCGGGGCCATGACCTGTCAATAAACTCTACAACAACAACTTAATACTCGCCAACTCCTTCTGAAGAGTCCCACTTCATCCCCAAAGCGGACCTGACTTTCAGAAATATTTTACTTTAATGCCAAATTTAGAATGAGATATCTTATAATATACCAAAGAAAGATTTTAAAATCATTTTTAATATTACATTATATCCATGTTCTCTTATTCTGTGTTCATTGTTTAAGATAGCTCACTTGCAATGTAGGGCAGTTCCAACTTTGACAATTAGGCCCTTAAAGTTTAGTTAACTTATAATGTCATATTTTCTAGTTTAAGAAGTTTCATTTTTGTAACCTCAATCTTGGATAATGCCATTTGTACATTTTTGGATGAATATATTTGAACAAACTACAATTGACAAGAAGGTGTTATTAGCATTTTTAACACTGAGACCACAAAACCAGATGAGAAGGATCCCAGGTTGCTGTGGAAGATGATGGAGAAGATTGCAAGGATCCTCAAATTAAATCATCTCTAGATGCAGAAACTGTGCCAAAGGACTGTTGTCGAAAGTGTGGTGCTGCAAAAGCACAGCAGGTCAGACAGCGTCCAAGGAGCAGGAGAATCGACGTTTTGGACATAAGCCCTTCCTCAGGAAAAGACTGATGGATGGATAATGTGAACCCATAACGTGGTAGGGATAAACCAGGGAAATATAGGCCAGTGGTCTAACGTCTGTGGTGCAGGAACTGTTGGAGAAGATTCAGAGGGACAGATTAATCCCCACTTGAAGAGACAAGGATTAAACAAGGATGGGATGGGTTTGTCAAGAGATGATCATGCTGAACAGGTTTGATTTGAGTTTTTTGAAAAGGTGACTAGATGTGTGGATGAGGGTTTTTTAATTCATTCACAGGATGTGAACATCTCTGGCTGGGCCAGCATTCATTGCCCATTCCTAATTGCCCAGAGGGGAGTGAAAAGTCAACCACATTGCAGTGACTCTGGAGTCATGTGTAGTCCAGACCAGGTAAGGATGGCAGATTTCCTTCCCTAAAGGACATTAGTGTATGTGATGGGTTCTTCCTGACGATCAATAATGATTTCATTGTCATCATCAGACTATTATTTCCAAATTATTATTGAATTCAAACCCTAACATCTGCCATGATGTGATTTGAATCAGGTTCCAGAATGTTACCTGGTTCTCTAGATTAGTAGTCTAACAATAATAGTGGTGCCACTGTTTAACAAGGTGGTAAGGACAAGCCAGGGAACTATAGAATAGTGACCTGACGTCAGTTGTTGGAGGGAATCCTGAGGGACCGGATGTACATGTATTTGGAAAGGCAAGGACTGATTAGGGATAGTCAACATGGCTTTGTGTGTGGGAAACCATGTCTCACAAACTTGATTGAGTTTTTTGAAGAAGTAACAAAAACGATTGATGAGGACAGAGTGGTGGACATGATCTATATGGACTTCAGGATGGAGTTAGCAAGGTTTAACATGGGAGACTGGTTAGCAAGGTTAGATCTCCACAGAATACAGGGAAAACTAGCCATTTGGATACAGAACTGGCTCAAAGGTAGAAGATAGAGGGTGGTGATGGAGGGTTGATTTTCAGACTGGAGGCCTGTGACCAGTGGAGTGCCACAAGGATCGGTGCTGGGTCCACTATTTTTCGTCATTTATATAAATGATTTGGATGCGAGCATAAGAGGTATAGTTAGTAAGTTTGGTGATGACACCAAAATTGGAGGTGTATTGGATAGCAAAGAAGATTACCTCAGATTACAATGGAATCTTGATCAGATGGGCCAATGGGCTGAGAAGTGGCAAATGAAGTTTAATTTAGGTAAATGCAAAGTGCTGCATTTTGGGAAATCAAATCTTAGCAGGACTGATACACTTAATGGTAAGGTCCTTGGGAGTGTTGCTGAACAAAGAGACCTTAGAATGCAGATTCATAGCTCCTTGAAAGTGGAGTCACAGATAAATAGGATAGTGAAGAGGGAGTTTAGTATGCTTTCCTTTATTGGTCAGAGTATTGAGTACAGGAGTTGGGAGGTCATGTTGCGGATGTTTAGGATGTTGGTTAGGCCTCTTTTGGAATATTGTGAGCAATTTTGGTCTCCTTACCAGAAGGATGTTGTGAAACCTGAAAGAGTTTAGAAATGATTTATCAGGATATTGCCAGGGTTGGAGGATTTGAGCTAAAGGGAGAGGCTGAACAGGCTGGGGCTATTTTGCCTGGATTGTCAGAGGCTGAGGGGTGATCGTATAGAGGTGTATAAAGTCATGAGGGGCACGGATAGGATAAGTGGAAAAGTCTCTCCCCTGAGAAGCGGGAGTCCAGAACTAGAGGGCATAGGTTTAGGGTGAGAGGGAAAAGATATAAAAGAGACCGAAGGGAGAACTTTTTCATTCAGAGTACGTGTATTGAATGAGCTGCCAGAGGAAGTGGTGGAGGCTGGTACAATTGCAACATTTAAAAGGCATCTGGATGGGTTTATGAATAGGGAGGGTTTAGAGGGATATGGGCCAGGTGCTGGCAGGTGGGACTAGATTGGGTTGGGATATCTGGTCGGCATGGACGAGTTGGACCAAAGGGTCTGTTTCCATGCTGTACATCTCTATGACTCTTATACCACTAGGCCATCAGCTACTCTAATGAAGTACAGTGGATACAGTCTACATGGACTTCCGTAAGGCTTTTGGCAAGGTCTGACAAGAAGATGGGATCCAGTGACATTCAGCAAATTGGATTCAAAATTGGCTTAATGGCAGGTGGTGTAGTGTGATAGCCTTTGTGACTGAAAGTTTGTGTTGAATGGGGTACAATAGGGGTTTGCTCCAGGTTCCTTGCAGTTTATAGTGTACATTAAGGATCTGGACATGAATATAGTAGGTTTAATCAGTAAGTGCACCGATGACATGGGAATTGATGGTCTGCTCAACAGAAAGGAGGAAAGCTTTAGACTACAGAATGGTATATGTGGGCTGACAGAACAAAGGCAAATGGAATTTCATCCTGAACAGTATGAGGTGATGCATTTGGGAGGACTAACAAGACAAGGAAGTACATGATGAATGGTATGGCCCTAGGAAGTACATGTGATCAGAAAAACTTTCGTGAGCACATCCAAAGATCCTTGAAGGCCACAGGACAGTTCGATTAGGTAGTTAAGAAAGCATATGGGATACTGCAATTATTAGTTGAGGTATTGAACATAAGAGCAAGCTTATACAGGATGTTACTTAGGCCACACATGGAGTAAGGTGTGCAGTTCAGTTCACAGTATAGGAGAGACATGTGATTGCATTAGAGCGGATGTAGAGGAGATTCACCAAGATGTTGCCCAGGGTTGGAATTTTTCAGCCATGGAGACAGAATAGTTAGCTGTTTTGTTTTTCTAAGAGCAGAGAAGGCAGAAGGGTGAACCTGACAGAGGTATACAAAAATTATGGAGTGAGATTGAGAAGGTATTCAGGAAAAGAAAATTCTCTTTAGTAGAGTGATCAATGACAAGGGGACATAGATTTAAAGAACAAAAACAGAAATTGCTGGAAAAAGCTTAGAAGATCTGGCAGCATCTGTAAAGAGAAATCAGAGTTAACATTTTGGGTCAAGTTTCTTTTTCCTTTTCTGATTTACAACATCCGCAGTTCTTTAGGCTTTGACATTGTTTTGAAGTGTGTGTTTTGAGGAGATTAAGGAAATGTTTTAATCCTAAGCATCGTGTGAATCTGGAATTCACTGCATGAAAAGATAGTAAAGGTGGCAGCCATCACAACATTCAGTAAGTGTGTAGGAGTTTGATCTCTGGCATAGAAACAGTGAACTGAATGGCCTATTTTCACATTGTAAAACACAGACTTGTGCCTTAGTAAAGATGTGTTCATACCAACAATTTGAGATATGGGTAAATGAATGAGACCATGGATTAAATGTAAAATCTGCATTTATCCCCAGTGTCCCATGGCAGACTCTTGCAGAGCCCATGAAGGCAAAAAGATCAAATTACCCTACTCTACATTATCATTTCCTCTTGGCATTTTAATTCAAAGACCATGTTTCCTCTCAATGATTTTCCCTAGCGTTTGAAGTAAAAGTTTTAGAAAATATGAAATTATCGATGAAACATTTTTAACTGAAGTGTATAATGGAATACCCATAGGTGTCATCATCTAGTTAACTGCTAGTTCTGAGACCAGCCCTGTCTTTTCAGTCTAGCTGTTTGGTCATGTAACCAATTACTGCAGACCATGGACAGATTAGAGAAGTAGATCAGGTATTGCTGATATTCATCTGGGGGGAGGAAAATAAGGAAGGAAATTTTCTAATCTTGGATCATACAGAGTGGTAAGTAGCTTTGATCTATTTTCGATCAAATATTGTATCTTTAATATATTCCTTACATTATATTTATTGGCAAAGAGATGTATTTGGTATAATTTCATGCAACTTATGCACATTTGGATAACTCTGGATATGTCAGCAATATTTTTATAATCTCAAACATTCAGGAAAGCAAACATGATTATGAGGTATGAAGCATATAAAACTGTAATTAAATATTTACTTCATGGAAGAAAAATAATTTGCGCCAGCAATTTATGAGAAAGCCAAAGTGAATATGAAAATCTCTAGCTCTGTAGACAGGTTCATGTAGTTTCTTATTAAATTATTAAACTACAGTAAAAGATATCACATGAACAGTTCTGTGAAACTAGAGAACCTGTGACTGTGTTTTCACATCAGGTTATGAGCAATGAGATGAGTGCAACAGAAAATGCCTACAAGGGAGAGCTGCAAACACCTGCACTCACTAACAATGCGGATGCCAAAGATATCTCTACTGTTCAACAGGACAAGAGTTTAAATAACGGATTGAAAGCTAAACAAACAAAACATGTCTGTTTCCCATCAGGAGGAAAGATTGTGTCTGGATCAGCAGAACCCTGGAATCCATGGGAAGCTGGTGAGTACGGGACATTATTGCTTGAACATGTCCAACTAAAGTTAAACCTCCATATTATAACCCATCAAGAAATGCTAAGAGAATTCTAATCAGACATTTTTTGTGAAAATGAAGATTTACATTTAGGTAGCATCTGTCATGACCACTCAGTATCTCAAAGTGCTTTAAAGCCACCAAAACACTTTTGAAGTATAGTCACTTGTGTAATATAGGAAACTACAACAAATTGCATTTATATACTGTCTTTAACACAGAGAAAGGTACTATAAA
This sequence comes from Chiloscyllium plagiosum, assembly GCF_037043375.1. Classification (NCBI taxonomy): domain Eukaryota; kingdom Metazoa; phylum Chordata; class Chondrichthyes; order Orectolobiformes; family Hemiscylliidae; genus Chiloscyllium; species Chiloscyllium plagiosum. The sequence continues at coordinate 27,411,929 of NW_028270146.1, forward strand.
AGTGATGTATTTTCAAAAAGTGTTGGGAATACAGATCCTCCGCTTGGATGAAGATCGAGTTAACTATTGATACTAACTTGAATAATAATTGGCATGTAAAATTTATGCCATGGAAGCATCAGCCAGTGAATATCTCCAAAAGTGAAAATTTAGCCATCAGCCCTTGACATTCAATTGCACTCCCACCATAAAAGGTATTTGTATTATGATTGATCATAAACTGAACTGGATCAGCATTATCAATATGGTGACGACAGGAACAGGTCAGAAGCTAGAAATGCAGAGGCATGTGCTCACCCCCTCTGCCCAAGCACTGTCCAAAATCTTCAAGGGGAAAGTGAGGACTGCAGATGCTGGAGATCAGAGCTGAAAATGAGCCTGAAGAAGGGCTCATGCCCGGAACGTCGATTCTCCTGCTCCTTGGATGCTGCCTGTCCTGCTGCGCTATTCTAGCAACACATTTTCAGCACTGTCCAAAATCTACAAAGCACAAGTCAGGACCACATTGAAATACTCCTCACTTACCTGGATGAGTGGTAACACCAACAACACTCAAGGAGCTTGATACTATCCATGACAAAGCATCCCACTTATCAACACCCTCTACATGAATTTAAACATTACTCTTGGCACTATTGATACACAATGGAATTACATAATTGTAAGGTTTGGCTGAAAAAAGCTTTGTTAAAACATCCCTGTTCAATAAAGTTAGCTAAGAATTTTCTCTGTTATTAAGACTGAATTCAATAACCAGAGTTATAAAGTTATTGAAAATTGATCAAGATCACATCTATATAGAGAAGTGATTGCTTGGCCTCTGGCTGAGATATTTGTGTAATCGATAGTCACAGGTGAGGTGCCGGAAGACTGTCACATTAAGGATGTGGATGTGACTGGCTAGGCCAGCATTGATTGCCCGTCCCGAGCTGTCCTGGACCGCCTTGAACAGCTGCAGGTACTCCAATGGTTCTGAAAGGATTTCCAGGATTTTAACCCAGCAATGAAGGAGCGGCTATAAAGTTTCAATCAGGATAGTGTAGGACTTGCAGGGAACTTGAAGATGGTGGTGTTCCCATGCATCCACTACCCTTGTGCTTCAAGATAGTAGAGGTCATGAGTTTGGAAGGCTTTGTCAGAGAAGCCAATACACATTGCTTCCACTGTGTGTCAGTGAAGAGGAGACCAAATGCTGAAGGTGGGATGGGCTGCCAATCAAACAGGCTGCTTTGGTCAAGAGAATGTTGACCTTCTTGAGTATCATTCGATCTGAATGAGTGCAACCTTTCTAATAAAGTAAATTAATTGGCAGCAGATATAAATAAATAGTTTGACCAAGTAAGCACCACAGAGACAAGACAGCAAGGTGACCAGGGCTGGGATCTGAACATTGAAAAGCATTTGATTTTTCGAAAAGATAGAAGCTCAGAAATAGGTGGAGCAGCCCTGTTAATTAAGAATGCTTCCAGTACGATAGGATCATTTGAAATCACAAGCTTTCAGAGCACTGCCTCTTTGTCCTGACGAAGGAGTAGCCCTCCAAAAGCTTGTGATTTCAAATAAACCAGTTGGACTATAACCTGGTGTCATGTGACTTTTGACCTCGTCCACCCCAGTCCAACACCGACACTTCCACATCATGGCCAGTATGATGGAGAGATATATCTTGGAAGTCAACAGAACAGGATGTTCTAAAACAAAGGTAGCTATTCATCAAGAGAAAAATTGTATATAAAAGTAAGGATGTTATGTTTCAGTTAAAAGGCGTTGGCAGGATTACATATCAAATATTGTGTACAGTTTTGGTCTCCTTATTTAAGGAAAAATGTAAATGTGTTCGAGACAGTTCAGAGGAAGGTCTTCTAGGTTGATACCTGGAATGAATGGGTTGCCTTATGAATAAGGGTTGGACAGACTGGTTTTGTTTCATCGGAGTTTCGAAGAGTGAGGAGTGACTTGATTAAAGTAACTAAGATCCGGAATGGTTGATGTGAAAGAGTAGGTTAATGTGACATAAGGTTTTCTCTTGTGGATGAGTCCAGAACTAGAGGTCATCCTTTTTGGTCAGAGATGACGACTTTTTTTTCTCTTTGAGGGTTATGCAACTTCACAAGTCTTTGCCTCAGAAGGTGTTGGAGGTAAATCAAATGATATTTTTAAGACAACTAAATAGATTCTTGTTAAGCCAAGGAATAAAGTTGTGAGGATTGGAGAATTGGGTTTTTTATTTAAAGTTAGAACAATAGAAGCAGCATGAAAGGCTGGAGTCAGGCTCCCACAAAGCCAGTAGCTTTAAAAGAATAAAGAACAAAGAAGATTTACAGCCCAGGAACAGGCCCTTCGGCCCTTCAAGCCTGAGCTGATCCAAATGTACTGTCTAAACCTGTCAGTCAATTCCTAAGCATTTGTATCCCTCTGCTCCCCATCTACTCATGCATCTGTCCAGACGCATCTTAAATGAATCTACAGTGCCTGCCTCTACCACCTCTGCTGGCAACGCGTTCCAAACGCCCACCACCCTCTGTGTGACGTACTTGCCGCGTGTATCCCCCTTAAACTTTCCACCTCTCATCTTGAAAGCATGACCTCTGGTTATTGAATCCTTCACCCTGGGAAAAAGTTTGCCTCTATCCACCCTGTCTGTACCCTTCATGATTTTGTAAACCTCACTCAGGTTCCTCCCCAATCTCCTTTTTTCTAGTGAAAATAAACCGAACCTGCTCAACCTCTCTTCATAGCTAGCACCTTCCATACCAGGCAACATCCTCGTAAACCTTCTCTGCATCCTCTCCAAAGCATCCACATCCTTTTGGTAATGTGGCGACCAGAACTGTACACAGTATTCTAATTGCAAAACTTTCAGTAGTTTTAGTTCAACTTTCAGGAGTTATTGGGGTTTTGAAGTTGTCTGTGGAAGCTGTTATACATTTTTCTCAGCCACAGCAAAAATCTGGAGTCCTCCCTCTCTCTGTCAGAATTTTCTTCTGGCATTCTTTTCTCCTGCACTGGAGAAACGTCACATGTCAATCTATTGTTCTGGTATTGCCTTTGCCAAGACTGTGTTTGTGTGATGTTATTACATTCAAACAGTTGCTGTTTAGTCGTTAAATAATCTATTATTCTAAGTTTTCTAATAGATTAGATTTCCTTCAGTGTGGAAACAGGCCCTTCGACCCAACCAGTCCACACCAATCCTCCAAAGAGTAACCCACCCAGACCGATTACCCTCTGACTAATGCGCCTAGTACTATGGGCAATTTAGCATGGCCAAATAACCTACACATCTTTGGATTGTGGAAGGAAACCCACGCAGGCACAGGGTGAATGTGCAAACTCCACACAGATAGTCGCCCATGGCTGGAATCTAACCTGGGATCCTAGTGCTGTGAAGCAGCAGTGCTAACCACTGAGCCACCATGCTGCCCTGTAATACAGTTGAAGTTTTATCAATTCTTCTTTTTTTTTCTTCCTTTAACTTGGTGTAAGAATAAAGTGTGTTTTGCTTAAAGTCAAGTAGCACGAACAATTAAATTATATCTGGAACACAACACTTTACACTTGTCTTTAAATAAGATAAAAATTAGGGTCGAGACTATCTCCTTGACATATTTAAAGGGGGCTTGGTATGGATCATAACAAATTTGGAACGCAAACAGATCAGTCATGATCTTATTAAATAGTCGAGCAGGCTCAAGGAGCCAAATGTCCTACTTCTGCTCTTAGTTCATTTGTTTAGATATAATTAAGGATTGGTAAATAATACTTCCCTTGATCACAATGTTGACATCCTCTGAAAGAAATTTTAACAAGTCAGCTGTTAGGGATTCAAGTCACACTTCTGCATAGAATAAAGGCTGAGAATTTAGATCAAAGGAAGTGCTTTACTGCACAAAGTGCTGAATTATAAGTGGTATGATGAACCAAGACTCTGCCGGCCCTTTCAATTGTGTGAAAAAAATTCAAGAGCACGTTTCAAGGAAGACTAGATAAGTTTTCATATCCCGACTAACATTTGGAATCATAGAATCATTGAATCCCTAAAGTTATTCCTCAATCAATACATACAAAACAGGTCATCTGGCTATTTGTCATGCAATTTATGTGATTTTGCTGTGAGTAAATTGAGGCCTAGGTTTCTCTCCATTACACCAGGTGACTATAGGTCAAAATACTTAATCGTCTGTAATTTCTTTTGTCCTGATCATAAAGGAATTATGCCATTGTAAGATTTTGCTTAGAAAAACTTTGTTAAAACATTGCATTTCAGTAAAGTTAACCAAGCATTTTCCATTTTATTGAGGTTCAAATCAACAGCCTTAATTATGAAGCTATTGAAAATTGATCAAGATCACATCTACTGTATTTTGAGTCTAAGGTGACAAAACTGTTGAAAATAGAAATGAATGAATTATTCATTGCTAATACTGCTGTGGTTTTATATTACTGTACTGACTGGTTTATTTGCTTTGAGACAGCATGGCCATTGTGAATAATTATTAGCTTTTGATATATCTATATGTTCGTAGTACATCAAGAATAAGTTTAGGGAATTAGGGTTAGAGATTTCTATTGTGTTCATCTTAAATAAAATCGTGTCACTGTCATCCTGCTAACTTTATTTTTTGTGTTTCTTTACAAAACTCAAATTATGAGTTACTTAAGAAGCAAATAACAACATTTTGTGATAGATGCTTCTTCTGTGCCTGTAGCATGTCAGTCCACGATTTGAAGCACAGTTAGTTTGGGGTATATTTCAATTAATATGCTATTATTAAAGTAAATTAATCAGGGACCACAGATATGTGCCATAAATTTCCAGTGGAGAGGGTCTCAAAATTATCGACAAAGTGCATGACTTGCCGAATTGTCTTAGGGTGGATGAGTGTGTGGAAAAATTAAATTTTACTTGCACTGTCTATTATGTTAACAGAAAACCATATGAGGAACTTTGGACCCCCTATTGCATTAGGCCATAATCTCACATTCTTGAGTGGTTATGTGTTGATTTCTTTAATTTATTTGTGCTACAAACAACATTTTGTTGCGGGACAGCAAGTTAAATAAGCAGCAACCATGTGTAACTAGAGTCACAAGCAGCACCATTAATGTTTTTAATTTATTTCTATATTATTATGATGAGTGTTTGAATACCCTGGAGAATTAGGGTTTTGAATGTCCAGCACACAATTAGTCACATTGGTTGTTGTAGCTTGTTTGCTCACTGTAATGTTCCATTATATTCTGTGCTTGTACCAAACATCCTCAGGAAAAACCAACAGATTTTTGTAATGCTAATAGAGCAGTGTTCTCAAACTGGCATCCGTGGAGAGTTTCCAAAACTCTGTGAAATAGCATGCTGCAATGGGATAAATTGGACACATGCTTTGTCCCAGTTACCAGCGGTGTCCCGTTGGTAGGAATGTTATGCACCAGGCAGCATCCTTGTGGTATTCCAGTTCAGGCACTCTACAAACATCAGAGAGGAAGGAAAAACCCTGTTACATATAGCAGTTGTGCAGTGAGAAAGTGGTCAATGGAGGGGACGCAGAGTTTAATCACACTTCAGGAAGGCAGGGAGGTTCAACGCAATGAATTATTCAATCAACATGTTGCTGAATGTGGAGACTAAGGGAAGGTGGAATTTTTCACATCAACAAAATATCAGTGTTCACAATATTGGACAATATTATTCAGATTCTGTTAAATTCCTTTAACCAGGCACTGATAAACTTCATGTAAATGTGCAAAGTATTTATAGTATAATAATTTAGATTGAGGGAGAGGGTATGATCAGTAATTAAATACCTATTTGAAAAGAATGCCTTCAATAAAGTTTGGAGGCCTCACGTCAGAAAAGATTAACCGTGATCACAGTCGACAAGGAAGCCACTGGAGGATTTAGCAATGGGTACGGGAGTCCTGGGCTAAAGCTATTTGAAACAGAGAAGTACAAGGATTTTACTGAAGGTTGGATATAGGGTAACAATTAGAGAGAACAAAGGAATTGTAGGAGGTTTATTTGATGAAAGAACTTAACCACAGTTAGAAAGGTGTGAGAACAGTGATTTGATAGGAAGCAATTGTTGATGTTAGCAATCATAAGAATGGTAATTGTGAAACTAGGATTTGGTACTGTGTAAGTTGAGGACCCAGGAAGTGAGTTTCATACAAGGATGAGGCACAATGAAGTGGAGTGCAGTGGAAGCCGGGACGCTAAATGTCTTTAAGGCCGAGATTGATAGATTCTTGTTGTCTAGAGGAATTAAGGGCTACGGGGAGAACGCTGGTAATTGGAGCTGAAGTGCGCATCAGCCATGATTGAATGGCGGAGTGGACTCGATGGGCCGAATGGCCTTACTTCCACTCCTATGTCTTATGGTCTTATGGTCTTATGGTCTAAACTAAACATTCTAACTGGAGTAAGGAGAGAATTTGAGGAAGAGAGCATCGGCATCATTACAAAGGCTGAGATAGCTGGGTAGATGCTTTCAACCATCAAGCCAAAAATGTGCATCAATATCAGAGACAGATGGAAAGGAAGAAGATCGGAAAGGTTTCCTAAAGAAAGCCAGGTAGAAGCTGTACCTGTGCAAGGGAAAGCAACAGTGTGTGTTTCTACTTTTGGAGATCTAATGGCAGTAATGCTGTAGATAATTCACTACACAGACAACTGGAGGACTCAGGTATGTAGGTTAACTTTGTGTTTATTCAAACAATCTTAGTCTTAGACTGGCTAAACAGTATTCTGTCTGACATGGTGTCTTGGCTCTGTCCCATGTCTGTCTGATATCTGTCCCATGTCTCTCTGATATATAGAGAAAATCATCAACCTTTGCACCCCTGCAATCAGATATGTAAACATTGTGAACAATTTATTCTTATACAATAAGGAGAAATATTCTACCCTAAATCCTTCTTTTATCCTGTCTACAAGATTATTTTTGTACTCCCCAATTAGCTCTGAAGGCTGAAACAGGCCTGAGTGTATAGAGGTTCCTCTTCAGTCATTTCTGTTGATGTGCACTCATGGGGTAATGTCTTATAAGTGGGATAGCAGCAGTAAAGAAACAGCAGCAATGTGTGAATTGAAGGACCTGAGAGGAGAAAGGAACCATCACCATACTCTGGAACTAACTGATTGACTTTGGTCTATTGTCCAGCATTCAAATGTCCCACTCAGTTTCAGTGTAAAAAAAAAACTGTCCTCTTTAATGATTAAAAAAAACTCAGCCCATACAAAGCTCCTTGGACTGGAGTTAGACAAGCTCTTGACTGACTGTGACCATAACCCCTGTCTGACCATAGTCCTCCTTGACCCCATTAAGACTGCTCCCCTTTGAATTTCAAACATCGTAATTTGCTTGAATAACATGCCATGTGTTTCCCATGTAAACTACTGGCACATGCTGCAGCTCCACCTGCTTGACAGCTCAGTGCTCCCCATCATGCCTCTCAGTCTCTCTGTAGAAAAACAATTGCAAGCCAGAGTCTGGCAGCCTATAACTAAGCACAGAAGAATCTGTGTCCTAAAAAGCAATGCAAGTCACAGAGATTGGCAGCCTCCAATTAAGTGTGAACTGAGAGCACTAACACAGTAACAAAGCAAGCCAAGATCCATAAAATTCATCCTGTGCAGTTGCATGAGTTTAATGTGTGTTCCTGTGGGCAAAGTGTCCTGGCAGAAGTGTGTAAGTCATAGGTGCCTCTGAATTCCAAATTAAAGTGCGAAGGAGTTGGAATGATGTGAAAGTTAGTTCAAGAGTGGTCATTGTGATGTGGTGAAGCATTGCCAACATATATGGATGTATGATTGAGGGGGAATCGTGGCATTGGAGCTTGTGGGGCAGTGTACGACATAAACTGCTGGAAGATGGCCGGTGCAAGAAATCAGTGAATCACACCTACCTAATCCTAACCCATTTTGACTTTGTATCAGGAATATGTGGCATCTAGTTTTTCAGGAAAGGAAAAGAGATTTAGAAATGGTGAAGAAATAAATGGAAGTCGGGCTGGTAATGAGATGTAAATGAGGGATTATCTGAGAGAAATTTACAAAATTATGAGAAGCATGGATAGAATTGCTAGAGTCTTTGTTCCCAAATTAGAGATGTCATTTTACTAGGAGATATAGGTTTAAGGTAAAAACAGTTAAGTTTAAAGTAGATGTGAGAAGCATATTTTTTCACACAGAGGGTGTTAAATGCCTACAATGCATCACCAGAAGAGGTAGTGGAGGCAGATGCAATAGTAACATTTAAGAGGCATCTTGACAGTTATATGAATGGAGGGATATGGACAGTGTAGAGGCAAAAGGTTTTTAGTTTAAAAAGGCATCATGTGTCAGCACAGTCTTGTTAGGCCAAAGGGCCTGTTCTTTGCATTTTGTTCAAATACAATGGAAACAAGTTAGAGACTGTTTACTGGTGAGATTCTGAAGTCATCATTTAAAACCTAAGGATAAAATTGCAAAACTTCTTCCCAATGCCAAGATGCTAACGTTTTTCATTTTCATATATTTTCTCAACTTTCTTTCCATTTCCCACACCACACCAGGGAAAGGAAAATTTCACCCATAATATTTTTCTAATGAAATAAAAACAATATCAACAGACAAGGAATCAACACTGAATTGCTCTGAAAAATATAAATAAGCATTTAAACATATGGTAAAACAGTATGCAATCTCAAAGCTACACTACAGTGCTGTAAAACACTGAAAAATTATAATACATACAATCATCATAAAATTAAAATCCATCTTGTGCATTAAGATCTTCTGTGTACCACCACATCAACTAAACCTCCATTTAGAATGTGATAAATAAATATTATAATGAGACTTGTATAATCAAAGTAATAACTGTTAACTCTGCATCAAATATTTTTTCATAATAACAACATTGCAAAACTGTGGGAATTATGTGGAATCCTGACAAAGGGTATTGGTGGTACAGCGATTCAATTAAGTACTCTTAACCTTTGTGTCCTTTGTTTCAGCTCTATCAGAATGTTCGGACAGTTTCTTTCTGTGCGGTAACAGGAATGTGCTGTTTTTGGGCATTTTCTTTTCAGGCTAATGGGTCATTTTCTCCAGGAATTCTTTCTCCTGTCCTTCCCTTTGTACTTTTGAAGTACCTTCACTCCTCAAACTCTGGTCTCTTGTGCATTTCCAAGTATAACAACTCCGTCATTTGTGTCTGTGCCTTCAGTTACTTGGGCCGTAGACTCTGGACCTCTTTCCCCACACATTTTCTCTTTCTGGCTCATTTTTCTCTTTGAAATATTTTCTTAAATCATAACACTTTATCCAAGCTTTTGATTCTCTGACCTAAGACCTCCTGACATGGCTCTGTGGCATACTTTGCTTTGTATATTCCCCTGTGAAGCCATTCGGACTCTTTTGTTACATTAAAGGCACTGTATAAATATAAATTGTTGTTGTAACCAATTTTCTCCTCCCTAACTGAGGGGTGTTATGGACAGTAATTGTGTACTTGCTGCTTACCTTTTCACGGATTGCACCTTGATACAGCTTGCATGTTCCATTCATCCCAAGCGTGATGCTACTAGGAGTCCTAGCAGGGCCACCTATAATGGTAATGTCAGAGGACAGGAACCAGACAAAGTGCAAGTCCTCAGTGGTGATCCAGGTGGAAGATACTCATCTAATAGCAACAGCTATAACCCGGCAGATGAAGTTTGCAGTAGTAGCGAGATCCCCATTTATCGAAGCGATCGACACTACTGTCTCACAGCACCAGTGGCCTGGGATCGATTCCACCCATGAGCCGCTGTCTGTGTAGATTTTGCACATTCCCCCCATGTCTGCATGGATTTTCTCTGGGTGCTCCAGTTTCCTCCCATACCCCCAAAAATGTGCATGTTAGGTGGATTGGCCCTACTAAATTGCCCATAGTGAACAGGATGTGCAGGCTAGGTGCATTAGTGATGGGAATTGCAGGGTTATAGGGATAAGATAGGGGGGTAGGTCTGTGTGGACTTCTCTTTGGAGGGCTGAATAGTCTGCTTGTACACTGTAGGGATTCTATTCAAAGAAGTTCCCTGGATTTATTTTTGTTTGTTCAAGGGAGGAGAACATTGCTGGCTAGGCCAGCATTTATTGCCCATCCCTAGTTGCCCAGAGGGCAGTTAAGAGCCAACCACATTGCTGTGGGTCTGGAGTCACAGGTAGCCCAGACCAAGTAAGGATGGTAGTTTCCTTCCATGAAGAACATTATTGGATCTGCCTTCTGTCAAAGACCATGTATTTGCTGACGTTCAAATAGCATTCCCATGTAAAAACATGTCCTGCACAAGGCATCTACTTAGAGGAACACCCCTTGGCAGGAGGAGTAACTGAAAAGGAACTAGAAAAAGGAATGCCAGTGACATCAAGGCTATGGCCTAAGTCAATCTCCTGGAAATCATCTTCCAAATATGTGATGCAGCTCTAGCATTGATCTCGTCAGCCACACAAGGACCCATAAAACCAATGACACGGAATTTCCTAGGTGGACGATAATACTCATCAATGATTGATTGCCACCACTGCTGACTTCTGGCCTAGCTCTTCTCTTTTTTTCTGGCCATTGTCTTATACCTCTTGGATCATATGAGCTAATTCTTCATAAACTCTTGATCAAATCTGGAATTTCCCTTCCTTTTAGGATTTTGGTTATGGACTGGATAACCTCTCAGAGGACCCTGAGTTTGTCTGATCTTAAATTCATATGGAAGATAGCACAAAGTTGCCCTGAAAACAGGCACTAAGTTAGCAATGTCAGAATAACGGAGGCAATAAGTAAGGTGTATAGCAAGGGTCTTTTCCGTAGGGCCGGGGAATTCAAAACTAGGGACCATTTTTTAATGTGAAAGGAGAATTTTTTTTTTAAAATGTGGGGCAACTTCCTATACACAGAGTGGTTTATATGTGGAATGGACTGTTGGAGGAAGTGGTGGATGCGAATACAATTACGACATTTACAAGACATTTGGATAAGTTCATGTAAAGGAAGGGTTTGGTGGGATACAGGACAAACACAAGCAAGTGGGACTAGTTTAGTTTTGGAATATGGTTTGCATAGATTAGTTGGACCAAAGAGTCTGGTTCCATGCTGTACAACTCTATGAGTCTACGACATAACTTCCATAAGGCTAACCAATTTGACATGGTAAGTGACATTCTTCTGAAGAATTACAGCAGCTTTACACAACTTGTATAGCAATTTTCATTCTGAATCAATGCCATGCTGTACCTGACCACGGAATGTTGATGTGGAAACTCTGTGGAATTAAAAAGAAACATCCTCCAGCATGAGCATTCCTCCTAGTCCATGATCAGCAGTGATGGTGTTCCATTCTGTGCAATTTGTAGCAATGTGCACTCAGGGATTTGAGATCTAGAAACCCATAATATAAGGCTGAACAACTTTGATTTCAAAAGTCTTATGGTTTCATGGTGTATAAAACAATTTCATAGCCAGCATTAAATAGTTTAGAGATTAAATAATTTAGAAAATTAATCAGAAACCAATTTGCTTAATTTATTCACCTATAAATCTGGGCATTTATTAATTTATTAATTCAGTACAATTAAATCAAAACTCAGTGTACTAATTGATAAATATGCATATTTGTAAATTAATTTCTAAATTAAAGTATTCCCAATTACTCCCATCCTCATTATATAATTTTAGTTATAAGTCTATCTTTGTTATAAGACCATTGGAGCTTAGCGCACAATTATTTTACAAGATGATTTTATGCTATGTAATGGAACGTTTACCATGGCATCATAAGGGAAAAATGCTTGACTCCCAAATTGCACAAAATTACACTATTACTGAATGTTGGCTGAACATTGAACCAAGTTCCATTTTTCTAACTTTCTTTAAATACTGACTCAGAAGTTCCTTAAGAAAGATGAGAAGATAACATTCCTGTTTTGCAGCTGTTCCCATACAGCAACACTCATGAATTATTAAAGAAAAGAAAGAGACTCATGTTTATGGACTAAAGGGAACTTCCAACCAAATCATTCCATTTGCATGGTGTATCTCAGTTTTCTCATAAAATGTATTTCTAAATTAAATGTATAATTAAGGTTGTGGTCCCCTTGTGAGTGTGTAATGTACTGTAATGAAAGGAATTACTCCAATGCTGGGGTTTACTTTAGCTCCCCTTGATAGGATTGTTAACGTAACAATATAATCAGGGTATGTTATGAAAGTAATGGACTAATTAGTTTGTTGAGGTAATCTGCTACAGCAGAGATTCACAATACCTTTTCTTTCCTACTGAAATCAATAGAAATTGTTAATATGTACAATGTAATGTATCATGCAACTTTGCTGCTCTTTTATTGCTTGCTTTGAGCAGAATATATATTTTATCCTCAACATGCATTAAATTGTCATTAAGTTAGAAAAACTTAGAATTGTCTTTCTTTTTAAGTTTTACTTTTCATATGCATTCACCATCATGGTGAAATGAACAGACTTAGGTAATGTGACCTTCAAAACAATGTTAGACTTTACAGAAACTAATGAGAAATGGAATTTGATTATCTCAGCTACTCTAATATAACACTGTTGCATGTGATGCTTTGGAAATGTTCATAACATAGAGGTACTTCGGCCACCTGATAATTGTGCTAATTTTGTATTCCTTTCTTTATCACCTAATTTGAAGTCTTCACTTGTAGTTTTACTGGTAGGCATTATCAGCCCTGCAAATTACTGATCCTACTACCAAAAGAATGTCAACTATAAGTTATTCTAGCTCATTTCTTGGGGGTGAGCCAGGCTGCAAACCAATGTATTGAATTAAAAAAAAAGAACTGCAGATGCTGGAAATCAGAAACAAAACAGAAATTACTGGGAAAATAATTGCTGGGAAGCTTTATCTAACACCTCATTTTCTGTTTGGGAACTCAACAGCCTTCTGGACTTAAAATTGAATTCATAAATTGTGGGGCTTGAGACGCCTTCTCCCCTTTATTTAGCATAACCTCCTCATTCTATGCCTTGTCATCACTTGGGCTGCTACCACACACAACCCATTGACAGCTACTAACAGACCCCATTAACAGCTACTCATTCCCCCAGACTGACTTTTACCCACTCCTTTGTCCCACTGTGTTTCTCTCTGTTTGGGCTTTGTTTCCACCTATCGTTTACTCTCCCCACCCCATGTTCTGCATAAATACAAGCATTTTCTGAAGAAGGGTTACTGCACCCAAAATGATAACTCTAATTTATTTCCACAGATGCTGCCAGACCTGCACAGTTTCTGAGCAACTTATGTTTTTGATATATTGAGGCTTTCCAGCTGTTTACACAAACTGTTAATGTTGCATTTAGAACATAGAAAAATACAGCGCAGACCAGGCCCTTCAGCCCTCGAAATTGCGCCGACCTGTGAACTAATACAAGCTCATCCCCGTACACTATCCCATCATTATCCATATGCTTCTACAAGGACTGTTTAAATGCCCCTAATGTGGCTGTGTTAAGATTAGATCACTTACAGTGTGGAAACAGGCCCTTCGGCCCAACAAGTCCACACCGACCCGCCGAAGCGCAACCCACCCATACCCCGACATTTACCCCTTACCTAACACTACGGGCAATTTAGCATGGCCAATTCACCTGACCCTGCACATCTTTAGAACTGTGGGAGGAAACCGGAGCACCCGGAGGAAACCCACGCAGACACGGGGAGAACGTGCAAACTCCACACAGTCAGTCGCCTGAGTCGGGAATTGAACCCGGATCTCTGGCGCTGTGAGGCAGCAGTGCTAACCACTGTGCCACCGTGCCGCCCACAACTACATTGGCAGGCAGAACATTCCACACCTTTATCACTCTCTGAGTAAAGAGCCTGCCTCTGACATCTGTCTTAAATCTGTCACCCTCAATTTGCAGCAATGCCCCCTCATCATCCTTAGAAAGAGACTCTCACTGTCCACCCCATCTAATCCTCTGATCATCTTGTATGTCTCTATTAAATCCCCCTTCTTCTATCCAATGAGAACAGACCCATGTCACTCAGCCTTTCCTCATAAGACCTTCCCTCCAGAGGAGAAAATGAGATCTGCAGATGCTGGAGATCAGAGCTGAAAATGTGTTGCTGGAAAAGCGCAGCAGGTCAGGCAGCATCCAGGGAACAGGAGAATCGACGTTTCGGGCATAAGCCCTTCTTCAGGACCCAGTAACATCCTGGTAAATCTCCTCTGCACCTTTTCCAATGCTTCCACATCCTTCCTGTAATGGGGTAACCAGAATTGTACACAATATTCCAAGTGAGGCCGCACTAGCATTTTATACAGTTGCAGCATGACATCATGGCTCTGGAACTCAATCCCTCTACCGATAAAACCTAACACACCGTATGCCTTCTTTAACAGCACTGTCAACCTGGGTGGCAACTTTCAGGAATCTGTGTACATGGACACCAAGGTCCGTCTGCTCATTCACACTATCAAGAGTCTTTCCATTGACCCAGTACTCTGCCTTCCTGTTATTCTTCCCAAAGTGAATCACCTCACATTTATCTGCATTGAACTCCATTTGACACCTCACAGCCCAATTCTGCAGTTTATCCAAGTCCCCCTGCAATCTGTAACATTCTTCCACACTGTCCACTAATCCACCAACTTTAGTGTCATCTGCAAACTTACTAACCCATCCACCCTTTCCTCCGTCCAAGTCATTTATAAAAATGACAAACAGCAGTGGACCCAAAACCGATCCTTGTGGCACACCACTAGTAACTAGACTCCAGGCTGAATATTTTCCATCAACCACCACTCGCTGCCTTCTTACAGAAAGCCAGTTTCTAATCCAAACTGTTAAATCACCCTTAATCCCATGCCTCTGCATTTTCTCCAAATGCCTACCATGTGGAACCTTATCAAAGTCCATGTACACCATGTTAACTGCCCTACCCTCATCCACATGCTTGGTCACCTTATCAAAAAACTCAATGAGGTTTGTGAGACACGACCTGCCCTTGATGAAACCATGTTAACTCTCTCCAATCAAATTGTTGCTTGCTAGATGATTATAAATCCAATCTCTTATTATCCTTTCCAAAACTTTTCCTACAACAGATGTAAGGCTCACTGGTTTATAATTACCTGGGTCATCTCTACTACCCTTCTTGAACAAGGGCACAACATTTGCAATCCTCCAGTCCTCTGGTACAAAACCTGAAAATAATGATGACTCAAAAATCAAGGCCAAAGGCTCCACCATCTCCTCCCTAGCTTCCCAGAGAATCCTTGGATAAATCCTATCCAACCAAGGAACTTATCTACTTCCACATCTTCTAGAATTGCTAACACCTGTTCCTTACTAACATCAATCCTTTCAAGTCAAATTGCCTGTATCTCATTCTTCTCCTCTGCAATATTCTCCTTTTCCTGAGTGAAAACAGATGAGAAATATTTGTTTAGCCCCTCTCTGATCTCCACAGGGTCCACACACAACTTCCCACTACTGTCTTTGACTGGCCCTATTCCTACTCTCGTCATCCTTTTATTTCTCACATATCTATTGAAAGCTTTAGGGTTCTCCTTTATTCTATCTGCTAAAGACTGCTCATGTCCCCTTCTTGCTCTTCTTAACTGTCTCTTTAAATTCTTCCTAGCTAATCTGTAATTCTCCTTCACCTCATCTGAACCATCTCGTCTCAACTTCACATAAGCCCCCCTCTTCTGCTTAACAAGAGATACAATTTCTTTAGTAAACCAATGTTCCCTTACCTTATCACTTACTCCCTGCCTGACAGGGACATGCCTATCAAGGACACGCAATATCTGTTCCTAAAACCAGTTCCACATTTCAATTGTCCCCATGCCCTGCATTTTGCTACCTCATTCTATGCCTCCGAAGTCTTGCCTAATCGCATTATAATTGCCCTTCCCCCATCTGTAACTCTAGACTTGTGGCATGTACCTATCTCTTTCCATCGCTAAAGTAAATGTAACCGAATTGTGGTCACTCTCTCCAAAGTGCTCACCTACCAATAAATCAAACACCTGGCTTGGTTCATTACCATGTACCAGATCCAGTGTGGCCTCCCCTCTTGTCGGCCCTTCAACATACTGTGTCAGGAAACCCTCCTGCACACATTGGACAAAAGGTGCTAGAGTTATATAATTTCTAGTCAATTTTGGGGAAGTTAAAGACTCGCATAATGATGACCCTGTTCCTTTCACTCCTGCCCAGAATCGTTTTGCCAATCCTCTCCTCCACATGCCTGGAACTTTGTGGAGGCCTATTAAAAAAACTCCTAGCGGTGTGACCTCTCCTCCTGTTTCTAACTTCAGCCCATACCACCTCAGTAGACAAGCCCTCATCAAACGTTCTTTCAGCCACCATTATGCAGTCCTTGACTAACAAAGCCACACCTTCCCCCTTTTACCACCTTCCCTGATCTTAATGAAAGGTCTAAACCCTGAAACCTGCACATCCATTCCTGACCCTGCTCCATCCATGTCTCCGAAATGGCCACAATATCGAAGTCCCAGGTATTTATCCATGCTGCAAGCTCACTTACCTTATCCCGCATACTCCTGGCATTGAAGTAGATACACTTCAAACCAGCTTGCTGTCTGCCAGCAAACTCCTGTCACAGTGCAATCCTGTCCCTGTCTTCCCTACTCACATCCTTCTGTGCACTGGAACTACACCACAGGTTCCAATCCCCCTGCTGAGCTATTTTAAATCTGTCTGAATAGCACTAGCAAATTTCCCATCCAGTATCCCTCTTGTTCAAGTGAAGACTGGCCTGTTTGTAGAGGTCATACCTTCCCCAGAATGAGCCCCAATTGTCCATATACCTGAAACCCTCCCTCCTGCACCATCCCTGCAGCGACGTGTTCAGCTGACATCGCTCCCTGTTCCTCGCCTCACTATCACATGGCACGGGTAACAAACCGGAGATAACAACTCTGTTTGTTCTAGCTCTTAGCTTCCACCCTAGCTCCCTGAAATCCTGCCTTACATCCCTATCCCTCTTTCTACCAATGTCGTTGGTACCTATGTGGACCACGACTTGGGGCTGGTCACCGTCTCACTTCAGGATCCCAAAAACACGATCCGAGACATCACAGACCATGGCACCTGGAAGGCAACACGCCAACCATGAATTTCTTTCATTCTATCTGACCCTCTAACTATTGAGTCCCCAGTGACTAATACTCTCCTCTTTCCCTTCTGTGCAACAGAGACAGATTCTGTGCCAGAAACCTGCACCCCAATGCATGCCCATGGAAACTCGTCCCCCCAACAGTATCCAAAACTGTATACTTGTTTGTCAGGGGAATGACAAATTATGTTGCAATTTTACTGTTGCTGTAAAGATTCCAATTCTCAATGCTAAAACTGTCTTGCAAGTTCAAAGAAGCAAAATTAAATTTCATAGAGGTAGTATTCACATGGAGCAGTACATCTCCAGTGTAGCATGAAACTAAAATTTCCAAATGTGCTTTGAGGAAGGTATGGTCAATAGAACTGCTTTTAAAACTTACCTAGAATCGATTTAAATCCCCTGTGTTGACTCATTTGGAGTTGATTCTGCACTGATCAACATGATTAGAGAGGAACTTGGTGCATGATGGTACATAGAGTTTTGTCCGGAGCAGTAGAACAACAGTTCAACTCAAGCAGTGTAAATAGGTGCTTCCAGGTTGGAAGTAATTTTAATTAAGATGAGCTGGACAATTACATTGATGTTGGCTGCTACAATACAAAACTAGGAAGAGTACAGTGCAAGTACTTTAGTTGACATCAAACCAAAGATTTTACAGTACTGATGTCAACTTGTTACATTATTTGTCTAGCATGAGTTTTAACTAAAGAATGACCAAATTGTTAATCCAATTTATTCTGTGTTGCAGCTGGCAGTTTTACAGTGGATGAGATCATTGCATCCTACAAATTAAGCTGTGAGAAACTTGGTGTACAGCCTATTCACAAATTGCTGACACAACTGCAGGTAAACTTTGTTCAGATATACTAATCTATGTCTAGATTAAAGTGGTGCTGGAAAAGCACAGCAGGCCAGGCAGCATGTGAGGAGCAGGAAACTCGACTTTTCGGGCAAAAGCCCTTCATCAGGAATAGAGACAGGGAACATCCAGGTTGGAGAGATAAATGAGAGAGGGTGGGGGTGGGGAGAAAGTACCATAGAAGTAGCATACGAAGAAGTTTTCCTCCTATCTCTACAAGAATCTTAGTGAGTCTCTCTCTCACAGAAACCCCCAGGTCGTCTCCTCTGTTTTTACCATACTAATCTATGTGACATACGGAATCTTCCAGTCCCTGAGATGTTGGGTCTTGTTGTGGAAAGCTCACTTGATTAGGTGGAACACTAGTCTCCCCCTCCACTGGAATTATGTTCTGGGTGGGCACATTTCCTTGCCACTCACAATTGAGGCCCTTAAATGGTTAATTCATGACACTTAAGAGTTATTTAAGGGCCTAATTCTGCCTGGGTTGTAATTATTTTGGCTCCAGGTGGGAGAACGGTGACATATGTGACCGGCAACCCAGTACAATTTGCCTGCCAGGGTGACAGAGGGCTCTCTCACTCTGCACTAACTTTGTATAACTGTGGGACTGGACAGAGGGGAGAGGGGTGGCTGTTGAAGACCATATCCTTGTCCTTAATCCCAATGGCTCCTGTCCCCCAGATTCCAAAACATCAGAAATCACACATACCTCCTACAAGTGAACTTGGTCTTCACAATCTTGGCTATTCTTCTGCTATGGCCTCCCCTGTCATGCTGTAGACTGAGAGAAATGCCACCGTCATATTGGTTGGCAGTTCCTGCTGAATGGAACTTCTAACCATGGGAATTTGTCCTTGGAGGAGGACACACTGCTGCCCTCTAAAGTGATTGGAAGAAGATATCCTGGAACATTCTCTGAAGTGTCAGCTTGTTTGTCTCACCACCTTTTGAGCAAGTGAATGAGACAACTGATAAAGCCAAGATTCTGCTCAACTTCTGCAATTTGCCTGCCTCCTCATTAAAATGGTGTAATGTGATTGGGCTTCCTGTGATTTTAAAAAGTATGCCATTGCCCATGCATATTTTAATTTTATTTCCTGAAATTCATGAAACCAGTTATGAAGTTATATTTCTTTGCTATCACTGTAAAACAGATTTTTTAAAAACTGGATATTGTGAAATAAATTGGAGCTATTTTTAACTATTTTTACCACCAATTTTCTTGCTCCTGGTACCTTTGGACACTGCACTTGCAGCATGAGAGTTCAGAAAGTGACTTGCTCAGTTTATGTTTCTTGTAAAGTTGGCTTATGTTAAATCGGTGTATAATCCACTGACAATTATGTCGTCAATAATAGCTCAAGTAGCCCTACATTGATTGGCAAATATTTTAAAGCTTAGAGAGCAGAAGGCTATACAGAGAATGGAACTGGCACCAATCTTTATAGCAGCCTTAAAGAAAAAAAACAAACATTTATATGTCACCTTTCACAACTCAAGTATTGGACATTTTGGGGATATCCCAAAATGTTTTATAGCACATAAAATACTTTTGAAGTGTGTATATTCAAAATGCAGCAGTCAGTTTGCTCACAGCAAGCTTCCATAAACAGTATTGCGAGAATCTGTTTCGTGATTTTGGTTGAAGAACAAACATTGTCTAAGACGCAAATATCTTGCTTCTTCAAAATAATGCATTGGGATATTTTATGTCTAACTGATGAAAAAGATGGACCATAGTTCAATATCTTACCTGAAAGACAGAATCTCTGATAGATTCTGTCAGTATTCCACGATAACATCAGCTTTGATTTTTGTGCTCAAGTCCTGGTGTTACACTTGAAATCCTGGTGTTACACTTGGGGCAGCATGTTGGCTCAGTGGTTAGCACTGCTGCCTCACAGTGCCAGAGACCCAGTTCAATTCCCGCCTTGGGCGACTGTCTGTGTGGAGTTTGCACATTCTCTCCATGTCAGCGCGGGTTTCCTCCGGGTGCCCCGATTTCCTTCCACAGTCCAAAGATGTGCAGGCCAGATGAATTGGCCGTTCTAAATTGCTCATAGTGTTAGGTGCATTAGTCAGAGGGAAATGGGTCTGGGTGGGTTACTCTTCGGAGGGTTAGTTGGACTTGTTGGACCGAAGGGCCTCTTTCCACACTGTAGGGAATCTAATCTAATCTAAATCAGAATCTTCAGCGCCAAAGTTGAGATTATTATGAACTGAGACATGGTTGACTCAATACTCAATACGTGAAATGGTCTCAAAGAGAAGGTAGTTGATAATTAAGTCGATGATTCCTGTAAAAGTGGGTTAATACTTATTGAGAAAAAAATAATCAGGAGCACTATGATACTAACATCACTGTTTTGACTTTATTTTTTGTAGTGATGGGTATAGGAAGGGACTGGTGAGCTCAGTTGGCTAGGTGGCTAGCATGCAGTTCAGAATAATATCAACCACATGTGTTTGGTCTCAGCTAGTGGGGTAAGCTAGTGGCCTCTCTCTTTGCTCACTTGACCCTGAGACTGAAAGGCAGTGGATGGATTACTGCAAGAGAAGATAGTTTTAGGATAAGGCATCAGCAGAAAATGAGCTGAGATTCTGCCTTTAGCAAAAACACACACAAATAAAGGGATGGAACTTAGGTGTCGTTTATACATTGACGGCAATCTCCCTCCACCCCAGCATAATTTTAGGGTTTGAGTCAACCTCCAATTTGCTTACTGACTTCTCTGAGGTTTTGAGTTATGACCCGTTAATTAGTATGGATTCATGATATTACAATGAAGTTCCTGCCATGAATACAAATGTGGCCTTTGGACAGAGTTCATGGATCAAAAAGTTCCCCCAGTTTTCTTAATTTCAGTCCACAAATGCTACCTGATTTGCTGACAGTTTTGAACATTTTCTGCAAATGGAATAATGGCTAGTTTTCATTCTGTTGCAAACTCATCCCACAGAGTGACTGTCTTCAGTCTGCAGTTAACATGTAGCCTAAATTTGCCACTGATAAAGCGCATGCTGACATGAAAAGAGGCATCTGTCAATTCTCAAATATGGGCTAATTTATCCTTGCCATGGTGGTTCTATTCTTCAGTACAATAACACATCAGGAATCATGAACTGAGGGGAGTAGGAAATCTGAAAAAAAAAACCTTTTGTGCTCTTTACAGTTGGATTAGAATGAATGCTTTTGAACCTACCACAGATTGTAATGATCCTTTCTGGCCTTCATACAATTCTGATACAATACAGCTCCAATCAGAAAGTCAACACTTAATCCCCAATTACACCTTCTCCCTAGTCACACATGTAATCTTATCAAATCATGTATAATGTCAATGTAATGTTTGACTCTGAGCTGAACTTCAAAGCTGCATGCCATTCCTTACCAAGACTCCCTGCTTTTGCATTCTGTAACATTTCTGACCTTAGCCCACACTTCCCCATAAAAAGAACCACTCACTCTTTTTTGCTGAGCATCCTGATCTCTTTAATATTCATCTGTAAAAGCAGGCAGAGACTTTGGTGAGGACCTGCAAGGACATCGGAGTTAACACCCTGACAAGAACATTCATCAAGGGTATCAAATGAATCCTCCCCACTCCCTTCTTCCAAACCATTCCAGTCCATTTGAAATTCTCATCAAGGGTCCATCTAGGTTTACCATTCAGTTTATACCTAGGAGTTAATGGTGTCTAAATTTGGTTCATTCAACTGCTTTACATCAACTATATCTGATAAATTTTACAACCCATACTGTCAACATCCTGTCATGAGCTATACAGAATGAATTAACTCTTTCCACCCATCATAATGAATTAGACAGAAAATCATCAACCAGCAATTATTTATTAGATTTGGATTAGATTATTAGTTAACAGCAATTATAATCAAGCATTCAGCATTCAAATAATTAAATAAGGATCATTGACAAAATAAATAATGCAGGTTACAAAGGGTGTTCAATTGTGTCACAATAATTCAATATTAAGTGCTTGCTGATAACTTTACAATTGACAGCCGTCTCTGAGATTGATATAAATTGGTTAAATTGATTTCAGTTCAGATTCCTTAGATTAGTGACAAGTTAGGAACATTAGATTGTTTGTATTTTTAATGGTTTAAGGTCTATAACCTAGTAACTACTAATTTTTTCCCTTAAATTTATACATCCCTGTCCTCATGAGCTGGAATGAAAGAGTTAATTGCATTACCTTTTTATGATTTTAGCATTTTACACTTCAAAATAAAGTATTTTTGTAAATTTGCTATCCATCCTTTCTGGGTCCTCCACTACTGGTAAACATATTCATTCTCCTGTCTGTAATTGTATTAGTTGATTTAAATCTTCCCTCCCTTGATTTCTAGAAAATCAGTGCACCTCAGTAACATATTAGATTAGATTAGATTCCCTACAGCGTGGGAACAGGCCCTTCAGCCCAACCAGTCCACACTGACCCTCTGAAGAGTAACCCACCCAGACCTATTTCCCTCTGACTAATGCACCTAACACTATGGGCAATTTTAGCCTGGCCAATTCACCTGACCCGCACATCTTTGGACTGTGGGAGGAAACCGGAGCACCCGGAGGAAACCCATGCAGACACGGGGAGAATGTGCCAACTCCACACAGATGGTCACCTGAGGTTGGAATTGAACCTGGGACTCTGGTGCTGTGAGGCAGCAGTGCTAAACACTAAGTCACTGTGCACCATTTCTTTCCAATTTGATATAAACACCTTCCTGTAATATGAAGTGCTTTTCCTCCAAAGGCATAAATAAATAAAACTATCAATAAGCTAAGATCTAAAGAATAAAAACTAAATGCGAAGAAATAAGGACTGAATTTTTATGTTAAAACATGATCTTACTTAATCCAAGATAATAAAACAATAGAACTGTGGATTTTGGAGGTCTGAAACAAAATCAAAAATGGACATTACTGGAGAAATTCAGCCTGTCTGGCAGCATCTGTGGAAAGAAAGCAGAGCTGACATTTCAAGTCTGGTGACTGTTCATCTTTATGCCTGTCACTTCCAAAATATTCTTTGTTCTATTGACCGCATGAATGACATGTGTTGGAAGAGCTCAGCACTTTTGATCTTAACCACCTTCCACAGATTTACCTCCGAACCAATGGAGTATTGGTGCCGAGACATGTTGGATCATTTACTCCTTGACTTCTCAGGCTTGAATCCACAAAATGGTCACACACAGCTTCAGAAAATATAAGATTTAATCCCCCATAATGTGCAATAGGTGGGTCTTTGTTCATGATGTTTTCTATGCCAAGCAGGGAATAATGGTTTCTATAAGTTTTAAGTTTTCAAGATTTCACCAGTGTGTACCCCTTTCCTTTTCTTAGCATTCAGCTTAAGTACTGACCCATTTTTGAGGACACATTCAAGGTGAATGTAAGGCATCCTCCTATAATTAAAAGAAAGTAATTCCGGCAACAATCACTTGAAATTTAGATAGACTTTTAGTGCTCCAACCCGTTGACTTCTGACCCAGGTGTAGGCCAAACTGATGCTTACTGCAAGAAAAATCAAATAAAAGAATTAAGATTAATTTGGCAGCATGAAAATGCATAGTATTCTAACCAATTAAAACATATTTTCATGCCATGATGCACAGAACTGTGTTTTGCTTATCAATGCCAGCAGAAAAATAACATTTTGCTCTGAAATATTAATTTCGGGACATATCTTTTGAAGCTCCTGGCAGGAAAAAAGGTCACTTCTCAAACTATCTGATTGGATGGCCAGGCTATCATGCACCTATTACCAACAAAAACTGGTCCAGGCAGTTTTATTTATTCGCTTTACAAAACCTGATAAACTGTGGGTAGATTTCAAAGAACATTCAAGCCAATAGCAGTTTTCTTGCTCCACTGTCTGTCAATTCATTGCTCAGTGTAACAAAAAATGTTCACACTGTATTAATATTAACTTAGAAGTGCTAATGAGGGAACTAGGCAATAACAGGCTAAGCACAAGTAGTTAAAGAGTGGGATCTTTGGGGAGATAAAAAATAGTAGATAATGTAATAAGTGAAATGAGAAACAGTAAAGCTGCTGGGAGAGACTGTATTTCAAATGAAATTATACAGATTGCAGATTGAAGAGAAGTATTAACACCTTGTTTAATGAGATAATCAGGGTTGAAGTAGTCACTGTGGAATTCAATATAAGTTGCTTCCTTGTTTGGTTTATTCCACCATGGTTTTCTTCATCCTTGCAGCTTGACTGTTAAGTTGTCTTTTCCTTGATTTTTTTTTTGAGTTGACAGTTAATAATGATGCTGAGTAAATGTTGATTTCATCATGAGTTACCTGGAATAACTAAATAACATTAAAATCAGAAACATAAGACTTTGTTATCCACATTTCCTGTGGAAGAAAAATAAATCCATATCATTATGCTTAACACAAATCTGATACACATGGTATTCACCTTGAGCTCATAAAGACTTCACTTGGCTAAGACAAAACAGAATCTTGCAGAACACAAAAAAGATTTTACCTTTTGAGTGCTGTAGCATAGTTATCCAGAGAAGTCTTGCTAATTTAGATGTGATTTATGACATGTTTCCCATTGCTTCATCAGAATGGTAAATTAGAGTCATAGAGTCATAGAGATGTGCAGTACGGAAACAGACCCTTTGGTCTTCGTAGGATATGTGGAACAATCCATCTTCCGCAACTACACTGGCCCCACCCCCCACCTTTTCCTCTGCTACATCGATGACTGTATCGGCGCCGCCTCGTGCTCCCATGAGGAGGTTGAACAGATCATCCACTTCACCAACACCTTCCACCCCGACCTCAAATTCACCTGGACAGTCTCAGATTCCTCCCTCCCCTTCCTCGACCTTTCTATTTCTATCTCAGGCGACCGAATCAACACGGACGTCTACTACAAACCGACCGACTCCCACAGCTACCTGGACTACACCTCCTCCCATCCTGCCCCCTGTAAAAACGCCATCCCATTCTCCCAATTCCTTCGACTCCGCCGCATCTGCTCCCAGGAGGACCAGTTCCAAAAACGCACATCCCAGATGGCCTCCTTCTTCAAGGACCGCAATTTCCCCCCCCGACGTGGTCGACGATGCCCTCCACCCCATCTCTTCCACTTCCCGATCCTCCGCCCTTGAACCCCGCCCCTCCAACCACCACCAGGACAGAACCCCACTGGTCCTCACTTACCACCCCACTAACCTCCATGTACAGCGCATCATCCGCCGTCATTTCCGCCACCTCCAAACGGACCCCACCACCAAGGATATATTTCCCTCCCCTCCTCTATCAGCATTCTGTAAAGACCATTCCCTCTGTGACTCCCTCGTCAGATCCACACCCCCCACCAACCCAACCTCCACTCCCGGCACCTTCCCCTGCAACCGCAGGAGGTGCAAGACTTGCGCCCACACCTCCCCCCTCACCTCCCTCCAAGGCCCCAAAGGAAACTTCCATATCCGCCACAGATTCACCTGTACCTCCACACATATCATCTATTGCATCCTTTGCACCCGATGTGGCCTCCTCTATATTGGGGAGACAGGCCGCCTACTTGCGGAGCGTTTCAGAGAACACCTCTGGGACACCCGGACCAACCAACCCAACTACCCTGTAGCTCAACATTTCAATTCCCCCTCCCACTCCACCAAGGATATGCAGGTCTTTGGACTCCTCCATCGTCAGACCACAGCGAAACGACGGTTGGAGGAAGAACGCCTCATCTTCCGGCTAGGAACCCTCCAACCACAAGGCATGAACTCGGATTTCACCAGTTTCCTCATTTCCCCTCCCCCCAGCCTGTCTCAGTCAAATCCATCAAATTCAGCACCGCCTTCCTAACCTGCAATCTTCTTCCCGACCTCTCCGCCCCCACCCCAGTCTGACCTATCACCCTCACCTTGACCTCTTTCCACCTATCACATTTCCGACGCCCCTCCCCCAAGTCCCTCCTCCCTATCTTTTATCTTAGCCTGCTGGACCAACTTTCCTCATTCCTGAAGAAGGGCTAATGCCCGAAACGTCGATTCTCCTGTTCCCTAGATGCTGCCTGACCTGCTGCGCTTTTCCAGCAACACATTTCCATCTTCAACTTGTCCATGCCGACCATGCAATCTAGTCTCACCTGCTAGCACCTCACCCATATTCCTCCAAACTCTTCCTATTCATATACCCATCCAGATACCTTTTAAATGTTGCAATTGTACCAGCCTCCACCACTTCCTCTGCAGCTCATTCCATAGACATACCACCTTCTGCATGAAAAAGTTGCCCCTTAGGTGTCTTTTATGTCTTTCCCCTCTCACCCTAAACCTATGCCCTCTAGTTCTGGACTCCCCCACCCCAGGGAAAATTCTTTATCTATTTATCCTTTCCATGCCCCTCATGATTTTATAAACCTCTATAAGGTCACCCCTCAGCCACCGATGCTCCAGGGAAAACAGCTTTAGCCTATTCATCCTCTCCCTATAGCCCAAATTTTGCACAATCTGATGAAAGAAAAGGCTACTCAATTGGGAATAAGTAAAGCAATAGCTGCTTCAATGTCACATCAGATTGCACATATTCTCAACCTGTCTTCCACTCTTCTCCACACCATGATCCTTGCATAACACAAGCAACTTCAGCCATTCACACCTGATACGGACGTAGGGCTGAAGATCCAGCGTGGAAACACTTGACCTGAGTATACATCATCACTGTATCAAGATAAAAGGTTTAAGGAATGAGTTCATCACAGCCCCACATTGTTCCAGATTGGCAGAGTTAGTTTGGCTTTTTAGGAGTCTAGGGCGGGCAATCATTTGTATACTTAATTCAACACAAATCTATTAGCCAAAATCTGACAAATTATTTTGTAGTATTAATATCGAGACAGTGAATGTCCAAATATGATCTATCACTGTCTTCTCTTCCTGTTCCCTGCATGTTCACCACTGGAGTTCTTTAAGAATCTATGATTATTTTCCCCCTTTCTATCTGTTCATCTGTAGTAATATTGTAAGCCTCTTCATATTTGTGATGATAACAAGCTCTACTTCTGTAGCCTTTTCTCATCCTTTGTCTCCCACTTTCCCTCATGGCCTAAAGCTTATTTCAATTTCAGACTTGGTTGAATCATGACTTCCTTCAGTAGAGTATTTAAAAGACAAAAAGTGTCCTCTGCCCCATACACTCATCACCCTTGCTATCAGTTCCATTCCTCTCTCCGGTCAATGTTTCTGTTTAAATGAGATTGCAAATTTGGCATAGTGTTTATACATCAGTTTGATTTCAGATCTTACCTCTACATTACACTGTTTGCATTCAGTCAGCAATGTTTGTGCTGTCCTTGTTGGCTTCCCATTTTCCCCTTTCATTCACTCCACTTAATTCAGAGCTCTGCTGCATTTATTCTGCACTGTACTGAGTCTTGTTATCTTTCATTTTTTTTATCTTCTCTTTCACTCATACAGAGAGCATTAAGATAGCTCAGAGCAAGTTTATTAGATTTATACTTGGAATGAGTAGGTTATCTTATGAGGATAGATTTCACAAACTGAGCTTGTTTTCACAGGAGTTTAGAAGAGTGAGGGATGTCTTGATTACAGTGTATAATATCTTGATTGGCCTGGACATAGTTAAAATGGAAAGGATGGTTCTTGTTGTCAGTGAATCCAAAAATTAAAAATTAGGGGTTGGCTTCTTTAGAACGAAGATGAAGTAAGATTTTTTTTCTTGCAGAGAGTTGTGCTACTTTTGAAAACTTTGCTTCAGAGGTTGGTGGGGGCCACTGAACATTTTTAAGGCAGTGATAGATACATCAGGCAAAGTGTTTAGGACTGTGTGGGAATGGTGGTATAGGATCTATCTGGCTTTGAGGGAGGTAATGTCTTGTCACAGTGAAGGCATTGGGGAAATGCTGGGCAGGTTGGCACTCTGGACAGGTTGGGACAGCAGGAAGTGCAAAAGATGATAGAGAGGAGTGTGAGAGATACTTAAGAGACCTTTGCTGACTGATGAATGCACTGTCCACTGGCCTACTGCATCAAATAGATCAAGGTTCAGGAGGTGAAGAAGGTTGATCTCAGCAGTCATCACTATCATGGAAGTACAATTGGTCTTAGTGCTCCTGAATTGGAAGGGGTTTGATTGGCCACGGTCCTCAATTGCCTGCATTCACTACTCCCCTTGAATAGGATGGAGCTCCTTTTTCACCAAGTCTTTAAAATTATGCTAGAGTTTTATTTGATTTATTGTTGTCCCATATACCAAGACACAGTGAAAAGTGTTGATTTGCATTCCATATATAGCAGATCGGGGTAGCAGAACAGAGTGTATAATACAGTGCTACAGCCACAGTGAAAGTGCAGAGAGGGAGAGATCAAAAATATTTGACAGGTCTATTCAAAAATCTGATAAGTCTGATAACAACGAGGAAGAAGCTGTTCTTGAATCTGTTCATACATGTATTCAAACTTATATATCTTATGCTTGATGGAAGAGAGTGGAATAGACTATAACTGGGATGGGAGGGGTCATTTATTATGTTGGTTGCTTTCCCGATGCAGTGGGAAGTATAAATGGAGTCAATGGATAGAGGGTTGGTTTGTGTGATGGACTAGGCTGTGTTCACAACTCTCTGTAGTTTCTTGCAGTCTTGGGAAGAGCATTTGCCATACCACACTGTAATGCAATCAGATAGAATGATTTCTATGGTGCATCTATAAAAATTATTCAGAATCTTTGTGGACTTGCTGAATTTCCTTAGCCTCCTGAGGATTAGAGGCATTGCTGTGCTTTCTTGAACTGTCACATTGACGTGGGTAGAACAGGACAGATGTTTGGTAATTAACACTCCTAGGAACTTGACATTCTCGACCATCTCCATCTTGGCTCCATTGATGCAGACAGGGGCATGCTCTCCACTGCATTTCCTGGAGCCTATGATCAGCTCCTTTGTTTTGCTGACATTGATGGAGAGATTGTTGACTTTACACCATGCCGCTAAGCACTCAATCTGTTTCCTGTACTCTGTCTCATCATTGTCTGAGGTTTGACCTACAATAGCGGTGTCATCAACAAACCTGTAAATGGAGTTGGGGCAGAATTCGGCCACACAGGCCAAATCTATAAGGAGTACAGTAGGGAGTTGAGTACGCAGCCTTGTGGGGCGCCTGTGTTGAGGATTATCGTGGAGGAGGTGTTGCCACCTGTTCTTCCTAATGTTTACTGTAAGTTTGATGGAAGTTGTTTTCATCTAGGGGAAACCAAACATTAGAGGCTGTGAATATAATATATTCATTAATAATCATTTAGAGGAAGGATTTTCACTCAGAGTGGCAAGAATGTAGAACTCACTACCACAAAGAATAGCTGAGAAGACTAGTGTAGATCCACTTAAGAGGAAACTAGTAAGAAAAAAGACAGCAGAAGTCATAGAACATTATATTGATAGGGTGAGATAAAGATGTATATGGAAAGAAGCTTGCCAACATCATACAGACGAAATTGCCCGTTTTTCGCTATAAAAGTTATGCAAAAAGGAGGATGCAAAGTGCTAATTGTGCAGCAATAACTCTTTGCAACTGTTAAGATGATGTGACAGATTAGGAGAATATATTGCTAATTTAAAGGGGCAGTGTGCTCATAACAAATGCTGAGCAGTTTCTGTATTCACTTCCTCACCTCTCATGAAGACATTGAATTCTTTCTGTGATTTGGCTCCAAGGACTTTTGATGCTGTCTAATCCTTTACTGATGTAACCATTATTTATTTTGAATTCCTGAACAATGGATATTGATAAGTATCTTGAGCACAGAGCAATGTAAATGTACTTGAGTCACACCCACTGTCCCCACAGTAGCTTGGATTGGATGTAGATTAGATTAGATTTTCTAGGTTAGATTAGATTCCCTACAGTGTGGAAACAGGTCATTTGGCCCAACTAGTCCACATTGACCCTCCGAAGAGTAACCCACCCAGACCCATTTCCCTCTGACTAATATACCTAACACTACGGGCAATTTAGCATGTCTAATTCACCTGACTTGCACATCTTTGGACAGTGGGAGGAAACCGGAGCATCCAGAGGAAACCTACGCAGACATGGGGAGAATGTGCAAACTCCACACAGACAGTCTCCTGAGGCTGGAATTGAACCTGGGACCTTGGTGATGTGAGGCAGCAGTGCTAGCCACTGAGCCACCATGCAGCCCCAATGTAATTGGATTGCGATCAGTAAAATCCCAGCCAATCCTCTTCTCCTTAATTCAGATATTTAAAGTAATTTTTAGTTCTCCTACTGTGCTATGACTGAGATTAGCTAACTGGCTATCATGTAGGTTTATTGTTGTAACACTGTCCCTGGACTGAAACATGAACTTCTGAGGATAGGCTGAGAATGAAAGTAAGGAGAAAGTGAGGACTGCAGATGCTGGAGATCAGAGTCAAGCGTGGGGTGCTGGAAAAGCACAGCAGGTCAGGCAGCATCCAAGGAGCAGGAGAATCAACCTTTCGGGAAAGAACCCTTCATCAGGAACGAGGCTGAGAACACTTTCTGTTGAGTCACTGGGGGGAATAAGAAGTTTTTTTCATTTTGTTTCTGGATAAGCAGCGCAGAGGCTTAAATTACAACAAATCATTTCATTTCAGTGCTTCTGTTTTCATTAACTATGAAGCAAATAATACAAAGTGCTTCTTTTTTCCCTTCTCTGTACCCCAATCCTGATCCCAGTGGTTAGCACTGCTGCCTCACAGCGCCAGGGACCCTGATTTGATTCCAACCTCGGGTGACTGTCTGTGTGGAGTTAGCACATTCTCCCGATGGCTGCATGGGTTTCCTCCAGATGCTCCGGTTTTCTCCCACATTCCAAAGATGTGCAGGTTAGGTGAATTGACCATGCTAAATTGCCCATAGTGTTCAGGGATAAGTAGGTTAGATGGATTAGTCAGGGACAAATATAGGATAGAGGGAATGAGTCTGAGTGGGTTACTCTTCGGAGGGGTGGACTTGTTGGGCTGAAGACCCTGTAGGAATTCTATTCTATGAGCTTCAAGCTATTGTACCATTGAATAGTTACAGCACTGAGGAAAACATTTGGCTGTCACATCTTAATTTTCTAGAAGAAAAATTGAGCAGGTATCGCTCACCCACTCTTTAACAGCACTTATTTTCTGCTTTATCTTACTCTCTACCTCTCTATGCTCTGGCATGGTGACAAATCTGCCATTTGTGGAAAATTGTCTCAATTGTACCCAACTAGCTCCACCACGTACCATAGAGCAAGACGTTCCACTGCTGCCACCACCAACAGCTCACTACCGATAACCAGCATATCTGTAAGCAACCAATACTTCCAGAACAGTTTTGTCTGTAAAATTGTTTCCATGGTCCATTATGTGCCCACCCTATTGAATTAGCTCTTCTCCAATTAAGTATTTTTACTTTAAGATGCTTGCTTTGCTAAACCATGTTCCTTGAATGTTTCCTCATTGACACTTTGTCAACTTGATCCAACAAATGTTCCAGAACAGACCCAATTTTCTTTCCTTGTTGAGCCGAGAAAGAGTGTGATTAAAAAAATTCCCCTGAATAATAGTTTAGAAATTCTTCCTTACTCACTTTTCTCTTGGTCTTTTTAAGAGAACCATTTGAATTTGTTCTCAAAAAAGAAATTATTCAATTCAGACTGAAATGGTGCTTTGTACTTCTGCAACAATAGCTGTCGTTAAACAGGTGAAGGAGTTACTTTCTTCTGTAATGGTCAGGATGACTATAGCTTCAGTGTGTGTGAGTGGGTAGTTAGTATTTATATAAAATTGTATGAAAGGATTCATGAATCCTCATCTATAATGGAAGCATGAAGAAGAGACTTGGTGCAGGGTAGAATGGCAATGAACATTGAAAGGCTGCTGCAGGAGCACAATGCTCAAAGAGTGAGGCACTGAGTTCATGGACTGGACCAGGCTGCATCTCAAGAATGTTTTTCTTGCTCTCTTAATGCTATCTCACTTAGCGTCACCTACATTCTCGCATCACCCATGCCTCACCTTTCCTTCCCTTGCCTTGGCGTACCTTCCCATTGCCATGCTTGTTAGTCAGGTGCACTTCACTCAGAGCTCGAGGCCTTTATTACTGCTGTAGTGACTTGCTGTTTTGTGCACATACAGATATCAGTTGCGAGCTGGCGGGGTGGGGTAGTGGTGGAACACCTTGCTGCATGGTACACAGGGACGTCAACCTAATGAGCCAGCTGCCTGTGTGGCAAACACACAACATATTTATTAAACCAAATGGCTATGTTGGAAGGTGGGAGGGTGAGGGGAGTGGAGTTTGATGATCCTCAGCCCAATCAAGGGGTGGACCATTGTCAGCATGGTACCATCAGTCACAAACACAGTCCACAGACAGTCCAGGGGCTTGAATGTGATCAGGCATCTGTTTGGAATATTCAGGGTGAGGTAATGCACCCAAAAATGTCTGGGGAATGGGCAGTGGTCAGTCCTGGAGGGCCTTTGCCCACAGTCAGGGAATCGTGTGTTGTCAGCTGCACAGACAGTAATCAGGGGTCTGGTCAGTTATGACAAGAGGCTGCTCATCAAAGTCAGTCAGAGGTCTGGAGCAAACACAGTCTTGGGGGTCTGTTTGTTCATTGTTCATTGTTAAGGTGGGTTAAAGATGATCTGTAGGAGCAGTGAGGGCATCATGGTGAAAAGGGGTGAGGGATTCAAAGCTTTGGAGTAGAAGGCTGAGGTGTTTGTCGAGGTGTGAATAAGAACGCTGATTGGGAAAACGTCAAACTATGTGGGGGTGTATGTAGAACAATGTCAGAGGTTACTGGCAATGACCCACCACAATGGACTGTGCAGGGGGAGCATAGAGGCATAAGGTGTAATCGCCGAGCTGAGGTGGGGGGGGGAGGACTGTTTGAGGTGAAGATCAACATGGTGGATCTCCGCATGGGCAGGCATGGTTTGAAATGGCTTATTGGGGTAGCGTGAGGTACATGGAAGCTTGGCAGAGGGTGAAGTTTTGTTACCTGGTGACCAGGTGGAGCCCAGTGCCGATAGTTTCCACCATGTGCTGCATTGCTTGTCATCACTTGGCATTGCCCAGATGTGAAATGCAACTGGAAAACGTTCAGGACAATGCTCGTGGCAGATAGTGTCAGTATCAATTTGATGGGCAAAAGCATGGAATTCATGTCTGCTGGACATTAAAGCGACAAATATATGAAGCCTACTTTTGCATGGCAGAGCTCAGCTGCATCAGATTAGATTCCCTACAGTCAGGAAGCAGGCCCTTTGGCCCAACAGGACCACACCAACCCTCTGAAGAGTAACCCACCCAGACCCATTCCTCTACCCTATATTTAGCCCTGACTAACGCACTTAACATTATGAGCAATTTAGCACGGCCAATTCACCTGACCTGCACATCTTTGGATTGTTGGAGGAAACTGGGGCACGTCCACGCAGACATGGGGAGAATGTGCAAACATCACATAGACAGTCATCTGAGGTGTGAATCGAATCCGGGTCCCTGGTGCTGTGAGGCTACAGTGCTAACCACTGAGCTATCGTGCTGCACTATGTTGCTAGGGTTGGAGGATTTGAGCTAGAGGGTGAGGATGGCGATTAGAGATTAGAGTCCCTACAATATGGAAACAGGCCCTTCGGCCCAAGAAGTCCACACCGACCCTCCAAAGAGTAACCCATCCAGACCCATTCCCCTACCTATATTTACCCCGACTCAGGCACCTAACACTACGGGCAATTTAGCATGGCCAATTCACCTCACTTGCATATCTTTAGACTGTGGGAGGAAACCAGAGCATCCAGAGGAAACCCTCGCAGACACAGGGAGAATGTGCAAACTCCACACAAACAGTCACCTGAGGCAGGATTCAAACCCAGGTCCCTGGAGCTGTGAGGCAGCGGTGCTAACCACTGAGCCACTGTGCCACCCCAGAGTCTTCATAAAATTGAAGGTTTTACCAAGGATGCAAAATTCCCCAATTTTCCTCACTTTCAGACCCAGTTGCTAGAAAGCAAGGGCCAGGTTTCTATATTCAAGAAAACTCATTTTTTCACAATAATTAGACTCTAGCTACATCTGATTTGATTTGATTTGATTTACTGTAGTCAAATGTACACAAGTACAGTGAAAAGTTTTGTTTTGTGATCAGTACAGGCAGATAATAGCAAACAAAGACATAGAGATCAAAGGCTTGGACAGAGTGAGACATACAGGTGACACTGCACAGGAGGTGTGCAAAGCAAGATCAGCAATAACAAGATCAACAGTATTTGAAGTTAGACAGTCCATTCATCAGTCTAACAATGGCAGGGAAGAAACTGTTCTTGAACCTGTTGGTGTTTGTGGAGTTCTGTAGCTTCTGCCTCATGGAAGAGGTTGTAGGGGAGCATTACTGGGGACGTCTGTAAAAGTTGGTGAGGGTCCTTATGGACATGCCAAATTTCCTAAGCCATCTGAGGAAGAAGAGGCATTGTTGTGCCTTTTTAACTGAGGCATCTGAGTGGTCCAGACATGTTGTCAGTTACAGGTAAAATTTTGGCATATAACATCATCAGTTAACGCTCTAATCCCCTTGTTACCACCCTCCCCCCCCTCCCCAACACATGCACTCACACACATGCACACACACAAGCACACACACACACACTTAGGCTGACAGACAAGTAGGGTAAAATAAGCAGAGGGTAATACAGGGATAAGAAATCCCATGAGACCTCCTGATGAGAATTTCTCCAAAAATCTCACCACAACTCACACTTAGTCACAAAATGTAGGATTTAGCCCTTTGTATCTCAGATGGGACTTCCGCTGTTTGAAAGTTGATTGTCAACTTCTTGGAAAGATTACCCTATTGAACACCTCTCCCTCAGCTATACATCCCTACTGCCAGTGTCACTCCAACATCAGGGCAGCGAATGCAGTTTTACCTTGAATCCTGTGCCAAGGATTAGGGCAGGGCAGTCACCAATAACAGCAGCATAAGCAATAACAGCTGACTTCTCCTCAGCCATATACTGCCTGACAGAGAAGTGGAAGATGGTTTACCTGAATAGAGGAATCACCACCCCTCAAAACAGTATCTACAGGCAGAGGAATCGCTGTCTCAATCTTAGATCTTTACATCAGGTTCCTGCTGACACCTGAAGCTTTCTCGAACAATGCCTCCTTCTGAGTGTAGCTGTTGAATGGACATTGATAATGGTCTACAAGGTAGCTGCCCAAATTCCAATTGGTCATATTTTCAGCAATTTGAATGACGCAAATATAATTATTCAGATATTATGCTTTCTGAAGTAACTGGACCCAAAACATTAACTTTGTTTTCTCTCCACAGATACCGCTGAGCTTTTCCAGCAATTTCTGTTTTAGTTTCTGATGTCCAGCATCCGTAGTGCCTTCGGTTTTTGTTAAGTATTTAAATATTCTTATGTTATGTGGTCCAATAATGTTTCAAACTATTTGAAAGTTGATTAAGATAAAGGGGCAAATAGCGATGGGTCATTGATGGTGATGAGCTGGTTCAGGACTAATGGACTCTGTTGAAGCTATATCTTTCTTATTTTTCCTTATTAAATTATTCAAAATGGCACAGTTTTGTGGTGACAAATGAAAGCTTTTCACTGTATTTTACTGTATTCTTACTGAAAGTACGTATGACAATAAAATCAAAAGCAAATCAATCAAGCTTGCCTTTATTGGTCAGAGTATTGAGTGTAGGAATTTGAAGGTCATGTTGTCACTGTACAACACATTGGTTAGGCCACATAGGGAATATTGTGTGCAATTCTGATCTTCTCCTAGAAGAAGGATGTTGTGAAACTTAAAAGGGTTTAGAAAAGATTTACAGGCTTGTTGCCAAAGTTGGAGGGTTTAAACTGTTGTGAGAGGCTGAATAGGCTGGGGCTGTTTTCCCTCGAGTGTCGGAAGCTGAGGAGTGACCTTATAGAGGTTTATAAAATCATGAGGGACATGGATAGGATAAATAGGCAAGTCCAGAACTAGAGGGCATAGGTTTAGGATGAGAGGAGAAAGATTTAAAAGGGACCTAAGGGCAACTTTTTCACACAGACTGTGATGAGTGTATGGAATGAGCTGCCAGAGGAAGTGGTGGAGGCTGGTACAATTGCAACATTTAAAAGGCATCATGAATAGGAAGGGTTTAGAGGCTTGTGGGCCAAGTGCTGGCAAATGGGACTAGATTAGGTTAGGATATCTGGTCGGCATGGACGAGTTGGACCGCAGCGTCTGTTTCTATGCTGAACAAACCTATGACTCTAAGGTAACGAAAAACACCTTCATTTTCCACTTTTGCCAGTTGAGTTCCTAGTACCTTATTCATTTGTGTGCCTTCTGTGTCTTGCATTTCATTTATTAACCCACCCACATAATCAGTCCCAAACTTTTGAGCACTATTAGTATCGAATGGACCCAATAAATTTTACATAACTACTCGAAAATAAAATAGTATTTGTTAATCATTTATCTTATGGGTGTCTGTAGTAATTTGCAGCCTGCATGCTAACAGTAATCGCAGCATGTGGTTGGTGTTGTATTTAGTGAATGCTGTCATACGGTGTTGTGTAGAATACAAGTTTTACTTAATATTGCCATGTCCATTTTCACTACATTGACTGACATTTGTATAGCACCCACAATGCAGAAAAAAACTTCCACTGTCAGTTCAGATTTCATTTATTATGCAACTCTTGATCCTCTTTTGAAGCTCTGCTCTTTAAACTTTATCATGTGCTTTCTGATGATTAATGCCTATTGGACAACGCTTAATTTTTAACTTAGACACCTCCTCAAATAATTTTAAGGATATGCAGCTGGCGGCTTCCTGCTTTCAAAATTATAATACTTTTTGACTTATATATTCATGATGTTAACATTTTTAACATCTGTAAATTAATTTGGTGTTAATTCTCTTTTAACAGAATGCACCAATATTTGGTACTGAGATAGAAACTTCTACAATTGTGCGATTTCTAAAAACCTTATGGTCAGATTTTATTCAAAGTTTGTATGAATCTGAAGTATACTTCGGAACTTAGTTATATTTAAAGTGAATTTTGAAAAAAAAATGCCTGCTTTGAGGGAATGTAATTTTAAATACATATGCATTTCCTTTTCTTGTCGTTTCAATATTGCGCTAAGACCAGCTGTCTGTAGGTGTCACTGTTGGGAACTGCAACACCTGCAGGCTGTTAGGCTTGACACAGTTTGAAATAAACTTCTGAAAATAGCAAAATAAACCATATTTTAGAGAGCAGTTGAAGTTTATCCAGGAGGCTTATCAGTTGCGAATTTAATTTAAATTTTATATTCAACATTAATAATTGTGAAAAGACGACAGTTATATTTTAAAATACAGTTTTAAAGTCATAAACCCAGAAGCCATATTTCATTTGAGTTAGGCTCAAGTTTGTAGATGGAGATTGTATGAAATTTTCCATTCTCACAGTTTCACATAGTCATTTATGAAGTAGTCACTTGCAAGTGGTTACATGTTTCGAAATTAACTTGAATACAAATTACTATACTAGAAATGACTGGTATTTTTAGTCACAGATCATTGAACTCCAAATGCAGGGGGCTTGCACTTAATTGTTATCTTGACTGATCCGCAACTGAAGCTAGATTTTGTCACTCTGTAGTCAAATTTGCAGAAGAGTTGTTTGCGCACCATTGCATGTAAGAGTGAACTTATTCTTACCCAGTAGATGAATGTTTATGGGCAAACAGCTGTAGGATAATAATAATGGCTGGAGAGTAGTGGGAAATCCAAATGGAAGAAGAAACAGTTAAAACTGCAGTTGGAAGTAAATGTCCTTAGAAATGTTGTGTGGCGCACATTCACTTTTTAACTGAACAGTATATTAATTACATTTGTGACAAGTGACTACAGATTCATATTAAACAAGACTTAACAGAAATGTTGTGTACTAAGGTGGTTCCAGTTTAGTGTGAGGTTTTGCATACAACACAGAAAAGTAGTAGAAATATTATGATGGCCATTTAAAAATTTTGTGTACGTTTTAATTTTGTAATGATAAATTAAGTTGCTAATTTTGGCTCTGCTCTTTGTAGACACTGCAGGTTTAATTGCTAATTGTTAACAATGAATATATTTGCATAATAATAAGCTTCAAATTTACATCTTCAATGTGTTTCTTTCAAAGGATACATGATAAAAAGGTCATGTTGTTTAAATAATTCATGCATTATTGCAATAAAGGAGCTATTACTGTATGTGCCTGCATATATATTGACTTTTGAAGCAGAAATATTCAGCCCTGTGGAGAAATTAATTTTTACAGCTTATAGCATGCTGGCGTGCATTTTACTGACTAAATCATCATTTTCTGTATGAGATTTCTTTGAAGCTCACTCTACTAAACAAGTTTAGGGATTCATTGTCATTCTGATCTGGCAATGGAGTCAATGCAGACCACATTAGGAAAGCCGTAACATTAAGCCAATCTAAACTGAGCCTCAATTCAGTTCCCGATGGACATGAGTCCACAACACAAAATTGTCCTGGTTGCGGCACTTAATTCATCAATCTCAGTCTGCGCTGCCAGCGAATAGAGACTGAAAAGAAAAGAAGTGTCACAAAGCTGCTGAACAGGGACATTAATGAGGTCATAATTAATATCATTCAGCCCTACTATACCTAATCTCAGAATATATTATATGAATGGTAGCTATCCATTATTTGGATGTATAATTTCCTTAAGTTAACAAGATCTCAGAATTGCAAGCAATTTCTCGACATGTGACTCCTTGTAAGAAGTTGGTAAACCAGTAATTATGCTCTGGTTCACTCAATTAATGCACAACTTGTCCATTAATACATGAACTTCCAACCCAGGAAACAGAAAGGTTTGTCATATTAGGCTCCAGGGAATTACTCAGGGAATTCATGGATCCTTGGAAAATGTGTCAGAAATGAAATATGTGGAACTTCAAAGTATTCTTCAAGAGCTTGTTGTGTGCTTGCCACAGGTAGTTGTCTGTAGGTTATTGGAGATACATATATGTCAATTAAACAGACAGCAAAGTGAGGATTATTGCTTTACAAATCAGATAATGAGGCTACTTATCTGACAGATTTATACGTTGAGACCTTTCCTATCAAAATACATATTGCTTTGTATGTCGAACAAACAGTGGCGTGA
Source organism: Chiloscyllium plagiosum (assembly GCF_037043375.1). Taxonomy (NCBI): domain Eukaryota; kingdom Metazoa; phylum Chordata; class Chondrichthyes; order Orectolobiformes; family Hemiscylliidae; genus Chiloscyllium; species Chiloscyllium plagiosum. The sequence continues at coordinate 27,451,171 of NW_028270146.1, forward strand.
GATCATTCTGTAGGTGGAAGAGGCTAAGTCACTAATACTTAAGCATACTTTACAGTACTTTATGGTTCTGTACTAATATTTCAATATGCACTTCAGCAGAAGGAAAATGTCAGTTGGGTTTACACAGTGTCAACTAATGTTGGAATTATCCTGAAGGGAATGCTGGTTCAGTTTAATTGATAGCACCAGTGAATTCTACTATATACTTTGACATCATTAGCACCATTGTAAAGTTGTTAACATTGACATAGTTGCCATCCTTCATATAAACACCTTTATTTCTGAGGATATACGAAGAGTCCCAGAAAGTTGACATTTGTCAACATGTTTTGATTAAAATCTTCAACACTTATAAACAGGAGGATGGCATGAATGATCGTGAATTATTGAGTTGTTGAATACATTGGCACGTAATGATGCCTTGCTGTCTGACATTAACTCTGTGGAGTGCCAATCTGCTCTGGTGTTGTCCCACAGCCGTACTTCTGAATTATTGCTTGTACTGCTTTATTTTAGTCATATGGAAGTGATAAAGTTGAAATGTCCTGAAGCCAGGAAAGGTAAATCAAGGGTTAGTTAAAACAAACAGAAAACATAGGTTATTAAAGATTGTGTGGACACCACAGAAACACTGCATATTTTATACCAAATGGAATTGGGGCGCTCTGGCAATGTACCTTGCTCGCTCAGCGATGTGCAGATTGACAAGATGAGCTCAGGTTTTGCTGAAAACATTCGGTGCAAACTGAAAAGTAAGAATCCAAGTGATCTGAGGCTAAGTGAAAAGTTGGAATCAAAATGTCCAGTAAGCCTTTTCCCATTGGGGTTGTAGCAAAGCTCAGTATAGGTCTCTTTGCTGTTTATGATATGTATCAATTATTTTTACTTAAATGTGGGGGACATAATTAAATAAAGTTTGTAAATGATATAGAAAGTGGTTATACGGTTGATAGGCACAAAGCTGTAGAATGAAGCATGGTTTTGGTGGATTGGTCAGCTTCTCAGGAACGTGACAAATGGAATTCAGTCCATAGAAGTGTGAAGTCATTTGGGGAGGGCAAAGAAACCAGGGGATAAATATTAAATGGTAGGATACTGAGAAGTGTAGAGTAACAGAGGGACCTTGGAGCGCTGATCACAGATTCCTGTAGGTCACAGGACCTGGAGATAAACTCCTAAAGATAAACTGATATATCTTCATTTATTGGTTGAAGCAGGGTGGATAAAAGCAGAGTAGGTATGCAGTATAAAACACTGGATAGACAACAACTGGAGTACTGTGTACGTTTCTGATTTGTGCATTGCACTACGGATGCAAGAGATTAAAAAGGGTGCAGAGGAGATTTGTCAAGTTGGTTCCATGTCTGGAGAATTTTGGTTACGAGGAAAGATGGGATAGACTGGGTATTTTCTGGACAACAGTAGAGGCAGGTGAAGGGAATTGTCATTGAGGTGCATAATATTATGAGGGTTGTAGAGTGTGTGGATACAAAGGATCCATTTCTCTGAGCATTAAGGGTCAATAACTATGGGGCATAAATTTAAAGTTAATCACAGAATGACAGAAGGGAGGAGAGGAGAAATTTTGCCTTCAAAGAGTAGTAAGTGATGAAAATAAAGTACCTGAAAATTCCACAACTACGAGCATTCACATCAATACCTACATAAATGTAGCATTATTTAGTTATATAGCTCCACAATATATTGCTTTTTATTCATGCAGGACAGAACCTTTTTTTGTTATTGTTTCATGGGATGTGGGCACCACTGGCAAGATCAGTGTTTATTGTCCATTCCTAATTGCCCATGAACTGAATTACAATATCATTTCAGAGTGAGTGAAGAGTCAACCATTTTAAAATGGCTGTACCGAAATGTGTGGTGCTGGAAAAGCACAGCCAGTCAGGCAGCATACGAGGAGCAGGAGAGTCGACATTTCGAGCATGAGCTCTTTACCAGGAATGGGTATGATGGCCCAAGAGGGCTGAGAGATAATTGGGGTGGAGGTTGAGGGAGGGTAGCTGGGAATGCGATAGGTAGTTGAAGGTGGGGGTGATGGTGATGGAACCAAGGCAGAAGATGAGTCCAACCATATGGGATCAATGTCGATTTCACCAGTTTTCTCATCTTATCCCAGATCCACCCTCTTGAATTGTCGTACCTGTCCTGTCTTACTCCCCACCTATCTGCTCCACCCTCCTTTCCGACATAACACCATCACTCCCCACCCTCATGTACAATAGTTTCCACGTTCAGGTTACAAAAAGCCTCAAATAGATATGTAGAGGGCTATATTTGAAAGGGCATGGTGAAGTGAAGAGCTTAATTTTGTATTGTACAGTGACAAAAATTAAGGTACTTGAAATGTACAACATATAAGGAAGTGGCTGCCCAAGTATTAGACAGCAAATAGGTGCTCTTTGTTTGAAAGGAATGATCAGGTGATATTTTATTATGGTTGTAGGAAATAAATGGAAGCTGGGATAGCTTAAGGAATCGGAAATAGCAATCATAGGTTTGGAATTAATATTCGAATAATCCACAAACTATTTATCACAGTACCGCTACATAATATAAAAGATCAGACAGACAAGTCTTGATTCTGTTGGGAGCCGGTTCTAATTTAGTCAGTCTAAGATTTGTGAGTGAATATATTGGTTAAATTTTATAGATGACTTCATTTACACAATTATTAACTCCTGATGCAAACTCACAACAGTCTGGGAATGACATCTGTGAAATTTAAAGTTGGGGGGCAATTAAAAGAATAACAAGGATGTGCACAAGAATGTTTTGCAAGACCTTTAAATGCTTCTCAAGCCATCAGCAGACTTTGCAGAAGCTGAAAGAATTGGAGATTATGAAGTGATAGGCTAGGATGAAAAGAAAGCTCTGGGTGCAGGCAGGACAAGAGACATGACAAATTAACAAGACGTTTCTTCTGAGCCGCTCTACAGAATAATCCCATAAGTTAGTATTACAGCACGCATGCAACAGATGCGATGAAAAATTTTTCGCTCCTCTGAATTTATATTTTCTTACTATCTTAACTATTTCTGCAGTTATTTCACTGTCCTGACTTCAATTATATTACTGCGGACCTTTTCTATTAAGCAATATATCTTGACACTTACATAAATTTGATTCTCACAAGACCAACCCTTTGACCCTGGCTTTTCTATAGATGATGTAGCTGAAAATGTGTTGCTCGAACAGCGCAGCAGGTCAGGCAGCATCCAGGGAACAGGAGAATCGACGTTTCGAGCATAAGCCCTTCTTCAGGAATGAGGAAAGTGTGTCCAGCAGGCTAAGATAAAAGGTAGGGAGGAGGGACTTGGGGGAGGGGCATTGGAAATGCGATAGGTGGAAAGAGGTCAAGGTGAGGGTGATAGATCAGACTGGGGTGGGGGCGGAGAGGTCAGGAAGAAGATTGCAGGTTAGGAAGGCGGTGCTGAGTTCGATGGATTTGACTGAGACAAGATGGGGGGAGGGGAAATGAGGAAACTGGTGAAATCCGAGTTCATCCCCTGTGGTTGGAGGGTTCCTAGGCGGAAGATGAGGCGCTCCTCCTCCAACCATCGTGTTGTTGTGGTCTGGCGATGGAGGAGTCCAAAGACCTGCATATCCTTGGTGGAGTGGGAGGGGGAGTTGAAGTGTTGAGCCACAGGGTGGTTGGGTTGGTTGGTCCGGGTGTCCCAGAGGTGTTCCCTGAAACGCTCCGCAAGTAGGCGGCCTGTCTCCCCAATATAGAGGAGGCCACATCGGGTGCAGCGGATGCAATAGATCATGTGTGTGGAGCTGCAGGTGAATTTGTGGCGGATATGGAAGTTTCCTTTGGGGCCTTGGAGGGAGGTGAAGGGGGAGGTGTGGGCGCAAGTCTTGCACCTCCTGCGGTTGCAGGGGAAGTTGCCGGGAGTGGCGGTTGTGTTGGTGGGGGATGTGGATCTGACGAGGGAGTCACGGAGGGAGTGGTCTTTACGGAACGCTGATAGGGGAGGGGAGGGAAATATATCCTTGGTGGTGGGGTCCGTTTGGAGGTGGCGGAAATGACAGCGGATGATACGCTGTACATGGAGATTGGTGGGGTGGTAGGTGAGGACCAGTGGGGTTCTGTCCTGGTGGCGGTTGGAGGGGCGGGGCTCAAGGGCGGAGGAGCGGGAAGTGGAAGAAATGCAGTGGAGGGCATCGTCGACCACATCGGGGGGGAAATTGCGGCCCTTGAAGAAGGAGGCCATCTGGGTTGTACATTTTTGGAACTGGTCCTCCTGGGAGCAGATGCGGCGGAGTCGAAGGAATTGGGAGAATAGGATGGCGTTTTTACAGGGGGCAAGGTGGGAGGAGGTGTAGTCCAGGTAGCCGTGGGAGTCGGTCGGTTTGTAGTAGATGTCCGTGTTGATTCAGTCGCTTGAGATAGAAATAGAAAGGTCGAGGAAGGGGAGGGAGGAATCTGAGACTGTCCAGGTGAATTTGAGGTCGGGGTGGAAGGTGTTGGTGAAGTGGATGAACTGTTCAACCTCCTCGTGGGAGCACGAGGCGGCGCCGATACATTCATCGATGTAGCTGAGGAAAAGGTGGGGGGTGGGGCCAGTGTAGTTGCGGAAGATGGACTGTTCCACATATCCTACAAAGAGGCACGCACAGCTGGGGCCCAGGTGGGTGCCCATGGCTACTCCTTTCGTTTGGAGGAAGTGGGAGGATTGGAAAGAGAAGTTGTTCAGGGTGAGGACCAGTTCAGTCAGTCGAAGGAGGGTGTCAGTGGAAGGGTACTGGTTGGTACGGCGGGAAAGGAAGAAGCAGAGGGCTTTGAGTCCTTCGTGATGGGGGATGGAGGTGTACAGGGACTGGATGTCCATGGTGAAGATAAGGCGTTGGGGACCGGGGAAGCGAAAATCATGGAGGAGGTGGAGGGCGTGGGTGGTGTCCCGAACATAGGTGGGGAGTTCTTGGACTAAGGGGGACAGGACCGTGTCGAGGTATGCAGAGATGAGTTTGGTGGGGCAGGAGCAGGCTGAGACAATGGGTTGGCCGGGGCAGTCAGATTTGTGGATTTTGGGCAGGAGGTAGAAGCGGGCGGTGCGGGGTTGTGGGACTATGAGGTTGGAGGCGGTAGATGATGTAGACAAGCAGGAGGCTGGAAGAACACAGCAAGCCAGGCAAGCATCAGGAGGTGGAGAAGTCGATGTTTTGGGTTGACTATACACCTCCAGTGAGTTCTCCCGATCTTCCATTGTAACTTTACGATAGAAACATAGGGAATAGGTGCTGGAGTTGGCAATTGAGCGTGCTTTGTTGTTCAATATGATCATGGCTGATCCTCTATCTCAATGTCATACTCCTGTGCTTCCACCCCCGTCCCCCCCAAACTCCTTGATGATTTTAGTGTCCAGAATGCTATCATTTCTTAAATACACTCACTGACTTGGCCTCCACAGTCTTCTGTGGCAGAGAATTTCACAGGTTTGTTATGGTGTGAGTGATGGCACTTCCTCTCATCTAAGTCCTAACTCGCTTGCTTCACATTGTCTGTTCTAGATGCTTCAGCCAGGAGGAGCATCATTACTACATCCAGTCCATCAAGCTCTATCAGAATGTTATACATTTCATTGTGATTCTCTCCCATTCTTCTAAACTCCAGTGAATACAGATCCAATTGAGCCATGCATTCCTCTTATTTATCATCTTTAAAGTTACAGGAAATCAAATTGTGCGTACATTGTAGTATCTCTAGTTCAGAAATCTATTACTCAGAAACACTAGCTATCCAGAAATGTTTTGGGCAGACAACAATAAATGCCATAATTTTAGTACAATACTTTAGGAGTGAAAAACATTGGAAGATAAAATAGGTGGATAAATAAGGAGACTTTTTCCCTGTTTTATGCTTCAGCTAAATATTCATATCTACAGTGTTTTCCAGTTAACACATTTGTATTTAGGCATTTTAATATTATTTTATCAACCAGAAGCTTTCTTGACCACAAGTATTTCAAAACAGAAAGATTACGGTGCATATCAGTTTCCACATTTTAATGGTAATATGCATATAAAGCACACACACCATTGAGAAATTCTTGCCCCAAACTCAAAGTAACAGTTTGGGCAGAGTGAAGGAAATGAATAATAGAATTTAAGATTAAAGACCCAAATTACTTCACAGCTTAAAAAAAACATGCAATATTTTGTTTTCTGCAAGAAACCATGAAAGACAACTTTTATACAGCAAATTAGATCAACAAATTACCAATTAATCTGCCTTGGTGGAATCAATTGGAAGAAAAATTATTCCAAGTGTGACTTTGAAGAGTGTTGAGAGTTGTGTGAGGAAGAAAATTTCAGTTTCTTTCAAAAAATCCATTTTTTTTGTATTTCATATTTGATATTTAACTGTAATTTGTTATTTAAATTTAAAATTTCACACAGGCTTAAACAGGGGATATACAAGCTGTGTACTTGAGAACAGCTGAACTTAATTCATTAAAAGCGAACTACCTTAGACTGCTGTTTCTAAACCTGGGATTATACTAACTCTTCGGAAGCATCTCAGTGTGATTTCGGACACAGAATAATTTTGAATAGTATTGTGTATTATTATGTAAGGGGATTCTTAGTCTCTGTGGCAAAATCTAATTTTGTTTGTCTGTCACATTTAATATTTGACTACAATTTACTATTCAGACTCTAAATTTCATCCAGGCTAAAGCTCCCTCTATATAAACTCCCTACCTGAGACCAACTGACGTTATTTAATTAAATAAACCAAGTGTAAACTGATTTTCTGTAACTGGGGCTGAGAAAACTCTTTAGTTTCAGAGGTATTCTTATGGACCAAGCCAGATCCCTCAAAACATTTCAAGAAGATAGCCCAAACCTAACTTTGCTAGTTATTTTAAGCAGGTGTACAGTGGATATTCCAGGGGAAATGCAGCTGGTCAAACCACTTAGTTTTAAACAAAACAATTTTTTTACAAGATTACTGAATGAAACATACAACAAAGAAAACAGAATACTGAATAATTTAATCTATCCAAAAATCCAACTGATCATCCCAATTTAATGATGCTATTCCAAACACTTGCAACAATCCCCATAAACATCCTTTGGCACAAAAGGTAAAATCAAACACAGGTTCTTAGAGGAGAAAAGTCAGAGTACCAGCCTGAACCTGTTTCTTTGGGTCCAATAACATTTTCTACACTACTGCCAAAAACCAAACCAAACCAGAGAAAAGATCAACTAGGAGAAAGTGAGCTATGCAGATGCTGGAGTACCAGAGTTGAAAAATGTGGTGCTGGAAAAACACAGCAGGCCAGGCAGCATCTAAGGAGCAGGAGAATTGATGTTTCGGGCATAAGCCCTTCTTCAGGAGAGAAAAGCTGAGCTGGGAGAACTGGCCACTTCCCTTACATTGTACATATGATTTTTTTTTAACTTGAAAGCCTTCTGCCTGTTGCAGTATCTGTTAGCTGTAAACAAATTGGCCCTGAAACCCTTCAATCCCAGACTTTTCAGAGTCTGTGTCTTTTATGACCTCTCTGGAAAAAAAACCAAGGACAGCATACCTTTGTTAAAGGAACAGCGTCATCATAATATGAATAGAGGGTATCTCAGTGTGACTTTGAATGCAATGTTGAGAGTTGGATAAGTAAGGGGGTTAGTGGAAGAGGGAAAGGAGGTGCTGATTTATTTCTTCTAACTTACTCACCTGTCAGGAACTGGTTCTTACTCTAAAACAGAGATGTTTGCTAAGCATCTAGTAAGAACTCAAAGTCTATTTTATATTTAAGGTCAAACGTTGCCATGCAGTATTGAGGGGGAGCCAGAGGTCTACTTTTTCCCAGTGGCTGTCTGCATATCAGTTTAGTCCACAGTGTGTGGGAAGTTGAGAATGCTGAAGAATGAGGTTGTAAAAAAGGTGGGTGGGTCAGGAAGCTGACAAGTTTGGAGGAGTTGGTGGAGATGGGTATGCCATAACAGGAGATGGGAGACAGATGAGTGATGCATGAGTAGAGTGGTGGTGACAAACAAATCATAAGGGAGATAATGTGAGGCAAGGAGGCGACAAAAGGAATGAGAGAAAAAAATAGTGAATTAGGGGAGAATGATTTAGACTCGCCAACTTTGAGGGCATTTAAATGGTCATTGGATAGACATATGGACGAGAATGAAGTGGGATATGGGCTTCAGATTGGTTCCACAGGTTGGCGCAACATCGAAGACCGAAGGACCTGTACTGCACTGTAATGATCTATGTTCTATGATGGACAGGCCATAAGGTGCTATAGGGAGGAAACTAGGAGGTTGAAGGTGGAGAAAGTCAGGGAGGATGCAATGTGCAGGAGGACAAGAGGGCTACACATATTCAGGAGCTACCAAATGGAAAAAAATGGAATGGAAAGTCTTATAATGAGCACTGTCTCAATTGCACAATTTGTAAAATGCATAAATTTAAATCTGAGACTGACATCTGACATGCAGCAAAAAGGGTTATGACTGCCCACTTAGAGATTTCCAGCTTTCTGATTATTAAAGCAAATACATTAGCTGCGACTTGACCAGTATAGGTTATGATATGAGTGATAACATTTTGTGTGTAAGATCATTAGATGTAGGAACAGAAGTGAGCAATTCAGCCCATTGAGTTTACCTTGCCATTCAATAGATCGTGGCTGATCATTATCAACTGCATGAATCACAGAAGGTTGGTTTGTAAGTGCAATTTTGTCCTTCATTGCTAAAGGGATTGAGTTTAAAAGCAGAAAGGTTATGTTGCAGCTGTATAGGGTGCTGGTGAGGCCACACCTGGAGTACTGCATGCTTTTTTGGGATCCTTATTTAAGAAATGATGTACTAGCACTAGAGTGGGAGCAGAGTAGGTTCACTAGATTGACTCCGGAGTTGAGCGGGTTGGCTTATGAGGACAGACTGAGTGCACTGGGATTATATTCATTGTAATGTAGAAGAATGAGGGGGGATCTTATCAACATTTATAAAATTATGAAGGGAATAAATAAGATAGAAGTACAGAGGATGTTTCCACTGGTAGGTGAAACTAGGACAAGAGGACGTAGCTTCAAAATTTTGGGGAGAGATTTAGGACCAAATTGAGAAAGAACTTCTACACCCAGAGGTTTGTGAATCTATGGAAATCCCTGCCCAGTGAAGTATTGAGGCTTCATCAGCAAGCATTTTAAAGCTAAGACAGATAATTTTTTGAAAATAAGGGAGTTAAGGGTTATGGTGAGAGGGCGGGTGAGTGGAGTTGAGGCCATGAAAAGATCAGCCATGATCTTATTGAATGGCGGAGCAGACCCAAAGGGCCAAATGGCCTACTCCTGCTCCTAATTCTTATGTTATGTTGTATTAACTCCACATTCCTGCTCTTTGTCCATAATCTTACTGGTTATATATCTGTCAACTTCAGCTTTGAATATACTTAATCAACTCTACAGTCCTCCGAGGAAAATAATTCTGATACAAAAAATTATTCCTCATGTCTGTCTTAAATGGGCAACTCCTTACTCTGATTTTTTAAGTCTATCATGGGAGGTGGGTGTCACTGGCTTGCCCGTATTTATTACCCGTCCCTAGATACCCTTGAGAGGGTGATGGTGAGCTACCTTCTTGAACCACTGCAATCCATGTCTGTAGGTAGTCCCACAGTGCCATTAGGGAGAGAACTCCAGGATTTTGACCCAGTGATAGTGAAGGAACAACAATGTATTTCCAAGTCAGGATGGCAAATGACTTGGAGGGAAATTTGCAGGTGGTGGTATTCCCATGTATCTGCCATTGTCCTTCCTAATGGAAGTGATTTTGCGCTTGTAAAATGGTTTTTAAGGATCTTCGGCAAATGTGTGCAGTGCATCTTCTAGATAGTACACACTGCTGTTACTGAGCATTAATGCTCGAGGGAATGGATGGTTGTGGGTATAGTGCAAATCAAGTGGCCTATGTTGTCCTGGATGGTGGCAAGCTTCTTGAGTATTGATGGAGCTGCACCATTCCAGGAAGGAGATGAGGAGTATTCCAATTGTGCCTTGCAGATGGTGGACAGGCTTTGAATTATACGTTGCAGTATTCCTAATCTTTGACCTGCTCTTGTGGCCATGTAGCTCTTGCATTGATAATGAGTCCAGCTGACTTTCTGATCAATGACAACCTACAGAATGTTGTTAGTAGGGAATTCTGTGATGGTAATGGCACTGAAGGTCAAGGGGAGATGGTTAGATTGTCTCTTATTAGAGATAATCATTGTTTGTATTTGCATGGCCAGGTTAGATTTGCTTTTTGTGTGCAAAACATACCTAGACAATTTTCCACATTGTTGGGTAGATGCCATTATTGTAACTATACTGGAACAGCTTGAGTATGGGTGCGGCAAGTTGTAGAGCACAAGTCTTCAGTACTATTGTAGGGTCCATAGCTTTTGTACCTCTAGACATTTATTGACATTACACTGGAATGAATTGATTTGGGTGAAAACTGGCATCTGCAATGCTGGGGACCACTGGAGGAGGGTGAGATGCAAAATCCACTTGGTACTTCTGTTTGAAGATTACTGCAAATGTTTCTACCTTTTTTTGCAAAGCTATGCTGACAATGTCCTTTGGTGCTGGACTCTCCCACAATGTGAAACAATCTCTCTGTATCTACCAGGTAAAGTTCCCCAGAATCTTGTACGTTTCAATAAGATTGTCTCTCCTTCTCAGTACAGGTACAGTACAGGTGTAGCCCACCTTTTGCCTATATTGGGAGAAAATAAACTTCTGTTTCTAACTTATGGTGCATTGTCTTGCATCACTTTAAATACTGAGGATGTCTAGGAAGTCAATGTTTTCCTTCTGTGCTGTGGCTTTAATAATTTCGGGGGATTTTGATAAATTATTCACATTTTGCTTCTGTGTGAAACAGAATACCCCATGTGTCAACAGACATTAGCAAGGTAACATTAATCAATTACTATATCACATAATAATGAGAGTAATGAGGATGAAAACAAAAAAAAGTAGCCCTTGAGAATTATTTTTAAAATATAGCCCTCGAGAAAATCTTAAGTGGTGTCCTCAACCAAAATTATGCCTGGGCAGTGATGCATCTTTTGGGTGAAAGGTTAAACACAGGCCCGAACTGCTTTCTCAGGTAGATGCTAAAAATTTGATGGCATCATTTGAAGCAGAGTAGGTAAGTTGCTCTCAATGAGTCAGTCAATTCTAACCCTCAATCAATGGCACAAAAGAACAGCCATTACCCACCACTGTTTGCTGAAGACACATTCACTGGTAAATTCCTTCATTATGACAGTGACCGTATTTTTAAAAAGTTCTCCATTGACTTTAAAGAGCTTTACAAATGCAAGTTTTCTTTTTGTTTTCCAGAAGATTACAGAGGTACATCATAGGATCAAATGTTTAGATCTGAAAGGTAAGTTAATATTTTTAACAGTATTTTCTATTAACTCCACAGGTACTGGTTAGCAAATTGTGCACTAAAATTTCCTTTGAAATACAGCCTGTTGAGTAACATAAGAGGCTAATGACTTTAATGCCATTAAGGGGAGTGAGTTATCATCTATGATGTCAGCTGATGCCCCAAAGCATGGAGCTGAGACCTCAGGAAAGAAAGTTCTTGTGGAGTTCTGCTCTCTGTATATTGTATAAATCAATAAATCTTCATTATTTCGCAAAGCATGGTTTACAGGGCTCATCCGTCAAAAGCACCCAGACCCCAGTGTGATATTTACAATGGTGATGGTGGTCCTTGAGTTCTACACTGAGGATCCCAGCAAACACTGACAAAAGGCCCACAATAGTAAAAATAGTAATCACAGGAGTCCACACAAGGCAATTAAAAGTGTCCAGAGCTATGGTAAAATGAAAGATTGGATGGGGGAGGTAGTGTAACACGTTAATAGCTCTTATGCTAACAGATATAATTTAGGCGGCACGGTGGCTCAGTGACTAGCACTGCTGCCTCACAGCACCAAGGTCCCAGGTTCGATTCCAGCCTTGGGCAACTGCCTGTGTGGAGTTTGCACATTCTCCTCGTGTCTGCATGGCTTTCTTCCGGGTGCTCTGGTTTCCTCACACAGTCCAAAGATGTGCGGGGAAGGTGAGTTGGCCATGCTATATTGCCCATAGTGATAGGTGCATTAGTCAGAGAGTTACTCTTCAGAGGGTCAGTGTGGACTTGGGCTAACGGGCCTGTTTCCACACTGTAGGGAATCTATCTATCTATCATTAGTGGATTTCACAGGGGAGACCTGAGAAACATTGTGTAGGTAGAGGGGACCCAAGAAGCAGTGTACAGGCAAGGGAGACTTGGGAAACACCTTGTCAGTGCAGAGCTAGGAAATGTGTTGGCTCTGGGCCAAGCACAGACCAGGAACTGGGGTTGGGACAGAGCTGGGTTTTTGGGCTGAGGCTGGCCTGGGTTTTAGCAGGGCTGGGTTGGGTTTGAGACTGGGTTTGACGTCAAGGCTCAGTCTGTGACCATATATTGTGGGAAGAAAGAAATCAAAAGTGACACATCACAGAAAAAAAAATGTAATTGGGAAGCTAGCATTTAGCGCTGACTGTAATTATTGGGGAGATGTGGAGTCTAGCAATTCTACATTAACTGCGTAAAAATCATTAGTCAATTAATACATTCAAGATGACAGATAGATGATGTGCTGTGACTACAGGACATGGGAATACCTGGATGCCAGTATAATCTAGGGCAAACAGGTCTACAGTAAGTATTAGCAGCTCAAATTCTTCAACCCAGAACTTATAAGCTAAAAGCAGAGCTGTAGACACTGCACAGGGAGGTTGCTTGGGTATTTCATTTCAGGGGAAGGTCAATATCCCTTAGAGTAGGGTCTTCTGTATTGGTCAGTGGTCAGGCACAGGCACACTGAGTAAGATAAGTCAGGGCATGAAGAAAGTATGGTGGAGTAGCTTTGACCATTGCAATTGTTCAACAGGTTTGAGGTTCTTGCAGTCTTTACAGATAAAAGTAGTGGTGACAGAAGATTTGAGTAAAATGACCATGACACCATGGTAGAAGAAACCATTCTGATGGGTGGAGGAGTTAATAGGTTAGTAGTGGTAATAGTGGACAACATGGCCATGGGGACTAACATGGTTCTTTGCAGCCAAGAGTGAGGGTCCAAAAGACTGTGTTCCCTACCTAGTGCTGGGACATGCACTCAGGCCTGGAGAGGAATTTGAAATGGATGGAGGAGGATCCAATGCCCAAAGTCCATGTTGGTACCAACAATATAGCAAGATCTCAGAAAAAGTATTCTGTCGACGAAGTATGAGCAAGCCCATCAGGTTAATTACATCCCTGAGAATTGGTTTCCAAAGTTCTCTACCACCAAGTTTAGACTGATGGGCCTGTAGTTTCTGTGTTAATCTATGGCTCCCTTCTTGAACAATGGTACAACATTGGCTGTCCTCTCGTCCTCTGGCACCTTTCCTATGGCCAGAGAGGAATTGAAAATTAATGCTAGTGTCCATGCTTTTCCTTACTTGCCTCACTCAATAGCATTCCTGATGAAGGGCTTATGCCAAAAATGATGACTCTCCTGTTCCTCTGATGCTGTCTGACGTGCTGTGCTTTTCCAGCGCCATCCTTATTGACTCACTCATAGCATGTGATATATTTTATCTGACCCTGATGAATTATCTATTTTTAAGCCTACCAGACCTGTACCTCTACCAATGTCATCTACTGCATCCATTGAACCCGGTGTGGTCTCCTCTACATCGGGGAGACAGGACACCTTCTTGCAGACCATTTGAGAGAACATCTCTGGGACACCTGCACCCACCAACCCCACCGCCCCATGGCTGAACATTTCAACTCCCCCTCCGAGTCCATCAAGGACATGCAGGTCCTAGGCCTCCTCCACCGCCAAACCGTTACCACCCAACGCCTGGAGAAAAAACACCTCATATTCCGCCATGGAACCCTGCAACCACACAGGATAAATGTGGATTTCAACAGCTTCCTCATTTCCCCATCCTGCACATTATCCTAGCCCAAAGCCTCCAATTCGGCACCGCCCTCCAGAGCTGTCCATCACTCCCCCCTCTGACCTATCACCTTCTCCCTCACTTTCATCCACCTATCACCTTCCCAGCCACCTTCCCACCAACCCCAACCCCAACACCATCCCATTTATCTATCAGCCCGACCACAAGCCTCATTCCTGATGAAGGGCTTATGCCGGAAATGTTGACTCTCCTGCTCCTCGGATGCTGCCTGACCAGTTGTGCTTTTCCAGTAGCACACTTCCAACTCTGATCTCCAGCATCTGCAGTCCTCACTTTCCTCTCCGGGGTGATAGATATAGGACAGATGTCAGAGATAGTTTCTTTACTCAGAGAGTAGTAAGGGCATAGAATGTCATGCCTGCAACTGTAGTAGACTCGCCAACTTCAAGGGCATTTAAATGGTCATTGGATAAACACATGGATGAAAATGGAATAGTGAAGGATAGATAGGCTTCAGATTGGTTCCACAGGTCAACACAACATCGAGGGCTGAAGGGCCTGTATTGCACTGTAATGTTCTATGCTCTACTGCAAATATTGGGACAAAAATATTCACGAATACATGACGTTTAGGAAGATGGGAAGTCCTCTAAGTAACGATGGAGTTTTAGCACTGTTATTAAGAATGGCATTGTTACAATATAAGGATATGACCGTTATCTCTGGAAATCAGAATGAAGAATCAAGATGACAAAGAACTAAAACAGAAAGTCATTTGTGAGTGTTTTATACATTTTTAGATCCCCTATTAGCAATCTCACAGAAGGACAGTGTGAAAAATGAAATCATTGAGACTTGTCAGAAGGGTACACTGTTAATCATGGATGATTTTAATTACATATTGTTCGATTAAACCAGTTTGGCAAAAGACTGTCAGGATAGTTTATTGGACCAACATGTTTTAGACCCAACCAGATACAGGAAATGTTAATGAGGCAAGAATAATTAATGACTTTATAGTAAAGGTAGCAATAATCATAATATTGAATTTCACATTCCGTTTGAGAGAGAAAAGTTTGGATCTAAGACTAATGCTTTAAACCTAAACAAAGACATTTATGAGGGCATGAAGACAGAGCTGGTCAAATTGAATAGCAGAAAAGGTAAAGGGATAAGTTGGTGGAGAGTCTATAGGAAGAACAGGCACGGTCAGGTTAGATACGTCTAATCAGAAGAACAGGCATGGTCCGTTTAATAAATATGGTGGCAACAAAAACAGAAATTGCTGGAAAAGCTTAACAAGTCTGGCAGCATCTGTGGCGAGAAATTAGAATTAACATTTTGGGTCAGTTCTGAGGAAGGGTCGCTCAATCCGCAATGTTAACTCTGATTTCCCTCCTCAGATGCTGCTATACCTGCTGAGCTTTTCCAGCAATTTCTGCTTTAGTTTCTGATTCATACCATATGCAGTTCTTTCCATTTTTAATACACATTTTGGCGGTCGGAAGTGTATTTATTTTCATGCAAGAAGGATAACAGATAAGGCAGATAAGCTTAGAGTCTGTATTAGCACAAGGAACCACAATATTGTAGCCATTACAGAAACCAGGTTGAGATAAGGGTTGGACTGGCAGCTCAATGTTCAAGGGTTTAGATTTTGCAGTCGAGAGGGTGGTGCTGGAAAAGCACAGCCGGTCAGGCAGCATCTGAGGAACAAGAGAATCGACGTTTTGGGCATAAGCCCTTCATTAGTATTGTTTTATAGATTTTGCAGGTGTGACAGAGAGGGATGGAAAAGGGGTTGAGGAGTTGTGTCACAGATTAAAGATAATCTCACCACTGCACTAAGAGAGGACATCTTGGATGGCTAATCCAGCGAGGTCATATGGGGAGAACTAAGGATTAAAAAAGGTGCAATCACTATGATAAGTTTATACTGTAGGCTTCCTAGTAGCTGGTGGGAAATAGAGGAACAGTTATGTAAGCAGATCATGGAAAGATTTACAAACAACAGCGTTGTGATATTGGGTGATTTAACTTCCCCAGAATTGACAGGGACTCCTTCAGTGCTAGCAGCGTAGTGGGGCCAGAATTTGGTGTGTCCATCCAGGAGGGTTTCCTGAATCAATATGTAGACAGTCCAACTGAGGAATGGGTCGTACTAGACCCTGTATTGGGGAATTAGTTTGGAAGGGTGGTTGAAATTTCAGTGGGAGAACATTTTGGAAAAAGTGATCATAATTCTGTACATTTTAAAATAGTTATCGGTAAGGTTTAGACTGGCCCTTAGCTGTAAGTGCTTAACTGGGGGAAACGTAATTGCAAACATCTATTACATTCACTGCTCACAATGTGGTCTTCTCTACATTGGGGAAACAAAGCGTAGGTTGAGTGATTGCTTCACAGAACATCTACGTTCTGCCCTCAAAAAAGACCCTGGGTTCCAGTTGCCTGCCACTTTAACACACCACCCTGTTCCCTGGCCAACATCTCTGTCTCAGGCTTGCTGCAATGCTCCAGCAAAGCTCAATGCAAGCTGGAAGAACAGCACCTCATTTTCCACTTGGGAACCCTGAGGACTCTGGACTCGATATCAAGTGCAATAATTTTAGGGTCTGAACTCTTCCATGTCCTAGCCCCCACCACACACACCAGGTCTTGTTATCACACAGTCTACCATTACACACTACCTATTGTTAGCCACTAACAGTCTCCATTAGTGGCTATTCACCCTCCTATCCAGATTGTTACTGACTCCTTTGTCTATACGTTTGTTCTTCTCTCTCTGCACTCTATCCCCACCATTATTTACTTCTGGTTCCCTCCCCAACCCTACCTTCTACATATAAACCAACATTTTTCTCGCTACCATCGATTCTGAGGAAGGGTCACTACACCCAAATCATAATTTTGATTTCTCTTCACAGATGTTGCCAGACCTGCTGAGCTTTTTCAGCAACGTCTGTTGTTGTTTCTGGTTCACAGCATCTGCAGTTCTTGCAGTTTTTAATTCCAAAAGTATTAGGCAGTAACTGGAGAAATTAAGTTGGGGGTGGCTGTTTGAGGATCAATCCACATATGACATGTGGGAATCTTTTAAAGACTAGTTGTTCAGGACCAGTATGTTCCTGTGAGAATGAAAGATAAGGATGGCAAGATTCAGGAACCTTGGATGACAAGAAATAGTGAGTGTTGAGAAGATTTGTAGCTCAGGTTGAGGTTCTGGATGTAGGTTTGTTCACTGAGCTGGAAGGTTCATGTTCAGATGTTTCGTCACCACACTAGGTAACATCTTCAGTGAACCTCCGGATGAAGCATTGCTAATGATTCCTGCTTTCTATTTGTATGTTTGGATTTCATTGGGTTGGTGATGTCATTTCATATGGTGATGCCATTTCGTGTTTCTTTTTCTCAGGGAGTGGTAAATCGGGTCCAAGTCAATGTGTTTGTTGATAGAGTTCTGGTTAGAATGCCATGCTTCTAGGAATTCTCGTGTGTGTCTCTGTTTGGCATATCCTAGGGTGAACATGTTGTCCCAGTTGAAGTGGTGTCCCTCCTTATCCGTATGTAAGGATATTAGTGAGAGAGGGTCATGTTGTCCGTCCATAGATTTCTCAGCAGCAAACCCAAACAAGCAGACAAAACACGTCCAGAAACTCTAGCCACTCTCCCCTACATTAAAGACACCTTGAAAATGACTGCCAGACTACTCAGACCCCTTGATATCATGGTAGCCCACAAACTCACCAACACACTAGAACAGCAGCTAATGAACTTGAAAGACCCTATTCAGACAACAAACAAAACTAGTGTTGTTTACAAAGTACCGTGCAAGGACTGTAACAAACACTACATTGGACAATCAGGCAGAAACCTAGCCACCAGGATACATGAACATCAACTAGCCACATAATGACATGACCCTCTCTCAGCATTATTTGAAGTTAGAGAGTCCATTCATCAATTAAAAAACAGCAGGGAAGAAGTTGTTCTTGAACCTGTTGATGCATGTGTTCAAGCTTCTGTATCTTCTGCCAGACAGAAGAGATTGCAGGAGAGCATTACCAGGGTGGGATGGGTCTTTGATGATGTTGGCAGCCTTTCTGCAGCACCTGGACGTGTAAGTGGAGGCCGTGGATGGAAGGTTGGCTTCTGTGATGGTCTGGATTGTGCACACCATCTTGTATAGATTCTTATAGTCCTGAGCAGAGTAGTTGCAACACCAGGCTATTATGCACCTGGACAGAAGGTTTTCAATGGTGCATCTGTAAGCGTTTTGAGGGTCTTTATGCACATGCCAATTCAGGAGCTGCCTGAATTTCCTAAACGTTTATAACGTTTAGGAAATTGAAATCAAACAAGGCCATTGAGGAATGTAAAGGAAGCAGGAAAGAACTTAAACAAGGAATTAGGAGGGCTAAAAGAATCCATGAAATGTCCTTGGCAAGTACAATTAAATAGACTCCAGTAGGCATTTTACATGTATAATAGGAGCAAGAGGGCAGCTAGTGAAAAGGCAGGTCCACTCAATGACAAAGGAGGTAGCTTATGCATGAAGCCAGAGGAAGTGGGTGAGGTCCTTAACAAATACTTTGCATCAATATTCACCAAGGAGAAGGATATGGATGATGGTAGGATTAGGGAGGGGTATGCTGTTATTAAGAAGGAGGAGATGTTGGATATCTTGAAAAATATTCGGGTAAGTAAGTCCCCAGGGTGTGACTGGGTCGACCCTGAATGTTGAGGGAGGCAAGGGAGGAGATTGCTGGGCCTTGACAGGAATCTTTGCATCTTCTTTAGCCACAGGTGAGGTCCCAGAAGACTGGGGAATAGTCAATGATGCTTCTTTGTTTAAGAAGAGCAACAGGGATAATCCAGGAAATTATAGGTTGGTGAGCCTTACATCAGTGCCACATCAGAGCCACATCAGTGGGAGGAAAAATCTGAGGGACAGGATTTACTTGCATTTGGAGAAGAATGGCCTTTTTAGAAATCGTCAGCCTCCCTTTGTGCCAAGAGGTCTGGAATGTGAGGAGCACGTCATCAGTTGAAAGAACCACCCACCGTGCTCAGCCACGCAAAGCCAATCCTAACAGCCTCCACCACAAAAGTCACAGGAAAGGCTTCATGCACAAGGAATACAGGTGGTCAGACAAGCTGGAATGCATTCCTCTCCCAAAGCAAAGCAACACTGTCAGGAACTCATTAACTTTAATCAGACCCTTTAATCAGATCTGGATGGTGAGCTCTGTCCTGGACCTGAATGCTAACAGAGTTTCAAATAAACACTCATAATTCACCCTTTCAAATCCATCCTTTCCTGATCGAGGGACAGGAAAGCGTTTGACAGACCAGTCCTTTCGGAAACATAGATCAGGTTGGATATTGTTGTGAAGTGTTATCACACACAACTGTGTGACATTCCTATCACCAAAATCACTGTAATCTTTTTCTTCCTTCTTGCTTTTTTTGAACGATTATCCATCACCAGTAAAAACACCTGTGTATCCAATTCAATATTTCCATGCAGAACCCATTATGGGTAATGCAAGGCATCAAGGATGAAGGACGGAGGAAAAGTTAGGGAGAGTGGGAGACAGTCAGCAGAAATGACCCCCTCCACAACCCACTGCCTGGCCCTGTTTATAACCAGGCCCACAGGAAATCGTCTGATCTGCCCACATGCCTCTACACCAGATGCCTAAAGATCAGGAGTGTGGGGCTGAAGTGCAACCAAAATCACAATAGAAGGCTTTTCAGAAAGGGAGTGCAAATCTACCAACTCCATTGAGCCGAAAAAGTATACAGTCGGGCTGGGAGCCCATAAACCATCACAATCTGCAGGTACACAGTAGAAAGAGGGAGGTCTTCTGCGTAGAGAGCCTTCCATTGCCGATCCCTGCCACCCGGCAGCCAATTAGCCAAGACAGATCTAGACAGTGGATGTAAGTTTCAAGGTGGAGAGTGTGCAGCAGCAGACTGTACAAAAACATCCTCTATGTGCAGTAAAGAGATGGAGAAAGTGAGGACTGCAATGCTGGAGATCAGAGCTGAAAAATGTGTTGCTGGAAAAGCGCAGCAGGTCAGGCAGCTTCCAAGGAGCAGGAGAATCGACATTTTGGGCATAAGCCCTTCTTCAGGAATGAGGAGGGTGTGACAAGCAGGCTAAGATAAAAGGTAGGGAGGAGGGACTTGGGGGAAGGGCGTTAGGAATGCGATAGGTGGAAGGAGGTTAAGGTGAGGTGATAGGGCGGAGAGAGGATGGGGATGGAGAGGTCGGGAAGAAGATTGCAGGTCAAGAAGGCAGTGCTGAGTCCGAGGGTTGGGACTAAGATAAGGTGGGGGGTGGGGGGAATGAGGAAGCTGGAGAAATCTGCATTCATCCCTTGTGGTTGGAGGGTTCCTAGGCGGAAGATGAGGCGCTCTTCCTCCAGGCGTCGTGTTGCCATGGTTTGGCGATGGAGGAGGCCAAGGACCTACATGTCCTAGGGGGAGTGGGAGGGGGAGTTAAAATGTTCAGCCACAGGCAGTTGGGTTGGTTGGTGCGGGTATCCCAGAGGTATTCTCTGAAACGTTCCACAAGTAGGTGGCCTGTCTCCCCAATGTAGCGGAGGCCACATCGGGTGCAGCGGATGCAGTAAATGATGTGTGTGGAGGTGGAGGTGAATTTGTGACGGATATGGAAGGATTCCTTGGGGCCTTGGAGGGAAGTGAGGGGGGAGGTGTGGGCACAGGGAATACTGCTGGCCAACAAGGGGCAGCCCTGACATACTTATCTCATAAAAAGAAGGGGCACTGTGAAGAACCCTTTACCTTTAATCAGACACTCTGCAGTGGTGTCCAGAAGTAAGATTCAGATGATGCGTTCCGAACCCGAGTGTTTGCAGAGTCCCGAATAAATACTCGTGGTTCAGCCTGTCAAACACCTTCTCCTAAATGATGGACAGGAAGGCACTCATCAGACTAGGCAGCTCTGGGAATTGTGGATCAGGTTCCACCCATCTCCTCCATGTGGCCTCCCCCTCAGCCAGGAATCCTGGCTGGCAAATTGGCAGGAGCTGGAGGCTAAAATCTTGGCTTGCCGATATCACTGGACAGGACTGTTCTGAGTGCTATCGTACAGGAGCCAAGTGCTGGTCATAAAGCAACTGGTGGACTCCACGTCATGGTACCAGCTGATCCCTTTGACCCCTCCTCCTGGTTTTGTTGTGGATCCCCTGGCCCGTAAAAGTGCACAGCTGGTCAGGGTGGATCATCTAATCCGCTGTGAAATGACAACACCCGACCACAAATGTCGTAAGTGAGGAGGGAGACTGGATGCCAGTTTTTATGTAAATAGTGACTGGCCCATTGCCACAAAAGGAGCAACTCTCAGGGTGCAAAACATTCCTCAAGGAACCAGCATACCTTGAAGAACTCCACGGTCAAACCGTCCAGCCGTAAGGACTTACTCCATGTGGAAATCAATCCCTCTTCACTGCCACCTGATGATTCGTTAAGCCTAACAGTAACAACATTGTGGCCTTCATTGTCCCTGGGGAATAGATGGTAGTTCAGCAGTTGGAGGACCCACTGCATCTCTCGAGGCAACTGACTTGACAGGTCATGAACCATGACCCCCAACACCCACAGCTTGTGACTGGGTGGGAGGGGGCTGAGATGCTGACGACTCCCTCTCAGCAAGATTCAGTACTTCACTCTGCCAGTGACAAAATCCTTCTCCTCCAGGGAGTGGTTCCTCCTGCTGGTCACAACAATGGCCTCCAGTCTCCTCCTTACATAAGTGACTGTGCATATGATCCACAGTCCAGAAGGCAAGATAGGCATGGAGCACAGTGAAGGCTTTCTCAATCACCTCCTCCAGGGCCAAGCTGATGAAGTCCGGCCATCAGAAGGAGTAGAACATGCTGGAGGCTGCTGTCCTTCAGACTGAGAGAGATGGGCACAACCCCTGAACTCACCTTTCCCGGCTGTCACATGAAATCCTGCCGTGATCTCACCTTTCTCCAAGACCAGGTTCACAACCCATTCAGCCCAAAGGATAAAGATAGCCTTCCCATACACTTTGGATGCTGTGATGATGGCTGACAAGAAGCGTTGAAATGTTCTTGTGTTAATTTCTAATGTTAAGATCTTCTACTTCCCATTACAGTGAGGAAAGACCTCTATCAAGCAGGAAGTGATGAAAATCTACTTTAATGAATATCGTACAAAAAGAGGGTCTCGCAAATAATTGGTACTGTACAGTTGATTAAGATACAACAGCTTCTATTCCTTAAGTTAGATCCTTACAGAGGGTTAAATTGAGACTGATGCAGATATTATATAATCGTTCCTGAATGCCAATGCCAGAATATTGTCTTTTTACTCCAGGAGTCTCAATTTCAATCCAGTCTAAATAAAGGACAGCGATTTGTCGAACAACAGTAAGAGGTGCAAAGTGCCCTGGTTTAGAGCAGTTACAATTCATTTCATTGTGTGTATAAAGCTGCCTCAGATTTTGACGTTAACTGACATTAGTTTATTGCCCTTGTTTACAGAAGCCATAACAAGGGGAATTTAGGAATCACAACATCTCGTGGGTATTTGTTTTGAATTAACCTTATAATATTTTGTAGAAGTCTATCCCTTCCATCTTTAATAAAACTAAAGATATTTGTTTTCCAGGTGAAAAGTTAGACTATGAAAGTTGTGAGGCCCTTGAAGAGATCTTCAAACGGATGCAGTTTAAACTGATTAACTTGGAGTGGGTGAAGCTGGATGAAAATGTAAGGGTACCAATAGAATTTGCTGTGACCAACGCTGGTAAATCTGCCACAGGGAATAAAATGAAGTCATTGCTGTGAATTCATTCAGCATGAGCACAGCTTAACATTCATCTCCCACTGTGCCCTTCATGTCAGGACTTCCCTCAGTAATCCACAGAATTTCACATCCTCGTCCACACTTACACATATATCTCCACTCCATTATAATTTATCATTATTGGTTCAAAGTCTTGGAACGAACAACACTGTGCGAGTATACAAACATGAAAATTAGCGATGGGAATAGGCCTTTCGGGCCTTCCAACCTATTCCACTATTTCATCTCAACAAATGGTTGGTCTGATAGTGGTCTCAATTCCACTTTCCTGTCTATCACCACCCGACTCCCTTGTCAGTTGAGGATGTATCTAACACAATCTTAAAAATATTTAATGACCTGGCTTCTATTACTCTCTGAGGAAGAGAAATGTAAGGACCAGAGGTCCTCTGAGTGAAAAGAAATCCCTCATCTCTGTCAAAAATAGGATACTCCTTAGTTTAATACAATGTCCCCCTGTCTAGTCTCTCCAACAAGGGAGGACTATCTTCACATTCTGCAGTGATTCAAGAAAAATCTCCCTGCCAGCTTCTTAAGTGCAAGTAAGCATGAGATATAAAGTTACATTTGTGCATGATGCCCACATCTTAGGTATGAACTTTAAAAATTCTAAAAGTACTGACATTGGATGTTGGAACTACTGAGGGAACTCCAATGTTTGTCTTATTTTTGTGAGCAAATCACTTGTTTCTGCTGGTAAGACGTTCTAAAGCGACTGCTATTGATTCATATTGCTTAACTTGAAATATCTGTGATTCTGTGCACAGCGTGAAAAGCAATGACTTGGGAACATAGAAACACAAATAGACCATTCAGCCTATTTAACCTGCTCTACCATACAATTAAGGTTGATCATCTGCCTCAGTGCCACTTTCTGTACTATCCTTCATATCCGTTGATGCCCTGAGTCTTCAGAAATCTATTGATTCTATCTTGAACATGCTGAGCTTCCATGGATCACTGGATGGTGGAGAATTCCCAACATTTACCATCCTCCTAGTGAAGATATTCCTCCTCACTTCAACCAATTCAATAGCCCGTCCAAGTCTCTTAAAGCTTTCGTGCATCATCCTCATAACAACTTCATAATCAGGTCAGTTTCAATCACAAATTTTGAAATATTACAATTGGCAATCCAAATTATGTGAACAGTTGTGACTGTGAATAAATAAGCAGTGACCAAACAAGTAGTATTAGAGATGAAACCAGTTATTTTGAAATGAAGAGTTTTTGATAGATGGCTGAATGTATTAGATTTGACACCACAGGTGGCCCTCTACTTTATTCTTAGAATTTGTAAAAGCACATGGACCTGAAAATTATAGAAAGTGTGATAAAATTCAACTTGTTTGTATTTGAGGTGAATTAATACAATTTTAATAATCTTAATGTTTACAGTGTATGTCCCATGACAGGTATACAGCCCAAGGGCAAAATGTTTGAAATTGAAAATTACACGAAGAGTTTTCACAATATAGCAAGGCTCCACATGGTGGAGCATGCTGTACAGAGATAAATTTATTTTTATTTGACACCACAGGTGTAGTTAATACACAGGACATTGCCTGCAAATCCTACCTAAAGCATTCTTAGGACATGGATTGAAGAGATTCCAATTACAATCGCATACTTGATCCTTCACTGCAAAATGAACTGTTGCATATAACCTCCACCATATTTGAACGATTATTAAGAAATTCTATCTATGTCATTCAGCGGCATGAGAAATTAAGATTTAAAAATCTAGGCTGTTTTCTTTGGGCAAGGCTGTTGAAAGTGTTCTAACAGAAGACTTCCATCCATTAAAGTAACCCTCAGCTGATGCCAGTACTATTCCTTTAGTCAGCTTTATTAGCAAAGCTCTGAGAAATATTCACACTTTCCATTATAGTCTGCTGTTGGACTGGGAGAAGGGTTAAGAAATAATTGCCAGGGCAGCAAACAGATGACAGAACCCAAAAAGCTTAATTACTTATTCCTACTTCCCTTACTTTATGGATCAACCACCCACTATGGAAACCTGCCAATTTTAAATTCCATTATCTGAAATCAACTAACTCAGAACAAATGAATATTTGCATCTTTGAATTTCCTGATCAGCCATGATTGTACTGAATGGTAGAGCAGGCTCAAGGGGCTGAATTGCCAACTCCTGCTCCTGGTGGCACAGTGGTTAGCACAGGTGGCTTATAGTGCCAGAGACCTGAGTTAGATTTCACCCTTGGGCAACTGTCTGTGTGGAACTTGCACACAGATCCCTGTGTCTACATGGGTTTCCTCTAGGTGCTCTGGTTCCCTCCCAATGTCCAAACTGTGGAGGTTAGGTGGATTGGCCATGCTACATTGTCTGTATCCAGGAATGTACAGGTTAGGTAATGGGAAATGCTGGGTTATTGGGATTGGGGAGGTGGCTGGGTCTGAGTGGGATACTCTTCGGAGGGTCAGTGTGAACTCATTGGACCAAATAGCCTGCTTCTACATTGTACTGATTCTAGTTGTTATGCTCTTACAAGGCACTGCACTACCAGTTGGTGTCTATGTCCATAAGGAACAATGCAACTCAAATTTACAACCCAATAAAGAAAGTTATAGTCCAGTAGAAACAGATGTTTAAAGTATTCACGTCTCTGATTAATGTGCTAATAAATTGATTACAGGGGGCTTCAGCATTGTTTGATATAATGGAATACTATGACTCAGCAGTACATCTCAACATCTCCTTCACCAAACATATTGGAAGCAGAGGCTGGGTGGCAGCAGCTCAGCTGATTAGGAAGGTAATGGCACTTTATATTTCTCTTATGTTTTGTGATGTTTTTAGAGAAAACTCTTGATCAGTTTTGTGGAATATATTTGGTCATTCTTGTCGAGCACATTTATTTTTAATTCAATCCTTGAAGACATCCATCCCACTCAACTACATAGAAATGTAGAAAATAGGAGTAGAAGTAGGCCATTTGGCCCTTCGAGTCCTGCTCCATCGCTCATTACGATCATAATGCTATATGGTCATTTCATTCACCAATCCCTGTTCAAATTAATTTCTGGTTATCTCGCAGCAAATACAAGCCAACAATAAGACCATGAAAGAAAGAAAAGCAGAAGAGAATGAAATTGTGAACTGTGAAAAGAAAAATGTTTTACCTTTGTATGCATCACTAACATCTAAAGAATGTTCCAAAGTACTTTATACTCAGTGAAGCATCCTTGAAGTGTAATATAGAAGAAATGACAGTGTAACACTGCCTCACTAGTTCCCCCTTAGTTCTCAATGATGTTAGGGTGTTGTTAGATCTGGTTCAGCTGATAGCACAAACGCCTCTGCATCAGAACATTATGTATTCAAAATCAATTTGTGGACTTCAGCGGTTCAAGAGGGCAGCTCACCACCACCTTCTCAATGGCTATTAGAGACGGGCAACAAAGTTCTGGCTCAGCCAGTGACGCCCACATCCCACAAGTGAATAAAACAAAAAAAAATCAAGAATGTAAGCACAAAAATCAAGGCTGAAATTCCAATAAAATACTGAGAAAGCACTCAAGGCACTGGCTTTTAGATCAGATGTCAAACTACAGCTCTCTCAACACATGTTAAGGAAACGTTGGCATAATTTCAAAGACGAGAAAGGGAGTTATCTTTGTTGTTTTGGCCATAAATATTCCTCAATCAACATCACAACAACATTTTTTTATCTGATCAATATCATTACTGGCTGTGGGAGACAGCTGTTAGCAAATGGGTTGCCATTTCTCTCGGACACTTCCAAGATGCTTCATTAATTGTGAAGTGCTTTGGGATGTTCTTTGGATGTGACAGGTGCATATAAATGCAAAACAATTCTTTTGACACAGTTCACAAATTCATTCTCTTTCTTTTTCTTTCTCTATCTCTTTCTTTCTCTTTTTCCTTCTTTCCTTTTCGCTCTCCCTTTTTCTCTCAGTGAGTCAAGGATGTCTACAGCATAGAAAAAGGCCCTTCAGCCCTTCAGTTCTGTGCTGGTCAGAAACAACCACTTAACTATTCTCAGACCATTTTCCAGCACATAGTGCATTGCCATGTGTGCCTTGGCATTGCAACTGCATATCTAAATACTTCTTACATGTCTTCAGAGTTTCAACTATCCTTACAGGCAATGAGTCCAGATTCCCACCACCCTTCTGGGTGATATTCTTTTTCCTCACATCTCATCTAAACCTCCTTCCCTTTATCGTAAATCTATGGACCCAGTCATTAATCCTTCCAACAAAGGAAAAAAGAATCTCTTCCTGTCTATTCAAGTTATGCCCCTTATAATTTTATAAATCTGAATCATGACTCTGCAATCTCCTCTGCTCCGAGGAAACCAACCCAATTCTATCCAATCTCTCTTTATAACTAAGGCTTAATTTGGTAAATCTTCTCTGCATTCCCCCTATAATGTGGATTCCAGAACTGAACACAATACTCTAGCTGTGACCTAATTTATACAGTTCCAGAATAACCCCACTGTGCTTAAACTTTATGTCATGGCTAATAATAAAGGCAAGTATCCCATACACTGTCTTAACCACTTTCTCTACCATCTTAAGGTGAGGCGGACATATCACTCTGATCCTCAGTGGCCCCCACTGTATTACCGTTTGTCAAGTGTTCTCTTGTCTGTTTGGCCTGCCCAATCACCTCATCAATTTCCATTTTGAAATCCATTTGCTACTGAGCAGCCCATCTGGTCAGAGCATCTATGTTCTCCTGTAAGCTAAAGCTATCCTTCTCACGATTTACCACCACACTAATGTTCTTATCATCTACAAATCAACCCTCCTACATTCAACTCCAAATTATTTATAAATGCCAAAAAACAGCAAGGATCTCAACACTGAACAGAATGGAATACCACTGGACATAACCTTCCAGTCACAAAAAATATTCCTTGACCATTACACTGTGATTCCTGCCACACAGTCAGTTCTGGATCCAATTTGCCAACTCTCTTTTGATCCCATGGACTCTTACTTTTGCTACTTTTACTATTGGGACATTATTAAAAGCCTTGCACCACACAAGTGTGACTCTTTGACTTGCAGTTGTTCTCATATTTATCTTGAAGCAGTTCACTGCATTTTGTTTTTCTATGCCCAAATGATCACCTCTGATTTGTCCTCATGCTGCATCCTCAGTTCACCATAAAGATAGTACCTTCTTAACCCTGTCCATCACCTGAGACATGGTGGTCCTCAGATTAAATTGAACACCAGTCATCTCTCCAATGAGGGAGCATCCAGTGCACCTCTGGGATTATGGTGACTTTCATCCTCAGTTCACTCCAAATCATCATTTTTTTCACTAGTCATCAGTGAGACTAATCTTAAGTAGACTCTCATCTTCCATGCACACTCAGTTTATGCAATTACATCACTTCACCATTCACTTCTGGGTTGTAGCTGTACAATCAGACTGCTGTTAAATGCTGAATGGGTGAAAGTATTGTCTAGGTCAGCTTCAACAAGTCTGAAACGATCTCGTTTGGCATTATGATTTGTGACTCCATCATGCTCAGATTAATCCTGCTGCCAATCTGCTGACTTCCACTTCTGGAGCATTGGCACTGATACCATTCCCTCCTCCTCCTAGCTGCTTTATCCATCTTCTATCACGTCAAGCATCAACCGCTTAAGAAAATAACTGTCCACCGCAGCTTCCCCATTTTCACAGCCTTCAGCAATCTGGTTGTCTCCTACACAAAGTCTCACGTCTGTCAACTTTGTCAAGCAAAGTTCCAAGCAAGTCAAATTCAAAGTCCTCCCAGTTGTGAAGTCAGCCTTGAATTATTCTACCTGGAGATCTCTGAATCTACATGAACATGCACCCCTGTTCTTCCAAGTCTGGGTTGCTCCTTGTTCCCAGTTCTCCAACACTATTCTAGATTAAAAGGGGGAAATATTTAAACTTTGACCCTGTTGCCTCTTGGAACTTCCAAATTATGCCTGACCTACTTTTGCAAGGTTCCTGGTTTACCAGTCTTTTTGACTGCCATCTTCAATTGGGTAATCAGGAGGCAATCTTGGGATTGCTGCTCAGTTCTTTGTCCACTGCCCTGACTCAATATTGAAAGATGCTTTCTTCTGTCTATCTTAGAATTGTCATCCATTGTTCACATGTATGGTGAGATCATCAATTGAGTTGAATTAGCTTTATTGTCCTATGTACATCGCAATCTTAGGTACAAATGCACCTTGGTATAGCTTCTGCAGTTACAAGATTAATAACAGTGAAACAATGTCAACAACATGTGGCACCATCTCAGGTATACAGGTACCTAGGAACAATCCATAGTTACATAATGGAGAAATGAAGGAGGAATGTTACATTACAGCGATACACAGTGTAACCATAGGTCAGAAAAACAAGAAGCAAAGTTAAAAAGATAAACATCCCAGTCTCTCTCTAAGGGCACTCAGCGGCAGAGGGCCTCCACGTGGTCTGAATGCTGGCCACTGCCTCTGCTCCCACACCAGAGCACTAACTGCACTCCCACACCGGGGCACTAATCCCCACTCTCACACCGGGGCACTAACACCTACTCCCACACGTGCACAAACCCTAACTTCCACACCGGGCTCAAACCCCCACTCCCACACCGGGCACTAACCCACACTCCCATACTGGGGCACTAATCCCCACTCTCACACCGGGGCACTAACGCCCACTCCCACACCGGGCAAAATCCC
The DNA here is from genome assembly GCF_037043375.1 of Chiloscyllium plagiosum. Taxonomy (NCBI): domain Eukaryota; kingdom Metazoa; phylum Chordata; class Chondrichthyes; order Orectolobiformes; family Hemiscylliidae; genus Chiloscyllium; species Chiloscyllium plagiosum. Next base: position 27,480,726 of record NW_028270146.1, read on the forward strand.
CACTCCCACACCGGGCATAAACCCCCACTCTCATACCGGGGGACTAACGCCCACTCTCACACCGGGGCACTAACACCCACTCCCACTCCGGGCACAAACCCCCACTCCCACACCAGGGCACTAACCCCCACTCGCACACCGGGGCACTAACCCCCACTCAGACACCGGACACTAACTCCCAATCCCGCACCAGGGCAATAGCCCCCACTCTCGCACCGGGGCACTAATCCCCACTCCCACACAGTGGCACTAAACCCCACTCCCACACCGGGCACTTACCCACACTCACACACCGGGGCATTAACCCCTACTCCCACACTGGGGCACTAACCACCATTTCTACAGAAGGCCACTAACCCCCACTCCCACAGCAGGGCATTAACCTCCACTCCCGCACTGGGGCACTAACCCCCATTCCCATACCAGGGCACTAACCCCCACTCACACACCAGGGACCTAACCCCCACTCCCACACCGGGCACAAACCCCCACTCCCACACGGGGGCACTAACCCCCACTCCCACACGGGGGCACTAACCCCCACTCCCACACCGGGGCACTAACCCCCATTCCCACACCAGGGCACTAACCCCCACTCCCGCACAGGGGCACTAACCCCCATTCCCACACTGGGGTACTATCCCCCACTCCCACACTGGGGCACTATCCCCCACTCCCACACTGGGGCACTAACGCCCACTCCCACACTGGGGCACAAACCCCCACTCCCACACCAGGCATAAACCCCCACTCTCACACCGGGGGACTAACGCCCACTCCCACACCGGGCACTAACCCCCACTCCCACACGGGGGTACTAACCCCCATTCCCGGACTGGGGCACTAACCCCTACTCCCACACTGGGCCACTATCCCCCCACTCCCGCACCGGGACACTAACACCCACTCCCATACTGGGGCACTAACCGCCACTCCAACACTGGGACACTTTCCCCCACTCCTGCACTGGGGCACTGACCCCCACCCCCACACTGGGGCACTAACACCCACTCTCATACTGGGGCACTATCCCCCACTCCCGAACCGGGGGAATAAACCCCACTCCTAAAGCGGGGCACTAACCCCCATTCCCACACCAGGGCACTAACCCCCACTCCCGCACAGGGGCACTAACCCCTATTCCCACACTTGGGCACTAACCCCCACTCCCGCACCAGCGCACTACCCCCCACTCTCACACTGGGGCACTATACCTTCCCGCCTGCACAGCGACTCTAACACCCACTCCCATACTGGGGCACGAACCGCCACTCCCACACTGGGGCACTATCCCCCACTCCCACACTGGGGCACTATCCCCCACTCCCACACTGGGGCACTAACGCCCACTCCCACACTGGGGCACAAACCCCCACTCCCACACCAGGCATAAACCCCCACTCTCACACCGGGGGACTAACGCCCACTCCCACACCGGGGCACTAATGCCCACTCCCACACGGGGGTACTAACCCCCATTCCCGGACTGGGGTACTAACCCCTACTCCCACACTGGGGCACTATCCCCCCACTCCCGCACCGGGACACTAACACCCACTCCCATACTGGGGCACTAACCGCCACTCCCACACTGGGGCACTTTCCCCCACTCCTGCACTGGGGCACTGACCCCCACCCCCACACTGGGGCACTAACACCCACTCTCATACTGGGGCACTATCCCCCACTCCCGAACCGGGGGAATAAACCCCACTCCTAAAGCGGGGCACTAACCCCCACTCCCAAAGTGGGCACTAACCCCCACACCGGCACTAACCCCGACTCTCACACCGGGGCAATAACCCTCACTCCCACACCGGGCACTAACTCCCAATCCCGCACCTAGGCACTAACCCCCACTCCCATACTGGGGCACTAACCGCCACTCCCACACTGGGGCACTAACCCCCACCCCCACACTGGGGCACTAACCCCCACACTCACAAAGGGGCACTAACACCCACTCTCAGACGGGGGCACTAACCCCCACTCCCGCACTGGGGCACTAACCCCCACCCCCACACTGGGGCACTATCCCCCACTCGCGCACCGGGGGAATAAACCCCACTCCCACACCGGAGCACTAACCCCCACTCCTAAAGTGGGGCACTAACCCCCACTCCCAAAGCGGGCACTAACCCCCACTCCCCCAAGGTGGCACTAACCCCCACTCTCATACCGGGGCAATAACCCTCACTCCCACACCGGGCACTAACTCCCAATCCCGCACCAAGGCACTAACCCCCACTCCCATACCGTGGCAGTAGCCCCCACTCCCGCACCGGTGCACTAATCCCCACTCCCACACAGTGGCACCATACCCCACTTGCACCCCGGGGCACTAACCTCCACTCGCACACCGGGGCACTAAATCCCACTCCCACACCGGGGCATTTACCTCCACTCCAACCGGGGCACTAACCCCTACTCCCACACCAAGGCATTTACCCCCACTCCTACCGGGGCTCTAACCCCCAATCCCAAAGCAGGGCATTAAATCCCACTCCCGCACTGGGGCACTAACCCCCACTCACACACCAAGGCCCTAACCCCCACTCCTACACAGGGGCACTAAACCCCACTCCCACACCTGGGCACTAACCCCCATTCCCACACCAGGGCACTAACCCCCACTCCCACACCGGGGCACTAACCCCCACTCCCACACCGGGGCACTAATCCCCACTCCCACAACGGGACACAAAGCCCTATTCCCACACTTGGGCGCTACCCCCACTCCCGCACCAGGGCACTACCCCCCACTCTCACACTAGGGCACTATCACCCCACTCCCGCACCGGGAGACTAACACCAACTCCCATACTGGGGCACTAACCCCCACTCCCGAACCGGGGGAATAAACCCCACTCCTAAAGTGGGGCACTAACCCCCACTCCCAAAGTGGGCACTAACCCCCACACCGGCACTAACCCCGACTCTCACACCGGGGCAATAACCCTCACTCCCACACCGGGCACTAACTCCCAATCCGCACCTAGGCACTAACCCCCACTCCCATACCGTGGCAGTAGCCCCCACTCCCGCACCGGGGCATTAATCCCCACTCCCACACAGTGGCACCATACCCCACTTGCACGTCGGGACACTAACCTTCACTCGTACACCAGGGCACTAAACCCCACTCCCACACCGGGGCATTTACCTCCACTCCAAACGGAGCACTAACCCCCACTCCCACACCAAGGCATTTACACCCACTCCAACCGGGGCTCTAACCCCCACTCCCACAGCAGGGCATTAGCCCCCACTCCCGCACTGGGGCACTAACCCCCACTCCCACACCAAGGCCCTAACCCCCACTCCCACACCTGGGCACTAAACCCCACTCCCACACCTGGGCACTAAACCCCACTCCCACACCGGGACTCTAAACCCCACTCCCACAGCAGGGCACTAACCCCCACTCCCACAGTGGGGCATTAACCCCCACTCCCGCACAGGGGCACTAACCCCCATTCCCACACCAGGGCACTAACACCCACTCCCACAGCAGGGCACTAACCCCCACTCCCACACCGGGCCACTAACCCCTACTCTTACACCGGGGCACTAATACCCACTCCCACACCGGGAAACTAAGCCCTATTCCCACACTTGGGCACTAACCCGCACGAGCGCACTACCCCCCACTTTCACAGGGGGGCACTAACTCCCACTCCCATACCGTGGCAGTAGCACCCACTCCCGCACCGGGGCATTAATCCCCACTCCCACACAGTGGCACCATACCCCACTTGCACGGCGGGGCACTAACCTCCACTCTCACACCGGGGCACTAACCCCCACTCCCACACGGGGGCACTAACCCCCACTCTCACACGGGGGCACTAACCCCCTCTCCCACACCGGGACACTAAGCCCTATTCCCACACTTGGGCACTAACACCCACTCTCGCACCGGGGGAATAAACCCCACTCCCACACTGGGGCACTAATCCCCACTCCTAAAGCGGGGCACTAACCCCCACTCCCAAAGCGGGCACTAACCCCCACTCCCCCACGGTGGCACTAACCCCCACTCTCACACCGGGGAAATAACCCTCACTCCCACACCGGGCACTAACTCCCAATCCCGCACCTAGGCACTAACCCCCACTTCCATACCGTGGCAGTAGCCCCCACTCCCGCACCGGGGCACTAATCCCCACTCCCACACAGTGGCACCATACCCCACTTGTACGCCGGGGCACTAACCTCCACTCTCACACCGGGGCACTAACCCCCACTCTCACACGGGGGCACTAACCCCCACTCCTACACCGGGGCACTCATCCCCACTCTCACACCGGGACACTAAGGCCTATTCCCACACATGGGCACTAACTCCCACTCCCGCACCAGCGCACTACCCCCCACTCTCACACTGGGACCCTATCACCCCACTCCTGCACTGGGGCACTAACACCCACTCCCACACGGCGGCACTACCCCCCACTCTCACACTGGGGCACTATCACCCCACTCCCGCACCGGGAGACTAACACCCACACCCATACTGGGGCACTAACCCCCACTCCCACACTGGGGCACTATCCCCCATCCCCACACTGGGGCACTAACCCCCATCCCCACACTGGGACACTAACCCCCACTCTCACAAAGGGGCACTAACACCCACTCTCAGACGGGGGCACTAACCCCCACTCCCGCACTGGGGCACTAACCTCCACCCCCACACTGGGGCACTATCCCCCACTCCCGCACCGGGGGAATAAACCCCACTCCCACACTGGAGCACTAACCCCCACTCCTAAAGCGGGGCACTAACCCCCAATCCCAAAGCGGGCACTAACCCCCACTCCCACACGGTGGCACTAACCCCCACTCTCATACTGGGGCAATAACCCTCACTCCCACAGCGGGCACTAGATACCAATCCCGCACCTAGGCACTAACCCCCACTCCCATACCGTGGCAGTAGCCCCCACTCGCGCACCGGTGCACTAATCCCCACTCCCACACAGTGGCACCATACCCCACTTGCACCCCGGGGCACTAACCCCCACTCCCGCACCGGGGCACTAATCCCCACTCCCACACAGTGGCACTAAACCCCACTTGCACCCCGGGGCACTAACCTCCACTCGCACACCGGGGCACTAAATCCCACTCCCACACCGGGGCATTTACCTCCACTCCAACCGGGGCACTAACCCCTACTCCCACACCAAGGCATTTACCCCCACTCCTACCGGGGCTCTAACCCCCAATCCCAAAGCAGGGCATTAAATCCCACTCCCGCACTGGGGCACTAACCCCCACTCACACACCAAGGCCCTAACCCCCACTCCTACACAGGGGCACTAAACCCCACTCCCACACCTGGGCACTAAACCCCACTCCCACAGCAGGGCACTAACCCCCACTCCCACACCGGGGCACTAACCCCCACTCCCACTCCGGGGCACTAACCCCCACTCCCACACCTGGGCACGAACCCCCATTCCCACACCAGGGCACTAACCCCCACTCCCACACCGGGGCACTAACCCCCACTCCCACACCGGGGCACTAATCCCCACTCCCACAACGGGACACTAAGCCCTATTCCCACCCTTGGGCACTAACCCCCACTCCCGCACCAGGCACTAGCCCCCACTCTCACACTAGGGCACTATCACCCCACTCCCGCACCGGGAGACGAACACCAACTCCCATACTGGGGCACTAACCGCCACTCCCACACTGGGGCACTACCCCCCACTCCCGCACTGGGGCACTACCCCCCACTCCCGCACTGGGGCACTAACCCCAACTCCCACACTGGGGCACTCTGCCCCACTCCTGCACTGGGGCACTAACCCCCACCCCCACACTGGGGCACTATCACCCCACTCCCGCACCGGGAGACTAACACCCACAGCCATACTGGGGCACTAACCCCCACTCCCACACTGGGGCACTATCCCCCACTCCCACACTGGGGCACTAACCCCCACCCCCACACTGGGGCACTAACCCCCACTCTCACAAAGGGGCACTAACACCCACTCTCAGACGGGGGCACTAACCCCCACTCCCGCACTGGGGCACTAACCCCCACCCCCACACTGGGGCACTATCCCCCACTCCCACACCGGGGGAATAAACCCCACTCCCACACCGGGGCACTAACCCCCACTCCTAAAGCGGGGCACTAACCCCCACTCCCAAAGCGGGCACTAACCCCCACTCCCCCACGGTGGCACTAACCCCCACTCTCACACCGGGGCAATAATCCTCACTCCCACACCGGGCACTAACTCCCACTCCCGCACCTAGGCACTAACCCCCACTCCCATACCGTGGCAGTAGTCCCCACTCCCGCACCGAGGCATTAATCTCCACTCCCACACAGTGGCACCATACCCCACTTGCACGCCGGGGCACTAACCTCCACTCTCACACCGGGGCACTAACCCCCAATTCCACACAGGGGCACTAACCCCCACTCTCACACGGGGGCACTAACCCCCACTCCCACACCGGGGCACTAATCCCCACTCCCACACCGGGACACTAAGCCCTATTCCCACCCTTGGGCACTAACCCCCACTCCCGCACCAGGCACTAGCCCCCACTCTCGCACCGGGGGAATAACCCTCACTCCCACACCGGGCACTAACTCCCAATCCCGCACCTAGGCACTAACCCCCACTCCCATACCGTGGCAGTAGCCCCCACTCCCACACAGTGGCACTAAACCCCACTTGCACCCCGGGGCACTAAACCCCACTCCCACATCTGGGCACTAACCCCCATTCCCACACCAGGGCACTAACCCCCACTCCCACAGCAGGGCACTAACCCCCACTCCCAGACCGGGGCACTAACCCCTACTCTCACACTGGGGCACTAACCCCCACTCCCACACGGGGGCACTAACTCCCACTCCCACACCGGGACACTAAGCCCTATTCCCACACTTGGGCACTAACCCCCACTCCCGCACCAGCACACTACCCCCCACTCTTACACTGGGGCACTATCCCCCCACTCCCGCACCGGGACACTAACACCCACTCCCATACTGGGGAACTAACCGCCATTCCCACACTGGGGCACTTTCCCCCACTCCTGCACTGGGGCACTGACCCCCACCCCCACACTGGGGCACTAACACCCACACCCATACTGGGGCACTATCCCCCACTCCCACACCGGGGGAATAAACCCCACTCCTAAAGCGGGGCACTGACCCCCACTCCCAAAGTGGGCACTAACCCCCACTCCGGCACCTAGGCACTAACCCCCACTCCCATACCGTGGCAGTAGCGCCCATTCCCGCACCGGGGCATTAATCCCCACTCCCACACAGTGGCACCATACCCCACTTGTACCCCGGGGCACTAACCTCCACTCTCACACCAGGGCACTAACCCCCACTCCCACACCGGGGCACTAACCCCCACTCTCACACGGGGGCACTAATCCCCACTCCCACACCGGGACACTAAGCCCTATTCCCACACTTGGGCACTAACCCCCACTCCCACACCAGGCACTAGCCCCCACTCTCGCACCGGGGGAATAAACCCCACTCCCACACTGGGGCACTAACCCCCACTCCTAAAGCGGGGCACTAACCCCCACTCCCAAAGCGAGCACTAACCCCCACTCCCCCACGGTGGCACTAACTCCCACTCTCACACCGGGGCAATAACCCTCACTCCCACACCGGGCACTAACTCCAAATCCCGCACCTAGGCACTAACCCCCACTCCCATACTGTGGCAGTAGCCCCCACTCCCGCACCGGGGCACTAATCCCCACTCCCACACAGTGGCACCATACCCCACTTGCATGACGGGGCACTAACCTCCACTCTCACACCGGGGCACTAACCTCCACTCCCACACGGGGGCACTAACCCCCACTCCCACACGGGGGCACTAACCTCCACTCCCACACTCGGGCACTAATCCCCACTCCCACACCGGGACACTGAGCCCTATTCCCACACTTGGGCACTAACCCCCACTCCAGCACCAGCGCACTACCCCCCACTCTCACACTGGGGCACTATCACCCCACTCCCGCACCGGGAGACTAACACCCACAGCCATACTGGGGCACTAACCCCCACTCCCACACTGGGGCACTATCCCCCACTCCCACACTGGGGCACTAACCCCCACCCCCACACTGGGGCACTAACCCCCACTCTCACAAAGGGGCACTAACACCCACTCTCAGACGGGGGCACTAACCCCCACTCCCGCACTGGGGCACTAACCCCCACCCCCACACTGGGGCACTATCCCCCACTCCCACACCGGGGGAATAAACCCCACTCCCACACCGGGGCACTAACCCCCACTCCTAAAGCGGGGCACTAACCCCCACTCCCAAAGCGGGCACTAACCCCCACTCCCCCACGGTGGCACTAACCCCCACTCTCACACCGGGGCAATAATCCTCACTCCCACACCGGGCACTAACTCCCACTCCCGCACCTAGGCACTAACCCCCACTCCCATACCGTGGCAGTAGTCCCCACTCCCGCACCGAGGCATTAATCTGCACTCCCACACAGTGGCACCATACCCCACTTGCACGCCGGGGCACTAACCTCCACTCTCACACCGGGGCACTAACCCCCAATTCCACACAGGGGCACTAACCCCCACTCTCACACGGGGGCACTAACCCCCACTCCCACACCGGGGCACTAATCCCCACTCCCACACCGGGACACTAAGCCCTATTCCCACCCTTGGGCACTAACCCCCACTCCCGCACCAGGCACTAGCCCCCACTCTCGCACCGGGGGAATAAACCCCACTCCCACACTGGGGCACTAACCCCCACTCCTAAAGCAGGACACTAACCCCCACTCCCAAAGCGAGCACTAACCCCCACTCCCCCACGGTGGCACTAACCCCCACTCTCACACCGGGGCAATAACCCTCACTCCCACACCGGGCACTAACTCCAAATCCCGCACCTAGGCACTAACCCCCACTCCCATACCGTGGCAGTAGCCTCCACTCCCGCACCGGGGCACTAATCCCCACTCCCACACAGTGGCACCATACCCCACTTGCACGCCGGGGCACTAACCTCCACTCTCACGCCGGGGCACTAACCTCCACTCTCACACCGGGGCACTAACCCCCACTCCCACACGGGGGCACTAACCCCCACTCCCACACGGGGGCACTAACCCCCACTCCCACACTTGGGCACTAACCCCCACTCCCGCACCGGGAGACTAACATCCACACCCATACTGGGGCACTAACCCCCACTCCCACACTGGGGCACTATCCCCCACTCCCACACTGGGGCACTAACCCCCACCCCCACACTGGGGCACTAACCCCCACTCCCACACTGGGGCACTATCCCCCACTCCCACACTGGGGCACTAACCCCCACCCCCACACTGGGGCACTAACCCCCACTCTCACAAAGGGGCACTAACACCCACTCTCAGACGGGGGCACTAACCCCCACTCCCGCACTGGGACACTAACCCCCACCCCCACACTGGGGCACTATCCCCCATTCCCGCAGCGGGGGAAAACCCCCCCCCCCACACCGGGGCACTAACCCCCACTCATAAAGCGGGGCAATAACCCCCACTCCCCCACGGTGGCACTAACCCCCACTCTCATACCGGGGCAATAACCCTCACTCCCACACCGGGCACTAACTCCCAATCCCGCACCTAGGCACTAACCCCCACTCCCATACCGTGGCAGTAGCCCCCACTCCCGCACCGGGGCACTAATCCCCACTCCCACACAGTGGCACTAAACCCCACTTGCACCCCGGGGCACTAACCTCCACTCGCACACCGGGGCACTAAATCCCACTCCCACACCGGGGCATTTACCTCCACTCCAACCGGGGCACTAACCCCTACTCCCACACCAAGGCATTTACCCCCACTCCTACTGGGGCTCAAACCCCCAATTCCACAGCAGGGCATTAACCCGCACTCCCGCACTGGGGCACTAACCCCCACTCACACACCAAGGCCCTAACCCCCACTCCTACACAGGGGCACTAAACCCCACTCCCACACATGGGCACTAAACCCCACTCCCACACCTGGGCCCTAAACCCCACTCCCACACCTGGGCACTAACCCCCATTCCCACACCAGGGCACTAACCCCCACTCCCACAGCAGGGCACCAACCCCCACTCCCACACCGGGGCACTAACCCCTACTCTTACACTGGGGCACTAACCCCCACTCCCACACGGGGGCACTTACTCCCACTCCCACACCGGGACACTAAGCCCTATTCCCACACTTGGGCACTAACCCCCACTCCCGCACCAGCACACTACCCCGCACTCTTACACTGGGGCACTATCCCCCCACTCCCGCACCGGGACACTAACACCCACTCCCATACTGGGGCACTAACCGCCACTCCCACACTGGGGCACTTTCTCCCACTCCTGCACTGGGGCACTGACCCCCAACCCCACACTGGGGCACTAACACCCACTCTCATACTGCGGCACTATCCCCCACTCCCGCACCGGGGGATTAAACCCCACTCCTAAAGCGGGGCACTAACCCCCACTCCCAAAGTGGGCACTAACCCCCACACCGGCACTAACCCCCACTCTCACACCGGGGCAATAACACTCACTCCCACACCGGGCACTAACTCCCAATCCCGCACCTAGGCACTAACCCCCACTCCCATACCGTGGCAGTAGCCCCCACTCCCATACCGTGGCACTAACCTCCACTCCAACCGGGCACTAACCCCTACTCCCACACCAAGGCATTTACCCCCACTCCTACCGGGGCTCTAACCCCCAATCCCACAGCAGGGCATTGACCCACACTCCCGCACTGGGGCACTAACCCCCACTCACACACCAAGGCCTTAACCGCCACTCCTACACAGGGGCACTAAACCCAACTCCCACACCTGGGCACTAAACCCCACTCCCACACCTGGGCACTAAACCCCACTCCCACACCAGGGCACTAACCCCCATTCCCACACCAGGGCACTAACCCCCACTCCCACAGCAGGGCACTAACCCCCACTCCCACACCGGGGCAGTAACCCCGACTCTCACACTGGGGCACTAACCCCCACTCCCACACGGGGGCACTAACTCCCACTCCCACACCGGGACACTACCCCCCACTCTTACACTGGGGCACTATCCCCCCACTCCCGCACCGGGACACTAACACCCACTCCCATACTGGGGCACTAACCACCACTCCCACACTGGGGCACTTTCCCTGACTCTTGCACTGGGGCACTAACACCCACTCTCATACTGGGGCACTATCCCCCACTCCCGCACCGGGGGAATAAACCCCATTCCTAACGCGGGGCACTAACCCCCACTCCCAAAGTGGGCACTAACCCCCACACCGGCACTAACCCCGACTCTCACACCGGGGCAATAACCCTCACTCCCACACCGGGCACTAACTCCCAATCCCGCACCTAGGCACTAAACCCCACTCCCATACCGTGGCAGTAGCCCCCACCCCCGCACTGGGGCATTAATCCCCACTCCCACACAGTTGCACCATACCCCACTTGCACGCCGGGGCACTAACCTTCACTCTCACACCAGGGCACTAAACCCCACTCCCACACCGGGGCATTTACCTCCACTCCAACCGGGGCACTAACCCCCACTCCCACACCAAGGCATTTACCCCCACTCCTAAAGCGGGGCTCTAACCCCCACTCCGACAGCAGGACATTAACCCCCACTCCCACACTGGGGCACTAACCCCCACTCACACACCAAGGCCCTAACCCCCACTCCCACACAGGGGCACTAAACCCCACTCCCACACCTGGGCACTAACCCCCACTCCCACAGCAGGGCACTAACCCCCACTCCCACACAGGGGCACTAACCCCTACTCTTACACCGGGGCACTAAACCCCACTCCCACACCGGGACACTAAGCCCTATTCCCACACTTGGGCACTAACCCCCACTCCCACACCAGCGCACTACACCCCACTCTCACACTGGAACACTATCCCACCACTCCCTCACCGCGACTCTAACACCCACACCCACACTGGGGCACTAACTGCCACTCCCACACTGGGGCACTAACACCCACTCCCACACGGGGGAATTAACCCCCACTCTCACAAGGGGGCACTAACACCCACTCTCATACTGGGGCGCTAACCCCCACTCTCACACGGGTGTACTAACCCCCATTCCCGCACTGGAGCACTAACCCCCACTCTCACACCGGGGCAATAACCCTCACTCCCACACCGGGCACTAACTCCCAATCCCGCACCTAGGCACTAAACCCCACTTCCATACCGTGGCAGTAGCCCCCACTCCCGCACCGGGGCACTAATCCCCACTCCCACACAGTGGCACCATACCCCACTTGCACCCCGGGGCACGAACCTCCACTCGCACACCGGGGCACTAACCCCCACTCCCACACGGGGGCACTAACCCCACTCTCACACGGGGGCACTAACCCCCACTCCCACACCGGGGCACTAATCCCCACTCCCACACCGGGACACTAAGCCCTATTCCCACACTTGGGCACTACACCCCACTCCCGCACCAGCGCACTACCCCCCACTCTCACACTGGGGCACTATCACCCCACTCCCGCACCGGGAGACTAACACCCACACCCATACTGGGGCACTAACCCCCACTCCCACACTGGGGCACTATCCCCCACTCCCGCACTGGGGCACTAACCCCCACCCCCACACTGGGGCACTAACACCCACTCCCATACGGCGGCACTAACCCCCCATTCTCACAAAGGGGCACTAACATCCACTCTCACATGGGGGCATTAACCCCCACTCCCGCACTGGGGCACTAACCCCCACCGCCACACTGGGGCACTATCCCCCACTCCCGCACCGGGGGAAGAAACACCACTCCCACACCGGGGCACTAACCCCCACTCCTAAAGCGGGGCACTAACCCCCACTCCTAAAGCGGGGCACTAACCCCCACTCCCAAAGCGGGCACTAACCCCCATTCCCCCACGGTGACACTAACCCCCACTCTCATACCGGGGCAATAACCCTCACTCCCACACCGGGCACTAACTCCCAATCCCGCACCTAGGCACTAACCCCCACTCCCATACCGTGGCAGTAGCCCCCACTCCCGCACCGGGGCACTAATCCCCACCCCCACACAGTGGCACTAAACCCCACTTGCACCCCGGGGCACTAACCTCCACTTGCACACGAGGGCACTAACCACCACTCCCACACCGGGGCATTTACCTCCACTCCAACCGGGGCACTAATCCCTACTCCCACACCAAGGCATTTACCCCCACTCCTACCGGTGCTCTAACCCCCAATCCCACAGCAGGGCATTAACCCCCACTCCCGCACTGGGGCACTAACCCCCACTCACACACCAAGGCCCTAACCCCCACTCCTACACAGGGGCACTAAACCCCACTCCCACACCTGGGCACTAAACCCCACTCCCACACCTGGGCACTAAACCCCACTCCCACATCTGGGCACTAACCCCCATTCCCACACCAGGGCACTAACCCCCACTCCCACAGCAGGGCACTAACCCCCACTCCCAGACCGGGGCACTAACCCCTACTCTCACACTGGGGCACTAACCCCTACTCTCACACTGGGGCACTAACCCCCACTCCCACACGGGGGCACTAACTCCCTCTCCCACACCGGGACACTAAGCCCTATTCCCACACTTGGGCACTAACCCCCACTCCCGCACCAACACACTACCCCCCACTCTTACACTGGGGCACTATCCCCCCACTCCCGCACCGGGACACTAACACCCACTCCCATACTGGGGCACTAACCGCCACTCCCACACTGGGGCACTTTCCCCCACTCCTGCACTGGGGCACTGACCCCCACCCCCACACTGGGGCACTAACACCCACACCCATACTGGGGCACTATCCTCCACTCCCGCACCGGGGGAATAAACCCCACTCCTAAAGCGGGGCACTGACCCCCACTCCCAAAGTGGGCACTAACCCCCACTCCGGCACCTAGGCACTAACCCCCACTCCCATACCGTGGCAGTAGCGCCCATTCCCGCACCGGGGCATTAATCCCCACTCCCACACAGTGGCACCATACCTCACTTGCACCCCGGGGCACTAACCTCCACTCTCATACCGGGGCACTAACCCCCACTCCCACACCGGGGCACTAACCCCCACTCTCACACGGGGGCACTGATCCCCACTCCCACACTGGGACACTAAGCCCTATTCCCACACTTGGGCACTAACACCCACTCCCGCACCAGGCACTAGCCCCCACTCTCGCACCGGGGGAATAAACCCCACTCCCACACTGGGGCACTAACCCCCACTCCTAAAGCGGGACACTAACCCCCACTCCCAAAGCGAGCACTAACCCCCACTCCCCCACGGTGGCACTAACCCCCACTCTCACACCGGGGCAATAACCCTCACTCCCACACCGGGGACTAACTCCAAATCCCGCACCGAGGCACTAACCCCCACTCCCATACTGTGGCAGTAGCCCCCACTCCCGCACCGGGGCACTAATCCCCACTCCCACATAGTGGCACCATACCCCACTTGCATGACGGGGCACTAACCTCCACTCCCACACGGGGGCACTAACCCCCACTCTCACACGGGGGCACTAACCCCCACTCCCACACTGGGGCACTAAACCCCACTCCCACACCGGGACACTAAGCCCTATTCCCACACTTGGGCACTAACCCCCACTCCCGCACCAGCACACTACCCCCCACTCTCACACTTGGGCACTATCACCCCACTCCCGCACTGGGAGACTAACACCCACACCCATACTGGGGCACTAACCCCCACTCCCACACTGGGGCACTACCCCCCACTCCCACACTGGGGCACTAACCCCCACCCCCACACTGGGGCACTAACCCCCACTCTCACAAAGGGGCACTAACACCCACTCTGAGACGGGGGCACTAACCCCCACTCCCGCACTGGGCACTAACCCCCACCCCCACACTGGGGCACTATCCCCCACTCCCGCACCGGGGGAATAAACCCCACTCCCACACCGGGGCACTAAACCCCACTCCTAATGCGGGGCACTAACCCCCACTCCCAAAGCGGGCACTAACCCCCACTCCCCCACGGTGGCACTAACCCCCACTCTCAGACCGGGGCAATAGCCCTCACTCCCACACCGGGCACTAACTCCCAATCCCGCACCTAGGCACTAACCCCCACTCCCATACCGTGGCAGTAGCCCCCACTCCCACACCGGGGCACTAATGCCCACTCCCACACAGTGGCACTAAACCCCACTTGCACCCCGGGGCACTAAACCCCACTCCCACATCTGGGCACTAACCCCCATTCCCACACCAGGGCACTAACCCCCACTCCCACAGCAGGGCACTAACCCCCACTCCCAGACCGGGGCACTAACCCCTACTCTCACACTGGGGCACTAACCCCCACTCCCACACGGGGGCACTAACTCCCACTCCCACACCGGGACACTAAGCCCTATTCCCACACTTGGGCACTAACTCCCACTCCCGCACCAGCACACTACCCCCCACTCTTACACTGGGGCACTATCCCCCCACTCCCGCACCGGGACACTAACACCCACTCCCATACTGGGGAACGAACCGCCACTCCCACACTGGGGCACTTTCCCCCACTCCTGCACTGGGGCACTGACCCCCACCCCCACACTGGGGCACTAACACCCACACCCATACTGGGGCACTATCGCCCACTCCCGCACCGGGGGAATAAACCCCACTCCTAAAGCGGGGCACTGACCCCCACTCCCAAAGTGGGCACTAACCCCCACTCCGGCACCTAGGCACTAACCCCCACTCCCAGACCGTGGCAGTAGCGCCCATTCCCGCACCGGGGCATTAATCCCCACTCCCACACAGTGGCACCATACCCCACTTGCATGACGGGGCACTAACCTCCACTCCCACACGGGGGCACTAACTCCCACTCTCACACGGGGGCACAAACCCCCACTCCCACACTGGGGCACTAATCCCCACTCCCACACCGGGACACTAAGCCCTATTCCCACACTTGGGCACTAACCCCCACTCCCGCACCAACACACTACCCCCCACTCTTACACTGGGGCACTATCCCCCCACTCCCGCACCGGGACACTAACACCCACTCCCATACTGGGGCACTAACCGCCACTCCCACACTGGGGCACTTTCCCCCACTCCTGCACTGGGGCACTGACCCCCACCCCCACACTGGGGCACTAACACCCACACCCATACTGGGGCACTATCCTCCACTCCCGCACCGGGGGAATAAACCCCACTCCTAAAGCGGGGCACTGACCCCCACTCCCAAAGTGGGCACTAACCCCCACTCCGGCACCTAGGCACTAACCCCCACTCCCATACCGTGGCAGTAGCGCCCATTCCCGCACCGGGGCATTAATCCCCACTCCCACACAGTGGCACCATACCTCACTTGCACCCCGGGGCACTAACCTCCACTCTCATACCGGGGCACTAACCCCCACTCCCACACCGGGGCACTAACCCCCACTCTCACACGGGGGCACTGATCCCCACTCCCACACTGGGACACTAAGCCCTATTCCCACACTTGGGCACTAACACCCACTCCCGCACCAGGCACTAGCCCCCACTCTCGCACCGGGGGAATAAACCCCACTCCCACACTGGGGCACTAACCCCCACTCCTAAAGCGGGACACTAACCCCCACTCCCAAAGCGAGCACTAACCCCCACTCCCCCACGGTGGCACTAACCCCCACTCTCACACCGGGGCAATAACCCTCACTCCCACACCGGGGACTAACTCCAAATCCCGCACCGAGGCACTAACCCCCACTCCCATACTGTGGCAGTAGCCCCCACTCCCGCACCGGGGCACTAATCCCCACTCCCACATAGTGGCACCATACCCCACTTGCATGACGGGGCACTAACCTCCACTCCCACACGGGGGCACTAACCCCCACTCTCACACGGGGGCACTAACCCCCACTCCCACACTGGGGCACTAAACCCCACTCCCACACCGGGACACTAAGCCCTATTCCCACACTTGGGCACTAACCCCCACTCCCGCACCAGCACACTACCCCCCACTCTCACACTTGGGCACTATCACCCCACTCCCGCACTGGGAGACTAACACCCACACCCATACTGGGGCACTAACCCCCACTCCCACACTGGGGCACTACCCCCCACTCCCACACTGGGGCACTAACCCCCACCCCCACACTGGGGCACTAACCCCCACTCTCACAAAGGGGCACTAACACCCACTCTGAGACGGGGGCACTAACCCCCACTCCCGCACTGGGCACTAACCCCCACCCCCACACTGGGGCACTATCCCCCACTCCCGCACCGGGGGAATAAACCCCACTCCCACACCGGGGCACTAAACCCCACTCCTAATGCGGGGCACTAACCCCCACTCCCAAAGCGGGCACTAACCCCCACTCCCCCACGGTGGCACTAACCCCCACTCTCAGACCGGGGCAATAGCCCTCACTCCCACACCGGGCACTAACTCCCAATCCCGCACCTAGGCACTAACCCCCACTCCCATACCGTGGCAGTAGCCCCCACTCCCACACCGGGGCACTAATCCCCACTCCCACACAGTGGCACTAAACCCCACTTGCACCCCGGGGCACTAAACCCCACTCCCACATCTGGGCACTAACCCCCATTCCCACACCAGGGCACTAACCCCCACTCCCACAGCAGGGCACTAACCCCCACTCCCAGACCGGGGCACTAACCCCTACTCTCACACTGGGGCACTAACCCCCACTCCCACACGGGGGCACTAACTCCCACTCCCACACCGGGACACTAAGCCCTATTCCCACACTTGGGCACTAACTCCCACTCCCGCACCAGCACACTACCCCCCACTCTTACACTGGGGCACTATCCCCCCACTCCCGCACCGGGACACTAACACCCACTCCCATACTGGGGAACGAACCGCCACTCCCACACTGGGGCACTTTCCCCCACTCCTGCACTGGGGCACTGACCCCCACCCCCACACTGGGGCACTAACACCCACACCCATACTGGGGCACTATCGCCCACTCCCGCACCGGGGGAATAAACCCCACTCCTAAAGCGGGGCACTGACCCCCACTCCCAAAGTGGGCACTAACCCCCACTCCGGCACCTAGGCACTAACCCCCACTCCCAGACCGTGGCAGTAGCGCCCATTCCCGCACCGGGGCATTAATCCCCACTCCCACACAGTGGCACCATACCCCACTTGCATGACGGGGCACTAACCTCCACTCCCACACGGGGGCACTAACCCCCACTCTCACACGGGGGCACTAACCCCCACTCCCACACTGGGGCACTAATCCCCACTCCCACACCGGGACACTAAGCCCTATTCCCACACTTGGGCACTAACCCCCACTCCAGCACCAGCGCACTACCCCCCACTCTCACACTGGGGCACTATCACCCCACTCCCGCACCGGGAGACTAACACCCACACCCATACTGCGGCACTAACCCCCACTCCCACACTGGGGCACTATCCCCCACTCCCACACTGGGGCACTAACCCCCACTCTCACAAAGGGGCACTAACACCCACTCTCAGACGGGGGCACTAACCCCCACTCCCGCACTGAGGCACTAACCCCCACCCCCACACTGGGGCACTATCCCCCACTCCCGCACCGGGGGAATAAACCCCACTCCCACACCGGGGCACTAACCCCCACTCCTAAAGCGGGGCACTAACCCCCATTCCCAAAGCGGGCACTAAACCCCACTCCCCCACGTTGGCACTAACCCCCACTCTCACACCGGGGCAATAATCCTCACTCCCAGACCGGGCACTAACTCCCAATCCCGCACCTAGGCACTAACCCCCACTCCCATACCTTGGCAGTAGCCCCCACTCCCACACCGGGGCACTAATCCCCACTCCCACACAGTGGCACTAAACCCCACTTGCACCCCGGGGCACTAACCTCCACTCGCACACCGGGGCACTAAATCCCACTCCCACACCGGGGCATATACCTCCACTCCAATCGGGGCACTAAACCCTACTCCCACACCAAGGCATTTACCCCCACTCCTACTGGGGCTCTAACCCCCAATCCCAAAACAGGGCATTAACCCGCACTCCCGCACTGGGGCACTAACCCCCACACACACCAAGTCCCTAACCCCCACTCCTACACAGGGGCACTAAACCCCACTCCCACACCTGGGCACTAAACCCCACTCCCACATCTGGGCACTAACCCCCATTCCCACACCAGGACACTAACCCCCACTCCCACACCGGGGCACTAACCCCTGCTCTCACACTGGGGCACTAACCCCCACTCCCACACGGGGGCACTAACCCCCACTCTCACGCGGGGGCACTAACCCCCACTCCCACACTGGGGCACGAATCCCCACTCCCATACCGGGACACTAAGCCCTATTCCCACACTTGGGCACTAACCCCCACTCCCGCACCAGCACACAACCCCCCACTCTCACACTGGGGCACTATCACCCCAATCCCGCACTGGGAGACTAACACCCACACCCATACTGGGGCACTAACCCCCAATCCCACACTGGGGCACTACCCCCCACTCCCACACTCGGGCACTAACCCCCACCCCCACACTGGGGCACTAACCCCCACTCTCACAAAGGGGCACTAACACCCACTCTCAGACGGGGGCACTAACCCCCACTCCCGCACTGGGGCACCACCCCCCACCCCCACACTGGGGCACTATCCCCCACTCCTGCACCGGGGGAATAAACCCCACTCCCACACCGGGGCACTAACCCCCACTCCTAAAGCGGGGCACTAACCCACACTCCCAAAGCGGGCACTAACCCCCACTCCCCCACTGTGGCACTAACCCCCACTCTCAGACCGGGGCAATAGCTCTCACTCCCACACCGGGCACTAACTCCCAATCCCGCACCTAGGCACTAACCCCCACTCCCATACCGTGGCAGTAGCCCCCACTCCCACACAGTGGCACTAAACCCCACTTGCACCCCGGGGCACTAAACCCCACTCCCACATCTGGGCACTAACCCCCATTCCCACACCAGGGCACTAACCCCCACTCCCACAGCAGGGCACTAACCCCCACTCCCAGACCGGGGCACTAACCCCTACTCTCACACTGGGGCACTAACCCCCACTCCCACACGGGGGCACTAACTCCCACTCCCACACCGGGACACTAAGCCCTATTCCCACACTTGGGCACTAACCCCCACTCCCGCACCAGCACACTACCCCCCACTCTTACACTGGGGCACTATCCCCCCACTCCCGCACCGGGACACTAACACCCACTCCCATACTGGGGAACTAACCGCCATTCCCACACTGGGGCACTTTCCCCCACTCCTGCACTGGGGCACTGACCCCCACCCCCACACTGGGGCACTAACACCCACACCCATACTGGGGCACTATCCCCCACTCCCACACCGGGGGAATAAACCCCACTCCTAAAGCGGGGCACTGACCCCCACTCCCAAAGTGGGCACTAACCCCCACTCCGGCACCTAGGCACTAACCCCCACTCCCATACCGTGGCAGTAGCGCCCATTCCCGCACCGGGGCATTAATCCCCACTCCCACACAGTGGCACCATACCCCACTTGTACCCCGGGGCACTAACCTCCACTCTCATACCGGGGCACTAACCCCCACTCCCACACCGGGGCACTAACCCCCACTCTCACACGGGGGCACTAATCCCCACTCCCACACCGGGACACTAAGCCCTATTCCCACACTTGGGCTCTAACCCCCACTCCCACACCAGGCACTAGCCCCCACTCTCGCACCGGGGGAATAAACCCCACTCCCACACTGGGGCACTAACCCCCACTCCTAAAGCGGGGCACTAACCCCCACTCCCAAAGCGAGCACTAACCCCCACTCCCCCACGGTGGCACTAACTCCCACTCTCACACCGGGGCAATAACCCTCACTCCCACACCGGGCACTAACTCCAAATCCCGCACCTAGGCACTAACCCCCACTCCCATACTGTGGCAGTAGCCCCCACTCCCGCACCGGGGCACTAATCCCCACTCCCACACAGTGGCACCATACCCCACTTGCATGACGGGGCACTAACCTCCACTCTCACACCGGGGCACTAACCTCCACTCCCACACGGGGGCACTAACCCCCACTCCCACACGGGGGCACTAACCTCCACTCCCACACTCGGGCACTAATCCCCACTCCCACACCGGGACACTGAGCCCTATTCCCACACTTGGGCACTAACCCCCACTCCAGCACCAGCGCACTACCCCCCACTCTCACACTGGGGCACTATCACCCCACTCCCGCACCGGGAGACTAACACCCACAGCCATACTGGGGCACTAACCCCCACTCCCACACTGGGGCACTATCCCCCACTCCCACACTGGGGCACTAACCCCCACCCCCACACTGGGGCACTAACCCCCACTCTCACAAAGGGGCACTAACACCCACTCTCAGACGGGGGCACTAACCCCCACTCCCGCACTGGGGCACTAACCCCCACCCCCACACTGGGGCACTATCCCCCACTCCCACACCGGGGGAATAAACCCCACTCCCACACCGGGGCACTAACCCCCACTCCTAAAGCGGGGCACTAACCCCCACTCCCAAAGCGTGCACTAATCCCACTCCCCCACGGTGGCACTAACCCCCACTCTCATACCGGGGCAATAATCCTCACTCCCACACCGGGCACTAACTCCCAATCCCGCACCTAGGCACTAACCCCCACTCCCACACCGGGGCACTAATCCCCACTCCCACACAGTGGCACTAAACCCCACTTGCACCCCGGGGCACTAACCTCCACTCGCACACCGGGGCACTAAATCCCACTCCCACACCGGGGCATTTACCTCCACTCCAACCGGGGCACTAACCCCTACTCCCACACCAAGGCATTTACCCCCACTCCTACCGGGGCTCTAAACCCCAATCCCACAACAGGGCATTAACCCGCACTCCCGCACTGGGGCACTAACCCCCACTCACACACCAAGGCCCTTACCCCCACTCCTACACAGGGGCACTAAACCCCACTCCCACACCTGGGCACTAAACCCCACTCCCACATCTGGGCACTAACCCCCATTCCCACACCAGGGCACTAACCCCCACTCCCACACCGGGGCACTAACCCCTGCTCTCACACTGGGGCACTAACCCCCACTCCCACACGGGGGCACTAACTTCCACTCCCACACCGGGACACTAAGCCCTATTCCCACACTTGGGCACTAACCCCCACTCCCGCACCAGCACTCTACCCCCCACTCTTACACTGGGGCACTATCCCCCCACTCCCGCACCGGGACACTAACACCCACTCCCATACTGGGGCACTAACCGCCACTCCCACACTGGGGCACTTTCCCCCACTCCTGCACTGGGGCACTGACCCCCACCCCCACACTGGGGCACTAACACCCACTCTCATACTGGGGCACTATCCCCCACTCCCGCACCGGGGGAATAAACCCCATTCCTAACGCGGGGCACTAACCCCCACTCCCAAAGTGGGCACTAACCCCCACACCGGCACTAACCCCGACTCTCACACCGGGGCAATAACCCTCACTCCCACACCGGGCACTAACTCCCAATCCCGCACCTAGGCACTAACCCCCACTCCCATACCGTGGCAGTAGCCCCCACTCCCGCACCGGGGCATTAATCCCCACTCCCACACAGTGGCACCATACCCCACTTGCACCCCGGGGCACTAACCTTCACTCTCACACCAGGGCACTAAACCCCACTCCCACACCGGGGCATTTACCTCCACTCCAACCGGGGCACTAACCCCCACTCCCACACAGTGGCACTAAACCCCACTTGCACCCCGGGGCACTAACCTCCACTCGCACACCGGGGCACTAAATCCCACTCCCACACCGGGGCATTTACCTCCACTCCAACCGGGGCACTAACCCCCACTCCCACACCAAGGCATTTACACCCACTCCTAAAGCGGGGCTCTAACCCCCACTCCCACAGCAGGGCATTAACCCACACTCCCGCACTGGGGCACTAACCCCCACACACACCAAGGCCCTAACCCCCACTCCCACACAAGGGCACTAAACCCCACTCCCATACCTGGGCACTAAACCCCACTCCCACACCGGGGCTCTAAATTCCCTCTCCCACAGCAGGGCACTAACCCCCACTCCCACAGCAGGGCATTAACCCCCACTCCCGCACAGGGCCACTAACCCCCATTTCCACACCAGGGCACTAACCCCCACTCCCACAGCAGGGCACTAACCCCCACGCCCACACCAGGGCACTAACCCCTACTCTTACACCGGGGCACTAACCCCCACTCCCGCACCAGTGCACTACCCCCCACTCTCACACTGGGGCACTATCCCCCCACTCCCGCACCACGACTCTAACACCCACTCCCATACTGGGGCACTAACTGCCACTCCCACGCTGGGGCACTATCCCCCACTCCCACACTGGGGCACTAACCCCCACCCCCACACTGGGGCACTAACACCCACTCCCACATGGGGGAACTAACCCCCACTCTCACAAGGGGGCACTAACACCCACTCTCATACTGGGGCGCTAACCCCCACTCTCACACGGGGGTACTAACCGCCATTCCCGCACTGGAGCACGAACCCCCACTCGCACACTGGGGCACTATCCCACACCCCCACACTGGGGCACAACCCCCCACTCAGAAAGCGGGCACTAACCCCCATTCCCCCACGGTGACACTAACCCCCACTCTCATACCGGGGCAATAACCCCCACTCCCGCACCGGGGGAATAAACCCCACTCCTAAAGAGGGGCACTGACCCCCACTCCGGCACCGAGGCACTAACCCCCACTCCCATACCGTGGCAGTAGCGCCCATTCCCGCACCGGGGCATTAATCCCCACTCCCACACAGTGGCACCATACCTCACTTGCACCCCGGGGCACTAACCTCCACTCTCATACCAGGGCACTAACCCCCACTCCCACACCGGGGCACTAACCCCCACTCTCACACGGGGGCACTAATCCCCACTCCCACACCGGGACACTAAGCCCTATTCCCACACTTGGGCACTAACCCCCACTCCCGCACCAGGCACTAGCCCCCACTCTCGCACCGGGGGAATAAACCCCACTCCCACACTGGGGCACTAACCCCCACTCCTAAAGCGGGACACTAACCCCCACTCCCAAAGCGAGCACTAACCCCCACTCCCCCACGGTGGCACTAACCCCCACTCTCACACCGGGGCAATAACCCTCACTCCCACACCGGGGACTAACTCCAAATCCCGCACCGAGGCACTAACCCCCACTCCCATACTGTGGCAGTAGCCCCCACTCCCGCACCGGGGCACTAATCCCCACTCCCACATAGTGGCACCATACCCCACTTGCATGACGGGGCACTAACCTCCACTCCCACACGGGGGCACTAACCCCCACTCTCACACGGGGGCACTAACCCCCACTCCCATACTGGGGCACTAAACCCCACTCCCACACCGGGACACTAAGCCCTATTCCCACACTTGGGCACTAACCCCCACTCCCGCACCAGCACACTACCCCCCACTCTCACACTGGGGCACTATCACCCACTCCCGCACCGGGAGACTAACACCCACACCCATACTGGGGCACTAACCCCCACTCCCACACTGGGGCACTACCCCCCACTCCCACACTGGGGCACTAACCCCCACCCCCACACTGGGGCACTAACCCCCACTCTCACAAAGGGGCACTAACACCCACTTTCAGACGGGGGCACTAACCCCCACTCCCGCACTGGGGCACTAACCCCCACCCCCACACTGGGGCACTTTCCCCCACTCCCGCACCGGGGGAATAAACCCCACTCCCACACGGGGGCACTAAACCCCACTCCTAATGCGGGGCACTAACCCCCATTCTCAAAGCGGGCACTAAACCCCACTCCCCCACGGTGGCACTAACCCCCACTCTCACACCGGGGCAATAATCCTCACTCCCACACCGGGGCACTAACTCCCAATCCCGCACCTAGGCACTAACCCCCACTCCCATACCTTGGCAGTAGCCCCCACTCCCACACCGGGGCACTAATCCCCACTCCCACACAGTGGCACTAAACCCCACTTGCACCCCGGGGCACTAACCTCCACTCGCACACCGGGGCATATACCTCCACTCCAACCGGGGCACTAACCCCTACTCCCACACCAAGGCATTTACCCCCACTCCTACTGGGGCTCTAACCCCCAATCCCACAGCAGGGCATTGACCCACACTCCCGCACTGGGGCACTAACCCCCACTCACACACCAAGTCCCTAACCCCCACTCCTACACAGGGGCACTAAACCCCACTCCCACACCTGGGCACTAAACCCCACTCCCACATCTGGGCACTAACCCCCATTCCCACACCAGGACACTAACCCCCACTCCCACACCGGGGCACTAACCCCTGTTCTCACACTGGGGCACTAACCCCCACTCCCACACGGGGGCACTAACCCCCACTCTCACACGGGGGCACTAACCCGAACTCCCACACTGGGGCACGAATCCCCACTCCCATACCGGGACACCACGCCCTATTCCCACACTGGGGCACTATCACCCCACTCCCGCACTGGGAGACTAACACCCACACCCATACTGGGGCACTAACCCCCACTCCCACACTGGGGCACTACCCCCACTCCCACACTGGGGCACTAACCCCCACCCCCACACTGGGGCACTAACCCCCACTCTCACAAAGGGGCACTAACACCCACTCTCAGACGGGGGCACTAACCCCCACTCCCGCACTGGGGCACCACCCCCCACCCCCACACTGGGGCACTATCCCCCACTCCTGCACCGGGGGAATAAACCCCACTCCCACACCGGGCACTAACCCCCACTCCTAAAGCGGGGCACTAACCCCCACTCCCAAAGCGGGCACTAACCCCCACTCCCCCACTGTGGCACTAACCCCCACTCCCATACCGTGGCAGTAGCCCCCACTCCCACACCGGGGCACTAATCCCCACTCCCACACAGTGGCACTAAACCCCACTTGCACCCGGGGCACTAAACCCCACTCCCACATCTGGGCACTAACCCCCATTCCCACACCAGGGCACTAACCCCCACTCCCACAGCAGGGCACTAACCCCCACTCCCAGACCGGGGCACTAACCCCTACTCTCACACTGGGGCACTAACCCCCACTCCCACACGGGGGCACTAACTCCCACTCCCACACCGGGACACTAAGCCCTATTCCCACACTTGGGCACTAACCCCCACTCCCGCACCAGCACACTACCCCCCACTCTTACACTGGGGCACTATCCCCCCACTCCCGCACCGGGACACTAACACCCACTCCCATACTGGGGAACTAACCGCCATTCCCACACTGGGGCACTTTCCCCCACTCCTGCACTGGGGCACTGACCCCCACCCCCACACTGGGGCACTAACACCCACACCCATACTGGGGCACTATCCCCCACTCCCGCACCGGGGGAATAAACCCCACTCCTAAAGCGGGGCACTGACCCCCACTCCCAAAGTGGGCACTAACCCCCACTCCGGCACCTAGGCACTAACCCCCACTCCCATACCGTGGCAGTAGCGCCCATTCCCGCACCGGGGCATTAATCCCCACTCCCACACAGTGGCACCATACCCCACTTGTACCCCGGGGCACTAACCTCCACTCTCATACCGGGGCACTAACCCCCACTCCCACACCGGGGCACTAACCCCCACTCTCCCACGGGGGCACTAATCCCCACTCCCACACCGGGACACTAAGCCCTATTCCCACACTTGGGCACTAACCCCCACTCCCACACCAGGCACTAGCCCCCACTCTCGCACCGGGGGAATAAACCCCACTCCCACACTGGGGCACTAACCCCCACTCCCAAAGCGAGCACTAACCCCCACTCCCCCACGGTGGCACTAACCCCCATTCTCACACCGGGGCAATAACCCTCACTCCCACACCGGGCACTAACTCCAAATCCCGCACCTAGGCACTAACCCCCACTCCCATACTGTGGCAGTAGCCCCCACTCCCGCACCGGGGCACTAATCCCCACTCCCACACAGTGGCACCATACCCCACTTGCATGACGGGGCACTAACCTCCACTCTCACACCGGGGCACTAACCTCCACTCCCACACGGGGGCACTAACCCCCACTCCCACACAGGGGCACTAACCTCCACTCCCACACTTGGGCACTCATCCCCACTCCCACACCGGGACACTAAGCCCTATTCCCACACTTGGGCACTAACCCCCACTCCAGCACCAGCACACTACCCCCACTCTCACACTGGGGCACTATCACCCCACTCCTGCACCGGGAGACTAACACCCACACCCATACTGGGGCACTAACCCCCACTCCCACACTGGGGCACTATCCCCCACTCCCACACTGGGGCACTAACCCCCACCCCCACACTGGGGCACTAACCCCCACTCTCACAAAGGGGCACTAACACCCACTCTCAGACGGGGGCACTAACCCCCACTCCCGCACTGGGGCACTAACCCCCACCCCCACACTGGGGCACTATCCCCCACTCCCACACCGGGGGAATAAACCCCACTCCCACACCGGGGCACTAACCCCCACTCCTAAAGCGGGGCACTAACCCCCACTCCCAAAGCGTGCACTAACCCCCACTCCCCCACGGTGGCACTAACCCCCACTCTCACACCGGGGCAATAATCCTCACTCCCACACCGGGCACTAACTCCCAATCCCGCACCTAGGCACTAACCCCCACTCCCACACCGGGGCACTAATCCCCACTCCCCCACAGTGGCACTAAACCCCACTTGCACCCCGGGGCACTAACCTCCACTCGCACACCGGGGCACTAAATCCCACTCCCACACCGGGGCATTTACCTCCACTCCAACCGGGGCACTAACCCCTACTCCCACACCAAGGCATTTACCCCCACTCCTACCGGGGCTCTAAACCCCAATCCCAAACAGGGCATTAACCCGCACTCCCGCACTGGGGCACTAACCCCCACTCACACACCAGGGCCCTTACCCCCACTCCTACACAGGGGCACTAAACCCCACTCCCACACCTGGGCACTAAACCCCACTCCCACATCTGGGCACTAACCCCCATTCCCACACCAGGGCACTAACCCCCACTGCCACACCGGGGCACTAACCCCTGCTCTCACACTGGGGCACTAACCCCCACTCCCACACGGGGGCACTAACTTCCACTCCCACACCGGGACACTAAGCCCTATTCCCACACTTGGGCACTAACCCCCACTCCCGCACCAGCACTCTACCCCCCACTCTTACACTGGGGCACTATCCCCCCACTCCCGCACCGGGACACTAACACCCACTCCCATACTGGGGCACTAACCGCCACTCCCACACTGGGGCACTTTCCCCCACTCCTGCACTGGGGCACTGACCCCCACCCCCACACTGGGGCACTAACACCCACTCTCATACTGGGGCACTATCCCCCACTCCCGCACCGGGGGAATAAACCCCATTCCTAACGCGGGGCACTAACCCCCACTCCCAAAGTGGGCACTAACCCCCACACCGGCACTAACCCCGACTCTCACACCGGGGCAATAACCCTCACTCCCACACCGGGCACTAACTCCCAATCCCGCACCTAGGCACTAACCCCCACTCCCATACTGTGGCAGTAGCCCCCACTCCCGCACCGGGGCATTAATCCCCACTCCCACACAGTGGCACCATACCCCACTTGCACCCCGGGGCACTAACCTTCACTCTCACACCAGGGCACTAAACCCCACTCCCACACCGGGGCATTTACCTCCACTCCAACCGGGGCACTAACCCCCACTCCCACACCAAGGCATTTACACCCACTCCTAAAGCGGGGCTCTAACCCCCACTCCCACAGCAGGGCATTAACCCACACTCCCGCACTGGGGCACTAACCCCCACACACACCAAGGCCCTAACCCCCACTGCCACACAGGGGCACTAAACCCCACTCCCATACCTGGGCACTAAACCCCACTCCCACACCGGGGCTCTAAATTCCCTCTCCCACAGCAGGGCACTAACCCCCACTCCCACAGCAGGGCATTAACCCCCACTCCCGCACAGGGCCACTAACCCCCATTTCCACACCAGGGCACTAACCCCCACTCCCACAGCAGGGCACTAACCCACACTCCCACACCGGGGCACTAACCCTTACTCTTACACCGGGGCACTAATCCCCACTCCCACACCGGGACACTAAGCCCTATTCCTACACTTGGGCACTAACCCCCACTCCTGCACCAGCGCACTACCCCCCACTCTCACACTGGGGCACTATCCCCCCACTCCCGCACCACGACTCTAACACCCACTCCCATACTGGGGCACTAACTGTCACTCCCACGCTGGGGCACTATCCCCCACTCCCACACTGGGACACTAACCCCCACCCCCACACTGGGGCACTAACACCCACTCCCACATGGGGGAACTAACCCCCACTCTCACAAGGGGGCACTAACACCCACTCTCATACTGGGGCGCTAACCCCCACTCTCACACGGGGGTACTAACCGCCATTCCCGCACTGGAACACTAACCCCCACTCGCACACTGGGGCACTATCCCACACCCCCACACTGGGGCACTAACCCCCACTTTCACACGGGAGCACTAACCCCCACTCTCACAAGGGGGCACTAACACCCACTCCTATACTAGGGCATTATTCCCCACTCCCACAGCAGGACACTAACCCCCACTCCCACACCGGGGCACTAACCCCCACTCCCGCACCGGGGCACAAACCCCCACTCCCGCACCGGGCCACTATCCCCCACTCCCACACCGGGGCACTAACCCCCACTCCCACACAAGGGCTCTAACCCCCACTCACACACTGGGGCACTAACCCCCACTCCCACACAAGGGCCCTAACCCCCACCCTCACACCGGGGCACTAACCCCCACTCCCACACCAGGGCACTAACACCCACTCCCATACTGGGGCACTAACCCCCACTCCCATACCGTGGCACTAACCCCCACTCCCACACAAGGGCCCTAACCCCCACTCCCACACCAGGGCACTAACACCCACTCCCATACTGGGGCACTAACCCCCACTCCCACAGCAGGACACTAACCACCACTCCACTACACAGAATGAACGAGTTTCAGCTGGAGCATCTTACTCCGCTGCCACTTTACCAGAAGTTCATGGGCAGATTTCGTACAATTTGCTGATTATGCACAGTTGTTATGTTTGCCAATTAGGGCTATACCAGAATATGTGCAACGGAAAACCTTTACAATCTGGATTCAGACCATTTTGCCAGTTTAAATAAACAGGATATTTTTCTTTCCTTAGAGTAGCAGTTTGAAAGAGTTTGCGGCCTGTGGCATTCCCTTGATGGAGCACAATGCACGCTCTGTGGCACAAGGCCTGAAGTTCAACAGTCATCTGAGGGTTTTACGTTTGGATAATGCCAGTTTAAGTGGGCGGCCTCTGATGCTACTAGGTATATTTTTGTCTCCTCTTACTCTTGCTTTCACAGGCTGTAAAGATGGCATACTGTGAGAAAAGGACCATTTGACCATGTTAGAAGAAGGGTGCCCGCATTACTTTGGGGCTGGGGCTCTCATTAAAGAGATTATTCCTGGAACTAGCCTTTAATGTGGAGTATTTTATATTGATGCCGCATGTAAAAATAACTATTTCTTGCTGTGAGGCTTGGTGGGAGGGAATGCTATGATGGGGGAGATATACCACTGAAATGGCTTATAAATCAGACGAGTGTCATTTGGATTAGCCTTTTGCATCTTTATCATTAAAATATCAATCTTTAAGAACTTCAAATCAAACCAAATCATAAAAGTAAAGACTTCTACACAGGATGTAAAGAATAAGTAGAACATTAAGGAATATAATTAACTCCAGTAACACACTACTGAGTGTGCTCACGTAAAACTCTTTGTGTTATTTTAATGCAATTGTTAACCCTTGGGTTAATGATTCCATTAGAAATATGCAGAATGGAATTTTCTGTGATTGTATTATGAAATGTAAGATCCAGCAGGTTAGGCCTCTTGAGATTTCATATCAATGCCCAGACTTTTTGAGAACTCATCTTCATATTTTGCTAATTTCATGCAGCTGAATCTGTTGCTTCCTGTCTGACTTCCCACAGTTTCTGCCCTGAATGTGAACCAAATGCTACAGGAACTTTACTTGGCAGACAACAACCTGAACAGCGTTCAGGACTCCATGTACCTGCGAGAGCTGTTGCAATCTAACTGTACCATAAGACTGTTAGACCTTAAAAACAATTGTATCTTCGACACAGGTAAATAGTAGTGGTACAGTAAACAATGAATCTTAACAATGGATTAAGTAACTTGGAACATGTTTCATTTTCTGGTCACTTTGATTCCACTTTAAAACTGGCCTGTATCGCAATCATTTGTTGTTTTTGGGTGCATTTGCTATGTGATAACCAGGACCAGTACGGAACATTGGAATTGACTTACAGTGTCACTTGTGGCTTGAGGTCACTTGTACATCCGAGTCAGGTCTGAGAAAGTCCCATTCCAAAGAGTTGAGCAATAAAATCCAGGCTGATGTGCCAATTAATGAGTGATGCATTGTCAAAAGTGTTAACATTGAAATTGTTAATCTGAGGCCCTGACTTCTGCACTACTAATTGAAAAATAACAGGGGAATTATCCTAATGTCCCAATCAATCTTTATCCCTTAATCAAAATCATTGAAATAAATTATCGCAGCATTATCAAATAGTTGTTATGGAAATTAAGCCACTGTACGACTCTGAGAGGTTGTAAAAGTTACCATAAAAATTACATTTTATTTAACAGTGTAGAACAAGTCTTCTTAGGTCTTCTTCCTGAATGGAATATAGTTTACACTGAAATTAATTATGATATGTTTCCAACTCTCTCTGTACTGACCTCGATTACACACACACATCTTTGGATCAGGGTTTTAACCTAGAACCTTCTGAGTCATAGAGTCATACAGCACAGAAATACACCCTTTGGTCCTACCAGTTCATGCTGAATAGAATCCCAAACTAAACTAGTCCTCACTGCCTGCTCCTGGTCCAAATCCCTCCAAACCTTTCCTGCCAGAGTTGGAGGATCTGAGCTACAGAGAGAAGCTGAACAGGCTGGGGCTGTTTTCCTTGGAGCGTCAGAGGCTGAGGGGTGACCTTAAAGAAGTTTACAAAATTATGTGGGGCATGGATAGGATAAACAGACAAAATCTTTTCCCTGGGGTCGGGGAGTCCAGAACTAGAGGGCATAGGTTTAGGGTGAGAGGGGAAAGATATAATAGAGACCTAAGAGACAACTTTTTCATGCAGAGGATGGTACGTGTATGGAATGAGCTGCCAGAGGATGTGGTGGAGGCTGGTACAATTGCAACATTTAAAAGACAATTGGATGGGTATATGAATAGGAAGGGTTTGGAGGGATATGGGCTGGGTGCTGGTAGGTGGGGCTAGTTTGGGTTGGGATATCTGGTCGGCATGGACGGGCTAGACCGAAGAATCTGTTTCCACGCTGTACATCTCTATGACTCTATTCATGGAATTTTCCAAATGTCTTTTAAACGTTGTATTTGTACCCACATCCACCACTTCCTCCGGAAGTTCATTCCACACACGAACCACCCTATGTATTAAAAATTTGCTCCTCATGACTTTTTAAAATCTCTCTCCTCTTACCTTAAAATGTCCCTGTAGCCTTGAAATTCCCCCATCCTAGAGAAAAAAACAACTACCATTAACCCTATCAATAGCCCTCATTATTTTATAAACTTCCGTAAGATCATCTCTCAACCTTTTATGTTCCAGTGAAGAGAATGCAACCACTGAGCCAAGGCCACTAGTTCACACAGGATTGTTTACACAGTATTCCTTTTCCTTGGTGCATTTACGGTCAGTTTGTATTATATTTTCCAGTGCGTTGAAATTGGGACATTTACTAACTCTGGTACAAGTTAATGTGTAAAATTCCAGGAACAAATGTATACACCTATGATGCATGATTCCTCACAGTCTGTGAGACACAGTATAGCAATGTTTAGTCTTTAACTTTCCTAAATCAGAATCTATCAAGATTCTGATATCAAGGTGGGATTCTTCAAATTGTAGACACTTTTGTATGATTGTAGGCCTCTGGAGTGAGTGGGATTTGATCTCAGGCCTGCTGACTCAAAGATGGAGACACTACCACCGTGCCATGAGCTTTCATCATCAGATTCTATGCTTGTCACCAGCATGTATGGCAAATATCAGTGA
This sequence comes from Chiloscyllium plagiosum, assembly GCF_037043375.1. Classification (NCBI taxonomy): domain Eukaryota; kingdom Metazoa; phylum Chordata; class Chondrichthyes; order Orectolobiformes; family Hemiscylliidae; genus Chiloscyllium; species Chiloscyllium plagiosum. The sequence goes on from NW_028270146.1 coordinate 27,514,122, forward strand.
AACAAAGTTTCAGAATCATGGGAGCAAAGTGCTGCCAGAAGGAGTGGTGGGAGGTGCATTCAAGGTCACTTAAAATAGATCAGTACCATTTTTTAATGAAAGTACCTCACTGGTAATCTTCACCTTTTGAGTACCCATGTGTCAAAATTTCACAGTGACTCAGAACTGAATCAAGGCACGTTTGAAAGATTTAGAAACAACATAAAGGTTACAAGGCAGTTCTGAGAGTTAACTAGTTGAATCTGTTTCTAGGACTGAAAGATATCTGTGAAGGTCTAAAAAGACAGAAGCAAGGTCTGAAAACACTTATACTTTGGAACAACAAACTAACACATAAAGGGATGAGTCACCTAGCTGCTATTCTAGTAAGTTTATCATTTTAACAATAATAGTGATATTCTGTATATAGACAGCATACAATAGATCTGCTTATTGATGAGATTACTTGCTGTGTCTTAAATTTTGAACACTGAGTTTAAGTCTCAGGATTACTTGAAGCCAAAAAGAGATGTTTTGTCAAGGTGCTGTCTTTCAGATGAGATTTTGAACTGGAGCCCTGACTGCTCTCTGGTGATTTACATCAAATTCTACATTGGTGTTTGTTCTCATGGACAAAGGGGACAATTCAAAGTACCTGAAAGCAAGCAGTAAGAGGAGGTATATAATGGAATTATAGTCATACAGCATGGAAACAGACCTTTTGTTCCAACTAGTCCATGCCAACCATGTTCCAAACTAAATTACTCCCACCAGACTGTGCATGACCCATATCCATCCAAACCTTTCCTATTCATGTACTTATCCAAATGCTTTATAAATGTTGTAACTGTTCCTGCATCTGTCACTTCCTTTGGCAGTTCATTTCATGCCCCCTAGTTTTGAACTCCCCACCCTAGGAAAAAGACTTTTGCTATTCACCTAACCTATGCCCCTCATGATTTTATAAACCTCTATAAGATCACCCTTCAACCTCCAATGCTTCAATGAAAAAAGTCCCAGTCTATTCATCCTCTCCAGATACATCAAGCCCTCTATTCCTGGCAACGTGTTGGTAAATGTTTTCTGACCACTTTGCAATTTAATAATATCTTACCTATAGCAAGGTGACCAGAACTGCATGTAGTACTCCAGAAGAGGCCTCATCAATGTCCTGCAGAACCTCAACATGATGCTCCATTCCTATATTAAAAGATCTGAGCAATAAAGGCAAGTGTGCTAAACACCTTCTTAACCACCCTATCTAAATGTGAAGCAAAATTCAAAGAATCATGTACCTGAATCCCTAGGTCTCTTTCTTCTACAACATTTCCCAGGGCCTTACCATTAATTGTATAAATGCTGCCCGTATTTATTTTACCAAAATGCAATACCTTGCATTTATCCAGATTAAACTCCGCCTGCCACTTCTCAGCCCATTGACCCAATTGATCAAGATCTCTTTGTAGTCTTAGAGATTCTTCTTCACTGTCCACTATATCACCAAATTTGGTGTAATCCACAAAGTTACTAACCATGTCTCCTATATTCTCATCCAATCGTATATATAAATGACAAACAGAGGTGGACCCAACACTGATCTCTGTGGAACACTGCTGGTCACAGGTCCTTCATCTGAAAAACAACCCTCTGTCTGGCATTCCTCTTTGAAATTAGATATACTATTTTGGGCAAACCATTTTTTCCTGAGTTAATAATTTCACCAGGCTCTATCTTCGAACTTCTTAGAGCTTTTCCTTTATTTGTCCATGGGATATGGGCATCGCTGGCTAGGCTAGTCTTCTTTGTCCACCCTGAATTGCCTTGGACAAGATGGTGATGAGCTGTCTTCTTAAACTTGGGGTGTAGAGATATCTACAGTGGTGTTAAGAAGGGAGTTTGACTCAGTATTAATGAAACAATGGACTGTAACTCCAAGTCAGGATGGTGCTCATAACAAACATAACTTAAAATAGCAAAGTAACAAATGTATTATAGAAGAAACACTGGACTCAGACACTGGTTGAGAAAAGAGTTAAGCTGAAACTTTATTGCTGGAACAGCACAGCAGGTCAGGCAGCATCTAGGGAACAGAAGATTTGACGTTTCGGGCACATGCCCTTCTTCAGGAACATGCCCTCCTGAAGAAGGGCATGTGCCCGAAACGTCGAATCTTCTGTTCCCTAGATGCTGCCTGACCTGCTGTGCTGTTCCAGCAATAAAGTTTCAGCTTTGATCTCCAGCGTCTGCAGACCTCACTTTCTCCTCTGAGAAAAGAGTTAAGGCAAGTGACCAAAGCTGATTTGAGAGGGTGGTTTTCATGAACACCTTTGAAGGCAGGAACAGTTGAAATCAAGGGAAAGGGTGTTTCAGAAGGGTTGGTGGAGATATATTGTGATTCAGTTGGGATAGAGGAAGCTTGAACATTCTGGAAGTGGGTATGGCAAAGCCAGGAGTTTTACAGCTGTAGACAAGGGGTTTAAAGGGAATGTTTTGCAGAATAGTGATATCAATGGAGGGCAGTGAAAAGAGAGGTGATATTTGAGTGAGATCTATGTGAAAGAGGATTTGTTCAATGTCACATGACAAAGTAACAGGGATCTTTCTGAAAAAGAAAAGAACATGCATTGTAATAAGTTTCTGAAAATCCTGGCAGGAATATGTCCTGAGTTATACTGTCAAAGCAGCAATTTGGAAGTAATTCAATAGATCATGGTGAAGAACCAGAGTGTTTTGCCAAATGGATAAAATATGATAGCCCAAATGGTCGTCCTCATCCATATTTATATTATGATTATATAAATTGAGAACATTCATTCTAAGTGTTGGTTAAACAGCAAGCTGGACTTTTCCTCAGTAAAGTAGCAACTGTGTCTGGAAATAAAGCTGTCTTCCAGAGTCTAATTTAACTTCAGGCTCATAAATACTTGCGTTTTATTCATTCAGAGTTGTTTCATTGCTGGGTGTTCCTCAATGAACCACAAGTTGTGTCATTCTAATCTTTCAATATTACTTCAAATAATCTGAGTTTTCTTTTGACATTAGCTGCCAGTTTCAAACAATATTAGCTTGCTTTGTCAATATTTGCAGATGTTTCCTTATGTCTTGCATTGAACCAGTGTGAAAATAAATAATACAGAACAAAGCACTTTGAAAATTAAGAATGGTCACAAAATTTCTGTAAGTTATTAATTAATGGCACCCATCTTTAACTAAACTTGACCTTGCCCTCCATTTAGCTTAAAGCTGCAAGTGTGAGATGGAAACATTGCAGGCCCCTTGACAGGACATCAGGAATTTAAGTTTATTGGGCAAGCACACCTGAAGTATTTCCTTAACTAGTCATATTGTGGTTTTGTAGGAAAGGGGAATTTGTTGTCAAATAAGATGCAGAAATAAATTGATGAGAGGGAAAGACAGACTAGATTTAAAAGAGAAAACAAAAGGGACAGAAAGTAGTTCGCAACTAATTTTCAGAGTTTGATCAGTAGTAGTGAACATTTACATTTTGGGAAACAGGCACTGAGACTTGAGAAAAACGACTTTAACTTTCTGCGGCAAGTTTCCTTTGTGCTTACTGTGCAATTACAGGAACTTTGCAGCATTCATTGCATTTGAGACAGTGGGCAGGTTGCATTTTCGCCAAGCTAATGGGGAAGTGTTTCTTTGCCAACAACAAACTCTTCACTTCCAGGTTTAATCATGCATCTGTTTTCTTCTGAAGTTGTTGAGACATTTGCATTTAAATAATGCTGCCAGCTATTCATTCTACCATTATTTTGACAGCAATGTTTGGGCCGTTGATTCAGAAGTGTAGTTTCAACAGGATTGCCAACAATCAATTTGCATTATTTGCTTTTTAATAAACCCCAAAATCTGTCAAAGGAATGATTTTGCTTACTTATATTTCTCCTTAATGATTGAAATATTTAGCTGCATTTTTCTTCATGAAATTCTGCAGTATTTATTCGATACACTTGTATTCATAAACTGTTTATCTCGTCCTACATGCTTGTGTGTTTCAGCACTGATTCGCTCCAAGTCTAACTAGGATCAAAATCAACAGAAAGACAAGAAAAATGAAGCACAATCAAATGTCAATATGTTCATTCTTCAAATTTTTGAACTAATTTGTTTCATTTCCTTTATGAATAATTGGACACATACTGATATTCCAATGCCAGTTCTGTGGATTGTACATACTAGTTTGATCTGCCCATTCACTACAGCCTGATTGATTAATCACACAACCTGCTTGTTTGCAAAAATAAAGCCTCTGGTTCTGACCTCATGCAATTAAACAGTAAGTACTGTAATTTTGGTGATATCGCCACTGCCAAAAAGTAACACATCAACGATATATTGGAAGACCCCCTGCTGCTATTCGACATTCATGTAGAATCTCTGACAGTATCCGCTCCCCAGCTAAAAATATTCATTGATAAGGTAAAAACGACCATGTAATCTGACAATACATAAGGTGGAAGGGAGACAGATTAAAGACCCAGTACTGATTTTTTTTTAACATTAAATTGCAAGGCTTGCACATGGAAACACAAAATAAGAGCAGCCCTCTTCCGTGCGGGTGCCATTTCCCTGTGAAGATTTTGATTAAATAATACATGCCTCATATAAAAGCGTCAAAGGCCAACCTTGTACTATGTGATTAGGAGAGATAAGCAGACATTCTTAAAGCTGTGATTATTGTAATTAGCTCGCAGTGTCAATTGAGTTCAAACGATGACACTTGTAAAGTGTTACCAAGGCATTTATTATCCTTATAAACAGTTATGCCTCCTGCTTCTAATGCAAGAGCCAGACAAGGTTTCTTGTATTATTAAAGAATCCTTTTTTAAAGCAAGGATATATTTATTTCATATCATTTTTTTCTCATAATGTTTCTTCAGTCTTAATAGGGCCTGAAAGGACTCGCCCCAATCTGTTTGCATGATTGATATTAACCTTAATATCTCGCCTACATGTGTGAAATTTAGAAAGCTCTTAACAACAATAAGAATGCATTAAAGGTAAAAGTCTGATAAAAGTCAAAAAGTAATGAAAAATATCAGTACAGTTTGTTGCACTTGAGGACAGCTAGAAGATGAAAAATAGTTGCATTTGTTTAGCAGACTAATTTGTTGGCTGTTGCAGACAAATCATTGTCATTTGGTGGAGCTTAAAGGAGATAGAAATGACTTGTGCTGAATGGTCAGTTGCATGTCCAGCATTTTGACAGTAAGAACGTGATCTATGACAAAGATTGCTCTGGATCCTAAGTTCAGATTCCCAGTTGCAATATATATACGAATGTGTTGAACAAGAATAGTTCCTACCAACATGTAATTTGCTCCCTTTAGACTATCAGGTATATAGTAACTTGAATTTTTAAGTTTTTGTTTGCATTTACTCTGTTTCAAGAGAAGAAAAATATCTCTTTCCTCTGGTTGACAGCTGTGTAAGTCATCGTGAAGGAAATAAAGAAAAAAAAGAGGACACAATCACCTTGACTATGTATCCTCACATCCTGCTTCCTGTAAAAACCTGATTCCATTTTCCCAGTTCCTCCATCGCTGTTGCATCTGTCCTGATGATGCTAACTTCAACGACGGAGCTTCCGAAATGTCCACCTTCTTCCTCAATCGAGGATTCCCCAGCACTATAGTTGACAGCTGGGTCTGACCCATTTCCCACACTTCAACCCTCACCCTCTCTTTTCCTCCCCATAATAATGAAAGAGTTGCACCATCCCACCTGCATCCAGATCCAGAGGATCATTAGCCACTATCACCATCACTTCCAGTGGGATACCACCAGCAGACACATATTCTATCCCTTCCCTTGTCAGCTTTTCTTTGGAACCATTCCCTTCAGGACACCCTGGACTACTTATCCTTCATTGCCAACATCCCCCACAACACCTTCCTCTGAAACTACAGAAAGTTCACTTCCTCCCTCCTCAGTATCCCAGGGCTCAAAATTACCTTCCAGGTGATGTAGCACTTTATCCGCACTTGTCACAATCTAGTCTACTGCATTCGCTGCTCACAATGTGGTCTCCTCTGCATTGTGGAAATGAAACATAGACTGAGTGATTGCTTTGCAGAACATCCAAGTTCTGTCTCAAAAAATGGCCCTGAGCTTACAGATCCTTGCCACTTCGATACACCATTGTGTTCCCTGGCCAACATCTCTGTCTCAGGCTTGCTGCAGTGCTTCAGTGAAGCTTGCTATAAGCTGGAAGAACAGCACCTCTCTTTCCTCTCTGAACTCTACAGCCTTCTGGACTCAATAGCAAATTCAACAATTTTAGGGCTTGAGGCACTGTCTCCCACGCCCTTACCCAACACACACACACGTCACTAGGCATTGTTATCATATGGTCTGCTATTACACACAATCCCATTATTCGCCATAAGTAGTCCCTATTAATAGTTATTCATTGTCCTAGGCTGACCATAGTCCACTCCTTTTTCTGTCCAACTGTTCCTCTATCACTTTGGGCTTTATCATTCACTTCTTCCCCCCCTCACCACCACCTATCTTCTGCACAAAAAAAACTAACATTTCCCTTGCTACCATCAGTACTGAGGAAGGGTCACTGGACCTGAAACGTTAACTCTGATTCCTGTCCACAGTTACTATCAGACCCACTGAGCTTTTCCAGCAACTTCTATTTCTGTTTGTTAAAAAAAGAGAAATTTCTTTATACAGAATTGTTTGAACATGTTACAAAGAACATGTGACTGGGATTCCCTTGCAACTTTCGAATAAAGCAGAAAATACAGAGCTCATACAAGAGAGCATGGTTTTGTGATTAGTTTAAAATTCAATAGCAAAGTAGTGCAGGAAGGTAGTATCCCTAGTTATGATGAGATTAGATTACCTACAGTGTGGAAACAGGCCCTTTGGCCCAACAAGTCCACACCGACCCTCCGAAGAGAAACCCACCCCCTATATTTACCCCTGACTAATCCACCTAACACTACGGGCAATTTAACGTGGCCAATTCACCTAACCTGCAGATCTTAGGACTGTGGGAGGAAACCGGAGCACCCGGAAAAAAACACACAGACACGGGGAGAATGTGCAAACTCCACACAGACAGTTGCCCGAGGCGGGAATTGAACCCGGGTCCCTGGTGCTGTGAGACAGCAGTGTTAACTACTGAGCCACCATGCCGCCCTGACTTTGGATCCATGTTGCACTGAGGAACCTGATGGCCAAGGAAGATACATTCATAATGTGGACAAACCATCGAGTATAAACTTGTAAATCTTTTCCACATGTGCTAATAGCATAATTAAGAGTGGCAGGGATTTGTGGTCAACTATATGACAGAAAGAAAGGTGGGGCCTCTAGCATCACTATTCATTGCTACACGCTACCTCTTGCACTGCTCAGAATGTGGTCTCCTCTACATTGGGGAAACGAAACAAAGACGAGGTGATTGCTTTGCAGAACACCTGTGTTCTATTCCAAAAAAGGTATATTGCCACAGCAACTTCGATTCCTTGAGTGGCCAGTGTTGATCAGTTTGGTGTCAACTACACAGGGTTCAATTTCTCTTCTGGGGTAGGTTTCAGACTCAATGCAGCTACCAAGGTCCCCTTCATTATGGGGTCCCCAGCAGCCTGACATGGGACATTAATTTCATAGAAGTTGCCGTTCCAGTATATATTTTTGTGGTGGCCAGTAAGACATCTCCTTCATTCAAGACTAAAACATTGCCTTTAGAGGGAGGCAATGGAGGCTTAAGTTAGGAAGAGAGAAACACAGGAAATGAAAGCAGAGTAGGTTGTTCAGACCATTAAGCCCCCACTGCCAATCAACAGAATCACAGCTAATCCTCCATCTCAATGCCAATACATCACCTTTCTTCCCAGAAAGGTATCTATTTATTTCTTAAATACCTTCAGTGATTCAGCATCTACAGCCCTTCTGTGGGAGGGGATTTTATGTATCCACCACTGTCAAAGTGAAGCAATTTCTCCTCATATCAGATCAAAATGGCTTACTGCACACCCTGAGATTATGACTCTTTGTTCTGGATTCCACCCCAGTCAGGGGAAACATCATTCCTGCATCAAATTCATAAAGCCAGAATTTTATGTTTCAATAAAAACCCCTCTAATTCTTCTAAGATCCAGTGATCTGATTTCTCCTCTAATGATAAATCTGCCATCCCTGGAAACAGTCTGGTGAGCCTTTGCTGTATTCCCTGTATGGAAGTGCATCTTCTCTTAGTTAGGGATTCGAAACTGCACACAATACTACACGTGTGGTCTCAACTTGGACAGTACAGTTCCTGTGTGACTGTTCTCAAACCCTCTTGTAATGAAGAACAACGCTTCACTTGTTTTCTGAATTTTTTGCAGCACATATATGCCTGCTTTCAGTGACAGGTGTACAAGGACACCCAGTTCCCTTTTTATGTCAATACTTCCCAATCTATTACCATTTAAGTAACACAGCTGTCATTCTTCCGATAGAAGTAGCTAACTTCTTCCAAATCATGCTAGAGAGAGAGGGAGGTAGTGAAGAGAGAGAGATGGCTGGTGGTGATTTAACCTGAGAGTCACACTGCCTCAGCTGAGGGGAGAGGTTGAGTTCTCCATGGTAACCTCAACCACTGCTAGAACTGAGCACATGTTGTTGACGTCACTCTGTGTTGTGAGCCAACTGTCCAGCTAACTGAGCTAACTAACTGAGGAGCAGGAGAGTCCGTGTTTCGAGCATAAACGCTTCATCAGGAATGAAGGTCTATGACCTATCCTAAGAAAGTAACTCAGGTGAAGAGCGCTCCTGATGAAGAGCTTATACTCAAAAAGTCGACTCTCCTGCTCTTCAGGTGCTGCCTGACCGGTTGGGCTTTTACAGCACCACATTTTTTGATTCTGATCTCCAGCATCTGCAGTCCTCACTTTCTCCCTGAGCTAACTAACTCCCTATATTACATATTACAAATATTTGTCCACTCATTCAAATTACTATCTTGACACTTCTTTACTTCCTCCTCACCTCTTAACATACACAATTCCACTTAGTTTTGTGTAATCAGCAAACTTGAAAATAATACATTTGATTTCCATATGCAAACCATTGATCCATATTGAGAATAGCTGGTGTCTAAGCGCTGATCACTGCAATATCTCAGTTGTCACCACCTTCCACTCTATGAAAAACCCATTTATTCCTACCTTCTGTTTCCTCTCTGCTCAGCAACTCTCATGTTCCATTCCTGAGAGTGCAGCAGAAGGCCTCAGAATTGGACTGAGACTCTGGAGTCTATTAGGTGCTGTGTCAGCAGGAATCTATCTGTTACAAACATGGCCCATGATATTAGCTGGACTTAGGTTGAAGGAGAAAATTGCAAGGTTGGAAACTTCCTTACCCACCTTGCCTCAATAATTCTGAGGGGCAGTTCCGGTGGGGTATAATAAAACTTACTGACCTGCTCAGCAACCTAGGTGGAGTCCCAACATGGAACCTCGACCTGGTTACTGGAGGCAAGGATCTAGTAGCTGGAAGAGATATGGCATCAGGAATGAAGGTCTGTGAGCCATTCTAAGAAAATAATGCAGGTGAAGAGCATTGGACACCCCAGTGCCATCTCACCAAATCTCCTTAGTCTCATGGGCTCCCAAGATTATCATTGTGTTGCGAGTTCTCGCCAGGTTCATGCTAATGAGGAACCTTCCCTATGATCCAATAGATCCTGTTGGAGAGTCTTGGCATTTAGGGGAAAAGCCCATCAATTTGTGGGCTCTGTGAGTTGGAACTGCTTCTGGGTTCAGAACTTGCAACTCATTGAGTAGGAGACACTCCTTGGAATTTCATCAAGAACACCCCTTTATTTGGCATGGAGATAGGTTCTCTGTGCAGTTAAGTGCAGCACATAGGCACTCGCAGTTGGAGGCTAATCAGAGACGTCTTCAGTTTTCAGGAAGGGACTGACTATAACTAATGGTAACTGTAAAGGTGCTTTATCTTGGAGGTCTCCCCTCCACAATCTCCTTAAATTGTCTCTGAAAGTGAAGCAAATTGAGCTAGGTCATGATTGTGTTCCATTTCGTTGTCTACATTTGTCTTTGAGATATTATGTTAAAAGTATCCTTGCAAAAGAAGCATACTTAACCATGATGCTACTGTTATTGTTGCCCTGATCTGATTCTGTCCACCTCATTGCTCCTTTAACCCTGTCCAACAATCTCCTCATCCCACCCCACTACCACCACCACTTTTCTCTGGATTTGGAAAAACGCTGAAATGTTAACATTAATACAACTGTCTATGTACCTGTTTCACAACTGCTGAACACCCCAACTTGCACATGTCTGAATTAGAGATGATCCCCCTTCAGATTTTTCACAGGTGTAACTCTATGTTTAAGTTCAAATGTAAGGTCTCTCAGGCGACGTTTACTTATATCTAAGTTTGCAGCACTGTGTTTTCCTGTTTGTATAATTAGCACGTTTACAGTGCTCCGCGAGTGATGATCACATGCAGCAGATGTGCTCAATTAAGACTTTATGAGAATTTGTTTAACAAATAAGTCAAATAACGAGCGAAAGGGAATGAAACATTGTTTTCCATCAGCTGGAATATGGCACATTATTACTTTAATGGAAGCCTTCTGAGAGTTTTTCTTTTCTTACTTGCCAAAAGTTGTGAACAGCTTCTGTCTGAATTTGGAATAAGCTCCGCAGGCTAGGCACTACAAAAGTAAATCTGCCCTGGAATGTCTGCTGCTTCTTAGTTGATCCTACCACTCACAGTCAACGAAAAGCCAGATGGAACTATTGTTCTGACCTGCAGACTCACTAGATTGAGTTCTGAATGGACTTAACCTTTTTTTACTTAATAGCAATTAAAAGTAATTAAACATTTAATCTCTAAAATACAAAATTTAACCTCAGCAGCAGAATAGTACATTTTTCTTAAACTCTGTGTAAATGGGTGGATGATTTAAAATTTCACTCAGCGTGTTACACATTGGAAGCTTCTATTTTTTTTAGAGAGCATATCATCACAGTTAGGAGAAAGTGAGGTCTGCAGATGCTGGAGATCAGAGCTGAAAATGTGTTGCTGGAAAAGCGCAGCAGGTCAGGCAGCATCCAAGAAACAGGAGAATCGACGTTTCGGGCATAAGCCCTTCTTCAGGAATGGCTTCCTGAAGACGGGCTTATGCCCGAAACGTCGATTCTCCTGTTCCCTGGATGCTGCCTGACCTGCTACGCTTTTCCAGCAACACATTTTCAGCTATCATCACGGTTACACAATATATTACCAGTACAGAACCAATATTATTTTCTTGAATTTGTAAGTTATTTATGCTTTGCTTTAGATATCATACCATTGCATATTCAAATTTTGGTCTCATCAAATAAAATGTATGAAAAGATAGTTAATGATTTCCAACCTACAGAAAAAAAATTAAAGCATCAGCAAAAAATGATCTAATTGGTTCATTTATCTCTTGGAAAAAGAGTCAAGGTGACCTAAGATTAAAATTATGAATGCTTTTCATAAAAAAAGATAGGGTGATTGCACTTATTGAAGAGTGAAACCAAAAGAATAGAATTGTTAGTAAGAAATTATGTAAAGAAATCAGAAGACATTTCTATCCTCAGATAGTGATGAAAATGCAGATCTTGTTACAACACTGAGTGAAATTTGGAACTGACATGTGGTAACTAAGTATCTGTAGGTTATTATATATTAAAACCATCACATACTGTATTCAGCTTCTTGGTGGCAAGAACTTTAGAGTGACTAAGAAGACAAAAACAGGAAATATGTCTTGCCCTAATTGCTACTGTTTTTCTTTCATAAGAAAGTCATTTTGAAATGAGTTAAGGTCTTTTGGTGAATCAAGTCCTCTGCTTCTACATTCTATGGAAAACTATCCTAGTGAACCAAAATCCGTGTACAGTTTATCTAAATTCTAAATGAGGTGAGAGGTGTTGCTGGAGAAACTCTTGAATTACAATTAAATGCTCTTTAATGTGTTACACATCCAACTATTATAATGAATTGGAGGTGCCGGTGGTGCACTGGGGTGGACAAAGTTAAAAATCACACTACACCACGTTATCATCCAACAGGTTTATTTGGAAGCACTAGCTTTCAAAGAAGCAGCAGTGCTCCAAAAGCTAGTGCTTCCAAATAAACCTGTTGGACTATGATCTGGTGCTGTGTGATTTTTAACTATTATAATGAATCAGAGAGGCTTTAATTGGAAGCTTTAATAATCCTAGCTATTTATTGAATTAAAATCAGAAAGAGAATACTCATGTTTTAATGTCTTATGATCATCACTGCAGTAATGCTAAACGTAAAGGGTCTTTTAGCTAATAATCAGGCAAACCAGACCAAATATATCACAGACAGCACTGAGTTGAATGACTTTTGGCTGTTATTTTGAGTCAAAGTAGCTCCCTGTTACTTGATTTTTAAATTGATCTGAATTAGACAACCAGCAATAAAGACAGAAAGTGCTGGACAAACTCAATACTTTTAGCAGTATCTGTTATTGTTTTGAGTGCCGTGAGTTTCTCCAGCACTTTCTGTCTTAATTTCAGATCTCCAGCATCGGCTGTTCTTTGTTTTAGTTTAGACAATCAGCAACTCTGTTTAATATTTCATCTGAAGGATGGCACCTCTGACATAAGGTTGCAATAAATTCATTGTTGCACCTGCATTATGCATTAGCAATCCTAATATAGGTCTCCAACTCCTGACTTTCTGTCTCTGAAGCAGGATTCTACTAACTGTGAAAAACTGAGATACTGTACTTGCCACAAAGTTTTTTGTGCCATTCAGGAGCTCTGGATGTGATCAGTGTTTGTTCACGCAGAAGATTGCAATCAAGAACATTGGACTCCAATAAATACAAATTGAAAAAAATTTGCTTTGAATTGTGGAAATCTTAATCTGAAGCCAAGTAGTGATATTATTGCTGAAGTATGTAAGAAGTAGAGTGATTGATCTTTCCCTGCACTGAAGCAGTGAAACTGTTGCACTGCAAACCAGCAGCATTTGAGCCTTTTGAAGGAGCTGGAATTGACATCTTTGCATTGCAGGAGTGAGCTCCCAGCCTGATCTATGCATTCCACTCCCGCCTGTCGTGCTCCACATTGAATGCATGGCTGTGGATGAGAATGGGAGTAGAATGTATTCTGCCTGGAACTGTGGAAGCAGCTAATAGTGATGGTGAGGTGTAGTTTAATGAAACCTTTGTCATCAGTAGCCTCACCAATAGCAAGTCCAAAGATGTGCAGGTTTGGTGAATTGGCCGTGCTAAATTGCCCATAGTGTTAGGTGCATTTGTGAGAGGGAAATAGGACTGGGTGGGTTACTCTTCGGAGGGTCAGTGTGAACTTATTGGGCTGAAAGGCCTGTTTCCATGCTGTAGGGAATCTAAAAAAAAAATAAATTTATGAAGCAAACTTCATATCCCTGACCATCCACAGCGAAAGAAGATACTTATGAACTTTTGTCTTGTAGCCAAATACAGAGTAAGATTCCATAAGTAGCAATGAGATAGCCAGCTAGTCAATGTCATTTGTGTTAGTTGAAGGACAAATGTTGGTTAAGACAGCACCTTTTTCTTTTTCATCCAAACACAATGAGATCTTTTTATACATATTTGAACAGATACGGAGCCAACATGGAAACAAAAAGCCAAATGGCCACCTTCTGCCCTGAAATTACAAAACTGTGATGTTTTAAGGATGATACCTATGCAGCATAAGATTCCCTCAGTACTGTGTTACTTGCTGTGGCCTCAGGAACAATTGCCTAACTTAATGATGAGTGTTATGAGTGAGCCAAGATCAATAGCGTTACACTAACTGTGTAACATAACCCTTTCAAGAATCCCAGCAAGTACTAGTTCACTAGTTATTCAAGAAGGATTAAACAAATGGCACTCCAGTGTATCTTACTGATAGAACACTCTTCCAGTCTGTTTGACAGTTTATGGCTAGCATGATGATTAACAATTGTATTCAGTTTAGGAAGAAACTTTCACTGATGAAAAGCTTCATTCTATGTCATCATTGTAATTATTCTTGAGCAACTCCTGGTGAGGATGAGATATCCTCTAATTCACAAATTGCCATATTTGCTTATCAACTTGTACTGCTCTACAGTTAGCCTTGCAAAAATGACTTAATGGCCCGTTAAACCCATTGCAGAAAGTTAAGATTAGTACTTAGCAATGTAAGAACCTTTCTGATGAGGTGATTTAGGTTCCAGCAATACCAGTCTACCTATACATGTAAATTGGGAATCATTTGAACTGTGGGATCTCATGCTAACAGATCCCAATTTTTTCCAGAGATTATTGAAATTTAAAATATGTGTTTTTTTTAAAATTACTTACTCTTCACCAAGAGAATGGTAATCCTCAGAAACTCTCCCTCACAAAACATAGTTGAAGCCAAAATATTGAATATTTTCAAGAAGGAGTTAGATTTTGTGCTTAAGGCTAAAGAGATCAAAGAGTATGGGAAGAAAGTGTGAACAGGGTACTGAGATGGATGATCAGCCATCATCATATTGAATGGTGGAACAGGCTCAAAGAGCTGAATGGCCTTCTCTTGCTCTTATTTTCGATGTTTCTTTCCATCTTCCTTTCCATCTTTCTCAATCTTGTCTTTCATTTCTTTTTCTCTCTTTCTGGACTTTATTTGACTTGACTTCATCATCTTCCTCCATCAGGCAATTAAAAAAAAATTCTCATTGTTAATGGAGATAGACATTGAATCCACCATCCACCAAGGCCCATGAAGACCCGTTGTTTCTCATTGCATTACCACCAGCTCACACTTTTCAGATAATAAAACTGAAGGATGAGGGGAAATGTTCAATAATTGGGTGTGTAGACTCCAGTAACTTTGGACTGATATTGTGTTGATATGACAGATAAGCATCCTGAGAAGACACTATGTCCGGAATGTTAACAGAGTGCTGATGGTTCTGCGTTGTGTTTCCAGAATTTTCTGGTTTCATTTTAATTTCCAGCATTTGCAGTTTCTTTTTGATATATTTCATCAAGCACGCTCTGTTTATAGTGGAAGGGATGGTTTTATGAGTCTCCACCACAGGCGGGCGAGGGCACCTGCTGGTACTAAGGACTGCTAAAATTGCCCCAAGGATATAACAGGAGGAAATGAGGTTTTAAGCCTTGAAGGGGGTTATGTGACTAAAATAAATACTGTGTCATTCAGCAGGAGCTATGATAAAGTCCAACGTCTTCCCCTGGCATATATAAAGTAAATGTTGGAATGTTTTGAATCAGTAACTATTTGATTGTTTCTAGTCTTCCGATTCCAGCTAAATTTCTGAATCTCCAGCCCAGCTTTCAGAAGTTAAGCACTCAAAACAGGCTGTAAATCTGACTAAACGTTGCTCGCAAAAGCAAAATATTCCACATGTACCAGTTTAATGCAAATTAGATGCCTGTAATTAGTTCTAGAGTGGTAATTTAGTGCACAAAAATAATTATTCAAAACCTCTTTTTTCCAATTAATGCCCAAGACAGAAAAGTCTGGTTTACCCTTCTCCCCCTCCCTAAAGAAAACAAAAACACTGTGCTAATGTATCATTATATCATCTAAACAAACTTCTAAATAGCCAGGCTGTAAAGAAAATAATGTAAGCTGCATTCCGTCTGAAATAGTTCTCCTTAAGAGTTACTGAGCGAGAAGGACATTGTGGTATGTAGGTTTCACATTGGTTATTTACCTTTTGCTAGTGTATTTTCATGTTTGTTACATTGGTGTGTGGTAGACGAAGGGATTTTCCAAAGTTTTTCTTGAATTTGGCCATGGGAAACAAACTGGCAGGATTACTTTTAACACTTCAATATTCTCAAACCAAAGTTTCACATGATAAGACAACTCCAGATAAAGGTTATGGCCCCCTCAATGGATAAGGAATCACATTACTCACAAAACAAGCACAGTATTCCCAGTACCTGAAGCTCTGTGCCAGCAGTCTGGAAGATAGTACAAGATAATGTGTGAAATGTTATCAGCTGTGGCTCAGTTGGTAGCTCACTCATCTCTGAATTAGAGGCTAGTGTGTTTAAATCCTACTCGAGAAACTCAAGCAAAGAATGTAGGCACAGTGTTCAATGGAGTACTGATACATGCTGCTTTGTTGGTGTGGTCTTTCAGATGAAAAGTCCAAGCAAAGCTCCACTGCCTGCTCGGGCAAATGTTATATATTCCTATGTACTATTTTGAAAAAGGAGAGGGAAACAACACTCACTCCTCCCAATATATAAACATAAACTCACCATCATCACATAGGGCTGCTCCTTCATTAGAGAGAGGTGATTGGTGGTAGTTTAAGCTGAGGGTCACCACACTTCAGGCAAGGGGCAAGGTTGAGAAGGAGAGTCCTTCGTGGTAACCTCACTTAGTGCTGGAATTGAACTTACACCTTGCCTTCATGCTGCATCACAAACCAGCTGAGCTAATCAATCAATCATGAATTGGTTGATATAAGCTGTATTAGCCAATATATATCCCCCAACTATATCACTAAAACATTATCACATTTGCCAATTGTGGGGGCTCAAGGTGTGTAAATGAGCTGCTCTGTTCCTTACATCAGAACAGTGGCTACAGTTCAAAAGTGTTTCATTCATTAAATATGCTCATGAAAGGTATTATTTAAATGTAAGCCTTTGCTCAGCAGATAATACAAGCAATAATGGACCAAGCTAGCTATTGTTATGGACAGAAGGTGTCTTCATTAGTTCCACATCCACCAAAGTATAAGAACTATGGTTAGAGATCGTGATCAGTGAGTTCATGGTGTAGTGATTTACATGGATAAGGATGTTGAGGGTGACTTCTGTTATCCTTCATGAACTGGTTGATATAAGTTGTGTTAGTGGTTTAAAGAATAACATGACTGCATTAGGGAGTGAAAATAGGAAAATGTCTTACTTGCTATCCAGTGTACCTGACAGAGAAGCCTTAATGTATAGACATTGACTGAGGAGAAGATTATGCTCAGTGGTGTTGTCCTCCACTGTTGATCTCTACCATTTGTTATCCATGCTCAAGCATGACCTGGCTGAGGTAACAGAGGCAGAAGGTGGAAGAGAAATTGAACAGGTCTCACAGCATCTGTGGAAAGGGAAACAGAGTTAACATTTCAAGACCAATGTTCAGGTTCCAAAGAAGAGCCATTGGATCTTTGTTTTACTCTCCGCACAGATGCTCCAGACCGACTTTAGCTTTAAATTATGGTGTTAATGGAGACAACTGGCACCTGGGAAACTATACCCCCGCTTGAATATATATATTATATTTATAAAATGTATATGAAACTGTACCCGCCTTCAGGAGAAGAAAATAGGAGAATTGGGGGTTGAGTAAAAGATTTATTTTAAATGAGCCACTGCCTCCACTAAAATGTCAAGCATGTATTTCAGATGAATACATCTTGCGTTCACACCTTTTTAATTCACAAAGTAATTTGGTTTTGAACTGAATCCTTCAAATGATATTTGGGTGTTTGTGTCAAAACAGCCCGGATGACATGAAAAAGATAGCTGGGAGGAGTTGCCAGGCCTGACAGTAAGAGGGGGCGAATTGGCATAACAGAACTACAGTGTACTCAGAGGGAGGTTTGATTTTGTTGTTTGTTATGTGCTGTAAGCAGAGTTGTTTTGTTCGTGTTGAGACAATAATAACTGAAGTGTTGTCTCCTGTAGTGAGGTCTTTACCTGATGTTACATGTTTCATAAGCTTGTTTGTGCAGAAGTGATTCCCAGCCTGAGGCACTGGGTAAATCTCATTCTCACCGCACTCTTCCGCTGTAGTTTGCAATATGGATTTTAAACAAAACTTGTAAACTTCCAACTGTGCACGTATAGGATTTTTCTGGACTTCAACGTTTTGCTGACTGTTTGTTCCCCCTTGCTCCCTCCCTCCTCGTTATATGGACAGGAGTCAGAGATTTCCCTCCTGGGCTATAGCAGAGTTTTGAAATTTTCACTTTACTGGTCGATTCAGTGACGAACTAGTGCAGTACCTGATTTCTACCATTAAGTGCTGTCAGTGAGCTATGTAAACAGTTTGGCAGCTCCCAAAGGCAGAAACTGTCAGAACACTTTGCAGAATTAATGTTTAAGACATTTTTCTCACAGTTATGATGTAGCCCAAAGCAACAGCAATACTTTTTAACACTACCTGACCTGCTGAGTACTTTCATATCAATGAAGACCATAGATCTGACTTTATCATTAGCACTTGTGTCCGATAGAAAGTATGGCACAGTTTTAATACTCTTCATTGTTTTCCTTTCAGCCTAAATTAACTTGTCTGGAGACACTGAATTTAGGTCATAATCCATTGAACAATGAAGGAATCCATAGACTTAAAGAAGCATTGATAGCTAATCGATCAGTCATTCGTCTAGGGCTGGTGTCAACAGCAATAACTTGTGAAGGTAATATCTTGAAATGTTACATTGATCATGATCTGTCAGTGCATGCCATCAGTATCCCCCAAATGTGACTTGAACTTAAGGATTTAGCACAAACTCACATTAACACAAGAATCCTGAAGTTTCAATCTGCTATTCATTGTTAGCCACTGGCTGTTCACCATGACACCCCCACAATGACCCCATCACTACCACCCCCAGCTCCCCAAACCCTCCCTGTCAATCCCTGAGCCAGCATTCAGTGAAATCAACTAACATGATGAGAATATCAGTGTTAAAAAAAAATGAAATCTTTGTTTCCTTAGGTGTAACAAGCTTTTTAAGAATAACTATTGCTGAATGAAAGGTCTGGCCCTGAAAACAACGATGAAGCCTCTGTATGCTGATCAATTCATGAGAAGTCTCAATCATATATTGACTGGCTTGTTATTGTTGTTAAGATGATAGTGGGGGTGATGTCCAACTTGCCTAACAAGTCTACCCAAGCACCGTCAGCAAACCGACTAGGGCAGGCAAGTGGACTGACTCAGCTTGATTCAAAAAGCCACCTTGTATTACATTGTTCAACATAAGCCTTCAGTGAAAAGCTATCAAATGTATATGGTCTCCTTGTTATGAGGGAAATTCAGTGCCCTGATGGTGTGTGAGCTCCAGAGTGTTGGAATTCCTTTTATGTCTTGAGTATAAACTCTGGCAGACGTGCGAGAGGCAGCACTACTATGGTCCACTGGTAGCTGCAATAAACTGACAGACATTGATTTCACAAGAGGCATCTGGTGGCACCCAATATCCTGTGAGACAGTCCTCTGACGTGGCAACCTTACAATTCTAATTCACATTCACAGGAGTTTGAAGCATTGAGTAGTCAATGGCATGTACCCTAGCAGAGCACAGATCTTTCATCCTCTTGTGGCATTGGAGCCAAGCCCATTTGAGCCAACCTCAGGTGCTGACGTCTGTAACCACCTCTGTCCAGGTTGCTTTCATCAATCGGGGTGACCTCTTATTGCCAGCTGCAGGGAAAAGAACTTGGTTTCTCACATGAACAACCTTCAGGAGAATCTTGTGGGAGACATTTTGACAAAGCTGTGGCACTGCTTTTCTCCTGGTCTCTCACATCTCCAGGGCTGCGTTGGGGTGATGCACAGAGACTTGACTGATGCTCCTGGGTTGCAAGGAGTGAAGTACAATTCAACACTGAGAATCCTCAGTAGGTTACATTAATGTCAACTGCACATCATTAAAGTTCCCACCACAGAGATCACCAGGTCTGTCAGTCTAGCTTTCTTTGAGGCCAGTCAGGACCCCGCTTCATTTGCCACTTGCTGCAAAATCTGAGCCACTATGTTCCTGTTGAATTTTAAATGGAGTCAAATATAGGTCTAGAAGAATCCAGCAGTCTTACCTACACCTCAATGTATGAAAATAGTCTAGATGTTGGAGCAGAATTTTATCAGGCGCTCAACAGTGGTGAGATATGTAGTAGATTCAGGCAACTTATTTGGTAAGATCCATCTAGATGTAGAGATCATTTCATCGTATCGTGATACAAGATTCTTACTAGGCATTGGTAAGTTCTCGGTTGAACTTACCAAACTTACCATACAAACTAGCCACTAGGAAAACCAGAGCAGGTTTTTGGCAGGTTCAACTCGCCACTTCCTCCAAAAGAGCTCTACATTGGACACCAGGCACCAACATCTCGGTACTCACTCCACGGACACTGGCCATATGCATGCCACGTCCACGTACATCCAAGTTAGATTCCAATCTCTATGAACCATAATATGTCTAATCCATTTACAGGAATCTTTAATACTTCAATGGTGCAATTGGGTTGGACCAACAACTACCATCATAATGTTGTTGCAATCAACATTGTGTTCAGATTCACACCCAGTTAATGCAGGGGACCAAAATGCATCTTTAGGCTCTTCACTCATCATAGCTCTGCGTTTACCTGGATGCTTGTGGCATCCTGTTTGTTCCCCCCTCCTCCCCACCCCCCACCATTGCCCCCCACCCAGAGATACCAGGAACATATTATGACTATCTTGCCATTTAGCGCAGACACAAGGCAAGAAGCTTGCCACAGTTGTCAGCAGGACTCATTCCAGTCAAGGTGGGTAACCTCTACTCAGGGGAACCCAACACAATAAGTCAAGAGCAACCTCCAATACCAGTACAGGCCCTGCTTGAAATGATCAGAGTCAGGATCATCTTCTGAACAAGTGGTGAGGAGCTGAATGACCTGCACCACATCACCCATGCTGACTATTTCTGCCCTATTATGAACTATTTTTCTCTTGGAATGAGAGAGTGTGAGAGAGATACAAGAATTATGTAAATTGAAAGTGCATGGCACAGCTATTGAAGTTGGTGCTGGTCGGGAGGTTTCCTGAGTGAGTGAATGAGTGTGTAGGCCACGCAGAGGGCATGCAGTGTTAGTGGTGTTGCAGATTGTGGTGGGTGAGAGTGAGTGGGGGAAGATGTTACATGCATTAATGAGAGTGGTCATACATGAACCTTCGTTGGAGGTGGATCCAGTAGTAGATATTGAGTGAACATGAGGTATCGAAGAAAAGAAGATGGCACTTATGATGGACATTGACTTCTTTCAACAGTGCTGATGGCTGGTCTAACCTGGGTGGCAACTTCAGACCAGGATGGCATGGACTGGTGTCATGCCCTTTAATGCTGCTCCCGGTAGGGGAGAGAAAATCTCATCTCATGCACCATTCCAACCAGTAGGAGCTCCAGGATATTGCATGAAAAGTAGAGTGCCGATTTCCCCATTTGCCATGTTTGGAGGAAAAGTCAATGGAGGGTGGCTCTGGTCTAACAGTGCTTAGTAACAGCCATTTAAATGTGGCGTGAGCACCAGTCATGATACTCAATTCTCCAATCTCCAGTGAAAGGTGGAGATGCTCTGGGGACGGCATGCAGAAAGAGCAGGCGGAAATCAAATGCCGTATGTGCCATGAGGCGAAAATGGCAATTATGGCAGCGTGTTTGATAAAATAAGGAGAGAAAATGCATTGAGCTTTGCTGCAAGATTCACTCCACCCAATCAACATGATTCGCAAAAAGCCAAAAAACTGTAAGATTCAGCCCATTGCCTAATTTCTCTGGGTCTATGATATATTAGTCTATGTTGTACATGATTCTGGCCAAAATCTGTTGAAAGAGCAACACACTTATTTACAAATGCTTAGTATAAATATTTATATCTTTTTTGATGAAAAGTTTGAAGATATGAGTTTTGGACTAGAAACATCTGACCACTGACAAATTAGTCAGGATGTGTGAACAAGCTATATCCTGACTCCAATCTGCCCTATAATTTAAGTTTTTCACGTTGTGCGGCAGATGCATTGAATTGCATGGGTTCTTTACATTTTATTTGCTTGGCCCCCATATGCTTAATAAAATAAAAGAGATGACTTGCAAAGGAACATTCATGCGGCTGTACGGACAAGTGGCCCTGCAGCTAGAAGGAAGTTTTGCTTTCTGGCCAGTTTGTAGTGGGTTTGATTACTAATGTCACCTGAAGTGTAAACGTGTTTGTTTAAATATTATCTGTCCACACATGGTTCAATAGGTGATGTGCTGTTTAGAATCAAGTTGCTTCACCTTGGAATACTGCAGAAAAACTGAAATTGTCCAGTCCTAATGTTGGAACCTTACATCTAGAAACAAGTATTGTAGCCCATTATCAGTCTGACTTAATCTTAACTTTCAAACAAGCAGTATGCGTAGGTTTTACGAAATTGTTCCACATGATTTGGTAACATGTTCATTTTAACTCACTCTATTCATTATTGCAAGTGCAGCTTTACCTAGATTAAAATGAATGGTTAAGTGCTTTATTTAACATACTGGACAGAGGAACTTCATATAAGCATGTTGAGTCATTTGCAATGAGCTCTGCAATGAGACCTGTAGGAGATAAAAAAAATAGGAAACACTGGAGATACTCAGCAAATAAGGCTAATATACTAAGAAAGCACTAGATTATTCATGTCTCAGGTGAGACATATTGCAGAAAAAAAGGTTTTATACCAAGAATATTGACTGTCTCCTGCTTTCTTAAGATATGCTTTCCGACCTGTTGTATATCTCTAGCCTTTTCTTATTTTACTTCAGATTTTCATCATTTATGGTTTTTTGCTTTTTAGTTATGACATTAATAGACTCTGAATTTTCTAAATCTATTCTAAGTCTATTCATAGGGAATGAGTTGCATTAATTTTTCTTTTTATCAATATCTAGGTGCAGTAGCCACTGCTGAGTTTATAGTGGAGAGTGCTGGGATTCTAAGACTGGATCTACGAAGGAATAGAATTAGGACTGGAGGTCTGATGGCCCTATCTTTCGCACTGAGACTAAATCATTCATTGGTCAGACTGGATTTGGACAAGGAACCAATGGGTGAGACAGTAAGTAGGCAAGGGTTGGTCAGTGAGTAACTGCTTTAGGTGAATTATTACTTTTGCAAATTCACTCAGCATACTTGTCTTCACAGTGGCTTGAATAACAATATCTTTATGCCACCCGGATAAAGGAGAGAGTGAGACTAATTATGTGATGAAAGCTTTGCCAAAATTGAAATAGCTCACAGCATATTGGTAAAATTCCTAATGAGCTGCAAAGATAAAGATGCCTATAAAATATGATATGGCCTTTGAAGGAGTTACTGTTGTATTAAATCTCTTCTTTCTGCCAATTGCATCTCTTCTCACAGCATTGGAATCGTGCTGGGCACATTTCAAGAGATACCAATTGGACACAAACTATTTTGTCATAAACGCTGAATGGCAAACCATTCATTTTCTTAACTGACAGGCACTTTTGTGCACTCCAGCTGGGGTCTATCAACTGAGGTACCTTTTTACAGTCAAGGTAGGGTTTTGTGCAGTGGTAGCATCTCTATCTCTGAGCTTGGGGGCCTGGGTTCAAGGTCAACTCACCCTGGAGATGTGTCATACCATGTCTGAGCAAGTTACTTGAAAATTATTAGACCCTGGGCCAGGAGATGGAAATGTGTTGCTGGAAAAGCGCAGCAGGTCAGGCAACATCTAGGGAACAGGAGAATCGACGTTTCGGGCATTAGCCCTTCTTCAGGACCTCCTGGGCCTGGTGTTTTAAATCCCAGCTGCCTTGGTAGTCTGATATAAACTGTGTGGATCGTTGATTCAAAGATGATTAAAAAAAGTATGTTGGGGTCTATAGCACAATGGTAGTGCCCTACCTCTGTGCCAGAATGTCCAGCGCCAAGTCTCATTTACAATAGAGTGTACCATAATATGTTCAAACGGGTTAACTAGAACTAAATATTAATTCTCCAGGATGATGCCAAGGTACAAATTGGCTAAAGGAAGACTTAAACAAATACAGTTTTGCGTTACCAGAGAAAATCCACTTTAAAATTTTGGGAAACCAAAGATAATAGCTTATCAATTCCTGTTACTAAGAAAATGAGGTTAGTGTATTGAAGAGGTTCCTTTACATAAAGAATTGTTGAAAAATGAAGTGGTTCATCACAGACAGTAGTTGAGATACAGACCTTTGTTCCTTTTAAGGGAACAGCTGATAAATATTTGAAGATAGAGGTACAGGACTACATTAACAGACCAGATTAGTTCTGGGTTAATCTAGCAGTGTACAGACACAAAGGACCAAATGGTCCACTTCTATGCTGCTAACTTCTAACATTTGTTTTTGTTTTCGTATTCATCTCAAAAAAAATTCTTTGTTAAGTAAGGATATGTAGTGCAAACTGAGGAATCCCCTTATGTTATATGAAGAATATGCTTTATGAATCTTATATATTAAAACATAATCCAACAATAGTCCTTGCTTGCCGTAGAATGAGTGCAATGGAGATTCAGCAGAATAATGCTGAGAATGTTTCCATACTGTAGGGAATCTAATCTAATTATCTAATGAGCAGAGATTGAGGAAATGGGGCCTATGTTCTTTCAAGTTTTAAAGAACAAGGGGTGATCTCATTTAAACTTGCAAGATTCTTATAGAGCATGACAGGATGGATGTAGGTATGATGCTCCCCTTAGCTGGAGAATCTACAACCAGAGGGCAGAGGTTCAGAAAAAGGGGTCATTTAGTGAAGGCTATTTTCTTTACACAGAGACTGGTGAATCTTTGGAAATCTCTACCCTGAGGGCTTGGAAGTTCAACCATTGAGCATGTTCAAGGTAGAAATTCATAAGTTTCTGTTTGCTGAAGACATACAGTCGGTTCTGCTGTAAGGTGGTAGTTCTGCTGTCATGTAATTTTGTGTTATAAGAAAATCACACGATAGCACCATTTAAACCAATGGTGCTGGAATCACATTATAACCAACACATGCTTTAAATGTTTGCGCTTTAGAAACAGTATGCTCAGTTCATCAATTTTGTTACAGTGAATTTGTGTTAACGAAATGTACGTAACAGCAGAATGACTTGTAAAGGGACTGGGGGGACAGCATGGGAACTTTATATTGAGATCAACCACAATCTAGTTATGTGGCTGGATGGGGTGAGTGGCTTACTCTTGTTCCTACATTCCTCCTGTTTCTGAAACATCCAGCTGTCATTTTTGCTCACAGACACAGGTACTGTATTAACTTTAACACATGGAAAAAAAGACTGTTAAAATAATAAGTGTGACCTAAATTATTCCTGCCTGGTCAGGTAGACATTAAAGATCCCATGGAAGGGTTTGAAGTATATCAGGAAGTTCTCTGCATGTTATGACTAACTTTTAATGAACAACCAATGCCACCAAACATCTTGCTCTGAGCAATGAATAAATGATACATTAGACTTTTACTTGCCTACAGACATTCATTGAGGTGTTGTACAGAAGATTCCTAATATCCAACCATCCAAAAAAGCAGTGTCCTCTCTGGAGATCTGGGGCATAGGTGAATAGGGCAAACAATTGAGTATCTCCTGAATCAATCAATTTGAAAAATCATTAATACGTAGCACAGTCTTAATCAGGAACTGTCAGTTAAGATAGTGAATTCAAAAGCAAATCCAATACAATAAGTGAGAGAAGGAAAAATTGTTAGAAGAAACTAAAGAAATAGAATGAAAAAGTAAAAGTAAAAAGCAGTACTTGCTGCGTTAATATTCAGTCTTAAATACTCACCAAACAAGCTTGATATCCCTAACATTCAACAAGAAACCTGAACCTGCATCTGACAGCCTGAAAGTGCTTTACCATGTGCACAATGAGCTTTTAAGATGGTATGGGTGCAAGGGATGTTGGTGTTAAGTAGATGCCTACTGAATGGTGAGTTGTTGTGGGAATGGCACCAGGTAAGATGGGAGGGAAATGAGATGTGAGAGATGCTGTTGGGATGTGGTAGGTAATTAGGAAGATGAGTTTGGTAAAACAAGGCAAGAGAACTCACTAGACCTTGCAGCAAGGAACTCTGCAATAAATCTGAGGAACTTGGACTTAGCCAAAAAAAAAGATTCAGCCCATAAAGTTTCTTTGCCATATATTCCATATTCTGTATTCCTGTATATTTCTTTTTAAATTTACAACAAAAATGAAAACCTGAAGCAACAGATTATTAGCATTTATAAAAGTAATTTTCAACATCAAAGAAGTTGCTTTGCTGTTTGTAAACTATTAAAGGTTTCATATACTGGAAACACATATGTTACTGGTAAGACTAGTTGGTACTGATGAACAAGCTA
Organism: Chiloscyllium plagiosum; assembly: GCF_037043375.1. Lineage (NCBI taxonomy): Eukaryota > Metazoa > Chordata > Chondrichthyes > Orectolobiformes > Hemiscylliidae > Chiloscyllium > Chiloscyllium plagiosum. Next base: position 27,540,284 of record NW_028270146.1, read on the forward strand.
CAGAAACGTCACATTGTTCAAGGTATTTGAATGAGCCAAATGGCATAATGCTATTTTCAACTCCTGAATGGCTGGACCACACCCCTTGACTATCACATTAACTGCACAAATGCCATTACTGACTTACAATGTCCGATTTTCATATAAAGAATCATGTACAGTATTAGCCTCACTGATTCTTTTACAGTTAAATCCATCCCAATTAATACTGATCTATCTTATTGAAGTGCTTTGCTATGTACTCATTAGACACTACTTATTTAGAATATCTTATGTGCTGAGAGCGAGTCTTAATGTGGAAGAATTGAAGTGTTCTGGTGAGATGAACAATTTAAATGATAGTACTTCATAGCACCCTTTGAGCCACTTTAAATTTTAAATCTCACAGTGAAGCTTACCTTACACAGATTTGATTTTACTGGCCTAGTCAAATGACGAATGTTACAATATTTTCCATATCTTCAAGAGTAATCAAAAAAAATTTGCTGTTTATGTGGTTCTGCAAAATAATTCAAAAGATTTCTCTGTACACAAGACGTGCTGTAGAAATATAGATCACATTTTTTGAACCACAAACAAACCTTACTGCCCAATAACAGGTTCCTTCATAGATTTTGTTGTGTTTCTGCATGTGGCTTTTGAAGAATGATATTCTTTTGATCTGCCTGGGCTATTGACATCTCTTCGGTGATGCAGATAAATCAATAGGTGGTGAAATATGTGCAGTGCAACATGCTTTTGAATTTCAGCATCATCCTGGAGTATTTCTTTAAAATATTGCATTTGATTAAATAGTGGCAAGGTAGCAGACAGCCAGCAACAGCAGATTTAATTTAAGGATTGAAATGACTGATAGTGCATAATAAATTTTGATGCAAAAGTGTACTTACTCTGAATCAATTATAAACATCTGTAGCAATGTTAAATGTGATTCAAATGGATTTCCATGCCTTGGGGTCTCAATGGTGTGCATGTCAAATTGCTACACAAAACTATGTAATTGTTGTACATTTCCACAACTATACAACAGTCCTAGATAATCAAGTTTCTGGGGTAATTTCTGTCCCTGATGTTAGATCATTGGCTTGTTTCAACATTCCATATCCTGTTTAAATTTCAAATGAGTTAAAACTTGGTGTTACAATTTATTTAAGGAGCTGTGTTTTATTTATGTTCATTCATGGAATATGGACACTGCTATCTTGGCCAGCATTTGTTACCTGCACCTATTTGCCCTTCAGAATGTGGCGGTGAGCTGCCTCTTTAACTGTTGCAGTCCATGTGCTATTGGTCTAAGTTCCTTTACTGAGATGTTTCACAAGACTTCATGGTTCCAGCCTTCTGATTTTAATATGGAGCAGAGGAAATCCTTAAAAGCTTCCAATATGTTGTCAACCACCCAGAAAGATCCTAAGGTCTACCCTGTTCGCTCTATTTGAGATGGCAGTGTTCAAAATGTAAGTGCAGTTTGGTTACAAGTTTCTCCACCTTATAATTGAAGGCTTTGGCTATGGGGTTCAACAATATATTAGCTTTGGTCAGTTGCCACTCTGCACTGGTTGGATTTGTTACCAATTGCATCCAGTACTGCTCTCTCGCCTTTGGCTATTTCAGCATCATGCAGACTACCTGTGATACCTATTTTCCTTACATGAAATACTAAAGTTATTCTTTAAGGTGGGTATGTTTTTAACAATGCATTTTTTCTGCCCACAAGGATAACTCAAATTACTTGTAATTGTATAGTATTGAAAATAAGGGCTATGAGTGGCTATTTAGATTTGATGGACTTGGATACAGTTTTGGATTTGTAGTGCCTCAAGGCAAGGCACAGAGTGTGAGAAGGGAATTAATCAGAGAGCATATTCCTCAGTCTGCCCTGGTATAGCTTTTTGAGGTTCACACAACTGAAAATTTGCTTGCCCACATTAACTTGGCTTGAAAGAAGTACACATGTTTTAGAGGAGGGATTGAAAAAAGGAAAATTAAATGGTATTAAAAATAAATTGTCTTGTTGTTCAGCAGCGAAAATACTGATTGAAAATTAGACCATGTGCTTTCAGCAATCTCCATATTTTTCTGTTAGAAAAGATTGCAATCTCCTTTATTGTGTTACCGATATGACAAACACCCCAGCCTGTCAAACTGAGGTGGCTAAATGTTTATCTGCAAAATATGGCCCCGACTATATTTTGTTCTTCTTCAGATTTGTACAGCTGTATACAGACCTCATGAGAGACTGAGTCTCACAGCTATCATTACACATGTTTTAATTTGCAGTGGTTTCCTCACAGCTGTACCCTATGTCTTAATGAACACACCAGTCGACCACCACTGTCCTTTCTGTTACACACAAAAAAAGACTTATTGAATTTAAGTAATTACACTTCTCTACTTGCAGTTGCCAAGCAACCTAAACTCTGAACAATTAGATTTGTGGCCCTCCCCGAAGACTGCTGGAATATTACCAGCAGTTAAACATCAAGCTGACCCAATAAAGAAAGCCCCAAGTGAATTCACGAGATCAGAAAAAAAATGAAAAGACAGCTTTGCTCCACTATAATTGTACATTGGTTTAATTAGTTAGACATGGAATTCTTCCTTTACAGTCCTAGAAGTAGACTATTAACTAGGGTTCAACTAGTAGTGCTTGATCAGTTGAATATATCTTTAACTATTTCTGCGGCAGTCCCACATTATGCAAGGCCATTGGTCAGGTCAGCAAATACACAGTACTTTGGATTAAATTGATGTGTGTGCCATGATGTCGTCAACTCAGCAGCAACTGAGACTTCAATCGCTATATACATAATAAGATCAACAGATTCAGCATGGCTTCACCAAGTGGAGATCATGTCTGACAAATTTGCAAGAATTCTTTGTGGAGGTAAGAAGCAGGATAGATAAAGGGGATGCAGAAGATCTAATATATTTGGATTTTCAGAGATGTTTGATAACATACCATAGGGTGGCACAGTGGCTCAGTGGTTAGCACTTTAGCCCCACAGCACCAGGGATCCAGGTTTGATTCCAGCCTTGGGCAACTGTCTGTAGAGTTTGCACAAAGTGCAAATTGAGACTGTTGTGTGATCTGTTTCACAGAGACTTGGCTCACTCCTGCCATACCTGACTGGGCCTTGCAAGCTGAGGGGTTCTCCATACATCACGTGAACCGCATGATGTCTTTGGGTATGCTTCCTGATCAACACCTCCTGGTCCTCAGATGTGGCAACTCTGACAAGCCATTGCTCCCTGGACCTAGAATACCTCACAGCAAAATGCCATCCCTATTACCTCCCACGTGAGTTCACTTCCACCATCCTGACAGCAGTCTACATACCACTCCAGGTGGATGTGAAGAATGCTCAGGATGAAATTTTCACCGCCACAAACACTGCAGAGATGAAATTCCCTGAGGCTTTATTCATCATGGCCAGCGACTTCAACCAAGCTAACCTCAAGTGGGTGCTGCCAAAACACCACCAACACATTGGCCCAGCTGGAGGACCGAACATCCTGGAACACTGGTACACAACCATTCAAGATGGCAACTGCTCCGTCCCACGCCCAAACTTCGGAAAATCAGCACTGTGTTCCTCCCAGCCCACAAACAAGAGCTGAAACAGGAGGACACTTCACAGAAAGAAATACAATGCTGGTCTGAGGCAGCGAAAGAGTGTCTCTGGGACTGCTTGGAGTCGGTGGGCTGGATCATGTTCAAGTACTCAGTGGGAAACCGAGTCAAGTACACCACCACCATTACAGACTTCATTAACAAATACGTGGAAGACTGCATGCTGAAGAAGTCAATCTGAGTGTGCCGCTATCAGAAATCTTGGATGAAACAGGAAATCCACTCCTTGTCAAAGACCAGGCACACAGCATTCATTTCAAATGACCCAGAACAGTACAAGAGATCCAGATATAACCTCCGCAAAGCCATCAGAAATGCCAATAGGTAGTACTCGGACAAAGTTAGAGGTACAAATCAATCTTACTGACTCCTGCAACATGTGGCAAGGCCTAAACAACATAACAGGATACAGAGTGAAACAGAGCAAGATAATGGACAAAGACACCTCCCTCCCTGATGCAGTCAATGCTTTCTATGTTCAGTTCAAGCAGAATGTCAGCAGCGCAGTGTTACCTTCACAGACAGCCCTAGATGAACATGTTCATCAACATCACCGCTGCAGATCAGTGTGTCAACCCAAGGAAAGCGACAGGTGCAGATAAAGTCCCTGGCTATGCACTTAGATCTGTGCAGACCAGCTAGTGGAGATACTCAATGACATCTTCAACCTCTGCCTCCTACAAGTCGAAGTCCACACCTGCTTTAAGAAGACCACCAGCAACCCTGTACCTATGCCTTACGGCGGCATGGTGGCTCAGTGGTTAGCACTGTAGCCTCACAGCACCAGGGACCCGGGTTCAATTCCAGTCTTGGGCGACTGTCTGTGTGGAGTTTGCACATTCTCCCCGTGTCTGCATTGGTTTCCGCTGGGTACTCCAGTTTCCTCCCACAGTCCAAAGATGTGCAGGTTAGGTGAATTGGCCATGCTAAATTGCCCGTAGTGTTAGGTGCATTAGCCAGAGGGAAATAGGTCTAGGTGGGCTACTCTTCGGAGGGTCGGTGTAGACTTGTTGGGCCGAAGGTCCTGTTTCCACACTGTAGGGAATGTAATCTTAATGACTACTGCCCAATGGCTCTGATCTCCATAATTGTGAAGTGCTTCAAAAGGATGGTCATGGCCTACATCAATTCTTGTCTCCCAGCCTACCTCAATCCCCTATTCTTTACCTGCCGATGTAATAGGTCCACAGTGGATGCCATTTCCCCAGCCCTGCACTCATCCTTGGAACATCTGGACAAAAAGAACATCTATATCAGACTCCTGCTCATTGACCTCAGCTCCGTCTTTAACACTATTACTCCCTCTAGACTGATCTCAAAATTCCATGACTTAGGTCTCAGTTCTACTCTCTGCAACTGGATCCTAAGCTTCCTGACCCATGGACTGCAATCAGTGAAGATAGACAATTGCATCTCCTCCACTATAATACTCAATGTTAAAGCCCCCAAAGGATATAGAAAGGAGATAGAAGGTTTGGTGACATGGTGCAATGATAATAACATCTCTCTCAATGTTGGCAAAACTAAAGAACTGATCATTGACTTCCGGAAGAAAGGAGAAGAACATGCCCCTATCTGCATCAACGGAGCTGAGGTGGAGTGTTGACAGTGTCAGGTTCCTATGAATGAAGATAACTGACAATCTGTCCTGGGCTTCCCACATGGATGTGACGATCAAGAAAGCACAAAAACGTTTCTTCTTCCTCAGCTCAAGAAATTTGGCCTGTCCATAAGAACCCTCACCAATGTTTGCAATGCATACTGTCTAGGTGCATAAGCCTGGTATGGCAACTGCCTGTCCAGGACTGTAAGGAACTACAGAAGGTTGTGCGCATAAGCCTGGTATGGCAACTGCCTGTCCAGGACTGTAAGGAACTACAGAAGGTTGTGCGCACAGCCCAGACCATCTCAGAAGCCAACCTCCCATCAGCAGACTCCATTTACACTTATTGTTGCAATGAAAAGGCTACCAACATCATCAAAGACCCATCTCACCCCGGTAATGCTCTCCTTCAATCTCCTCCATCAGGCAGAAGATACAGAAGCTTGAACACACACACACACACACGTTTGAGAACAGTTTCTTCCTTGCTGTTATTAGACTGGTGAATGGACTCTCTAATTTCAAATAATGCTGATTTTGCTCATGTTGACCATGCCTACTGCATGTCCTGTGCAGTGTAACCTGTATGCCTTACTCTGTCCAATTTTTTTTTTCATGCTAAGATCTGTATGTCCCTGCTTACTGTACTGCTCACAAACAAAGCATATCACTGTAGTTAAGTACATGTGACAATAAATCAAATCAATCAATCAATCAATCATTCTCCCCATGTCTGCATGGGTTTTCTGCAGGTGCTCTGGTTTCCCCCCACACTCCAAAGATATGCAGGTTATGTGGATTGGCCATGCTAAATTGCCCATAGTGTCCAGACATATGCAGGCTAGGGGAATTAGCTATGGGAAATGCAGAGTTACAGGAATAGGGTAGGAGGCTGGGTCTGAGTGGGATGCTCTTCGGAGAGTTGGTGTGAACTTGATGGGCTGAATGGCCTGCTTTCACACTGTAGGGATTCTATTCTCTCCTTAATAGTTTAAGAACCATGGTGTTGAGCATAGTATATCAGCATGGAGAGATGATTGGCTAACTATTAGTAGACAGAGAGTTGGGTTAAGCTGGGTATTTTCAGGATGGCAACCTGTATCTAGAAGAGTGCCACAGGGATTAGTGTTGGGGGCAATTATTTACAAAATATATAAATGACTTGGATGAGAGAAGTGAATATACTGCAGCCAAGGTAATGGATGACTCAAAAATAGATGGGAAGATAAGAATCAGAAGAAGGATATCAGGAGGGCAAAAACTTAGCAGATGGAATATAATGGGGAAATTTTGAGATTGTGGCAGAAGGAATAGAGAAATTGAATTTTTAAAAATATTTTCAATTTAAATAGAAAAAGACTGCAGCATGTTACAGAACAGAAAGATTTGGGCGTCTTAATGAATGAATCACAAAACGCGAGTGTTCAAATTCAACAGATAACAGGTAAGGCAAATTGAATTTGGCCTTTATTTCAAAAGGAATGGAACATAAGTGTAGGGGGTTTTGTTGAAACCATTTGTCAGAACACAGCTGGAATATGGTGAAGTGAACTGGGCCCCTTATCTCAGTAAAGAAACACTGGCAATGGGGACAGCCCAGAGAAGGATCACAGGTATGGGATGTTGAGTTCATTGGGCCTGTACCCATTGGAATTGAGAAGAAGGAGAGGTGACCTTATTGAAATATACAAGGTTCTTAGAGGACCTGACAGGGTAGATATGGAAAGGTTGTTTCTCCTTGTGGGAAATTCTAGGACCAGAGGTCATAATCTCAGAGTAAAATGGGTGCCAATTTAAGACAGAGCTGAGGAGGAATTGCTCCTCTCAGACAGTGGGGTAAAAACAATGACTGCAGATGCTGGAAACCAGATTCTGGATTAGTGGTGCTGCAAGAGCACAGCAGGCAGCATCCAAGGAGCTTCGAAATCAAGCTCCTTGGATGCTGCCTGAACTGCTGTGCTCTTCCAACACCACTAATCCAGAATCCTCTCAGACAGTGGTCAATCTGTGGAATTCTTGACCACAGAGGGCTGTGGAGGCTGGGTTGTGAAGCATATCCAAGGCTGAGAGAGACAGCTTTTTAATCAGTGAGGGAATAAAACCTTATAGGGAAAAGGCAGAAAAGCGAAGTTGAGAATGATCAGGTCAACCATGATCTAATCGAATGGCACTGCAAACTCAATGGGCTGAATAGCCTACTTCTGCTCCTACGTCTTATGGATTGACATTGGAAGGAAGAACTATTTGTTTTCCAAAGAGCCCTTCATTTTTTTTCAATGTCACTCTATTGATTTTCGAACAACAGTCAGCTTTATTCAGGCCACTGGCTGCTTGTTGGGCAGGCCACAGCACCAAGTCAAATCCGATACGAGATGGGCTGAAATCGGATGGAACCCCGGATCTAGCGTGTAAAGTGTGAGGTGCAGATGTGATGAGCCAAGTGACATCCGTCTGCACCGTAACAATTCTGGGATTCTCACATTGTGGGGAGACTTGGTCTTGGTCAGAGGGGTTCTGTAGGGAGATGGAGGAGGAGAGGGGCTGGTGAGTGAGCCAGAGACGAACGGAATGTCTGATAATGGGAAAGGTTAGTATCGTGGTACTGAATCTCTGTTTGCGGGGCAGGAGCAGAGCAGATGGTAAGTGTGGAGGGAAAACTGCAGATCCCCTGACACAGAAGCAATATTGTAAAGTCACTTAATGTACTTAATGGAACCAAAACTTCTTGGCCTCCTTTCACCTGATAACTTTCCTGAGACCAGGGACATCAGCAGTCTCTGCTAAAATGACAGCAACACAATCTCATTAAAATAACCATACTGCCTGTTACATTGTGTAGAAGCGTAATACCGAACGTGAAACATAAACTCTGTCTCTCTCTCTCTGCAGATGCTGCCAGACTTGCTGAGTTTCTCCAGATTCCTCTCTGTTTCCTCAAATATGGTGGAAGCAGAGACTTTGAACATTTTAAAGTCAGAGATAGCTAAGCCTCTAATATGCAATAAGGGTGAAAGCTTTTCAGGAGGTGGGTGGGATTGTGGGGTAAGCAGCTTAGCTATGGCCTGATTGAATGGTGGAATCAGAATTAAGGGGCCTACTCCTGCTCCTTATTAGTATGTTTGAATTACATGTTTTTCTCACACAGATTCTGGACTTTACATTGAGTCTATTTTTCACATTGCTCCATGTGGGTAATGAAATGTTACAAAGTTGGTTTGGTACATATGCTGTAGAGCAGCAGTAAATGATGTGCAACCCAGATACACATGTATACATGTGAATAAATCATTTTGGAATACTATAATAACAATACTATAACAATATAACACTGCCTCCTGTGAGTGGGTTCGTCAATCAAACTTACTCCACCTCTGATAACACCAGAGGTCATGGAGTTTGATATATGTTGAGTACCTATTTCAGATTTATAGCTATTTAACCTTTCACCCAAACCAGACCCATACATTTTTGGGTTTATAGTACCCTAGGTTTTCCATCTGATCTTGTGTAAAAATATAAAAAGATGGCAAAAAAAAACAAATATAGTCTTGGATTTCCAAGTCACATATTTTGTGCCCATTCCCATTAGAAGCAAAATGCTGTGCATGCTGAAAATCTGAAGCAAACACAGAAAATGTTGAGGAAACTCAGCAGGTCTGGCAGCATTTGCAGAGAGAAATACAGTTAAGATTTTAAGTCAGGACTATTATGAAAGATGAACCAGGAGTAACTCCTTTAAACTTTGTTCCAAGGAGGTCCAGGATGCTGAAGTGTTTAACAGCAAGAACTTTATTATGGAGATAGCAAGGTTGGATTCAGTTGTTCCCACCCAAAGTGGCTGATCACATCATGAATACATCACATGATCAGACTCTTAAAGTGACAGTCCATCATACTTCCAGAAATACAAAAGGTCACCAATTTACAAATGTCAGACTTATGAACACTCATACGTATGACAAAGATCCCATTCAGAGATTAGTTTTTGTTCATTATTGATAAACAATATTTATTCTAACAATCCAATGTGCGAGTGTTTGCTTGTATGTATGAGTGGCTATTTTATATTGTAATGTATTGTGTTCTGACTTGCATGGAAATCATCTTAAAAACATAATTTAGAATGGAACCCATTTGTAACCCAGGGACTGCCTTTACACAGCACTTTGCTCCACATGAAAATAGTGCCGTGGGATCATTTATGTTCAGTTGAGAGAACAGCTGGGAACTTGATGTAACATCTCAGCTTGAACCTCTGACAGCACTCCCACAGCATCTACCCTGCAATGTGTCAGCATAGTACTGAGTGCAGGGCTGCACCAGTATGTGCAAAATAAGGAACAATGGGCACCATTATGCTATTTCTTCCATTAAGGGCCTGGAAGACTCTGGGCTGCTCTATAACTGCTGCCTGTGCCGCTGTGTGAACTGCTGAGATGTGAGTGCAAGACCATGACTTTGTCTCCCAACCTAGGAGCTCCAGGAGACAAAGGTGCTCATTCCCCGGTGCCAGCTGGAAACTCATTTCAAACAGGGACAGGCACAAACAGTAATTTCAGAAGCAAGAGAGAGGACAAGTGGAGGGTGGGAGATTGGGAAACAAAACAATCATGCAAACCCCTGACCCATCACTAATGTACTTTTTCAGAGTCCTCATTAAATATCGCAGCTATTCAACAATAAAAGGAAAACTCTTCTAAGGTGGACATTTATTTTTTATACCTCTTTGCCAGCTGTTTTTCTGTCATCCAGATTTAATATGCAGTTGCATGTATTTGCATATTAAAGGTCTAATTAGCTCCTGAGAGCATGTGTGTGAGAGTAGTAATAATTAGTATGGTGCCCGCTTGGGACCAATCTCTGGTGCATTCCTGTAGAATCCTGTGCCTTGTGCTGGTCTCTTGGAGTTAGTAGTGACCATGTGCAGTTTGTAGTTGTCTTTGTTCCGAGACGCTGAGGGGCTGTACTGCATATGACTCCATACTTGTACTTTTCGTCTCTTTGAAGTGTCTTGTCTGATCTCTCTGAATTGCCTGTCATTTAGCCAGATGCGGAAACTTGGGCACTGCTATCATGACAGGTTTAGAAAAAAAAATCCATTTTTACTCCTTACATTAAGGTCTCAGTTAAGTGACTAATAACAAGCTCGGATCCAGGATATCTATCAAAAATTACTCCTCGCAAAAATTTATGGATTGTTCAAAATACAGTTACCATCCACTCACATCTACGTTTTCTGCTGAATTTACAAAAGAGAGAAGCTTTGGTCCCAGTTTTGTTTGAAAGGAGCCTTTTCACTGTAAAGCCTGCAGGAACAATTGAACAGACTGAGGCCATTTAGCTTCTTAAACCTGAACCTCCTTTCAATGAGATGTCTTTTAGTCCTTAACAAGGCACACTTCATCATCCTTTGTGGTACAATTTGTACGTGAACTTCACTGGGCAGCAGTACACAGTCCACATGGTTATAGAATTTAAAAAAATATTTTCATGGGATTTGTGGGCCAGCATTTATTTCATTGACCCTAGTTGCCCTTCAGGAGGTAGTGGTGATCTGCCTTCTAGAACTACTGTAGGCCATGTGCTGTAAGTTGATCCATAATGGCCTTAGAAAGGAATTTCAGAATTTTGATCCAGAAACAGTAAAGGAACAGTGTTATGTTTCTAAATCAGGATGGTGAATGGCTTGGAAGAGAACTTGCATGTGGTGGAGTTCCCATGTATCTGCTGTCCTTATTCTTCTTGAGGGAAGTGGTGTGTGTTTCTTTAGTTGGTTTCAGGCAAAGCAACTATTGGGATTGTGTAGGTGCCTCTGAGTTGGGCAAAGATAGGGCATAAGTCAGCTGCTAGACAATTCCTCATTGCGTTCCACTAAAGACTGGATATCAAGTGAAGACTGGAAAAACTTCAGCTGTGATGACCTCTACAGTAAAAACGCCTGCCAATGGAGACTACCTCGATGGAGGTGGCGACTTTGATGATGTATTGGTGGTTACCTATATTGATAGAGCCATGCCTTTCCCAGAGTAAGGAAAACCTGAAAGAAAGAAAGCCTGGAGAATTTCAGTTTTTAAAAAAAGGTGCCTTTTGATGATGAACATGCATTGAATGGAAACTATATTTCACAACATGGTCTGAACTGAATAGAAGCATCATTGGACCTTGGACCAGTTACAAGGTAATTTTCCTTGTTTCTGATGTTAGAGGGAAGTCTCATATGAGCATGGCATGTGTCGACCATGATTTCAGTTGATCATATTAACAGAGTTGAATTGAATTGAATTAGCTTTATTGTCACATGTACTCAAATAAGTACAGTGAAAAGTTTATAAGTTGCCATCTTAGGTACAAATGTACCTAGCTACAATCTGTAGTTGCAGAATAGAGAAATGAAGGAAAAACGTTACGTTACAATTATACATAGTACAACCATTGGCGAGAATAAACCAAGAAGTGAAGTTAAAAAGACAAACATCACAGACTCTCTCCAAAGGCCCTCTGCAGCAGAGCAGCGCAGAGCACCTCTATGTGGTCTGATCACCGGCAGTTGTCATGTTGTGTGCTGGGCTGATATGCCCGTGCCTGGCTACTTCAGCCACAATCCTGCACCAGGCCGCAACCCCTCTGCTCCGCACTGAGCAGCTACCGCCATGCTCCGGCTGCTGGTGTCCCCACTTTGGGCTGCTGATTGCCAGCGTCCCTGCTTCAGAGGCTGGGATTTGGAGGCCAGGCATTCTAGGCTGAGAAAATGGAGGAGAGAGGGAAAAATAATGAAAAAGAAGAGAAAGAACAGGTTGAGCGGTGGAGTTCTGGCAGAGTTTCCTACTTTGCCACCATCTTGTTGGAAGGTAAAGGCATCAGACCAGTGAGTGCAAAGGTCAAAAAAAGAAGTTCACTTCTAAAACTGCTAAAATAACTCAAACAAACATCCAACTCAATATTCCAATTTGAGTTACAGCATATTATCATCTTCCAAGGAGAGACTAAAATGAGAAACCTTTGTCCTTGGTCCACTCTTTTGAGGGCAGTGAAGACAAAGTTGATGAGTGCTTATAACTTGTGTTGGGATAGGACAGAGACAGCAGAGTGTTGAATGATCTGAAGGTGGGAATACTGGACAGAAGAATGTTGGAACAGATGAGTGTGGAATTGTTAAGTGCTTGGCTAATGATTTCAAGGGCAGCTGGGTTGAGGCAAATATGGAGAGGTGAAGGAGATGTGATGGTTTGGAGTGATATCGGATCTCTATCCTATTGAGTGTGCACGGAGTCAGAAAGTAAGTATCCTGGGAAGTTTGCATGATATCAATGGATTTTAAGTCATGTCCCAACTGACCATTTCAGCAACTCAGGAAGATGGTATTGAATCATTATGGCAAATTCAGTTAGTATCTCCTTGACAGCTTTCAGATTAACCAATCGTTCCTCACACTTCATTGTATTATACTTTATTTTCCTATGTACCATCAGTCACTGCACACAAGACCTGGAGGCAGGCAAAGTGGAGCAGAGTAGAATGAACACCACACAAGGCCTGTCATGCAAACAATTTAAGAGTTTAATTTAGATAAATTTTAAGTGCTGCAGCTTGCAAAGGCAAATCAGGACAGGACTTATACACTTAATAGTAAGGCCCTGGGAATGTTGCTGAATTAAGAGACCTTGGAGTGCAGGTTCATAGTTCCTTGAAAGTGGAGTCCCAGGTAGACAGGATAGTGAAAAAGGCGCTTGGTATGCTTGCCTTTATTGGTCAGTGAATTGAGTATAGGAGTTGGGAGATTTAGGCTGTTGCGGCTGTATAGGACATTGGTTAAGCCACTATTGGAATGCTGCATGCAATTCTGGTCTTCCTGCTATGGGAAGGATGTTGTGAAACTTGAAAAGTTCAGAAAAGATTTACAAGGATGTTGCCAGGGTTGGAGGTTATTTTCCCTGGAGAGTTGGAGGCTAAGGTGTGACCTTGTAGAGTTTTATAAAATCATGAGGGGCATGGATAGGGTAAGTAGACAAGGTCTTCTCCCTAGGATGACGGAGTCCAAAACTAGAGGGCATAGCTTTAGGTGAGAGGGGAAAGAGTTAAAAGGGACTTAAGGGGCAACTTTTTCATGCGTGTATGGAATGAGCTGTTAGAGGAAGTGGTGGAGGCTGGTACAGTAGCAACATTTAAAAGGCATCTGGATGGGTATATGAATAGGAAGGGCTTAGAGGGAAATGGGCCAAATGCTGGCAAATGGAACTAGATTAATTTAGGATATCTGGTTAGCATGGACAAGTTGGACTGAAGGGTCTGTTTCCATGCTATACAGCTCTGTGACTCTACAACTCTAAATTGAGGGCAGAAGCATTAGGGAAAGTGCAGGATCACAATTTACATTTCTTTCTTTCCTTCTCTCATCCATGGTACACTGAATGTCCAGTGCACTGCACATTGTCCATCAGTTGTTAAAATATTTCAAAAGGAGATAAACATTATGAAATTAAATGCACACTGCATCCTTTTTTTCTGCTAAGGCATTTAAAAAAAAAACTAGTTACAGACACACAATAACACATCTCCATCGCCAGCTTTAAACTTGGATTTTCTGGCCTAAAGATAGTGATTGCATTGCACCACAAGAGCCCTTCAGCTAGGGCATTACTGTTAAATTTTGAATTGAACAAACAGTAAATATACACTGAATGACTTCAATCACAGATTAATTGCTATTTGGGATGCCAATCAGAACATTCGTTTTGATCGTGGAAATTTAATGAAGGATTTGAAGCCTTGTGGCTCCTGCCATGCTTGTAAGGATGTTTTTAAAAAAACGTATTTGCTTAGAATAATACCAGGTAAATAGCCAGGAGATACGATGATCACATGACAAGGAGTGACGACTGCACGTCATCATTTTAAATGTATATCCTACCCACTCCTTACCTGTCAGTCAACATGGACCTGCCAGTAACACTTCCCTCCCTTTCTTTTTCTTGCATTCACAATGAATAGGGTGCGTCAATGCTCCTGTTCTATTTTTGTTCCTCTTGAAACATGGCAAGCTATATCATGAATTTTGTGACATGCAGTGGAAAGTTACAAATGGATAAGTCTTTTAAGATTGTTAGATTTGTGATTTTTTTGAAAATGTCATTGTTATTTTCAGAGTCATTTGTTATATCTGTGGACAAAATAATGTTTTTATCAGGGAATCATAGAAACTTTTGGCACAATAAGAAACCATTTGCTTCTTTGTACCTGCACTGTCTCTTTGAAAAACAGGAAAGTGTTGCTTGTGTCTTTAGAGTCATACAACATGGAAACAGACTGTTTGGTCCAACTAGTCTATGCCAACCAAGTTTCCCAAACTAAACTAGTCACACTTGCCTACGTTTAGCCCATATGCCTCTAAAGCTTTCCTATTCATATACCTGTCTTTTAAGTGTTAAAACTGTACTTGCATCTACCACTTCCCCTGGCAGTTCATTCCACATACAAACCACCCTCTGTGTGAAAAGGTTGTCCCTTGGGTTCCTTTTAAATCTTTCTCCTCTCACCTTAAAATTATGCACTCTACTTTTTAAATTCTCCTACCCTAGGGAAAAGACTTTTGCTATCTATGCCCCTTATTATTTTATAAACATCAATAAAGTCACTTCTCAATCTCCTATGTTCCAGTGAAGGAAGTCCCAATCTATCCAACCTCCCCTTACAACTCAAACCTTCCAGTCTCAGTAATATCATTGCAAATCTTTTCTGCACCCTCTCCAAATTAAAAATATCTTTCCTATAGCAGAAAGACCAAAACGTACACAGTACTCCAAAAGTGACTTCATCAACATCCTGTAAAACCTTATTCAGGCTCAGTCTCTCTCTCTCTCTCTCTCTCTTTCCCACCAGCACATTATAGTTTCAAAAAAATCAACTTAATCAGCTGTTTGTGCATCGGAAACAGCCTGTCATGTAAGTGCATATCAGGACCACCAATAGTTATATGAAATATATGCCATGTTAATGTGCACCTTTCTTGCACCATGGGTCATATTATAGTTGCTGGGAGTTGTAAGTTTTCACAGTATGTCTTTATCAAATTTCTGACTATGTAGAGTTAGCTGGTGACTCGAATATGGAAAGAAATTGTATATCCAGGGCCAATGATCTTGAGAAATCCAGCAGGGTATGATATTTTTGAAGCAATCTGTAGAAGCCAGATTTATGGGTCATTTCAATGAACCTTTAATGTATTTATTAGATTAGATTAGATTACTTACAGTGTGGAAACAGGCCCTTCGGCCCAACAAGTCCACACCGCCCTGCTGAAGCGCCACCCACCCATACCCTTACGTTTACCCCTTACCTAACACTACGGGCAATTTAGCATGGCCAATTCACCTGACCTGCACATCTTTGGACTGTGGGAGGAAACCGGAGCACCCGGAGGAAACCCACGCAGACACGGGGAGAACGTGCAAACTCCACACAGTTAGTCGCCTGAGGCGGGAATTGAACCCGGGTCTCTGGCGCTGTGAGGCAGCAGTGCTAACCACTGTGCCACCGTGCCGCCCATAATCTTGAAAAAAATTTATCTTGAAAAAAAATTATCAGGATAATTTGGGGTGACTGAGGAACTGTCATTGCATCATTCTCACAAGAACCATTTGTGGGATTTTTTGGATATGATTTGATCAGGTGCAAGTTAAAATTTGGGATCACTATAAAAATGGAAATTGCAAAATGTTATTGCAAAATAGGTAAACATCGGTTAAAGTCACTTATATTTACTTAGTTCATTACAATACAAGAAATTCAGTAATTAAGTGGTAAGTGGTCAAAATAAAGGAAGACTAGCATTTGCATAGCATTTATGTGATGAAATGGCATCACAAGCTTTACGAAAATGAAGTACTTCTGAAGTATGGGAACTACTGAATTTCTGCATAGGTGTCAATTTGCACACAGCAAGTTTCTACAAGCACAAAGCAATAGTGGGCTGATGATCTGTTTTTAGTGCTACTATGTGTGTGATCAATATTGTCCCAAATATACCCAGGGTGACGACTTTGTCCTTTAATCCTTTTCATCAACCTGAGAGAGTAGATAGGATTTTGGTTTAATGTAGTTATGTCATGTTGCACATTAAGTATGTGGGTATACCTTTAAGAAGCATGCTTATCATCACTGTATCATAGCATGTGACCTAAGGGTATAAAAGTCTCAGACACCATCTTACTGGCAATCTCTTAACGTATGGTGAACTCCTCAAAACATTTTCCTGTGTTGTGAACGAATAACTTATTAGTAGCCCAGATATTTCCATTCCTGCAATTGAATTATTGCATGTAAAAATCCAACTGAAATACATGCCAGTTGAATCTTTCAATAATACGTTATCTCTGCCTAGATTCTAATGTTACGAGAGGTTACAAGAGCATTTCCGCATTCAGTACAGACACTCTGCTGGAAGCAAACCCCTCATCAAACATCTAATTTGTGATTTCTGAAATGTAATCAATAGGAAAACTGAAAGGAAAAGGGAGAAAAACATACCAATCTGGTCACACTGTAGAGGAGGCTGTTGGTAAAAAATGAGAACAATATGGTATTTGCTTTCAAACAGGCGCAGTACCATGACATGCCTGGTAGTGGTGTTGTTGAAGCTTTGGCAACTACGGTTCTCCACATCGCCACCAAATGGCATTTAGTGTTGCCACAGTTGACTCCCCATAGCTTTACTGGAGCCATATTTATTCGTATTCCAGTATTGTACTTAAATAGGTTTTGAGTAATCAAAGTACATTGATGCCAATGCTCAATTTTAAATTGATTTTATTGTTGAGTTTATAGATCACTATAAAAATGGAAATTGCAAACTTAAGTGAAAACATACCTTTTTATGATCGCAAATCTCAGTGTTATTGCAAAATAATTGTGAAACATTGGTTTAAGTCACTTATGTTTACTTAGTTCATTACAATACAAGAAACTATTGAAATTTTCGGTTCTGTAAACAAAAAAATAGAAGCAGATTTCCCAGATGTCTCCTCTTGAAGGTGGTGACGTGTGTGTGTGTGTGTGTGTGTGTGTGTGTAAGTAAAGACACAGATTCACAAGATTTCATGACCACCTCAACTGCACTGGAAGATCTATGATAGAAGAAAGACTTGTACTTATTGAATTGAACTGAATTGAATTGAATTTATTGTCACATGTACCGAGGCACAGTGAAAAGCTTTGTCTTGCAAGCAATACAGGCAGATCACATAGATAAGTAAATAATAGGTAAACAGCGGCAAAAACAAAAATACAGGTACAGACGAATGTTCAGAGTTTGAGTCCATTCAGTATTTAACAACAGTAGGTAGAAACTATTTCGAAACCGGATGGTGCATGTGTTCAGACTTCTGTACATTCTCCCCGATGGTAGAGGTTGTAGAAAATCTTTGCCAGGGTGGGATACATCTTTAAGAATGCTGGCGGCCTTTCCTTGACAGTGGGCCTGGTAGATGGATTCTATAGCTGGGAGGTTGGCCTTTGTGATTGCCCAGGCTGCGTTCACCACACTCTGTAACCGTCTCCGATCTTGAATGGTACAGTTGCCATACCAGGTAGTGATACGTCCAGACTGAATGCTCTCAATGGCACACCTATAAAAACTGGCAAGGGTATTTGCCGTCATGCCAAATTTCCTCAGCTGCCTGAGGAAGAAGAGACCTTGTTGGGCCTTTGTAACCAGTGTGTCCACATGAAAAATCCAAGAAAGCTTGTTGTGGATGACCACTCCCAGGAGCTTGACACTCTCCACTCGTCCCACCTCTGTGTTGTTAATGTGTAGGGGGGCATGAGTAACATCCTGCAGAAAGTCAATAACGAGTTCCTTGGTTTTGCCGGCATTGAGAGATAGGTTGTTCGCAGTGCACCATTTTTCCAGGTTTTCCACCTCCCCTCTGTAGTCTGTTTCATCGCCATCTGAGATTCGACCGACTATGGTGGTGTCATCAGTGAACTGGTAAATGGCAATAGCCTGGTATTTGATGACATAGTCATGGGTATACAGTGAGTACAGTAGGGGGCTAAGTATGCACCCCTGCGGCGCTCCAGTGAAGAGTGTTAGTGAGGATGAAATATTGTCCCCAATCTTCACTGACTGTGGCCGGTGGGTCAGGAAACTGAGGATCCAGTTGCAGAGAGTGGAGCTTAGTCCGTCAAGGGGATAATAGCGTTGAAGGCTGAACTGTAGTCAATGAGTTGGATTCTTACGCAGCAGTTCTTGGTGTCTTGTGTAGCACATTTCACAATCACATGGTCTCCCAAACTATCAGCCAGTTAAGGGTTTTTTTGAAGTGTAGTCACTCTCATCATAAGAGCTAAAAACAGAAGTAGACAATTCAAGCCCTCAAGCCCTCTACCATTTGATACAATCATGGCTGATTTCATCTTGGCCTCAACTCCACTTTCCTGCCTAATGATCATAAGACTTGAACTCATTACTAATTAAAAATCTGTCTGTCTCTTCCTTTGATTTACTCAATGTCCCAACATCACCACATTCTGGAGTAGTGAGTTCCACAGATTCACAATCATTTGAGGGAAGACATTCTTGTCATTGATTCATAGAATCCCTACAGTGTGGAAGCATTTGGCCCATTGAGTCCACATTGACCTCCTCATCTCTGTTTTAAATCTGCTACTCCTTATCCTAACGCTATGTCATTCTAGATTGTCCCACATAAGAAAACATCTTTTTCACATATACTTTGTTAATCCCCTTTAGCATCATATGTACATCAATTAGGTCTTTTTTCAATCTTCTAAATTCTGGAGAGTATAGACCTAAATTCTCCATCTCTCTTCATAAGACAAACCTCTCATTTTCTAAAATCAAAATAGTGAACCTGTTGCTCATGCAGAAAATACAGAAATCGATTGCACACAGCAAGTTCACACAAACAACAAAGAGATGCTAATTTATTTTAGTGATGTTGTCATGGGTATAAATATTATTGATGAGATCAGGGAGAATTTCCTTACCCTTCTTCAAAATATAGTCTGTCTGGAGTCGTTCACACACAGCTGAGAGAAAAAAAAATGTGTGATCTCATTTTTTCTCTTCAAATTATATAGTGCTCAATTCAAGTATATGCAAAGATGCAGCTGATGAATATACCAAAATTATTGTTTCATTGCTGACTTGTTTTGGTCACAAAGTTAGGCATTTATTGTTGACAGCTGAATTTCAACATTATAGTTTGGCTTGTCAGAATGTCATGTTTCCAACTGCTGTAATCGAATAAAAGCTAGAATTACTTAACCTCATACCGAACTGAAATAACTCCATTGAGGCTCGTATCCCGTCACCAAATTGCCATTTATTTGCATGTGCATAGTATATGGACTATGACCAGCTAGCGCAGAGGCAGAGTGAACAGAACCCCTGACATTCCCATCTACATCTGTGAGCCAGGACTCCCTAATTGGTCCAGCTTAACAGCCACAATCACAGAACTCATATTCAACAAGATCAACCTCATTCCAATCACTGCACTAACCTAATACAGTTAGTTATTCTAATAAACTCTTTATAGCAATTACAGAAACATGGCTCAGGGATGGGCAGGACTGGCAGCTTAATGTTCCAGGATACAAGTACTACAGGAAGGATAGAAAGGGAGACAAGAGAGGAGGGGGAGTGGCATTTTTGATAGGGGATAGCATTACAGCTGTGCTGAGGGAGGATATTCCCGGAAATACATCCAGGGAAGTTATTTGGGTGGAACTGAGAAATAAGAAAGGGATGATCACCTTATTGGGATTGTATTATAGATCCCCCAATAGTCAGAGGGAAATTAAGAAACAAACTTGTAAAGAGATCTCAGCTATCTGTAAGAATAATAGGGTAGTTATGAGTAGGGGATTTTAACTTTCCAAACATCAACTGGGACTGCCATAGTGTTAAAGGTTTAGATGGAGAGGAATTTCTTAAGTGTATACAAGACAATTTTCTGATTCAGTATGTGGATGTACCTACTAGAGAAGGTGCAAAACTTGGGAAATAAGGCAGGCCAGGTGACTGAGGTGTCAGTGGGGAGCACTTTCTATTCATTTTAAAATAGTGATGGAAAAGGATAGACCACATGTAAAAGTTGAAGTTCTAAATTGGAGAAAGGCCAATTTTGACAGTATTAGGCAAGAACTTTCAAAAGCTGATTTGAGGCAGATGTTCGCAGGTAAAGGGATGGCTGGAAAATGCGAAGCCTTCAGAAATGAGATAACAAGAATCCAGAGAAAGTATATTCCTGTCAGGGTGAAAGGGAAGGCTGGTAGGTATAGGGAATGCTGGATGACTAAAGAAATTGAGGGTTTGGTTAAGAAAAAAAAAGGAAGCATATGTCAGGTATAGACAGGATAGATCGAGTGAATCCTTAGAAGAGTATAAAGGAAGTAGGAGTATACTTAAGAGGGAAATCAGGAGGGCAAAACGGGGACATGAGATAGGTTTGGCAAATAGAATTAAGGAGACTCCAAAGGGTTTTTACAAATATATTGAGGACAAAAGGGTAACTAGGGAGACAATAGGGCCCCTCAAAGATCAGCAAGGCAGCCTTTGTATGGAGCCACAGAAAATGGAGGAGATACTAAATGAATATTTTGCATCAGTATTTACTGTGGAAAAGGATATGGAAGATATAGACTGTAGGGAAATAGATGGTGACATCTTGCAAAATATCCAGATTACAGAGGAGGAAGTGCTGGATGTCTTGAAACGGTTAAAGGTGGATAAATCCCCAGGACCTGATGAGGTGTACCCTAGAACTCTGTGCGAAGCTAGAGAAGTGATTGCTGGGCCTCTTGCTGAGATATTTGTATCATTGATAGTCACAGGTGAGGTGCCGGAAGACTGGAGGTTGGAAAACGTGGTGCTACTATTTAAGAAGGGTGGTAAAGACAAGCCGGGAACTATAGACCGGTGAGCCTGACCTCGGTTGTGGGCAAGTTGTTAGAGGGAATCCTGAGGGACAGGATGTACATGTATTTGGAAAGGCAGGGACTGATTCGGGATAGTCAACATGGCTTTGTGCGTGGGAAATCATATCTCACAAACTTGATTAAGTTTTTTGAAGAAGTAACAAAGATGATTGATGAGGGCAGAGCGGTAGATGTGATCTATATGGACTTCAGTAAGGCGTTCTACAAGGTTCCCCATGGGAGACTGATTAGCAAGGTTAGATCTCATGAAATACAGGTAGAACTAGCCATTTGGATACAGAACTGGCTCAAAGATAGAAGACAGAGGGTGGTGGTGGAGGGTTGTTTTTCAGACTGGAGGCCTGTGACCAGTGGAGTGCCACAAGGATCGGTGCTGGGTTCTCTACTTTTTGTCATTTACATAAATGATTTGGATGCGAGCATAAGAGATACAGTTAGTAAGTTTGCAGATGACACCAAAATTGGAGGTGTAGTAGACAGCGAAGAGGGTTACCTCAGATTACAACAGGATCTGGACCAGTTGGGCCAATGGGCTAAGAATTGGCAGATGGTGTTCAATTCAGATAAATGCGAGGTGCTGCATTTTGGGAAAGCAAATCTTAGCAGGACATATACACTTAATAGTAAGGTCCTAGGGAGTGTTGCTGAACAAAGAAACCTTGAGGTGCAGGTTCAGTGCTCCTTGAAAGTGGAGTTGCAGGTAGATAGGATAGTGAAGAAGTATGCTTTCCTTTATTGGTCAGAGTATTGAGTACAGGAGTTGGGAGGTCATGTTGCGGCTGTACAGGACATTGATTCGGCCACTGTTGGAATATTGCGTGCAATTCTGGTCTCCTTCCTATCGGAAAGACGTTGTCAAACTTGAAAGGGTTCAGAAAAGATTTACAAAGATATTGCCAGGGTTGGAGGATTTGAGCTACAGAGACAGGCTGAACAGGCTGGGGCTGTTTTCCCTCGAGCGTCGGAGGCTGAGGGGTGACCTTATAGAGGATTACAAAATTACGAGGAGCATGGATAGGATAAATAGACAAAGCCTTTTCCCTGGGGTCGGGGAGTCCACAACTAGAGGGCATAGGTTTAGGGTGAGAGGGGAAAGATATAAAAGAGACCTAAGGGGCAACATTTTCACGCACAGGATGGTACGATTACGGAATGAGCTGCCAGAAGATGTGGTGGAGGCTGGTATAATTGCAGCATTTAAGAGGCATTTGGATGGGTATATGAATAGGAAGGGTTTGGAGGGATATGGGCTGCGTGCTGGCAGGTGGGACTAGATTGGGTTGGGATATCTGGTCGGCATGGACAGGTTGGACCGAAGGGTCTGTTTCCATGCTGCACATCTCTATGACTCTATGACTGTAGTTAATTTTTCGAGATTAATATTTGAATGCTAGTTTCCTCTTTTTGGCATGTCACACTATGAGACTATGTAAAAGATCTTCCTGGATTCTTCTGCACATTACTGAGACCTGAAGAACAAACACAAAGGCTCACCCCATCATTTTTACTTCACAGTGACAAGTGGCATTAATGAATGCTGTATTCGAAGGCCCACACTTTCAGTTCTCTATAATGCTGTAATTTTTCTGAAAGTTGGTCTGTGGCATATCATCATAAACATAGAGCATAGAACATAGAAAAATACAGCGCAGTACAGGCCCTTTGGCCCTCGATGTTGCGCCGATCTAAGCCCACCTAACCTACACTAGCCCACTATCCTCCATATGCCTATCCAATGCCCGTTTAAATGCCTATAAAGAGGGAGAGTTCACCACTGCTACTGGGGCGGGGCATTCCATGAACTCACGACTCGCTGAGTAAAGAACCTACCCCTAACATCTATCCTATACCTACCACCCCTTAATTTAAAGCTATGCACCCTCGTAATAGCTGACTCCATACGTGGAAAAAGGTTCTCATAGTCAACCCTATCGAAACCCCTAATCATCTTGTACACCTCTATCAAGTCACCCCTAAACCTTCTTTACTCCAATGAAAACAGCCCCAAGTGCCTCAGCCTTTCCTCATACGATCTTCCTACCATACCAGGCAACATCCTGGAAAACCTCCTCTGCACCCGTTCCAGTGCCTCCACATCCTTCCTATAGTATGGCGACCAAAACTGCACACAATACTCCAGATGCGGCTGCACCAGAGTCTTATACAACTGCAACATAACCTCAGGACTCCGGAACTCGATTCCTCTACCAATAAAAGCCAGTACGCCATATGCCTTCTTCACTGCACTATTTACCTGGGTGGCAACTTTCAGAGATCTATGTACATGGACACCAAGATCCCTCTGCTCATCCACACTACCAAGTATCCGACCATTAGCCCAGTACCCCATCTTTTTGTTACTCTTACCAAAGTGAATCACCTCACACTTACCTACATTGAACTCCATTTGCTACCTTTCTGCCCAGCTCTGCAGCTTATCTATATCCCGCTGTAACCTGACACATCCTTCCTCACTGTCAACAACTCCACCGACTTTCGTATTATCCGCAAACTTGCTTACCCAACCTTCTCGCCCCTCCTCCAGGTCATTTATAAAAATGACAAACAGCAATGGTCCCAAAACAGATCCTTGCGGAACACCACTAGTAACTGCACTCCAAGATGAACCTTTACCATCAACTACTACCCTCAGTCTTCTTCCAGCCAGCCAATTCCTAATCCAAACCTCCAACTCACCCTCAATGCCATACCTCCATATTTTTTGCAGTAGCCTACCATGGGGAACCTTATCAAACGCCTGACTAAAATCCATATACACCACATCTACCGCTTTACCCTCGTCCACCTCCTTAGTCACCTTCTCAAAGAATTCAATAAGGTTTGTGAGGCACGACCTGCCCTTCACAAAACCATGCTGACTATCCTTGATCACATTATTCCTATCCAGATGTTCATAAATCCTATCCCTTACAATTCTCTCTAAGACTTTGCCCACAACAGAAGTGAGACTCGCCGGCCTATAGTTACTAGGGTTATCCCTACTCCCCTTCTTGAACAAGGGAACCACATTTGCTATCCTCCAGTCTTCTGGCACTATTCCTGTAGACAACGAGGACATAAAAATCAAGGCCAATGGCTCTGCAATCTCCTCCCTTGCTTCCCAGAGAATCCTAGGGTAAATGCCATTAGGCTCAGGGGACTTATCTATTTTCACCCTTGCCAGAATTTCCAACACCTCTTCCCTACATACATCAAAGCCGTCCATTCTAATTAATTGTGACTCAGTATTCACATCGGCAACAATGTCCTGTTCCTGAGTGAATACTGATGAAAAGTATTCATTCAGTGTCTCCCCAATCTCTTCAGCCTCCACACGCAACTTCCCACTACTATCCTTGACTGGACCTATTCCCACCCTAGTCATTCTTTTATTCCTGACATACCTATAGAAAGCCTTTGGGTTTTCCCTAGTCTTATCAACTAAGGACTTTTCATGTCCCCTCCTTGCTGCTCTTAGCTCTCTCTTCAGATCCTTCCTGGCTACCTTATAACTCTCAGTCGCCCCAATTGAACCTTCACGCTCATCTTTACATAGCCCCCCCTCTTCCCTTTAACAAGGGATTCCAATTCCTTATTAAACCACGGCTCCCTCACACGCCCCTTTCCTCCCTGCCTGATAGGTACATACTTATCAAGGACACTCAATAGTTGCTCCTTGAACAAGCTCCACATCTCAATTGCGCCCTTCCCTTGAGCCTACTTTTCAAATGACACGCATCCTATGTCGTGCCTCACCGCATCATAATTTCCCTGCCCCCAGCTATAACTCTTGCCCTGCAGTGCACACTTATCCCTCTCCATCACTAGAGTAAAAGTCACCGAATTGTCCCCAAAGTGCTCACCTACCTCCAATTCTAACATCTGGCCTGGTTCGTTACCCAGAACCAAATCCAGTATGGCCTCACCTCTTGTTGGCCTGTCTACATATTGTGTCAGGAAACCCTCCTGCACACATTGGACAAACACCGACCCATCTAACGAACTCGAGCTATAGCTTTCCCAGTCAATATCTGGAAAGTTAAAGACCCCCATAACAACCACCCTATTACTTTTACTCTTCTCCTGAATCATCCTTGCAATCCTTTCTTCTACGTCTCTAGGACTATTAGGAGGCCTCTAGAAAACTCCTAACAGGGTGACCTCACCTTTCCTATTCCTAACCTCAGCCCAAACTACCTCAGATGGAGAGTCTTCATCCATCGTCCTTTCCACTGCTGTAATACTATCTTTGACAAGCAATGCCACACCTCCCCCTCTGTTACCCCTACCTCTGACCCTACTAAACATTTAAACCCTGGAACCTGCAACAGCCAATCCTGTCCCTGTTCTACCCATGTCTCCGTAATAGCCATAACATCGAAATCCCAGGTACCAACCCACGCTGCAAGTTCACCTATCTTATTTCGTATACATCTTGCATTGAAGTATATACACTTCAAGCCACTTTCCTGTTTACAGGCACCCTCCTTTGAGATTGATGCCATGTTCCTATCCTCCCTACACTCCAGGTCCTGCACCCTAAAGCTACAGTCTAGGTTCCCATGCCCCTGCAGAGTTAGTTTAAACCCCCCCCCAAGAGCACTAGCAAACCTCCCCCCAAGGATACTGGTGCCCCTCAGGTTCAGGTGTAGACCATCCTGTTTATAGAGGTCTCACCTTCCCCAGAAAGAACCCCAGTTATCCAGATACCGGAATCCCTCCCTCCTGCACCATCCCTGTAGCCACGCATTTAACTGTTCTCTCTCCCTATTCCTTGACTCTTTATCACGTGGCACAGGTAACAAACCAGAGACAACAACTCTGTTTGTCCTAACTCTGAGCTTCCAACCTAGCTTCCTGAAAGCCTGCCTAACATCCTCAGCCCTCTTCCTACCTATGTCGTTTGTGCCAATGTGGACCACAACTTCGGGCTGCTCCCCCTCCCCCTTAAGAACCCGGAAAACACAATCAGAGACATCACGTACCCTTGCACCTGGGAGGCAACATACCAAACGTGAGTCTCTCTCGCCCCCACAAAACCGCCTATCTGTGCACCTAACTATCGAGTCCCCAATAACTATTGCTCTGCTCTTCTCCACCCTTCCCTTCTGAGCAACGGGGACAGGCTCCGTGCCAGAGGCCTGAACCCCATTGCTTACCCCTGGTAAGTCGTCCCCCCCACAAGTATCCAAAACGGTATACTTGTTCTTGAGGGGAACGGCCGCAGGGGATCCCTGCACTGGCTGTTTCCTCCCAGTCCCCCTCACTGTCACCCATCTGTCTACAATCTTTGGAGTTACTACTTCCCTAAAGCTCCGATCTATGACCCCCGAATGATCCTAAGTTCATCCAACTCCAGCTCCAGTTCCCTAACATGGTCTTGGAGGAGCTGGAGATGGGTGCACTTCCTGCAAATGTAATCAGCAGGGACGACCATGGCATCCCTCACCTCAAACATGTTGCAAGAGGAACATTGCACTGCCTTCACTGTCATCCCTCTAAAAGTAATCTTTTTAAAAAAAACTAGGTCTAAAGAATAGAACAAGCAAAATGCAGTACTTACCTACTTACCACAACGATCTTATTATTAGGTTAGAGGAGGAGGGCGGATGGGAGGCACTACCTCTGTAGTGCTTCGGGTTCCTCTCCTGCGCGCTTTTATAGGGAAAATAAAACCTACCCAGGTAAGCTTACGCTACACCAACTTCCGGGTCCACTCCGCGCTTTTTTAAAAAAAAACTTTCAAATTTAAACCGTTAAACAAACGTCACCGAGCCTTCAAGCAGCCACTGCCAAACAGCCCTTACCTGCTCCGCTGAGAGAGTGAGCAAAAGACAGAAGTAACTTTAAAAGCAGCTATTGTGCAGGCTTATTTAAACCTCTCCACACATGTAGGTTTATTGCAGACATTGGTATTGTGCTCATAGATAGATATAATTATATTATATAATAATTATCTAATAACTGTCCTCAGTTCATTTTCATTTGTTATCCAAATAGCACTCTGTTGTTGACAGGATACTTTTCGATATTTGTAAATAGCAA
Source organism: Chiloscyllium plagiosum (assembly GCF_037043375.1). Taxonomy (NCBI): domain Eukaryota; kingdom Metazoa; phylum Chordata; class Chondrichthyes; order Orectolobiformes; family Hemiscylliidae; genus Chiloscyllium; species Chiloscyllium plagiosum. The sequence continues at coordinate 27,567,526 of NW_028270146.1, forward strand.
ATATTAGTGAGATCACTGGGGACAATTTGAGGAATCCAAATTACCTCGAGTCAACACATCATCTGTGTAGAGTGGAAGTTTTGGTTCATTGTTGTCAATCTTGTCTCAAGATTGCACTGAACAGCATTAAATCCAGGCTGACTGTCTAGTGCATCACTGAAGTGTGCTGCACTGTTGGGTATGCCATCATTCTGAGGACTAAGTAAAATGAGGCCTGACTTTGTGTTAGAACATAGAACATTATAACGCAGTGCAGGCCCTTTGGCCCTCGATGTTGTGCTCCCCTGTGAAACCAATCTGAAGCCCACCTAACCTATCCTATTCTATTTTCATCCACATGCCTATCCAATGACCATTTAAATGTCTATAAAGTTGACGAGTCTACAACTGTTGCAGTTAGTGTGTTCCACACCCCTACTACTCTCTGAGTAAAGGAACTACCTCTGACATCTATCCTATATCTATCACAATAAATGGACATAAGTGGACATAAAAATAAATGATTACAAAGATCGGAGAGCAATTTGACAACATTTGTTATTATGAAAAGGAATGTCAAGAACAACAAAAATCATAAAATTATGGAATTCCCTACAGTGTGGAATCAGACCATTCAGCCCTTCAAGGTCACACCAACTTTTCTAAAGAACATGCCACTCAAACACATCCCCACCCCTCAAGCTTTTTGCAACTGTACATTTACCATGACTAATCTATCTAGCCTGCACATCCCTGGGCACACTAACCTGCACATCTTTGGATAGTAGAGCAAACCAAGGAACCCAGAGGAAACCCATGCAGAAATGGGGAGAATTGCAAACTCTTAACAGACCTGAGGGTGGAATCAAATCCAGGTACCTGGTGCTATGAGGCAGTAGTGCTGATCACTGAGCCACCGTGCTACCCAAAATAATAGTTATTAGTAGTCATTTGGATGTACAGAATTTAATGTTGCTGAAAGAAAATGCATTTTGTTAAAATTTTTCAGCTTGCACTCATCAGGATAATTCTTAAGAATAACAATGTAAAAGGAAAACAAGCTTTCTCAATCACATAATTATTCAGTATAAGAAAGTGTTGATTGGTTAACAAGTGGTACTCTGATTGATCGTGATATTGCCATGAATAATGCACCAATTAGATGATAACTGACAGTTAACTGTTTGAATTTTAAATCAGACAGGTTAATTTTGACAAGAAATGAATCAGAGAATGGCTGTTACCTGTTTTGTGAGCTGAAACAGGTCCAATTTATATATATGTTCTGTCTGTTTACAAAAAATGTACCTTATGTATTAATATGTGCAGCTACCAGTCAAATCAAGTGTGCCACACTGTGAGCAAAATTGACAATCTAAAATTGGTTGTTAACTTAATTATGAGCATACTCAGAATTATTTAACTAATGTTGTCCTATCACAGAATCACATTTAATGTAGGACACTGGTATGAATTCTGCATACGTGGACTGATGAAGTATAGTCAGTACCTTTGTTGCTGTAAACAGCTTATAAAGTCATAGAGATGTACAGCATGAAACAGACCCTTCGGTCCAACCCGTCCACACTGACCAGATATCACAACCTGATCTAATCCCATTTGCCAGCACTTGTCCCATATCCCTCTAAACCCTTCCTATTCGTATACACATCCAGATGCCTCTTAAATGTTGCAATTGTACCAGCCTCCACCACTTCCTCTGGCAGCTCATTCCATGCATGCACCACCCTCTGTGTGAAAAAGTTGCCCTATAGGTCCCTTTTATACCTTTCCCCTCTCACCATAAACCTATGCCCTCCAGTTCTGGTCTCCCCCACCCTAGGGAAAAGACTTTGTCTATGTATCCTATCCATGCCTCTCATGATTTTATAAACCTCTGAGTTCACCTGTCAGCGCTTGATGCTCAAAGAAAAATAGCCCCAGTCTATAGCTCAAATCCTCCAACCCTGGTAACATCCTTGTAAATCTTTTCTGAATCCTTTCAAGTTTCACAGCATCCTTCTGATAGGAAGGAGACCAGAATTGCACGCAATATTCCAAAAGTGGCATAGCCAACATCCTGTACAGCTGCAACATGACCTCCCAACTCCTATACTCAATGCTCTGACCAATAAAGGAAAGCATACCAAATGCCTTCTTCACTGCCCTATCTACCTGCGATTCTACTTTCAAGGAGCTATGAACCTGCACTTCAAAGTCTCTTTGTTCAGCAACACTCCCAAGGACCTAACCATTAAGTATATAAGTCCTGCTGAGATTTGCTTTCCCAAAATTCAACAACCTCGCATTTGTCTAACTTAAATACCATCTGCCACTCCTCAGCCCATTGGCCCATAGATCAAGATCCTGTTGTAATCTGAGGTAACCCTCTTCGCTGTCCACTAAGCCTCCAATTTTGGTGTCATCTGCAAACTTACTAACTATAGCTGCTATGTTCACATCCAAATCATTTATATAAATGACGAAAAGTAGTGGACCCAACACCAATCCTTGAGGCACTGTACTGGTCACAGGCCTCCAGCCTAAAAAAAACCTTCTACCACCACCCTCTGTCTTCTACCTTTGAGCCAGTTCTGTATCCAAATGGCTAGTTCTCCCCGTATTCCATGACATCTAACCTTGCTAACCAGTCTCCCATGGGCAACCTTGTCGAACACTTTATTGAAGTCCATATAGCTCTTTGATATAATCTGCCAGTATCTGACCTACATAGCATATGGACGTACATGGAATAGTGTAGGTTAGATGGGCTTCAGATTGGTATGACTGGTCGGCGCAACATCGAGGGCCGAAGGGCCTGTACTGCGCTGTAATGTTCTATGTTCTATAACTGGCATCACACCAGCATTGATTTTCATATACAACAGTGTTCATTTGTGTGATATACAGAATGTTCTTTTGGTTTGAAGGCAGCATCCCGTTCGTTGTAAGCACCACGTGTCATGCGTGGTAGCAGTAGGAACGAACGAGCTTCACCTATTGCCTCCAACCTTTTAGTTACCATCCCCCTTGGAAATCTGAGGTAAACTTGACCTTTTCAAGATATAAAGTGGCTATCTTAGGCCCATTTTGTACAATATATAGCCAGAAATGATCTAATCAGGGTTGCCATCAACCAGCTTAAGGGTTTCAAAATGCACTATTTCAGAATCCACCTTGTTCCATGAACAAATGACTTGGGCAGTATTTACCGGTCATCAACAATGCTCAGTTGATGGATGGCTGGTTTGTTTTGCAGACTGATGCCAACAGCATGAGTTCAATTTCTGCACAAGCTGTAATTAGTAGCGCCTCGACATACGAACGACCCCGTTCACGAACAAATCAGTTTACGAACAGGACTGTACGTAAAATTTTGCTTCAACGTACGTACGGAATTCAAGGTACGAACGAAGGTACGAACGCAAAAAGCCCGTGTGCGACCACGTGTTTCATTGTTCTGCTTTGCTACACGCTTGTTGAACGCAAAAGCTCTCGGGCCCCACATGATCTCAATCAGTTCGTCTTTGGTGTGCGCTGTGAACAGCCGTCCAAGTATTCTTACGCTATCCGAACAATGGGAAAAATTGATTCAGTTCGCGAACTTTTCAGTTCGCAAACCAGATCCTGGAACGGATTAAGTTCGTAAGTCGAGGTGCTACTGTACCATGAAGCTCCTGCCTTCTCAACCTCAATCCTCATCTGAAGCGTGGTGACCTTCATCTTAAACTCATCACCAGTTGTCTCTGTCTCGAATCAGAGATCAGCCATATAGTCCTCTGGGTGACTTTACCTGGAACTATATGAATCCCAATATGTAGAATGGCCAGTAAAGGTAGATATGTGGTCGGCAGTAGTAGAGAACCTCCAGCTGATTTCCTCAACTAGGAATCAAGGAAAAGAAGCTCATTTGACTGTGCCATTTTCAAAAATGAGTTTGAGAACAAGGTAAAGGTCATTAAGATACGAAAGGAAATTCTTTCATGCAGCTGTAGACTCAATTATGGCAAATAAATCTGGGAATATGCAAACATTAGAAATTAGTTGTCATTTCATTAAAGGCACATTTCTCATGGAAGCCAACAAAGATACATGACAGCCTGAGGAACACAATGCAACACCATCTGTTTAGCATACATGGTGCTGTGTGGATTGTTCAGTTCATAAGTTGAACGAATACTGACTTCCACAATGGCGACCGGTCTAGATCACCATAATGTATTGGGGCTGTGTAACTTTTTATAACTTCCTTAAGTGGTATGCTGGTGAACAGGTTAGAAATATTAAGTCAGCACATGGATATTAAATAGGGAAAGTGAGAACTGCAGATGCTGGAGAATAGAGTGGAGAGTGTTGTGCTGGAAAAGCACAGCAGGTCAGGAAGTGTCTGAGGAGCAGGAGAGTTGAAGTTTCGGACAAAAACCCTTTATCTTCAGCAGTCCTCATGAAGGGCTTTTGCCCAAAACATCGGTTTTCCTGCTCCTCGGATGCTTCCTGACCTGCTGCGCTTTTCCAGCACCACACTCTCAACATGGATATTGCATGGCTATCAATATGCAAGTTCTATATGGTCTTTCCAAGTGTGAAGATTTCCTTCACCTTGGAAGTGGACAGGCTCAGAATTGGTTGAATCTATCTATGCATTCAACCATTTGGCTAGCTCATATTTTTGTGCAGAACCAGTCATAGATGACATATGGTGAAACGAGACATCAATTATGTTTGTCTAGGACAGTTAAGATGCATCCACAGATGCAATGAACTATTAGGATGAACCCTATCATATATCAACTGGCAGCTCGTTACTCTTGCACAAGTCCCACAAACATTTTAAGTAAGCTTATTTTCAAACAAGGCTGTACAGCAGTGCAGAATCAAATGCCCTATAAAAAGGCTTTTTTTCTCTTTACATTAGTATTTCTTGCAACTGTCCTAATTAGTGCAATTTGAAAAGCGTGGACATATTGTATCTTTTTTCAGTAATATTCAATTTAAGGTGGTATTTAAGAAGTCTCCAAAACAAAGGTAACTGTCCAAATTGACAGAATCCTAACCCTAACCCAATTGCAAGTGCACAAATGTGTGTTTATTGGGTTTATGGAAAATGCTAAATATAATACTGAAATTAATTAGAAGAATTGAAGTATGCAAAGGTACTTACAACCAAATTAAATTGATTTTAGTAATAAAAGGAGAAAAGCAGCATATAGGATACCATTTGCACCAATTTGATGTTTTAACATTTCTCCATGGCTGTGAAACATGGAGTGATGACAACTATATGATCAAAAAACTCAGTGTCCCTGAAATGTTTGAAAAATGTGCTGCTGGAAAAGCACAGCAGATCAGGTAGCATCCAAGAAGCATATGGCCTTCATCAGGAATGTGGAGGGAGAGGGAAATGGGGCTGAGAGATAAATAGGAGGGGATTTGGGGCCTGGGGGAGGTAGCTGGGAAGGCAATAGGTAGACTCAGGTGGGAGGGATGATGATAGGTCAGAGCAGAGGATGATGCTGATATGCAGGTTGGGGGGGTGAAGGTATCACCTTCCCAGCTACTTCCCCCCAGCCCCACCCCACCCCACTCCTCCTATTTATCTCCCAGCCCCCTTCCCTCCACCTCGCCACACTCTTGATAGAGGGCCTATGCCCAAAACATTGATTCTCCTGCTCCTCGGATGCTGCCTGACCTGTTGTGCTTTTTCAGCACCACACGTTTTGACTCTGATCTCCAGCATCTGCAGTCCTCATTTTCTCCTAGTCTCTGAAATGTGAATATACTGAAAAATGTTTCTTCTCAAATCAATGGTAAGAGGAAACAATGAAGCAGTAATGAATTGGCAAGCATGCATTATTAAGAGGTAGTGAAAACAACTAACAATTGACACAACTGGCTTAATATTACATATCCAATCCTCAACATGAGAATACTGAGGGGCCTGGATAAAATGGATGTAGAGAAGGTGTTTTCACGAGTAGGAGAGACTAGGACTGAAGGGCACAGCCTCAGAGTAAAGGCACAACTGTAAAAAAAGTGAGATGAGGAAGAAGTTCTTTGGTCAGAGGGCGGTGAATCTGTGAAATTCATTCCCACTGAACGCTGTGCAGGTTAAGTCACTGAGTGTATTTAAGAAAGAGATAGGTAGGTTCTTGATTAGTAAAAAGATCAAAGGTTACAGGGAGAAGGCAGGAGAATGGGGTTAAGAAACCTATCAATCATGATCGAATGACAGAGCAGACTCAATGGGCTGAATTGTCTAATTCTGTTCCTATATCTTATAGTCTTAGGGTGAGAAAGGAATCAGAAAAAAAACAATGTTATTGCACTGTTTGAAGAAGATCTAGGATGTTTTGCCTGGTGATATGGCTAAAATTAACTCCTTAACCAGGTCCGAGAGGAAGAATGCGTTCTGGTCACTAATGCCATTGCTGCTTACATGTTGGCTATCCCATTCCCTAAATTACAACAATGGTTACTCTTCAAAAGAAATGCATTGAGTAAAGCCCTTTTGAAAATCCTAAGGTTATGAAAGATTTTGATTAAATGTGTTTTGTTATGGCTTATGGTTGTGTTTATCATACTTCACACAGCAAATTTCAGAGGAGTTCCAAAGCCATTTCAAATGAAAAAAAACTCATTGTGCATAATTTTGTTCTAAATTGAATCTCAGAAATGCAATTATGGTACAGAAGGAGGCCATTTGGTCCATCATGTATGCACTGGCTCTCCAGATGAACATCATGATTTATTGCTATTGTCTTGCTTTCTTTTTGCTTGCCCAATTGCTTCAATTGAACCTGATTCTGCCAAACGTTTAGGCAGTGCTTTCCAAACTTCAGCCACTTGTTGTGCGAATAAATTTTTTTCTCATTTCCCCTTTGCTATGTTTGCAAATCACTTTCAATTTGTGTCTTCCTGTTCTTAATCTTTTAATAAGCAAGAACAGTTTCTCCTTACCTAGTTTGTCCAATGTCTCATGATTTTGAAAAATATCAGATCTCCCTTTTGCCTTCATTTCTGCATTGAGAACAGACCAAATCTCTTCAACCTATCTTCATGACTGAAGTTTCTCGTCCCTGGAACCATTCTCCAATGTGTTTATATCCTTCCAATAGTGTGGCATCCAGAACCATTCACAAAACTCAATCTATGGTCTAACAAGTGTTGTATGCAATCTTATACAATTGAGAATTTGCAAACACCTACCAATCTGCAACCTCCTTCAACGTCTGTACTTGGCTTCTGATAGCATCAGAGCGGTGCCATATTTTCAGATATGACGCTTGCCAGTTTGTTGTTTGCTGCCACCAGTTCTCTTTGTCCATATACAGTGTCTAGGGCTGACCTCATGATCAATGTTAGAGGATAAACTATTGATAAGTCTACAAAGAAGGGGCACTTGTCTTGTTTAACAGGATAACTTAGTGCAGGACAACTTGCTCAATATAATTCCTTAGGACTCTCAGGAGCTTACCGAATTTAACTGCTCTCTCCAGGATATTTGTGCCAGAGTTTGACTGGCTTCACCTAATAATTCTACGATATCACAAGACTCACCGAAAATCAATGTAACCTGAAAATAAACTCCTTCAGAACCATTAACTATCCAGAAGCAGCTTGCTCAGTGATTACAATTTGACAAAAACAGGCAAGCTACAATATGCTATCACAATTATATTTTGGAAATTGTAATAGTGTTCGCCTCCATATGATAAAGTGAGATATCCTTCAACTCATAACCCATTGGGAATTCTGCATTCTTCTAATTCTGGCTGCTTATATATCACGATGAATAACCACTCCACCACTGATCAGAATAAAGAACGAATTTAAAACAGACGCATTTATTAAACCCATATCTCATCTATTTGGAGGGTTGGTATGGACTCGATGAGCCAAATGGCTACTTTCACCTCTGTAAGGATTCTATGATTATTACTCTATCTACATATACACAACAGTGATGTTCTATAGCCATAGTGACCTTACACATTAACCTTTGGCACTAGGGCATCTCACTGAATCAATCATGGTTGGTTGAATTCACTTCTCTGGAGATACTGCCACAGGTTTTGAATTCTCTCTTAGGAACTCCATACCTGTAGTGTTTAGGTTTTTCATTGAATTTTCAACTCTTTAACTTTGACAAGGGCAGAGAAAAGAGAGAGAGAAAGAGAGAGAGAGAGAGAGAATAAAGGTTATTGCTCCAGGCAAATTATCTGTGACTCTCTGTTTTAAATTCAAAATACTTTCTCACTCACAAAGTGGGATGGGTGACTTTCTCTCTGAAGGTGTTGTCGACCTGGTATTCCTATTTTAGCAGTTTATTCCTTGTAAATGCAGCATCATTGTGCTGTAGCCATTCTCTTTTGTGTTGCAAAATCTTATATCTAAAAGGTTTGTGAATTTTCAATATTATATTATAAATTAAGACTTTGGATGAAACTTATTTAGAACAACATTTACAAGTTGCTTTGCTCCACCATTGGTAGCTATGCTTTGCATTGCTTAAGTCCTAAGCCCCAGAATACTTTTCCAAAATCTTACCTCCCTTCCTTTAAGGTGCTCCTTAAAACTTCTTTGACCAAACCTTCGATTATACATCTTAGTATCTCTTATGTGGCTCAATAAAACATGGTCTGATGTTCCTCTTTGTGATGTTTTCTTAGAATAATGCAAAAAGAAATGAAAGACTTGTATTTGTATAGCAATTTGCCTAACACTGGTCATCCCAGAGCACTTTATAGCCAATGAAATGCTTTTAATGTGCAGTCAGTGTCATAATTTAGCCAATTTGAGCATGCCAAACTCTTGCAAATAGCAAGGAGATATTGACCAGTTAATCTGTTTTTTGTGATATTCATTGAGGTATAAGTATTTGCAAGGACACTGGGGATACCACCCCTGCTCTTCGGTGAAACTCCTATAGGATTGTTTTTATATTCAATTGAGATAGCAGACATAATTATTTTGGGAATAAATCAGCAAAACTGTACATCTGATAATTTAGCATTCCTTAAGAATTGCCCTGAAGTGTCAACCTAAATTTTTATGCTTAGTTTCTCAAATGGAATTACAAATTCAAAACTTCCTGTTTCAATGGTATTAGTGCAAATAACTAAGTAATGACTGATTTGAGATGGAGACTGATTAGTGAGGACTGTAGATGCTGGAGAGTCAGGGTCAATAGACCATGGTGCTGGAAAAGCACAGCAGTTCAGGCAACATCTGAGGAACAGGAGAGTCAACGCTTCAGGCAGGACCCTTCATCAGGACTCAGGGTCCTGCCTGAAATGTCGACTCTGCTGCTCCTTGGATGCTGCCTGACCCGAAGTCATGGCTGCTACCTGGAAAGGTGCTACACAAATGTTGTTTCCCATGCTGTTAGCAAGAGCAATTTACTGAATTTTTCTTAGCTACCCAAGGCACAAAAAGGACTGTAGCTTTCTGGTAGAAACCTTTTCAATTAGGCACTATTTTATAAAAACAATGCTTAAAAATGTAAGAATGATGAATGCTAGATGAGCACTTAAAATGCCAGGGCAGAGTAGGTTATAATCAAAGTGCAGTTCAATGGGATTAGTGTAGTTTGGTGCTTGCTGGTATAGACATGGTGGGTCAAAAGGCCTGTTTCTGTGCAATATGGCTCTGGCTCAATGACTGTAATATGGGAGGGAGACCAAGTAATCATTATCACATGGAGTGGGTCTCTGAACAGGTCTCATAGATGTGGCAGGTTAATAGGCGATGAAGATTTCAGCTGACACATTTATTTTGTTTGTTTTATCAGAAACGTGTACACAAGACATTTGAACTGAAATATATCTACACCAGTGCTACCTTATCAAATATTTATATGCTATTCAATGCCCTGCTCTCAAATTTCCCTTCATTTGGCCCACAGATTAATCTCTCAGCTGGGCTAATAAGCCAACTGAGGTTTCTATAACATTTGAAATATATTTATGCAAGGAACAAAGGTTTCAATTCCCGAAGTGCATCGGTTAAGTTATTTTTTAAAATGCACTTGCATTATAACAAGTTATGTGGAGAAAGAGATGAAGTTCTCACAGTTGTAATGAAATCAATTAACTTTTTTTTCCTTTTTTACATCAAATAATAAAAAAAAGCTTTTTTTTTCCTTAACTGTGGTCTGTGTTGGCATCCTTTGTGTAGTCAAATTAAATAACAACTGCTGTATTCTAGTAAATGCCATCAGTAATCCAAAATGCTCAGTTAATATGTGCTCTCGACAGCTTTGTTTTATAATATGTACAAGGTTGGCAATAACTTCCCAGCAAAACTGCAGAACAAACAAGAGGACAAGAGGCGACTAGCAGTGAGTTACAGCGCAGTAATTCAGCACAGTGGCGCTGATGGTGCCATAAACTATGCATTGCTCAGAACTGAATTATTACATTAGTGTCACTGCCAACTATTTGCTATTCTTTCTCAACAAGTTTTTCGACATCCCCCAATAGTTTGTCGTTGGTCAATTTTAGGGTTGATGGCAGATGTGCTGACCGCGCGACAAACAACTGAATCAGCACTTTCAGGTTCGGGCTGCTGTAGACACCTGAAGGGGTAGCAAAAGATACATAGTCACAGGCCTTGAGATCTTGCATCATAATGGTAAACAGGACTAGAGCTGGGATGAGGAATTTTGTTTTAATGTTACGCAGCTTTATTGTTATTATCTGAAGGGGTGAAAGAAGCAAATTCAATAAGAACTCTAAGAAGGGAATTGGATTCACACTTGAAGGAGAAAATTTCAGAGAATGATGGAGAAAGTGCATAGGATTAGGAATAATTGCAAATCCTTCATAAACAGCAGGTACAAGCATTATGGACAGAATGGCCTCTGTGAGTGTTGTAATTCTTTGTGGAAAAGATTGAAACCATTGATGATTAGGAGTAATTCGCAGGCGGAGAATGAACGAGGAGTTGTGATAATGTCAGAAACCTTCTAAATGAAGCTCTTGCTCTTAATAAAGGTTCACCTCAACTCCGAGTTTCGATGTTTTTACACCAAAAGAATGGGTAAAGCACTGTTAATACTGCCAGTGTATCAATCATACTCACACTGAAGGAACAACATAGTCAGTGTTTTGGTCTGACAATAGGAAGCAATTTGCTATCAATTGCCACTCATTTAATGTACTCTAAACTTAAATGTATGCAATAAAACAAAATGATATCACATATAAGAGGGAAGTTAAGTTCACAGTGAAGAGTTGCACACAAAGGGACTGTAGGTCAGGAATTTGGCACAGCCCTGTTATATCTCATTCTCCTTTTAGAGTGTTGCACTGAGCTGTGAGTTCAGGATTGCTAAGTGTAACCTCTACTAGAGGTTATGTTGCACTTGGCAGATAGAAGAGATAACACTGTACAAAGAAACCCAGAATAATTTATCAGCATCACGAATAAGCATACTCAAAGCTGAGTTGCTTTCATAATATATGGTACATTCAAGTGCCAGAATGGACAGCAGTGTCACAATCAATTTGTATGATTTGAATTGTAGTAACATTGGTTATTATTTGGAAGAAAGTAATTAATACCCCTGAATCATGAACTGCATTCGCATCAGTTTGGTGCCACTACATAGTGAAGCATATAACCCATTCTACCTCCACCTTACAATTCTCCACGCTAACTCATCAAGAACAATGATGATTTTCTTCCCATCATACAATGCCAGTAAGTGCCATGTTGAAACATTACTTTAGCAAGGATCATGATGACTCTCATTCCCTCAATCAGGATTGTGTTGACTCTTTAGCATCATAGAAACCCTACCGCGTGGAAGCAGGTCATGCAGCCCATCAATTCAACACTGACTTTCTGAAGAGCATCGCACTCAGGTGTACCCCCCTACACTGTCTCTGAAACCCATGGCTAATCCACCTAGCCTGCACACTTAAGGCAATTTAGCATGGCCAAGTCACATAACCTACACATCTTTAGACTGTGGGAGGAAACCCATGCAGACATGAGGAGAATGTGCAACTCCACACCGACAATCACCTGAGGGTGGAATTGAACCTGCGTCCCTGGTACTGTGAGGCAGCAGTGCTAACCACTGAGCCACCGTGCCACCCATAATGTTACTTCTTCATACTTTACTAATAAGGTTTTGCTGACTCTCAGTAAGTCTCTTGCTGAGTTTTTAGACTCAATTATTGAAATGTTCAGGCCCTAGAAAAGAGGAAGGTAGTTGTACACAATGACTGTACAGCCTCCCTGTTGATTTCCTGTCATGATCCTGTCCAGTCTGCTAACTGTAACGTAACAAACTCCAGTAAAGGATATGTTCAACATTCCTGCATTCACTGCTCAGTGAGGTATTTTGAAAGGAGCATGGGTTGAGAAAGATCTCTGACAGATCAGCTGCCTGATGGCAAATGGTGGGTAACCAATTAAGGCTAATGGTATTTAATTAAAATGGCCAATTAAGGCTCTGATGAGAACTTTCACTTGGCATATTGGAAGCCCACACTGAACTGAGCCATCATAGTAGAGGGTGTAGGGGCGTCATAGTGGTGCACACTTTGTGAAACTGGAGGCTGGTGTTTGATGGCTTACCAGGGATCATTGTTGGATCCCTCATTGTTGTGATATATATATATATATATAAAATATAGGTGAGAATGTGTGGGGGATGATAGGTAAGCTTGTGGACAACATAAAGATTGGCCAGGTAGTTGACAGGGAGGAAGAAGGTCTTGGGTTACAGGAAGATTTAAATGAATTGGTCAAACGGACAGATCATTGGTAGATGGAATTTAATCCTGATAAGTGTGAGGGAATGTATTTTGGAAGAAGTAACAAAACAAGAAAATCTTCAACAAATAGCAGGACTGGTGAAGTGATCTCCCACATGAGTGACTGCTTTGTCAGAGACCCATTGACCACCAAACTACCACTGTAGATATGTGCCATCTCGCGAAGGAAAATGCTCCTCCTGGACTACGGCCATGCCACCTCCACTACAGTCATGTTCAGAATGGTAGCCTTGTCTGCTATTCCTAGTGTAGTTTGACCTCCTGTAGTGTCGGGAACCGTCCATCATCCCTAGCTGGTCAGCAAGGCTCTTCCCAGTGTATAATTGGCTTGAGCATTGAAAACAATGGTAGCCGAAGCACGAGATGGACCTGGATCGAGACCCCATGCCCAGATCCTGACAACATCCATCCCTGTTAAAATCCAGCCGTCTTTCTCTTTATTCCCCCACTCAGAGAGAAGCTGTCAAGCTACTTTAACTTGGCTGTTCAAGCGCTCCATTAAAATAACTGCCTGGATTCCTTTCAATGTAACATTGTGTCTTTATGTTACCTAGGATTCTTATAGGGATTCCAGAAGTCTTTAAATGTTAAAGTTCAACTGATATTCTTAAAAGAGTAAAGCTTTACTCATGTAGCTAATCGAGTGTTTCACTGGCCTATATTTATATTTCATTTTGTTATCCTAAGTGTGATGCATAAACATGTATCTATCATGTTTCATTTTAATTCCATAAGCCCAACCTCAGTTACATCTTTTTTTTAATTTGTTTGGAAATGTTTTTGTTAAATGACTACAGAATAAGTTTTTATTCACTGAGCACTGTGAACTGCTTGAGATGAGGAATTCCATGGCTAGTTACACACATATAATTTCTATTTTAAGACTGAAAAGAAGCATTTCCGTTTTAAAAGTGCTAGAAAAGGTGTACGTATTTTCAAAGCTAGGCTGCAGTCCGAGGATTAAAGATTATTAGAGTCTCGAAACAGGAATGTGGCATACAGACACATTGCTGCATTAGCATCTAATTGAGTGCTTTAGACAGCCATGCCCTGTCATTATTGCTATCAGGGCATTAGCAACACGCACAGATTGTGCTGCGCTGTCCTATGGGGCTTTCAGCTAATGGGCATTGGCCATTACATATGGCCTTGGACAGACTTAGGGGAGGGGGTGGTGGTGTGGTAGGGCCACAGAGTTGCCGACAGCACTCGAGGCTGCAGTAATTACTGTCACAATGCTTGCCACACACCTGATGTCTACCTGTGGGCACAACTCCCAACACAGGGAATTGTGGGATTGTTGTTTGTCCTTGAATCGGCAGCTCACAGCTGTGCACTTTATTTTTTTTCCTAGTGTTTATCTGGAGGCGAAAAGGCTAGTCACCAAACTCACGACAACAGCAGGCATTAAATATTATTCTCATCAATGCTCACATTTGCTTGAGAAATTACTGACTAGCATTCAAACAAATGCCAGATTTCTGTTGCTGTTCTCACACTGATCTTGGATCCAAGAATGGTTTTAAAAGGGCATTACCATTGATTGCTATGCCTGACAGTGTATCTGGCCATTTGTAAAGGTAAAATAAAGACCAGGATCTCTCACCAGTTGCATCACTTGTGACTAACAGTTTCTCGTCACATGTTAGACAACAAAATTCATTCTACAACAGAGTTAACATTAAATAATATAGTGTGCATCTTTCTATTTTATATTTGTGCAATAGCTTTGTCTTTATTATTGACAGAGCATTGTGCAGTTCAGTTTAATTTTTTCAATTGAGTTCATATGCAGTTAAAAGAATTTCATACAGAGCGTCAAGTGCTCATACATTGGTATCATATGTTGGCTATGAGGTAATTTTATGAATTCATGGGGTTTCACCAGCTGGGAATACATACCAAGATTTCCGCTGTCTGTCTGAATTCCCAACATGCACACTCTGCGGGTGGGGCTCTACCCTAGGAATGCCAATTCATAAAATTATCCTGACCATGGCTACTGCTATACAAACTTTCATGAACGGTTTATGTAGCCAACATTCAGGGCAGAAGCTTTCTCATTCTGTTAAATTTCACCCTCTCTTTGCTCTCAGTCTAAATTTTTTCTACACAGTATTGATTTGAACCTCAGGTATACCGCTAAGGTCCTGAAAAATATTTTTTTCAAAGAATTTTTCAGTCACAATGCCCCTTTGATGGGAACGAGATAGCAAGATCCCAGTTTCTCAGCAGGGAGTAACTAAATAGAAAACATTTGCAGCTTCTATTCACAAATTTGTTTATGTGATATCATTACTTGTTATAAAATGTAAGATCTCAAGGACATGGGTGTAATTTGGTGTGATGACACACTAATTTATTCATCCCATTTCCACCTACCCCCATAACAACCCCCCCCCCCCAATTAAAATGGATGCTGATCTATTTTATGATCAATCCCTTTCGATGGAGAATTTTCTTTGAATAAACCAAGATAATGAACTAAAGCTAGAGGTTCAGTGGCACATCTACAGGGACTATAGTAATTTTTGCAAAATTGTGTACTTTATTGCTCATCAACTTCCTTTTGCCCTTGATGATAGTGACTGTTGTCTTAAGGGTATGGATCCTTCGGCAAGCCCCTCACTAATAACTCTTTATCCGTATTAATTGTTTTACAGGAACACAATTAAGATTTTGCAACTTTATCACCAACACAATGGGAGTTGCTACAATGCCAGAACAAACATAGGAGACATTCTGAAAATTAAACCCTTGATACAATGTCTTGGCAGAATTCACAGATTTATGTCTTGGCACTTAGTAGTATTTCACCTTCATTTTTAATTGATCTGAAAAAATATGCAGTCTCTTGTTCATAGTTTGTGAAGCTACATCATTGATCCTTGTTGCATTTGCCTTAACAGTTACAGCTTGCTTTATAATGCATTTCTAATCTCACATTTTAAATGATTTTGTAAATACAAAGCAGAATTTCCCAGTTTACAGCAATTTAACAACAAATATATCATGGTTATCATTAACAATACAGGCATGGTGGCCTGAATGGGCTACTGTGTAATATGACCTAATGAAATTCTAAAATGAATGCCCTGTCAAAGAAACAGAGAAATTGTAATATAAAGTCCACTTATAATTTACAGGAAGAGAAATTGTGTTTTTGGATAAACATGACTTTGCAGCACAAAGCAAAGCCCTTTGTGTACAATTACCTCCTGGTGCCAGAGTTCAGAACAACTGCATAGGGATGGAGAAAAACTTACAATTTAAGGACAAGAATCCTGTCATTGTGGTCATTGTATATACCAATGATTTAGACAAGGCAACAATCGATTGGCTGCATAGTCAGTATGAGGAGCTAGCCATCAAATTAAAAAGCAGCATCTCTGAGTTCATACCTGGGGCACATGCAAATTTGATGGTTTAAAGACGAGAGACAATACAAAAGAAAATGTGATTAATATAGGAAATAATAAACAGACAATGATAAAACGGGATAGAATACAAATTTGACAATAAATCAATGAATCAGGTTAGGGATTACAAAAATAATAAAGGGCCAAAAATCAAGGGGTCTTAATTAACGTGAAAAGCAAAACAGATTAAAATAATTAAATAATAATGCAAATAGAAGTAAATAATTACAATATGATAACCACTGTAGAGACATAGATTGCGAGCTGAATGTTGAAGGGTACATGGCATTTAAGAAGTATAACCAGTTCATAAAAGGTGATGGAGTGGCTCTGTTAATAAATAACGATATATAATTAAACCAGAATGTAGAAGTGGCATCTGTTGAAATGAGAAATGATACAGGTGATAGTTCATTTGATGTACAGGTTCTCTAACATTAAATGCATGGTAATATGCCATTTAACTGAAAGAAAAAGGGAGAATGTCAGAAGGATACAATGATAATTGTGGGAGATTTTAATCTACGAGTAAATTCAAAAAGTAGTTTGGGCAATGATAGTCTAGATCTAGACTTTATAGAATGTTTCCAAGAACAGCATATTCTGGAGCCTATCAGAAAGCAGGCTATACTAGGTCTGGTATTGTTCGATGAAATAGAATTAATTGTTTAGCTTGTAGTGAATATGTACTATATGTTGCTGATAAGTGTACCAGTGAATATTAGATTTCCATTAGGCATTTGATAAGGTACAACTTCAAAGGTTATTGCAGATAGCATGGATAAACAATTAGCTAGCTGACAGGAAAGAGCATAGGGAAAAATGGGTTATTTTCTGGCTGGCAAGATAAAATGAGTAGCATGAGTAATAGTGTGATCCTTCCCTAGGGAGAGTCCCTAATTTGTTATGATCCCGGGTGAGGAAGAAAGTTTTTATTTGCCCCTTCCCTCAGTTTGTTGCAACAATGTTAAAATTAAAAGGATCCCTTCCCTTGTGGATATCAGGCCGTTAAGTTTATCAGCTACTAAAATACGACATAATAAAATGTTATTCACAAAATGGAAATAAGAGAGGAGTCCAAAATATTAAAAGAAAAATGTATAGCAGTCAGTCTTTGGCTTGTCCATGACAAATAGATTATGAAAAGATGCAACCATTAATTCAATAGCACTGATTTTGAAGATTCTTGATTCTGCAGTTATCTGGAAGGAGTTTAGTTGTAGGGTACCAAAAATCTTTCAAGTTTGTTCCAGTTGCTTTCAACACTGGATGTACTGACTAGCATTCTCCAATCAGAAAGACTTTATTTCTTTTTACCTGCTCATGCTCATGTGACACTTCACACCACCCTTTAGCACAGTAGAATGGGACTCAAATTAGTGCACAGGCTCAGAAGGTGCAACTGGTTCTTGACCACTTTTTTTTGCATACTCTTAGAAGGATGAAACATAAATATATCTTTTGCTCAGAACTGTCTTTCTTTCAACTCATATTTTGTCCATTGTTTACCACAGGATATCCTAGTTCAGTTTTTTTGAATACCACCCATCCATCCCTTTAAAGTGTTGCTGTGAGAAATTCCCTTGGCACCCATCAAGAGTGATATTCCATATCCAATCAAGGATTTAAGACAGCTACTGAATTTACTGTAGCCATCTTTTGGCTTATAAACCTTCCTTTTAAAAACACTTAATAGAACAATATATATACAGTGCACAAACTGATCCTTTGGTTCAACCATAATCCCAAACTAAACTAGCCCTACCTGCCTGCACTTGACCCATTTCCCTCTAAACATTTCTTATTCACATACTTATCTAAATGTCTTTTAAACGTCATAACTGAACCCACATCCACTACTTCCTTGGGAATTCATTCCACACACAAGCCACTATGTGTAAAAAAAAATTGTCCCTCATGCCTTTTTTAAATCTTTCTAGTCTCACCTTAAAAATATACCCCTGAGTCTTGGAATCCCCAACCTTAAGGAAAAGATAGCTGCCATTTACCGTATCTATACCCCTCATAATTTAAAAAAACCTCTATAAAGTCACCCCTCAACCCCCTGTGCTCCAATGAATAATTTGTGTCTACAATCTGTTTTCATAGTATGTGTCCCAGGAATCATTGCTAACCCATCAACATTTTACATTTTATATAATTTTGATAAAGTGTCTGAAAATAAGGTTGCTACATTTGCTGCTTTAGGAAAAATATGAAGGCTTTGGAGAGGGTACAAAAGAGTTTTCTGATAATGGTTCCAAGGATGAAGGATTACATTTTTGGGATGGCACGGTGGCTCAGTGGTTAGCACTGCTGTCTCACAGCGCCAGGGACCCAGGTTCGATTCCAGCTATCTGTGTGGAGTTTGCACATTCTCCCTGTGTCTGCATGGGTTTCCCCCCACATCCAAAGATGTGCAGGGTAGGTGGATTGGCCATACTAAGTTGTCCATAGGTTCAGGGATGTGTAGGTTAGGTGCATTGGTCAGAAATAAACATAGGATGATAGGGCAGGGGAATGGGTCTGGTTGGGTTACTCTTCGGTGGGTCGATGTGGACCTTTTGGGCCAAAGGGCCTATTTCCACACTGTAGGTATTCTATGATTAATGTAGAAACCATTAAGGCTTTTAATAGAAACAAATAAAAGAGAAACAGTTTCCAATCATGAAAGGTCAATATCCAGAGAGGTGTAATTTTAGGTGGTCAGCAAAACAATCAGAGGAAGCCTGAGGGAAAATGTTTTTATGTTTGGATTTGAAAGTTGACTGGTGGGTACAAATATATTAATATCCTTCAAAAAGCAATTGGTTGATAATTGAAGGATTAGAAAAAGTTAAAGGGATATGGGGAAACAGTAGGAAACTGAAGCTAACTGGATTGCTAACTGAATTCAAAAGTGCTGGTCAAGCATCAATAGTCCAAATGGTCACATTCTGTTCTGGGATTGTGCAGCATTGTTAATCATGGAAGTGAAGAAGAGTTCAAGCATTCAGGAATTAGGTGCAGTTCGTGTTTTTTTCGTGATTTCAGAAATAATTATTGGGCAAATGAGTTAAATTTTTGTTGAATCAGGTAGGATCTTGCTAAAATGAAGAAAAGTGAAATTGTAATCCTCTCCTTGGCCTTCGAACGAGGAAACTTGCAACTTTCGTGCTTTGCAATTAATCTTGCTCAACTTGTAAGAAGTGCACTGTTTATGTGAACGGTTATCCTGATTCCACACATTCTCCCACCTACTCCCATGCACATTTGAGCACATTCACGCACAGTTTAATCTAGTCTGGTTGAATTGGAAATTCATCTATTTTAATATGTCTCTACCGTTTTCAACTTTCAGTTTATAGTGTAAATAAGATTTCACATTAGCCCCATAAGATCAACACCATTACAAAGCTTTGATCATATAATCTTTGGAGCAGTCCAAAGGGAGAGCTCTGCTATTGGAACTGCTAGCTCTCTGATGAGACATCACTTCTCTCCTGTGTTCAGAGCAAAATCATTGCTGTATTGATTTTTCTATTTATAGCCAACATTTACCTCTAAAGCAGCACTACTAAAACAGATTACCTGTGTTTGTGTCAATGCACTTTCAGGATCTTTTAGTGCACATAATTTTTGCATTACATTATTAACTGTACTACACACTTATTTCATTGGTTCTGTAGTGCTAAGTCAGAAAAAATAAGCACAAGTATTTTCTTAATGAATAAATATAGTCCAGATCCTTGGTGGTGAGCTCTGCATCATTTTAGAACTGATCTTAGAATCATTTGGTTATTGTAAATATAATCCATTCATTGTTTACCTGCAACATTTGCAGCGAATTATGTGGCACTTAATTCAAGATATTCAAATATATGCACTACAGTATATGTAATGATTCATATAAACAAATCTAATGCAAGTGAAATCATTTGCAATGTAGAAAACAAATACTTGATATCGGAAGTAAACACAGAAATTGGGGATATTCAACTTTATCAGAATTTCATGAAGCAAAAATGAACACTTTTTATTGTATGTAAAGCAGTGAAAGTTTGACACACTTCACAAATTTCACCTGCAGTAACTCTTGAGTTTGGTCTGACTCTATTTTCTCTGAATATGTTATTTTAATGCACTATGTAAATATATAAAAAAGAGCAAAGTTGACATTATATGAAGTGCAAAGCACAGCAGTTTCTTTAAATATAGTTTTTTTTTCAAAAATTATGCTGTATTCAAGATATCTGCAAAAGCATGTTCCAAAACATTTCAACTTGGAAATTACAGAATGTACAATACAATTGCAATTTTTCTTCATACAGCATGCTTTGCTCTGAGGTGCCTGAAAACAATGCACATGATATTGACTGTATATATATATATATATATATATATATTCAATGTCAAGTATATAGCCTGAGGGATTTGAGACAGTTACTAGCCCCTTGCTGCAATATGTCAGGCAGGCCTTACACTGTGGCCTTGCTCTGTTGCACTTTTGTAGTTCTTGCTTCAAGCTTTAGTGCGTCCTTTAGCATGTAATACTGAATCTTGGAATGTGCTAGTTTGTAACACAGTCATGGGCAATCTCTGCACTGGAAAATCAGCATGTCTTGGGCAGCACAATATTGTCTTTTACCAAATTGATAAGTCATCTGTCAGCAATTCATGTATAACTCAGTCTCCATTCTTGTAAAATCGAGACTTGCATCTTGTAAGTGTTTGGTATGAGCCAAAATCAATGCAGTTCATTCCAGAATTTTGAATACAATATATTTTTTCTCCAAAAATATAATTATTCATCAAATTTGTTCCAACTTGAAAATACAGACAGTGCAATGAAATCCACCCTGTCTCCATGCAGTCTGTTCTACTATTAGGTGTCTCAATGCAGTTGTAACACACTTGATATTTACAACATACATCACATGTCAGGTATACAGCCCAAGGGCAGAACTTTCGATAATGTTTTTTTCCAAAATATACTTTAATCCAAAATTTGAAATATTACATCTTGACTTGAAAATTACAGAAAGTGCAATAAAATTCAACTTGTTTCTATTGAGCAAGTTCCAGACCTGGGTGCCTCAATATGATTATAATACAGATTGCCTGTCCCCAATCTGACACTCTCAACGCTCTTAATATTAACGATATACATTCATTCACTTACAGCTTGTGGGCAAAAAATTTCTAATTGAAAGTTTCAAAGAGTGCAGCAGAAATTCCGCTTTAAACATACCTCAATACAATATTTCTCCTTTCCCAAAAATGTGTATTTTTCATAACATTTGTAAAAATACATTACAGTGCAGTTTGACTTGAAAAGGTTCCAATATTGCAATAAAATTTTACTTGTCTCCATACAGCATGTTCTACAGAATCACGCTATAACAGAATTGAGATGGTGTAGAAAGAGACCATTCAGCCTATCATGCCTGCATCAGCTCTACTATCCAGCGTCAATCTCTTGCCTCTCTCCCATGCCCCTGCACATCAAAAAACCATCAAATATGCCCTTTTGAATATGCCCAGTTGAATCCGCCCCCAATACGTTTCCAGGCAGTGCATTCCATGTGCCAGCAATTTGCCAAGTGAAGAAATATTTTCTGACATCGTCCTTACTGCAGTTGCACATCACTTTAAACCTATATCCTCTGATTCTAGTTTCATTTACAAATGGAAACAACTACACCCATCTACTCTATCCTGCCCACTCATGATTTTGAAAATCTCAATCATATCTTCTCTCTTCTCCAGGGAGAACAGTCCCACATTTTTGAATCTACCCTTGTAGCTGAAGATTCTCGTATCTGAAATCATTTTCATAAATAAATTCTGCACTCTCTCCAATGCAGATGAATGTTGAGATGCTTTGTAGAAGCTTCCATGCTAATCCTGACCGGTGAGCTCCCATGGTCCAACAACTTCTCAGACAAAACTGGCAAAGACATGGTCCTGAGGCTGCTGAATTACAGAGCTAGAACTGCATTCTTAATATTTGCAATATACATTCCATGTAGCTTCAGGGCAAAACATTTTCAAACTGGAAATTGCCAAAAATGCAATCAAAATAAACTTTTGTGTGTAGGCCTTGTACCACTCTAAGATGCCTCAGCACAATTGCAAATCTTATGATCTTCACAGTATACATCTATTGTAAGACACACAGCCTGAGGTGCTACAATCCCCAGTCCCTAGTGAACTATTGTTGAAAGGTTTTAGACAGTGTCCTTTCTCTACTGTACAACTGCAGCATCCCTCAGCACATGGTTGTGTACCTTAGAATGTGTCAATCTGCACCACTCAGTCAGGGACAACTCTTTATGTTGGAAAACCAACAAGTGTTGGGTTGATTGAAATGTGTTTTTCACTGAACTGATGGCTCTTCAGGAACAGTTGATGTTTGTCTCTTTGTGTGTTGCTGGGCGCAGCCGTGGAGCTGTGAACAGAAACTTGCATCTCCATATACTCAGGATGAACTTTGACAAAAGCTCTCTCCAGACCTTCTTTACAAAGGTGTATGTCACAAGGAGGTTGACAACACTCTCTTCCCCAGCCACCTGAAGGGCAACGTGTGGAGGGGGTAAGACTCCAGGTGTGCTCGAAAAGAACTCTTTAACCACCAGCCAAGCGACCTCAATGTGGCATTGGTTGAATAAAAAATGCAAATATATCCCACTTTTCATTGAGAGAATTTTTGTTATTTGCACCTATTGTGAAGCTACTCACTGGGTTACATAGAAGAATACAGCGCAGTACAGGCCCTTTGGCCCTCGATGTTGCGCCGATCCAAGCCCACCTAACCTATACTAACCCACTATCCTCCATATACCTATCCAATGCCCGCTTAAATGCCCATAAAGAGGGAGAGTCCACCACTGCTACTGGCAGGGCATTCCATGAACTTACGACTCGCTGAGTGAAGAACCTACCCCTAACTTCAGTCCTATATCTACCCCCCCTTAATTTAAAGCTATGCCCCCTTGTAATACCCGACTCCATACGCGGGAAAAGGTTCACACTGTCAACCCTATCTAACCCCCTATAAAATGAACAGAAACCCTAATCTAGTCACTAATCATTGCATTCCATGTTATTACTGAAACACTATAACTGCAAATCCTAACAAAATAAAACTCTTCCCCATCCTGTCTTCAAGGATTTATTTTACTTATTTTGTTGATTTGCATCAAATCGCAGCAAGATAGACTTAAAAGAGGAATATGAAATACAACACTCTGTATTGTTCATGCAGAATAATGCAGGGTCTAGAATGAATTACAAAGCAGTTATTCAATCAAGCCATACGAATGTTACTTGAGAGGTTTATGAACATCAGCAGAATCCCCACTATTGAATTACTGCTTTTGAGTCACAACTTACTAGTTTATATATAAAAAAACAATTGGTGTGAACTCTTCTCCCTGTTGTGCTTTGGGCTCCTGGCATGTTAGAGAGAGTAATAATAATGATATTGGCATCAGCAGGACCTACGTATATATTGCTCAGTATAATGAGCTTTACAGGATTACAAATATGTGCTCTCTCAATTGCTATATGACTGATATTGTATACATTCAACTGAAACTTGCCTCCTATTATGTCAATTGCAACTTCAGTTAAGCAAATGAATACTGTTATAAAGTAATTCACTCATCTCGCAGATTTTTATTTTTCGGTGTCGGTGACATGCTGCCGTTTCTCTTCAAACAATTAGGGGCCCTTCCTTGAACGAGTGTTGTTTGCTGAAATCAATCCATGAGGTGGTGAGGATAGTTTTGCAGACTGTATCCTGCTGTGCAGCGCAGTGCAGTAACCGGGATTGTCACGTCGATCCTGGCTGCATTTGTGGCATGGAGGGAAGCTAATTGGATTTGTTGTCACCTCTGAAGCTGCCAGGAGCACATGTCTAGTTGGGTTACAGATGAAGACATCACCGATACAGGCTTGGGGACGTTTCAGCTGCTCCCAGTGCTGCTAATGGAGTGGTGTTGATTTACTGTTTGAACGAAAGCAGCACAAGCAAGCTGTTCACAGGTTCTATTCCAAATAAGAGAAAAAAAAAGATTATGCGATACAGTGACTTACTGCAGCGTTGATGCTGTGCAGTGTCAGAAATCCCCCTCTTACAGTAGATCTCTGCAAATTCATAGTTGATTCCGTTTCATATGATGTGACTATGAAGAGAGAATTTGATACTCCACTGCAGTGATGTGTATCGGGTTGGTTCTGGAGAGTGTTATTTCGTTAAAATAGCAAAGTTTCAGCTTGGCTGGAATTTCAGAGATTGTATTCTTTAAGTTGGAATGGTTATCTCTAATTGGGCTACATTGCACAATCTCTATCTGTTGTAATTCACAATATTACCTTAGCTTTAATTTCTTTTGTTTAGATCCAAATGTAAATATAAAAAAACAATGCATTACGAAAACAAAGATGATAGTATTTTTTAAATCACACCTCTTGCTCTCTTCGAATACTGTTTTAATGTGTTCAAGCTGTTTTAAGTATGACAAAGTGTGTATTCATGTGCTAATTTGTACAGTATTTGTTGACTTTTTGTCTGTGCTCTTCAACACAGCTTAAATTCTCAGGGTTTGCGATATTTAAGTACTTTGGATGGATGCCAGTGTACTTTGCATTGGGTGTGGTTACCCATTCTGGCTGGGTAGCAGTGATGGTGCATGGAATGTGGGTCTGTGGTGTTGTCCCAGTCGTGAAGCATTGTTTTAAAAAAAAACTTAGGTTTTTGTAGGACTCTGGCCTTTCAAAACTGAAATCACTTAATGATCTATAGCAGTAGTGGCATTGAAGATACATTAACCTTACTTAGCATTGAAACCCCATATCTCTCCAACTTCAAGACTGTCTACTTTCGCCTTCATGACATTGTTAATCTCTCTGCACCTGCCGCTACTCCTTTTCAGCTGCAGAAATTTTCATCTGAATCTTTGTTAACTCTAAATTTGACTAATCCAAACCTTTGTTGACAAGACTCCCAGGTTCCACCTTGCATAAATTTGAGGCTTCCATAACTCTGCTGACCACATCCTTGCTTGCACCAAATTCCTTTCAATTGTCGATTCTGTGATTTACACAACCTCCTAGTCTGGAATTGTCTTAAGTTTACATTTTCATTATTGCTTTTAAATCCTTCCATTGCCTTCTTCCTGCTCATCTATATATCCTTACTTGGCCCTATAGTCTTCTGTGACCTTGGTGTTCCTGAGTTCCCTTGCTTCTTTTTTGGTGAACTGATCTTCAGCTGCTAAGTTTTAAACTTGCAAATTTCTTCCCAAACATCTATGGTTTTGCATTGTGACCTTCTTCCTTGTAGCCACCTAACCCTAACCCTAACCTCTGTAACAAAGCTTTTGATTGCCCATCCCAATCTCATGCTGTTTTGTGGCACTTTGTCTGATATTTCTTCAGGACCTTTTACTTGCACAAAAACATTATATGAATGTAAATTGGTGTTAGCCCTGCAAGGGGCGCAGAATATCCAGACTAGGGTCGGCTGGAACTCAGTTGATAACACTCTCATTTTTAAGTTTTGCAGTTATGCACTAGAGAGATTTGGAACAGAAGATCCAGCTGATATTTCAGTGTAGCACTGACAGAGCACCATAAAGTCATAGCCGCCATCTTGAGATGGTGTTTAGGTCAAGCATTGTCTCTGCTGTCAAGTGGATGTAAAACATCTTTGGATACAATTTTAAAAAAGCAGCAGGGAAGTGTAGAAGTTTCCCATATTTTATAAAACTCACCATTTATCGATTTTTAGGTGTAAAGTACAAGAGGACAAATTGACTCATTCAAAATGTTATGTTTAATGGAATTAATTTTTGTTACCATGGCCACAATATTCAAATGGTTACAGGAGGTCAGTTAAAAAGGTCTCCCTGGTATTTTGGCCAATGATTAATCCCGTAACTATTGTAACTAAAATGGGTAAACTTTTTATTATTACATTGCTGTCTATGGGATATTTTTGTGGGATACAGTGCCAGCGTGATAATGGCCAAAGAACTTTCTCATGGAAAGAGCCATTGGTTTCAGGAGAGAGTAGGAGAATTGCGTCTGACATTTTGAAAAATATAGGAATTGTAAATAAATAAACAAAGGCTCATTGATTACTATAACAGTATTTTGCACTTTTTCTCAACTGAAATTATTGCACAAGTAAAGCTGAATGTTAATCTTGAAAGCAGAACTATTTAAGACAATTATTATACCGATATAGTTCAACACAATTACAAGGTACCTCAGAAACGTTCACTACTTTCTAACACTGGCTCATTACAACAATGAATATTTCATATAATTACTAACTTAATAACGTTATTCTAAAACCTGGAATATTTGAAGACTAAATGAAACAACATCAACAGAGAAATTAATTGCAGAAATTAAGAATATGTCACAGTTGGAACAGTGCGTTATTAATGGAAATCCTCTTAGTTGAGGAATTGAATTGTCACCTAACAGGAGGTCCACTGTTGTGTGGTATGACCTTAAAAGCTAGCATCTGTTGCTCATTTTAATTCACAGGAATTATGCACTCCTTTTGCATTTTACCTGAGGACAGGTAGCGTGTAGCATCTTTGATGAAAAGGTGTTGATTTGTAAGTTAAAAATAAAGGTGAATAGTTCAGAAAAGATAATTTTTCAGTTTTACCACAAGTTTTAGAAAATTATTTATTTACATAACCTGGGCTTTGCTAGCAAGACTAGTATACATTCCATTTTCATATACAAATTATTAGGTCACTACAAATTTGTTAAAAGTCAACAACATTTCTGGGATCAAGAATCTCAGATGTATACTTAGAAAGTAAGAAGCAACTTAACTGAAACATGTAAGATCTGTCGTGTTCTTGAGAAGACAAATGTGGAGCACGTTACCTGTTATGGGAGAATCTAGAAATAGGGGTCATGGTTTAAAATTCAGAGATCATCCATTTAAAGCTGAGATGAGGCAATTTTTTTTCTGAGTGTTGTGCATGTTTGGAATTCATTTCCAAAAAAGATCGAAGCAGCATCCTTAAATTTTTTTAAGGCAGAGGTATGTTGATTCTTTGTTAAACAAGGGGAAGAAACATTACCAGGGTAGATGGGAATGTAGCCTTCAAAAGTCACAATCAGGTCTGCTATGATTTTATTAAATAGTGGATCAGGTTCGAGTGGATTGAATAGTCTAATCCCGTTCCTTGTTTGTGTGTTGCTATGGACGAGACAGGACACGGGCAGCAGGCTTCCTTCCCAAGAATGTATTAGTGAACCAGATTCACTTTTTTATATAAGTCCTGTAGTCTCATTGTCTGATATTTCTTTTTTACTATTACAGATGTATTTAATTAATAAAATTTAAATTTCCCAGGATTCATGGTGTGGCTTGAACTCACTGCAGGTTCTTGGATTACTAGGCAAAGGGCACAACCACTTTGCTATGGTCCCTCTTTCTCAGGTTTTACAGGAGAGGAGATGATGGCCAGGAACTGGAATTCATTTGTTTTGCCCGAATGAATACATTCAAGCCCACTTTCAGGATCCAAGATCCTGTGTCCTCAGGGTTCTTTAAAAAAGTAAATATTTTAAGCATGGCACCTGCAACTGGCTTTTGGCCCTTTGCTGATGCTCATAAAGGATCACATCAGGCTTAGCTGAATGAAGTAAACATCCAATTTATTCTGGATTAGATTGTCTGAACATGGATACAAACTAGCCAGTGGCTGCCATTGAAAATGCATAGCTAGTTAATTTATTTAATAAATTTATGAGTAGCAAGGAGGAGGCAGAAGTGCTACCAAATAATAATAAAAGCGATTGAATGCCATGCAAATCTCAATATGGTTCAATACTGTAACAATGCTATTGAAACATATGTAGAGAACTATGATGTTTTGATTTTGCACTGACTAGAACTAGGGGCAATTGATGATAAGCACAACTTTATGCAAAAACAGGATGTGGTATATAGAATTTTTGATCGATTTTGGATGATTGTAAGTTGAGATATTGTTCAATTAAGTATTGGAGAAATTAAGGAAATTTCCTTCTCCTGTGGCATTGACTATAGCAGCAGCATTAATAGTGAAGTGTGATAGCAATGGATATTGCTGTGGTGGTAGAAGTAAACAGTCTCAGTAATGGACATGATTGATTGAATGATTGATTGCTTGGTTTATTGCTATCACATGTACCAAGATACAGTGAAAAGTGGTGTTTTTGCATACTATACAGGCAGAACATACCATACAAAGTACATCAGGGTAGCAGAACAGAATGCAAAATGTAATTTTACAGCTGCAGAGAGGGTGCAGAGAGAGAGAGAGAGAGAGATCAGAAATAATATTTGAGAGGTCTGTTGAAAAGTCTGATAATAGTGGGGAAGAAGTTGCCCTTGAATCTATTCGTACATGTATTCAAACATTTTTATCTTCAGTCTGATGGAAGAGGTTGGAAGGAAGTATAACTGGGGTGGGAGGAGTCTTTGATTATGGAGTTTCATATTTGCTACACGGCCGTAAAGGAGATTATCCATTGCCTGACTGAACTGGAGCAAGGGATCAGAGAATGGGAAGGAAGAGTCTTTAAGTTTTGTAAAAATTCAAATGAAACTGTTTTGGTCTTCTCAATTTTTGAGGGGAGGGATTTCTTAGATACTCAAAGCTTGATGATGCCCAGGCATTTTTACCAGCTGATAAAGATTCTACTTTCCTTGAAGTTCATCTTAGTACTTCTTGGAAGTGTGTTGCGACAGTTTCTTGCACATGAAGTACTATGTGTCATGAGTTGCTATTTCCACTTGCCTTCCCACTTTACTGCCTCCCTGAGAATAAGAATGACGAAGGTCAACTTTCCTGGAGTTGGCTATGTCTTTGAGCTGAAGTGAAATGCAGTATCCTAATTTTATACATATTCATCATTCACCCATAATCAGCAATTTTCTTCATTATTGAACACTGTTGTGAGCTAGTCTGTAGTATGAGTTGGCCACATTTCAGTCAATAATTAATTTCCCTATTGCATAACGCATTCTATATTATTAAGTTTGTAGATGCAATGTATGCTGAAGGAAAAAAACACATATCTATAAAAGATCTTTATCTATAAAAGTTATTTTGAAGGACTTTCGGTATTGTTTTGTAGACTTATGATAACTATTTAATTTGCAGTAAGACCTGAAAAATAATAGTTAAGTAAATTAACACCTAATTTATGAGTAATTATTAGTTTAGGGGTCATAAATTTTCAGATGTAAAATACAAAATATAGTCATCAGATTGTCAAACAAAGTCTGAGAGGGCAAGCATATGAAAGGATTTGGGCAGTTTTCCACCGTTGGATTAAGTTAGTCCCTGACTCCAATATCATCAGAATCAAAAAGCAACTCATAAAATAAAATGTTACTATGTGCATTTATTAGACACTTTGTTCCCTTAAACGACCTTGGGCATGCCTCATGCTCTCTCCATAAGGCTGTTCAGGTACAGTCTAATTGCAATGCTTACCATTTATAGAACATAGAGCAGTACAGTACAGGAACAGGCTTTTTGGCCCACCATTTCTAGGCTAACCATGATGCCAATCTAAACTACTCCCACCTGCCTGCAGACGGTCCATATCACTCTAATCTAAATGCGTCTTAAGCATTGCTATTATATCTGCTTCTACCAAAAGTAAACTGAGGGAACAGTTTGCTGAGCATCTCGGCCGGGGCTGCAGGGGCCAACTGGACCTCCCAGTCACTGTCCATTTTAATTTCCTTTCTCACTTCCTTTCTGACATGATCATCCTTGACCTCCTCCATTGCCACAATGAACCAAACTGCAAGTTGGAGGAATAATACCTCATCTTCCACCTGGGCAGCCTACAGCCTGGAGAACTCAATATTAAGTTCTGCAATTTCAAATAACCTCCGTTCTCATCCCCCGAATCCCTTCCCAGCCACCTATCTCTCCCTTCCACTCCTCCCAGCCACCTACCAGATTCATTTCTCGGATTGACCAACCAGGTTGTACCCTCTGCCTGTCTTCACCTATCCCCACTTCACCACCCTGCCCTTCCCACCCCCTTTATCTGCAGCTCCCCTTACACCCATCCCCAGTCATGATGAAGGCTCAAAGTCGAAACATTGAGTTCTCCATCTCCTGATGCTGCCTGGCTTGCTGTGTTCTTCCAGCCTCCTGTTTGTCTGCCCTGAAAGCATAACCCAGGCACCCTACACCCTCTGTGTGAAAAAACTTTCCTTGCATTTCGCCCTTAAACTTTCCCTCTCTCACCTTAAACCTATGGCCCCTAATGTTTGACATTTCCACCCTGGGGAAAAAAACTTTGACTATCCACTCTATCCATGCCTCTTATATTTTTACATACTTCTAACAATTTGCCTGTCAGCCTCCATTGCCCTAGCGAACATAATCCAAGTTTGTCCAACCTCTCCTTGTTGCTAATACACTCCAAATCAGGCAACAGCCTGATAAACTTCTTTTGCACCCTCTCTAAAGCCTCTACATCTTTCATATAATGTGGTGACCCAGAACTGCACACAATGTTCCAAATATAGCCTAACTAAAGTTTTATACAGCTGCAACATGACTTACCAACTTTTATACTCAATGCCCCGACTGATGAAGGCAAACAACTTCTTTACCACCTTATCCACTTGCGTTGCCACTTTTGGGGAGCTATGGACTTTCAGCCGAAGATCCCTTTGCTTTTCATTCCTCTTAGGGTCCTGCCATTTACTGTATACTTTCATCTTGCATTTGACCTCACACATTTCTGGATTGAACTCCATCTGCCAAACTATCAAACTAATCTTACTATATTCTTTGACAACCTTCCTCATGATCAACAACTCCACCAAATTTCATGTAACCTGCAAGCATACTAAGCAGACCACCTATATTACAAACAACAGAAGTCCCATCACTGATCCTAATGGAACACCACTGGTCAAAGATCTCCAGTTGAACAATACCCCTTTGCAATTACCCCCTGTTTTCTGTAACCAAGCCAATTTTGTATCCAATTTACCAAGTCACTGCAGATATAGTCATTTGAATAGATTTCACCAGTATAATGGTTACATCTCATTTTGTAATCTGATTCAGATAATCATGTCCTTTAGTGTTGCAGCTCTTACCATCCTGCAGCCTAAATTGTGGAACTTTAGAATCATTCAACTCATTGTTCAATTACATCGGTATCTGTTTGCAAAAGGAACTTATCCAGAATATCCTGCCATGAAAGTGCTTCTAATTTTCTCATTAAGATTAGAAAAAAAAACTCAGTTCTCTTAACAGGTTCTCAAAAGGGAAAAAAACAGATTTCCTTAAAAATTTTTCCCTGCTCTCTCTCAACTTTTCCTGAAGGCATTGTTTCTTGTTGAATATTGAACATCATTGCCTTGTAGCATTCATTTGTTTTTTCTTCTTTAATGGGATAAGGGAGTTGCTGGTGAGACAAGCATTTGTTGCCCAACCCCTAATTGTCCTCAAACCTTGTGGCTTGCCATGTTAATTTGAAAAGGCAGTTAGCGTCCACCACATCATTGCAGATCTGGAGTTACATGTAGTCCAGACCATGTAAGAAAGGAAGATTTCCTTCCCTAATGGACACTGGTGACCCCAGATTGATATTTTATGACCATTGACAATGATTTCCTGGCTACCATTAGGTCAACTCTTATTAAAAATTCCAGACTCAATAATTTAAATCAAATTTTTTAAAAATGGTAACATTTGAATCCATGTACCCTTGATCGCATGCCTGAGCTAGATTCCCAGCTCAGTGTCAAAGCTGCTACATCACTGCCTCCCCTCTATCAGCCTACCATCTTATGACTCTCGCTGTCAGCATCAAGCACTCATAAGACATATTTTCGACAGCTAGAGTTAAAGTCCTGCCCAATAAAACCTCAAGCTATCACTGATTTGCCTCAGTGGTTATACCATTCACACATCAGTTTGTTTGAGTGGCATTGGAGTTAGCGACAAAATTGGGCAGCATTAGTGCTAGGTACTAAAATGAAGTTGTTCAAACACATTTCAGATAAGACTCTGATTGAATGTGAAATCTGTAATTCTCAAAAGAATCATTTATGGATCATGTATGTATTTATGGATCAGAATGGATTCTTTTGAACGTGGAGATAATCAAGTGACATGCTTTGTATTAGATGGTGTCAAGCTATTTGAGTGTTGTTGGAACTGCACTCGTGGGGAGTACTCCATCATAGATGAACCACTGTTTTAATCCCATTGCTTTCATCTGCCACCATCACAAAAAATAGCTTGTCAGAATTTGTGGGAAGAACAGCACGGTCTTTGATGAGATTCTAATAAAGTTACTTCTGATTCCAAGCTGAAAATCTTCAATTCCATATTAGATGTCACTCGCAGACTGGTCCTCTCCCTTGCTTTCAGCTCTAGAAAATCAAATCTCACATTTGCTATTATGGCAGTAACATAAAGATTGCTAATCAATCCACATTGTTGCTCATGTTTTCAAGGACTCAAGTCAAACATGTGGCAGCTGTTCAAATTGTGTTCCATCATGTGATTCTTGGGAATGAGGGTTCTGGTCTGCTCTCTCATATGATCTCAGTCGTGGTGTTGTGTACCAATAACACCATATTTTGAGAACCACAAAGCACACTGCATGGGCTTCAAGCAAGTGGCATATCCGAATGTCTAAAGAAAATAGTTTCAGTCAGATGAGACTGTGGTCAAACAGGGATGTCATCACACATAGTTATGGATATCATCTGATCTTGGTCCAGGGGTTTGGCTATGGTCAGCCCTGGAGGTTTGGGTAATAATTGTCAAAGGACTTACCAGAGGCAGACCATGCTGTGTTGGGGAAAGTAGGTAACTCAAGCTTGGGGATTGGAGCCGTTATGTTGATACACTGGAAGAGGGCAAACATTTATAAGGGTAGGATCTGGTAGAGCAAGATAAAGCATAGGGTACAGGAGGAGCTGGGGATTTTGCAAATCATCCCCATCCTGGTAACAGGAAGAATTGACTGAGATGAAAGTCTCTGGAAGAGCTGTTTGTGGCCTTTCAGGAGCAGGAAAGATGTTGAGGTGGCTCCAGTGAATGAATAGGGAGTACAGAGGGCAAGAACAGCTTGTAGTTTAGGAGAAATGAGTGAGTAAGAGCTATTATATGAAGATGGCACATGTAATTATGAGATCGATGGTCTATTAGCCTTGGAGGAATGTGTGTGCAATGGCAGAGTAACAGTTAGTGTGAAGTTGCAGAGAAGTGATGGTGACACATACTTTTGCAGAGCTTTGTTTCAATTCATTCATGAGACACTAGTTGCCCTGAGAAAGTGGTGATGAGCTGTCTTCTTGAACTGCTGCAGTTGACCCACAATGTCCATGGGGAAGGAATTCCAGGATTTTGACCCAGCGACAGTGAAGGAATGACAATATATTTTCAAAATCAGGATGGTGAGTGGCTTGGAGGGGACCTTGCTGTTTGTGGTATTCCCAGATCTTTGTTGACCTTGTTATTTTAGGTAGAAGTGGTTTTGTGTTTGGTGAATTTTGGTGAATTCCTGCAGTGTATCTTGTAGATAGCATACAGTGTTGCTACTGAGCAGTAGACAGAATGGATTCTTTTGAACGTGGAGATAATCAGTGGGTGGCACGGTGGCACAGTGGTTAGCACTGCTGCCTCACAGCGCCAGAGACCCGGGTTCATTTCCCGCCTCAGGCGACTGACTGTGTGGAGTTTGCACATTCTCCCCGTGTCTGCGTGGGTTTCCTCCGGGTGCTCCGGTTTCCTCCCACAGTCCAAAGATGTGCAGGGTCAGGTGAATTGGCCATACTAAATTGCCCGTAGTGTTAGGTAAGGGGTAAATGTACGGGCATGGGTGGGTTACGCTTCGGCAGGTCGGTGTGGACTTGTTGGGCCGAAGGGCCTGTTTCCACA
Organism: Chiloscyllium plagiosum; assembly: GCF_037043375.1. Lineage (NCBI taxonomy): Eukaryota > Metazoa > Chordata > Chondrichthyes > Orectolobiformes > Hemiscylliidae > Chiloscyllium > Chiloscyllium plagiosum. The sequence continues at coordinate 27,601,654 of NW_028270146.1, forward strand.
CTGTAATGTAATCTAATCTAATCTAATAATCAAGTGACATGCTTTGTATTAGATGGTGTCAAGCTATTTGAGTGTTGTTGGAACTGCACTCGTGGGGAGTACTCCATCATACTTCTGACTTGTACCTTGTAGATAGTGGATAGGCTTTGGGGAGTCAGGAGATGAGATACTCACTGCAGTATTCCAAGCGTCTGGCCTTCTCTTGCACCCACTGTATTTATCTGGTGAGTCTAGTTAAGTTTTTGGTTAACAGTAACCCCAAGGATGTTCACAGGTTGGGATTCCATGATGGTAACATTATTAAATGTCAAGGGACAGTGGTTAGATTGTTTCTTATTGGAGATGGCCATTGTCTGGCATTTATGTGGCGCGAATGTAACTTGCTACTTGTCAGCCCAAGCTTAGGTATTCTACAGATCTGGTTGCATTTGAACGTGGACTGCTTCAGTATCTAAGGAGTCATGAATACTCCTGAACATTGTGCAATCAGCAGCGAACATCCCAATGGAGGGAAGGTCATTGATGAAGCAGCTGAAGATGGTTGGGTCTCAAACATTACCCCCAGAAATTCCTGCAGAAATATACTGGAGCTGAGATGACTGACCTCCAGCAACCACAACTATCTTCCTATGTGCCATGTATGACCCCCAACCAGTGGAGAGTTTGTCTGTTGATTCACATTGATACCAGTTTTGCTGGGGCTGCTTGATGCCACACTTGGTCAAATGCAGCCTTGATGTCAAAGGCTTTCACTCTCACCTCTCCTCTAGAATTCAGCTCTTTTGTCAATGTTTGAACCAAGGCTATAATGAGGTCAGGAGTTGAGTGGTCTTGGTGGAACCCACACTGGGTTTTACTGAGCAGTGTAAAAGGCCATTGAGCTTTTTTACTATATTGCTGGGTGTTTCTTCTCACTGCACAGAAGCAGGTGACTATCTCATTCCAGACTGGCAGAATCTGCTGCCATGGGCGAATTTGATGGAAGGAAAGAGGACGGTCTTCCTCTTCATCAGGACCTCCAGGTCACTGTTGGTGAACCAGGTCAGCAACTTGGCCCTTCCCCCTACAATCACAGTTGAAGAATAGATCTTGATTGGCAGACTTTGGCTTGTATGGTTTGAACTGGTGCACAGCTGTTTTTTTTCTGACCACACAACTCAATGAGAAGGGTGGCGTGGAGCTTGATACATAACTAATGAGGAATGCAGTGGAAAACTGTATGAGAAATATCACCATGTCCTTCAGGAAACTTTCAAAGATTGACACTAAGTCAAAGATTCAGCCCAGTGTTTTTAACTCAGTAATTAGGAGCAGGAATAGACAATTCAATCCTTTGAGCCTGCTCTGCCATTTCACATGATCATTGCCGATCTTATCCTGGTTTCAACTTCATTTTTCTGTCAGCTCCCCAGAGTTCTTTATCCAGCTTCTCATCAGAATGAATCTGATTGATTTTGTCTCCAATGCCCTCAGATTGATGTCCACTGATTCTCAACCTTCAGAGAGAAGTAGTTTTTCCTCATCTCAGTTTTTAACCTACCTCCCCTTGCTCTATATCTATGACCTTAGAGTCATAGAGTCAAAGAGATGTACAGCATGGAAACAGACTCTTCAGTCCAGCCAGTCCATGTGGACCAGATATCCCAACCCAATCTAGTCCCACCTGCCAGTACCCGGCCCATATCCCTCCAAACCCTTTCTATTCATATACCCATCCAAATGCCTTTTAAATGTTGCAATCGTACTAGCCTCCACCACTTCCTCTGGCAGCTCATTCCATACACGTACCACCCTCTGTGTGAAAAGGTTGCCACTTAGGTATTTTTTATATCTTTCCCCTCTCACCCTAAACCTATGCCCTCTAGTTCTGGACTCCCCAACCCCAGGGAAAAGACTTTGCCCATTTACCCTATCCGTGCACTTCATAATTTTGTAAACCTCTATAAGGTCACCCCTCAGTCTCTAACGCTCCAGCGAAAACAGCCCCAGCTTTCAGCCTCTCCCCATAGCTCAAATCCTTCAACCCTAGCAACATCCTTGTAAATCTTTTCTGAACCCTTTCAAGTTTCACAACATCTTTCCGATAGTAAGGAGACCAGAATTGCACGCAGTATTCCAACAGTGGCCTAACCAATGTCCTATACAGCCACAATATGACATCCCAACTCCTGTACTCAAAACTCTGACCAATAAAGGAAAGCATACCAAACGCCTTCTTCACTATCCTATCTACTTGCGACTCCACTTTCAAGGAGCTATGAACCTGCACTCCAAGGTCTTTTTGTTCAGCAACACTCCCTAGGACCTTACCATTAAGCATATAAGTCCTGCTAAGATTTGCTTTCCCAAAATGCAGTACCTTGCATTTATCAGAATTAAACTCCATCTGCCACTTTTCAGCCCTGTACCAGAAATGGGGAACATCTATTCAATGTTTACCGAGAGTCATAGAGTACGGAAACAGACCTTTCGGTCCAACTGTTCTGCACTGACCAGACATCCCAATCTGACCTAGTCCCATTTGCCAGCATTTTGCCCAAATCCCTCTGAACCCTTCCTGTTCATATGCCCATCTATATGCCTTTTAAATGCTGTAATTGTTCCAACCTCCACCATTTCCTCTGGCAGCTTGTTCCATACATACAACACCCTCTGTATAAAAAAGGTACCTCTCAGATCCTTTTTATATCTTTCCCTTCTCACTTTAAACCTATGTCCTCTAGTTTTGGATTCCCCTACCTTATGACTTAGGCTATTCACCATGCCCTTCACGATATTATAAACCTCTATAAGACAACCCTTCAGCCTCTGGCACACCAAGAGGAAAAATCCCCAACTTATTCAGCCTTGCCCTTTAGCTCAAATTCTCCACTCCTGACAACATCCCTGGAAATCTTTTTTGCGTCCTCTCAAGCTTACCAACATCCTTCCAATAGAAGGGCGACCCCGAAATTGTCTGCAGTATTTCATCTATCAATCTTATCAATCACTTTAACATTTTATAAACCTCAATCAGATCCTCACTCATTCTTCGGAACACTGAAGCCCAAGTTATTCAACTGCTCCTCATACGACAGCTCTTTCATCCCTGGAATCAACCTGGTGAACCTCCTCCGAATTATAAGAAATATCTCACCCTCAATATTGTCTCCTTACTGCTGATTTTTTGGAATCATCTGTGCATTGTCTTGATGGACGTTTTATCCCAGCTCATTGCTGCCAGCAGTGGGGTAATGTTCCCTATTTTTGCTATTGTGCTAATGTTTCCCTATTGTGGATCTCTGAGGTCTGTGCTCGGCAGTGGTTTACTGGAAGGGGAAGCCATTCATCGATTGCTGTATGCAGAGCTTCCCAGAAGCTGCCCAGCCATGATCTTGCAGCTTAGAGGGAACATTGCAGTGGGGTTTCCTGTAGGAATTTCTGCATCTAGGGCATTTGGAAGTTAAGGGGGATGTTTGATGGAGGAAACCTCAGCAGATCAGATTGTATAAGGGCTGACCCAAACCTACCAATCATTAACAAGTGTTGAGAATCAGTCATCATTTTGGCAAATACAGAGGGCTTAGGTTTCAGGAGGAAGAGTAAACCATTTGGCCCTTTGATGACATATGGAGTATTTTACTTTGTAAAAAGGCACCCTAGAAATGATACTGAGACTGCAAATATTTATCGTGATGCTCCTCCAGTTACAGTATGTCATACTTCAAGCAGAATGAAAAATATTATGCCAATGGTCATCAGCCAGTGAATGGCAACTTTTATAAAGATGTCATCAACCATGTCTATAGTTCCAAGAAATTGTGTCTATTAACGAGAACTTATGTTCATTAGAACGTATTGAGGCAGTGTTTGGAGTTTTTCTTGAAAGGAAATGGATATGTTTGAAAATGAGGAATATAAAAGTATTCAGGGAGAATGGTCAAGGAGCCAAATGGTCTACTCTTGCTCCTAATTTTTATATTCATACTGGGACACCAGAAGGTAGTTCAGCACAACTTGTAATGTTTCTGAAGTTCCCTTAATTGTGTTCCAGGCCAGTAAATAATTTAGAAATTTAACTAGTTATTTATTTTTAAAATGATGTACTTTGTGAGAACTCCCTCAAACAGAGTCCAATGCCCTTAATGGGCTCCCACACCTTGGTTCAGGTCAGTCTGTGAGGCTGGTTTTGTCAAGTGCAGACTGGCTCTGACCACATTCAAATTCAAAGCTGTTCACCTTCATGTGCCAACCAAGACTAAGGAGATAAATATAGAGAAGGGTGTTGTTAAGCCTGCCATCAACTGGGGGCTACATCCTGTGCAGTACAACCCAACAGGAATCTGGGTGTGTTGACTGGGTGATGACCTGCAGAGTAACTGTTGGCACAGTCTGGGAATGTTACACCTTTGATGAGTTAATTCTTAGTGTTATCCATGTTATTGGTGCAATTTCAGTCAGTTATTTTTAGTTATTTTTCAAACATTTCCCCCTCATGTCCAACATATCACTTCCCAAACCTTTTGGTTTTCCCTCTGTCTGTCCTACCCTTGGTTAACCTTATTCCCTTGCTCACAACTGGTTTCCTGGGTTCGCAGAACTCCTCACACATCAGATATTGCCAAAACCTAGATACTCATCTAGGAACATACCAGAATTCACATGGTCAGACATCAAACCTCCAGCAAGTGTGAACAATCCCAGTCTCCTATGTCTTTAGCCTTATTTAAACTGAAACAGCAGATGTCTCATTTCACAAATCTTGATGATTTATATCGGGTCTACAATTTTAAGGACATATTTGAAATTTATAATGTGTAAGGTTGACTAATTAGTCCAACAGAAATGATCTTTCACCAACTGTGGAGAGAGGATTCTCGGGCTAATGTTTCATTTTGATTGATGAGATTTTGTCAGATCCTTTAACCCTCTCCCTACAGATGATGCTTGACCTATTAAGTATTCCCAACATTTTTTGCTTTCAGTTTTAGTTTCCACCATCTGCACTGTTCTACATTTTGTTCCAAAGATAATCTTCCTTTGGCTTTTTCTATATCATACTGTAGCCTGTTAAATAAGCTATTAAAATTCTGTCATTAATTTAGAAGTTCAACCAGTGGACATCAAAGTAAAACAGTAAAACATTTCTTCTGATGACCTCAGCATATAAGATATTGGATATGAACTAGTCTGAGGATACAGGCTAAACCATTTAGGATTAAGGTAAGGAAACATTTCTTTGCCCAGAGAGTATAGAGTAATTCAATGTAGAAACAGGCCCTTGCACTCACCATGTCTATGCAGACCAACAAAGACCAAACTACATAATCCTACTTACCTGCACTTGGACAATAGTCTACTATCGAGAGTGCGGTGCTGGAAAAGCACAACATGTCAGGCAGCATCCAAGGAGCAGAAGAATCCACATTTCAGGCAAAAACCCTTCATCAGGAATCAGGTCATTCCTGATGATGGGCTTTTGCCCAAACGTCGATTCTGATGCTCCTCGGATGCTGTCTGACCTGCTGTGCTTTTCCAGCACCGCACTCTTGACTCTAATCTCCAGCATCTGCAGTCTTCACTTTCTCTCAATAGTCTACTGTGCTCTGGCGCTTCAAGTGCTTCTTGAATGTTGTGAGAGTATTTGCAACCACCACACTCTTAGACAGCGCACTCCATGTATCTATCATCCTATGAAGAAAAAGATTCCCATGCCTCCTCTAAATCATTTACTCCTCACCTTAAGCTTATACCTTCTGGTCTTAGACACATCTGCCATGGGGAAAAGATTCTCACAATTCACTCTGCTTACGCATCTCGTAATTTTATATACTTCAACCTCAATCAGATATACACCTCCAATCCTCTCAGCCTCCTTTGCTCCAAGGAAAACATTCCCAGCCTACCCAATCTCTCCTCATAATTGAGATTTAGGGGATATCCTGATGAATCTCCAGTGTAATCAGGTCCTTCCGATAGTGTGCCGACCAGAACTGCAGAGTGGTAAGCTTGTGGAATTCTTTGCCACAGAAAGTGATTGAGACCAAAACATAGGATTTTTTCAAAAAGGAATAGATATTGTTTAAGGCTAAAGGGGTCAAAGGATCTGGGATAAAGTGGGAATGAGGTACTGAGTTGGATGATTGTATTGAATAGTGGAGCAGATCAAAGGACCAGATGGCCCACTCCCGTTCCAATGTTTCTATGTAACTAAATTTTCAATTGAATTCAAATAAATCCATTACTGTTCACTGGCTGTGAGTATTAGAGCACTCTCCTCAGTTCAATGGAACTTTTCTCCTTCCTTCTTTCAGTGGTTAGCACTGCTGCCTCACAGCACCTGAGACCCGGGTTCAATTCCCGCCTCAGGCAACTGACTGTGTGGAGTTTGCACGTTCTCCCCGTGTCTGCGTGGGTTTCCTCCGGGTGCTCCGGTTTCCTCCCACAGTCCAAAAGATGTGCAGGGTCAGGTGAATTGGCCATGCTAAATTGCCCGTAGTGTTAGGTAAGGGGTGAATGTAGGGGTATGGGTGGGTTTCGCTTCGGCGGGTCGGTGTGGACTTGTTGGGCCGAAGGGCCTGTTTCCACACTGTAATGTAATCTAATCTAATGTAATCTAATCTAATCTACAACCCAGAAGCTCTTAAAACACAAGCAACATTAACACCAACATTAGCAACATTGTAATGAATGTCTCATTCTCTGCATCAGTGGAGTCTTGCTGTATAACTTCCATAGATTTAGAGTCATAGAGGCCTACAGCACATTAAAAGGCCCTTTGGCCCATTCAGTCTAAACTAATAGATGGGAGTGAAGTAATAATTCATAAAATGTATAAAATTATGAAATAATATTGCAAAGATTATTTAGATACTCAATAAGTTTCAATGTAAATTTTTTAAAAAATTAATCATGGGATGTGAGAATCATTGACAGAGGCAGCATTTGATACCCATACCTTGAGAAGATTGAGAGTAAAATGCCATCTTTATCCGGACAATACATTTATTCCGTTCTAGTGTAGTATAGCTGAATGATTAGAACATTCAGGATTAGAACAAGTCAATATGGATTTAGTAAGGGGAGGTCGTGCCTGACAAACCTGTTGGAGTTCTTTGAAGAGGTGACAAGTAGGTTAGATCGGGGAAACCCAGTGGATGTGGTCTACCTAGACTTCCAAAAGGCCTTTGATAAGGTGCCACACGGGAGGCTGCTGAGCAAGGTGAGGGCCCATGGTGTTCGAGGTGAGCTACTGGTATGGATTGAGGATTGGCTGTCTGACAGAAGGCAGAGAGTTGAGAGTTGGTGACAGCCAGTGACAAGCGGTGTCCCACAGGGTTCAGTGTTGGGGCCGCAGCTGTTCACATTATATATTAATGATCTGGATGAAGGGACTGGGGGCATTCTAGCGAAATTTGCCGATGATACAAAGTTAGGTGGACAGGCAGGTAGTACTGAGGAAGTGGGGAGGCTGCAGAAGGATCTAGACAGTTTGGAAGAGTGGTCCAGGAAATGGCTGATGGAATTCAATGTGAGCAAATGTGAGGTCTTGCACTTTGGAAAAAAGAATACAAGCATGGACTATTTTCTAAACGGTGAGAAAATTTGTGAAGCCAAAGTACAGAGGGATCTGGAAGTGCTAGTTGAGGATTCTCTAAAGGTAAACATGCAGGTTGAGTCCATGATTAAGAAAGCGAATGCAATGTTGTCAATTATCTCAAGAGGGTTGGAATATAAAAGCACCGTTGTGCTACTGAGACTTTATAAAGCTCTGGTTAGGCCCCATTTGGAGTACTGTGTCCAGTTTTGGTCCCCACACCTCAGGAAGGACATACTGGCACTGGAGTGTGTCCAGCGGAGATTCACATTGATGATCCCTGGAATGGTAGGTCTAACATATGAGGAACGGCTGAGGATCCTGGGATTGTATTCATTGGAGTTTAGAAGATTAAGGGGAGATCTAATAGAAACTTACAAGATAATACATGGCTTGGAGAGGGTGGACGCTAGGAAATTATTTCCGTTAGGTGAGGAGACTAGGACCCGTGGACACAGCCTTAGAATTAGAGGGGGTAAATTCAGAACAGAAATGCGGAGACATTTCTTCAGCCAGAGAGTGTTGGGCCTGTGGAATTCATTGCCGCAGAGTGCAGTGGAGGCTGGGAGGCTAAATGTCTTTAAGGCAGAAATTGATAAATTCTTGATGTCACAAGGAATTAAGGGCTACGGGGAGAATGCGGGTAAGTGGAGTTGAAATGCCCATCAGCCATGATTGAATAGCGGAGTGGACTCGATGGGCCAAATGGCCTTACGTCCGCTCCTATGTCTTATGGTCTTATGGTCTTATGATGCAATTATACATGACAGTGTATTTTTATATCACATAAGCTGAAAGATCATTCTTCATTTTCAATCTCCTTTGCAGTGTGCAATCAAGACAATGTGGGATAACCACAGACCAGAATCCTAAAGTACCGTTGCCATCTTCAACTTTTTAAATAAAGGTCTGACAGAGCCCAAAAATGGCCATGGATATTAATTAAGTGAATGCCGTTAGAAAGAAACCCATAGGATATCACATTTATAGATGCAAAGGGAAATTCAAAGGGGAAGGATTCAAGTCAAAGCAGACTGAGTTGTGATCTCTTGTGACTACAAAAATAATAAGGGGCTGATAACACCCTGTACCATAACATGCTGCCTCCTATGGATTAAGTCCCAAATTGCAGACATATTTTGTGTTCTTCCTTTTGAAGAATATATAAGAACACAGGTTAAAAAGACTGTTTAAACTTACCTGGAATGTGACAGTGGGACTGAACACTCTTAGGATACCAGCCCAGATTTGAAAGTACTGTGAAGGTCATACTCAAAGAACAATCACTTGGTTAATCCTGCACTGCAGAGAAAGAGGTTCTCTCACTCTGTGTGCCAGATGTCTACTAGCTTGCAGCCAGACTAAAGAAAACCAGGCAACAAAAGGATTCTTTATCATTCTAAATGCTGGAATTTAATTGTGAATGAAAGGAATCAAAACTAGAAAATCGCAAACAATCTGCAAAACTCAGGATCATGAAACTGCCTGTTCAACTACCAACATCAATGGCAACAGTAACTTTCACTAAAACAGTCATAATATTCAACTATCTGTTCTTCATGAAGAGGTGTGTGTATGTATATGTGTGTGTGTGTATGTATATGTGTGTGTGTGTGTGCGTGTGTGTGTGTGTATGTGTGTGCGTGTGTGTTGTATTCCTTCCCATATGTAGTAATTGATAAACTCATTTTTTTAAGTTTAAAGTTTCCTGGTTAAATTGGCTCCTTTTAAAATGAATGGGAAGAGATCCTTTCTATATTAACCATGTTACAACCAGCTGAGTATGGGTGTGGGGGGTGGATGGAGGCATTGAGTGAGTTAATGGTGGCATGGAGTAATGAGTGAATGCAGAAGGGGAGCCATTTCTTCTCTCCTCATCTGGGAGCTTAATGGTTTGGGATTGATATTTGAGACATTAGGAAAACTACCTGCTCATTCTCGACATAATTCCTCTCACAGTGGTTCCTCTAAAGATGGCTGCAGAGTAGGTTGCTTCAGCCAGAGCTCGTCCACCCCGTCCATTTCTTTCTCATTTTCTTCCTTGTTCTCTTCACTCCCGGCCTCAGCGTAGATCTAGCAAAGTGTCATCCTGGCCCAGCATGGATCCAGCATGGCGTCACCTCCATGGCGGTCTCTCCGTCTGGTCACTCGGCAGCCTGTGATGGTCTCTTGGCCCAGTGTGGCGGTGTCTCAGCCCAGTGTCTCAACGGCCTGTGGTTGTCTCTGGGCCCAGCCCGACATGGCAGTGTCTGGGCCTGGTCTCTCGGCCTGGCGTGGTGGTATTTCACTGTGCGAATGGGTCTTGCCTGGGCATGTTCCTGAGGCAGCAAGAGGAAATCGTGGAGGCGGGAGCAGCAGCATCGTGGCCCAATACTGGAAAAGCGAGCGGTGAGGGAGGTCACCCAGTATTAGTGGCAGCATCAAGAACAGGCAGCTGAGGTCTCCCAGAGAGCAAGCTCACCAGAGGATTCATCAAAGACTGCTGAACTTTTAACTTTATTCCTTTATTGTTCTAGTTTATATTAAAAAGGACTTAAATGTTAACTACTTACTGTAGTTATTTATTTTTTTATTTATCCTATGAAGATAATGGTTTATTTTTTAACATTCCTTCTTTTATAACTTTGTACTAAAGATTTTGTACCTGGGTATCTTTCTACCTAAGATGGCGCCGTGTGTGGCATGGTTATACACTTTTCACTGTACTCCTGTACTTGAGTACAAGTGACAATAAAATCGAAATTGAAATCTAGATTTACATAATTGTGAAGGGAATAATATAAAACTGAAAAAGAAATGGTAAATGGTAACTACTATTTTGCCAACTTATTATACTTACCATAGTTAAATATCACTGCTTCTCCATTATGTGCAAGTCATAGAAATTTCTGGAATATTTTCTTGTTTTGTGCCTCACTTATATTTTAGAAGCTTGCAGACAGCCAATCATAGAAAAACAATGACTGTGCCTCCCAATGTTATTGAGACATACTGCACTGAAGTCGCTCTGCACTGCCAGTAGTGCTGCTGTGTAATAACAGGGTTCACCTTTTGTGGAAATATGTTTAAAAGAAAACTGTAAATATTTTACCTCCAGCTTCTCTCTGGAGTTTTGGTCCAGAATGAATTAATCCTCCTCTCTCTGGTTATGTATATAAATTAAGTGTGCAGGAAGGGAAAAAATGCATTTATATAGTACCTCTCATATCCCAGCATGTTACAAAATGCATTACAACTAATTAGTTGGTGTTGTAGTGTAGTCACTGATGTTTTGCAGGCAAATATAGCAACCTATTTGAATATGACAAGAATCACAAAACAATAATGAGATAATTAGTGTTCTTGGTTAAATGTTGACCAGGGCACCTCGACTGCTCTTCAAGTAGTGTCATAAGACCCATTATATTCACTTGAGAAGGCAGAAAGAGCCTTGGTGTAAGATCTTATCCAAACTATTGAATCTCTGAATGTGTAGCACTCCTGGAAGTCTTTAGAGTGAGCTTTGAGCCCACTGCCTTCTATTTCATCAATAGCACTGCCATCAAACCAATGATGATGCATGATTAAGATTTGGAACAAGGCATTTATTGAGATCCAGTTTATAGATAGGAGAGATAATGGTGTTCTGGTAATTGTTACAATAATAATAAACATGGACCATTGATATTAAACTTCTATCATCTGATTTTAATCCCTGACACCTTCATGGATTCAAGTTTTAAAGAAGACAAACACTGATCTAAAACGGATGCCATGATCAGCTGACCACAGATTGAGGCAAGTCCAGGAAGCCCATGTGAAAACTATAAACTGGCTGCACTGGTATTGCCATTTCATCCAAAGACCCGATAATTAAATCAGTATTAAGAAATTTGTATCTCTCATTCACTTCATACTTATATGATAAATTCACGTACAGAAGAACCTCGACTATCCGAATGTCAATTATCCGAATCTCGGTATATCTGAAGGAAATCTCGAGGTCCCGATAGAAACATTACATCAAAGGCGTGTTTCCAATACTGATCTTGTCTTTTGGTTACAATGATTAAACAGGCACTGTCTCCAAATTTCTGACTGTCCGCCCTCTCTCTCTCTCCCCACACTCTTTCCCTGGAGTTCTACACAGGGGTGTACCCTGAACCCCCCTTCCCCAGATAATCTCTCCAACATTGTGCCATACAGGGCAAAGGTGGAATTTGTCGAAAAGTTGCAGTAAAAAGTTCTGTGCATGTGTGTGGCTGTGTGTGTGTGCGCTATTTGGAGACTCACCCCCCAAAAGGCAGCAGCAGCAACAGCAGACTGGCTGCCCAGGAGAGGGGGTGAGGGCAGACCGGGGGGGGGGGGTGGTGCAGTGGGGCAGGTGGGGGGGTCAGTGTTGGATGGGGCGGGGGGTGGGTGGGGGCAGTGTCGGACAGGCCGGGGGGCAGGCGGGAACATGGGGGGGGGGGTGGTGTCGGAAGGGGTTGGGAGGCAGGGGCTCGTGTGCGATGTGCTGCTGCCTCATCTCCTGAACAGGGAGCAGACTTAAAACCTCTGGGCCCCAAAGGAAAGCCATTTTATCAATTAACCGAATAATCGATTATCTGATCGAAATAGTGCCCACCCATCTCGTTTGGATAATCGAGGTTCCACTGCATTAGGTAATGAAAGATTGTTTTCTAAATATTCTGCTTAGAAAGACAATGGAGCTAGATTTGGGAATATACAAATGAACACATTTCAATAACTTACTTAACAGAGCAGAGAGAGAAGAAAATGAATTCAAAGCAATAGAGCCTGAAGTCTTGCTCTGAGGGATATGGGCTGGGTGCTGGCTGGT